>NC_067400.1:389232658-390630158 GCF_016432865.1 Antechinus flavipes | reverse complement strand
CCCAAATTTATCTATCTTGTCTCTTGTAATAATCCCTCTTTATTTTTGTTAAAAATATATCTTTTAACCTTACTTATATGCACTATACCTTTTATTTCTCTTCTCATTTTAAATTTAATTACATCTTTTAATTATCAAATTGTTTTATTTTAGAATGTATTGTGAAATATGGTGTAACATTTTGATTTAAATCTAATTTCTGCCAGAGTAGTTTTTTCTTTTAAAAACTTTTATTTTCAAAACATATGCACAGATAGTTTTCAACATTCACCCTTGCAAAATCTTATGTTTCAAGTTTTTTTTTCTTCCTACTTTCTGCATATCTCCTCTCTTAGACGACAAATAATCCAATTTAACTTAAATATGTGCAATTCTATACATATTTCCACAGTTATTATGCTGCACAAGAAAAATCAGATCAAAAAGGAAAAAAATGAGAAAAAATAATATGCAAGCAAATAACAACAAAATAATTGAAAATACTCTGCTGTGATCAACACCCAGTCCCCACAGTGTTTGGATGCAAATGACTTTCTCCATCACAAGAAATTGGAATTAGCCTGAATCACCTCTTTATTGAAAAGAGTCATGCCAGAATATTTTTCAACACATGTGTTTTAATATATAAGCATGTATATGTGTATATATGTATAAACATTACATATATATGTATGCATGGTAATTCTATTTCTTTTTTTCCCCTTGATTTTGTTAGCACACAAAGATGCTTACAATGTCTTATTATTTATTTCTTCTGATTTTGTTGTGGTTTTACCTTTTTTATTGTTTTTTTTATTGATCTGATAGTCTGCCTTTTTTTTAAAAATCAGATTATCTAAAAGTTTGTTCATTTCAATAGTCTTTTCAAAAAGCCAACTTTTAACAATAGCAATCATTTCTGGTTTTTTTTTTCAGTTTTTAATTTTAATTATATTTCTTGTTAGCAACAGATTTAAGGGTATCATTTTCTAATCCATTTGTCACTTTTTTTGTTTTGTTGAATTGCTTAATCCATTCACATTCAAAGTTAAGCAAGTTAGATTTAAATTTCCTTCCATTTTTTTCTAATATTTAAAAAATTACGACTGTGTTTCTTCAGTTATTTTACTTAAACCATCTTTAAAGTGGTCATATTCCAAGAGAAAATCTCTTTGTCATCTCCCTTCTTATAGGTTACCCCCTTTCTTTCGGAGTTTTGGTTATTAATTTCTTTTTAATTTTCTTTCATTATTTTATCTAATTCATTTTCTTTTCCCCTCTCAATCAAAAATACTCTTCTTTTCTTTCCTCCCAGTAAACTGATTCTATTGTTGATTCTTTAAAAGCCATTTTCACACCATTACAAAGAGTTTTTCTTTCATATTCTTTCATTTCCATCTTCTCTGTCATGTTTCTCTATATTCTTTGAATTCCTTATATAACCAAAACTTCCAGTGTATTAATTCTGACACTTTCTGTTATTGCTTTGTAGAGTTTGTTTCAGATTTCCTCTTTCAATGTGCCTTACTTCCAGAACAATTTCAGTTATTATAGATAATAGAGAGAACCTTATTCCATGGGAGGATCCAAGTCCTCACCAGATCCTTCAATATATAATATTCTTCTGATCTTTATTTTCTTCCTGGTTATCATCTTTCTCTGCAATGCAAGTTACTTGCTTATTCCTCATAACACTATTTTTTCAGGTGCTAGTTTTCCCCTGCAGTTACAACTCCATTCCTTTTCAAGTACCAAATCCTTTAGACAATACATAGCACAAGGATCCTATCTCCCTTTACAGAACATCTCTTTTTATTCTAAGGAATATTTCCCTGCATAATGTCATCCAACATCAAAGCAAAGCTTCTTCCCTCCTTTGAAATTCCAACCAAGCTCCTGATCTACTTTCCTGAAAACTCTTCTCTTCCTGAGAGATTTCACCTTCCCCATCATTGCTGATTTTTTTTTTTTATTTGATTAAGGCATATAACAAATGTGAGGCTGCTGAGACCTTTTCAGGGTTACTTTCAATTGTTAGTGTCCATCTGATTCACCCAATTCTCACCTGTGGCTCCAAGAAGTTGTAACATCCTCAGTGGCCACATCCCAGTAACCTGTTTCTGTAAATGGGATAAATAAGGTTGAGGTAATCAAGGGTTCTCCAAACTTTTGGTTGGGAGTGTTTACCCAACTCTGTGCAAGCTTCTCCTGGCAGAATGGACAGATGGGAAAAATTCACTCCAATGTGGAGAGCTTAGAGGTTGGGTAGACATCAAAGACACTAAGCTCATCCACATAAATCCAAGCCATTGCCAGTCATCTTGACTTTTGTCTTGCCACTGGGCTTAGATGACAGTGAAAGAGTGACATCAAAGAAGTTTACCTCACTTAAATTCAATTTATGTTTGAATCAAAAGGCATCACCCAAACAATTTTCACTGTTTTTACTTACCTCAAAGTCCTGTGATGTCAGACAAGTGATGAAGCAGCAGGTATGGGTATGCAGGGAACTGCAATCATAACACAGCACATGAACAGCCCACTCCACTTCTCATTGGAGTGAAGCAGCTTTGGATTCAGAACTCTTCTGAGTATTTGATCAGCCCTTTCTAAGGACTGTTCTGCTTATCTGATGGAATGAAGAAAGGACTGGAAAAGATACCCTAAAATTGTCAGTTTCACCAACTTAGCCTACTTGCTGTGGCAGGAAGGAATCCTACCTTGTCACTGAAACACACAGACACACATTTTTTTGTGTGAAAATTTTTGTGAAGCTGATTCCATTAACTATCAATATCATATAATGATTTGTGGACACTTATGGATAACAAAATTTAGTAGACCTGGAAGACAAAAAGTTTATTGTGAGAGGACTCAGCAAGTAACACATTTAATTAGCAGCCTTGAGTGAAACAAAGCTGGCAAATAAAAGCCGACGTTCTGAAGTTGAAGCTGGATAAGCGTTTTTCTGCACAGGCCATAGGAAAAAGGAGGGTCATAAAGGTGGCATAGATTTTTTTTAAAGCTTTTTATTTTCAGAACACATGCATAATTTTCAGCATTCACCCTTGCAAAGCCTTGTGTTCTGATTTTTTCCTCCCTCCTTCTCCTCATCCCTCCCCCAGCCGGCTGTAATCCAATATATGTTAAACATGTACAATTCTTCTTTACTTATTTCCACAATTATCATGCTGCACAAGAAAGATCAGATCAAAAAGGAAAGAAATGAGAAAAAACAAAACGCAAGCAAATAACAAAAAAGTGAAAATGCTAAGTTGTGATCCACAGTCTCCATAGTCCTCTCAATGGGTGACATAGATTTTACAATCCAAACTAATTTAGTCAACAAGCTTGCATGCTTACCACAAGGAATGAACCACAGACTTATGCCTATGTGATTGTCACTTGTAGGAAAGTTCCATACCACCATCACGAGAGCTTAAGCTTCAAACAAACCATAATGAGGTCCAAGAGGACACGTTTATCATTCTGGGGAACTCTGACAGAGTGGACACACGCCTTGAGAGGAATGGATTGGAAATAGCAATACCACATTTGGAGTTTTCTTGGCAAAGATAATGAAGTGGTTTCCCATCTTCTTCTCTAGCTCATTTTACAGATAAGGAAAAGATGCAAACAGGGTTAAGTAATTTGCCCAGAGTCACAAAGCTAGTAAGTATCTGAGAGACAGATTTGAATCTTCCTGACTCCAGGCCCAGCATTCTCTATACTGTGCCATATAACTGTTTTCTTTTTTTTTTCTGCTAATGACCTTAAATATTAATATTCTTCATTTATTTTTCTAATGAGTAGGGCCTATTCCTGAAGTGCTTTATATACTACATATTTATTTTATTGCACTGTAAGCAATTTAGTAGAACAGATCTATGGAGAAGGGAGGAATTTATGATGAAAGATGAACTAGAGAACATTATGAAATGCAAAATGGATAATTTGACTTTCATTAAGTTAAAAAGCTTTTTTTTTTCAAAAACAAAACCAATGTAACCAAGATAAGAAGGGAAGCAAAAAGTTGGGGTAAATGTTTTACAGAAAATGTTTCTGATAATGGCTTCATTTCTAAAATAGAGAACTTGGTCATATTTATAAGAATGCAAGTCATTGCCCAATTGATAAATGGTCAAAGAATATGAACAAATAATTTTCAGATGAAGAAAATAAAGCCATCTTAGTCATATAAAATAAAAGATCTAAATCATTATTGATTAGAGATATGCAAATTAAGAAACTCTTAACTATTACTTCACACTTCTCAGACTAGCTAAGATGACAGACAAAGATAATGATAAATGTTGGAGGAGATGTGGGAAAACTGGGATACTAATGCATTATTGGTGGAGTTGTGAAATGAAGTAACCATTCTGGAGAGCAATTTGGAATTTTGCCCAAAGGGTTATAAAACCATGCATATTCTTTGATGTATGTCTCTAATGGGTTTTTTATCCCAAAGAGATCATAAAAGAGGGGTAAGAACCCACATGTGCAAATTTTTTGTAATAACCATTTTTCTAGTGGCAAGGAACTAAAAATTGAGTGACTAAACATAACTTGGTGAATGGCTGAATAAGTTATAGTACATGAATATCATGGAATATTATTGTTGTATAAGACATGGTAAACAGGCTGATTTCAGAAAAGTCTGGAAAGACTTACATGAACTGATGCTGAGTGAAGTTAGCAAAAGCAAGCTTGTGATGATCAATGACATTGGACTTGTCTTTTTTCATCACTGAAGTGAGTCAAGGCTATTCCAAGTAAACTTGTAATGGAAAGTGCCAGCTATATCCAGAGAGAGAGATGTAAGTAGAATGAATGTGGATCAAAGCATAGTATTTTCACCTCTTGTTGTTATTGTTGTTGCTGTTTGCTTGTTTGTTTGCTTTTTCTTTAACTTTCTCATGTTATTTTTTTTCTTTTGATCTAATTTTTCTTTTTGTAAAACATAATAAATGTGGAAATATGTTAATATGGAAATATGTTTAGAAGAATTACACATGTTTAACCTATATTGGGTTTCTTGCTATCTTTGTTAGGAGTGGGGAGGAGAGAAAGAAAAAAATTGAAACACAAGGTTTTGCAAAGCCAAATGCTGAAAACTATGTTTGCATGTATTTGAAAATTAAAATACCATTAAAATAAAAAAAGTGCCTGAGGTGATGATATTTCTGAGAAATATCAACGATAGAATATAGTGGTTAATATTATTTTATAATCATATATAAAATTAAATATGCTTTATCATTATAATTCAATACACACATATGTTTAAAGAAGTTTCATCCCACTGAAACATTTAGAAATAAGCTATTTTTTCTTGAAAATATATATATATATATATACATCTATATATGTGTGTGTGTTTGTATATGTATATATATATATATAAGCTTATATGAAAAGGGGGAATTTTTTTCTGAATCAATTTTGTTTTATTAGTATAAACTCATCAAGCTGCATTTGATTTAAAGAAAGAGAAAATTCTTAAGAAAATCCAAGCTCTAAGACAGTGTTAAAAGGAATAGGATTATGAAACCAAAAGTCAAAGTGAGACATTTTACAGCCTTATCTGTGAAAATAACTTGCTAGCTAAGAAGCATTATTTGAAAGTAAGAGACAAAAAAGGGAGACTATCTGGAGCTCTGAAATCAACAAATATTTGCATAAGTTTGTTTTTTTTTTATTCAAGAAAAAGTTCATCATAATAACAAATAGTCTGCTTTATAGACTCATGAAAAGGAGAAATAAAATGGGAAGAAGCACATTAGTCAAGCTAATAACCCAACCAAAGAGGACAAATAAAGGTTATCTGTCTAGTTTTTAGCTCAGAGAAGGCATTTCCTATTCGAAGTTGTATTCTGCTCCAATTGAGAAATGTAATTGCTTCTATTCTGTAGTGATTTTGCATGCATAGATTATTCCTCAGGACATAATAGAACAAGTTACTCTTCAGGACAAGACCCCTTATGAATAACTCACATGCAAACTACCCTTTGAATTGATCTCATTTAATATATGCCTTTCCCTATTTGAGAAGTAAATACTAAATGCCTAAGGGTTAGAGTTGAAATTGTTGTTCAGCAAATTAGTTTGGGAAAGATTTGTTGCATATATATTCATATGCCTGTATATAGTATACATAGCATATATTATATGTATATCCATGTTTACATATACACACAAATAGGCATACACATATGTATGTATATATGTAATATACACATTCGTGTGTATATGTATATTTTAAGTATGTATGTGAATGTGTATAATAATTAACTCAGGAATCTTCTTTCTAGTCTGTCTACTTGATCAAAATCCAAAAGTGAGCCCAGAGATATTTGCTGTATTCTGTCTCATTCATCTCCTATTGCTAGAAGCTTATAGTTTCTAGATTTAGAAAAACAGTGCTAGGCACAATATATATATATATATATATATATATATATATATATATATATATATATATATATTAATTTAGCAAGACCGTGGCAGAAAATTATTTAACTGCCATTTCCACTGAGATCTAAATTTTTATGACTGGACTGAGGTTTAATTTACAAAAGCTGAAATCCACAGATTATCTTTTGGAATAGATTGGAGGACATTTTGAAGTTCTGGATCATGTCATGTTTATATTCCCAATGTAACACAGAAAAACAGCTATCAGATTATAGTATCATAGACCAGATTTATAGAGAGGAAAGAAGATGTCTTTCCTTCATTTCCTAATAAAAACAATTGCACGTAATCTTAACATAAAATTATGTGCACTTGTCTCCCTTTGCTAATCTCACATTGTAAAAACAACTGCACTAATGCATAAAAGGTATATATATATATATATATATATATATATATATATATACTAAGACAGAAATGAACTTCAGGTGACAGGACAAAAGTAAGAATAAGCATACCCAATTCATTGGTCACAAGAAAAAAATTCAATAATTCTAAAATAAGGAGTCACTTTTTAGTAACATCTCAGATTCATGGACTATGTCTGAAAGATATTCTATAAAAGCTTATTAACAAACTGAAAGGTGATCCAGAGGATGTAAAGTTGTTCAGGCTATTCTCTCAGTGCCCATGATTAAAATGGTAGCTTCCAAGTCATGGTGATGATGCAGAACCATTGTTGTAAATGACTTGATCACAAAAGTGTTGAACTTTTGCTTACTTAGGTCCATTTTCTGTATTGAGATGAGCTAGCAAAGCTTTGAAAATTGTTTGCAAAAAATGTAACAACCTTAGTAAATCTTCCCTTGCCCTATCCCATTCAAGTCAATTCAGGACAGATATGTTTTACATGCCATCCTGTCCCAAAACATCTACTCAATTTGGGAAAAAAACAAAACAAAACAAAACAAAAAAAACATTATTCTTTTTAACACGTTTTAAATTCAAATGATGGCAATATAAACACAATACCTCCAAACATGCACCTTCTCCAAGTTCCACTCCCCCACTAAGTCAGGATTTTTGAATGCATATATAAATGCTTACTTCATATTGTCATAAAATGTTAAATCCAAAGGGCACTTACTGATTTAATTCAAATACTTAATCTTGCAGAGAAAAACACAGAGACTCAGAGAGTTGAAATGAATTGCCCAAGAGCTCAGAATGAACTGAACTTTAATTTTTCTTGCAATTCCAATGAAAATGCAAAGATTAGAAACATTTTAAAATCTGAATTCAGAGTGCTGCCATGAGGAAAAATTGATCATATTCTCTGTTGTTTATTGAGACATGTTTGCATGGCAGGCACAATATTATTCTTTTTTAAATCAGTCTAAAATGACTTTTATTTCATTCATATACTAGTACAAATTGAACTTTTGAAGAAGAAAAACATTATTTATTAGTAATGAGGAAAAAATAAAACAATATTACTTATAAAATGTTACATTTAGTTTATACCTAAGTGTCAATTTTAAAGATACACTTCTCTGAATTTTGTTTTGCTATCTTATTCAAAGAAAGAATAGAGAAAAGAAATAAAACCAAAGTTTCATTCAGGGAAATCAAATCATATGTCTTTATAATCAAAGATCTATGTTGGATATGACAGGAGTAAAGGAAATTGCCCCCTCTGAGATTTGTAATTTTACTGTGATCTCCACTAAAGACAGGACCAGGGACTGAAATACTGATAGGAAAATGATATCTCATTTCAACTGCAGTCAATCAGTGCCTTTTCTTTTAAAATTTGCTGGAAAAAGGCATTTTTCAAAAATATGCAAACTGACAACCTGAAATGATAGAACTATTTATTTCCCCTTGTCAGAAAGCACTGTTGGCTGTTACCGTGTGAACAGTAAGCTTCCCACACAATGGCCCATCAGCCAACAGCACTGTTCATAAATGTAATATTCACTTGTAGAAAGTTGTGATATGACCTTCATATTCATGTGCTATCTTTAAAAGTGAAAATTGGGAATAAAAAATACAAAATGTATTAATTCTAAATTTTATGGGTTGTAGAACAAAAACAAAAACAAAGTTATCATCAATTTGTTAGCCAGGATTACTGGATGGCTGGAGGCAGATGGCAATATGGCAAAAACAAATAAAAAAAGCTTCAACGAAGTTTGCTATTGAAAAAGAAAATCTCAACATTTATTGTTAAGTCTTCATAATAACAGATAGCATTGTGATATAAAGATTCATCTTTGATGTCAGAAAGACCTAGTTTTAAGTCTCTCCCCTGATATATACTGTCTGTGTGAAAATGGGAAAGTAATTTCATTTCTCAGTGATTTAGTCAACTCTATACCTTTAAATTGTTGAGAACACACTGACTCACATTGATTAAAGGAATTTTCTTAGTTGATAATACTTATACCAACAAATTAAAAGTCCATCTGTTTTAACTATGATAATAATAATGTATTAACATTCATTTATTAAACATTTACTAATTCTTGTCATAATTTCATTTTGTTTTTAGTTTTTTCCACCTTGCCTTTAGTGAGTTTGCAAAGTATTAAAAGCTCTAATCTTTGAAAGAAAGACACCAAAAGAGAAAAAAAGAAATATCACATGAAAACCAAAAATAAATAATAATAAAAAAACTTAGAGTCCTAATTAGTTAATACATGAGAATAAGAAAGGGTTTTTTTTTATTTATTTATCTAGAATATACTATATCACGAGCTGATAGTTTACATGGAAATAACTTGGTAAATTTGTAGAGAAACCATGACAAAAATATTTTCGTTCTTTCTGACATATTTTCTCATTTATATTACAAATTAATTATAAAACTGTGCATCAATTATGCTGTCTTCAAGAAGGAAGAAAAAGCAAACCCCAAGAGAATGCTTAATGAGAAAAAACTTGATTAAATAAAAAGCACAGAGAAGAAGGTAATGAATCAAACCTAAAGCAGCCAAATCTTCTGGGATTAATATAAAAGTATTAATAGATGTGTTATTGTACATGTTGCAAGCTAGAAAACAAAATTAAAATGAATAACACTTCATTAGTTGTATAAGAGGAATACTTTGCAATATATCAGAGAACATTTACAAATATATATATATGTATTCACATATATGTGTATATATATATACATATACATATATAAATATAAAAACATACATGCAAGCATTTGGTATGAGACAATAATACAATTTTCTGCTTGAATTGTTTTTGAACTTTCCACTAATGTCCCTTAATTTTAATGGTAATTTCATCAGAATAGGTATTTTACCCCGTTCCCCAGTGATAAACATTAAAAGTTCTCTGTATATTTTAAAATTGTCTCTTAGTCTTTTCTAATTTTAACCACCTAATATATTAGAGCCCTTCCACTTATTCTGTCAATTTTTCAGTAGTACCAGTGTACAATATAATTTATTCATCTGTCTTCTCCCATTTTTAATACATGACCACATTGTTTTTTTATGGCCATATATATTAATGGCTATTATATTAGTCCTTGAATTAAAATCATTGGTAGTGCATTACAGTCTACTTGTACCTATCATATTTTTCTTTTGTCCTTTGGGAATTTGGTAACTAGTTCTTTTAAAATTGTAATGTTATAATATTCATGACAGAATAGAGAAGTTAAAGAGATGGACTTAGAATGGGCAATTAGTTTAGGAGCATGGAAAGCAGTAGACAGTTTCTGAAATGATATTCAGTCAAGTAACTTTCTTCTACTTAATTCTGGGCTGAGGTCATTATCCATCTTCACTCTTTATTAAGTATTCATATATTGGCAAACTAATTTAACAAGCCTTTAGAATGTAAACTTGGCAATAGCAGGAATTATTTGATTTTTTTTGTTTTTATGCAACATTGAGTATAATACCTGGCACATACTAAATATTTAAATTCTTATTGACATATTTTTTGAATGGCTTGCCTGTTAAAGGACAAATAATATATCTGTCTCTGTCTCTGTCTCTGTGTATGTCTCTCTCCCCCTTCCTCCCTTCTTCCCCTCCCCTCCTCTCTCTATTTCTCTCCTTTTCTCTCTTCACAAATCATTCTTTTAAATTATATGTGCTAGATTTGATGCTTTGCTCAAATGCTAGAAAGAGGTAAAAGATGATGAGGTCTAAGAAAAAAAAAAACTTTAGATTTGGCAATTTAGGGATCATTTGTTACCTTGGAGACAATAATTTTAGTTGAACCATGGTATTGGAAACCAAATTTCTAGGGTTTGACGAAAAATATGATAGGACAGCAATTGTGGATAGCTTTTTCTAAATGCTAGGCAGCAAAGGAAGTAGCGATAGAGGATGATATATCTGGTGGGAATGGCAGAAAGAGTGAATGTTTTCATTCACAAATATATATATATATACACATACATATATATGTATACATACACCATATATATCCATACATGCATATATATGTATATATCTGTATATATTTCTGTGTATGTACAATCACTCTTCCTTGAGGTCAAATTTGATATGGTATTTCTTTCTGTCTCACCAGGGAATATAAAGTCTAGCAATACATGTAATAATTTCTAGGTAAACTTTGGTAAAACTGGAAATTCTTTAGCTATTAGTTTTCTACCTATTTTACTTGATAGTGATGTTTTGACCTAAAAATATTTCTGTGTCAAGACAAGATCTTTATTTATTTATTTATTTCCTACTGCTTCTGATGAAAATGCTGCATCACTATTGCCACTAGATATATAAAACAAAACAAAAATTGAAATATCTGGCAGATTTATATAGCATGTTGAAATGTGGCTAATATAATGACTTGCTTAAAATTGCCACTATGCAAATGTGACTAGTTTAAAAACTTCAATGACTATTTCATAGCTATTGATTGTAATGATGTAATGTGACTGTAATTGTAATATACTATAAGGAAGCTCCCTGATACTGGCAGTCTATCAAGCAGAAACCCTTTATTAACAGAAACTTGGATACAGCTTAGTAATTAATGCCTATTATGATGATCCAAAGGTATGAGAAGATCCTGAAATACCTTCACAATGACCAAGAAACATTAAATTAAGTTCCATGTAATTTAATATTAAATAGTATAACTTTAGTTTTATTACACCAAATTCACATTCTTTTTTAAATGGTCATGTATAAGTACCATATATAACTTTTTATTAGTCTGGATACTATGTCTTTCAACCATGACAGGCAATAGAGAGTTTAAAGTATTTAGTTCCCCATGACTGGTTTTAGTGGAAAATAATAACTTAGAAATCTCTTTGGTGGCATCAAGTACAGAAGGACATTGGGACTTGAAATTAGAAGATTATAGTTTGTGTCTTGGTTTTGTTATTTGCAAGTAGTTCAAGTATGAGCAGGCCTCTTCACCATTCTGAATCTTAGTTACCTCATCTATGTAATAGGACACTGATAATTGTTCTACCAACCTCCCATGGTCTGTGCACTGGAAAGTAAGTGTCAAATACTCCATAAATATAAAAAAATTTATCCATAAAATGAATAGAACTACTTTTAGACTATGAGAGTCATGAATTTATAGCAATGACTATTTATTGTACTTTTGCAGCAAGAATTAAGTAAGATTTTGGAGATACTTTTCAGTGAAAGTAACCAGAACATAATTTAGTCTCACAGGGCTTTTGTTTCATTCCACAACCAAGATTCTAAGCCCAATATTAGTTTTGCTATTGAATGTATTTTTCTACATCTATTAAGCTCAAATCCTTATAATTCAAAATTTAGAGACTGTCAAAACCATTTGAATTATAGGCATATGACATAGAACTCACGGGCTTTTTCTTATAACAGTGTTGATCAACACAATATATTGAAGACCTTCTTTCTATATACTTACAGTACTGACATGCTAATGTTGAATCAATGCATTACACTAACTGAACATTAAGATGGTCTAAATGTTAAAGCATGGCAAATATTTTAATTTTATTTAACTACATTTTCTTTAATATTTGTAAAGTCATAAAGAGAAGGAAATATTTTTCATTAACATAGCTTCTCATAGCATAAATGACTTGTTGGAAGACTGCTATAAATCCCAGAATGTAAAGATGTATCCATTCATATTCAAGTAATGGGGTATTGTCAGGAAAGTGCTTTGTAAACTTTAAAATATTACAGAAATATATTTTTATGATTAGATAAACTAATATTTGAAAGTGCTTTATTATTAATTACAATATGAATAGATTGTCATTGTTGAAGATTTTATTATTCAAAGTGAGATGGATTTGAAGAGGGAATGAGAATGGTGTTGTAGTGAAAAGAACCAGTCCAAAACCCAAAAGGTTATAAACCCAGTGGAGATCACTACTGGTTGAGAAAAAGGACTAATTGATTGAAAAGCAGAACTTCAGCTTTCTAGAGGCCTTGTGAACATAAAGTTGACTGAAGTTCCATGAAGATAATTTTAAAATGTGTCAAGACATAATACTAATGCTGGTATTAGTGTAATGGTAGTTGATGATAGAAACTATGCTTCTTCTATAGTAAAGGATATATTATGGATAAAAAGCAGTGCATTTTTTGTATGCTGTCAGTAGCTACTCAGCATGAATGAATGAATGAATGAATGAGAAATAATTTATTCAGTGTTTATATGAACCAAACACTGAGATTATAAATAGAACAAGGGAAAGAATTCCTGCCCTGAGGTAGGGATGGAGAGGGACTAGATTCTAAGAACACAAGAGAGTAGAAGCTAGGGGAAGGATATTTTGGTTTAGAAAGTTACAAGGGTGGTGGGACCATAAGGGACTAGATTGAAATTCCCTTTTCTAGCAGCAATAATGACAGCACTAACTTAATTTTCGTTTCAAAAATAGAGAGAAGTGTGTATATATGTGTGGAGGTGTGTTACAGAAGAGTATTCCCAGAGCAGCAGGATTGCTAGTGAGGAGCTAATTGGGAAGCATGACTAGAATTAAGTATAGTGAATTACATCTAAAAAATAAAAGAAAAAGAAGCATGATTAGACTTGATTTACATGTAGAATGCTACATGAAACAGTCATCAATCAGCTTAGTAGGCCCCTAAAGACAAGGGTTCCAGACCCTAAAAAGTTGAATTATTCAGGGCATGAAAGCTTAAGAAATTGGACTTCTGAGACCTATTTACACTTTAGATTACATGACTTAATAAGGCAATGATAGTGAGTACTAGAATAAGCTCAGAGGTTGCCACAACTTAGCTCTAAATTGAGTTACAAAGTGAGAAAAACCCAACACAAGAGCCTAGTTTTTGGTACATTCATTATGTGATAACATGAGGAAAGATCAAGTCTTGTTGACCAAATTGGTTTCATAATGACAGAACCATAATGATTTCATAAATATTTTAGCACTATGTGACAACTATTAATTGCCTATGTTTAGGGCACTATATCAGGTACTAAGTATAGAAAGATCAAAACAAAATAAATCCTGATCCATAAGAATCTTTCATCTGATGACAGTAATGAAGTATACATATAAGTAAATTAAAGACATTTTGGGAAATTGAGAAAGCAATGACCCAGAAAATCACAGAAGCCTTCATAGAGAATGTTGAACTTCAGCTGAATGAGCATTGAAGGATAAGATTTTTGGAAGGGGATGCTGTCTGCTCTATAAAGGATATATTGGAAAATAGAAAGACTGGAAATGCAAAAATTATTTGGTACTTTATATATTTAATATACATGGTAGTGTGGTGAAAGCAGTGAGTACAGATTATACTTTTTGTTTGTTTTTTAAGAGATCACTATTGAAAGGAAATAGAAATGTAAGGCAAAAGCTTGAGTAACTGGTTCTAAGCTTTAGGGAAACTGTTGGCTTGGAGAGTTGTGACAGATATGAAATAATAAATAAGAAAGATTAAACCATGGAATAAGAGTGATGATTAATGAATATACATAGCAACTATATATTTTTATTTTGTTTTGTTTGCTGTTATTGTCTAAGGAATAGAGGGTATATCTTGCAGAGGCTGAAGGTTAGTGCCATACCAGAATTGATGTGAAAGTTCCCTGGATCTTGAACAAGAGGACTATACTTTGTTTTTCTCTCAGTAGTTTTTTGTTTTGCTTTTAAGATTTACTATCTTGAACTATGGCCAATTCATTTTTACCTCTATGGGCATTAGCTTTCCTGCCTATAAAATGAGGCCCCTGAACGAGCAAGTATCTTAAGTACCTTTTCATAATAGAATTTATAGTTGAGTATGAGGCACAGATTTTATAAATATTCTTTCAGTCCCGTTACTTACTCATCCATCCCTAGTAGATATTCCTGTAGAACTCCAATGGAGAAACACTGAAGTTCTATTTATTTATTTTTTTTCATTGTACTCTCAAGGGTATTTGATAAAAATCCAGTCTTTGCTGGAATGATCTATAACTAAATGTGATCTATTGTTTACCAGCAACTCCCATGACCAAACAGATGTTTCTTGTTCAGATTTCAGTTTCAGGGAATGTTTATATTCATTTAATGATATTTAACTTTGTTTCATAAAGCTGTTGTTATTGTTTAGTAGCTTTCAGAAATGTACAACCCTCTATGACTTCATTTGGGGTTTTCTTGGCAAAAATACAGGCGTGATTTACCATCATTAAAGGTAGCTTCAATAAAAACAATAAACAAAAATTAAAAAAATAAATATAAACAAAAAATAAACAAAAAATAAGCAAACAATTTGAGCTTTACATAGATTGGATTTGATCTTAAGGTCTTTAACTTCAACATTTGATTTATATCTCTTGCCAAAGATGTCACTTACCAACAAAAAGTTCATCCCATCTCTAGGTAACTGTAACAAAGCAAAAAGGGCCCTAATTTCCTGTGTAAGAACCTAGAAAAAATGATTCTCTTTTAAACTCCAAAAAATCCATTCTTCTGAGAGATATATTTAGTTCCTCAGATTTATGCTACTGCTAATCTATTTTCATGATAGAAAAAATTCAAATTTGCTAGATATTAAAAAAAAAAAAAACACAAAGCATTCTGAGTGAATCCATATCCACAGGCACAATATCATTTTCCTAATTCATAGTACTCTTACATGATTTAGAGTACGCATTTTTTCATTACTTTCTTTATCTTTCTTCCTTCCTTCCTTCCTTCCTTCCTTCCTCCCTCCCTCCCTCCCTTCCTCCTTTCTTTCTTTCTTTCTTTCTTTCTTTCTTTCTTTCTTTCTTTCTTTCTTTCTTTCTTTCTTTCTTTCTTTCCCTTCTTTCTTTTTTCTTTCTTTTTTTCCTCCTTTCCTTCTTTTCTCCCTCTTTTCCTTCTTTCTTTCTTTTATTTGAAAATTGTTTATATGCTCTATTCATAAATTGGGGAATGACTTATATTTCTATAAATTTTATTAAGTTCTCTATATGTTTTAGAAGTGAAGCTATTATAAATTCTAACTGGAAAATTTTTCCTGGCTTTTTCCCTTCTAATCTTGATTGCATTGGTTTTGTTTGTGCAAAAACTCTTTAATTTAATGTAATCAAAATTTCCCATTTTACATTTCATAATGTTCTGGGTTTTTTTTGATCATACATTCTTCCCTTATACACAGATCCAAGAAGCAGACTATACCTTTTTCTCCTAGTTTGCTTATAGTAGTACCATTGATATCTAAATCATGAATGCATTTTGACCTTATGTTGGTATAGGGTGTGAGATGTAGGTCAATGCCTAGTTTCTGCTATATTATTTTTCAGTTTTTGCAGCAGTTTTTAGCAAATAATGAGTTATTATTCCTGAAGCTGGAGTCTGAGTTTATCAAACAGTAAATTATTATTGTCATTAACTGTTGTGTCGTGGTAACCTAAGCTATTCCATTGATCTACTACTCTATTTCTTAGAAAGTAGCAAATGGTTTTGATGACTGGTACTTTATAATATAGTTTTATATCAGGTGCAGATAGCAGAGCCCAACTTTTTAAACTGTTTGCAAGCCCATATTGGTAACATCACCCCTTGCTATTCCTTAGCTCTGAGTCCTGCTTGACTCAAGAACTCCCTGTTGTGACACCACCATTAATCATCATCTGTTGCAATCCCTGGAGATTTCTAATTCCATAGAGCATATGTTGTCCTGAAACACATAGTTTTTTAGACCATATGGTTTTCTGAAGGCATCTTGAGGTTTCACTCCAGGGAACCTAATCTGTCTGCATTCAGTTACCTTCTCTGTCCAATCTCCACATCCAGGTTTTCCTTCTTACTTGAGTTTCTGATTTCCCTTTTAAAGACCAGATGATGATTGACTATCAATCAATCAATTGTTTGAAATGAATGTGCTATCAGTGAATTATAAATTCCCAGGATTAGGAAAGGAAATGTCAAGGATCAAAGAATTTTCATCACTTCTTAATAAGACTTCCTTAATGCCAAAGGGCATAGGGAGGGGCATCATCTATATCATTATAAAGGATCATGAATAATAAACCAAGAATAATAATTGACAATATTTACAGGATAAAATTTTAATGCGTGAAACTAACAAAATCATTTGATTAAAATTTATTAATTAATCATTAAATAGCAGTTGAGCACCCATTGTATCTTGAGTAATGTGTTGGGTACAAAAGAAACTCCTAATCAAATTTCTTTATGAATTAACTGGGGACATGTGCACCCAGAATGCAGAAAATAGTACAAAATACAATCAAATGCTTAGAGAAAGGATAAATCTTTGATATTGGATTAGGGGTAGTAAATCTAACAACTTATGTCCTGCTCTGATGACATTTCTAGATATGTGTCATGTTTATAAGCTTACTGTCACAATCCAGAAGTATTGTCTTTTAATAAAATGATTGAATTATTAATAGGATAACTGAATACAGTTTCCATTCACAATAACTGAATACTGATCACAACATAAATTTATTTTTATAGGAATTTCATTTTTCTGATTCTGAATAAAATATTTAATCTATTCTTCAGAATCAAAATTCATCTTTATTTTCTAAAAATAAGGGCAACCAAGAAATAAAGCTTACATTAACCTCAAAGATGATGTTATAATCACTGGAACATTTAAAAAGAGAAATTCATTTGGGAATGGCTGGCTTTCCAGTAGAATTCCTCTTTACCAACAATTACAAATTATGTGCCCCAAATGTCTTAGTACGTTTTTAATCTCTAATCTTTTGAACTTAATTATATCTGATATTCTATCAGTACAAAATTCTCACATCCATCCTTGCAGCTAAAATTTGTTTTTGTAAGAAATCAAATGCACATGTAGAATTGGACATTAGTGATTAACCAGGAAATCAGTTCATGAAATGAACAGAGTGATTAACTAACATGGAAAACAAGGTGTCCCAAATGACTTAGTGTGATATTAATTTATTGGGACATCTAGTATATCAAAACATTTTTAGGAACATGGTGTTATTTTATTTTATCAATCTGTAAGCACTGTTGTGGGCCATAGATTCTTCCAAACAAGCTGTTTTTTATTTAATTAAAAGCACTATAAAAACTCCCTGAGAGTAGTAATAATTTCATTTGTGTATTTCCAGCTCCAATAACTTGCATAGTACCTGCCAGAAAGTACCAACTTAAATTTATTATTATTGTTCACCAATCTCAATCATGTCCAACTTTTTAATTGTTGTTTTTAAAATTTAAACAATTTAATTGTTAACATGTAAAACAACATAGTTTTTGTTTATATATGTACATTCAGTTTTTACATATTCCCATATGAGTCATGTTGGGAGAGAAAAATCAGAAAATAGAGAAAAGGCATGAGGAAAACAAAACAAAAGAAAAGAAAGCAAAACAAACAACAATAACAACAACAACAAAACAAGAGAAAAAAGAAAATTTGCTGTAAACATTTTCCCCCAGCTTTGCAGTTCCTTTTTAATCATGTTTCTTTTGTTTTGTTTTTTCTTTTTGCATATGTATGTGCAAAAACTTTTTAGTTTAATGTAATCAAGTTTTCTATTTTGTCTTTTATAATGCTTTCTAGTTCTACTTTTGCCATAAATTTCTTTCTTCTCCAAATATCTGACAAATAAACTATCCCTGGATCTTCTAATTTGTTTATAGTATTATTCTTTATCCACAAATGGTGTATTCATTTTGATCTTATAAGGTATATGGTGTTAGATGCTAGCCAATTCCTAGTTTTTTGCCATAGAAGTTTTCCAGTTTTCTCAACAATTTTTGTCAAATAATGAGTTTTTATCCCAGAAGTTCAAATTTAAAAGTATACCAAATACTAGATTACTATAGTCATTCATTATTTTGTCATAGTATCTAAACCTACTCCACTAATCCACCACTCTATTTCTTAGCCAATATCAAAAGGTTTTGAAAACTGCTGCTTTATAATACAATTTTAGGTATGGTACTGTTAGGTCACCATCCTTTTCCCACCAATTCACTTGCTATTCTTGCCCTTTTTCCTAACAGATGAATTTTGTTATTTTTTTTTAGCTGTATACAATAATTTTTTGGCAATTTTATTGGTATGGCACTGAACCAATTTAGACCAATTTAAGGAAAGTTGCTATTTTTATTATATTAGCTTGGCCTACCTATAAACAATTAATATTTTTTCAGTTGTTTAGATCTGACCTTTTTTGTATGAAAAGTATTTGTATTCATATATTTCCAAGGTTTGGCTTGCCAGATATACACTAAATATCTTATTTTGTCTGCAATTACTTTAAATGGAATTTGCTTTTCTATCTCTTGCTGCTGGACTTTGTTAGTAACATATAGAAATGCTAATGATTTCCAAGGATTCATTTTATATCCTGCAACTCTGCTAAAGTTGTTTCAAGTAGATTTTTGGTTGGTTCATTAGGATTCTCTAAGTATATCATCATATAATCTGAAAAGAGTCAAAGTTTTATCTCCTCATTGCCTACTCTAATCCCTTTAATATATATATTTTTTCCTTTTCTTTTTGCTAAAGACATTTCCAGTACAATACTGAATATTAATGGTAATAATGGACATTGTTTTTTAACTCCTGATCTTCTTGACAATGAATCCAGCTTCTTATCTATTGCAAATAATGCAGGTTTTAGTTAGATACTGTCTATCATTTTAAGGAAAACTCCATTTATTCCTATTCTCCCTATTTTTTAAAATAGGAATGGGTCCTGTATTTTGTCAATAGCTTTTTCTACATCTATTGAGATAATCATACAATTTCTGTTAGTTTTCTTATTTATATCATTAATTTTACTAATAATTTTCTTTATATTGATTATTTAAATCTGCATTTATTCATAGGGTATTATTCTGCTGATAAGTTGTTTTAATCTCTTTATTAATACTTTACTTTTTTCCAACAATATTCATTAGGGAGAATGGTCTGAAATTATCTTTATCTTTTTTGGTTCTTTCTCGTTTAGGTAGCACCATGTTTGTTTCATAGAAGGAATTCTACAGGATTCCCTTTCTCACATTTTCCTCAAATAGTTTAAATAATATTGTAATTAATTGCTCCTTAAATGTTTGGTAGAATTTACTTGTGAATCCATCTAGCTCTGAGCATTGTTTTTAGGGATTTCATTGATGATTTGTGCAATTTCTTTGTCAAAATTGGGGTTATTTAAGTAATTTATTTCTCCTTCTCTTAATGTGGACAATTTACATTTTTTGTAATTATTCATCCATTCTATTAGATTGTTAGATGTGTTGGAATGACAGTTGGCATATACAGAATATAAAATTTCACCTAAGAACTGCTTTGCATGTATTCCATAGATTTTGGTATGCTGTTTGTTGTTCTCTGGGATGACTCATTTTTTAGAATTAGGTTATTTAATTTCAATTGGTTTTTAGTCTATCTTTCCCTGGTCCTTTATTGAATGTAATTTTTATGGCATCATGGCCTTAAAAGGATGCATTTATTATTTCTGCCTTTCTGCATTTGATTTTGAGGTTTTAATGCCCTAATACATGGTCAATTTCCATATAGATTTCAAGTACTAATAAGATAAAGGTATATTTCTTTCAATTTCCATTCATTTTCCTCCGGACATCTATTATATCCACATTTTCTAAGATTCTATGACCCTCCCTAATTTCTTTCTTGTTTATTTTGAAATTAAATTTATCTAATCCCAAGAGGGGGAGGCTGAGTTCCCCCTCAAGTACAGTTTTGGTATGTATTTATTTCCATAAGTTGCAGAGCTTCTCTAAAAAGTTGGATGCTGTAGCAGCATATATAGCAGTTGGTGCATATATATGTTGTATCAGTACCACTTCATTGTCTGTGCTATCCTTTAACAAGATGTAGTGCCCTTTCTTATTTTTTTTTTATTAGATCTATTTTTGCTTTTGCTTTATCTGAGATCAGAATTGCCACCTCTGCTTTTTGTTCTTTTTTCAGCTGAAACATGCTAAATTCTTCAATATTTTACCCTTATTGTTTATGTTTGTCTCTGTTAGATGTTTTTTCTATAAATAACATATTGTAAGATGCTTTTAATCCATTCTGTTAATTTCCTCCACTGTCTATAAGAGAGTTCATCCTCTCCTCATTCATAATTATGATAATCAGCTGTGTATTTCCCTCCATCTTATTTCCCCCCTCTCTTTCTGTTCTAACCCTTGTTTAGAGGGTTTTGTTTCTAATATAATCTTCTCTTGAGTTATATGTTTGTAGATAAAATTTACTATTTAGTTCTAATCTTTTCAATAGAAATGATGAAAAGTCCACCATTTCACTGAAGATCGCTCTTCCCCATGAAAAATGATGTTCAGTTTTATTGAGTATTTAATTTTTTTGTTGTAATCCTAGGCACTTTATTTTTTGGAATCTGGTATTCCCGGGCTCTCTTATCCTTTATTGTAGAAGCACCAAATCCTGGGTCATCCTAATGTAGCTCTTCAATACTTGACTTGTTTTCTTCTAGCAGCATATAGTATTTTTTCTTTGAAATTACAGTTCTGAAATTACAGCAGGTGATTTAACACCTGCTTAAGGCTTTGAAGGCCTTTGGTCTAGTTTGAACCTAAGCCTTTGAATGGGTTCTGAAGTATATATTACATTGAATTGCAAATTCGAAGATGTAACTTAAGCTCTGCCCCGGCTTTTTAAAGAGTTTAGCTTAATTAAAGTGCTCGATTTGCTTTCGAGTGGTGCATGGGTCCACCACAGCCTCATAGAAGGAAACCACAAACAGATAATTCAAGCCTTAGCAACCACTATATTTCACAACCCTTCAAGCTATAGAATACTATGAAGCACCCTTCACTATTTCTGATGGTATCTATGGCTCAAAATCCTTTGTAGTAACTGGTTTCCACAGCTTACACATAATCATCGGATCACTATTCTTAATTGTATGCCTCCTTCGACAGCTCTTTTACCACTTTACATCCACCCATCACTTTGGCTTCGAAGCAGCTGCCTGATACTGACACTTTGTAGACATAGTGTGACTATTCCTATTGCAACAATATTTTTTTGTATTTTCCTGGTGGGATCTTTCTAGAAGTGATTAATAGATTCTTTGAATGACTCTTTCCCCCTCAGATTCTAGTATATCAGGGCAGTTTTCCTTGAGAATCTTTTGAAAAGTGCTATCCAGCCTCTTTTTTTTTTTTTTTTTTTTTTTTAAGCATGGTCTTAAGGTAGACCAATAATATTTAAAGTGTCTCTCTTGGATCTTTTACTAAATCAGCTGTTTTTCCAATGAGTTATTTTACATTTCCTTCCATTTTTTTCATTCTTTTTAGTATATTCAACTGATTCTTGATGTCTCATACAGTTATTAGCTTCCATTGGCCCAGTTCTTATTTATATTTTATTTTTTAAATTTATTTATTTTTTAATACGCATTGCTTTATATATCATGTTGGGAGTGAAAAATCAGAACAAAAGGGTTAAAAGCATGGGAGAAATAAAAAAAATATAAAAAAGAAGTACATAGCATGTGTTGATATACATTCAGTTTCCTTAGATTTTTTTTTTTTTATTTAGGTGGCATTTTCTGTTGAAATCCATCTATTGAGATTGCTTTGGATCACCAAACCACTGATAAGAACCAAATCCTTCACAGATGATCATGACACATTCTTATGGTTATTGTGTACATTATATTTCTGATTCATCTTGCTTTATTCAACATCAGTTCATGTAAATCTTTCCAGGTCTTTCTACAATTAGCTTTTTTATCATTTTTTATAGAACACTTATATTCTAGTACCTTCATGTACCACAAATTCTGTCATTCCCCAATTATGGAAAATCTACTCATTTTCCAATTCTTTGCTACCAAAAAATTTTACCCATGTGCATTTTTTCTCCCTCCTTTATGATTTCCTTGAGATAGAGATCCAGTCATGGTGCTATTGGGTAAAAGAGCATGCACAGTTCTATCTTCCTTTGAGAATGCTTCCAAATTACTCTCTAGAAGGATTGCATAATTTCATAACTCCAGCAACAATGCATTAGTATATCAGTTTTTCCACATCCTCTCCAACATTTATCATTATCTTTGCCTGTCATCTTAGCCAGTCTGAGAGGTATGAAGTGGTAGTTCAGAGTTGTCTTAATTTGATTTTCTCTAATAAGTAGTTATTTAGAACACTTTTTCATATAACTATAAATGGTTGTAATTTCATCATCTGAAAATTTTGTTTTCATATCTTTTGACCATTTATTATAAATTTGACATCATTCTTTATACATTTTAGAAATAAGATCTTTATCAGAAATACTGTCTTTAAGGATTGTTTCCCAGCTTTTTACTTATCGTTTAATCTTGTTTCTGTTGGTTTTGTTTGTGTAAAAATTGTTTAATTGAATGGAAACAAAGTTGTCCATTTTGCCATTCATAATATTCTCTAGTTCTTCTTTGGTCATAAATTCCTCCCTTCTCCAAAATTCTGATAGGTTAATTATCCCCTGTTCTCCTAATTTGTTTATGATATAATCCTTTATGCTCAAATTATGTATACATTTTACCTTATTTTGGTATACAGTATGAGATATAAGTCTATGCTGAATTTCTGCCATTATTTTTCAGATTCCCCGACAATTTTTGTCAAATATTAATTTCCTATGCAGAAGCAGGAGTTTGAGGATTTATCAAATACTAGGCTGCTATATGACTTGATTATTGTGTTGCATATATCTAGTCTATTCACTGATCCACCATTCTATTTTGTGGCCAGTGCTAAATGTTTCTGATAACTGCAGCTTTATAATATAGTTTTAGGTTTGGTACTGCTAAACCACCATTTTTCGTAATTTCCCCCCTAATTCCCTTGATATTCTTGACCTTTGGTTCTTCCAGATGGATTTTATTATTTTTTCTAGTTCTATAAAATAATGCTTTGACAGTTTGATTGGTATAGCATTGAAGAAGTTTACCAATTTAGGCAGAATTGTCATTTTTATTATATAGCTTGGCCTAGTCATGAACAATTTATATTTTTTCCAAATATTTATATCTGATTTTATTTGTGTGAGATGTGTTTTATAATTTTATTCATAGAGTTATTGGATTTGTCTTGCCATATAGACCTCCAAGTATTTTAATTTGACTTATATAATTTTGAATGGAATTTTTCTTTCTGTCTCTTGCTGATGGGCTTTGACAATTATATATAGAAATGCTGATGATTTACATGGGTTGTTTTATATCCTGCAATTTTGTTAAAGCTGTGAATTATTTCTAGTAGGTTTCAGGATGATTTTCTAGGATTCTCCAAATATATCACCATTTCATCAGCAAAGAGTGATACTTTTATTTCTTCCTTGTCTACTCTAATTCCTTTAGTTTCCTTTCTTTTTCTTATTGCTAAAGCCAACATTTCTAGAACAATGTTGAACAATAGTTATGATATTAGTTGGAATTAATTGTTCTTTTAATGTTTGGTAGTATTCATTTGTGAATCCATCTGGCCCTGGACATTTTTTCTTAGGGAAGTCATTAATGATTTGTTTGATTTCTTTTTCAAATATGGGGCTACTTAAGTTTTTTTTTTCCCTATTCTATTAACTTGGGAAATTTATATTTTTGTAAATATTCATCCATTTCAATTAGATTGTCAAACCTGCTGCCATAAAGTTGGGCAAAATAGTTTCTTACTGTTGCTTTAATTTCTTTTTCTTTGGTGTTGTTTACCCCTTTCATTTTTGATGCTGTTGATCTGATTTATTTCCTTCCTTTTTCTGAGCATATTAACCAGAGAAAATTTATCTCTTTATCTATTTTGTTAATTTCATCATAAAATCAACTCTTTGTTTTGTTTATTAGTTCAATAGTTTTCTTTTATCTATTTTATCTAATCTCTCCTTTGAGTTTCAAAATTTCTAATTTTGTTTTTAATTGAGGGTTTTTAATTTGTTCTTTTTCTAACTTTTTTATTTGCATGTCTAATTCATTAATCTTCTCTTTCTCTATTTTATTTATGTAGCTATTTAAAAATAAAAAAAATTCTCCTAAGAACTGCTTTGGCTGCCTTAATAGTTTTTGTTATGTTGTTTCATTATTGTCATTTTCTTGGATGAAATTACCAATTGTTTCTGTGATGTTTGATCCATTCATTCTTTAGAACTAGGTTATTCAATTTCCAATTAGTTTTTAGTCTCTATTTCCCTAGTCCTTCATTGAATATAATTTTAATGCATTACAGTCTGAAAAGGAAGTATTTGTTATTTCTGCCTTTTGCCATTTGATTGTGAGGTATTTATGCCCTAATACATGATGAGTTTTTGTGTTGGTGCCATGTACTGCCAAGAAAAATGTGTATTCTTTTCTGTCCCTACTTAATTTACTCAGAAGTCTATTGTATTTGTTTTTTCTAGGATCCTATTAACTCCCTAGATTCTTTCTTGTTTATTTTCTGTTTTGATTTGTTTGACTTTGAGAGGAGGAGGTTGAGGTCCCCCACTAAAATAATTTTGCTATCTATTTTCTTCCTGTAACTAGCTTAAAATCTTCTCTAGGAATTTGCATGCTCTACCACTTGGTAGAGTGCATACACATTTCGTATTGTTACTACTTCATTACTGATGGTACCCTTTATCAAGATGTACTTTCCTTCCTTACCTCTTTTAATAAGATCAATTTTTACTTTTGCTTTATCTGAGATCAGAATTCCTTCCCCTGCCTTTTTTATTTCAGCAGAAGTATAATAGATTTTGTTCCAGCCTTTTACCTTTGCTGTGTATGTGTTTCTCTGTGTCAAATGTGTTTATTGTAAACAATATATTGTAGGATTCTGTTTTTTAAAATGTACTCTGCTATTTCCTTCCAGTTTATGAGAGTTTACATTCAGTTAGGCTTTAGCAGCTCTGTATTTTGCTCCATTCTATTGTCTTTTCTTTATATACTTTTGTTCTCTCTTTCCACCCCATCTTTTGTTTTTGTTTTTTTTTTACCCACCCCACTTACTACTATCTTATCTCCTCTCCTCCATTTCCCCTGTACTTAGCAGTGCTTACTTTTTTTAACCCACTTTACCCACTACCTTATCTTCAATCAACCCTTCCCCACTTGTCTTGCCTTTTTTACTAGAGTTTTTGCCCTCCCTGCTAACTTGACCTTCCCTTTTCTTTTCTCCTTCAACTTGTGTATAGAATTAAATAAATTTCTATACCCAACTGAGTGATTAAGTTATTCTCTCTTAGAATACTCCTACAATACTCATCCCCTCCCATTTTTTCTTGATTGTTATAGGTCTTTTGAACCTCTTGGTGTGTCTAACTGCCCCATTATACCTTCCCTTTCTTCTGTTTCCAGTACAGACCTTTTTTTTTTCACCTCTTAATGGTTTTTTTTTTTTTGATGTCATCCCATTGAAATCCATTGACAATTACTCCCTTTCTCCATATGATGTCCTACTTTGTCTATCCCAGAGTCAAATACAGTTCTGCAGAGTTACAGATTCTAAGGATGTAAACACATTAAACTTTAAAAACATATTTTCCCCCAGTTTATCTTTCTATTGTTCTCTTGAATCCCGTGTTTGTAGATTAAAATTTCTGTTTATTTCTGTTTTTCTCAATGAAATGATTGAAAGTCTCCTACTTCATTGATACTCCATCTCCTCCCCTGAAAGATGCTGCAAAGTCTCACTGAGTAGTTCATTCTTTGTTGTAACCCCAGATCCTTTGCCTTCCAGAATATGGTATTCCAGGCCCCCTGATCCTTTATTTTAGAAGCTACTATATCCTGAGTAATCCTAACTGTTGTTCTTTGATATTTGATATTTGCATTTGTTTAGCATCTTGAAGTCTTTTTTTTTTTTTCTTTGAGATTACAGTTATGATTTTTCTCAACAATATTCCTTGGGATTTTTTTTGTGGTATCTCTTTCCAGAAGTGATCTATGGATTCTTTCAATGAATATTGGATATTATGTATCTAGAATATTGGGGCAATTTTCCTTATTTACTTCTTGTAGAATGGTAACCAGGCTTTTTTAGTCATGGCTTTCAGATAGGCCAATATTTTTTTTTAATTGTCTCTTTTGGATTTATTTTTCAGGTTGACTTTTTCATCAATGAGAGGATTTCACATTTTCTTCCATATTCTCATTCTTTTTAGTTTGTTTGCCTGATTCTAATCTCTCACAGAATCATTAGCTTCCATTTGCCCTGTTCTAATTTTTAATATGTGATTTTCTTCAGTTATCTTTTATATCTCTTTTCCCATTTGGTTTATTCTATTGTTTAAGGAGTTGTTTTCTTCAGACAATTTTCCCCCTTCCTTTCCCAAACTGTTGGCTCTTTCATGCATGCTTCTCATTTTTTTTTTTTCATTTTTTTCTACCTCTCTTATTTGTCTTTTGATTTCCAAGAAGTTTCTTTGGACTTGAGACCAATCTATCTTACACTTTGAGATTTTGTCTGTGGACATTCTGTGCTTCTCTGAGTTTGTATTTTGGTTTGCCCAGTCACCATAATAGCTTTGTATGGTCTTGATTCGTTTTTGTTTCTTGCTCATTTTTGTTTTTTAATTTCCTCTTTTTTTTTTTTTTTTTTAACTTTTAAAGTGGAGCTCTGCTCCTGGGATAAAGGTAATACTGTGCAGTTCTAAGCCTTGGCTTGGAGCACAGGACTTCCTTGTATTTGTAGGAGGTAGCTTTGCCTGCTCAGTTTCCCAGAGTTTTCCTTTTGAACTGGAAACATTGTTCTTCTATTTGTTCCTCTATTGAGCCAGAACTGGCAGTCTTAGTCACTGATTTGCTGTGATTAATACCAGCTTTCCCAGATTTCATCTGACCTGGGCTGAACACCTTTTTCACCCCAGTGAAAATGATCTTTCTTGAAGTATTTTCAGTTCATCTATGTAGAGAGTGGTTTTATTCTGTCAGATTCTGTTCAGATGCTTTTTTCATGTGGATTTTGATGGAAACTGAGGCAGTTTAAGCAGCTTCCTGACTTTACTCCACTATCTTGCCTCCACCCCATGAATTCTTAATTCTTATTTTTAGAGTATAATTTTCTTCAGTTAGCTTTTGCATCTCCTTTTCCATTTAATCAATTCTACTTTTTAAGATGTCATTTTCTTTCTTTTTTTTCCCTTTTCTTTTTTCTTTTTTTTTCAATTTGGCCAATTGTGTTTTTTAAGGATTTGTTTTCTTCCTTCAATTTTTGTCCTTTCTTTTCCAAGCTGTTGACTATCTTCTACATACCTCATTTCCTGCCCTGCCAATTTTTCTTCTACCTCTCTTTATTTGTCTTTTAAAAACCTTTATGAATACTTCCAAGAAGCCTCATTGGACTTGACACTCATTCATATCACCCTTTGAGGTTTCATTTGTGGGCATTTGTTCTCTTCTGAGTTGTTTTGTTTTTTGGTTTTCCTTGTCATAATTGTTCCTTTCTCTTGTTAAGGTTCTTTTTTGTTTCTTGAATTTTTTTCTTTTTTCCTATTTTATGACTTTTGAGGTCAGACTCTGCTTCTGGGATATATAAGAAGATGTAACAATCTTCTTGTGCAACTTTGAGCACAGGCACTCACAGCAGAGGGTAACTCAACCTAATCTTGTTTGTGGTGCCTGGTTTCTTGGGCTGATGATTTTCCTTCTGTGCTCAGTTTGGAAGCTGCCCCACTGGATTGTTCTGTTGCTAAGCCAAGACATAAGGTTTCAGTCCCTGATCTTCTATGATTAAGACTCTCTCACTGACTTCCCCAGACACTGTTTGAGTCGAGCTGACCACACCTTTCATCTTAGTGAGACTGATTTATGTTGAAGTTCTTCCAGCCTATCTAGAACTGGAAAATTGTTCTACTCCATCTATTTGTAAACAATTTCATTCCAGACTGATGAGAGGTTTAGTTTCATGTGGTTTTCAAGGGAGACTGAGAAAGCTTGGGCAGATTCCTGGCTTTGCTATGCCAATTTGGCTCCACCCCTGGAAATTTCTCCATGTTCAACTTTTTGTCATCCCATTTGAAGTTTTCTTGGCAAAGATACTGACATAAGATTTGCCTTTTTTCTCCAGCTCATTATGCAGATGTAAAAACTGAGAGAAACACAATTAAGTGATTTGCCCAGGTCACATAGTTATTAAGTGTCTGAAGCCATATTTGAATACTTCTTCTTCCTCACTCCAGGCCCCACATTTTATCCATTGTGCCACCCAGCTATACGCTAACAAATTTTATAAATGCTTATTAACTAAATAGTTCCTAAATAGATCTACTCTGAAATAGAATAAAATCAAAGACATGGAATTTGAAGTCATCTGTTCAAAAACATTGTACTTATATTATAATAGTGATAAAATTATGGGGATATCTAATATTCTTAGTTTCCAGAATAAAACCATTTTTAAAAAATGAGTAGTATTTTTTAAAAATCTGAAAAATTAAAATTAATATTAAACTATGGATATTATTTATGTATTTGGATTCTTATTCAAAATGTTCTATATGTCTTGATGTATATTACATATTTAAATTTGAATGAACATTGGGAATACTTACTTATAAAATGACAAACTACAGAGGAGAAATGATGAATTTAGAACATTTTGAATAAGAATACAAATACATAAATAATATCCAGAGTTTAATGTTAATTCTAATGCTAGCTATAAAGTACAAACTTTTAACAACTTTATCATTGAAGTCCAGAGTTTAAGTAGCAAATAAATTTAATGTATCTAGGATTTGCATAAATAAGTGCCTGAATAATAGAAAAAAATTGAAATGTCTAAAAAATACAAATTTTCTTGGTCTAAATGTTTTCATGGAATATATACATATATTTATACATACATATATTGATTTACAAATATTTATATATACACACACATGTGTGTGTATACACATATATTTAAATCATCAAAAAGTAGTCAACCTTTATTGTGAACATTGAGTATGAAGAACCAGAAATCACTCAACTTCTCAAGAGAAGAACTCTCTTTTCAATTAATCATTTCTTTGTGTTTCAGGGCAAGAACTTTTGAGCAGCTAAAGGGAAAAAAAAATAAAATATTTCACTTAAGAAAGTTATTTGATATTTTTCAGGGATTTATTCAATGGTTGCATCTACCGGAGGTAGATAAGTAATGCCTTCAATTCCCCAGAAAATTTTAAAAGATATATTTAGAAACATGATAGATGAAGGGCTTAGTTAATAAGCAGGCACTTTGCCAAGTTCTATACTAAGTGCTAGGGATAGAAAAAAAGGCAAAAAAAAAAGTCCCTTTTTACACAGAGTTTATAGTTTAATAGAGAAGTGATTTCTGTGGAAATCCAATGTAATGTTCTGATGAATAAGTCAAGAATAGGTCATGCCAGACAATCTTCACTTCTGATTTTGAAAAAAAAAATCAACAAGTAGACTAGAGACTTTTTGGTCTGAAATATCTAGGATTTTGGCAACTCTCTATCTTTTTAGACAGATGTGGGACTTTAAACTATCTTTCTATTATCTTTTTAGGCACCAAAGGATCAGAAGTATGTGAGTTTCAGTGTTGCTGAGTACAACCTGTACTGTGATTTACTTCAGTAGCTTTTCATCCCTATTTAGAGAGCATATTTATTTTTCTTGCTAATATTTCTGAGTCCCTGGATGATATCAAAGTTGTTCCCTCTGTATCCCTACACAGTTATGTGGTACATTGGATAGGATGCTGATACTGCATTCAGAATTGTCAGGCAGAGTTTAAATCTGGTACTAGATACTTAGTAGTTGAATGATGCTGAAACAGAAACTTAGTCTCTTTTTGCTTCAATTTCCTCAATTAAAAAATGATGAAAATTACAAGTTCCTACTTCTCAGAGTTGTTTTGAGAATTAAAACAATATTTGCAAAAATGTGCTAAATGCCTGAAAAATAATAGTTACTATATAAATGTTTATTATTTGTCTTTTTCTTCTCTCTGGCAAAGCACAGAAAGAGGCAGATATGGGGTCAGAATCATAATGATATATGTTTTCTTTACCAGTCACCATTTCTTCTGTATCTGACTTCTCCAATCCTTTAAAGATAAAGCTGTTATATCCCTAATTCATAAACAAGGAAATAATTTAAACATTTTTATACATTGAATACTTCACCATGTTACCTTTATCAATGATTCTAACCTCACATATATTTCTTTTTTTAATTTACCTAGTTTATCAGGAGAACTTCCATTAATAATATGAATATAGTAGAATGCAAAATTTAAGTCAAGTATATGCACATATATAAAGATGTTTTCAATTCATTAATGTTGGAATTGCTTTCAATCAGTTAAACAGATATTTATACCTTATAGAATTAAATAAATTATCTGACATTCTTAAGGTTATATGACTTACCCATGGCTAAAATTGGTGTGAGAGGCAGAATTTGAATCCAGTTCTTTCTGAATCAAATTCCAAGAAAAATGCATATTTTAATGTTTTCCTCTTTATGTGTTTATTTACTTTAAAATTTTATTTAGTGTTTTATTTTCCCCAGTTAGATCAGAAACCAATTTCAACATTCATTTTAAAAGCTTTAAGTTCCTAATTATCTTCTTTTTTTCCTATTTCCCCACCCTACCAGAGAGACAGAGAGAGAGACAGTTAAACAAATTATTCCCATAATATTGATGTTGTAAAATAAAGACAGACCAAAAGAATATGGAGAAAAATAAATTTTCAAAAATATGTTTCAATCTGTATTAGGCACCATTAGTTGAAGATAGCATCTTTTAGCATAAATCCTTGGATCATTGTATTGCTTAAGAATAGTAAAGTCATTTACAACCGATCATGTTATAATACTGCTGTTAATTTCTGCACAGTACACTTTATTTTTCATAAGCTCATATAAGTCTTTCCAGGTTTTTCTGTGAGCTTTCTGCTCATTATTTCTTATATCACAAAACTAATCCATCATTCTTCCATGATACAATTTATTCAATCTTTCTTCAATTGATAGGCATCCTACTTATTTCCAGCTCTTTGCCACCAGAATAGAGCTGCTATAACTATTTTTGTGATTTAAAGCCCTTTTTCTTTCATTTGTTTTTTTAACATCTTTTGGGACACAAACCTCATAGTGGTTTTGATAGGTAAAAGAGCATGATGCATAGTTCTATTGCCCTCTGGGCATAGTTCCAAACTGTTCTACAGAATTGTTAATCAGCTCACACCTCCATCAATGATGTATTAATGTCTCATTTTACCCAGACACCCTCTATCATTTGTCATTTTCCTTTTCTGTCCTAATACTTATTTTAATAGTTATGAGTAGTACCTCAGAATTGTTTTAATTTGTATTTTTCCAATTTATACTGATTCAGAGCTTTTTTTCCATATTGGTATAGATAGTTTTGATTACTTCATCTGAATATTGTTTATAACTTTTGATCATTTATCAATTGAGGAATTGCTTTTATTTTTTATAAATTTAATTCAGTTCTCCATATTTTTGGAAAATTAATCTTTATCAAAGAAATATTCTTTAAAATTATTTTTGCAATGACTATTGCTAATTGTATTTCCCTCTATACGTTTCTCCTCCCTGTTTATTTTCTTTCTGTGTCTCTGTATGTTTCTGTTCTGTATCTCTCTATATGTCTCTTTCTTCACTCTGTATCTCCTCAAAAGTATTTTGCTTCTGACTACACCCTCCTCCAATCTACCATTCTCTTCTATCACTGTCTTACTCTTCTCTTATAGGTAAGGTAATTAGATATCCATCTCTCTCTCTCTCTCTCTCTCTCTCTAGATATAAATATAGGTCTAGATAGATATAGATATATAAACATACAGACATATAATATAGATATAGATCTCCAATTGAGTGGCTTTTTGAGCCAATTCTGATGAGAGTGAGACTTACTTACTCTCTCTTACATCCTCTGTCTTAATGTGCTCTGTAAACTACTTTTCTTGTCTCTGATGTCATATAATTTAGCCTATTCTACCTATCCTTTTTCTGTTCTCCAACTGTATTGCTCTATCCCCAATAATTTTATATTTTTAGATATTTTTCTTCATATTCAACTCACCTCTGTGCACTCTATCTATATATAACCATTCTAATTGTCTAATAATGGCAAAGTTCTTATGAATTACAAGTATCTTTCTAAATAGGAATTTAAGTCTCTCATAATTTCCCTTTTCTGTTTATCTCTTTTTATGCTTCAGCTAAAGTTTCTTTATTTGTTTTTATTAATTTATCTACTTTTAATATACATTGCATTATAAATCATGCTGGGAGAGAAAAATCGGAGCAAAAGGGAAAAAAACACAGGAGAGCTAAAAAAGGGAAAAAAAAAAACATAGAATGTGTGGATTCAAATTCAGTCTCCATAGTCCTTTTTCTAGATGCAGATGTCATTTTCTATCAAAAGTCTACTGGAGTTGCTTTGGATCACTGAATCAATGAGAAAACCCAAATCTTTCATAGTTTATCATCTTGCTGTTATTATGTAAAATGTGTTCCTGGTTCTGCTTGTGTCACTGAGCATCAGTTCATGTACATCTTTCAGGGTTTTCCAAAATCAGTCTGTTCATCATTTTTATAGAATAATATTCCATTATATTCATATACCACAACTTGTTTTGTCATTCCCCAATTGATGGGCATCTACTCATTTTCCAATTGTTTGCTACCACAAGAAGAGCTGCTACATGCACATTTGGATCTTTTCCCCTCCTTTATAATTTCCTTGAATACAGAAGTACAGATCCAGTAATGACATTGCTAAGTAAAAAGTTATACACACACACACACATACACACACACACACACACGTGTGTGTGTGTGTGTATGTGTGTGTGTGTGTATATAACACCTGCATTTCCATTTTTTTTCCCATTAATTTCCTTGAAATTCTTGACCCTTTCTTCTTCCAGGTCAAATTTATTTTTAATTTTTCTACCTCTGTAAAATAATTTCTTGGGAGTTTGATTGGCATGGAATTGAATAAGTAGATTAATTTAGGTAGAATTGTCATTCTTATTACATTAGCTTGGCCTACCCATGAGCACTTTATATTCTTCTAATTGACTAGTTCTGAATTTATTTGTATGAAAAGTGTTTTGTAATTCCGTTCATATAGTTTCTGACTTTTTCTTGGCAGATAGATTCCCAATTTTATATTATCTAAAGTTATTTTAAATGAGATTTCTCTTTGTATCTTTTGCTGCTGTACTTTGTTGGTAACATATAGAAATATTAATGATTTATGGGGATTTATTTTGTATCTGGCAATTTTGTTAAAATTGTGAATTGTTTCTAGAATTTTTTTAATTGATACTCTAGGATTCTCAAATTATATCATCATATTTGGTCCTAATTACCTAACTCTAAATTGTTTAATTTATTTTTCTTCTCTTATTTCTAAAGCTAACATTTCAATTACAATATTGAATAGTAATGGTGATAGTCGGCAATTTCATTTCACCTCTGATATTATTGGGAATGCTGCTACTTTATGCCCATTACACATGATGCTTGCTGATGGTTTTAAATAGATGCTATTGATGATTCTAAAGAAAATTCCATTTGTTCCTATCTCTCTACTGTTTTTAATAAGAATGCGTATTACATTTTGTCAAAGGCTTTTTCTGCATGTATTGAGATAATCATATGATTTCTGTTAGTTGGGTTACTGATTTAATCAATTATGCAAAGATTTTCCTAATATTGAACTAGCCTTGCATTCTTGGTACAAATCCTACTTAGTCATAGTGCATTTGCTGGTGATGACTTGTTGCAATCTCTTTGCTAATATTTTATTTATTGTTTTTGTATTAATATCAGTTTATTAATATTTTCATCACTATTATATCAACATCAATTGGTCTATAATTCAGTAGTTTCGTTACTTTCAAAATTATTAATCTCCCATTTTATTTGCATAATTTCAAATTTGGTATTTTATTGGGGGATTTTAATTTATTCTTTTTCTACCTTTTTTAGGTTGCAAGTCCAATTCATTGATCTTTTCTTTCTCTATTTTATGCAAGTAAGCATCTAGAGGTATAAAACTTCCCCTTAGAATTGCTTTGACTGCATCCCATCAATTTTGTTATGTTGTCTCCTTATTGTCATTCTTTTGGATTAAATTAATGATTGTGCCTATAATTTGTTGTTTCATGTACTCATTGTTTAGTATTACATTATTTAGTTTCCAATTAATTTTTGTCTATTTTTCACTGACTTTTTATTACATGTAATTTTTATTGCATCATGATTTGAATAAGATGCATTTAGTATATCTGCTTTTCCATATTCAATTTTAAAGTTTTTAAGCCCTAATATGTGATCATTTTTGTGTATGTTCCATGTGCCAACAAGGAAAAATATATTCTTTTCTGTCTTCTTGTAATTTTCTCCAAAGCTCTATCATACCTAACTTTTCTTAAATTCTATTTACCTCTTAAAGTTATATCTCATTTATTCTGTGGTTTGATTTACCAAGTTCTGATAGAGTACCTTTGGCATCCCATACTAATATAGTTTTGTTGTCTAATTCTTCTTGCACCTTTCTTAACTTCTCTAAGAATTTGGATGCTATATCAATTGAGACATATGTTTAGTATTGATAGTACTTTATAATCTATGGTACCCTTTAGCAAAATATAGTTTCCTTCATTATCTCTTTTAATTATATCTATTTTTGCTTTTGTTTGATCTGAGATTAATATTACTACACCTGTTTTTGTTTGTCTGTTTGTTTTTTACTTCAGATGAAGCATAATAGATTCTGCCTTTTACCTTGTACTCTGCATGGATCACACTGCTTTAAATATGTTTCAAAGTAAATCATATATTATAGGATTATGGCTTTGAATACAGTCTGCTATCCACATCTGTTTTTATGGGAGAATTCATTCCATTCACATTCACAATTAAAATTACTAACTTTGTATTTCTCACCATCTTATTTTCCCAAAATTATATTTTTCTCATTTCTTTTCCTTTTTCCTCTCCTCTTCAGTGTTTTGTTTCTGACTACCACCTCCCTCAGATAGCCCTTCATTTTTATTGTCCCTCTTTTTTTCTTATTCTTTTCTACTTCTTATTTTCTCCCTTCAATTAGTCTCCCCTTTTCCTTTCCCCTTTCCTCTACTACTTCCCTATAAGGTGAAACAAGTTTTGAAACTAAATAAGTCTGATAATTTCCCTTTCAGCTAAATCTGATGAGAGTAAGATTCACACAATGCCCATAACCCTCCGTTCTTTCTCTCAATTGCAATAGATCTTTTTTTGCCTCTTCATGAAATGTAATTTACCCCATTTTGCCTCTATTTTCCTCTTCTTCTTACAATCCCCTTTTTACCTTTAGTTTCTTTTTATATCATCACAACAAAATCAAATTATACCTTTACCCTCCAAGTTTATCTGTAACAGTGATACAGTTCTAAAGAGTCAAACATATCATCTTCCCATTTAGGATATAAACTTTTTCACTTTTCAAAGAAACATAGTTTTTTTTTTTTTTTCCTCTTTCCTTTTTACCTTTTAATGCTTCTCTTGAGTTCTGTCTTTGAAGACCAAATTTTCTATTTAGCACTGGTCTTTTTATTAGAAATAAATGAAATTTACCTAGTTATTTGAATGTCCTTTTCCCTTAAAGATAATGTTTAATTTTGATAGATAGTTTATTCTTTGCTGAAATACAATCTCTTTTGTCTTTTGGAATGCCATATTCCAAGGCCTTTGATCCTTTAAATTGAAAACTACTAGGTCCTGGGTAATGCTGATCGTGGTTCCTTGATATTTGAGTGTTTCTTTCTGGCTAGTTGCAATATTTTTTCTTTGATCTCGTAATTTTAAAATTTAGCTATGTTGTTTTTTGAAGTTTTCATTTTGAGATCTCTTTCAGAACTGGCTGGTGAAATCTTTCAATGGCTCTTTTACCCTCTGGTTCTATGATATCAGAGTAGTTTTCCTTGATGTTTCCTGAAAGATATTGTTTAGGCTATATCTAGCCTAGATAGATATTTTTTTTTTTTTTTCATCATAATTTTCAGAAAGTCCAATAATTTTTAGATCGTCTCTCCTGTATCTATTTTTCAGGTCAGTTGTTTTTCCAGTGTGGTGTTTTACATTTTCTTCCTTTTTTTTTTTTTTTTTTTCATTTTGTTTGACTGACTCTTGATGTCTCATTGAGTCATTGACATCCATGTCTTCAATTCTAAGTTTTAATAAATTATTTTCTTCAATTAGCTGTAATATCTGGGCAAGCTTCCTGGAGGATTTCTGGATGGGCCTTGGTCTTTAGGTGGAGAAGTAATAAAGGCAGGAGGGCAACCACAAGGCTGGTCAAAGATGGAGTCTGGAATCTGGAGTCTGAAGTCTTCTCTGTGTTTGTGACTGAGAGAGAGTCTTTTTGTGTCTGAGGCTCCCTTAAATACCTCAGTATGAACACATCATTACAGCACATTGAGCATGTGCCATTACATCACCCTATCACAATAAGTATATTTTTAGAGAACCATTATCTCACACTGAGTAGGTGCTTAACTATAAGTACCCCACTGTCCTTGATTCAAGTACAGCTTTTCAGAATTCAGGCCCTCTACAGTTAGTTTTTTTTTTATCTCCTTTGGCATTTGGCTAATTTAAACTTTAAATGAATTGTTTTGTTCATTGGATTTTTTTCCATTTCACAAATTCTGTTTTTCAAAGATTTGGTTTCTTTTTGCCATTTTGTCAAATCCATTTTGTACGGAGATATATGCTTTTATGTTATTTTGCTAAATCTATTTTTAAGGAGTTTTCTTCATACCATTTCTGTATTTCCTTTTCCAAACTCTCCTGCAAATTTCTCATTTACTTTCCTCATTTTTCTTTCAATTCTCTTTTAATATCTTTTTCTTAATTTTTTTTTCCCCAAGAGAGCCTTGTGAGATAGAGATTAGCATATAATCCTTTTGGGTTTCATCTGGAGACAATTTGCCTTTAGTGTCTTCAGAATTTCAAGTTTGTTCTTCCCTGTCTCCATAAAAGCTATCTATGGTCAGGGCTCTCTTTGCTTTTTTGCTCATTGTTAAAGATTGAGATTTTCTCTTAGGTCAAAAGAGAGATTGTCCCAAGCTTCCTTTACAGGTAACACCAGTTTAACGCTGCTCTGGGGCCAGTGTGACTTCCTTCCTGTCTTGGGTAGGTGTGGCCAAGTTGTTTTTATGGCATTTATGGGCTCATTATCTACCTTTTATATTTACATTGGACATCTCACAGGTAGTCTCATGATCCACTGACTTTTGAATTAGGACAGAGTAGCAAACACTGCTGTATGTTGGTTAAGAGCCCCCTGTAGATTTCCCTCCCAGCAGATTCCACTGTACTGTGGGTCTTTGTTCAGCACCTGGGCTTTACTACCTCCACAACCCACTCTTTCCCCCTTACCATCCAATTGTGGAGTTGTTAAAAAATATCTTCTGCTGAAAATTTGTTACACTCCAGACACTCCAAAACTAAGTCAGAAATTTGATCTAGTGTCGATCTGAGGGAAGCCAAGAAGAGCTCAAAGACCTGTCTACTCTTCACCATCTTGGCTCAGCCCCTCCTTCTGTTATCTTAAATGTGGTTCCATGATATTTGTATTGTTTCTTTCTAAGTGCTTCCACTATTTTCTTCTTGACTTGGGCTTTCTGGGATTTGACTATAATAATTCTGAAAGTTGTCATTTTAGGATCTCTTTTAAGTGGTAGTCTGTGTATTCCTTCAATTTCTATATTACCTTTTGATTCTAGAATATCAGGACAACTTTCCTTGATTTCTTGAAAGCTGAAATCCAGCCTCTTTAATCATGACTTTCAAGTAGTCCAATCATTTTAAACTTATTTCTCATGAAATTATTTTCCATGTCAATGAGATATTCTATATTTTCCCCTATTTTTTCAGTCTTTTAATTTTGTTTGATTGTTTCTTGGTTTCTCATCAAGCCATTAATTTCCATTTGTTCAATTCTAAATTATAAGGATTTTTAAATTGTGATTTTGTACATCCTTTTCCTTTTATCCAATTCTATTTTTAAGTCCTTTTATTCTTCAGTGAATTTGTGTATCCCTCTTTCCATTTGGCCAATTCTTTTTTTTTTTTTTTAAGAAATTCTTCTTTCCATTGGCTTTTTGCACTCCTGTACCATTTGGCATAGTCTTTTTTAATGTGTTATTTTCATCAGTATTTTTGGAGGGTGTCTCCTTCACCAACTTGTGGGATTCTTTTTCATGATTTTCTTGTATCATTCTCTTTTCACTTTCCAAATTTTTTCTACTTCTTTTATTTGATTTTCAAAATCCTTGTGGAGGTCTTCAATAGCCTGAGAAAGAATTACATTTTTCTTAAAAGCTTTGGATGTAGGAGCTGTGACTTTTTTATAATCTTCCCTGTCCCCATAGTCACTTTATATGGCCAGAATTTTTTTTCTATTGTATACTCATTTTCCTGACCTATTACTTGACTTTTAAATCTTTCTTAAAGTAGGGTTCTGCTTCTAAGGAAGGGTGCACTGTCCCAAACTTTAAGGTTTTTGTACAGCTGATTTTAGAGATACTTCTAGGTACCTATAACTTTTCAGTTCTTCCAAGGTGGTATTATCTAAGGAGATGTATTTACTTCTTTCTTGGCCTGTGTTCTGGTCTGTTAGTGAGTATAAGCAGCTTTTTCTCCCTTAGAATTGTGAAGTGGGTCCCCATTACTGTTTGTGACTGTAGTGTGTCATAGACAAAGGTCAGGAAAGTTGAAGGAATCAAGGAACTGGTCTACAGTTTTTAGAAAGGTCAGTTATGTTGGATTAAGAGAGAGGGAATGATATTATTGGAAGCATGGAGGTATAATGGAGACTCAATAACTGATAAATAGTGACTTACATAGTATTATATAAACTTTAAAGGAAGAAAGGTGATTCTCGAGTGAGCAATAATTGTGCCAGAGGAAAGATCTGAAAGTATCATTCTAACATCATTTTCCCCCTCCTTTCACCAGATTTCCAGAGAACTCAACTCTGACTTCTTTAATTCACTATATTCTTCTGATATCCATCTTCATTGCATCCTGAGAGCCTTACTTTGGGAATAGTGCAGTGGAATGGTTGCTGCACTTAGATTCACAGGACCTACACTCAAATTCAGTATCTTCTCTTAATACTTAGGTACCAAAAACAATGATTTTGCATTTTTGCAAGGGGGGGGGGAATGGTTTCCTCAACTATAAAATCAAGAAGTTAGAATACATGATTTTAAAGTTGCCTTCCATTTCTCAATCTGTGATGTTTTTATTCTAGTTTTTCTTTTCTCATTTACTTTTCATCTTTTCATGTTCATTTAAACTTAACTCCCTTCTGAAAACATCACACTTTTTAACATACTCTCCAAGTCTAGTTTCTCTTTGTCTTATAGTAGTTAGTGTCAGGAGAAAGAATTCTTAAAGTTTCTGATCCCCATCACAGCTTTTAGACCACTCCCTCTGAAGCTGTTAATTCAGCAACCATCTCCTTTCTGTTCACCTTACAATCTCCTTAGATTTATTTGTTTTTTTTTTTTTTTAAATGTCATCTATGGCACTTCCCTATTTCTCAATATTCTTAGTGCCTGATTTATAATCATCTCCATTTCCATCCTTGCACTCTTGAACACCCTGGGCCCTCAATTTCCCAGCCTCCATAAGGTAATGAAGCCACAGCTACAGACATAAATGGTTATATCTTAATTTTCTCCAACTCAGCTCATGAATTTCCTTATAGATGTCAGAATTCATAAATTCATAAGTCTAGAGTTATAGTGGAAGTTGGAGTTTAAATGGTTCAACTCCTTAATTTTTTTTTTTTGTATTATAGCTTTTATATACAAAACATATGCATGGTTAATTTTTCAACATTGACCCTTGCAAAAAACTTCTATTTCAACTTTTCCCCTCCTTCCCTCCACTCTTTCCCCTAGATGGCAGGTAGCCCATACACACATATTTATATAGTTATCTTGTTGCACAAGAAAGATCAGATTTAGAAAGAAGGTAAAACTAACCTGAGAAGAAAAAACAAAAATGCAAGCAAACAAAAACAGAAAGAGTGGAAATGTTATTTTGTGGTCTATATTCATTTCCTAGTATTCTTTCTCTGGGTGTTGCTGGTTCTGTTCATTACAGATCAATTGGAATGTTGGATCCTCTCATTGTTGAAGAGAGTCACGTCCATCAGAATTGATCATCATGTAGTATTGTTGTTGAAGTATATAATGAACTTCTGGTTTTGCTCATTTCACTCAGCATCAGTTCATGTAAGTCTCTTCAAGCCTCTCTGTATTCATCTTGCTGGTCTTTTCTTACAGAACAATGATATTCTATATTCATTCATATATTACAATTTATTCAGCAATTCTTCAATTGATGGGCATCCACTCAGTTTCCAGTTTCTAGCCACTACAAAGAGGGCTGCCACAAACATTTTTGCACATACAGGTCCCTTTCCCTTCTTTAGTATCTCTTTGGGATATAAGCCCAGTAGTAACACTGCTGGGTCAAAGGGTATGCACAGTTTGATAACTTTTTGGGCATAATTTCAGATTGTTCTCCAGAATGATTGGATCTGTTCATAACTCCACCAACAATGCATCAGTGACCCAGTTTTCCCACATCCCCTCCAACATTTGTCATTATCTTTTTCTGTCATCTCAGTGTTGTCTTAATTTGCATTTCTCTGATCAACAATGATTTAGAACACCTTTTCATAGGACTAGAAATGGTTTCAATTTCTTAATCCGAAAATGGTCTGTTCATATTCTTTGATCATTTATCAATTGGAGAATGGCTTGATTTCTTATAAATTAGAATCAATTCTCTATATAGTTTGGAGATGACACCTCCTTAATCTGGAGATGACAACTTCTTAATTTAACAGATAAATAATCCATGGCTCCGAGTGATATAGTGATTTGCTTGTGGTTATATAAATAACACATAGAAGAGACAGAATTTGAATCCAGCCTCTCTGAGTTCTCATCTAGGACATTTTCCACTGCAACATATAATTGTTTTTATCTTTACAAAGCCATTTAAGAATTTGACTTTACTTGAGCACTAGAACATGTATATGATCCTGGACATGTTTCTAAGAACTTGACTAAGTCTATTATATAGAACATATTAACTTGGAAAGGAGCAGCTAGGTGGCACAGTGGAGAGAACATCAGGTTTGGACACAGGAAGACTCCTCTTCCTAGTTCAAATCTGGCCTCAGATACTTCTTAGGTATGTGAACCTCTTTTGCTTTTTTACCCCAGTTTACTTATCTGTAAAGTGGAGAAAGGAATGATATACCACTTCAATATCTGCCAAGAAAACTCCAAATGGGGTCAATTAAGTAAGACATGAATTAAAAAAAAATTGATCAACAACAAAACTTGGCAAATTCTGGGTAAGCTGTTTTAATTTGAATGCAGAGTTCTAACCACTTACCACTTTTCTCCTCAGTGAAGTTCAAGTGAAAAAGATAATCCAAAGCCCTCATCAGACTCAAGGTGTGACTGGTCATCTCAGGTCCTACTAGCTCAATACTTATTCAGCACTCTCCTTTGACCCTCATTTTGCCTTTCATAGCAGGCAGCCTCAGAACATGTGGAAGTACAACATTTGCATGGGAAAATAATGATGCTCACTAGCTCCTTCTCTTTTTCAAAACTGCCTAGGTTTTTTTTTTTTTTTTTTTTTTTTTTTTTATCACTTCAGTAGGAGGTATGGACGAAAGGGCAGCAGCATTATGTAGATTGATTTGCACTCGTCCTCTGGCCAGTCCCTTGTTTCTCATTTGCCTGTCGACAGATTTTATGAAGGACACTAAGTGCACAGTTGCCAGCCTCTTTTATGAGTTCATCTGTAACATCAGACCATGTGCCTTTCCCAGTTTGAGCTTGTTTACTGCCATTTCCATCTCTGCCAGAGAAGGTGAAGGTTATTTTACGGCGGTGCAGATGATTGCCTCACACTTGCTACTGTCTCTAATGTCCCTTGATGCCTCATATAGCTTCTTGAAATATTCTTTCCAGTGGTTCTGGATGTCTTCCTGAGCTGTTAGCACTTTGCCATCTGCTACCCTGATGCCACTGCAGTCTTTGGGTAAAAATTAGTGTTTACAAATCCCCTCATAGTCTGGTTCCCTGCCTCCTACACTCAGATTTCAAAAAATTCATTGGACTTTTTCTGAGGGTTTTGATTTCTCACCAGGCTGGATTGTAATTTCACTGACAGTCACATCCCTTTTCTGGAGGTAGGGGTGGGGAGCAAAATATTTCACTAAAATACAGCATTGCCAACACCATAATTGCAGCTTTTGAAATGTAGATATTGAATAAAAGAAAGCAATAACCTGTTTGTACTGAAAGCCTTTGGAAACCTCATCAGTCTCCTAAATAAAATTTTTACACAGTCAGCTCACAAGGAAGTTCAGTACAGTTAAATATCATTTTTAAATTTTATGTTATTGTCTAAGTTTTATTTTGGTAACGTGGAGTTGGTCCCAGAGCCATGTTCAACATGCTGCAGAAAGAGGAAAAAAAAGTGCATTCAAATATAACTGCATTTTCAACCAGAGAAAACAGTATTGCAATCCTCAACAATGCATTCCTTTCTTATAATTGTTATTTAAGGCTTATATAAAATTCTATATCTTTGAAATCTTTGAAAGCAATTATCACTATTTACATTTCTTTTCTTTTTAAACTATCATTACTGACAATATCCAGAAATATATTTAAGTGTGCTTGCCTTTGCCATCATAAAATCCATTACTTAAAAAGAAGAAAAAACAAAACATGTTTGCTTCTGACAAGATGAATTTATACTCTACCCCTCTCTACCAAAGGACTCACAGGTAACAAATGCCATCATAATTTTTTATTACCATCACCATTTTCACAGTATTTTTCTTCCTTCCCTAATAGGAACTAGTTATTATGGGGGGGAAGAGAATATTGGCAATCATAAATAAAAGTAATATGGAGACATATGTTATCAACTACTTTCTACATAATACTCAGAAACACAAGAAAAATTTTCTAGAAAGTTAGAAAAATTACAAAGCATAAGAAAACCACTTGGATTAAATACAACTTGGACTTTCATTGCTAACAGCCTTCTTCATACTTGTACCTTTTCCTCAATGGGATGATTTTAATTCATACTAAAGTGTTAAATGGGATTGATCTTTCTTTTCTTTCCTGTTTTCTCCCACTGTACAAATGAACTTTGCTAGAGTTGAAAGGATCACGATATATTTTAAGTACTTACTATGTGCCAGGAACTAAGCTGGAGATAACAAAGACATAAATGAAACAATTATTTTCCTAATGCATTTACTAGGATATTTCTTTCTCAAAGCTTTGCCAAGATGGGAGGGAACCCTAAGCAAACAAAAATGAAATCTCCTTTGAAAGATAACATAAGCCAAGACCTTTGATTTGTAAGGTAAAGGAACTGCTCTTTGAGAGTTGTCTCAAGTGAGGTCAGAGAGATTAAGTGATATACCTAAGGTAAATTAGCCAGTGGTAAAAGTGAGAATTGCACACAGGATTTCTTGGCTTCATGTGCAGTATACTATGCATTTCGCATATATTTTAAAGTGAGACAAAAAAAAAATCTAAAGTTTTTTGTTAAAGTCTAAAAGCTGATTGAAACTGGATTTATGATATTTCTTCATTGGTGACCTTTGACAAATAGGATAAGCCATGACAATATTACCAAAAATGCCTGACAGAGAGATTAAACCTAAGCTTAAGTCCCATCTCTTCTAATGACCCTTAAAATTATTTTATAGTAAATTTTTAAATGTTTTGTATTTATTTATTAGCATATGTGCTATTGCATCTCAGTCTCACTAAAACTCCTTAATGGAAAGAAGGAAAGAATAGGAGCAGTCTATTTGTTTTTGTATCTCCTTCCATTATTCATAACACCTTATAAGTGCATAGGAGGATCTTAATTAATTTATACTAGATTTATGATTGTATGCAAGTTAAAACCTTTCTGCATCTCTGTTAATTTAACAAAATAGACATTATAATGCTTGTATCACTTATCTCAAAGGATTATTTTAAAGAAAGTGTTTCAGAAAATTTACTTCATGAACTACTATATAAATAAAAGTTATTAATCAATACAATCGATTTATAAATGCTTACTATGTAGGCATTTCTTGCACTGTCATGTAAGAAGAGTCATGTGATAGCTGTGTTTTAGGAAAATCACTTTTTCAGCTTTTTGAGGAGAGAAAGAGAGTGAAGCATGGAGACCAGTTAGGAAGGCACTAAGAGGAGATTACTTGACAGATGTAGGAGGTAGAAACAATAGGATTTGGCAACTGAGTGGTTGTATGTGGTATACAGAACCATATCAAGGTCATGAATCCAGAAAATTTGGAAAGATGATAGTATATTCAATAGAAATATGAAAGGAAAATGAATTCAGTCTTGGACAAATCTGTGGGATACTGAGTTTGAAGCTTATCTTTTTTTCACTAAAAAAATGTATTATTTGTTTCTTTGTTTCTGTTTTGACAAATCCCTTTAGCATTCTGTGCTACTATAAAAGAAACAAAATAGGTAGGGATAACTTGGCACTTCTTAAACAAAAGGACAAATTGTAAACTTATGTAATAAGCAGAAATGTAGTGTTTGATCCACAGGGCAATGTAATATAATTTTTCTTCTTTAATTCAAAGAAAGAATGGAGGAGTGAGAGTTATATTAGTTATCAAATAAATCCATGATGAGTTTTCCAATTTAATTCAACAAAATATACATAATGAATGTATATCCTGTTAGGAAGAAAGCTATAGTTTAAATGATCCTTTGTTAAGAGTTCAAATGTTGGAGTTTGTTCTTCTCAGGGCACAGCCGGTTTAGAGGCTTAGAGCCCTTCGGATGTCTCCAAATCCAAAGGTTCTGCCCTTCAGCCTCTGCATCTGCTTTCTTCTGCCTCCAACAGAGATGGAAGATCTCTCTTATCTCCTTCTGGGGAGCCCAGCCACACTTGCCGCGGAGAGAGGGCTTCTGGCGCAGCTCCACTGAAGTCCGTCAAAAGTGTTCTTTGCAGCAGAGTCGTTTCTCTCGAGTCTAGCGCGATCAGCCAGCCAAGAGGAAAAAGTGTATTCTGGAATGGCTGTCTCGCCTTATATGTGAACCTTCTGAGAGAATGGGATTATGGGTTTTCTCCCATAGTGCTCTCTGGCCCAAAGAGCTTTAAGGTGTGGACTTTGAGTAAAGATGGGAACACAAGCCTTGTCTTGATTAGTTCTACTTAGTACCTTGTTTCAGGTTCTGGCCAAAACAACTTCTTGTAAGATTAGATCAACTCTAATTACTTAGCAGTTAGTAAGGATTCCAACATCTCCCCCTTTCTTTTGTTTTAAAACATAGGGGGTTTCTGAGGGGGTACACATAAATCCATCAATATGGGCCAGAACTTTGTAACAGATATACATGGTATACATAAATCCATCAATATGGGAGGCATTATACATAATTTACATGAGCACATAGCAATATAACACAGGCTAGTAGTAATGTAACAAATAACAAGAATCAATCTGAAAATTTACACATGTCCATAAGTCCTAGAAACAGTCCAATAGGATTCCATTGTCCATTAGTTCATGTGCCAGGAATCTAATAATTCTTGTGAGCACAATCAGCAACAGAACCACCTGATATTTCTTGGGTCTTCTCCTTCGTTTCAAGGGTCTGTTCCATCTCTCTGCGATGGACAAGGCGAATACGGCTCGTTGGCACCCATCTGATTCCTTCTCCACCTGTAGAGATACAAGCAAACCCTCTCCCCCAAGCAGTTAGCCTATCTGGTCCCTTCCATTCACCACTTTCTGGGTCTCTCCACATCACCTGGCGATTATCTAAAGATAGTGGAGCTGCTCGCACTGGACACTGCTCTTCTGGTGGGTTATAAAACCTGTCTGCTGGAGCCAGTGCATCTTTATCAAAGATTAAAAAATTAATGGTATAGAGAACTAAATTTAGAAGTTCTCTAGGGTTACCTGTGGCTCCCCCTTTCTTTTGTTTTTGGAGGAGTGTTTTAATGTCTCTGTTTCTTCTTTCTACTATTGCTTGACCTTGAGGATTAAAGGGTATGCCAGTAGTGTGTAGAATCTTATATTGTGCACAAAAGTGTTCAAAATGTTTGGAGGTATATGCCGGTCCATTATCTGTTTTTATTTCTTGTGGCACACCCATAATTGCGAATGCTTGAATGAGGAATTCAGTGACCACTCGGGCTGTCTCTTTTGCTGCTGGTATGGCAAAAGTGAATCCTGAAAAGGTGTCTACCACAACGTGGATAAAAGACAGACGACCAAAAGATTTATAATGAGTCACATCCATTTGCCAGATTTCATTGGGTCTCAAACCACGAGGGTTCTTCCCTGGAGGCAGTGTAGGAGCATGGAAGGGAAGGCAAGCTGTACAGCTTTTCACTATGTTCCTAGCTTCTTCTCTTGTAATCCCAAACTGTAAACGCAAAGCTCGAGCAGCCTGATGGTATTTAGAATGGGATTCCTGGGCCTCCTGAAATAAAGGCGTACTGGCCAACATAGTTAAAAGGCTATCTGCCTTTGAATTTCCATCAAAAATAGGACCTGGAAGTCCACTATGTGAATGGACATGCAGGATATAAATCTTTCCTGGATGCTTTCTCACTTGCTCTTGAAGTTCCTTTTTTTTTTTTTTTTTTTTTTTTTTTTTTTTTTTTTTTTTTTTTTATTTTTTTTTTTTTTTTTATTTTTTTTTTATAATAAATTTTATTTTATTTAATAATAACTTCGCATTGACAGAATCCATGCCAGGATAATTTCTACACGACATTATCCCTTGCAATCACTTATGTTTCGTTTTTTCCCCTCCCTCCCTCCTCCCCCCCCCCCAGGATGGCAAGCAGTCCTATATATGCTAAACATGTTGCAGTATATCCTAGATACAATACATATTTGCAGAACCAAACAGTTCTCTTGTTGCACAGGGAGAATTGGATTCAGAAGGTAAAAATAACTCGGGAAGAAAATCAAAATTGCAAATAGTTCACATTCATTTCCCAGTATTCCTTCTTTGGGTGTAGCTGTTTTCTGTCCATCATTTCTCCAATGAAACTCAGTTAAGTCTCTTTGTCAGAGAAATCCACTTCCATCAGAATACATCCTCATACAATATCGTTGTCGAAGTGTATAATGATCTCCTGGTTCTGCTCATCTCACTTAGCATCAGTCCATGTAGGTCTCTCCAAGCCTCTCTGTATTCATCCTGCTGGTCATTCCTTACAGAGCAATAATATTCCATAACGTTCATATACCACAATTTACCCAGCCATTCTCCAATTGATGGGCATCCATTCATTTTCCAGTTTCTAGCCACTACAAACAGGGCTGCTACAAACATTTTGGCACATACAGGTCCCCTTCCCTTTTTTAGTATCTCTTTGGGGTATAAGCCCAATAGAAACACTGTTGGATCAAAGGGTATGCACAGTTTGATAACTTTTTGGGCATAATTCCAGATCGCTCTCCAGAATGGCTGGATTCGTTCACAACTCCACCAACAATGCATCAATGTCCCCGTTTTCCCGCATCCCCTCCAACATTCATCATTGTTTTTTCCTGTCATCTTAGCCAATCTGACAGGAGTGTAGTGATATCTCAGAGTTGTCTTAATTTGCATTTCTCTAGAAGGTATATATCTTGTCAGGTCTTGTCCCAGATAATTGTACTGCTCGCTTAATGGCCTTTAATAGAATTCTAGCCACAAGCACTGGGTAAGGCGTAAGGCTTTGTTCTGGTTGTGCTGGGAGGTTCACCCACTCTATCACACTGTCTCCTTGATGAAGGACTGCTGTGGGTGCTTCTTTCGTAGCAAAAACTGATATTTCCAAGGGTTTTTGAGTTACTCTCTCAACTACATTGGATAAAGCCAGTTCAACTTCTCTCAAGGTCTCTTGAGCTTCTTTTGTAAGCCGGCGTGGTGAATTTAAAGCAGTGTCTCCCCTTAAAATGTCATATAGGGGTTGCAATTGATTGGTAGTTAAACCTAATACTGGATGCATCCATTGGATATCTCCTATTAATTTTTGGAAATCATTTAAGGTGTTCAACCTCTCTGTTCTTAAAGACAGTTTTTGTAGAGTAAGTGCCTTAGGATATATTTCGTATCCTAAATATTGAAAAGGAGCATGCCTTTGAATTTTTTCTGTAGCGATATGAAGTTTGTAGTATCTTAGTGTTTCTATGGTTTTTTGTAGACATGCTTCTAGAATTTGTTCCTCAGGTGCACATCCCAATATATCATCCATATAATGTAATAGCATAACTTTTGGAAATGCTTTTCTTATTGGAGCAAGAGCAGCAGCAACATACATTTGACACATAGTGGGGCTGTTCTTCATACCCTGTGGCAAAACCGTCCATTCATATCTTTTATAAGGCTCAGCTAAATTGACACTGGGCACCGAAAAGGCAAATCTCTTCATATCCTCCTTATCCAGAGGAATGGAATAGAAACAATCCTTGATGTCTATAACCCAAAGAGGCCATTCTCTAGGAAGCTGAGTAGGAGATGGAAGTCCAGGCTGAAGAGTTCCCATAGTTTCCATCTGTTCGTTCACTTTTCTTAAGTCAGTGAGCATCCTCCATTTTCCCGATTTCTTTTTTACAACGAACACTGGTGAATTCCAAGGACTTAGAGAAGGTTTTAAATGCCCTTGTTCAAGCTGCTCCTGGGCGCCAAATGTTAAGAGTTCAAATGTTGGAGTTTGTTCTTCTCAGGGCACAGCCGGTTTAGAGGCTTAGAGCCCTTCGGATGTCTCCAAATCCAAAGGTTCTGCCCTTCAGCCTCTGCATCTGCTTTCTTCTGCCTCCAACAGAGATGGAAGATCTCTCTTATCTCCTTCTGGGGAGCCCAGCCACACTTGCCGCGGAGAGAGGGCTTCTGGCGCAGCTCCACTGAAGTCCGTCAAAAGTGTTCTTTGCAGCAGAGTCGTTTCTCTCGAGTCTAGCGCGATCAGCCAGCCAAGAGGAAAAAGTGTATTCTGGAATGGCTGTCTCGCCTTATATGTGAACCTTCTGAGAGAATGGGATTATGGGTTTTCTCCCATAGTGCTCTCTGGCCCAAAGAGCTTTAAGGTGTGGACTTTGAGTAAAGGTGGGAACACAAGCCTTGTCTTGATTAGTTCTACTTAGTACCTTGTTTCAGGTTCTGGCCAAAACAACTTCTTGTAAGATTAGATCAACTCTAATTACTTAGCAGTTAGTAAGGATTCCAACAATCCTTCATTCATGAAAGATACAAGTTAGTGAGAATTATAGGACAAATACATAAATAACTTCAATAAAAATAAAAACATATAAGAATAGATATAAGCAACATTCCTCAAATGTCACTGTGTGTTACTATTTCTTGATCATCATGGAATTTTTGAGAGTTTTAGATGTATTTAATTTTTTTTTTTTTGAGATTTTACTGAAAGGATTTTCGGAGTATCATCAGAGTAAGGAATGGATAAGATGACAATTTTGATTCAATATCATAAGTAGAGCAGCTATAGAGTACACAAGGGTTTAGTATGAGATATCTGAATTCACACCTCCCTTGAAGCTCTTAGGGCCAGAGAGCACTATGGGAAAAAACCCATAATCCCACTCTCTGATATATAAGAAGAAAGCAGAGGCCCAGTTAAGGAAGTTCAGCTGAATTAGATTGGAGAGGAGCACGCTGGGACATACGCAAAGCACTCTAGGAAATTGAGAACCAGAAGCCTTCTCTCAGAGGCAAGAGAGATCTATTCCATTTTCCACTTGGCTGGCTGGAGAACTGCAGGTCAAACCTTTGGATTTGGAGACATTCGGAGGGAGCTCTTGGAACCAAGAGGCTGAAGGACAAACCTTTGGATTTGGAAACATTTGGAGGGAGCTCTTAGAACCAAGCAGAGAGATAGGCCTCAACTAACCGGGCTATTTTGGAAGGAGAAAATAAACACTTGCATTTTTACCAGTTGGCTGCATTTTGGGTGATTATTTACTTTTAACTGATACTAAGACTGCCTCCAGAAAACCTCCTCGAGAAACCTGTTATCTCCTAGAGAGAACCATTATTATATTTATTTTAGAGAAGAACAAGAACTCCAGCAACAGGGGGTAATTAAAAACAAAAACAAAATAACAAACAAAAAATCATAGTGTCATGGAATGGTGAGAAAATGGGCCTTCCTATGCTTTTGTTAAGCTTCAAAGTGCCAAAGAGGAAACAAAATCCAATCCTTTATATGGGACATTCTATTAGCAAAAGAATCTAGATCATATACTATTGTATTCCAAATTAAATAACACTCACAAAATCTAAGCATCACTTATTGGAGTCTAAAAAAAAGAAAGAATCATAGAATAAATTTTTTTCCCAAACAGACTTAATTAGAAATAGGTCCTGTTTTCATTCCATGACCTCTTTTCTAGATTAGGAAGAACTTACTTTGGCAGGGCAACAAGGAGACTAGATATTCACTCTGTTCTCCACTTGAAATTATAATTCATCAGAGAAGGGACAGCACAAAGTCATCTTTATTGGTATTATTGAAATGGAGATCATTAGTAGCAAAAAGAGATCTTGATTTTTATCAATAAAAAGATTGAAAGCTGAGCATGTGAAATTTCTGATATCTGTCAAGGAATGATTCAGGATACTTGGAGACAACTGAAACACGTAGCTTATATGCTTCTAGATAGCTTTTGAAAGTTGTAATTGGGACCTTAGTATGACACAAATTATTGTGAGTAGTTTCATGTCTCATGATGGGTTGGGATGAGAAAGAGCTATGCTATGAGAGCAGATAACTGAGCATTGACTCAAAGAAGCAAATTGTTAGATGATAAAAGGAATTTTCAATAGTTGGTATGAAAAATAAATCTAGGATCACCTTCACACACTTAATCTCAAATTTCTTTCACTGTTAAGGGGCAGGTCAATTTCTGAGAGCCTCCACAGCTGTGGATCATAGCATCTGAAGGAGTTACAAGGCAGTCTTTGCTGACACAGGTGTTGCAGATTGGGAATGAGATAAATTGGAGGCAAAGGGAAGAGGAGAGAAGTCAGACAACACAACTGCTTCTCAGTCAGAGAGATCAGAGAACAGCAACTGCCTCTCAGTCTCAGTCTCCTTGTATCATCCTCCCAAATGAGGAGATCTATTCTGCAGGTCTGAGTTGGATCTACAGCAGCCACAGGCAGGTGGCTCGCATGACACAACACTTCACCTCAGCAATAACCTAATCAACACACTATTACTGTATTTTCTTTCTCTTCTCCCGACAAACTACTTTCTTAGAACTTAGGGATTTGGGCCAGCAGAAGTAATGCTCCATGTTCAACCTAGAAATTAAAGAGTTAAGCTCCCTTTAAGATACAGCTGTTTGAAGACATCGTAGTATCCAATTTAGAGTTCTAGTAATTAAAACAAAGAAACCAAGAATTATTATGATGGGGAGAAAGTTTTGAAGGTTCTCTTAGGAAAGAAGACATCATGAAAAAATCAAATGTTAAAGTTGGAAGAAAGCTTACGTGTAAATTATTCTAATTCTCTAATTATGCAGATAAAGAAATTGACATTTAGAGACGTATAATCACTTCTCAAGCTTACATCACTAAATGACTGCAAAGCCAGTACTATAAGCTAGATCTACTGACTTCCAGTCCAATGGTCTTTATATTAAGCCACATGGCCTAATTGAGTTTGAGGTTTCACTTGATAGGTAAGTCAAGGCCAAAAAGAGGATATACCAGCAAGAGTTTCCTTTTTTTTTTTTTTTTTTTTTTTTTTAAACTTCGGAGAAATGCGAGTTGAAAGCTCCCAGGGAAGTTACCATTGCTCTCCTGAGACTTAGGAAAGTAAGGAAGCAATTTGAATCTTCTCTCATATAAGGGAAGCAAACTCATTAAAGGCAATAAACCTAACAGCAGGGATAAGAGGTTATTGGGTAGGTTTTAATAGAACCCTGAGCAAGAGCAGCCTCTGCTCCTAAGTGATGGGATAGAGAAAAAAACATATTTCTAGACCAAGTTAACCAATTGATTGCAAGTGATTGTCCACAAGATCTTAAACTTACCCTTCCTTAAAGACCTAATGTCATCCTAATGCAGAGAAGATTGAACTAATAGCTACTTACCTATAAGTATGAGCAATATTTTTGCATAAAATAACCTTCTTAAAAAGGGACACTCCCAAATGTACCATCTTTCTTGGTAGTAAATATCACAGTCATCATCTTGAATGCAGTGAAAAATTCTGCTCATTGAATCTGATGAAAGACAGAAGGACTTAGAAAATTCCCAAAGTAAAGAAACCAAAATTATTTTCTAAAAAAAAAGAAAGAAAGAAAGAAAAAAGAAATAGAAACATCTGTATAAGATTTTGAGGTTAGAATTCCTTCTGGAAAGATAAAGGCTAGGGACAGAATGAGTTTAAAAATTCACAAACATAGATTTCATCAAACATTGGAAATTTAGTGCTATCAGAAACACATTATTACCAGGAAATTGTTTTAAGAAAATAAAATTATATTTTATTAGCTTGCAGTTAATTTATAGAATTTATTATGTGAAGAGATATAAACTGAATTATGTATATATGTATATTATATATTAAATTAATTCAAGAATAACTTCAATAAATTCTGAGTTCTGAATTCAACCTGACCTGAGGTAGATTACTTCATTTAACCTCTCTCAACCTCCTTTCCTCATCTGTATCATAATGCTCTTGGGCAGATTAGATAATGTTATAAAACACTTTTAAAATATTAAATTATATTACAAAAAAAAAAACAAATTAATTTAACTAATTGAAATTAATGATTTCTGTACAAAGATTAAAAGGAATTAGACATATTAGGAAAAATTTTGAGGTAGACATCTTTAAGGCTAAACAATAATCTTTGATGTCCTGGCAGCAACAATATTAGGTTACATTGAATAAGGAAATACTCTAGACAAGAAGGCTGTCAAGGAACGCATAGGACCCCCCACTTCTGCAAATCTGCAATGCTGTATTGTTTAAAAACTGGCACCTAACTTAACAAAGTTCATAAATTTTGGACTTGGAATCAGGAAGATCTTGCTTCAGACATGTTCTGGATGTGTGACTATGGACCAGTCATAATTTGCATCAACCTCCTTTGCTCATTTGTAAAATAAAGACAATTATAATGCCTATCTAAGCAACTTAGTGTTCTGAAGTTCAAATGATTAATGTATGTGAAGTGCTTACAAGTGCAAACATTACACACTTTATAAATGTTATCTATATTATTATTATTATTAAGTGTAAAATAAAAAGAAAATCCACACAGTTGTATGACGTTTAGACATAGATGTCATGCTTTCTAATCATCTTGGGGCTTTTTTTTTTTTGTAAAATGGACTCTCAATCTAATCCTCTTAATAATATTATTTCAATCTCTCATCTGATTCCCTAGTGGTTAGTTAGCTTATTGATTCAGAAATACTGGCACCTTTCTTTCATTTTCTCTTTTTTCCTTCTCTCCTTTCTCTTATTCATTTTTTTTTTTGATAACTGAAGATCAAATTTCATAGTAAATTCTAGAATATCTCAATGAATTCTTGAAAAAATGTTTATTTTTGAACTTTACATTTTTCCCAATTTAGTATATTTAGATGTAAAAGATGCTGCTCACTACATTATATGTATTTTCTGTAAAATTTCCATTGCAAATTAAAATTTCTCTGCTTTGATGATTAAGCTTTTAAACTTAGCAATAAACTTTCTATTAACTCCAAGAACACATGTAAAGGTAGATGAGTTTGTGGGTGTGATATGTGATCACATTTTTAGCCAGCTCTATTTCCAAAGATAGAGTTCTACATAAGAATGGTCACAATGTACTGCACAAACATAAAACTGTTTAATTCATTATTGGAGCAGTTTCATTACAGCAACAACAGTTTAACACCCTGCAGTGACAATTCTGAATGGAAAATTAAGTATATGTTTGCTTTAGTTGAAGCTGTTAAAATCGCTATCAGGATGTTAGTAGACATGGTCTTGAGGAAACAGGTTATAGCTCTTGTACTATGTATCTTTCTAACTAAATTTTATAAACAAATTATATGTCTAGATTTAGTTATCTTTCTTGTTTATTTTCTTTCCTGTATGACTGTTAAGAATCTTATTAGGGCAGATCAATTATGGAATTTAGTAGGAAAAAAAATAGGACTTGCTTACGCAAGCAAAAGTGACAATAAGCTAATTAAGTGTCTACCATTCAGTTTCTGGTTTGGAAATCCAGAATCCCAATCTTTACCACATGAGTTTTTGTTTGTTTATTTGTTTGTTTTACTAGACCAGCAATTTCACTGGTATAATGAATTCAGGGTATGGACAATTCCTGTATCAATGCAAATACACATCTGTTATATAACTAATATAATCCTGAGCTACAACAATTTAAGTGACTTGCTCAGGTTTCCACAGCAGTAGAAGACTGAGGCAGATTTTGATTGCATTTGAGCCTCACCCTGAGGTTGGCTCTAGCCATTATCTGTCACTTCTGCCTATTATCATTCTCAAGTCACACTGAATAAAATCTAAATGGAAGCATTTTCTCAATTTCATAACCCTTAAATTGTACATGAGAAGGAAATGTAATTTTCTTTCAAATGAAAGATGTTCCTTTAATTCATTTGCAAAACTGAGAATTAAATTTAACAAAATATTTTTATAAATAATTTTTAAACTACATCTTAAAATTTTGAAATATGTATTTTCAGAAGAGCATGTAATTATAGAATCATATCCCCAAACTGTTTTTCCCTACTCTTAATCAGATAGAAAAAATGTCAATTAGATATAAAACAGTTAGTAGAAGGAAGGAAAAGAAACAGTGAAATTATAGGATTAATTTCCTACCAAAAGATAATTTCTATTTGTTCCAGTCAATCAACAAATTTCATTGGCTCAATTGTCAGATCAATACTTTATGTTTACTACTTAAGCTCTAATTCTTGGTTTGTTTTTTGGTTCTAATATGCTAGTTGGGCCTAAATTATTACCTATTTGCCATAAAAAATGAGACTTGATAAACTTGGTTAGACCCCTGTTCTGCTCATTCTTTCAACAGTTATTAAGCACTCACTATAGAAATAAAATTGGGAAATATAATATAACTTTGCTAGTAGTTTTCTCAAAGAATGGATCATGGGAAAACATGTTTGTCTGAGTTCCGTATCAATACTTGGATGGGAAGCAATGTCATATACCTGATAGCAAGCTGGTATCAGTTACAGGGAGATAAGAGTTCAAGTCCTGTGTCTGACACAAACTAATAGTGTGATTCTGGACAAGTCATTTAATCTCAGGCTTGCAGATGATTTTCTGTAGCTATAAATAACAAAACAATTGTTCTACTGCATTAGCAGAGAGAATTTCCTCCTCCAATGAGCTACTACAACACTGAAATCAAAAGTTGGGAAAAATTAAGGCGCATCCCAGGATATATTAGTAGCTATTTATGCCTTTATTCTTGATAAATTTGTTAAAATGTATTTTAATGTGCTTATATTTCCTATCATTAACATGTCCAAAGGTAATGAAATTCTTCTGGGGCATTCATTTATCTAGATTAATTGTTTGAAAATTACTTTAAAGCATTTTCATAGGGTGTTTGGTTCCTCATCCTTATAATTTGATAAATTAATTTTTATTATCCATGTCATTCATGGTTTCCTAAATTCTGATATGCTAAGTTCTCAATCTTTGCCCAGATGAAATATTTATATATATATTTTTGATCTCCCTATTATGGTGTACCATTCTTCTGATTATGTTTGTAGAATATACCTTTAAGCATAGCCAAGCTGTTTTTCCAGGTTTGGTATTGGGCTCAGGAACCTATAGTATATACAGACTATAAGCAAAATAATTCATTTTCTTGATCTGGAGCCAAGAAGAATTGGGTTTAAATTCTACCTCCAATACTTAAGGACTATGTGATCAAACTAAATCAGATAACTATGCTTATCCTGTTTTTTCATCTTTAAAATAAAAATAATTATGGCTCACCTTAACACAAGTGTTGTGAGACTCAAATAAGTGTGTTTTTGTGTATATATACCCACATACACACCTATATGTATATATAGACACACATATACATATGTAACATACATGTAAATATTACACATGTATTTATGTTAATATACTATTTTACATTAATTCTACATAAATGTGTGACATTAGTGCTGTCCTTGAATTCCATATTTCTGTTATTCTAGATTTAGCTGGATGAAAGTAACTATATATATATATGCATATATATATATATTTGTATATTGTATATATGCGTGTATGTACACACACACATAAATACACCTTCATGCATACACACATCTATATATATCACAGTCCTGCAGTCCTAGAATTTTTTTGTAGTTGATTATGAACACATTATACTATATATGGCATGAAATCCTCTACAAATATATCACTTACATTATATAAACCATTTACTAAAATGTAATACATTTTTTAAAACATCTTTTGTCTGAAGGAGCAATATCCTTGGTTGTTCCTATCCTATAGAATCAGGGAGGCCATTTGAAGAAAACTTTCAGAGCACCATTTGAAGAAAATTCTAGGAAATGATTTCCAAGAAATATCCCACACTATCATTTCCCCTACTGCACTACTTTTGGTAGAGTTATTCAAATTATTTTAAAGAGAGTCTGGATGACCATTTGTTGGGAATGTTTATAGGGAAGATAGGCAGAGAGTTAGAACAAATGACTTCTAAGAACTCCTCCAAATCACCAATTAGACTGACATGAAATTATTCTCAACAAAGACCTAGTTTTGAGCATTGCCAACAGAGCATGAGCATTACTTAGCAAATTGACATATGTTTGCGGATTTCACAGATTCATGGAAAAACATGGGCTCACAGAATGCTTTAGTCCTGTGCAATTGCAGTCATATCACACTGTTGGAGAAAGATTAGATCAAATATGTGCATTGCCTTCTGGGGGAATCATTCAGTGAATACTGTAGAAATCATTTGCCAAACTTATGCAAGAACTATATCCAGCTTTGCTTGACTGGTGGTAAGTGATGTCCTACTGAGTAATGGAAATTTAGATGTGCTTCAGAACTTGGAAAGGGTGATTTTTGATGTGGGGATCACAGCATTGTGTTTTATTCTAAGTGAAAGAAGCTGAAGGAATAAGAAAAAAAAATGTTTTCAAATTCTCATCACCAAGATAGGAATAAGGTTGAAAATGCTACATGATCGGAAATTTTTTTAATTTATTTGTTATATATGTTCAACTTTTAAATTAAATCTATATTTATAATTGGACCTGAGATTTGATGGAATTTGTACATTTCTATATTAGGAAATACATAAATAAAACCTTTAAAACCTGCCTGACAAAGAAAAAAACAAAAAACAAAAACAAAAACAACTTCTATATCTCCTATTCACATGAGGAGAGTGGTTCATTTATAGTAGAAAGATTCTAATTATCATAATTCAAAATGTGGAAGATAGTGATTTCATTAATGTGTTTTCTTCAATTTTAGATAGATAAAAATGTAGCCAGACTTTTGTCCCCCTTCCTCAATATCTCTTCACCCCATACCAAAGAAGACAAACATTTGACAAACATGTAATGCTTGTGTATATTGTGTGTATATGAGTATGTGTATATTTGTTTGTGCACAGCTCCATCTTATTCTTTTTCTGGGGATGAATAGCATCTTCCTTCACAAATACTTTATAATTGATTTCAATATTTATAATACTCAGAATAACTTAGTTGTTCACAGATATTCTTCAAACAGTACTGCTATTACTGTATTCAGTGTTCTCATAGTTGTGTTGATTTCACTCTTCATTATTTCAAGCAAATCTTTCTATATTTTTCTAAAATCAATATTTTCCTTTTGATGAAATGCAGTACTCATTCCTATCACAAACACTAGAGAGTATAAAAAAATGGAGTTTTCCTTAAAATGATCAATAACATCTATTTAAAACCATCAGCAAGCGTCATATGTAATGGGGATAAACTAGAAGCATTCCTAATAAGATCAGGGATGAAACAAGGTTGCCCACTATCATCATTGCTATACTATATTGTATTAGAAATATCAGCTTTAGCAATAAGAAAAGAAAAAGAAATTAAAGGAATTAGAATACGTAATAAGGAAGCCAAATTATCATTATCTGCGAATGATATGATGGTATTAGAGACTCTAGTATTAGAGAATCCTAGAAAAAGAGCTAAAAACTTACTAGAACAATTCACAACTTTATCAAATTTGCAGGACATAAAATAAATCCACATAAATCATGGGCAGTTGTAAATGTGACCATTGAAGTCCAGCAGCAAGAAATACAAAGAAAAATTTCATTTAAAATAACTGTAGATAATATAAAATATTTGGGAGTCTACCTATCAAGATAAAGCCAAGAAATATATTAACACAATTACAAAACACTTTCCACACAAATAAATTAGATCTAAAAAACTGGTAGAATATCAAGAATTCATGGGTAGGCAGAGCTAATATAATAAAAATGACAATTCTATCTAAATTAATCTTCTATTCAGTGCCATAACAATCGAACTGCCAATAAATTCTTTACAATGCTAGAAAAAATAATCACAAAATTCATCTGGAAGAACAAAAGGTCAAGAATTTCAAGGGAATTAATGAAAACAAATGCAAATGAAGGTGACCTAGCTATACCAGACCTAAAACTATATTATAAAACAGCAGTCATCAAAATAATTTGGTACTGACTGAGAAATAGAGTAACTGATAAGTAGAAGAGGTTAGGTTTCCAAGACAAAATAGTCAACGACTATAGTAATCTTATGTTTGATAAACCAAAAGATCCCAGATTCTTAGTAAGAACTCAGTATTTGACAAAAACTGTTGGAAAAAGTGGAAATTAGTGTGGCATTGAATCACAACTAACATCTTTTATCAAGATAAAGTCAAAATAGGTTCGTTCATGATTTAGACATAAAAGGTGATACTATAAGCAAATTAAGAAAACAAGGAATAGTCTACCTCTCAGATCTGTGGAGAAGGGAGGAATTAATGGCCAAATATGAATTAGAAAATATTATGAAATGCAAATGGATAATTTTCATTACATTAAATTTAAAAGTTTTTGTACAAGCAAAACCAATGCAGCCAAGATTTGAAGGGAAGAAGAAAACTGGGGAAATTTTACATCAAATGTTTTTGATAAAGGCCTCATATTTAAAATATAGAGACAATATATAGACAACTGACTCAAGTTTATAAGACTAGAAGCCATTCTCCAGTTGATAGGTGGTCAAAGGATATGAACAGACAACTTTCAGATGAAGAAATTAAAGCCATTTCTGATTACATGAGAAAACATTCTAATTTACTATTGTTTAGAGAAATGCAAATTAAGACATCTCTGAAATATCACTACACACTTCTCAGATTGGCTAAGATTCCAAGAAAAGATAAAGGTGAATGTTGGAGAGAATGTGGGAAAACTGGAACTAACATTGTTGGTTGAATTATGAATTGATCCAACCATTCTGGAGAGCAATATGGAACTTGCTCAAAGGGCTATCATGTTGAGCATACTCTTTGATCCAGCAGTGATCTACTGGGACTGTATCCCAAAGCTATAAAAAGAGGAAAAGGACCCATATGTGCAAAAATTTTTGCAGCAGCTCTTTTTGTAGTGTCAAGGAACTGGAAACTGAGTGGGTGCCCATCAGTGAGGGAATGGCTAAATAAATTATGGTATATGAATGTTATGGGATATTAATCTGGAGAAACTTACATGAACTGATGCTAAATGGAGTAGAACAAAGAGAACATTGTACAAAGCAAAACCAAGATAAGGAGATGATCACCTCTGATAAACTTGGCTTTTTTAAGCAACAAGAAGATTCAACACAATTTCAATAGACTTGTGATAGAAAGAGTCATCTGCATGCAGAGAGAGGATTGTGGGAACTGGATATGGATCACAATATAGTATTTTCACCTGTTTTGTTGTTTGCTTGTTGTTTTTCTTTCTCATTTTTTCTTTTTGGTCTGATTTTTCTTTTGCAACATGATAAATATGTAAATATGAACATAAGAATTGTACATGTTTAACATATATTCTAGGAGATATAGTCTAGGGAGGAAGTGAGGGAAAGGAGGGGTAAAACTTTGGAACATAAGTTTTTGCAAGGGTGAATGTTGAAAACTATCTTTGTATGTATTTAGAAAATAAAGAGCTGTTATTAAAAATAAAAATAAACAAAATTAAATCAATCTTGTCATTATTTCTTATAGCATAGTACTATTCCATCATAATCATATACCAACAATTATTCAGCCATTCCTCAATTGATAGAGTTCCTCTCAATTTCCAATGCTTTGTCACCCCACAGAGATGTTATAAATGTTTTAGAATATGTAGGGCCTTTTCCTTTTATTCAGATCATCTTGAGATTGCTTTGTCAAATGGCATACAGAGTTTTATCACTCTTTGGGCATAATTCTAGATTGTTCTTCATAATGAATTGATTAAATCACAGTTTCACCAACAGTGTATTAATATTTTCATTTCCCCCTTGAATCATTTTAAAGAATCTGATGGGTGGGAGATAACATCTCAAAATTGGCTAAATTTGCTTTTCTCCAATCTATAATCATTTGGAACATTTTAAATATGACTGTATATGTATGTACATATACCTCATTTCTTCACCTAAAAATTTCCTGTTAATATCTTTTGGTTATTTATCTATTAGGGAATGATTGAAATTCTTATAAATTTGATAAATTTTTTCTATTTCTTTGAGATATGGAGCTTTCTTAAAGAAATTATAAATTTCCCAATTTTATGTTTTCACTGTAATCTTGGCTACATTGATTTTAGTGGTACAAAACATTTTTTAAATGTAATATATTCAAAATTATCTATTTTATATCTCACAGTATTCTGTATTTCTTGTTTATTCATATTTTTCTCCTAAACATAAATATGATAAGTAATATTTTCCATATTCTAATTTATTTATGATATCTTTCTTTGTATCTAGTTCATGTATCCATTTTGAATTTATGTTGGCAAAAGATATTGATCTATTCCTAATTTCTATTACTGTTTTCCAATTTTCCCAGCAATTTTTGCCAAATACTGAATTCTTATCATGAAAGTTAAATCTCTATATTTGTCCAATACACATATGATTTTCAGTATGATTATGAATACTTTAAATCTACTTTGTTCTGTTGATTCACTTTTCTATTTCTTAGTCATTAGTAAATAATTTTTAAAATTACTATCTTATAATACAGTTTAAGATCTGGTAAGCTCTGATTTTTAAAATAATTTCCTTTACATTTTACCCCCATTAATTCCATTAATATTCTTGACCTTATTCTCTTGCAATGAATTTTTATTATTTTTCTAGCTCAATAAAATTGTTTTGCTTTTTATTTGTTGTTTGTAGTTTAATTTGGATGGCATTAAATTAGTTGATTTGTTTAGGCAGAATTGTCATTTTCTTTAATTTTGGTTTAGTGTACTCAATCAAGCATTTAATATTTCTATAATTATTTAAATCTGTATAAATAGTATTTTACATATGTGAATATAACTCATATTTTTGTCTGCAGGATTTTATGCTGTTTATGCTTATTTTAAATAAGATCTTTCTTACCATCTCTTCCTTCAGGATTTTATTGATACCATACCCATACAGAAACATAAGTATATGTTGATGATTTAGGTGTCTTTATTTTATATCCTGCTATTTTGCTAACATTGTCAATTGTCCTAAGTAGCTTTTTAGTTGAATCTCTAGGATTTTCCAAGTATATCATCATATTATCTTCCAAGAGAGAGTTTATTATGTCATTACTCATTCTGATTCTTTCAAATTATTTAACTTTTATTGCTATTACTAGCATTACTAATAGAATACTGAATAATATTGGTTAAAATGGCATCTTTGGTTTTTGTTGCTGTTGTAGTCATTATTTGTATTTCTAAGAGAATAGAAACCACTGAATAAAAGTTCATTGATTTTTGTCCATTTGTGTATGAATGGAATTAATGGAATTAATCTCCTCTCCAGGTATATAAACAAAAACAAGGTACAAAACTAAAACCAATCTTCAATATCTAATTCTAAAAAAACAAGTCACAGTCTCTTCTTTCATGAGTTCAGTTTTGTTTTGTGTTGTTCTGTATGGGCAAGTTTCTGCACGTCTTCTGAGTTTATTTGTCATATTTACTGTGCTAGTTGTCTTGGAGAGAAGAAAAAAAAAGGAAAGAGAATGAAAATGTGTCTTTAAATAATGCCTACTCCATTCCAGGTACTACTATGCTATGTGTTTTTTTGCAAATGATATTTAATATGATTTTTATATAAAGGAAATAGAGGAAAATAGGTTAAGCTACTTGTCCATGTGCACTCAATTAGTATGTAACTAAGGCTGGATTTTTAACTGTGGTCTTTTTGATGTCAGGCTCAGCGCTTTATGGTATTACCAGCGCTATAGTGTGAATGTGATTTAAGAAAAAAAAGAAAGTAATATTTCCATTTATTTATTTTCTTTTTGTTTTATTTTATTTATTATTTTCCCCACTTATATTCAAAATTTAAAAAAATATTTGCTTTTAATTTTTTTTTGAGTTCATTGTTTTCTTTCCTTAAGGAACTACAATTAAGAAACTGTATAAATGTAAAACATTTTGATAAAAGTCAAGTTGTGAAAGAAAACATAGGTTTCTTATCCTAATGAAAATAAGAACTTTAAAGAAAAATTAAGCTAAAAAGAAGTAGAGAAAGAGAAAATTCTTCAATCTGTATTCAGACATAATCAACTCCTTCTCTGGGTATGGATAGGATTTTTCATCATAATGTGAGGGATTTAGAAGACCCTTACCCAAAATGATTACTCAGAGATCACTCAATAGAAGGCAGACAAGTTGTTTATTGAAAACCTCCGGAGGATGAGCCGTCCCATCATGAGATAAGAAAGAGAAAGCTCATGATAGGAGGGTTAAAGAAGTAGTAAAGATACATAGCTTTTATACAAGAAATTACATCACAAGTAAAAGAACATTGAGAAAGGGAGGGGATGGCATCTAATTGGTTGTTGTTAGTTGGGGAAATTGGAATGGAAGGTTTCTGTTTCCCTGAAATCTCCTGATTTCTAGGAAACAGAAAGTCAGGCCTTCAGACTTAATCAAGCAGATAGTGGTCCAGCTAATAGACTAAATATGGATAAATGTCAAATATTAATAAATGTCATCAGCTCAGATTAAGTAAATATGTTTCTAACTGGCCAAGACTCAACTAAATATGAGCCTGCACATATTATACAGGTCATAGGGGAAACACAGAAATAATGAAAATAAAATACAGAAAAAGAATTCATACATTCCTATAAGTCCTTCACCTTATCTCTCTCTATTCTATACAATAAGTCCTTTAGAGTAGTCATGGATGATTGTACTACAGAGAACAGCAAAGTGGTCATCCCAGACCTCATCACAGAACATTACTATATTTTGTATACAGTATATTTCACTTTGTTTGAACTCATGGAGGACTTTCCAGGTTTTCTTATTTTTTCTGAGATCATTTTGGTCATCATTTTTCATAGAACAATAATATTACATCAGAAACACACACACCAATTTATTGCATCATTATCCAGTTGATGGGAATTCTCTCAATTTCCATTTTTTCCTCTAAGAAAATAACTGCTTTGAATATTTTTGTACAAAGGTAATTTTCTTTTTTTTTTCCCGAAACTTTTTTGCTATTCTTGCCTTGTAATTGTGTTGTTAGGTCAAAGGATATTCATGAATCTATAGCCCTTGGGGCACAGAACATATATTTTAATCATTTATCAATTGGGGCATGGGTCTTATTTTTCATAAATTTGACTCAGTTCTCTTTGTGTTTGAGAAATGAAGTCTTTATCAAGACACTTGCTTCATTTTTTTTTAAATTACTATTGCTAAAAGTATTTCTCCCCATTTATTCCCTTTCTCCTTTTACCTTGTCCCTCCTCAAAAGTGTTTTGGTACTCATCTCTTCTTCCCTTAATATTCTTTCTCTTTTACCCCCTCCCTCCTTTACATATCCCTTTCCCTTCCTATTTTCCTGCAAGGTAAGATAGATTTCTATGCCAATATTGAGTATGTATGTTATTTTCTCTTTGAGCAAATTTTGTTGAGAGTAAGGTTCATTTATTTTTTCTCTTCTCCTCCTCTTCTCATCCCCCTCTTTTTTATGGCAGATAATTTGCACCCTTCCACATCTCACTTTCTCTTTCTTCTAGTACATTCCTCTCTTACCACTTAATGTTGTCGTTTTTTTTTTTTTTTTTAAGATAGCATCCCTTCATATATTCAACTCACACCTGTGCCCTCTGTCTATATATACTCTTTCTAGCTATCTTAATAATGAGAAAGTTCTAATGAGTTACAAGTATCATCCTCCCATGCAAGAATGTAAACAAATAAACCTTATTAAGTCCCTTATGATGTCACTTTCCTCCATTACCTCCTTATGCTTCTCCAGCATCCTGTAATTGAAAATCAGATTTTCCATTCAGAATGCTTGAAGATCCTCTATGTCATTGAATTACTACCTTTTCCTCTGAAAGATTATACTCACTTTTGCTGGGTAGGTGATTCTTGATGGTATTCCTAGCTTCACTGCTCTCCAGAATATCATAATTTATAAAGTGTCATTTTCTAAGAAATCCAATGCTTATTCTGTAAGGCATGTCATCTTATTTTTTGTTTACCTTGTAAATTGTAAGATCTATTGACTGCACTGCTTTTTTCATTAATATTATAAACAGCATTGGAATAGGAAAAGAGTGGAGAACTAAACAAAAGTTTTAAACATTTGTGACAAAGAAAAATATCCATCTCCACAAATAAAATTAGATTGGATTTCAAGATGAAAAAAAGATCTAATGCTTTTGTAGTTGAATATTAATTTTTAAAAAATATAGATGATTAATTCTTAATTCAAGGAAGTGAAAATTAGGGTAAATTTAAAGTGAAAATAGGATTTTTTCCTAATTTGAGCAGAGATTCTTTTCTCAATCTGGACAATCAGGGAACAGGGGAACAGCATGTTAATTTTAAAGTGATTAAAACTGAGTTAAAAGACTTCTTTCTGTCTTATTCCCAAGATTTGTGAAAATGATGTTAAGTTTGCCTGCAAAAGAATCAGAGGATCATTTATGTAAAATTACAAGGGACTTTAGAAATCATTTACTGAAACCTCCTCATTTTAGATGGAAGGAGCTATATTGAAAGAGATAACATAATTTTGATAACTGTCCTAAAAAAAAAGTGGGAAAACTGAGATTATAATCCAGATGTTATAACTACAAATCTAGAAATACTTTTCATAGTATTCCAAAGAGAAAATATATTAATCAAATCTCACTTGATACTTTGAATACAAATGACAAATATAATAGGAACAAAAATGATTTAATTGAATTCCATGACAAAGTTTTTATGTATTTACTATGGATAATTAACTTGCAAATGAAGAATTTAAAAATAGCAGACATGAGCTAACATGGTAGAGTAAAGTCAGGAAACTTCTGGAACTCTCGCACTTTCCCTTGAAAACCACATGAAACCAAACTTCTGAACAGAGTCTGATAGAATGAAGCCACTCTTTAGGTCAAGATAGGCTGAAAAAACTTCAAGAAATATTAGTCTCACTGGGGTGAAAAAGATGTTCAGCCCCAGATCATCTTTAGAGAAAGCTGATAATAGGGCTTAATCACAGTAAACCAGTAACTAATGCCCTCATTTCTGGCTCAGCAGATGAGCAAATCGCAGGACAGTGTTTTGTCCCAGCTCAGAAGGTAAAGTCTAAGAAACCAGTCTGTTTCCTGAACAGAGCAGGCAAAGCTACCTCTGCAAACACAAGGATCCACTGTGCTCAAAGCCAAGGCTCAGATCTGTACAGAAAGCTTGGGAAAGTGTCCCCTTTACCTCAGGAGCAGAGCTCTATCTTGAAGGTAAAAAATGAACAAACAAACAAACAAACAAATAAATAAATAAAGTGGAAATACCAAAAGAAAAGGAAAGAAAATGACCAAGAAACAGAAAGAACCTTGAGTATAGAAAGCTATTATGATGACAGAGCATATCAAAACTCAAATTCTGATGAGGACAGAATGTCTACAGAAGAAATCTCGGAGTAAAATACATTGGTCTCAAGCCCAAAGAGACTTCTTGGAAAAGACTTCAAAATGCAAATAAGAGAGGTAGAAGAAAAAATGAGACAGGAAGTGAGAGAGTCAACAGTTTGGAAAAAGAATGGGAAAAAAATATCTAAAGAAAACAACTCCTTAAACAATAGAATAAACCAAGTGGAAAAAGAGATACAAAAGGTAACTGGAGACAATCACAAATTAAAAAAACTAGAACAAGGCAAATGGAAGCTAATGACAACAAGAATCAGTCAAACAAACTAAAAAGAATGAAAAAATGGCAGAAAATATGAAATGCCTCATTGGAAAAACAGCCAATCTGGAAGATAGATTCAGAAGAGATACTTTAAAAATTGTTGTCCTACCTGAAGACTATGACAAAAAAAAGATTGAATAGCATTCTACAAGTGGCCATTAAGGAAAATTGCCCAATGTTCTTGAAACTGAACACGAAATACTCATGGAAAGAATCTATAGTTCACCTATTTTCACAAGGAAAATCCCAATGAACATTGTTGCAAAACTCCAAAACTATAACCTCAAGATAAAAATGCTGCAAGCTGCCAGAGAAAAGCAATTCAAACATCAAAGAGGAACAATTGTTCATGATTAGGACAAGCTAATATGATAAAAATGACAATTCTGCTTAAATTGGTCTACTTGTTCAGTGCTATACCAATTAACTGCCAAAACATTATTTTATAGAATTAGAAAAAAATAATAACAAAATTAATCTGGAAGAACTAAAAGGTCAAAAAATATCAAGGGAATTAATGAAAAAAAAAAATAGAAAGGATTGTAGCTTAGCAGTACCAAACCTAAAACTATTTTATAAAACAGCAGTTATCAAAACTATTTGGTACTGGCTAAGAAATGGAGTTGTAGATTAGTAGAATAGATTAGATACATGTGACACAATAATCAAGGCCTATAGCAGTCTAGTATTTGATAAGGCCCCAAACTCCAGCTTCAGAATTAAAAACTCACTATTTGACAAAAATTTGGGAAAACTGGAAAATAATATATCAGAAACTCTATAAAGACTTACATTTCACATCTCATACCAAAATACTGTCAAAATGGTACATGATTTGGTCATAAAGAATGATATCATAAACAAATTAGGAAAACAAGAAGTAATTTATCTATCAAATCTTTGGAAATAGGAGGAATTTATGACCAAGGAAGAACTAGAGAAATTATGAAAAGCAAAATGAACAATTTTGATTCTTTAAATTAAGGTTTTACACAAACAAAACCAACAGAAACAAGATTAAAAGATAGTAAAAAGTTGGGGAAAAATCTTTAGTCACTATTTCTGATAAAGATCTCATTACTACAATATATAAAGAACTGTGTCCAATTTATAAGAATACAAACATTGCTCAATTGAATAATGGTCAAAGGATACAAACAGACAATTTCAGATGCCAACATTAAAGCCATCTATAGTTATATGAAAAAAAATTCTCTAAATCACTATATATCACTATATATATATATATATATATATATATATATATATATATATATATATAAATGCATTATATGCAAACTAAAACAACTTTGAGGTACCACCTCACATTTCTAAGATTGGCTAAAATGACGAGAAAAGGAAATCATAAATGTCCAAGGAAATGTGGAAAAATGGGACTCTTTGCATTGTTGGTGGAGTTATGAAATAATCCAATCATTCTGGTGAGCCATCCATACCAGAAGGACTATAAAATTGTGTGTATGCTTTGACCCAGCAGTGCCACTACTAAGTCTGTATTCCAAGGAAATCATCAAGGAGGGAAAAGGGCCCACATGCACAAAAAAGTTTAGTAGCTCTTTTTGTGGTTGCAAGGAATTAGAAAATGAGTGGATGTCCATCAATTTGGAATGGCTGAACAAGTTGTTGTACATGAAGGTAATGTCATATTATTTTGTATAAAAATGCTGATTATAGAAAATGCCTGAAAAGATCTACATGAACTGATACTGAGCTAAAGAAGTAGAACCAGGAATACTTTGTACAATAAAACAGTAAGAATATGTGATGATGCACTATGAAAGACTTGGTTCTTTTCAATGGGTCAGTGATCCAAAGCAATCCCAATAGACTTTGGATAGAAAATGCCATCTGCATCCAGAAAAAATTAAGGCAACAATATAAATCAACACATGCTATGTTCACTTCTTCTTCTTTTTTTTTTTTTTTCTGTTTTTTATCTCTTCCATTGTTTTTCCCTTTTGCTCTGATTTTTCCCACCCAACATAATTCATTAAGCAATGTGTATTAAAAACAAATAAACTTACTACAATAAAAAAATTGACTCTAGATTTATTATTTTATTATCTTTCTCATGTAAGTTTTGGGTTAAAGGAACTCCCACAAATCTTGTCCTAATTCCATTTATCTGCTATGAAACACAAATAATTAATTCTATCTTCTCTCATTCTCTTTTCAAGATTAGGCCTAACTAGAAGTTATTCAAATTACCCTCTTTTCCATGTAAATTTTTGTTTTAAGTTTTTTCCATCTTTACCTGGAAGGAAAAAATATTTAGAAAATCAATGTTTCATTTTTTAAGTGGAAAATTTTTAGGTTTCCACAACAGGCAATGAATAAATTATTTGATAATATTTCATTCACAGAATTCTTTAGGAATTGTAACTTCTAAAACATTTATTGTATATAAAAAGAAAAATTAAAGTTAATTAGTTCAATACATTGAAAGCATTAACATGATTTAGAAACAAAAATATTTGAAGTTAAGAAATTAATATCAAGATATAATATAGATAAAATATTATATTTATATGACAAAAACTAGAATGATTTTCAATTCAGACTCTGTCCCTCTTTATATTTTAATCTTCCATTGTTTGATTTTATTCTTTCTGTATTTAGATTCTCTTTTTCTGGAATTATAAAAGGTTTTGTTTTGCATTACTCATTGAGATCCTTGCTATCTAGAATCTTCAATGGGTGTTTCCTAAATATCTACATGTAATTTATGAAGTAAATAAATCTTGATCATTTACTTAGCAAAATATTGATAGGTTATTTATTCAACTTATAGGCTTATAGACAGCAGAAACCAGGGGCTTTTTGTCATTGTCTTCTCCTGCACTCCTATCTCTCACATCGTAAGTTGGCCCTTCATATTTACAAGGCATTCTCTTTACATGTCTAAGTGATCTTATTCCATCTTTCCTTTTTAGTCAGATTGTTCCTTCTATTATACTCACTCTGTAGTTTTGATCTCTTCCTGTCTGCCATCTTCATCCTTAAAACCTACAAATATGTTTGTCTTACGTTGGATTTATTCTGGATCTTCACATCTTCTCCCTCTATAATTTTTCATTTGGCGATTTCATCAGCGCTCAGACTATTGATTCTCAAATCTACTTTTCCATTCCTAGATTCTCTGCTGGACTTCATTTTCACATTTCCATCTGTCTATTAAGTATAAACTGGGTGTCTTATAGACATCTTAAATGCAACACGTACAAAACTAAAATCATTATCTTTTCAACAAATCCCTTCCATGTCCAAACTTCCTTGTTACTGTCAAAAACACAATGATCTTCCAGTTTCTGAGGCTTAAAATATTGGTATCATTCTTGCCCTTTAATTATTTCTCACCCCTGTTTGTCATATCCAATTTATTGTCAAGGTCTACCAATTTTTCCTTTACAACATCTCTTCATTATGGTCCCCTTATTTCCACTAATACCATTACATACTCTGGTTTAGGCCCTCATCTCCTCACACTTGGACTATTACAATAGCCTACTGCTTTTTCTCCCTGACATAAGACTCTTCTCACTCCTGTCTATTCTCTTGCTTGTCAGTGATTTTCCTAAAGTGCATGTTCAATTATGTTACCTTCCTACTAGGCTAGTTCCATTGGGTCCCTATCAAGTCCAGGATCAAATATAGATTCTTCCATTTGGAATTCAAATCCTTTCATAACCTACTTCCTCTACCTATTCTTTTCTTTTCTTTTTTTCTTTTTACATCACATTCTAAAATGTACTCTTAAAATCAGTGACATTGGTTTTCTTGCTTTTCTTCACATAGGAAACTTAATCTCCCAACTCTGGGCATTTTTCAAATCCCTCTCCACTCCATGCCTAGAATATTTTCTCTCCTTATCTCTGCCTTCTACTTGTTTGTCTTCTTTCAAGATAAAATTCTACTTTCTGTAGGAAGGATTTTCTAATACCTCTTAATTCTACTGCCTTCCTTTTGTAGTTTTTTTTTTTCATTTTTTATCCTATAGATAGTATATTTGTACAAATATCTTTGCATGTTATCTCTTCCATTAGATTGTGAGCTCTTTAAAAGCAGGAGATTTTTTTTTTCCTTTCCTTGCATTCCTACTGTTTAGCAGAATGAGTGAAATCTAATTAGTACTTAATAAAATTTTATGGACTGACTGAACTTTTTTGAGGTATTTCAATATCCCATGGATACCAATGCAGGCTTTCTGTTCCCCTGTAAATGTCTGCTTCTTCCAGTAAGATGGTGATGTCCTGGCACTGATAACTATATAGCATCATAAAGGGGTTGGAGAGGCAATAATATAAAAAGGATGACTTTTTTGTTCTAGACATCATTTTGGGACTCTTGATAGTGATGAGCAATATTGTAAATGTAACTCAGTTTATTCTTCTTGCATTTGCAATTGTCTATCAATCATATTTCTCCAAGATACAAGTAATCATAAATAAACTGAATGGACTATCCATCCAACTATAAATCATGGTGAAAAGAATAAACGTTTTTCATTCCTTTGGTTTTTCCTATATGGATCTTTTGTTACTCACTCTATAGTGATTATGAATCCCATTAAAGCTGAATAATTGGATCCTGAAACTTTGTATAAACACACACATATAGAGTATATTACTATCTTTAGGCTTTAGGGACTCTACTTCCATTTGGATTTATCACTGGACATCTTCTATGAAGATAGAGCATCGTATTGTTAGCTCCTCTCTATTTAAAAACTTACTTGGTGTATATAGTTATGAAAGAGTTGAAACAAATTATCCCTGCAATTGTATCTTTCTATAAATCTTGGATGTTTATAAAGCATATAAGAAACTGAAAATCAAATTAATTGAATCTCAGAAGTTTGAAGAAACTTTGAGACCATTTAAATAATCTATATTAATAAAGGAATTCCTCAAAACTTACCCATAGTCTTTTGTACATAAAGCTGTCTGGTATGGAAGTAATCAATATTCTTTCCTCAACTCATTCTACTTTTGGACAGCACTAATTTTTCTGTTAGTTTGCCTTTATCACACAAAATCTTTTCCTTTACAACGGTAACTCATTGCTCCTAGCTCAGGCCAAAACAGCTAATATGCTATGACCATTACCCCAAAGAATTTTCTTAAATTAATTAAACATTAACAGTGGATTCAACAGAACCTTATCAGGTTTGAACTTGAAGGCTTTCACTATTCTGTTTTCCATTATTTTTCCATTATTTAGAAACCCTTAAGTAATATAGCAGTAACCAAGGAAGAATGTATTGCTACGTTTAGGTCATTGGGATACCTAGGTGCTCAGTGAATAGAGTGCTAGGTTCAGAGTCAGGGATACTTGAGTTCAAATCTAGCCTCAGAGACTTAATATCTCTGTGACCTTGGACAAGTCATTTAATTTCTGTTTACCTTAATCCACTAGAGAAAGAAATGGAAAATCACTCTAGAATCTTTGCCAAGAAAACACCATTGAGGGAAAGGATCCTGGGATGATGACCATGTAGGTCAGTAAATTTCAAGCTCTCCATGTTTTTTCTACCAACGGAACAAATTTGAGCCTCAGGGTGAACATATACTAGTCACACACACACACACACACACACACACACACACACAATCGAGGCAGAATAGGAGTCCTCCTGGAACAGCCCAAGAAGATTCAGAAGAAAAGACCTGGGGCAGATGATTAACAAATGTGAAGGATAAACATAGCTAGCTTCACAGAAACACTAAATGGGGATCCCTGGGTCAGGAAACACAGAAACTTTTACCTGTTGATCTCTATGTGGGGTCTGAGTCTGGAAATTCTTAAGAAACCTTGGAGAATTAGGAACATTTGCCACAGTTGTGTTGCAGAGACAAAGCCCTGGGCAAGAAAGAACCAGAACACATGGTGAGTGCAGAAGCAGTGGTGCAGGGGGGAGCACTTGCAAGAGGGGATTGCTTTTAGCTTGGGGTTCCAGAGGGGAGAGCTGAAGTGAAGCTAGAAGCACCATCCACTCCCCCCCCCACACACACACACACAATTAGAGGCACACTTCACTACACTTCACTAATATTTTATATTAAAAAGAAGAAGAATTAAAAAAAGAAAAGGCGATTATGAAAGACCACAGATCCTGGAACACCACCAATCAAAAGAACTACAGGTGAAGACAAAAAATATTGTATCCACAAAATTATCCCTAATATTGAATGAAAAGTATTCAATGATCTTGCAGATTTTCAGGATTTTGTCTCAACCAAACCTGAATTTAATAGATAATTTAACATATAGGGGCCAACATTAAAGATTAATTTCAAGAATTTATCATGAGTGAATTGTTGATTTTTTTTACATGGAAATGTATAATATATGTTTACAATTAACATCCATAATTGGATGACTTAAAAGGAAGATTGAGACAAAGTTGCATATGATCTGACTCTAAAAAGCAAAATTGTTTAGGGAAAGGTAAAAATAGAAATTATATTATACAAATGAGATACAGAGGAAAAATAAATACAGAGGCATTAAAAAGAGGAGGAAGGCTCATAGTTCTAAAAACCTATATATACTGTGAATGGATTAAAAAGGCACCACATCTATATCACAAAGTGTATAGCACCTTTAAAAATCTCTAAATAAATAAATGGGGAAGAGGGAATTGGATAAAGTGAGGTATAGAAGGATGTGTAGAATTATGGCAGTGAGACAAAACATGTAGATTAATGGACAAAGAATAAAGGACAAAGTGGGATACAGAAAAGTGTATAGAGTATTGGTAGTGGGACAAGGTGTATAGATTAATGGAAGAGGGACAAAAAGGAGAGGGAATGGTGAAAGGAGAAGATAAAGAAAGGACTTATGGGTGTGGGGAAGTTGAGAAATAGCAAGGCCAGTTAAGGAACAGAATTAAAGTAGAAGAATTTTCAGAATTAAAGTAGAAAATATATACAAGAATATTGCAACAAAGATCAAAAATAGAATTACTAGAAAAAAACGCAGGGCTAGTAATCATTGATTTTAGATAAAGTCAAATGTTAAGATTCAATAAAGAGAGAAATCTACTTTATATATCAGCCATATTATTGTTTTAAAATGCATATTTGCATGTGGGTAAATGCACATATCTATGTGTATATGTGTCTGAGTATATTGAGATATGGATGCATGAGGATCTAAATATGTGTGTGTATAGACATAGGTATAGGTGGGCGAGTCTCTAAGTGGGTGTAAATGTGTGTGTATGTGTGTGTATGTGTGTGTGTTTATGTGTGTATGTCAACTGTATCCTGGAGGAATGAGAGTAGAAAAAGAATAAAGTAAAAAGTCTCCAACAGAGAACAAAAGAATAACCTATAAGGAAGCAAACAAAAAATGGACGCTCATGAATATAATTTATTTTATTATTTTTATGCTTTCTTGCAATAGTAATTTATTATCATATATTTTGCATCCTCCCTGATGTTCTGCTGAGTACAACAATGTTAATTTTTTTTAATTCTCTTTTTTTTTCTTTTTCCTTATTTTTTTTATTTAAAGAAACAGAAATAAATTTAAAAATCCTACCATTGACAATGTGGTCCATGGGGTCATGAAGTGACAGACATGTCTGAGCAATAATCACCTCCTTCATATGCTATACTATTAATAGCTCCTTAATCACCTCCTTTATCTTCTGTACTATCTTAATAACAACAAAGATCTTACAAATTTTTTTTGGATCTGACATAAAGTGCTTGTAGTTTTCCCTAATTCTCCCAGCTCATTGTGCAGATAAGTTATTATTTACCTGCCTTTTGAACTTATTTTTTCATTTATTTATTTATTTTATCACAAGTGTTTCTTTACAAGTATATTTAACCTGATGTTCTCGACTTTTCAGACTTTTCTGAATCCTGAGCTATGGAACTTTTGTCATCTTCTTTATGACCTATCTTTAGCCATCATCTGCAAATTTGATAAGATTGTCATTTGTTTATTACATGAATTATGACAGCTAGGTGATATAATAAATAGAGCAGTGAATTTGTGATTAAGAACACATGAGACCAAATCTTAACTATGATTATCTGTGTAATTGCAGGTAAATCACTAAATCTCTGTCAGGATATTACCTGATAAGTAAAATGAGGACAATAATAGTACTTAATCTCAAGGAGTTGTGAGAATTGAAGGAGAACTATACTTTTAAAATTATATAAGGACATAGTGAAGCAGATGGTCTCATTCAGTGTTATAAAAATTATTTGTTCTTAAAAAAAATCCTGTAGCTTTGTATAAATATATCTCCACCCTGCTGTCTTAGATCAGATGGACTTCTTTAACAGTTGTAAGATGATTTAGTTACCTTCTTTTTTTATTGCTCTTGAACAAGGAATTTTTCTCATTCTGACAACAAGCCTTATTGACTGTATTGTAAACAACCCCCCAAAACTTTGTATTATGGAGGAAAAGAATAACTCTTTCATTTCTTCTTTGTATCCTGTTAAGTGCTTTACATATCCTAAGATGATTTAGAATATTGATCATTGGCTGTGTACTCTGCGAGGGACTAAAAAGTTATTAAACAAATTCTCTAATCTAGGAAGTTGAGAAGTTACCAGCAAGCTGTCTACTTTAGAATGATAATCTTCAGAGTAATAAACTCTGTTTCTTTTTAGTTTGGCTACTCAAATCATTTAACCTTGAACACTTCTCCATGCCCTGCTGCCCTATAAAAACACATAGTCAGAAGAACCAGATGATGGGTGAAATTTTCCATAACAACTGCAGGAACCCAGACTGAGAGATTATCCCAAAGGAAAAAAAAATAAAAGAACAGTTCTAAATTACTTTACAAATTTTAAAGTACTAAATAAATGCAATCTATTATTAGCATTAATACCATCTATGTTATTAGGTCTGGGATCTTAACCTTTTTTGATACATAATAGACATAAGTATTTGTCAAATCTCAACATAATATTTTTTAAATAGTAAAACATATTAGATTATAATGAAAACCATTTTATTGAACTATAGCTATCAAAATATATCTTAAAAATAGTCTGTGGACTTGAGGTTAAGAACTGCTGGCCTAAGTCACTGATAAAATTGTTGAGTAGCTTACGGCCAGACACTGGTTCTTAGGGCTCACCACTAGGAATCTTCCAAATTGAAATTAAAGTATTAAAGAGTGGCCTTTGAGCTCAGCTATTTAACCAGTTTACATGGACCAACTGAATGTTACCTAGAGTCCACATCTCTACATTTTCTCCAACAAGGAAAACATTAGAGATCTTATTGAAAACTGTGCTAAAATCTACATAAAGTAAAATCTTTATCATCAGTCTAATGACACCATCAAAAGAGAAAATAAGTTTTATCTGGTATGTATTGTTAAGATTAAACTTATTTTGGTTCTTTTTTCAATATGACTTTCATTCTACATATCCTCTGGCCATTCTTTTAATAATACATGCTAGACATTTACGAGATAACTTCATGGTCCTATAGGTTGAAGACTAAACTCTTCTCTCTTCAAGGTTAAATCAAACACCTAAGTGACACTGAATAAAGCTCTGAACTTTTTTTTTTTTTTTTTTTTTGGCTGAGGTAATTGGGTTAAGTGACTTGCCCAAAGTCTCACAGCTAGGAAGTATTCAGTGTTTAAAGCCAGATTTGAGCTCAGGTCCTCCTAATTTCAGGACTGATGCTCTATCTGCTGTGCCACCAAGCTACGCCAGGCTCAGGACTTGAAGTCAAGAATAACTGAATTCAAATGCAACCCCAGACATTTAATAGTTGTGTGACCTTAAGTCACTTAACTTACATCTAGTTCAATCTCCTCAACTATAAATTGAGGATTACAACTATAAAATGAGGATAACAACAGTACCTACTTCATTGGGTTGTGTTCCTACTTCATTGGGCTGTGTTCAGGATCAGATGACATAATATCTGTAAAGTCTAGTGTCTGACTTAGGGTAAATGAATAATAAAATACTCATACCTTTCACCCCTTCATGACAACTGGGTCTTTGCCCTTCTCTCCCATTTCATTTTATCTTTTTTTTTAAATCTTAAAAATACATTTATTACTAATGTCTTTGGAGAAGAAAAATATTCATTATGAATTTAACACATGAATTTTACATATTATTCTTGCCTTATAATTCAGATATGGAATTAAAACCAAGCTTTTTGTCTTTTAACAATGCTATATCTGAATATAACTTTTTAATTTTTTATATCTCAGCAAAATAAGGTAGGGATCTACAAAATGACTTAGGTAATAATATCAATGATTAAGGCATCAAGAATACAAGACATCAAGAATGTGTCAAGAATCATTCTGAAGATCATAGACTCAAAAATTTAAATGGATCTGAAAAGTTCATTTTCCATGTTACCACACAAAGAAAGAGTGTTGAATTTAGACTCAGAGCCTGTGTTTTAATCTCTGCTTTGCTCCTAATTTCCTAGGACTTTGGATGGGTTTGTAAATTTTAATTTCAATATTTGTAATATCAAAGTTCTGGCTAGATGATCTTTAAAGTCTCTTCCAGGTCCTATAATACTGTGTATATCTCTAGATCTCAGTTTCCTCATGTGGAAAAGGAAGACATTATTTAACAACTCTTTGGGGAAAGGGGTATATATAGGATAAAACTTTAAATTTAATCTGCATTATTAACATTTTCTTGATCATTTTCTTAGTTGTAGATAATCACAATTAAGAAAAAATAAGTCAAGGACTTCTCTCCTCCTCCCTCAGAAAAAGTTCAGCTTTGTCAATTTGCAATGTGTAAATGCTCAAATTGAAAATTTTACAATCTAGCTTTCAAGAAATAGGTTGAATTGGCTCCAGCCTTTCCCTAATCCTAACTCACTAGATGTAAAAAGAAAATTACATATTTATCTTCATTATGCAAAAACAATTTTAAATCTATTGGGAAGAAATCTTTTTTAATGGTTTATGGAAAACAAAAAAAAAAAAAAGTGTGATATTCCCCACCATTTCAATAGTTTGAATCATATCAGATACAACCTAGGACACACAAAATGTCACCTACATATCTATCTGTATTCTTGTGTGAATATACTAGAAAAACTGTACCAAGAATAACTTTCCTATTCTTGTAGGATTCTGCCTTGTGGCAGTGATTGGATAACTAGGAATTTGGGCTCATAATAGGCTTAAGAAAAGAAATTGATTCTGATACATTTTGCTGGTAAGAACATAAGATATTTCTATAGAATTTGTAAATAAGTTTGAGTAGGAAGAAAAGAAAGACAGCTGTCTATAAATACTGTGGCCTATCCTACTTCCACACGTTACTTTTAGATTATTTATTATTCTTAGAAAAAATTCCTTTTCCATTTTCTCCCATCCAGATATTCCTTGTTGTTACATATAACTGGATTTTATCAATGTAAAAATGTCAGTGTGGAATATATAATGTTATTTGTACAGGAACTTATGCCTCCTCAATATAAAGGAAAAAAATTTGACAATTTTTAGACTTAATAGACATAATAGAAATAGCCAAAGACCATCTTAAGAAGGAATATCCTCATTGGGAGTTTGCTATGCAATGAAATCATCAGACAATGTGTCCTGAGAAAGTCAATTATTATGATACCTGAATTAGGATATGCTTCCCTTTGGAGAACAAGATGATCTACTAAATGAAAGAAAAATTCTAAATTAATATTTTCAAAATTTCAATAGAGATTTACATGAACGAGACAATTATATCTTATGAAAATTGCACAAACTTGTGATTCTATATACAATAAGATAAGATTTAAGAAACAAACTGGGATTCTAACTATACATTGTTTAGCTCAATTAAGCAGCAATAAATGCAAGTTAAAAAAAGGGATAAACAATGTATACATGATTAGAAATTGTCATGTTCACAGGTTCCATTAAAATAAGTGAACAAAATTTTGACAATATATTCTATATATTATATAAAAATATATTTAAAAAAACAGATAGTTATAGAAATAATTTTTTCGCCAAAACATTGTGGAAAAATCTTGAAGTCATCCCTAAGTTAAGGAAAAAAATTACATCTGAGTTTCACTGAATTTCTGCTACGTTAAGTTTTTTCTTTCTATACTTTCCCCTCTATCTTTTTTTGTTTGTTTCTGTTATAATCAAAGTATGTACTAAATCAATTCTGCATATTTCAAATCACATCACTTTAGATCTTTTTTCTTTATATGCTTCATAAATATCATTTTATAGATCATAATATTTCAAGACAAATGCATACCATTATTTATTAAAATTTTCCCATTTTTAGAATATATGTAATTTTTATTATTATTATTATAGAGCAGCTATAAATATTTCTCTAATTACAAGTTCTTTCCTCAAATTAATTTTTAATAGATGTGCTTTTTTTCAAATAATAATAAAGGCTTATTTTACATATTAATAAAGATTTAATTTGCATCTATTATGTATAACTTTCCCTAAAAACCATCTAATGAGCCATTGATGAGTGGCACATTAATATGGGTTTTTCCTAGTTTGCACATGTACACCAGGGAGAACTTATAAAATTGAACGTTTATAAATATGAGGCTAGCAACAGAATATCTACCTTTTCAAAGTCCAGACTAGTTAACAGAGTCTGGTCACCATTTTGGTTATAGAATAATAACTGACCTTGTCAAAATAGCTCTTCAAGGTCATCCAATTCCTGGAGGAATTGTAATCCAAGTTGGTAAAGATAGATAGAGTGATCTCTATAGAGATAGATGAAGTGATAAATTTATAAAGCTAAAGCATGCCCCCCACCCTGAGAAATCTAAAAAAAATAATTTATTTAATCTATTATCTCCTTTTTCTTTTCCACTGTTTTCTAAGATTCTTTCAAACTGGGTCTATTGATATCCTTGATATAATCAAATACCTAAGGATTTATAGTCCTAACACCTCATCAATTTACCTGTTCAACTAATTACCTATATAAATAAGAGTTGAGCAAGACTCAACAAGTCATCACACTAGTCTTCTTGAACATCCTATATACCCCAAGTATCTAAGTGTGCTAAGTACCTACATGATTGAGTACATAAATACTTACATACCTAAGATCCTATACACTAAGAACCTTTTTCACTTAAGAACCCAGGTACCTAATTATCTAAGTACCTAAGTATTTAATCTGCTGGAGAAAATTGGGTGGAATAGGATACCTTGTAGATTCTTTCATGTAGAGGTGTTTGTTTAATTATGTGAGACAAGTGTGAGGAAGATAGTATCAGAAAGCATCTGTTTGATATGAAATAAAAAGGAGGCCTTTCAGCAAATTATTTTGATAACTAGATCTGAATGGTCAGGGGATAGGATAGAGAAAAGAATATTGCCATACTTGGTATGCTTGGAGGAAGTTATGTATCCTGGGTTTAGATTCAGCTGCTCAAACTTAGCTATTTTACTGTAGTTAAATTGCTTCACTTTTCTAGATGTTGTTTCTTTATATGTACACTAGGAATAATAATGCCTTTAGTAGAAAATTCACAAGATTTTTGGGAGGCTCAAATGTGATAATATATAAACTTACTGCAGGGGTCCTCAAACTATGGTCCCGCGGGCCAGATGTGGCAGCTGGGGACAATTATCCCCCTCACCCAGGGCTATGAAGTTTCTTTATTTAAAGGCCCACAAAACAAAGTTTTTGTTTTTAGTATAGTCTGGCTCTCCAACAGTCTGAGGGACAGTGAACTGGCCCCCTATTTAAAAAGTTTGAGGACCCCTGTGTAAGGTATGACATTATGTATAGTATATATATTAAGCATACATAAGAGGAGTTCAAATTTTTCTTCACATTTACTCACTGTTTGATCATAGGGAGTCCTTTATGTGTCTGTGCCTTATTTTCCTCATTTGTAATATAATGATAATAATACCTATTTTCTGGAGTTATTGTTAGGTTCATATGTGTATTATAAAGATAGAGACATGCATACATAAGTGTGTCTACATATATACATACATATGTATACATAACATGTACACACACATAGATGCATATTTATATATGTGTGTATGTATATATGTATATATCAGCCTACAAAGAAGAAAAACCCTTTTGAAACTCAAAGTGATGCTTCTTTTTTGATCAGAAGGCCAAGAGAAAAACTATCACCAATGCCTTTCATCCTAATGTGTCTCAATTAGTCTGAATTCTTGAGGTTACAATTAAAATAGAAAATTGAAATTAAAAAGGAAGAGTAGCAATTTTAGTGAGACAGACAAATTCAGTTTTGGAATTCAACATTTGGACATAAAGTTAGAGACATTGATAAAAATCTAAATGTCAATGTGGAGCAGTAAGTTGAAAATGGATTTTTTAAAATTTAGAGGGAGACTGGACCTTCATGGTCATCTAATCTCACCCCCTCAGGTTTACAATTTTCACAGCTTCAGCCTCAAGAGATTAAATGCTCTGTCCAAAATCAAATTGTGAACAAGTTGCACAGATGGCCATATCACCTAAGTCTTTGGAATCAATATCAGTTCTCTTCTGGTTTTACCACAGTATCTTATTAACAGAGAACTTGAAGTCTAGAGGGTAGAAGTAGAGCTTTGGGAATCATCTTTGTAGAACTGATAATTGAAGTTCTGGAGGGTAGGCGAGATATCAAAGAAAGAAAGTATAAAAAAGACAACAAGAGGATAGAGGACAGAACTTTGTGCACTGAAGAAAATATTATTCTACTTTTCTTCTCACAACCTTGGGATGTAGGGTTGCTTATTATTCCAATTTTTCAGACATGGAAACTGAAAAAGAACAATTAACTGACTTGCCCAGTATCACAAAGCTAACAAGTTGTAGACAAGTAATGGAACTATGTCAGTGAGAAACATTTTTACACTGAAATTCCTGACACTATTTTACAAACACTTATACTTTATAGCAAAGCATACCTTTTTAGATAACATATAATTTTACATAGTTAATATGTATTTACTATTGCTTAGTATAGTGTTTTATATTTGGGAAACCAAGAAATGATCTACTCAAAGAAATCTTTGAATTTTCAGTGTTATAAATGAATCTTAGTATATATTATATTGACCACCCAAACCTCTTCTTAATACCCACACATATGTAAACATATAATTTTTTAAAAATTTATTTCCTGAAGTATTTCCCAGTAACATATAAAAAATGAATTTTAAATTCTCTTTCTCTGTTTCCCACCTCCCTTCTTGAGGAGGGAAGAAATTTGATATTATATTTGTGACATTATGCAAAACACATTTCCATATTAGGCATGTTGTAAAAGAAAACAAAAATAAAGCAATAAAAATAAAGATTCTTTTTTTTAAAGTAAGCTTCAATATGCACTCAAGAGTTTAACAGTTCACTCTCTGGAGGCAGATAACATTTTTTTCATCATGGGACCCTTGGAATTGTCTAGGCTTATTATCTTAATGCAAGGAGCTAAGTATTTAAACTTGATCATCTTTACAATTTTTCTGTTACCATGTGCAATGTTATAGTTCTGTTCACTTAATTTTGCATTAGTTCATCTAAGTCTGACGTCATTTTAGTAGCAAAATAATATTATATCATAAGCATATACCACAACTTGGTCAGTCATTCTTCAAATGATGGATATTGTCTTGATATATAATTCTTTGCCACCACAGACCTGCTATAATTATTTTTGTTCAATTAGGTCCTTTTCTCTTTACTTTGGCTATTTTGGTATATAGATTTAATAATAGCATTTGTGGGTCAAAAGATATGCACATCTACCGAAAATTCGGGTAGATGAGAGCTGGCTTAAAAAGAGATAAGAGAGAGAAAAGAAGAATATAATATTGTTCTATGATGTCCCTATAATGGACCCTGCCGCATCTTCCGTCACACCATCCTATGTGATGAGACTTCTCTTGAGATAAAACAATAGTTCAGCCTCAATGTTACCATTAAAATATGAAGCCTGGAAACAGTCCCTCAGAAGAAATGCTATAAATAGAATTAAAGTTGCTCCTTCAAATGCATAATTCCTGGGATAAAGGATCTCCTCTGTAGTACTTTACTGAATACCATTATTAATTCTCCTTTGTCCTGCTACGATCAACTGAGTTTTCTAGTTACCTGACATTTTTCTTAGTCTATGGCTGAAATATGCATGACCCAAAACCAATATTTTGAATTTGTAAGGATGGGTTCAGTCTTGAACTTTCATGTCCCCACCTATATATATGTATGTATATATATCCTGGGAGCATCAGAATTTGTCTCATGTCCAATTCTCTACTAAAAAGTGGGGCTAATTTCTCAAGGAAGCACTAATATAGCATTGGATATAGCACACATTTTAGTTAACCCAATAAAAACATAAAGGATATTTCTTACTATTCTAAAGAGATTAAGGTAATGCCTTTCCTCTCTAATAGGCCTCTATTTTCAGGGAACCATATTCTTATTTAATACCTTTACCATATCCTATCAAAAACACAGAGAACTAGACAGTGCAAAAGTTATTTGTTACAATGTATAAAAATGAATAAATATAAAATATTATAATAAGATAGCACCATTACTTAGAATATCAAGAATGACATCAGAGAGCAGATTAAATCTTGGAAGAGGAATCTAAAACTAAAGAGATTTTAATTTAAGGCAGTAGGATAATGTGTGCGCCAGTATCAGGAAAATCAAGCAAATTTTATGTGTTCATTTATCATATCTATATAGATTATTCCAGTCTATGTAGCCACCCCTGATCTTTGGCCAGAAAGCCAGTTCTACATTGACAACTGCATGCTGGCTGATTCAAGGGAGTTATTCACTTAAATTTGGCATGGCATCTTCATGACATAATATATCATCTTCTTTCTAAGGACTAATGAAAATACTAACTTAAACCCAGTCACTCAGGATTTCAAACTCAAAGTTAAACTCAGTTCTTCTTTCTCTTTCCCTTCCCATTTTTATAATTCTTATCTCGGTAGAATTTCTTGAATCTATCCCCTGTTCATACTGCTGCCTCCCTAATTCAAACCCTTAATACTGTAAACATTGACAAATTGAATGGTTTCCACTGCTTTAGTCTCTTTCCTGTCCAATAATTCTGATTATCATGCATTCTGGAAACATCAACAAAAACCTAAACGAAATAAAACATAAAAACAATTCTTTCTCAGGGACAAGTTTGGTTCAGTGGTTCCACTGCTCCAAAACTTCAGTAGTTCTTCATGATCTTCATCATTTATTAAATACCTTTTAAGTGCCACATATTGCAAACTTCTCACCATGATGTTTAATTCCCTTTATAACCTGGCTTCATCTTGGTTTACTAAAATTATTTCATGATATATTTCACCTCCTCTGTTGTTCATCTCTTTACATTAGCACACACATTTCCTCAGCGCCTTAAATGAAAATCTCTTTAACTTTGGAATCCTCTTCCAAGGCTTAGCTTGGGGTTTACCTGCTGTCTTTGATGCCATTCTTGATAAGTTATAGTGCTAGCTCATCACATTATATATATATATATATATATATATATATTCATTTTTGTACATAGTAATATCCCCAGTATCATGTAAGCATCTTGTGGTCAGTGATTATTTTTGTGCTCAGCATAGTGGCTTGTACAGTGTATGCAATTAATATGTGTTAAATTAAAAAAACAAAACAAAACAAAACAAAAAAAATCTGTTGTTGATGTATCTATCTAAATGCTACTAGATTAAGAATCTATTTCCCGCCTCCATTTTTGTACATTGAATTTATTTCATGCTCCACATAAACTTTTTTTAATGAATTGAAATGAAAGGAAAGGAAAACATTAGGATTAGTATATGGTCACTAAGATTGGGAGAACAGCCAGTCTTATATGAATGGAAGGACACTTTGATATGGAGGCAAGTGGGGGCTTCTATCTCCATTTTTTTCTTTCCTTGGTATAGTTAAATTTAGTCTCTGGAGGAGATCCTATATCTCATTAAGATGAAAATTAAGATCTCCCAATGAACTGAGAACCTATCCAAGTGGGCTACAGATTTTATGAGTTTCATAAACCAACTCTATGGACAGAACACAAGTTCAACTAGAGTAGATACTCTTCATTTTGTTGGCATATATCCAAAACATAGAAGCTTTCAATTGTTTTTAAGTGACTCATAGGAAAAGTAGTGCAGAATTTAATGGAATTGATAGCTTTTTAAGTAGTTCCAATGGCTTAAGTTTCCTGAATCATCTCCTGATGTGTATGAGCATGACTAAGGAAGTAGTTAGGTAAGTGTACAGTGTCCACAGTGAATACTTAATATATTTTGGGAACAATGGAGCATTAATGCCTTTAAAGAGGAATTCTTTATGAAGCCAGTTTCTAAATATTGAGCAAATTATGGTCTTCCCAATTCTAATATCAGCATTTGATTATATCACGGGCAGTGAAATAAACTGGGTCCAGAGCATGTAGTACATGCCAAAATTGATAAGGTTTCAAAGTGGTCTCTGAGCAACCAAAAGGCATCATGACACCCTTGATACCTTGTGGTGGCAGAGAGAAGGATGTTTGGTGATTTAATGACTACAAAGGAAAAATGTGAAAGATTATCAAAAAAGAGAAAGATTGAGCCTATTTCTAAAGATCACTTGAAGACCCAAACACCTTGCCTTTAGTTTTCTTCCTGTGAAAGAAACTTTTCAAGAATGTCTATTTTCATTTGATGAAAACATTGCATAAAGTAATGCAATACTTTACTTTAAAAGACTTCTTTTTCATTTGCATATGGACTCCTAGGTTGACTCTGAAATAAGTCTAAAACAATGTTTTATATTTGAAAAAAATCAAGTCTTAAGCTAGTTCAGCCCCTTAATATGCATTAATTTATCCAATCAAAATTTAAAATATTATATATATTTTAAAAGGATTTAGATATTTATATAATGTGCCAGAAAGTACAAGAGGCTTAGTTAAAGAGTACTCACATATAGAAGATCTATCTTTTGAAGATGATAATTATGAACAAATAGAAAAAAATCATTTTTTAGAATACTGAGTATACTAGGTGATTATTATAAGTCATCTTCCAAGCTCCATGGACTTCTTACTTTGATCTTCTTGAAGTACACTATTATTAGAAAGTAAAATTAATTGCAGGTAAACTAATTGCAGAAAAACAACTGCTTTTTTTTCTCTAAAGGAAGGGACTTTACATGAGGCTAATTTTAAAACATGATCTATTTCTTTTCCAAGTGGGGGACATCATTCAAATTCCTTTAACAGGAAACTGTACAAGAAGCATATTTCTAAATGTGCTCTTTAAAGGTCAATTTGGTGTTGAGCTAACTTTCAAAAGGAATGGATCAAATGAATCTTCAGGGTAGGGCACAGCAAGCTATTTTGTTTAATCCCACTCTCATGACCATAGTTCCTGAAAAGTAGGTTTGAAAATAGCATCTGTTTCACTTAACTTTCTAAAAGACTTTTATTGTATAGATAGATAGTATATATATATATATATATATATATATATATATATATATATATGTGTGTGTGTGTGTGTGTGTGTATATATATATATATATATATATATATATATATACACATATTTTATATGTATACACACACACACATATACATATTTTAATTTGGAGTTGATCAGGAAAGTCAAGTAAATCTCTTACCACATAAAAAGGTGTAAGGCTGGAGCAAGAGAAGTGGTAGGCACTAACTTCTTTTTTTTTTTTTTTTAATTTTATAATAACTTTTTATTGACAGAACCCATGCCAGGTTAATTTTTTTATAACATTATCCCTTGCACTCACTTCTGTTCCGATTTTTCCCCTCCCTCCCTCCATTCCCTCCCCTAGATGGCAAGCAATTCTATATATGTTAGGTATGTTGCAGTATATCCTAGATACAATATATGTGTGCAGAACTGAACAGTTCTCTTGTTGCACAGGGAGAATTGGATTCAGAAGGTAAAAATAACCTGGGAAGAAAAACAAAAATGCAAATAGTTTACATTCATTTCCCAGTGTTCTTTCTTTGGGTGTAGCTGCTTTTGTCCATCATTTATCAATTGAAATTGAGTTAGGTCTCTTTGTCAAAGAAATCCACTTCCATCAGAATACATCCTCATACAGTATCGTTGTTGAAGTGTATAATGATCTCCTGGTTCTGCTCATTTCACTCGGCATCAGTTCATGTAAGTCTCTCCAAGCCTCTCTGTATTCATCCTTCTGGTCATTTCTTACAGAACAATAATATTCCATAACATTCATATACCACAATTTACCCAGCCATTCTCCAATTGATGGGTATCTATTCAATTTCCAGTTTCTAGCCACTACAAACAGGGCTGCCACAAACATTTTGGCACATACAGGTCCCTTTCCCTTCTTTAGTATTTCTTTGGGATATAAGCCCAGAAGTAACACTGCTGTATCAAAGGATATGCACAGTTTGATAACTTTTTGGGCATAATTCCAGATTGCTCTCCAGAATAGTTGGATTCGACTAACTTTCTTTTAAAAAAAAGAATTTAAACAACATGGGTAACCTCAGTTTTATTCTAATACCATCTGTCCTTCTTTTGGTTTTCTGAGAATCTTTAATCCTGATTCTTAGATATGTTTTTTTTTTTTTTCCTGTATATGACCACAGTCAAATCATGTAACCCAAAGGAATAATTTACTAATAATCTCCATGGTTATTTCCAGCTGTAAATTTTAGAATCTACTTTCCTTAACACATTGTTTCCCTTTTGCTCACTTTAGTTCTTATGTCTACGTTCAGTTTTGACCTTCTGAAGATCAAGAGGGAAAGTTCTTTAGTGTGAGAAGATGATACAGGCTCACAAGTTCACATTGTTTACTGTCAGTAAAAAAAATACAAAATGAATAAAACCTTTGAGTACAGCTTTGTGATTTTAGCTATTGAATTATCAAAAATTCAGAGATCTAGATCTGAAAGTGATCTCAGGAGCTATTTCATCCAATTCCTTTATTATATTGGTGTGGAATCTGAGATCTACTGTAGTTTTAAATTATTTATTCAAGATTGTCTACGGAGTAAGTTTAAAAAGCATAACAGACCTGAAATTCTCAAATATAGAAGACAATATTCTTTGTCCTTATGATGCTGAATCCCACATTCAACTGTGGACCTCTTCGGTAAAGCACTTAGCATAATGTTTGGTACATAGTAGGTTCTTTATAAATGAAATTCCCTTTCTTTTTTTCTTTCAAATGCCCACTATGCTAGACATAATCATATGTAACTTTTTTCCTAGATCATCCTTAGAATCACCAATAATGGCCTTAGGCTATTCAAGGGAAATTAATTTCTGCCATGGTAGCCAAGTGTGGGATTTGTATGACAAGAATTAGCTGTTATCATGGAGAAAAGAAAAATGGGAGAGAAATATTAATAGCAACCAGCAGAGTCATGAAACTATGCTAGCATGGTCTAGAAACTCAGAAAATATATATAAGATCTGAGTATTATAATAAAGTAAAATAATAATTTCAAGATACTTCAGATAATCAAATCTATTCATTATTTCTAATTTAAAATATTATTTTTGGAGGAGAGGGAGAAGATATCCATACAATAGAATCACCAATAGATAAATAAGTACAAAACACCTACTATGTGCCAGGTTCTAAGCTAGGCACTGGGGTTAGAAATAGCATTTGGGAAAAAAAATTCCCATTTCCCATAAATTTATATTCTAATATGGCATACAAATAGTAATGTATGCATACACACACACACACACACACACACACCCCATAACAAAACACAAATACAGAGCACATAAGTATAAGGTCATTTGAGAGGGAAGCATCCTCATGTGGGGGCATCAGAAAAAGTTTCCTATAGAAGATGATGCTTAATCCATATCTTAAAAGAAAAGAGGGATGTCTATTTACCTAGGCACCCATTCTTGCAACAATGTAAAATACATCTTTCCTGCATTATCATTGAATTAGTGAAGTTCTTGATAAGATATTTTGTTTCTTACTAATGGTGGCCCTGTTGAAGCATGAGGAGATGTGTCCCACTGATTTCAACAGCCCTAGGGCTTGTCTCCAGCTTACCCCCTCATAGACTGTCCAAAGATTCCAGGACTATGAAGTAAGTTCATTGATGAATCCAGGAAACAGGAAAGGGTAACTAGAGTAGCTTCTTTAGCAGCCAGGGAAACTCTATGCATAACCCAAAATAAGAACTATTATTGCCTTTATTGGCTGAGGCTATCTTATGTCCGAGATGTCAGACAGGTTAGTAAGATGAGGAACTTAAAGGTGTCAAGGAGTAGGAACTCCTGAGATATACCTCTCAAATTTAGAGTTGAGTTAATATTAGTGATCTAGCATCACTGAAGTGTGGAGATCTCCACACTAGGATGCAGGAAAAACTTGCATAAGGGAAATTTTCAAGAAAGTTTAATAAAAAAAAAAAGTGGGGTTCTTCTCCAGGTAATAGGAAAGGAACCTTGTACTAGATAGAAAGAAAAAGAATTTAAAAGCATTTTTTAAATGTTTGAATGTGTTTTGTCATTTGTTTTTCTCAGCTGAGTTACAAATGGAAAAATGTGACATTTTAGAACTTAAAAACCCTTGTAAGGCATATTGATGCAAACTAACCTGAATTTTTCTTAAGCTTTCAAGCTTCTCTAACTGGAGGAGAATGGGAATGACCAGGGTCTCTCCATGTGGACTTCTATTCAGTCCAGCCTCTCCAAAAAATGGTAGGATCCCCCAAAACCCCATGCTCTGGAATCAGATTCAGTTTCTCTCTAAATGAATTCCTATATTCCCCTAAATCCCAGAATGCCAAAACTCTTCTCAGGGTACTCTGGATTCTGTAAAAAGGTGTGGTCTGTCTTCATGAGGCTTAGGAAAATCTATTTTACACTTTAAAATCTTTCCCCTTGCCCAGTACAGCATTTCTTAGAGAACAGTACAAAATTTATGGGGGGAGAGTGATAGGAGTCATAGTCATTTTGCTCTCAGGGGCCTGTGTCTTCATATCAGGTCTTAATAGTTTACTGCCATTACAGAGATTTCAGGCAATCTAGAAAAATGGAATTTTTGAGAAGGAAAAGGAGTTTTCTCCTAAAAATGTGACCTAAAATACAGTATTGAACTTTAAATGGTATGATAGAATTACTTTCAATTGATATGTTTGGGAATAAGGTTTTTAAAACATGTGTGCATTAAAATTGTAGTATTGCTACTAGAAGTTTAAAATCTGTATTTGATTTCATTTTTAGCTCCATGGTAACTTACTTTAAGAGGTCACATCTTTGTATCTCCTAATTAGATAAAATTTGCTGCTTCCTAAAATATATATTGAGTAACTTGTAAACAAATATGAACTATGCTTTAAAATTTTGTCAGCTCTGCTGGACATATGTATAAGTTTTATGAAATTTGATCCAAAGTTATTAAATATTAGCTATATGATTTCCAAAAGCAATTGATAGTTTGAATGAAACATCCAGTTAGAATATCACAAGCTAAAGTAATGACTTCTAAACCAATTTAAATTCCTTGGGGCCAGGGATTGACTTTTGTAATGAAAAGTGGTGGCTTGAGATTTGAAAAGAATATTTTGTACTCTGCTCAAAGTCCTTCCCAGTTATCTTGTCCCATTCTGGGATGGAAATTCCTTTGATGGCAGGGAGTGGTTTTGTAATAAGGGGAGGGTGTCACTTCTATAACATTCAGTTAATGGGGAATTAGGGGAAGGAGTTGTGCTTCAAGAAAGAAAATAGAATGCTGCCTTTGGAGTTTCAAAGGTGTGTCTATTCACCTACGCACTCATTCTTGCAAAAATGTAAAAGTAAATCTTTAGAAAGAAAGAAAGGAAGGAAGGAAGGAAGAAAGGCAGGAAGAAAGAAAGAAAGAAAAAAGAAAGTGTATTGCCAGAGAAACTGAGGCAGGATAGAGATTAGAGAGTTTTTAATATTTTATTTGAAAGGGAGAGATTTACTTGGACCAAATGAATGCATGGTTTGGTTCCATTGCTGAATGAGACCATCCTCTCCAAGAATCCAGCAACAATGTGAGTTCTCATTGAGAACTGTGTGTGTGTGTGTGTGTGATTGAGAACTCACATACACACATACACACACACACACACACACACACACATACACACATATAGTTCAAGACCGAGGCAGGGACAGAATCAAAGCACTGAGAACAGGAACACAAGACTATCAACTGGTTTTGATAGGGTCAGGGGAGGCATTCTGATAAATTGGGATTACAGAATGGGGAAACAAACACACCAGACATTCTGATGATGTCTAAGATAAAAGGTCTTTCTCCTTATCTGGATCATCATGATTAGGAGGAAGGGATGGTTTTGCAGGATTGACCAGAACACTCTCTCTCTTCTGAATATTCACATCATTGAATTACCTTTCTCTAGCTACCAGGAAGGTTTAGCACCATAATTTTGACCAACCCTATGTGAAGCAAGTAAACCAAAATAAAACTAGAAAAATGCAAGGATTTATGACAAGTGAGAAAGTAACAAAATGAAATAATTCACATGAATAAGTAACTAATCCCTGTAAAATGGAGAAATAATTTATGATTATAAGGTCACTATTGATAATTAGTGTAATCTGCAGATGTAAAGAAAATTATCCCTATTGGTACCTAATTATGTTTTATGTTTCATTTTGCTTTTTATGAAATTCTACAGTTTTTAGATCATCTTATCCTTTTATTTCTCAGTTCCTATTTTTAATGGTGTACATATATTATAATTAGGAAGCAGCTGCTTCTAGAACCAAATGTCCCTAGATTCATAAGTTGAGATAAATGTGTTACAGTCTTCTCATGAGGACAGATACAATCTGAAATTCGTTATATCTATGACTAGCAGTGTTATGGGCCAGAACTTTAAACTTGAAACAAAGGATTCTTACAAGGTACTAAGTCAGTGGAATTGATAAAGACAATAGTTACCTAATTTAGCATGATTCAGTATGATTGAGTTAATTCTACAAAGAGATGTTATGGGCCAGAACTTGAAACAAGGTACTAAGTGGAATTGAGGAGACAATGGTTAAATCTAGTTTAGCATTGATTTAATCTTACAACAAATAATGATTTCCTAGTGATATAATGATTGGTTTGTACTGAGTACAAACTTATATGACTGAAGGAAGGGAGATTAGTTAAGACATTAATATATTAGGCTAGGTAAGACATAATGAAGACTTGAGCTACAGTTGTGATAATGGAAGTACTCTGAGAAGAGGGGGCAATTATGAAAGATACCATGGAGGTAGAATTAAAAGAATCGATTAGAACTAATAGATTAGTTGTGTGAAGAAATAGGAATAGTAAAAGAAAACTTTGTTAAGCTTTTAAAGGACTAATATTCTTTCATCTTTGACCTAATGATTCCAGAACTTAAAAATCAGTCTTTTCCTTTTCATGTAGAGCGAAGGAATATCATTCTCTAGCATAAGAAATTCCCTCCTGCTTCTGTCTCATTTTGTAACTAAATTTGAATCATAAGTAAATCAGCCAACAGATTGAGTCTGTGCTAGGAAACATCACTAGTGGTTCTGTATCCCAAAAAGATGAAAGGAAAAAGAAAAAAGAAAAAAAAAGACCTATATGTAAAAAAAAAATTATGGCAACTATTTTTTTTTTTTTGTGATGACAAAGAATTAGAAAATGAGGATATGCTTATTAATCAGGGAATGGCTGAATAAATTGAAGTATATAACTAAAATGGAATATTTTGATGAGTAGAATGCTTTCAGGAAAAAAAAAAATCTAGGATTATTTATATGAACAGAACCAGGAAGACATTGTATACAGTAACAACAGTATTTTAATTATAATCAACTGTGAATAACAGCTATTCTCAGCAGTACAAGAACATTCTAAAGGACTTATGATAAAAATGTTAATCATTACTAAAGGCATTAAGTTTGCTGAAGTCTGAATGAAGATAAAAGCATATTTTTTAAACTTGTTTTTTCTTTTTTGTCTTTTTTTTGCAAAAGGTCTAACATGAAATTATGTTTTATATGACTTCATATATATAATCTGTATCAAATTGCTTTCCTTTTCAAGTAGAGAGGAAGGGAATTGAGGGAGAGGATTTGGAATTTTAAAAAAGTGTTAATTATTTTACATGAAACTGAGAAAAAAATTGAACTACATATTTTAAAAAACAGAAAGTAAGCAATGAGGAAGATAAAATAAAAGGCCAAAAATTTATGAACCCCTCTCTTCTGAAATCATCCAATAGGTTTGAATAGAAATAAAAGATGCGAGTGAATGATTCTGGCAGTAAATAGGAAGCAGCAGGCTTCACTCTGTCAATGGGAAGGGGAAAAGAAAGGCATTATGGCTTGAAATTTCTATGTTTTACTTGATTACAATTCTATTGTCCTCTACTTAATCCTACTCTGCATTTGTCTACTGTGTTTTCTTGGCTTTAATAATCAGAAAATCATTCCAGTGGAAAATTTGACTTATTCCCTTTCCATAGCCTCTATCTTTATTTATCCACATTAATTTCCCCATATCTTCCTACTTGTTTGGCTCTTAGTTCATCTATTTCTTTATGAAAGAAGGCAAAAAAAACAAAAAACAAAAAAAAAAACCTTGAAAGTCTGAATATTGTTTATTGAATGATATTGTTCCTCCTTATACCACTTGGTAGTGTCTGCATAAACTTGGGGTTATACAATAGCACATTTAACATGAGAAGCAGTAGAAATTAAGAGACCTAACTAATATCTCATGTATTTACTCTTACAGTTTCAAATATCACATTTACTTTGATCACTCCAAGAAGAATATTCCACTATAAATTTTCCATTGTGCCCTATTCCAATCCTTCTATTTTTTTTTTTTCATGAAAATACATTTTAATTTTCAAGAATACACAAAAGCAAAACAAATCTATTTTTAAAAGTATGAAGTATTACATCTACAGACTATTTCTAGTTGTAATTATTTCTTACTTTCGAGCAACATTTGCCTTTGCTTAGACAATACAGCAGCAGGTGATAACATTTATCATTTTAAGCTGTGATTGCTTACATTTCAAATACAAACAAATGCAGTATGTCTCAAATCACATCTCAGGCAGTTTAACCTAAAATGTACATTAAATTTGATGTAAAAAAATACAAAAGTCATAATACAAGGAAAAATAGAGAAGATTTTTATAGGGCATACACTCAGAACTTGTAATACATGACAAACTAGCATCTATTCATCAGTGTCATCCTTGTCATTTAGCAACCAAGGGAATGATGAAGGGAAAGAAAATGTTATTACTTTCTTATACCTTATAGAATCTTAAGACTTGGAAGGGACCTCAAAAGTCAATTAGTCTAACCCATATTTGAATGGGAATTCCCTCCCCAACATCCCTGATAAGTAAGCATCCTGAGAAATGGTCATCTAACCTGTACTTGAAGACTTCCAGTGATGGAGAACTCACTATCCTTCAGGACAGTTCATTACATTTTGGTGCATTTTTAATTATTAGAAAAATTTACATTAACTTTATTTAGAAGAGTTTTTATTTCAGTCTACTTTCAAGGTGACGACACCATCAAGTATTCTATTAGCAATCTTACATTTGACTGAATTATACAGATAAGAGAGTATATCTTCCATACCAAATTATTTCCTTAAGATTAAATTATAATCCCTAATTATAATTATTTATATTGTTCCTGAAATTAAACCATACTGGAGAATATTATTTGAGTAGATAAGTCATGCAAATATACTCATATGGTTTTAGGATGATGCTTTTAAATAGCTTTAATTCTTCAGTGACTAATTACTAGTGTTTACTTTTAAACTGTGATATTATTCCAGGTGATGAAAGGAAAAATTGGCATGGATTATCATGAAGCATAGGGAAAACTGAGTTATCCAAGTTAAGCACCATAATACTATGTTTTAAATTTAAGCCATGAGTTGAATTCATTTGACAATCCTTGACAGATCAATGGGAAGAGTACAACAGGGATTTGGTAGGCATTATTTTCAGTTAAAACATAAGCACTTTGAAGATAATGTGACAAAATAATTAATGATGGAGGAAACACATTTTTAAATTAGAAGCATCTAGTTTCTCCCCATTTTCCCTTGCTGATAGTTTTAGATAGATACTGCTTATCATTTTAAGGAAAATTCCATTTGATCCTCAGCTTTCTAATATTTTAAATAGGAATGGATTTTGTATTTTGTCAAGTTTTTTTCTGCGTCTATTGAGATTATCATATGAGTTTTCTTAGTTTTGTTATTGATATGGTTAATTATGCCTATAACTTTCCTGCTATTGAATGAGCCCTAAATAAATCCCACTTGATCATAGTGTATTATCCTGTAGATAAATTGTTGTAATCTCTTAGCTAATATTTTATTTTAAATTTTTTGTGTTAAGGACTATGCCTAAGTGAAGAAGCAGGTAAATTCTCTGATATCCTCCACAGCTGTGAGTCATAACATTTGAAGGAGTTGCAAAGCAGCCTTTACTTATGCAGATGTTCCTTGTGAATTCAGAATGAAATAAATTGGAGGCAAGAGGGAAGAGGAGAAAGGTTAGAGAATGCAACTGTCTCTCAGTCTCCTTCTATCATCATCATCCTCTCACATGAAGAGATACATTCTACAGGTCTGAATTAGACCTCCAGCAGCCACTGGCAAGTGGCTCCTATATCACAACATTTTTGTATCAATATTCATTAAGGAGATTGGTCTATAATTTACTTTCTCTTGTTAGGATTCTTATAAGGTGCTAAATAAGTGGAATTGAGGACACAGTGGTTAAATCTAGTTTAGCATCGATTTAATCCTACAACAAATAATGATTTCCTGGTGATATAATGATTGGTGTATGCTCAGTGTACAACATATAAGCAAGAAACTCTCAGGGCCAGACACACAAGCACATTAGAAGCTTTCTGAGGCTAAGACAGATTCATTCCATTGTCCATCTTTGTTGCGGCTGGAGACTCAAGCACCAACTTTTGGATTTAGAGACATTTGGAGGAAGCTAGAGGCAGAAGCGGGCAGAGGCAAAAGACTAGCAGCAGGAGCTCTTAGAACCAAGGAGAGAGATAGGCCTCTATGAAAGCTAACTGGGCCCTAGGAAGGAGAAAAGACATTGAAGGAAACAATAAAGGATTTGGACTTTAATACCTGGCTGCATTTGGGGTGATTGCTCTGAACTGAAATGAAGATTGCCTCCAGAAGCCCCCAAGAAACCTGCTCCCAGAGAAGATTATATTTTAGAGAATAATATTACATTCTTTATTTTGGCTCTTCCTGATGTAGGTATCTGTACCAAATTTGTGTCATAAAAGGAATTTAGTAGAACTCCATCCTTGCCTGTTTTGTTTTTTGGTTTTTGGTTTTTTGATTTTTTCCCAAATAGTTTATATAGTGTTGGAATTACCCTTTAAAAGTTTGGTAGAATTCACTGGTAACCCTAATTGGCCCTAAAGATTTTTTATTATGGAGTTCATTGATGGTTTGTTCCATTAATTTTTTTTCTTTTGTTTTTGTTTTTGTGTTTTTTTTCTTTATTTTTAACATGCATTGAATGAACCACCAAGAAGCTAGTCTTTTATAGCTTATCATTCCACATTCTTGTTGTTATTATATACAATGTATTTATGGTTCTGCTTTTTCACTCATCATCAGTTCATGTAAAGCTTTTCAGACCTTTCTAAAATCAGCTTGTTCATCATTTTTAATAGAATAATAATATATCATTATCTTCATATACCTCAACTGGTTGAGCCATTCCCCAATTGATGGGCATCTACTCATTTTCCAATTATTTTCTACCACAAAAAAGAGCTGCTATAAACATTTTTACACAAGTGTATCCTTTTCCCTCCTTTATGAGTTACCAGTAGTGGCCCTGCTGGCCACTGGAAAGAATACATACAGTTTTATAGCTCTTTGAGCATAGTTCCAAATTACTGTCCAGAATGATTGAATCATCTCACAATTCCACCAACAATATATTAGTATCCCAGTTTTCTCAAATCCCCTCCAATATTTATCATTATCTTTTTCTGTCTTTTTAACCAATCTGAGAAATGAGAGGTGGTACCTAAGAGTTGTTTTAATTTTCATTTTTCTAATAAATGGTGACAGAACATTTTTTCCTATGACTATATATGGCTTTAATTTCATCATTTCAAAATTTTCTGTTCATATCTTTTGACTATCAATTGGAGAGTGACATATATATTATTATAAATTTGATTAACTTCTTTATATATTTTAGAATATATTAAATATTAAAATATTATTTCAGAAACAGTAGATGTAAAAACATTTTCCCCCAGTTTCTTGAAGATTTTTCAGTCTATCTTGAGCTGTAAAGTGATTTCATTACATCAGATTCTCTTCAGAGGCTTGGTTTCATGGGGGGTTTTGAGTGAAACTGGGAGAGGTAGAGCAGTTTCCCATTTTGGGAATCTGCCATTTTGGATCCATCACCCAGAAGTTTGCATTTATTTTTCTAAATTTTTTTGAAGTATTTAATTTGTTCTTATGTTAATCCAGGTATTTTATATTTCTGCAAATATTTATCCATTCCAATTAGATTGTCAGATTTGATGGCATGCAGTTGGGCAAAATAACTTCTAATTATTGCTTTAACTTCTTTGTCATTGGTGGTAAGTTCATTTTCATTTTTTGATACTGGGAATTTGTTTTGTTTTGTTTTGTTTTTCCTTTTGGTAATCAAATTAAACAAAGGTTTACTTTTTTTTCTTTTTACATTAAACCAACTCTTTGTTTTATTTGTTAGTTCAATGGTTTTCTTACTTTCAATTTGATTAATCTCTTCTGATTTTCAGAATTTCTAAGTTGTTATTTAATTGGAGGTATAATGTTCTCTGATTCGGTTTTCTTGGGTCTCTGGGAGCAGCTTTCATTTCAGTTCAGTAATTACCACAAGAGTAGCCAAGGGTTAAAGTCCAAAGTCCAAATTCTTTATTGTCTCCTTGCCTGGGGCCCAGCTAGCTTTCTTAAAGGCTTTCTTGAGTCTTGGTTTCAGTGGAGAAACTGAGGAGAACCTGCCACCAGGTATGAGATGGGATGAATGAATCTGAGTCCAAGGGCTTGTGCTTCAGCCTCCAGTCCACTTGTCTTCTCTAGCTCTCTTTGTATGACTCTAGCTGAGTCTCCTAGCTTATATGCTCTACACTGAGTAAAAACCAATCATTATATCACTAGGAAATCATTATTTGTTGTAAGATTAAATCAATCATACTGAAATTAAAGAACTGTTAAGCAACATGCTAAACTAGATAACCATTGTATCACCAATTCCACTTAGTACCTTGTAAGAATCCTTGTTTCAAGTTCAGAGTTCTGGTGCATAACATGAAGGTTATTAATTTGTTTTTTAGCTTTTTTAGTTGCATGCCCAATTCATTGATCTCCTCTTGCTCTATTTTATTCATGTAAATATTTAGAGACATAAAAATTCCCCTAAGAACTGTTTTGGCTGCATCCCATAATTTTGGTATGCTGTGTGATTATTGTCTTTATCTTGAATGACATTATGTTTCTTTGATTTGTTTTTTTGACTCAAAGGGCTATAAAACTAGGTTATTTAATTTTCCATTAGTTTTTAGTCTATCATTTGTTGAATGTAATTTTCATTGCATTGTGATCTGAAAAAATTGCATTTAGCATTTGTGTTTTTCTGTATTAGCTTGTGAGTTATTTATGTCCAAATGCATAGTAAATTTTTATGTAAGTGTCATGTGCTGCTTAGAAGAAGATATATTCTTTTCTATTCTCATTCTGTTTTCTCCAGAGGTCTACCATCTCTAAGTTTTCTATAATATTATTAACCTCCCTAATTTCTTTCTTGTTTATTTTATGGTTAGATTTATCTAATTCTGAGAGAGGGAGGTTAAGATCCATCATTAGCATATCTTTGTTGTCTATTTCTTACTGTAACTGACAACATATTCTCTAAGAAGTTAGATGTTATACTACTTGGTGCATATATGTTTAGTACTGATGTTACTTTTTTGTCTGTGGTTCCTTTTAACAACATATATTTTCCTTATTTCTTTTAATTAGTTCTATTTTTGCTTCTTTGTCTGTAATATGAATTACTACCCTTGCTTTTTTTTGCTTCCACTAAAACATAATATATCCCACTCCAGCCTTTTCTCTATATGTATGTTTCTGTTTTAAATGTGTTTCTTGTAAACAACATATAGTAACATTTTTGTTTTGTTTTGTTTTGTTTTTAAGTCCCCTGTGCTATCTTCTTCCATTTTATGGGAGAGTTCATCCAATTCAAATTCATAGCTGTTTTTGTCTTCATGTCCTTCGTCACTGGTATTTTATATCTGACTAACCACGTCCTCAATGTGCTCTAACTTCTATGATCTCTCTTCCATTCTCTTACCCCATCTTCGAGTGTTTTTACCCTTCCTTCTATTTAGTCCTTCCCCCCCCTCGCCCGTCCCCCTTCCCCCCCCCGATATGGCAAAATGATTTGTCAGAAATATATTCAGGGAAACAAAGATGTCCAAAAAAATTTGAAATAATTTCCAAAAACTTCTAGGATATTAGTATCCATATCAACATAGATTTCTTAAGTGTGTGGTTTCATAATTAAAAAATGAATATTCCACAAATTCCACCAAAAGTTAGTCAATACACTTAATCACTTTGATTTCCCTTAGTATAACAAATGAAAAATACATATGAATAATTTTAAGTTTACAATATTATCTCTAATTATTCCAAGTATATATCCAGATCCAAGAGCTGAGTCTTCTGAGTTGTCTGAGACTCTATTTGTGAAATGTCCCATAAGCAATGAAATCAGAATTTTTTAATGTGTGTGTGTGTGTGTGTGTGTGTGTAGTATATATACACACACACTTATACTGTATACACATACATACATACACATACTCTGGAAAGTAGAGAGTCGTCTCATTGTCCATCAAAAACTCAATGGTAAGAATGGTGACCACCAGGCATTGGTGGAGCACCAGTAGGTCCAGAAGGCACTTGAAAAGGATTATTAGGAGTAAGATAGAGTCCTGGTGCAGGATATGAACCCATAGGTGCAGGGAATGGAGCTGGTGCAGGTGGTCCCCATGCTCCAGGTGGGACAGCTCCCCATGGAATAGGTGGTGCTGTCGTTGGTGCTTGGGGAGGAGTAGGATATGGCCCTGCAGATGGATATGGCATATTAGGAGTAGGGTACTGCCCTCCCACTCCTGGTGTCCATGGTGCAGAAGGCATGGATCCCCATGGCCCTAAAGGACCAGCTGTAGCTGGATCTGTGGGTGTACCATATGGCCTCGGAAGCTCTGGAAAAGGCATATTTGGTGTAGGATATGGCCCTGTAGGGCCAGGACCTGACACAGATGGAGTTGGATAAGGACCACCAGGGAGAGGACAAGATGGTCCAGAGGGAGGAAAAGGCCCTGGTGGTCCAGGGGGTGGTCCAGCAGGCACTGAAGGATATATTCCTGTGGGCGTAGGTCCAAAAGGCACACTGGAAGGTGATGCACTTGATGGAAGTCCAGCTGGCACAGAAGGTGGAGCACTTGGGTTATTCCAAGGACTGGAACCTTGCCAGCACTGTGGTGGTTGACCAGGTTTTGTACCGTTCACAGTGGAATTTTTGGCAGGCGAATGTTCTGGTAGAGCATCTGCCAATGAAAATTCATCAGACATTTTCCAGACAGCACCGGACCCCAGACCGAGCGGCCGAAAGTGACGAGGGCTGGAAGGAGGCTCTGATGACGGAGAGACAAAAAAGAGGGCGCGAGAAAGCAGAGGAAACAGAAACAGCACCGGGCACTGACGACGACAGCAAAGGTAGTGGCGGTAACAACAGCAGCGAAAGCACACGACTCCTCCCCCTCGGCCGGAAGAGGAAGCGCTATTCCAATCCTTCTAAATGATTGCTAGATGTTTGCCTGGTACTAAAAAGTAAAAATGTCCAAAAACTGATTTAATAATTTTCATGGCGTAGATATGATCACCAAAAGTAAAAACATGGAAAAAAAGATGAAAAATAATAATTAAAAATGAATAGAACAAGTATTTTTAATCTCATTTGCTGCCCTGTCTTTCCCCCACCATGAATCCCCTTAGCTGTCTGGTCTGATAAGGGATGAATAAAATTTGAGTAGGAAGATCTCTCTATTATGATGAAGCTGCATTTGAGGAAATCTAACATTATGGTGAAGGACCACAGCAAGCAGGCTTTTGATGAATTCTTTTGACAATCCTTGACAGATCAATGGGAAGAGTACAACAGGGATTTGGTAGGCATTATTTTCAGTTAAAACATAAGCACTTTGAAGATAATGTGACAAAATAATTAATGATGGAGGAAACACATTTTTAAATTAGAAGCATCTAGTTTCTCCCCATTTTCCCTTGCTGATAGTTTTAGATAGATACTGCTTATCATTTTAAGGAAAATTCCATTTGATCCTCAGCTTTCTAATATTTTAAATAGGAATGGATTTTGTATTTTGTCAAGTTTTTTTCTGCGTCTATTGAGATTATCATATGAGTTTTCTTAGTTTTGTTATTGATATGGTTAATTATGCCTATAACTTTCCTGCTATTGAATGAGCCCTAAATAAATCCCACTTGATCATAGTGTATTATCCTGTAGATAAATTGTTGTAATCTCTTAGCTAATATTTTATTTTAAATTTTTTGTGTTAAGGACTATGCCTAAGTGAAGAAGCAGGTAAATTCTCTGATATCCTCCACAGCTGTGAGTCATAACATTTGAAGGAGTTGCAAAGCAGCCTTTACTTATGCAGATGTTCCTTGTGAATTCAGAATGAAATAAATTGGAGGCAAGAGGGAAGAGGAGAAAGGTTAGAGAATGCAACTGTCTCTCAGTCTCCTTCTATCATCATCATCCTCTCACATGAAGAGATACATTCTACAGGTCTGAATTAGACCTCCAGCAGCCACTGGCAAGTGGCTCCTATATCACAACATTTTTGTATCAATATTCATTAAGGAGATTGGTCTATAATTTACTTTCTCTTGTTAGGATTCTTATAAGGTGCTAAATAAGTGGAATTGAGGACACAGTGGTTAAATCTAGTTTAGCATCGATTTAATCCTACAACAAATAATGATTTCCTGGTGATATAATGATTGGTGTATGCTCAGTGTACAACATATAAGCAAGAAACTCTCAGGGCCAGACACACAAGCACATTAGAAGCTTTCTGAGGCTAAGACAGATTCATTCCATTGTCCATCTTTGTTGCGGCTGGAGACTCAAGCACCAACTTTTGGATTTAGAGACATTTGGAGGAAGCTAGAGGCAGAAGCGGGCAGAGGCAAAAGACTAGCAGCAGGAGCTCTTAGAACCAAGGAGAGAGATAGGCCTCTATGAAAGCTAACTGGGCCCTAGGAAGGAGAAAAGACATTGAAGGAAACAATAAAGGATTTGGACTTTAATACCTGGCTGCATTTGGGGTGATTGCTCTGAACTGAAATGAAGATTGCCTCCAGAAGCCCCCCAAGAAACCTGCTCCCAGAGAAGATTATATTTTAGAGAATAATATTACATTCTTTATTTTGGCTCTTCCTGATGTAGGTATCTGTACCAAATTTGTGTCATAAAAGGAATTTAGTAGAACTCCATCCTTGCCTGTTTTGTTTTTTGGTTTTTGGTTTTTTGATTTTTTCCCAAATAGTTTATATAGTGTTGGAATTACCCTTTAAAAGTTTGGTAGAATTCACTGGTAACCCTAATTGGCCCTAAAGATTTTTTATTATGGAGTTCATTGATGGTTTGTTCCATTAATTTTTTTTCTTTTGTTTTTGTTTTTGTGTTTTTTTTCTTTATTTTTAACATGCATTGAATGAACCACCAAGAAGCTAGTCTTTTATAGCTTATCATTCCACATTCTTGTTGTTATTATATACAATGTATTTATGGTTCTGCTTTTTCACTCATCATCAGTTCATGTAAAGCTTTTCAGACCTTTCTAAAATCAGCTTGTTCATCATTTTTAATAGAATAATAATATATCATTATCTTCATATACCTCAACTGGTTGAGCCATTCCCCAATTGATGGGCATCTACTCATTTTCCAATTATTTTCTACCACAAAAAAGAGCTGCTATAAACATTTTTACACAAGTGTATCCTTTTCCCTCCTTTATGAGTTACCAGTAGTGGCCCTGCTGGCCACTGGAAAGAATACATACAGTTTTATAGCTCTTTGAGCATAGTTCCAAATTACTGTCCAGAATGATTGAATCATCTCACAATTCCACCAACAATATATTAGTATCCCAGTTTTCTCAAATCCCCTCCAATATTTATCATTATCTTTTTCTGTCTTTTTAACCAATCTGAGAAATGAGAGGTGGTACCTAAGAGTTGTTTTAATTTTCATTTTTCTAATAAATGGTGACAGAACATTTTTTCCTATGACTATATATGGCTTTAATTTCATCATTTCAAAATTTTCTGTTCATATCTTTTGACTATCAATTGGAGAGTGACATATATATTATTATAAATTTGATTAACTTCTTTATATATTTTAGAATATATTAAATATTAAAATATTATTTCAGAAACAGTAGATGTAAAAACATTTTCCCCCAGTTTCTTGAAGATTTTTCAGTCTATCTTGAGCTGTAAAGTGATTTCATTACATCAGATTCTCTTCAGAGGCTTGGTTTCATGGGGGGTTTTGAGTGAAACTGGGAGAGGTAGAGCAGTTTCCCATTTTGGGAATCTGCCATTTTGGATCCATCACCCAGAAGTTTGCATTTATTTTTCTAAATTTTTTTGAAGTATTTAATTTGTTCTTATGTTAATCCAGGTATTTTATATTTCTGCAAATATTTATCCATTCCAATTAGATTGTCAGATTTGATGGCATGCAGTTGGGCAAAATAACTTCTAATTATTGCTTTAACTTCTTTGTCATTGGTGGTAAGTTCATTTTCATTTTTTGATACTGGGAATTTGTTTTGTTTTGTTTTGTTTTTCCTTTTGGTAATCAAATTAAACAAAGGTTTACTTTTTTTTCTTTTTACATTAAACCAACTCTTTGTTTTATTTGTTAGTTCAATGGTTTTCTTACTTTCAATTTGATTAATCTCTTCTGATTTTCAGAATTTCTAAGTTGTTATTTAATTGGAGGTATAATGTTCTCTGATTCGGTTTTCTTGGGGTCTCTGGGAGCAGCTTTCATTTCAGTTCAGTAATTACCACAAGAGTAGCCAAGGGTTAAAGTCCAAAGTCCAAATTCTTTATTGTCTCCTTGCCTGGGGCCCAGCTAGCTTTCTTAAAGGCTTTCTTGAGTCTTGGTTTCAGTGGAGAAACTGAGGAGAACCTGCCACCAGGTATGAGATGGGATGAATGAATCTGAGTCCAAGGGCTTGTGCTTCAGCCTCCAGTCCACTTGTCTTCTCTAGCTCTCTTTGTATGACTCTAGCTGAGTCTCCTAGCTTATATGCTCTACACTGAGTAAAAACCAATCATTATATCACTAGGAAATCATTATTTGTTGTAAGATTAAATCAATCATACTGAAATTAAAGAACTGTTAAGCAACATGCTAAACTAGATAACCATTGTATCACCAATTCCACTTAGTACCTTGTAAGAATCCTTGTTTCAAGTTCAGAGTTCTGGTGCATAACATGAAGGTTATTAATTTGTTTTTTAGCTTTTTTAGTTGCATGCCCAATTCATTGATCTCCTCTTGCTCTATTTTATTCATGTAAATATTTAGAGACATAAAAATTCCCCTAAGAACTGTTTTGGCTGCATCCCATAATTTTGGTATGCTGTGTGATTATTGTCTTTATCTTGAATGACATTATGTTTCTTTGATTTGTTTTTTTGACTCAAAGGGCTATAAAACTAGGTTATTTAATTTTCCATTAGTTTTTAGTCTATCATTTGTTGAATGTAATTTTCATTGCATTGTGATCTGAAAAAATTGCATTTAGCATTTGTGTTTTTCTGTATTAGCTTGTGAGTTATTTATGTCCAAATGCATAGTAAATTTTTATGTAAGTGTCATGTGCTGCTTAGAAGAAGATATATTCTTTTCTATTCTCATTCTGTTTTCTCCAGAGGTCTACCATCTCTAAGTTTTCTATAATATTATTAACCTCCCTAATTTCTTTCTTGTTTATTTTATGGTTAGATTTATCTAATTCTGAGAGAGGGAGGTTAAGATCCATCATTAGCATATCTTTGTTGTCTATTTCTTACTGTAACTGACAACATATTCTCTAAGAAGTTAGATGTTATACTACTTGGTGCATATATGTTTAGTACTGATGTTACTTTTTTGTCTGTGGTTCCTTTTAACAACATATATTTTCCTTATTTCTTTTAATTAGTTCTATTTTTGCTTCTTTGTCTGTAATATGAATTACTACCCTTGCTTTTTTTTGCTTCCACTAAAACATAATATATCCCACTCCAGCCTTTTCTCTATATGTATGTTTCTGTTTTAAATGTGTTTCTTGTAAACAACATATAGTAACATTTTTGTTTTGTTTTGTTTTGTTTTTAAGTCCCCTGTGCTATCTTCTTCCATTTTATGGGAGAGTTCATCCAATTCAAATTCATAGCTGTTTTTGTCTTCATGTCCTTCGTCACTGGTATTTTATATCTGACTAACCACGTCCTCAATGTGCTCTAACTTCTATGATCTCTCTTCCATTCTCTTACCCCATCTTCGAGTGTTTTTACCCTTCCTTCTATTTAGTCCTTCCCCCCCCTCGCCCGTCCCCCTTCCCCCCCCCCGGTTTCTTCCATTTTTCCTTCTACTTCCTTACAAGGAAGATAAATTTCTATACCTAACTGAATGATTAAGTTATTCTCTCTTTGAGTCAAAACTGATGAGATTAGGCTTCAAACCATGCCCATCACCCTTCCTTTTTTCCCTCTACTGTAATAGGTCTTATAGACCTCTTCATGTGATCTAATTTTCTTCATTCTTCCCCTTCTTTTTTTTTTTTTTTTAATATAATTGTCTTTTTCTTTAATATCATCATATCAGGTTCAATTTTTAAAAATACTAGTAACAATTCACAACTTTAGCAAAGTTGCAGGATACAAAATAAATCCAAATAAATTATTAGCCTTTCTATATATTACCAACAAAATCCAGCAGCAAGAGATACAAAGAGAAAGTCCATTTAAAAACACTGTAAATACCATAAAATATTTGGGAGTCTAGCTGCCAAGATAAAGTCGCAAATTAGATGAACATAATTATAAAATACTTTCCACAAAATTAAAGTCAGATCTAAACAATTGAAATAATATCAAGTGCTCCTTAATAATATAACTTCTCCCTAAATTTATCTACTTATCCAGTGTCATGCCAAGTGCATTGCCAAGAAATTACTTTATAGAGGTAAAAAGAAATAATATCAAAGTTCATCTGGAAAAACAAAAGGTCAAAAATTTCAAAAGAATTAATGAAAAAATGCAAATAAATATGACCTAGCAGTACTAGACCTAAAACTATATTATAAAACAGAGGTCATCAAAACCATTTGGTACTGACTAAGAAATAGAGAACTTGATCAGAGGAAAGGTTAGATTCACTAGACACAATAGTCAATAATAATAATATTTATAACATAATAATATATAATAATAATAATTTGATAAGCCCAAAGATCCCAGCTCCCTATTTGACAAAAATTTCAGGGAAAATTGGAAAATAGTATAGCAGAAACTAGGCATTGACCAACACCTAACATCCTATACTAAGATAATATTGAAATGGGTTTATGATTTAGAAATAGAGTAATGTTGTAAACAAATTAGAAGGAACAAAGCATAGTCTAAATATCAGATCTGTGGAAGGAAGAAGAAGTAGAGTGTATTATGAGATGTAAAATGGATAATTTTGATTATATTAAGTTAGAAAGGTTTTGTACAAACAAAACCAATGCAGACAAGATTAGAAGAGAAGCAGAAAACTGGGGAAAATATTTTTAAATACATGGATTCCAATAAAGTACTCATTTCTAAAGTTTATGGAGAATAGACTCAATTTTATAAGAATATAAGCCATTCTCCAATTGACAAATGGTCAAAGGATATGAACAGACAATTTTCTAATGAAGGAATTAAAATAATTTCAAGTCACATTTTTAAAATGTGCTAAATCACTATTGATCAGAGAAATGTAAATTAAGATATCTCTGAGATACCATTATACACCTCTGAGACTGGCTAAGGTGACAGGAAAAGATAGTTAAAAATGTTGGAGATGATTTGGGTAAGCTGAGATCAACATTATTGGTGGAAATGTGAACTGATACAACCATTTTGGAGAGCAATATGGAACTATGCTCAAAGGGCTATCAAACTATGTCTACCCTTTGATCCAGCAATGTCTCTCTACTGAGCATGAGTCCCAGATATTACTAAAAATTGAGAAGAATACACTTGTGCAAAAATATTTGTAGCATCTCTTGTTGTAGTGGCAAGGAACTGAAAAATGAATGGTTGTCCATCAGTTGAAGAATTGTTGAGTAAGTTGGTATATGAATGCTATGGAATGTTATTGTTCTATAAAAATGATCAGCAGGATGATTTCAGAAAGGCCTGGAGAGACTTACTGAAGTGAGTAGAACCAAGAGAACATTGTTCACAGCAACAACAAGATTATGCAATTACCAATTCTGGTGGACATGCCTTTTTTTCAATAGTGAGGTGATTCAGGTTAATTCCAAAAGACTTGTGATGGAGAGAGCCATCCACATCCAGAAAGAGAACTGTGGAGACTGAATGTGGATCACAACACAGTATTTTCACCTTTTTGGTTGTTGTTTGCTTGTGTTTTGTTTTCTTTCTCATTTTATTTCCTTTTTGATCTGATTTTTCTAGTGCAGCATTATAAATATAGAAATGTGTAAAAAAAATTGCACATATTTAACATGCATTAGATTACTTGCTACCTAAGGTAGGGAGTGGGAGGAAGTGGGGGAGAAAACCTTAGAACACAATGTTTTGCGAGGGTAAATGTTGAAAGCTATCTGTGCATGCATTTTGAAAAAAAAAATCTAAAAAACAAATTTAAAAAATCAAACAGGAAAAAATAAATATAAGAGAATCTATAGACTATCTCAGAGCAAAAATAATTGACCTGGAAAAGAAAGATTGAGGAGAAAAAAATTAATAATTGAACTATCTGAATGTTATGACAAAAAAAACTTAGACATCATATTTCAAGAAATCTTAAGAGAAAATTGTCTATATCCCTTAGAAACTGACGTCAAAGATGAAATAGATAGAACCTACTAGTCACTTCCGTCTAGAAACAATAAAATAAAAACTCTTGAAAACATAACAGGAAAAATTTAGAACTTCCAGGTTAAAGAAAAATAAATTAAAGAAAGCCAGAATGGGAAAAAAAAAAGTATCAAGGAGATAGTTAGGATTATAAATAATATACTACCCACTATAATAATGAAACAAAGAACCTAGAATACAGTATTTCAGAAGATAAAAGATATATATTTACCAAGAATAACTCAGTGGCAAAACTGAGTTTCACAGGAGAAAAAATGGAATCTGATGAAATTGAGAATTTCCAAGCATTCCCGAAGAAAAGACCAGAGGTGTGGAGAATCTTTAAAAACCAGGTTCGAAGATATTAAAAAATATAAAAAAGTAAAACATGAATGAACAGTGATAAAGGACCAAAGGATAAATTTCAGGTATGGAAATATTATACCTATGTTCCTTTAAAACCCTATCATGACCCATATTTAACACTGTACACCAAGATAAGGTCAAAATGGGTTCGTGACCTAGGTATAAAGAATGAGATTATAAATAAATTGGAAGAGTATAGGGTAGTTTACCTCTCAGACCTGTGGAAGAGGGAGGAATTTATGACCAAAGAAGAACTAGAGATCACTATTGACCATAAAATAGGAAATTTTGATTATATCAAATTGAAAAGTTTTTGTACAAACAAAACAAATGCAGATAAGATTAGAAGGAAAACAATAAACTGGGAAAACATTTTTACAGTTAAAGGTTCTGATAAAGGCCTCATTTCCAAAATATATAGCGAATTGACTCTAATTTATAAGAAATCGAACCATTCTCCAATTGATAAATGGTCAAAGGATATGAACAGATAATTCTCAGATGAAGAAATTGAAACTATTTATAGACATATGAAAATATGCTCCAAATCATTATTAATCAGAGAAATGCAAATTAAGACAACTCTGAGATACCACTACACATCTGTCAGATTGGCTAGAATGACAGGGAAAGATAATGGGGAATGTTGGAGGGGATGTGGGAAAACAGGGACACTGATACATTGTTGGTGGAATTGTGAACACATCCAGCCATTCTGGAGAGCAATTTGGAACTATGCTCAAAAAGTTATCAAACTGTGCATACCCTTTGATCCAGCACTGTTTCTACTAGGCTCATACCCCAAAGAGATACTAAAGAAGGGAAAGGGACCTGTATGTGCCAAAATGTTTGTGGCTGCCTTGTTTGTTGTGGCTAGAAGCTGGAAAATGAAAGGATGCCCATCAATTGGAGAATGGTTGAGTAAATTGTGGTATATGAATGTTATGGAATATTATTGTTCTCTAAGAAATGACTAGCAGGTTGAATACAGAGAGGACTGGTGAGACTCACATGAACTGATGCTAAGTGAAATGAGCAGAAACAGGAGATCATTATATACCTCCACAACGATACTGTTTGAGGATGTATTCTGATGGAAGTGGATCTCTTTGATAAAGAGAGCTAATTCAGTTTCAATTGATCAAGGATGGACAGAAGTAGCTACATCCAAAGAAAGAACACTGGGAAATGAATATAAACTGCTTGCATTTTTGTTTTTCTTCCCCAGTTATTTATACCTTCTGAATCTAATTCTCCTTGTGCAACAAGAAAACTGTTCAGTTCTGCACACATATATTGTATCTAGGATATACTATAACCTATTCAAGTCTTCGTAAAGGACTGCTTGCCAACTGGGGGAGGGGGTGGAGGGAAGGAGGGGAAAAATCGGAACAGAAGTGAGTGCAAGGGATAATGCTGTAAAAAATTAACCTGTCATGGGTTCTATCAATAAAAAGTTATTCAAAATTTAAAAAATAAAAAAAAATAAAACCACATCATGATAAAAGTATGTAAAAGGAGTGCATTTAAACAAGACTTGGGAGTAGTTCCATTAAGTTTTGATAATCTCATGGAAAGAATAGAAAGAAAAGAGAAAAAGAATGCGCAAGGTGAGGGAGGGGCTTGAAGAGAATGGAAAGTTAAAGTACACATCTATAAAAACAAGAAAATGACAAGTAGTCAAAAATGTAAAAATATATATAAAGAATTAGGTATATATCTACATTTCATTTAATAGGGAAATGGAAGAGTTAGGATAGAAGGGAGAATACAACAAGAGAGTGATTAGTTCTGAGCAGAATAAGACAAATTTTTTTTGGATGTGGTTAATTTGTTTTGATTGACTATATATGTTTTTAATGGATTCTATTTTTCTTATGTTCTCAAATATGGAGTGGTTGGCAGGCAGATTTTAGCTGATCGAGAGGTGTAATAAAAACATAAACTAAAGAAAAATAAAATAACTCAATGTCTAAAAATAAAGTTGTCTTTCTCATCAAAAAGAAAAAAAAATCTTCTTTCATAATAGTATTTTTTTTACCAGATATCATCATTATTACAGTTACCAAAGTATAGAAAATCAATTTCCTCTTTTGTTTCTGACAATTTCTCAGCTCAAAAGATTTCTGTAACAAGCTTTGCACCTTGGTATTTGAGACATTCTATGTTCTGCTTTCAATATAACATTTATGATTTCATTTATTTTTTCCCATAGAAAATCATCTCTTTTCAATTTTATTTTATTATCTCTTGAACAGTTCTTAAAGATTCTTTGATTAGTTTTTCCTTTTGCTTTCCTCTTTTAGCATTGCTAATTCTATGCTTAGTTTCTATTTTTTACAATTCTTATAATTATAAATTGTCTACTACCTAACAGTCTACTTATTCAGTGCCATACCAATCAAACTGTCAAGAAACTGCAGATTTAAAAAAATAATAATAACAACAAAGTTCTTCTGGAAACAAAAGGTAAAGAATTTCAAGGGAATTAATGAAAAAGAATGCAAATGAAGATAGCCTAGTGTACCAGACCTAAAGCTATATTATAAAGCCCCAGTCATTAAAAGCATTTGATATTGGCTAAGAAATAGAGTATATGAACAGTGGAATAAGTTAGGTTCATAGAACAAAATAATCAATGACAATAGTAATCTAGTGTTTCACAAACCCAGATTCCCCAGCTTTTGGGATAAAAATTCAATATTTGATAAAACCTTCTGGGAAAATTTGAAATTAGTATGGCAGAAACTAGGCATCAACTCACACTTAATACCATACAATAAGATAAGGTCAAAATGGGTTCATGATTTAGACATAGTGATATTATAAACAAATTAGAAGAACATAGGATAGTTTACCTCTCAGATCTATAGAGAATAAAGCAATTTGTGGCCAAAAAAGAATTGGAATATATTATTGAATACAAAATAGATAATTTTGATTATATTAAGTTAAAAAGTTTTTGTACAAACAAAACCAATATAGACAAGATTAAAAGGGAACCAATAAACCAGGGGGAAATTACGTTAAAGGGTTCTGATAGAGGCTTCATTTCTAAAATATATAGAGATGCAAATTTATAAGAATTTAAGCCATTCTCCAATTGATAAATTTCAAAGGTTAGGAACAGACAATTTTTAGATGAAAAAATTAAAATCATTTCTGTTCATATGAAAAGGTGCTCTAAATCACTATTGATCAGAGAAATGCAAATTAAGATAACTCTGAGATACCACTATACACCTCTCAGATTGGGTAAGATGTCAAGAAAAGATAATGATTAACACTGGAGGATATGTGGGAGAATTGGACACTAATACATTGTTGCATAGTTGTGAACTGATCCAACCATTCTGGAGAGCAGTTTGGAACTATGTTCAAAAAGTTTTCAAACTGTGCATAACTTTGATCCAGAAGTGTTTCTACTGGGCTTATATCTCAAAGAGATCTTAAAGAAGGGAAAGGCACCCACATGTGCAAAAATGTTTGTGGCAGCTTTTTATGTAGTGGCAAGAAAATGGAAACTGAGTGGATGCTCATCAGCTGAATAAATTATGGTACATGAAGGTTATGCAGTTTTATTGTTCTATAAGAAACAATTGGCAGAATGATTTCAGAGAGATTTGGAGAACCTTACATGAAGTGATGCTATGTAAAATGAGCAGAACCAGGAGGTTATTATACATGGCAACAAGATTATATGATGATCAATTCTAATGAACATGGCTCTCTTCAACAACGAGATGATTCAGGCCAATTCCAACGGTCTTGTGATGAAGAGAGCCTTTTATACCCAGAGAGAGGGTGGGAACTGAGTATGGATACAACATTGTATTTTCACTCTTTTTGTTGTTTGCTTGCATTTTGTGTTCTTTCTAATTTTTTTTCCCTTTTTGATCTGATTTTTCTTGTGCAGCATGATATTTATAAAAATACGTAAAGAAGAATTGCACATGTTTAACATATATTGGATTACTTATCATCTAGGGGATAGGGGAAGGGTAAGGAAGGGAAAAATTTAGAACACAAGATTTCATAATAATGAATGTTGAAAATTATATATTTATATATTTTGAAAATAAAATGTTTTAATTAAAAAAGGAATTGTGCCTTTGAGTTCCTCACTTACCCTAGAACAACATTTTCAGTATAGTAAGTATTCAGTATATTTGCTATAGTGTCTGTTTACAATTCGGAATAAGTATTTAATAGTACTTGCTATAAGATAAATAGAAAGCTGCTTTTTGTTTTTGCTTTTTCAGAAAGACACATGGTCTTATAGAATATACTCATTTTGAAAGTTTCTTGTCTTTTTTTTTCTTTTTTTTGTGGGGTTTGGGGGGGAATACTCTGTTAGGAAATCTGGGATGTATGATCTCCAATATCTTAGGGATTGATCTGGTAAAGCCAATTCAATCTAACATGATTATGTAATATATTTTTAATACCTTAGTATATGCTTGAATTTAGCAAATATTATGCAAAAATATTGACCAAATTTATTTGGTGGTATTATTATCCCAAGAAGAAAACATCTCACTGTTAAGGCAATGTAAAGTCAGTGAAGAATCAGCCTTGTTCAGAAAACTATTTCTTTCCCAACAATGGATTAAATGAGAATGATAAAAAGCTAGCCCTGCACAGAATTTGTCTCACTCCAACGTACATTTACTCTTTATATGTGGCTTCTGTCCTATCACATGTGTTGTGCACAAGCAATAACTTGCATTGACATTATCTATACCACTTATGTCTTCATACAATTACGTTCTACCTCTGGCCATTTTTTTCTAAGCTATATTGATTTTTTTTAAGCCTTTCTTCTTTCTTTTCCCTTCAGTCCTCTTTAATTCCAGATGGTACATCAAGATGTCTTCCCTGATTGTTTTGTAATAAAATCTCTCAGTTCAGCAGAGACTGATTCTTTATGTTTAAAGTAAGAAAAATCTAGTTATCACATTTAATGCCTAAGGAATTAATAATTAAAATATGACCAAAGTATTTATATGCATTGCTTTCACCAGAAATTAAGCCTTTAATATTGTGGTAGATGACCAGTAGATTGAAGGTGCAATTCTATCTACTTTATTTTTCTCAAAAATATATATGTATTTTATATAATATATGCTCTGCTTCAGTATATATTATATACATAAACACATATACACAACAAAGTAAATCATTTGATTTAGCCTGAAGAATGTTCTATCAATCTGCTCTACTCATCTACTAAAGCTATTGAAATAAAATGATGATAACATTGCCATCACTTATTCTTGTTTTTTTTTTTTTTTTTAAAGGCTGCATAAGCAATGTAAATAATGGCTTCTAGGAATAAATATCTTCTTGACTGGCAAATATGCAAATATCCCTACAAATAAGATTTAAGGGAATGTGTAGAGAAATCTTTGCATATAGTAAAGGTTTTATTTTTATTTTATTTTATTTTTCCCCTAAAGCTTATTTGCAAATATCTTGAGCACTTAGTTACTGTAATTAGTGTGCACAGCACAAAGAGCTATACTAGCCTGTCACCCATATTTGACAAATGCTGATGGTTTATAAGCCAGAATAAGCACTGTTGCTTTAGATTTGTCATACACAAGTTTAATGGTTGACTTATCCTCCTGTTATTGGAAATCCATTGTAATCTATACATAATGGATATAAAGTGAGTCAAGGAAATGTTTTCCGATCACAAGTTCTAAGAAGCTTCTCTCAGAGGATTTAAATATATTATAGAGCAATGCAAACTGCTGTTTAATCTCCTAAGGTTAGGAAACTTCCAGAAATAATATATAATGAAGCATTAATGTCAAAACAAGAGAACAAACAGTATAACAAATGTATATTTGGGTGTATGGGGATAGTTTTTGTTTTATTTTGTTTTATTTTTTATTTTTTGGTAAAATATATTCATGTATAAGGTTTGACTCCCTCTAAAAACCTGAGAAGTCATTTTTTTTTTTTTACCAAAGTACTAACACTAAACAAGGTGAGTAAAATTATAGAAATGAAGATCTTTTACCACCCAGGAAGAGACAATCACATCATTTCATAGAAGATTAGAAAACATTAACCCTATTTTATGAAATACCAATAAAGTGAAATATCTATATGCTCTTTGAAATAGTAGAGTTTATACATATATCAATAGATAGCAACTGAGAATTCTGACATATGCATGGAAAGAGTGATTTAGGCATATGGTATTGCATAGAGAAGTGGAGAGAAGAGATGGGAAGGCAAGATGAGTAGCCTCCTCCCTCCTAAAAAGTCAGCACGCAGTCTAGGGTGCCACATACCAGGTCCTGGATGCTTTGAGACAATCCTTTGAATAAGGAAGTCTATCACTAGGACTCTGTATAATCCTTTTACTGACCCTTGCTTTTCTACCACTACAACTGGATTCACAGTATCATAGTAGGTGCACTTGTCAATAAGCTAGTTCCTTGTCGAGGCACTCTGCTTATATCTAAGGAAAGGCCCAGCTGGAGGTGTCAGGTAAAATAATTCCTTAATGAGTTTGGATACTGAAAATAACATGCAAAATAATAGGAGTCTATTCAACAAAAAGCTTTGTTTTAATGAAGAAGTAGAAAGGGACTTGACATACAAGTCAGGTATACAAACTAATATAGATTATAATTCACATAAGGACAGTGCCATTTTGAGGAGTAGAAAGACATGGGTCCATTCAGCAGGAAGAGGGTGATCCTATAGAAAGGTATGTTGTTGTGGTGGTGGTGGTGGTTTCTAGTAGAGAGAGTATACTCCAATAGGAATGGGATGCTCTTGCTGGAGCAAAGTGAGTACTCCAAAGCATTCTTCTGATATGAGTTCTCATGCTATTTTTTGTATGGTCTCACTGAAATTGACCAAATTGTGTATCAGACCCAGGGCAAAATATTATTTTGAGTTGTTTATTATCAAGAGAAAAACAAGGTAATGATAGATAAAATATTATTTCTGGGACATAGCTGTGCCAACTTTCAAACTTGTTATTCTCAATATTTTTCTGTGAGTATGTCCTATAGGCTTATAGCCTTCCTTGAGGGAGAAACTGTCATGATAGCCTCCAAAACCATCAGGTCTAATCCTATAATAATGATTTCTATGCATAGATTCTATAAGATATAGCCTCCCTTAAGGGGAAACTGTCATTGTGTTTTAAAGACTACTAGGCCTACAGTTATTATACTAATCTAAGTAAATTTCTGTTCTTTCTTTCTAGCACAACAGAAACTAACTTTTACAGATATTTTAGGGTATAACAGCTACATACACAAATATAAAAATTGCTAATTCGAGATATTTTGATGGTCTTAAAGACAATTCTAATTATGAGTCATTGTTTACCACAGCAATGACCACAGAATAGACTTAGGCATTCTCTGTTGTCAGTCTGGAACAAATGAGAACAGGTTCTATTAGTCTATTAGTGTACGACTCTCAGATCCTCAGATTTTATCTATCTAATCCAATTTTTTGTATACAATTATCCAAAGCCATACTACTTGGACTCTCTTCTAAACTTACTTTCTCCAGTTCTAGGTACATGATTTATTTAATTAGCTCATTATTTAAAGAAACCAGCACAACCCCTATAGGAACTATTAGAAATTATAAAATATTTGAATGAGACATGACTATAGTGTGAGTTAATTGCATGTCTTTTCAACTGTTCAGGAGGAAGTACCTATAAATAAAAGTGACAGAGATAGATCATATAGCACATAACAGCATGTGGGAAAACAAGATCACCAGTGGGGAGAGACTGGAGGGCATCTCATGTATCAAAAGAGAAGACATACTCATTGTAACTAACTTTTATGGAGAAGGTCACAAAAAGAAAATGGATGACAGTAGTTCTTGATGGAGAACTGGAGTGGAATAGACTGCAAGTCAGACAGGCAGGACAAAAAGTACAACAAATGTACATGGAAAATGTACAATGGAGCTGCCCCTAGAGACAATACCTTTGAGGAGGTGGCAGCTGTAGACAGATCATGCTGTCACCTAACCACCTGAGATGAAGGGGGTTCTTTCAGAGCACATGTATCATGCATCCTGTGAGGCAAAGAAGCAGATCAACTAACAGCTATACATCATGGAAACCATGGGCGAGGGAGGGAAGAATCCACACATGCCGTGCAGCAAAAACCATAGCTTACTCATATTTCTTTCAGACACATGTGAGCATATGGCAATAGCAGCTTCAACCTCAGGAAAGACCTCTTCAGTCATTCATCTCTGAATATAGAGAACAACAGTATGTGAGATAAGAAATGATAGATCCACAGCTTCCAAGGGAGTAGCATGTCTGTGGTACTTGCCACGTTTTCTCACTAAAGGTTATTTTTCACTTCATGTTCAATCACTAAGCTTTCATGACATGTGTGTGTATGTCTGTTTATGTGTATGTGTATGTATGTGGGTTGTGACCAGCACCAAACAAATGGTCTTAGTGGCAGTTGAAAATAAGGAGATGGGGTTGCTGATAATTTAACAGAGCTGTTTATTGAGAGAAATATGTTGCTTATATATCTTAAAACCATGTTACTATGAAAGGCATTGTTCTGTAACCAATTGGCAATTGGTTTCTGTTTTCTATGATCTAACTCACTGAAGCATGTTAGTTTCTAGGGACTCAATCTTACGTAAAGTTCAAAATGTCCTTGTAATTGTGCCAGGACCTTATGTTCTCTCATGATTTCAAGCTTAATTGCACTCTTGATTAACCTGAGGAGGAATGAAGCATCCCAATTTTTGGAGTTTCTAGCTTCCTGAGAGTGCTCCACATATATGTATGTGTTTATTTATTTACATATATGTGTATATGCATATATACTATTCTGTCATATTATTACATTTCTTTCAAACTTTTCAAATGCATTTCACTCCATCTTCAATCTAAGTTCTAATTTTGTATTTTTCATTTTAAAATCATTTAAATCGATAGATGATGTCTTTAGATCTCTTTTAGTGTTACCAACTTTAACTCATTCGTGTCCATGACTTTCTTTTTTCTTTTTAAATATTCAAAGACAATTATTGTATATTTGTATTGGCAATAATTTAGCTGTCTTATCACTTCAGTTGAAGCAAAGATCAGAATACAAGTGAAGACCAATGTAATTCATGCACCTCTTCTTAGTTACATAAAATAAAATACTCAAAAAATACAAAAGAAAATAAATGTGTTAAAACAGTTACCAAAATATTAACAAAAGTTTATATACCCTAAGTTGAAACACTTGAGTTAAAGGGCAGTCATTGTCAGTATAGAAAAATCTTTTTACTATCCTAGAGGAACTATTTCCCAATTCCTTTACATGATAGTCTTCAACAAGAACTTATCAGAAATATCAAAGAGAAGAAAAAAAAAAGTATTAGGAGCTACTATTTATTGACACATGAAAATAAAATAATTCTGGAAAAATAATATGTCATGAGGGAAATAAATTACTCAATTTGCCCATAACTTTATATAAACTTTCTCATTATATAAAATGGCACCTACTTGAACTTCTATCTCAGCTGATAAACAAACATTTATTAAATGCTTATTTTATGCCTATTATATGCCAAGCACTGTTCTAAGCTCTAATGATTCTAAAACAGAAAACCAACTCCTGCCCTCAAGGAGCTTACAAAAGAAAATTGATTGTGTATGGGAGAGCACCAGTTCAGAAGCATCAAGGAATACAACAGATATTTGTATCATCTTGAGAAATGAAGACATGGTTTACCTGAATGCTTTCTTGAAATGGAGATTTTGAGAGGATCTTCTTCTTTACTTTCAAATCAGAAGGTATTGGTGACATAGAAGCCTTTCCAATGCTGGTGCAGTCTTGCAGGATGATGTTGTTCCTTACAGAATCTTTAATCTGGCCAAACTGCAGTATTTGCTGCTATTCACATGTCTCCATTTCCCAATTGCATTACTTTTCATTGACTGTTCCTCATGCCAAGAATGCTGTCTCCCCCTACCTGTCTGTTGGCTTCTCTGACTTATTTCAAGATTCAGTTCAAATTTTATCTTTTGTAGCAAGTCGTCTGTGCTACTGCCATTTCTAGCGGCTTCCTTCTGAGATTATCTTGTGTACAGAAGAATACAAAATGAAAATCCCTTTGAGATGTATTAAGTAATTGAAAAAGTTTTAAATAGCTATAATGTCCTGGGCTCTGTGTCAGTCTATCAGGAATTTAAAGGAAGAAATGGTAACTGGAGCCTGTACCCCAAATTGTATATGATAATACATGATCAGTGTTATGAAACAGTTAATAAAATAAAACATTCTTTCTAGCCATACACCCCTTGAATTGAAAATACCAGGTTACATTTATTTTGAAATACACAGGAGAACAGATAATCTTTCTTTGATTGTGCAGAGATACTACTGTACTTAATTTTTAATTTCCTCATTGAACTAACGTTGCAGTTTTGATGTTTATTCATGTACATTTCCAAGTCTTTTAATAAGCATTTGTTAAGTTCTAACTGTACAGTGCAATGTTATCAGTGTTGGGAAGATAAAAAAATACAAAAATATTGTCTTTGTTCTCAGTGAGCTCATATTCTAATGGGAAAGAAGCAAATAGCTATATTCAAGAAATGTACATTGAAAATGGAAGATAATCTCAAAGGGAAGGTTAGCAGGGGGTATCTCTCTCTCTCTCTCTCTCTCTCTCTCTCTCTCTCTCTCTCTCACACACACACACACACACACACACACACACAAAACTTTATGCAGAAAGTGGACTTTAAGCTGAATCTTGAAGTAAGCCAGGGGAATCAATAAGCTGAAATGACAGAGGAGAGTATTCCAATCATGAGGAACAGACGATGAAAAAGTATGAAATCAAGAAATAGAGATTATGAATAGCAAGTAAGTCAGTGTTGCTAGATTATAGATTCTATAGACTGAAGTAAAGGGGAAAAAAAGATGGGAAAGGTAAGAAGGAGTTTGGCTGTGACAGGAGCTAAATGACAAAGAAATCATTTCATATATTTGATCCTTGAGGTGATATAGATATAATGTAGTTTATTGAGTAAGGAAGTAATATTGTAAGACTACACTTTACTGGAGTAGTAAAAAGAAATTTAAGAAGGTGAAAGGATGTAGGTGAAAAAAAATGGTGTTTTTGTTTATTCTTTTTTGATATGTTAAGTTTGAGATGTTTATGAGACAGACAATTTGAGATGTTAAAAGAAAGCATTTGATGATCTGAGAGTAATTTTCAGAGAAAAACTATGTGTATACATAAATATATAGTTGTCTTCATATGAATGATAACTGAATCTATGAGGGCTGATGGCATCACCCAAACTGTACAGAAGAAAAAAAGTGGGCCTAGAGGAAAACATTTTGGGAAACACAGAAATGGTGATTGTGACTATATACATACATACATATATGCAGAATTGAAATATTTGAAAAAAAATGTTAAATGTGCAAATTAAAAAATCCATCCCAAACTTTTATTTATATGAACTATTTGTGCCCAAACTGTGGAAGAACATTCACAGTTGATTAGACATAGTTAGATACACTATAAATTGCCTCTAACATAGTGATGTCATTTTGGTCCTCTTTGAGAATGAAGGATAATAACCAAGGAGTTTGTAAATGACTATAGTACATATAGTATATGCACTATACCTTGATACCATTACACCTTTTCTCAAAAAATAATATACTATATATTTACACAGCTATTTCTATTTGAGAATCCTATTTTTTAAAATAATTAAACTCACACTAAAAATGTTGGGAACAACTGCTCTGCAAAAAATTTTATAATTCTTTAGAAATATGTTTAGGGATATCCTAGTAAATACACAGATATAAATACTCACATATAAAATGTGTGCATACATTGGTTGATTATTGTGCTTTTTCTCAGAGAGGACCAAATTGACATTACTATGCTACAGTCAAATTAATGTGTCCAACTGTGGCTGATAAGACCAATATGAGTTTGTAATACTCTGCCACAGATTGGACACAAATAGTGCCTAAGGACTTATATATTTATATACATAAATACATTCAGGAGTCTTTCTGTTGGTTCTTACTATCCATGAAATGTGAGCTTGGGTTTTAGGAAAAGTTCTAAAACAGAGAAAAATTAAGGAGTAAGGAGGTACTATCTCTTTCCCTAATAAAAGAAGAAAATAGATTATTTTCTCACAATATCTTTACATGTTTTTCTTCCTTAATGATCTCAAGAATGGCTGAGAATGAAATAAAATTTGTTGAGAATTTAGAATAAAGACTGAGCACCGTAGTTCTTGTGAAAAGAGAAGAAAATATAAAATATATCTCAATAGAGATGAAAAGCACAGAAGGGAAAAGTTTTTTTGTTTGTTTGTTTTTGTTTTTGTTTTTGTTTTTTTGTTTTTGTTTTTTTTTTTCAATGTATGTGCAGAATGTGAGTGCTGCTCTGTTTTATCTAGTCTATTTTTCTTGGATAGTTCTGAAAAAGAAATTGTTAGTGAAAAACACATGAAATTTCAAAATGTAATTGAAACCTGCCAGTACCTTTTTCTCTCTAAATCTAAAATAACAGAGTTAATGATTTAACTGTATTTCAGGTTACATGACACTCTCCTAAGTCTGAACTATTTAATAGAAGTCTGTCCTTAATTTCCCGAAAAGAACAAATTCCCTTTGAAATTCTGGCCTAAAGCTATAAAGATGTTAGTATTCTAGAACTCAGAAAAAGGAATATCATGTCTTGGACAGGAAAGAGTAAAAAATGTGTCAAAAGTAAATAATCTATCAAGTCTCCACAAGATACTCTCTCCTCTATAATATGATCCAGAAACAGTAATACTTCATACAAGTTATTTAAATATGAAAATATGCTTTTTTTTTAACTCTTTTCCTTATTTCATGCTTACCAATTTGGTAAATTTAAAAATCGTTTCCTCAAAACGATTTAGAGACATGCTACCTTACTCAATTTAATTATAATGGAAAGATGAACTACAACAATTCAGAGAGATTTAAATAAGGCCTTAAATGAAGTGTGGGTATACATTGAAAGCATAATCATTCATTGTTGTGCTACTCTATCAATTAGAGATCTGAGTTCTATCCTCATCTCTAGTGCTTAAAGTATGACATTAAATTTTTTAAGTATCTCTTATTTTTTCTGTGAAAGTAGATAAATATATTTGAAACTTCACATAAAAGACGTTTAGGATTACAATATGAATTTATTTCATGATAGATAGCATTGAATTTTAAATTCATCATGCTTTCTTCTACAATTTTTTTTATAAATCACTTCATGAATAAAGATAGAGTTAATACAAAAAAGTTAATTTCAGTATAAGAAAGTGTCCATGAATTTGTCTTTTTGTTCATATGCTTTTTTGAAATTCTTCTTTTTTGTTTTTTGTATTACTTAATATTTTAACAGTGACCTCTTTCTGCTGAAATTGATTTCCATTGTCCCTAAAATTCATATCATACAGAGTTGGCAAATTGATCTGCTGTCTTACACATAAATCTGGTCAATCCACCCCACCCCAATAATAGCCACTTTGTTGAATTGTTGTTGTAAAGCATTCAAATAGCTAAAACTTCTTTTAAAAGTCATTGGGGATCTAATTTTTACTTACCTATGTGAAACTTCAAGATATTGCTGTAAGATAATCACTAAATAAAACAAATCATTTCTGGACATTATATGACAAAGCTTCCAATAAAATTAGATTCTACAGTTGAAAGAATTCCTGCATTTTCTGGAGCAGATATATAGCCCTTTACATGAGTCCAAATGAAAGTTTATGTCTATAATTCTACAAAGTTCACTAAAATTTTTTTTGAATTATGAAAGAAAATAAAATAGGGATTTTCACTAAAGTTTAATTGTTTGAGTAGCAAAAAGCTATATTCTAGTATTTAGGAAGGTAATATATTGGTGTGGGTTGAAAGTATTGATTTTTTTAAAATAAGACTGAGTCTAAATATATAACTGACGTGATGAAACACTTTCAATACATTATTCCACTTGAATTGTACTATAAAGCTGAGTGTTGTAGTTATTATGTTGTAGTGAGTAATATATCTCATGGATATACAAACTATAGTTCATAGAAGTGACTTTGTTATTATGAACACAAAAATAGTGTCAGAAACAGGATCTGAATTCAATTCTTTCCTTTCTTATGTCAATACTTTACAATGCAAACTACATTATTTTCTAAAAGTCTTAGTACTCATCTTCTGAAATGTTTGATAAATTCAGTCTTTTCCCCCCTCCATTATTTTTTCCCTTTCATTCAATTTCTTATTTCCTCTCTTCTGATTATGGTTCCCTTGAAGTCTTCCTAGGTCTTTTCCCCAATTCACTTTTGTGTGATCAGAAATGACTCTAGATATTTGCTGTGCTCTTTTCCTCAGCCTTAGTAGAGTACATTCTCCTAACCACACGTATGAAATGCTAGTCCTGATGATCTATCTTGCTTCATTTTTTCCTTGGTTTTTTGGTCTAGCACCAAGACTTTAGAATTACAGCAGTGCTTATCTTAAAGTGTTTCTGGCCCAATTTCTGCTTTGATGGTGTTACAATGCTAGAGGGCTATTTATGAGGTTATAGTCCTCAACAGTCTTTTTCTTCTGAAGAACTGTAAATGAACTGATTGTTCCAGTCAGATCAAATTTCTATCACCTGGAACTTGGGATCTCCATGGCATTGTAAGGCAACTAGGGTATAGGGTTAAATTTGGGGGGGGGTAGAGGAATGAGGAAAGTTAAACCTGAATAATATCTTTGAGTATGCTAGTCCAGCCTCACTAATAGGGGAGATGGGGAAAGATTGTGAGTTGAGCTTGGTGTCAGTAAACATCAATTCATGTTTTTCTTTTCTTTTTCTTTTTTTTTTCACCCCTTCCCCTTTTAAAATTCTGGACCTCCTAGGCTAAAGATTAACTTGAAGTTGTTTTAATTTTGGCATACAACTTTTATTTTGGAGAAATTTTAATAGTCTTGGGAATCAGAGAAAATGTCTAATTTCCCATTTTATTGCTCATGGGATTGGGAAGTCCTTCAACTAACATTCTTTTATTAAAAAAATTATTATGAGCCCACATTATGAAAAGTAAAAGATGGAGATATAGGCAAAATTTATCTTAGTCACATGATGATTTATTGGGAATTCCAACTAATTGTGATCTGGAAATGAATAAACATTTCACATATATTATTAATAATGTCTCCTTTCTTTCTTCAAGATTTTTTTGTCAAGATGATGCGTATTAGAGAGGATACTGTTAATTTGTTACTATTTTTACTTTATGAAATATAATATTTAATAATTACTCATTTTCAATCTTTTTTTTTCTATTTGTCACTAGTTGGTTTTTTAGAATCTTCAAATTAATTATGTTTCCAATTTTCCTTTTTGTCTTATGTTTTATTAATTGAAGTCTTTAAAAAATCCTAATATTTGGTGAAGCCTAGATATCAGAGAGTAGACAGATCTTTGCCTGGTCTCTTCCTAGCATTCTTCAAAATCAATATCAGATCAAGCCAAGGTTTTAGAGTGACAGAAAGGAAAAAGATTTAGAGTGTAAAAAATTTCTAGCAGAAGATATTTTTGAAGAAGTTAAGGAAAAGTCTGTCTCAACCAAGTTGGGCATGGGACACAGTCCAGTACAGGTACAGCACAGGGAAGCCTATGGTGGAGATTTCCTATGCACTGGGGGAATCTAGTGGAAGCCTCTTAGGGAGAATCCAGCAGCATTGGTAATTCTATCCTGTTTCAGAAACCAGTGGATTAGCAGATTAACTGTGAGACCTCCAATGCAAGGAGATGCATAGAAAGGAAATGGTGAGCCCCAGAACCCCAGCATGAAAGTGGAACTTGGCCAAAACAACCAGCGTAGAAAGGAAGCTGGTAGCACCAGCCCTAAGACAGCATGAAACCTCTGTTGCCTTGTAGTAGAAGTTTGTGAAAATCTTCCCTTTGTCCTATGAACAGATCTTAGCTTTTAAAAATGAGCAATAAAGCAAAAGGAGTTCTGACCATAGGTAGCTATTATGGAATCAGAACAAGAGACTTCCAACCCTGAGGACATTAAAGGCAAAACATCTCCAGATGAAGCCTCAAAGGGGGATATGAGTTGGTCTATAACTAAAAAAGCTTTCTTGGAAGAATTAAAAATAATTTTTAAAGAGTTAGAAGAAAAATGGGGAAAGGAAACAAGAGCTTTGGAAAAGGAAACACAGAAATTGTCCAGAGAAAACAACTCTGTAAAAAATACTTTGATGAAAGGGGGAAAAACTGAATATGTACTAAAGAAAATCACTCTTTAAAAAATAGATGTGGCAAAATGGAAAAAGAAAACAATTTGAAAAACAGAATTGGTGAAATGGAAAAAGAGAACATCTCTGAAAATAGAATTGGGGAAATGGAAAAGTAATTCAATGAAAAAAATGACTAATTTAAAAGTTCAATTGTCCAAATGCAAAAGGATGTAAAAAAGCTAACTGAAGAAAATAACTCATTAAAAACTAGAATTGAGTAAATGAAATTGAATGACTCAATGAGACATCGAGAATCAGTCAAAGAAACCTCTCCCCCTCCCCGCCTCCAAATAAGGAAAAAATAGAGGAAAATGTAAAATACCTCAGTGGGAAAAATTGATACAGAAAATAGATTGAGGACTTACAATTTAAGAATTATTGAATAACCTGAAAATTATTCAATGATGATAAAAAAAGAACCTAGGCAATGTTTCAAGAAAATATTAAGGAAAACTGCCTAAAATCTTAGAATCAGAGGATAAAATAACCATTGAAATAATCTATCAAGCACTTTCTGAAAGAAAATGAAAACTCCAGGGAATTATTATAGATAAATTCCAGAATTATCAGAACAAGGAGAAAATACTGCAAGCAGCCAAAAAGAAAAAATTCAAATATCAAGGAGACACAATTAGCATTACCCAAGACCTAGCACCTTCTACTCTAAAGGATGAAGGGTTTGGAATATGATATGATATTCTGGAGAGCACTGGAGTTTGGATGGAAGCCAAAAATCATCTGCTCAGCAAAAGTAAGAATTATCTTTCAGGGAAAGATATATATTCAATGAAATAGGAGGCTTTCAATTATTTTTGAGCAAAAGACCAGAGCTGAACAGAATTTTTGATTTTCAAATAAAAGAACTAAAGAGTAGCATAAAAACATAAAAAAGGAAGAAAAAACTGTTTTTAAAAGTTTAAAATGCTTACATCATTATTTGGGGAAATGATATGTTTAATTCTTCAGAACTATATCTTTGTTAGGGGTATAATTAGAGGATGTAGGTATGATTTTACTTTATTGTGATGATAAACAAAGAAACCACAGATGGAAAAGTTATTGTAATGGAAAAATGTATTAATTTTTTAATGCAATTATTTCCTCTACAAGAACTTTTTCAAACTCGAGTACAACTGGATAATCATTCTATATGGTCTATCTACAACCAAGAGAGATTAGTCTACATAAAATACACAATGTGTCATTCAACTCACCTAAATTCTGTCACAAAATAATGAATTTAAAATTAAAATTAAAATTAATTTAAGTTTTTTTCAATACCCAATTGTTTAGGGAAACAATTAGTTTGAAAACCTTAATATAAACTTAAAAACAGCCTATTATAGTTGATAGAGTGTCAAATTTGAAATGTAGTAAGTATAAGGACTTAAACCATGAATGCCTTAGACTACTCTTAATTTTGGTCTGTCTATAGTTCGCATTAATTGCATAAATAGATCATATTGCCTTTGATTCATTAGTTTGCAGGCAAATAGGCTTATACAATATCATTCTCACTTATCAGAGAGGATATATGTAGTGGAACATACATTCCTATATATCAGGGATTCATTCTCTGTGAATTAAAAGAAAATCTCATGCCTCTGTTTTAATATAATTTGTTTCTTTCATAATCTTATGCATTTTAATACATTTAAAAATGTCACTTAGAGGAGTCCCTGGGCTTCAACAGACTGAAAAATAGGTTGATTAAATAAAAATAAATAATTTTAGGAACACTTGCTCTTTACAATTTTTCTAAATGTGAATGGAAGTGCTAAAAGAAAGGATAATTTGATTTGTTCATAATCAAAGTCTACTACTCTTAAGGAAGTGATTCATTGGAAAGTTGACTATCATTTTATCAAATTTTTAAATTTTACAAATGAAGAAACCCATAGGAAAGTCATAATAAACTTGTATATTAGAATTTAGAACTAGAACGTCACCTATTCTAACCTCCCAGAAAGAACTAAAGTCCAAATAGTTTTGTGTTAAGACCATGATATTATTAGGATATGTTAGTATTTGATAAACAAGTATTATAGGGCAGCTGTTATTTTATTTCCCCATAGGAATTTCTGTTTTCTTAGCTACATATAGATAATGTAAATGGAAATCAGCGTTAAAAGAGGGATTCTCTTTTTAAGTTCTTTTTAAGTATGTATGTATGTATGTATGTGTGTGTTTGCATGTATGTGTGAACTAAACACATACCTAGTATATGTATAAGTATCTATCATTTGAAGAGAATAGCTAAGTTTATGCTACATTGAGGCAAGATTGTATATTAACACTACACTTCATAAACATAACATCTGAATTCTAATATTATTTCACTGTTTCAAGGATTTGTAATGTTGACAATGTGGGTACTCCTTTCTCCATAGTTTGCAACTCCATTAAATAAGTAAATGGTCTTTGAGAATTTCTATAGTCAAAATGTTCATCATTTTCTGGTCACTTTGGAAATGAATCTCTCTAAACCTAGCTTGACTGGTCCTTGTCTGATATGGTTTGGTCCATTCTTTAATGGTGAAAATTGTGAAATTTATTGCAAAACAGGCACGTTATTCAAGATCTCAGTGTCATCTTTATTATGATATCAGATACTTTAGTGAAGAAATATGAATATCACCACTATTTAATAATATCGATATGTCCCCACATTCAAGAAATGATAAGGAAGATCCTGATATTAATATAATCTGATATCAATAATACATATAGAAATATAATATAGATATGTAGATATGGATATATAATAGATATAGGCACATATATAGAAAAATATCCCTCTCTCTCTGTATAATAGATATATAATCTAATATCAATAAATGGATGCTGCAGAAAAAAGTGGTCTAGAAATAAAAATGAACAGGTAAGGCTGCAATCAAGTGTTTCCACAAAATTACATCTGTATATAATGGGCAGGTTTCTTAAGAGAAAGAATATTGACCTGATAGCCAACATTTCCATTATAACCATTAAGAGAGGCTGTAATTTTACATTGAGGGATTTTAAAATGATAGTTATTGATCCACCAAAATATGATGACTTCATGAAAGTTTTCAATCACATATAGTGAATTTTGTGTGGAGATGAATGCAACTCACCAAATATTCCATTACTTTGGTCAATAGAGCCAGCAATCAGTTTGCTATAGCGAACAATGCAATGGAAATTAAGTGAAATCTCCAGATATTCAAAATTTTAATTCCACTAATAAATTCAAACCCCTCCTTAATGGAACATCTCTCCTTTTCTTCCTTCTTCTGTCCTTTCTCTCTTCTCCTCTCCTAGCCTTACTCTCTCCCTCCCTCTTTTCCTTCTCCCCTTCTTTCTCCCTCCCTTCCTTCCTCTGATCATCTAGAAAACAGATAATTAGCTTCTGATTAATGAAGACCTGGCTGAATTATAGATCTATAAAGATTAGCTTAGTGGAAGATTACAATACAATTATTAATTATTAATCATCTCAACTCACAGTTGTGAATCTATGTTTTTTAATGCTTTTACTTTATGCAAATGCTTAAAAGATTATTTCTAGTTGGCATCCATTCTTTTTTGTGTCATTTTAAACTTCATTTTAAAACTTCATTTATAATATGTAGGCCATGATTCCTTCAGAAATCACAGAAAATTTGCCAAATATTTACACACTGATGAAATGGAACTGATTTAATAATGAAAAACAATCTACTTAATAATTGTCCTTGCTAGCAATATTTCTTTCCCTCTGATGAAGTCCCCTTATCTCTTACACATTATCTTCTCAACTCTGAGTATACAACATATATTCGTGTCTAAGGAAAGTTGTTACCTATGATCCTATCCTTAACCCAGTCATTATTTAACTCTTAGGGGATAGGAGTAGAGGCAGGGAAAGGATAATCTGACCAGTCTTTATTTGAAAGCTCAGCTATTTTTCTGGGAAGAGTTGGAAGAGAATAAAATTTTAAAATAGAATAAACATTTAAATCTAGTTATTGACAGCTATTTTTGTGATAGCAAAGAATTGGAAAATAAGTAGATGCCCATCAATTGGGAATAATTGAACAACTTATATGATGATAACAGAATATTATTTCTCTATAAAAAATGATGAATAAGCTGATTAAAAAAAGGCCTGGAAAGATTTACATGAATTGATGTTGAATTAAGAAAACCAAATCAAGAATACATTGTACACAATAATAGCAAGAATGTGAGATAATTAATGATGAAAGACTGAAAGATTGGGAACTTTTGCTTACCCTGACTCCGGCTGATTTGGGGTGTCCTGGGTGCTAGCACGGTCATTACACAACTAAATATAGACTGATATATCATACCATCTTGCAAGATAATATCAAAATAGGTACAGGGTTTAGTCCTAAATGGTGATAATTAGAGCAAAATAACGGAGCATGTAATAATTTACCTTTCAGACTTATGAGTAAGACAAAAGTTTATGACTGAAAGAAAGAAACAACAATATGGAATGTAAAATAGATAATTGATTACTTTAAATTTAAAAAAAAATGTACACAAAATCTTAATGTAATCAAAAATAGAAGGAAAGCAGAAAACTGGGAGGAAATCAACATGTATTCCTAATAAAGACTTCATTTCTTACTTATAGCAAACTGAGCAAAATTTATAAAAATAAGAGCCATTCAACAATTGATAAATGCTTCAGAGGATTAAAGAAAGAGGCAGTGTGCAGGTAAAGAAATGAGACCTATCAATAGTCAGATGTTCTGAATAGCTATTAATTAGAATAATAAAAATTAAAACAACTCTGAGTACCATTTCACACCAAACATTTTCGTTAATGTGACAGAAAAGGGACAAGAGAAATTTTGGAGAAGAGTTCAAAAATTGGAACTGCATTGTTGATGGAATTGTAATGACTCAATCATTCTGTAGAGTAATTTGGAACTTTGCGCAAAGGGTATAAAACTTTGAATGAGAAATTCCATTACTAAGTCTCTATGGTAGAGATATAGAAAAATAAAAGAAAGAAAAAAAAGAAAAAAAGAAGAAAGAAGGGAAGAAAGGAAGGAAGATAAAAGGAAGAAAAGAAGGAAAGAAGAGAAAGAAGAAAAAGGAGCTACATACACAACCATATTTATAGCATATCTTTTTGTGTTGGCAAAGAATTGGACATTTAGAAGATGTCAATTAATTGAATGACTGAACAAGTAATGGTAAATGATTGTGATGGAATACTATTGTGGAATAAGAAATGATGAGCAGGATGCTCTTATAAAAATCTGGGAACTTACATGAATTGGTTTAAAATTAAGTGAACAGAACCAAGACAACATTGTACATACTAACAGAAATGTTTTATGATGATCAAACAAGAATAATTTAAATATTCTCAGCAATACATAGATCTAAGACAATTCCTAAAGATTTATGATAAAAAAATTATATACACCTGCAGAGAAAGAACTGATATCACCTCAATGAAGATTCCAGGACAATATTTTTTATTTTGTTTTTTAATGTTTTTATTGTTACTGTTCTGTTTTCTTTCTCAAATAATATAGATACATGTTTTCCATGACTATACATGTATAAAGTATATCAAGTTTCTCGCCTTCTTACGGAGGGAAGGAGAAATTTAAAGTACTAAATTTAAAATATGTTTTAAAGAATAATTGACAAATTTATACATACACACATTTATGTATGTATGGATGTAGATACATGAAACTTACTTCAGGAAACAAAAATATAGAAGAATAGAAAGAGCGTAGATAAACAGTAGATCACAAAAGTTGGACAGCCAAGAAGTTAATTTCATAGAAGATAAGAGAAAAGAGAGCCTTGAGGAGGACTGCATATCAAACTAAGGCATATTTGAAGATTATCATAAATTTACTATTGATGTGATCAACCAATATGTAGATAAACATATTTCCAAGATTAAAACCATAAACAGCATTTGAACTTAACTAAAATAAGTTGAACTTGTCTTATTTTTTGAGAAAGTTTCTCTCTCCCTCCCTCTCTCACTTTCTCTTTGTCTCTGTCTCTCTCTCACATACACATATTCATTTATATACTTAAAACTAAAACTTTTATAAATACATTTTGAATGACTTTTAAATGAAGTGAATCAGTAACAATTCCATTTAGCTTTTTTCATGTACCCATTGTTTTAAATATATTTTCATTTTTGAAAAGTATCTTCATATCTTTAAGTGATTCCAGTATCAGAATTAGAGATAATGGCTCACTATCTGGATAATGCAAACAACATTTGTATTGATTAATCCATTTTACAACTCTTAAAAGAACTAATACTTTTAATGTCAAATAAATAAAGCATTACAGCTTCCAGTGAGGAAATGACCCTAATTGCCATTTGCAGAGTGGATAAGAGATAATTATTAAACATCATCCATTACTGTGACCAAACAGTTTTTGGCAGTGAATCTTGTGATCCCACAGGCTATTTGCAAATACACCAAGTACTGGAGATTACAAGCTGTTTATGTTGTGCTTCCAGCACATAAAAATGGTCTACAATTTTTAATTATAAAGATCATTAGTGATTATTATTATTATGAAAATCTACATTTTCCCTGATAATTGTGTTTTGTAAACAAAAGTACAAGGTGTAAGAACAGGGAAGAAAATAATGGTAAATAACTTCATTTCATGTTTGCTATAAAAGTTCAATTTGTTGTTTATGAAGAAATCAATATATACATTCCATTTAAAAAAAATGTAGCCAAAGGAATAAGGCAAGAATCCATTATTCTTGCTTAAACAGCTAGTTATTGCTTTTGGAATCATAAAACATTTCTATATTAAAGTGACTTATCTCACATTATCATATTCAAGACCCACATTTGAGTTACACTTAAAAGTATGTCATATTTATGATAGATATAGACTATGATTGGGTATGAAACAATTTAAGGCTCAGTGCAGTGTGAGGGCATCTTTCTTATGGAGGTAACAACTGAGAAATATTAACTTCGGAAGACTGCCTCATGTGAAATAGGAAGGAATTAAGAAACCTCTATGAAGATTATCAATCTCAACCTGTATGTAACTTAATATATAAATCCTAGGAAGTTGCTGAGGCAAATAAAGGTTAGATAAGTTGCCCAGAGCCACATATTTAGTTAAGTGAGTTAAGTATATCAAAGACATGATTTAAACCTACATCTCCCTCACTTAAAACCCAGCACTATGTCTACCACATTTAACTGGTATGATTGATGATTGAACCATAGTATTATAATTACCTCCATCTTAGTTCACTGTGAAGATAAAGCTATATAATAAAATGTGCATGTGATATGTAACTATATAGATTTAAATATTTGAAAAAGATACTTGATGTTACTTATTTTGATTCTTAGAATATATACACATATGTTTATATAGAGATATGGAGATTTAAATATTTATTATATTTTTAATTTTGCTTTTTGTTTTCCAATTGCCAACAATAAGAAAAATGTAAACTATAATAATGTATTATTTACTTCTTCTTAGGTACTATCGTTGCTTTGCTATCATAATAATTATCATGTTCTCCATGTCTAATTTCTGTCCAATGAACCACCACATGTTAGTTTATAAAATATAATGCCCAATACTGCATGACACATTGTAGTTTCTGATAAAATAAATAGGCCAAAAGGTAGGTACCCATAGAGAAGATATATGTTTAGTTTGGTTTAAAAGAGAAGATGCTGTATTTGATTTTGTAGATGCTGGAACTTTTCAATAGGTGACTGCTAATAAATAATAAGAAAAATAAAATATTAGGTAGAGTGGGCAATCTGAGGATTTTTGAAAGATATAAGACACATTTGAAAGTAGAGGAGAAAGAAAAAAGTGGGAGAAATATATTGAAAACAAGAAATGGGTGATTTTTGGAAGCAAATCTCATCAGGAATGTGACAGGGATTGAATCAATGATATAACTGTAAGATTAAGCATCATAGAATCTGAGAAACAACAAGCCCTCTCCCTAAAGGTAGAAGAAAACAACTTTACTGACAAAAAATCATTAAGAGGGAAGGAAAATCAATCATAGATCATAGTATCATAGCTTTAAGCTGGAAAGATCCTGAAGGTTTTGTGGGTAAAACTCTTCATTTTGTAGATAAGGAAACTGAAAGTTAGAGAGATTAAATTTCTAGCCATAGCCACACCACTAGGAAGTACAAAAGTCAAAATTTGAACCCAAGTCTTCTCATTTGCTTTATTCATGAGATGGCTTCAAAAGAAAAGACAAAGCTTTCATTAATGGAGGAGAGAGCATGAAAGTTGAGGACTTGAGGAAAAAGAAGGTCTAGAAAATGCTGGGCCTGTTCATCTAGAAATCAACAAGAAATGAATGCGATTTTCCTCAAAGTGTCAAGGCAATATCCAAGCAGGATCAAATGAATTTTAAATTTAGTATGTCTGCATAATTCTGTGGAACAAGAACAAATACATAACCTCATCGCCTGGTGGGGGAGGGAAGAGATAATCAAAGATTTCAAATTGCCATGAAATACATGGAATAGCATAAAGGAAGATTGAAAATATAGTACTATATTAAAGGTAGCATTGAAGTAAATGACAAGGGAATATGTATTAAATATAGAATCAGGTATCTAAATGACCATTGATTTATTAGAGAGGAAGGACTAAGTAATAACAGACACATGAGTGGCAGATGATTACTGTTATCATTTGCCTTATCATATATTTGGTATTTTATCATTGAAAACTACAAGAAGATTTACAATTAATTTGTTTTCTTACAGGGCATAACAAAGTAAAAGAAATTACCTATTTCATGAATATTCATTATTTACTCTTAAGCTACTGGTTTTAAATAATGACACTACCAATTTTAATATGCAAATATATTGTTATTTCTTTATTTTGGGCAATTCTAACAATGATGTAGTTTATTTATGCTTGCCCATTTTATGAGATTTTAATTTATATATTTTGGTGTCTTGGATTCCTTCACATATCTTTGATATCAATATGTAGGAGTCAAATTAGGTCAACAAATTATTATTCTTTCCCTACTATGGGCAATGTACTTTCTAAGTATAAGGATGCCCCTTAAAGGCAAAAACAAAACAACAACAACAATAACAACAAGAAAATTAACCAACCAAAGAAATAAAAAAAAAATTCCCTGCTTTCAAAGAATTTACTTTCTAATGGAGGAAATTAATATGTAAACAACTATGTAAAAAGAAACTATAAACAGGATAAAATAGAAATATCAACAGGAAGGAGGAATTATTATTAAGGAAGATGAAGAAAAGCTTTCTGAAAAAAGTGGGATTTTATCTGGGGCTTCAAGGAAGACAAGAGATGAGAAAGGAGTGAGTTTCAGGCATAGAAGACAGAAAATGAATTGGAGGATGGAGTACCTTGAATTTGGAACCCAATGACCCTGAGTCTCAGAATACATGTAGGGGGTATGGTGTAAAAAAGATGGGGGAAAATGTAGGTAATACCTTCAAAATTACATTGCTGGCAGCACACATCCCACATTTTTTTCTTCTCTACATCTGTGTTTATATATCTGTGTCTGTTTCTTTATCTCTCATAATTCTATATGAAAAGTTTAGGATCCATGTCAATACATTTTCATTCACAAATTTCCTGATTTTTTGGGAGGACATTAGTAAATTTCTATAAGTTACATTCTTTTAAATATGCATCATACATTAATCTAATTTTTAAAATCTTTCTTCTACCATTGTATTATAATTATTGCATGGTTGTTATCACAAGCTGGTGTCCAAACTGTATATAAAGTTTATTTGGCTTCTTTTATTCCTTATTATTGGGTCATAAATTTACAATATATTTTTCAATATCCCCACATATGTATACCTTTGCACTGAAACCACTGATGTAAAAATTGTTATTATTTAAGTGGATATATCTTATTTCTCTTATCAAATTAATAATGTTGTTTGATAATAACTGATGCTCTCTATGCTCTGCAACACATTTTACTACATAAACAGCTATTATTTTCAATGTGATCTTTTGACAAATATTTACATGGAGTACTTCAACACAAGACAATCAAATGTCCCACTGAATGCTATTTCAGTTTTCATTTGTCATGTATTCTTGACAAAAAAAAAAAAAATTCTGCCTCCTTCTTTAAGTTTCCAAGACAAAACTCTGAAACATTTTTTTAAAAATGTTTATTTTCAGCCCCTAATTCTTTTCCTTTCAATATCCCTATCCCAACCATTAATAAGGCAATATCATATCCATTATGCACATGAAATCATGCAAAACATATTTCCATATTAGCCATATCACCAAAAATAAGAAAAATAAAGAGAAAGACAGATATGCTTCAATATGAACTTAGAGTCCATTGGTTCTCTTTCCAGAGATAAGAACATTTTTCAATCTGAAGTTTTTGGAATTATCCTTTCACAATTAGTTTTTGTTATAATATTGCCATTACTATATACTTTCTTCTGATTCTGATCACTTTCCTTCTTGATCATTTCCTGTTTTCCTACAGATAGCTTGTTTGTACATAAGTTTTTTTTTTTTCTTTTCTTTTCTGTTCTTTTTTTTTTTTTTTTTTTGCTTTAATTTATTTTGTCACCTACTTGAGAGTCTTCTTTGCTATCCCCAGTGCTTAGCACATAACAGGCAGTTAATACATGTTTATTGATTGACTGACTTGACTTATCAAAAGGATTCTGCTTTCCATTGGTATATACAGTTGTTAATATTGAGACAAGCATCTGCCATTTAGAGTACTAAGAATTAAGTTGTTTAATTAATAATATTAAGACCATGTAATTCTTAATTCCTTCTGATCACCTTTATGCAACTTTACTATTGTCATTATGAAAAAGCAGAGGAATCTCTGACGCCAAAGGCCAAATGTTTTTCCCTTTTTGTTTCCTCCCTTTTTATTACCAAATAATAGCTTCCTGATGATAAGTTTCTATATACATATATACCTAGGCTGCTTTTGTTAATAGGACTCAGTGTTTTGATGGAAGTTTGCTTCAACCCCTTTCAATATAGAAGACCTTTGACACTTTCTTTTTTTTTTTTTTTTTTAAAGAATAGATTTTCAACTGAGATTTACCCTAATGGCAGGAGCTTGCAGGGTAGAATCTTGCCCAACTTTTATGATTATATTATTGTTTTAAACAAGTTAAAATTTTAAAGTTTAACTTACCATTCCAAAAGTATAATCTAATAAGACAGTATCCATTTATTCATTTATAATATCTTTCAATGAACTGTTGTTTACTGGGTAATCTGAAAACACTAAGATTCCTATCACCTTTAATTCACTTATTTTAAATAGCTTTTATATGTTCCCACAAGTATTCCTTTGAAATTAAGCATTAATAGACATTCAGTTATCTACAACAAAAAGCTTTCAACTGGAGGCCTTTTTTTTTTTCCTTTTTCTTCCTTTCTTTTTCTTTTTTTTTTTTTTCCCAGACACAAGACTAGCTGGCTCTTGCTATAAGAGATGCTATAGAATTCAGTGTCCAAAATATGCTGGGGCCACTGGCTTCAACATAGTGTTGATTGCCTAAGATTTAAAAAGGTTACTATACAAATCCTAGAGATGATCTGAAAACTTGCAGGCAATTATCTTGATGATGATCAGTACAGCCATAAATAACATGTGTGTATATATCTGCTGATTATAAATGACCCACATAAAAGTGATTAAAAATTCATTTTCAGCATAAGAAAATATTTTATATCAGACTATTATTTTCTCTTTCCTTTTTACACCTACTTTAGGACTTGAGATCACAGGGAAAATTAAGACAGATCCCTTAGAGTTTCATAAAACTAGTGCATAGTCAGGTTGAAGGTACAGGTAGAGGAAATACTATAAAATATTGAAGTATTTTTCCCTACCTTTTAATAAAAGTTTGATTCCAGAGATAACTTTCTTATAAAAGTTGTTATGTCAATTCTTCAAAGGATTTTTATCTCTCATTAACTAGCCTCTGTGGAATTTGGCCCTGATTGTTTTTTAAGATGAATAATGACCTTATTTTGTCACCTTAGAAAGTTTAGACTTTTAACATCTCATCAAACAGTCCAACATACTGCTTAGTATGAAGATAGGTTTCATTATCTCCCCGTTTGATCTCTAAATCCTTAAGAAGCTTAGATTAACTTCCTCCTTCTAGCCAACATTAAATAATATATTTCGCTTCTCCTACTGTAACTCTTTTGAATGACACTGTAAATCACATATATATGTTCACAATATTGTCATTATTAATAGGAATATTACTTATTGACATATATGAACTTGAAATTCAGTAAGCCACAGAATATTATTAAAGCAGCCATGGAAATCATTGTATACTCAATGTCTGAAAGAATCAGTTTGAAGTTTAAGAAAAACAGCCATTGCTGTTAAAAATAGTGTTTGTAATCTCATTTATGAAAGAAAATTGTTGAAACAGCATATCTACATAAATAAATTCAAGAGATTACTTAAGTATGTCACTTCAAATATGAAAATATTATTACAATAAAAATTTTGAGGAAAAGTTTTCTGAAATGTCATATACATCAATTTCTGTTTTTTAAGATGCATTATGCAGAATTTAAACTTATTTTCTTTATGTGCTTGTGTCATTGGTTCTATTGCAACTTAAAAGGTGTATGGTAGGATTTTTGTACTTTGATCTTTGTGGTTCAATACATATATCAATGATTTAGATAGAATTGTGGAGGGTCTACTTATTATTTGTATCAATGACAAAACTTGGCAGGACATTTTACATGCAGAAAGACAGGATATGTAAATATTTCCATAAGCTAAGGATTTGGGCCATATCTAAAAACATAAAATACAACAGAGACAAATATCAAGTTTTCACATGAATCAAAAAATTCAACTTTCAAATCTATAAAATATCTTTTGTATCATTTGATATGACAGGAACTCCATAAATTAATTTCAATAATACTATTATTTTAATTATAAACATATGAACTAGTCATAAGCCCTTCTAGCTATAGAAATAATTATTTAATTTCCTAAGGATCATTTTGTAATCTTATCTACTGAGTATACTTTGATAAATTGACTTTAAAGTTTTTTATGCATTTTTAAAGTTACTTTGGATTTTACTTTCCTTCCCATCCTTTCTTCCTGGATTTCATTATTGCTATATAGAAATACACTAATATAATTGGAAAATATGGATTAGAGACCTTGGAAGTGCTAGAAAATAATTGAAGACTGAGGGTTTCAAACTGTTTCCTAATAGATATAATAGATCGCTAATATTCTGCTATGAGATTCCAAAAGGGGCCCCAAAGATCCAGAAACCTGAGCCTCAAAGATTCAGATGGAGGTAAACATAGGAACTGAATTGACTTGAGGTGAGGCAAAAGAGAGCTGATCTCTTTAACCAAGAGTACTACCAAGGTTGGATCTAAGTGATGACACAAAAGCCCTGGTAGGCTGCTCTTGACACCTCCCCTCTTCTGCTCTAACTCTTCATTCAAAAGTCTCACTGAACCCTGGAATTAAGTATCCTCTTCTTCTCAAAGCCTCTCCATCTTTGGGGATGGATTCTCCCAAAAACTTCCTTTAAAAAAGAAGCTCTTCAAGTCATCCATGCCTTGTTCCTCTCCAAGTTGTACATATCTTTCTCTATTTGTTTTTGTACCTGGTACCTTTTCCTTCCCACTATTCTCTCTTTTCAGTTTCCTTTTATGTATAGACCCCCAATACAATATCACCTTCTTGAGTGCAGATACTGTTCTTATTTCTACTTTTTTAGTATTAAAAATACAAAAGTAGTTTGTACAATAAGTATTTTTAATACTTATACTTCTTGGCAACATAGTGAGTGTTTAATAAAAGTTTGCTAACTGAGAGAAGAGTAAATCAATGGGAAACATATCAATAATTGTTTTAAACCTACCTCCATGACAACTTAAGCAGAGAGCAAAAAGGGGGAAAATATTTTTTATGTGGACTAAGTCCTGAAGAACTATATTAAAAGAAAAAGAAATTTTAAAAAATAACTCAGTGAAAGGATTCAAGAAGCTATGTCAACATTATAAAAACCCACAATTCCCTTTATCAAACCATAATGTATTGACTCTTTACCTCTCCTTTTGCATTTCTTTAAAGAATACTGCTCATTAACTGTATTGTAACATTCAATACCTTGTCTTTCAGTTTTCTTTGTGGCCCTCTTCCCTGCACTAGCCACTCTCTTCTCCTCACATAGCTCTTCTTTTTTGAATTCCTAGTCCTCAATCATATTGTTATTTAGTCAGCCAAGCCTAAGCTTTCTATCAGCCTACTCTTCAAGCCTATACATATACTGATGAATGAAGGTGGAGAAAATCACTACAATCTAATGGGATTCACTACAAATTCATGTGTCTTATATAACCTAAGAGGGACTTTTAATGCTGCTAGATAACTCCTTTATCAGCTTACTATTTTACTCTCCACAGGGGCTCTTCAATACTTTCCAATACTTTCTGTCTCTGCTTAAGTCTTTCATGGCTTCTCCATTTACATGCTGAAAACATTGCCTCATATTTTACTGGGGAAAAAATGAGGTCATTCAATATAAACTCTCTTTGTTCTCTCTTCTTGCTCAACTTCAATCACTCAAGTGACTTCTGCCACTTATTCTTCCTCCATCCCTATTTCATATAAAGATGTGCCCTTACTTTCATTCCTTATCTAACTATATCCCTTTATAAGTTCAAGTGATACCATTCTATTTGGGTTCCTCTAATAGATTTCTCCTTTTGTTATTCCCACTTTCTAATTTATTTTCAATCTCTTCCTTTCTATTAGTTCATTTCCATTTGTCTAGAAACATTCCAATCTCTCCCTTCTCTGGGAAAAAAACAAAACAACAACAACAAAAACAAACACCCAAATCCTTCAATTTATATTTTCATCTCCCCTATCATCCTAGTTATTTTCTGAAATTTTTAACTTGAAAAAGCTATCTACAATAGGTTCTTCCACTCTCTTTTCACTATCTTCTTAATTCCATAAAATCTGGTCTCAGTTTATCATTCTACCAAAATTCTGTCCCAAAGTTATTAATGACATTTTAGCAGCCAAATGCAATGGTCACGTCTTAATCTTTGTTCTCCTTAACCTCTCTGAAACGTTTGACAATGTTGAACACTCTCTGTTCTTTGATAGTTTCTTTTATCTAGGTTTTGAAGAGACCATTCTGTTCTAATTTTCCCTCTATCTATTTGATGCATCTTTTTTGCTTCCATTGCTGGATCATCATCTCAGTTATGCCCTTTAATTATGTGTCCCTTCTTTTTCTAGTTTGGGTCCTTTTCTCTTTTCTCTCTATACCACTTGGTGATTTTATCAGGTTTTATGGATTAAATTACAATCTGATGATGGTGATTCTTGAACCCATCTTTCCTGTCTCAATATATCTCCTAATTTTAAGTCTTGAATTTCCAAATGCCTTTCAGTCATCTCAAGTTGGATGCCTAGGAAACAACTCTAACATAATATACCCAAAATAGAACTCATTGTCTTTTACCCTATAAACCTTCCCTACTTCTTACCTTTATTATTTCTGTAGAAAGCATTAGCACCTTCCCAGTTTCATTCTATATGCCTCATTATCTCTCATTCTCCATATCAACTCTGTTGCAAGGCCTGTCAGTTTTACCTGTGTAGTGTCTCCTGAACATGCTCTCTTTTCTCAATAGACCTACTGCTGTCAACCTAATGTAGACTCTCATCTCCTCATGCTTTGATTACTGCAATAGCCAGCTAGTGAATCTTTCTGCCTCTATTTTCTCCCCATTCGTATAGTCACTAAAATGATTTTCCTAAAATCCAAGACTGTTCATATCACTCCTTTATTCAGTGATCTTCAGTAGTTTCCTACCGCCTTTAGGAGCAGATACAAAATGTTGTTTGGCATTCAAAGCTCTTCAAAACGCCATCTTCTTCTATTTCTACTATATTTTTATACTTTTCTCCTTGAAATATTCTCTTCAATCCAATGACATTACCCTCCTGGCTAATCCACAAATAAGACATTCTATGTGTCTCTGTTCCAGGAATTTTCTCTGACTGTCCCTCTTGCCTGGAATATTCTTCCTGCTCTTCTCTGACTGCTGACCTCTTAGGCTTCCATTAAGACCTAATTAAAATAGCATCTTCTATAAAAAGTCTTCCCTAACATCTCAATTTCAATGTTTCCTCTTTCATTTATTTCCCATTTATCTTACAGCTTGCTTTATGCATATTTGTTTGTTGTGTCCCCCATTAGATTATAAATTCTTTGAGAGCAGGGACTCTTTTGCTTCTTTTTGTATTCCTAGAGTGCCTGAAGCTGACCAGGAACTTGAAAAATGTTTATTGAATTGAATTGATAGAGAAAAAGGTAAAAAAAAAAGTTATCCTGAAAACTAGAAGTAATAGGAATCACCAACTACATGATATACTAAAAATATTAGAATGTAAAATCAAAAAGCTGAAAAAATAGAAAATAAATGCAAACAAATAATAATTGAAAAGAAGTTTAAGGAGAAGTGATTTATAAATCACTGGATTCTATATATGCCCCTTGAGAGAAAGGTCTTTCCTACTTTTCTGTTTGTATCTCTGGTGTTTAGCAATATATTGTATAGATTCTTTTTTTTTTTTTTTTTTTTTTAGGTTTATATGATTGTTTTTTTTTTTAATTTAATTTTATTTAATAATAACTTTGTATTGACAGAATCCATGCCAGGATAATTTTTACACAGCATTATCCCTTGCAATCACTTATGTTTCGCTTTTTCCCCTCCCTCCCTCCTCCCCCCTATTGTATAGATTCTTAATAAAGCTTCATTCATTCCCTGAAAACCATAATAATAGTAATAATAAAACCTGGATGCTATATTTTGAGAAATCAAAAATTGAAATTGCTACTATATATTACAATTAAGATAAAAGATAAAATGAATTAAAAAATAAGGTCCAAAAAAGGATCTTTAAATGCAAAAGTACTAGGAAGAAATACTATTCAAAATCTGAACCTCCTATATTGATGGAAATACAAACACACACACACACACACACACACACACACACATATATACACAAATATATATATGTTTGTGAAACACAAGTAAATAAGCTTGAAAATACTTCTATAGAATATTGTTTGAGCAGAAAGAAGTGATATTATGCGCAAGATTGTTTCTGATAACTATGAAAATGATTTACTAGAGAAAGCCGAAAAGGATTTACTAGGGAAAGTTACTGGGGAGAACAGTTAGGGAGTTATTACAATAAGTCAGTAAAATATAATCATGTCTTGCATAAGGACAGAAGTACTGAATACAGAAAATGGGATGCTATGGAAGAGATTATGGAAGTAGAATTTAATATGGATTTATTAAATCGTGCAGTTGAGGGACAGAAAATAAAGATGATTGAGATATTTTGAGTCTTATGAAGAAAGCAATGGCATCCATAGAAATGGAGCCTTCAGAGAGAAGACTTGATTTGGAGGGAATGAAACAAATTTTATTTTGCATATGAACTGAAATTAGTTGAACAGAAGAGCCAGATGGAGATTGCCAGAAGACCGTGAGAAGTGTATATCTGTAGCTCAGGAGAAAGAATGGTGCTCAATTCAAAACTTATCTGGGAAGAAGCAAAAACTGAGGCAATTTATGTATACAGGGAGGATATATTTTCATGTAGCCATGGAAGAGAACATAGGGCTTTGATGTTTCCTTTTCATTCAGAAAGAAGCCAATTCACTTTGACAGCCTGAACATTTTCTAATCTCACTCATTTTCTTTTCATAGATTCATTTATTTTATTTTCTCTCAAAAAAATACTTTCTATATGGACAAGAACTGTCGTTATTTGAATTTAAATTTGAGTACAAAATACAGATATACTCCTGCACTTTACCTCCTGATTTTATACTTAAACAACTTTAAAAAAATGACAGACTAGAACCTCCTTCTTGATACATGGGTATTTTGAATGAGACAACTAATGCCAAATAGTTCCACTGTACTTTTCCCCAGCTGAAGTAAAGTGGCAGCTTGGCATAAATTCAGACAGGGTTAATGATAGTGAAGCTCGTGGGCTGACACATGTGGGCAGTCTTTAAATGGTACTTTGAAAGGTTGGCTGCTGAAATGGGTAGGCAAAATGATTCATTTGCTAAAAAAGAAAAAAAAAAGATTATAATTACAAAAAGAAAACAGCCTTTAGAACACAGATTCTACTTTAATTGGCAAATCCCATGCTTTCAGACTCACAACCCTGTCCTCTAGAGTAGATTTAATATTTAGAGTTAACTTTTATTTTACTTATTTATTTGTTTGTTTATTATCTAAAGCTGGATAATTAGATTGACCGGCAAAGATGCTGTTGTTTTATACCTTCATGTATTCTATGGTCATTTATTTTGACCTTTTGTGTGACCTTGTTATTAATGGAGCTAGAACAGGCAATACCCACAAACAAAGCAAGGAGGTGATTTGCTTAAATTGATGTGTATTTTACTGTTCTGTTTAAACTGGCACACCATGATGTTTACATTGTTTCCCTAATATATTTTAAAAAGTAATTGGACAGTTCTAACCACATGAAATTGCTTTTACAAGTGTAACAATACAGAACACACTGAAGCCAAGGATGTTTTAATCAAGCATAGGTAGACTTCATTCACTTGCTAATAATGAGTCTTTTTTTCATTCTGGCATTATAGGGAGAAAGTTCCCATAAATACTCAGGATATAAAAACTAAAAGTCATTGTCGAAAATAATCTATATGATTCCATTCTTGTCACAAGTTTAAACTACTTCTAAGAGGTGGAGTAGAAGACATGTTTTCATTTAGAAAGCCTTAAGATATTATTTATTACATTTAGGCCTTCAGGGACTTTCTTGGAGCAGATCAGTTTTAATTATATTTCCACAGTTACTATTTATTAGATGAAAACCCTCTTTAAAAAGAGGGCACTATCCTTGTGCACCTGAGTTTTACAGTGATATTTGTAAGGAAATAATCTTTTTCAAGACAACATATAAATAGTAAAACCTTGCCCAGGTCCCACACCTTTTTTACCCCTCTCCCCTTTCCCCTCCCCCCAGTTTTTCACAAAAAAGTTTGAAAAGCCAAATTGCTAGTTGTAATGATTTAAATATGTAATGAAGGGGGGTGGGATTCTGGGAAGACAGCAGAGTGGATCAGTAAATTTAAAGATCTTCAGATTTCCTTCACAAACCGAACAAAAATGTGTCTCAGGAAAAACATAGACTGGGGAAATAACATAAAGAAGACTAGGCAGAACAGGGGTGTTTTTTTGTTACAACCCAAGAAAATCCAAAGAAAGACTGGGGATTAACCCATATGAACCACAAACATAAACCCTAGAAACACTAAGTGGGTAATCCTGGGGCTAGTTGGGTGTGGCTAGGGATTCAATATGAACACAGAAACTTTTACATTTGGGACTGCATGTGAAGTTGGGGGTTTGAGTCTAGGAAAACTGGCTGAATGCCAGGCATAGCTGTGCTGCTGAGACACAACTATATACATATCTGGTAAGTACAGAAGCAGTGGGGGCAGGGACTGCTGCTGACTGTGGGCACTTTTAGGAGAGCGGGGCTTTTGGTTTTCGGTTCCAGATCAGAGTGGAGAGTTGAATAAAAGCTAGAGGCGCTATCCCTCCACCCCATGATAAGGGGTGTTTACACTAATACCTTACATGAAAAAAAAACAAAAAAAAAAAAAAAAAAAAAGAATTGACAAAGAAGAAAGAACCCAACCCATAGAAGTTTACTATGGGAAGAGAGAAGACTGTGGTTCATTTTCAGAAGAGGACACTGAAATTTAAAAAAAAAAAAAAAAAAAAAAAAAAAAAAGCCTCTTTTATCTTAAAGCCTAATGTTAAATGACTCTCTGCCTAGAGAGAATTTATAGAACTCAAAAAAGAATTTAAAAATCAAATGAGAAACATTGGGAAAACTAAAATTATCATCATTATCATCCAACCTAGATAAACAAGATCATAAAAAAAGTTAACCAATTAGAAAAGAAGATACAAAATCTCAAAGATGAAAATAACTCTGAAAGTTAAAAAGTGGGCCAGGAGAAGCCAGTGAAGCTATGAGAGGCCAAGAAATACAAAACAGAATATAAGGAATGAAAACCAAAATAGAACAAAATGTGAAACATTTTATAAGAAAAACAATAGATCTAGAAAACAGATCAAAAAAATATAAGAATAATTGGACTATCTGAAAGCTGTGACCAAAACAAATGAACTTTAGCATAATATTTCAAGGAATAATCCAAGACAATTATTCTGGAGTGATAGAATATGAGGGGAAAGTAGAAATAGAAAAAAAAAAAATCCACTGATTGCCACCTCAAAGATATTCTTTGTGGAAAGTACATAGGAATATTATTGCCAAATTTCAAGATCCCCAAATAAAAGAGAAAATTTTGCAAGAAACAAGAAAAAATTCAAATAGGCTGAAATTATGATTAGAATTATATAGGACTTATTAGCAATCACAATACAACCTTGCAGGTTCTGGAATCATATATACAGGCAATCAAAAGATCTAGGTTTGATGCCCAAAATATCATATCCAGCAAAATTATCCACAATATTGAAGAGAAAAAAATGAAAATTCATTCAATTTTCAGGTTTTTAGGACTTTCTATCAACCAAACCTGAACTCAATAGAAAAATTAACATGTAAGAGCCAATATCAAACATCAATTTCAAGGAACTTGAAATGTATATCATCTTTAAGATTGATATCAGCAATTGAGTAAGTTAAAAGAAAGATTTGGGCTGAGTTAAGATAAAAATAGTAATTTTATACAAATGAAGTATGGAAGAAGCATTAGAGCAGGGAGAAGGAATCATAGTTTTACTCATACTAGGAATGGGTTAAATAGGCAATAATACATATAGCACCTTCCAAAATCTATAAAGAAATAAGGGAGAGTAATGGGCAGATGAGGAAGCAAAGGGTGTGGGAAGACAAGAAAGGAATCCATGGGTAAGAAGACGTTAAATAATAACAAGGCAAGTTAAGGAGCAGAATTAAAGCAAAAAGTTAGCAGAGAAAGATTCTGTGTGACTCATCCTTTTTTCCCCAATGATACACAGTAAAAGACTAATCTCTAGAGGTCTAATTTTATGGATTTTATGGAGAACTTTGTTCTTATCACAAGTCGACTTCCTTTTCTCATCTTATGTTTTTAATGATATGACTTAGATTCCCTTTCTTCTCCACCTCCCACCCCGCAACGGGGAAAAAATTAGAAAATTGCATAGAAGTTCTGCCAGAGATTGATGATTATTTTTTTTTACAGTATGTATGTATATATTTGTATGTATGTGTGTATGAATGTGTGTATGTATGTATATATTTTTGCTCCAATCACTACTAATGAAAAAAGAAATTTAAAATAAACTCAGAAATTGTGTGCTTTATGTATAATTGTCAAACATTAGGAAAAAATGTGAATGACACTGGAATATCTAGAGGGACACATATAACATTAATGTATCACTGTTAAAGCTGACCAACTATAGTCAAAATCAATTTGGAATTACAAGAAAAAGTCACCAAATTGATCATATTCTTTGGCCCACTGATTCCATAATTGACTATGTACCTTTTCTATCTTGAGTACACATAAACATGTTTATTTACTTTATTGTAATGTTAATTCTTTTAGAGAAGAGATTATAATTTAAATTTTTCTTTGTATTCCAGTGCTTAACTCAGTGTCTGGCACACAGTACATTTCTTAGGATATGTTTAATCATTAGAAGAAAGAAATTATTATGATAACAATCACAAAAAAAAAATGGGTATCCATAAAACTTTGTTTTGTGTCCTCTTCACTTTTCCTTCTAATTTTAATTTTAAATCTTTTTATTCAGCCTAACTCTCTCAGATGATGTTTATTCTTGCAACTCCAAGTGCTCATTGAGTACCTCCAACTTGGATGTCTTGTAAACAATTTAAACTCAATATGTCTAAAACTGAATGAATCCTCTATCCCAAAACACTACCTTTTAAATTTCCTATTATATTAGAGAGTAGTATCATTTTCCATTCACCAGATTCATTAGTACATTTCATCTTCAACTCCTCACCATCTCTCAATTCTTATTTAAGGCTCTGCTGAAAAATTTTTAGCCGCTGGCTCTATGGGGGAAAAGCTGCATAATGCACTTGTAATTTTAATCTGCACTAGATTGAGGTATATTTTTCTATTTAATTTTCTTCTTTCCTCCATTCAAAAAAAGGATATTATAGAACTTGAAGGAAGTCAAGACATCGAGATAAAAATGGAGACCATTCCAAGCATGGGGCATAGCCAATGGAAATGTCCACAGTTGGGAAATGGAATGTCTTGTTGGAGGAATTGCAAGAACACCAGGGACACTGGATCACAGAGTATATGGGTGGGTAGGGAATTGCATGTTATAAGAAGCAAGACGTTTGGAAATGTAAGAAGAAGAACTAAGTTATGAAGGGTTTAAATATTAAACAGGACTTTTCATTTTATCTTGGATACGATGGGGATCATTTAGATTTGATATAGTGAAGAAGTTATATGGTTTGCCCTTTGCTTCAAGAAAATCTCTAATAGCTGAATGGAAGATATACTAGAGTAAAGAGAAACTTGTACAAGATAATTAACTATCAGAGTAGTGAAATAGTCTCTGTGTGAAGTATTAAGAATCTGTACCAGGATGGTGGCAATGTCAAAGGAAGTAAGGGGGATATTTGTGAGAGAAAATACTAAGGTAAAATTGACAGATATAGGAAAAAATATTGTATATGGAATTGAGAGGTGAGAGAGTGAGTTGAAACTTAATTTGCAAGTTTAAGTGATGGTGGAAGTAGGAAGTATGAAAAAGAAGGGTTTGGAAGAAAAGATAAATTTCTTTTCTAACATGTTTAATATATCTACAGGACAGTTGGATTCAGCTAATAATAAATATGAGGCAAAGTTTTCCTCTAAGAGGTTGAAGGTGGGAACTTAAAGGAAGAATGAAAAAGATTGAAAAAGTTGGGATAGTGAATGGAATAGTGAGTTATTTTAGTGATGTACACATTTCACAGCCATTTTTGCCAAATCTTTTTTTTTTCTTTTTCTTTTTTTTTTTTTTTCCTACCTCAAATCTCTGACATTTTCCTCCTTCTACCTGGTCCAGGCTTCCATCATTTCTCACTTGGACATTGCAAAATCTTTCCAATTGGCCTTTGTGACTTGTCTTTCCAATTTCCAATTAATTCTCCACATAATTGCCCATTTTTAATAATAGCTTTTTATTTTTCAAAATACATGTGCAGTTTTCAACATTCACCTTGAAAAACCTTGTGTTCCAATTTTTTCCCCTCTCTCTTTACTCCCACTTCCCCTAGGCAGCAAATAATCCAATATAGATTAGACATGTGCAATTCTTCTAAACATAGTTGCTACATAAGAAAAATCAGATCACAATAGAAAAAAATGAGAAAAAAAAACAAACAAGCAAACAACAACAACAAAGGTGAGAATATTATGTTGTGTTTCTCATTCAGCCTCCATAGTCTCTCTCTGGATGCAGATGGTCTGTCCGTCTCAAGTCTATTGGGATTGCACTGCATCATCTCACTGCTGAAATGATCCAAGTCCAGTTGATAATCATATAATCTTGTTGTTGCTGTGTACAATGTTCCCTTGCTTCTACTTATTCACTTAGCATCACTACAGGCTGATTTGAAATCAGTCTGCTGATTTCATACAGAACAATAATTTAAAATTGTTTTATAAAGCATAAGTACACAACAATCCCCTGTTCAAAATATCCCAATATGGTAGTATAGGTCTATAATTTATAAATAAGTAAATATACACAAATATTTATGTATATCAAATTTTTTTTTATTGATTGAAAGGTTACATGACCAAAAGAGTTTAGAAACCATTAGAAACCAGTAATAAAATGAATTTTTTTATAAAGGAAAACTACATTATTAGAAGTTATAATGGAAAAAATATTTTACTTCATATATTGTTATAAAGCTAATGTGGGAGAAGTATCACATAGTCCATGGAGAAATGTGGTACATAAAGAAAGTGGACTATGTATGAATATGACCTGTTTCTTAGAAGTTCTTATAGTGTAAAGAAAACATATAGTCATACTAGCTCACATTCAGTAAACCACTAGTTTTAGGAGAAATTTGTTGTATTTAATAAGGAATATAAATAATGATTTTTCTATATGCTAATCTGTCATTGGCCTCAGAGTCTGCAACAAGTGTATATTCTGACTTTTGGAATTTTTTGTACAAGACATAAGAAAGGGATAAAGAAAGAAAGATAAAACATAAGTGTTGTAAAGCTTAGTTATGAATGATGGGCAGTGGAATATAAAGTCATCCTTTCATTACACATTATAAAGTAAGCTGCTCATCCTCAAACAACATGGTATTTGTACTGTGTAAAACATGCATAATGGTTCAGCAATTATTCTTATGCTTACAGAAACTATTTCTCTATCAGTTAAGAGAACAAATATCAAAGAGGATTCTGGGAAAATGGCAGAGTAGATTGGTAAATTTCAATCTCTCTTGATTTCCCTCACAAATAGAACAAATTTGCACTTCAGGGCAAACATACACTAGTGAAAAATCATGAAGACTTGGGGCAGAACAGTTCTAAGAAGATCTGACGAAAGACCCAGGCTGGGGATTAACCTGTCTGAAGTGGAAACACCTCTAGGTAAACTCCACAGAAAAATCAAGTGGGGATCCCTCCGCCTAGCTGGATATAGCTCAATCCTCAGCAGAAACCACATAGACTTTCACCTCCAGGACTTTTATGGAGTTGCTGAGTCCCAGAGGAATGAGTGAACCTGGACTGATTAGATTCATCAGGCCCAGCTGTACTGTTGAGATCTGCTTTAGGCAAGAAGGAACCAGCACTTAAGAGAGTGCAAAAGCAGTAGGTCTGTGGGCACTTGCAGGAGGGTGGAGCTCTTGTTATCCCAAACAGCTGGGAGTGGAAAGCTGAAGGGAAGCTTGAGGCACCATCCCTCCACCTCATGATTAGAGGTACTTACACTCATATCTTTTATTTAAAAAAAAAAAATGAATTGGCAAAGAAGAAAAAAAAAAAAAACAGCATTGAGACATATTATGGGAATAGTAAAGATTGGCATTCCTCTTGAGAGGAGGACACTTTACTAAAAAAAAAAAAAAAAAGCTTCTACCCCAAAGGGTAATGTAAAGTAATTCCCTATCCAGAAAATATTTTATTGAAGTTTGTTTTTTATTTTTAAAACATGTACAAGGATAATTTTTTAAATATTGACCCTTAAAAAACTTGTGTTCAAATTTTCCTCTTCTCCCCCCCCACCTCCCCTAGATGGCATGTAATCCAATATATGTTAAACATTTGCTCAGAGAATTTGTAGAACTCAAAAAAATTTTTTTTAATCAAATGAGAGACATTGAGGAAAAACTAAAAAAAAAAAAAAAAATCCAAGATAAACAAGAAGTTTTTTTTTTTTTTTTTTTTTTTTGTTTTTTTGGTATGTGTGTGTGAAAAAAGTTAACCAATTAGAAAAGGAGGTACAGAGTCCCAAAGATGAAAATAATTCTTTGAAAATGAGAACTGGGCAAAGGGAAGCCCATGAAGTTATTGGAGACCAAGACATAACAAAACAGATTACAAAGAATGAGAAAATAGAACAGAATGTGAAATATCTCATAAGAAAAATGACAGATCTGAAGAACAAATCAAGAAGAGAAAATATAAGAATAATTGAACTAACTGAAAGTTTTGACCAAAAAAAGAATCTTGAAACAGTAATGCAAGAAATAATCTAAGAATTGTCTTGGAATGATAGAACATGAGGAGATAGTAGAACTAGGAAAAATTCACCATTTGCCACCTCAATAAGATTTCCAAAATTCCAAATTTCAAAAATCCCTAATCAAAGAGAAAATTATGAAAGAAAACAAAACAAAACAAACAATTCAGAAATACTGGAGTTACAATTAGAATTGTACAAGGCTTATCTGCGGCCAAAATAAAACATAGCAAGTCCTGGAATCCTATCTAGTGACAATCAAAAGAACTAGCTCTGAGACCAAAAATATATCCAACATAATCATCCATAATTTTGAATGAGAAAAAATAGACATTAAACAAACTTGCAGATTTTCAGGACTTTCTATCAACCAAATTTGAATTTAACAGAAAATTTAACATATAAGAGTCAGTTATGTAAACACTAACACATGTTTTCATTTGTTTCCAATGTAAAACATTTTTTAACATTGGAAATATATACTATATGCTTAATATAGTATATATTTAAGATTCACATCAACAATAGGGTAGCTCAAAAGAAAGATTGGCAGAGATAAAGTAAAAAGAGTAGTCATTGGCGAGACTTACATGAACCGATGCTGAGTGAAATGAGCAGAACCAGGAGATCATTATATACCTCAACAATGATACTGTATGAGGATGTATTCTGATGGAAGTGGATCTCTTAGATAAAGAGAGCTAATTCAGTTTCAATTGATCAAAGATGGACAGAAGCAGCTACACCCAAAGAAAGAACACTGGGAAATGAATATAAACTGCTTGCATTTTTGTTTTTCTTCCCGGGTTATTTATACCTTCTGAATTCAATTCTCCCTGTGCAACAAGAAAACTGTTCAATTCTGTTCACATATATTGTATCTAGGATATACTGTAACCTATTCAACATGTAAAGGACTACTTGCCATCTGGGGGAGGGGATGAAGGGAGGGAGGGGAAAAATTGGAACAGAAGTGAATGCAAGGGATAATGCTGTAAAAAAAATTACCCTGGCATGAGTTCTATCAATAAAAAGTTATTAAAAAAAAAAAAAAAGAGTAGTCATGTTAGACAAATGAAGTGCAAAGGAACAATATATACATAGCCATTAGAGGGGGCTCATAGTTCTGAAACCTTACTCCCATTGGGAATAGGTTCAATAGGCAACTATATATACCATGAAAAATATAGCAACCTCTAATATCTATAAAGAAATAATGGGGGAGAGATGGGCAGACAGGGAATCAAAGAGTGAGAAAAAAGACAAAGGAGGTATCCTTGGGTAGGGGAAGGTTAAACATAACAAGGCAAATTATGGAGCAGAATTTAATTGAAGAGTCACCAGGGATAGGAAAGACATAAGTGTGTGTGTGTGTGAGTGTGTGTGAGTGCATGTTTGTATATATCTACATATGTATACATAAATATATCTTTTCTTGACTGTAGCTTCCTTGGGTGTGGTGAGGGTGGGGGGATGAAAGGCGAAAAAATAAAGTAAATATAGTGCACAGCAAAGAACAAAGAACAATTTACAAGAAAGTTAAGAAAAAAAGGAATTCATTCTTTTCTCTTTTTTAAATTAAAACTGATAATTTCCAACATTCATTCTTGCAAAATCTTTTTGTTCCAAATTTTTTCCCTTCCTTACGCCCAACCCTACCCTTAGACAACAAGTAATACAATATATGTTAAATATGTGCAATTTCCACCGTTATCATGCCATAGAGGAATACTCAGATCAAAAAAGACAAAAAAATGAGAAAGAAAATATAATGTATGCAACCAAAAAACAAACAAACAAAAAAGTGACAATACTGTGTTGTGATCCACACAGTCCCTACAGTCCTCTCTCTTCATCAAAAGTACATTGGGATTGGCCTGAATTATATTGCTGTTGAAAAGACCCATGTCCATCAGAATTAATCATTGTATAATCTTGCTTTTGTGTTCAATATTTTCCTGATTTTACTAACTTCACTTAGTAAATCTCTTCAAGCCTCTCTGAAATCATTCTGCTGATCATTTCTTATAAAACAATAATCTTCTATTGCATTCATATACCATAACTTATTCAGCCATTCTCCAACTGATGGGCATCCACTCAGCTTCCAGTTCCTTACTACTACAAAAGCGCTGCCACAAACATTTTTGCACACAGAGGTCCTTTTCCCTTTTTAATGTTTTCTTTGGGATACAGGCCCAGTAGAGACACTTCTGGATCAACGGGAATATACAGTTCCAAATTGCTCTCTCAAGTATTAGTTAGATTAATTAGAATTAGAATACATTAGAAAATTTATATATATATATATATATACATATATATGTATATACATATACATATATATAAAATAAATTAGAAAAAATTAGAATTAGAATAAATTAATTAGAAAATTAGACACAATATATTAGCATTCCAGTATTCCCATATCCCCTCTGACATTCATAATAATCTTTTTCTATCATCTTAGCCAATCTGAGACAATCTGGTGGAACCTCAGAGTTGTCTTAATTTACATTTTTCTGATCAATAGTGATTTAGAGCATTTTTCATATGACTAGAAATAGTTTGAATTTCTTCATCTGAAAATTCTCTGTTCATATCCTTTGACCATTTATCAACTGAAGAATGGCTTGAATTCTTATAAATTTGAGTCAGTTCTCTATATATTTTAGAAATGACATCTTCATCAGAACCCTTGTATGTAAAACATTTTTCCCCTCAGTTTATTGCTTCCTGTCTAATCTTGTCTGTATCGGTTTTATTTATATAAAACTTTTTAACTTAAGATATTCAAAATTATCCATTTTGCATTCCATAATATATCCTAGTTCTTTTATGGCCATAGATTCCTTCCTTCTCCATAGATTTAAGAGGTAGACTATCCTTTGTGTTTCTAATGTGCTTAGTATATCACTTTTTATGTCTAAATCATGATCTCATTTCAATCTTATTGTGTATAGGGTGTTAGGTGTGGGCCAATGTCTAGTTTCTGCCATAATAATTTTCAATTTTCCCAACAATTTTATTCAAATAGTGTGTTTTTTATCCCAGAAGCTGGTGTTTTTGAGTTTCTCAAACATTAGATTACTCTAGTCATTAACTATTGCATCTTGTGAACTTAACCCATTCCCTTGATTGACTACTCTTTTTCTTAGCCAGTACCAAATGTTTTTGATGACCACTGCTTTAAAATATAGTTTTAGATTGGAACAGCTGGCCCCACTTCAAAAAATGGACATTTATAAATATAATTTCTTCTACCATTATCTATCTATACTTTCTTAATCTGGTAATTTGTTACTTGTTTTGAATCCTCCCTGATGTTCTGCTGGGCACATAATGATGTTCCCTTTTCTTTTGCTTTATTTTTGTTTGTATTCCTTTTCTGTTTTTCTTTTTTTTCTTATTCTTTTTTCAAATAAAATAATTTCAAAAATTATTTCCAAATAAATAAATAAAATTAAAATTATATTTTAAAAAGCAAACAAATATCAGTTTTAAATCAATTGACAAAACCTTGATTAGTTTTGGAGAAAGTGAAATAGAATATCACTTAATCACACTTTAAATATTTTTACAGCAATTTTCCTGTTAAAAATGGATAACTGAAGGTTTGGTATAATGTCATATAGAAAGAAAAAAATCAGTCAAGACAAAATTTTTATTCTATATAGCCTTTCCAATTCAACTGTTGATGAAACTAATTTCTTTCATTTACCTTTGAAGATCCCTCATGAAAATAAAGCATTACTTTTTAATTAATAACTTTAAACAGGGACAAATCAAAAGCCTTAAAAATTGCTTTTATATTTATGAGTCTGAGATAAGATAGTTCTAACTTATGTAATAGCTTCATAATCACTTAAATATTTTCACTATACCTCCATCAAATACTAAAGTCACTCATTTTTGCTGAAACATTTTGAACTGAAAGTTCTAGGTTTGAACTTGAAAGAAACACAGGCTGTGAAAAAGCAGAATTTGCAAGTGTTTAGTTCTGCTAAGAAGAGAACATGGGAGTTACCAGGGAAGCCTCATTCTTTTGAGTGGACTGAAAATGGGTATAGTTTCATTTGACTCAAAATAGGAAATTCTCGTATTCCACATCCACTTATTATTCAGAACTGTATTAATTATAATGTGACATACATAACATTTCCCATCAAGAAATTTCCTTTTTAATCAGAATAAACAAAGGAAAATCAAATTCAACCCACCAATAGTTCCTTGTTCTTTATTCTCTTGTTCTTCTTTTATTGAAAAGCCATTTCTCTTCCTGACAATTACTTATATTTCACCTATAGTTTCCTCATTTCAACTTTTAGCAATCTAACATTCAAGATTTAATTAATTTTATTTTATTAGTTTTGTCATCAACACAGACACATACACTTTTCTTTTCTTATTCATTGAGAGAAGTTCATTTTGAAGCAGCTTTCATATTTCTAGTCAGTCAACCCTTAAGAAGAACTTTATTCTTCTAACAGGTGAGTCTGTCAGCAAAGATTAAGAGTTGATTATCAAGCACTTTGACAAAGTTACTATCTGAGCCTTTCCCTCCCTCAATTAATGACACTACATTTTAATCCAAATGTCCATTATCTTGGTCATTAAAGAAACACCAGCCAAATCTATTATTGTACAGTATTTGTACAGTATGAAACAAAGACAAAGTCAATAAGTTATGACATTAATTCCCATGGCTTCTGAAAAATGGGCAATTAATATGGAAACATTTTCTTTTAGTGTTTTGCCCTTTTAATGAACATATGATGTGATTTATTTTATTTTATATTTTATATAAAATTTTACAATTTCATATATTCAGATAGTTTGAGAACCATGTTTTCTTTGTTGTTGTTATTGTCATTGTTACTAAGTATTTTATTTTCCCAAAAATATGTAAAGATAGTTTTCAACATATATTTTCATAAAACTTTGTGTTCAAAGTTTTTCTTCCTCTCTTTCTTACCTCCCCCATCCAAGACAATAAGCAAGCTGATATGTCCAATTATTTTAAACATATTTATATATTTTCAATGTTGTGCAAGAAAAATTAGACTAAAAAGAAAACATGAGAAAGAAAACAAACAAATAAATGAACAACAAGAATAACAAAAAATAGGTAAAAACTTTCCATCTCAAGTCTATTTAAATTGCCTTGAATTAACACATTTTTGAAGTCCATCATAATCTTCTTGTTAATATTATAATGTCTTCCTCATTCTATTCATTTCATTCCACATCAGTTCATGTAAGTTTTTCCAGATTTTTCTGAAGCTCATCTGCTCATCATTTTTTATAGAACATAATATTACATTATAGTAACATAGCATAACTTATTCAGCCATTCCCCAACAGATGGGCATTTACCCTATATTATATTCCTTCATTCCTTCATTTCTTCATTTCTCAATTCCTCCATTCCTCCCTTCCTCCCTTCCTCCCTTCCTCCTTTCCTTCCTCCCTCCCTCCCTTCCTTCCTTCCTTTCTTTTCTTTCTTTCTCTTTTTTCTTTCTTTCTTTCTTTCTTTCTTTCTTTCTTTCTTTCTTTCTTTCTTTCTTTCTTTCTTTCTTTCTTTCTTTTCTTTCTTTCTTTCTTTCCTTCCTTCTTTCTTTCTTTCTTTCTTTCTTTCTTTCTTTCTTTCTTTCTTTCTTTCTTTCTCTTTCCTTCTTTCTTTCTCAATAACTTTCATACTTGTCTTCATTTTTAGTGATGTCCTTGTTCAGATCTGCTGTTAGTTGAAAAGATGATTTCCTCTATTTACAGTTAAGTACTATTCAAGATATGCTAAATCCAAAGAACTTATACATTCCTTCTCTTCAAATCCTGATAAAATTGAAAACTTCATTTTTTTTCTATAGAGAAATTTTGGCTTCAAGGTTTCACATTATGTTTAAATTTTCTATTGGGTAATAGGTCTAAAATGTTTGTAAAATTTTTTGTCATACTCTAGTTGAGTCATTATAGATATGTTTAAAAATGGAGCTGCAAAATATAGGTACTGAATAAATTCTTGGTGATTGAAATGCTAAAAATATTCAACTCTATTCTTTTTTTAAACCTAAAATAGATTTTAATTTACAGGTAAAAGTAAAACTACCTTATGGTTAAAGTTACCATAGACAATGAAACAAATTCAATACTTAAACCTAAATGCAATAAATGCGTTTGCGGTTTTTTATGCAATGCAATTGGGGTCAAGTGACTTACCTGGAGTCTCACAGTTAGGAAGTGGTAAGTATCTGAAGCCAGATATGAACTCTTTTCCTCCTGATTCCAGGACCAGTACTCTTTCCACTGCACATTCTTTCCAATGTACCTGTCCCTACATTTTTTTTTTTTGGCAATTTTATTTTTTTATTTAGCTTTTTATTTTCAAAACATATGCATTTCAACATTAATCCTTGCATAGCCTTGGGTCCAAATGTTCCCCTCCTTTTCCCCACCCCCTCTCCTAGATGGCAAATAATCCAATATATGTTGTACATGTTAGAATATATATTAAATCCAATATAGGTAAACATATCTGTATAATTTCTTCCTGCACAAAAAAGATCAGCTCAAATAGGAAAGAAAATGAATAAGAAAACAAAATGCAAATGAACAACAACAAAAAGAGTGAGAATGTTATATTATGATCCATATTCAGTTCCTGTAGTCCTCTCTGGGTGTAGATGGCTCTCTTCCTCACAAGATCATTGAAATTGGTCTCAATAAAGTCATTGTTGAAAAGAGTCACATCCATCAGAATTGATAATTGTATAATCTTGTTGCTGTGTATAATGATCTCCTGGTTCTGCTCATTTCACTTAGTATCAGTTCATGTAAGTTTCTCCAGACCTTTTTAAAATCATCGTCCTGATTGTTTCTTATAAAACCATAATATTCCATAATATTCTGATGCCATAACTTATTCAGCCATTCTCCAACTATTGGGCATCCACTCAGTTTCCAGTTTCTTGCTATTACAAAAAGGGCTGCTACTAACATTTTTTCACAAGTGGGTCCCTTTCCTTCCTTTAAGATCCCTTCGAGAGTGTTCCAAATCACTATTGATCAGAGAAATGCAAATTAAGGCAACTCTGAGATACCACTACACACCTGTCAGATTGGCTAAGATGACAGGAAAAAATAATGATGAATGTTGGAATACAGGAAAACTGGGACACTGATGCATTGTTGGTGGAGTTGTGAATGAATCCAACCATACTGGAGAGCAATCTGGAATAATGCCCCAAAAGTTATCAATCTGTGCATACCCTTTGTTCCAGCAGTGCTACTATCCCAAAGAGATACTAAAGAAGGAAAAGAGACCTGTATGTGCCAAAATGTTTGGCAGGTCTCTTTGTGGTGGCTAGAAATTGGAAAATAAATGGATGCCCATCAATTGGAGAATGGCTGAATAAGTTGTGGTATATGAACGTTATGGAATATTATTGTTCTGTAAGAAAGGGCCAGCAGGATGAATACAGAGAGGCTTGGAAAGACTTACATGAACTGATGGTAAGTGAAATGAGCAGAACCAGGAGATAATTATATACCTCAACAACAATACTGTATGAGGATGTATTCTGATGGAAGTGGATTTCTTTGACAAAGAGAAGATCTAATTCAGTTCCAATTGATCAATGATGGACAGAATCAGCTACACCCAGAGAAGGAACACTGGGAAATGAATGTAAACTGTTTGCATTTTTGTTTTTCTTCTCAGGTTATTTTTACCTTCTGAATCCAATTCTTCCTGTGCAACAAGAGAACCGTTCAGTTCTGCACATATATATTGTATCTAGGATATACTGTGACATATTTAACATGTATAAGACTGCCTGCCATCTAGGGAGGGAGTGGAGGGAGGGAAGGGGAAAGTTGGAACAGAAGTGAATGCAAGGGATAATGTTGTAAAAAATTACCCATGCATATGTACTGTCAATAAAAAGTTATTAAAAAAAAAGAAACTAAATAAAAAAAGATTCCTTTGGAATATTGGACCAATAGAAACACTGCTAGATCAAAGGGTATGCAGTTTGATAATTTTTTGAGCATAGTTTTAAATTGCTCTGCAGAATTGCTGGATTTGTTCACAGTTCCACTACCAATGTATTAGTATTCTGTTTTTCCCACATCCCCTCCAACAATAATCATTACCTTTTCCTGTCATCTTTATCAATCTGAGAGGTATGTAATGGTATCTCAGCAACTCAACTCTTTAAGTATATGTGATTAATTCTAAAAGCAAATAAACAAAATTATATCTCTTGGCTTAGTTAGGAAAATAATGAATTTTAAATCAACATTAATAAATTAACCTCCAACTTAATCTTTAATACTTCCCTACAAATAAAGGCACCATCAATTCAACTTCTAAGTAAGCAGTTAGCTACCCTTATGCCCCTTTTTAAAATCCACTTCCTGTACCTCATTTTCCCTATATGCATTTCATATTCTTAGAGCAATTCTTTATCCTCTCATGACTTACATGTCAATTTACCAAACTATTAAATTTATACACAACATAAGAAACATGGTTTAATGGTAAGAGTCAAGTCCACAAGAGTTTATTAAACTATTTCTGTGTACCTGCCATGCATTGTCCTAAGTGATGAAAACATAAAGCAAAAAGACTTTTTGTCCTAGAAGAGCTTAGATCCTATTAGAAAAAAACAACTCTTATAGGGTAAATTAGAATCATTCCTTTGTCCAGAAACTTGAGTGGTTAAATAGGTGTCCTTTTTCAAAAAATTTCAAGGGCCACTAAGGAATGGTTTCGTGTCCCACCCACATAGTTATTATATGTCAGAAGCAGGGTTTGAAAACAACTTTTCTTGATTTCAAGATCGCTCCTCTACCCATTAGATTATGATTCTTCTCTGTTAGAAAACAAACAAACAAACAAACCAAACCTAACTCATTCCTAAATTTAACATTTACAATTCTCAACCTTCTTGATCCAAATTTATTTCTCACTGTTCTTCATGCACTCTACATTACTACTAATTATTCTCCTGATTTATTCCATCTCTCTTTTTTTCCCAGAGGCCATCAAATTTTTCTCTTCCGTTAAGGCTTATTTCAGTTGTCATCTCTTTCTTGGAGCCTCTAAAGTTTTTTCTTCAAATTTTGCTAGGGACCTTGTCTGACCTTTTCTTTTTGTCTTTATAACATTAACCTTGTAGCAATCTTGGATATAGGCAGTATGCCCACCAACAGGCTGCAGACTGAAAAGGGCACCGATTGATTAGGTCATTTTTCATTTTTGTATCTTGAGCTCACTAAGATATCCAAAATGTATTCAATTCATCAACACTGTGATCTCTATGTCTCAGAATTTCTTCTATATTGTTGTTGTTTGTTTAACATTCTTAAAGAGGCCCATGAAAGCAGGGATGCGAGGCCATGACATGCAAGTTAGTTTGGATTGAAATAAGGGAGGGTTGTGCACATGCTTTACTTTCTCATGTGGAAGCATTTGGGTCCAGTGGCAAGATAAATAAGGAGAACTGGAAATGACTCCAGATGCAGTAGGAGACCTTGTTCTTATAAGATCTTTAATAGGTCTCAGTCTAACTGAGGCAGTACCCAATCAGTTATTAAGGCTAGGTAAGAAAAGAGAAAGAGATTGGCCTATTTTACCTATTTTGAGGTCTCTGCTATCTCACACGGATGCAGTTTGAGCACAACAGAGCACCTGAGAGTTTATGGCAAACAAGCTTAGACTTTATTCACATGCTTTACACTTTACTCTATGACCTCCTGCATTCTTACTACCTCTCCCCAGGACAAGCTCCAGGTGGAAAAAGGGAGCATTAAAAAAAGGATGCATTAATTTCCCCTCCAAGCTTATATAGGGTCTATGAGGTCACAGGCACAAGCCAATGAAATTTACCTCCTGAACTTGACGAGATCTGAGTGAGATTTTGGGATTCCTGCCATGGCTGGAGGTTCCAACCACGAAGGAAGTCCCTAAGTACTCAACTCCAATCACATTCGGAGACACCTACTCCATCTCAACTGTGCTTGCCTGACCTTTCCAAAGTTCCCTTGTAGTCTTATACATGTTAAATATGTTATAGTATATCCTAGATACAATATATGTGTGCAGAACCGAACAGTTCTCTTGTGGCACAGGAAGAATTGAATTTAGAAGATAAAAATAACCTGGGAAGAAAAACGAAAATGCAAACAGTTCACACTCATTTCCCAGGGTTCCTAATTCTGTCCATCACTGATCAACTGGAACTGAATTAGATCTTCCCTTTGTCGAAGATATCCACTTCCATCAGAATACAACTAGATTTCTTTCTTAAGAACTATGCCTTTACATATGTATATAGTAATACTTATAGGTTATAACAAACTTTATATGTATTTTCACTTTTGAATCTCCTAATTACCCTTTGCAAAAGATACTACAAACATTATTTCCATTTTATAGAAGAGAAAAAATTGGCCTTAATGATTGACATGTGGTATGGCAGATAGTAATATGGCCAAAATTTGAAAATGGATCTTACCATTTCCAAGATGAAGGTTTGATCCACTATGCTAGGCTGTCTCTTTGAAGGTGAAGAGAAAGTCAGAATACCTGGAATGTAAATATATAATCCAAAATCAGGCATCCTGGAATTTGTATCTGAGATAGTAAACAGGAAGAAATCCTGAGGTCAAAGTTCAGAAATGGATGAAAGAAAGAGGAAAATATAGCTTGAGTCCTAGAACAATAGTTCTAAAAATGGACATCTAAACCAACCCATAATAGGAAAAATCCATAGAAGGGAACATTCAAGACATTAGTCCACTGATAATCTGTCATATACAAAAGATCTTCCATATAGTTCTTATACTATTGAAAGCTTTGGAACAGATGCATAAAAAGCATGATGTATTAATAAACTTAGTACTGTCTATTCTGATTGTAGGAAATGATTTTTTTCTTGCTCTGTACATTTGGGGCATCATAGATTTGAGACATATCAAGAGTAGATAGACCTTGATCTATAGCTATATCTGAATCTATAACCTAAAAAAAAGTAAGATTCAGCTTCTTCATGTAGGAAGAAATAACACAGCCAAAAGTAATTTGGGATATAATAAATCTTTTAATTTAGAAGAATAAAATTTAAGGAAGGTAGCATTTTCTTTTCTTTCTTCAGTTGAAGACTTTGTAAGAAAAAGGACGAAATAGGAAATAGATATTTGGATGCTTTGAAGAAATGAACTTTGCATTTTGGACAATGGCTTAGGCTAGTAAAAAAAAAATGCCCTTCTCATAAGGGATGGAGTGTCAATAATAGGGATTTATTAAAAAAATTGTTTGTCAAGATATATACTGTACCACAAGAGAACTGTTCGGTTCTGCACACATATATTGTATCGAGGATATACTATAACATATTTAACATGTATAAGACTACAAGGGAACTTTGGAAAGGTCAGGCAAATTGTCTCTTGACACTTAGACTTTATCTAAAGTGATTTGGGCTATTACAAAACTATAAAATCAGGTTCTCAATTTTTTAGCAAAGAACTATGTCTTAGATATCTTGTCTTCCCCTTTATCAATAAGTCCATTATATATCGATCAATATCTAAATTGATCCATGAGTTCATAGGTATAGATTTTCTCTATATTGTATTCATTGTGACCCTTTTTTTTGTCTAGTAGGGTTTTTTGGAGTTAGAACAGATGTCTGAGGCCATCTAGTTCCAACCCTTCATTTTACAAAGTAGAAATATGAGAACCAGAGAGATTAGATGAATTGTGCAAAGTTACACAAGTAGGAAGTTACAGGCACTTGAAATTAGTTGTGTGTTTATGTGTAATGACTACAGGTATTTCTAGACTAATATATAGAGTTAGAATAGAAAACTAAATCAGAAATTTTGACATAGAGGTACAAACAAGAATCATCAGCATTCCAGAGACCAGACTAGGTAATACCCTTTATTGGAATGTCCCAATAAAATACATGCTTCATATAAAAGAAGAAAACTTTGAGATATAATGGAGGTAGCATATATGGAATTGATTTATCTGAGAATGAAAAAAGATAGATGGATAAAAATATATTGTAATATAAAGAGATTTAAACCTTTAAGAAAATATAGAAACTAAATTGTGCAGTACTATGATTTATGTATAATGTTGTTTGCTTTTTTCTAATACAAATTTAAAAATTGGCATAAAAGAAAGGTTAGTACTGATGGGAGACCTAGCTTTCTAGACATTTCCTGAGAACTGATACAACTGGTGTATCACAGAGATTATGAGAGATAGGAGATATATACAGAGACAGAGAGAGACAGGAGCTAGTTTAGATTTGCTTTCCAAAGAAAGAGTTACATGGAGAGGGGAAATGAAAGGAACCTTATATGAACAGTCAAAATAATACACATTTGCTTAGCTTTTGGAGGTATTCAGAATCCTTTGCATGCATTTGCATGTATTTGCATGATTTGATTCTCATGAGGAAAAAAGTCGGTGTTGTTGCGATATGGGAGCCACCTGCCAGTGGCTCTGGAGGTCTAACTCGGACCTGTAGAATGGATCTCTTCATGTGAGAGGAGGATGATGATACAAGGAGATTGAGAGGCATTTGCATTCTCTGACCTCTCTCATCTTCCCTCTTTCCTCCAATTTATTTAATTCCCAATCCACAAGGAACATCTGCATAAGTAAAGGCTGCTTTGCAACTCCTTCAATTCACAACTGTGGAGGCTCTGGGAGAATTGACCTGCCTCTTCACTTAGGCATGGTCCTATATTTATATTTACAAACATATACCTCATTGGATCACCCTTATCATCCTATTTACAACAATTTTGTTCATTCAACTGGTGAATGTCCTAATCTTATAAATTTGAATATCTCCTATATTTTAAAAGTGAGATATTTATTAAAGAAATATGGTATAAAAATATCCCTTGTACACCAAATTATTTTGTTCCCGTCTAATTTTAATAAGATTAGTTTTGTTTATTAAAAAATAAATTAAAATAAACAAGAAACTTTTTTAAAAAATGTATATAATTAAACCTGTCCATTTTACTTTTTTTAATATAATCTTTATCCTTGTTGGTTCACAAAATGATGCACTATTAATAGATTTTTAAAGATAATTTCTTCCCTGATCTTTAATTTGTTTTACTTCATAAGACACAATTTTTTATAAGTAAGTTAAACCAATTTGAAGCTTGTCTTGATAGGTGGTGTTTCTTCCCATCTGCTTTCTAGTTTTCACAGGTAATTTCATTAAATAATGAATCTTAACTACAATAGTCAGAGACTTTGGATTTATTGAGGACTAGAATACTAGCCCTATTTGCTTTTGTACGGTGTACTTAATCTGTTCCACTGATGGACCTTTTTGAAGCTGATACTAAATCACTCTGAAGATTACTTTTTTTTTTTTTTTTGATATAAACTTTTATCCAGCATACCTAAAATCATATAAAATGCTCAAAAGGGTTTTTTTTTTTTGTGTTTTTGTTTTTGTTTTTTTTTAGGATTGAATATTTCTGTTTATTTTTATTATTTATTTAATTTGAAGGCTTTTATTTTCAAAACACATGCATAGATAGTTTTCAGAATTTACCCTTCCAAAACTTTGTTTTCCAAAATTATTATCTCCCTCCTTCCCCCCCCCATTTCCTCCCCTAGATGGCAAGTAATCCAATATATGTTAAATATATGTTATATCTACTATACATGTTTGAACAATTATCATGCTGCACAAGAATACTCAGATCAAAAAATGATAAAACAAAATACAAGCAAATAACTGTGATATTTGGGCTAGCTTTCTGGGGGACCTCCAGAATGGCCTTAGTCTCAGTGGAGCAGTGTAGAAGACAGAAGAGCCACCAGGAGGATGGTCAAAGATAGAAACTCTCTCTTCCAATCCTTCTTAGCTAGTATATATCCTATTACAATTTCATCATTATAGCATACTATGTGTGTGTGAACTAGATAACCATTACATCACTATGCTAAGTATTAAGTGTATATATGAACTAGAAAACCATTATCTCATCAATTCCACTGAGTTAACACTTTGTTTCAAGTATACTTCTCCAGAGTTCTGCCCTCTACAGCTCCTGCTTTCTTTTGTTTTAGAACACATGTGTTCACGTCCTCCCTGACTTCTCAGGGAGGCGAGTACACCAGACTAGATATTTTTAGCAGGTTTCCTCTGGACTGAAGGATCTTACTTGAGAAAGGTATACATAAATACATCAGCAATCAGCATGGGAGATATTAAACAAACACACAGTAATATAACACAGGCTAGAAGTGATGCTACAAACAACATGAATCAACATGAGGAATTATACATGCCCATACATGCTCCTAGAAGGAGGGTGTATAAATAACAATCACCCATACACTTCCTTCAGCCTCCAAGAGATAGTCAAAAACCAATCTATTGTCCATTACTTCATGTGTCAGGTAATCCAATGATTCCTGCAGCTTTTGAAGTCTTTCAGTAGTCTCATCAACAATTTTGATGTTCATGAGTCATGCTTTTTCAGTGGCACATATTGTCAGAGATGGAACCATCTGATATTTCCTGAATCTTTTCCTTTGTTTCAAGGGTCTTCTCTTTTTCTGTCTCTCTGTGATGGACAAGGAGAATATGGCTCGTTGGCACCCATCTGATTCCTTCATCTGTAGAAACACAAACAAACCCTCTCCTCCAATCAGTTAACCTATCTGGCCCCTTCCATTCACCACTTCCTGGATCTCTCCATATCCACTCTCAGATGCTTTCACAGAATACATTGATTTATGCATTAGTATAAAAGGTGTATATCTTGTCAGGTCCTATCTCAGATAATTGTACTGCTCACTTAATGGCCTTTAATAAGATTCTAGCCACAAGCACTGGGTGAGGAGTAAGGCTTTGGTCTGGTTATACTGGGAGGTTCATCCACTCTATCACACTGTGCCCTTGATAAAGGACTGTTGTGGGTGACTTTTTTGTAGCAAAAACTGATATTTCTAAGGGGTTTTGAGTGACTCTTTCAACCACATTGGATAAAGCCAGTTCAACTTCTCTCAAAGCCTCTTGAGCTTCTTTTGTAAGCTAGCATGGGGAGTTTAAAGCAGTGTCTTCCCTTAAAATGTCATATAATGGTTGTAACTGATAGGTAATTAAGCCTAACACTGGACCATGGATATCTCCTATCAATTTCTGAAAGTCATTTAAGGTGTTCAGCTTCTCTGTTCTTATTGTTTTTGTACTGTAAGTGCCTTAGGGTATACTTCATATTCTAAATATTGAAAAGGAGTGTGCCTTTGAATTTTTCCTGGAGCTGTGTGCAATTTGTAGTTCCTTAATGTTTCTATGTCTTTTCTAGACATGCTTCTAACATTTGCTCTGCAGGTGCATACCCCAAGATATCATCCATGTAATGTAATGACATATCTTTTGGAAATGCTTTTCTTACTGGAGTAAGAGTAGCGGCAACATACATTTGACACATAGTAGGGCTATTTTTCATTCCCTGTGGCAAAATTGTCCATTCATATCTTTTATAAGGCTCAGCTAAGTTAATGCTGGGCACTGAAAAGGCAATTTTTTTTCATATCCTCCTTATCCAGAGGGAAAGAACAGAAACAATCCTTAATGTCTATAACCCAAAGAGGTCATTCTCTAGGCAAGTGAGTAGGAGATGGAAGTCCAGGCTGAAAAGTTCCCATAGTTTCCATCTGTTTATTTACTTTTCTTAAACCAGTCAACATCCTCCATTTTCCAGATTTCATTCTTACAACAAGTACAGGGGAATTCTAAGGACTTAGAGTAGGTTGTAAGTGTCCTTGCTCAAGTTGCTCCTGTACTATGTCTAATAAGTCCTGATTTTTTTTTCACTTGCTAAGGGTCACTTTTCTACCCACACTGGTGTATCAGTTTTCCATCAAATAGGAAAAAATGAAAGTGAAGCAGGTCTTCAATAGCAGCCCTGCCTAAAAAGCTGAAGTACTCATTTGTAATCCTAGTTGTTTTAAGATGTCTCTTCCCCTCAAATTGATGGTGACCTTTTCAACTATAAAAGGAGTAAAAACTCCTGCTTCACCTTCAAATGTCCATCTCAAAGGGGCAGCTCTAACTTCAGCTGCTATTGATCCTCCCACATCCTACAGACATATAGGTGTCTGCCTTAATCTTTGGCCAATGACTGGGCCAATTGGCACCGGTATCTACCAAGCCTTCCAATGATATGCCATTTACATAGCTGGTGAGCATAGTATGATCAGCTGTAATAGTTGCAGTCCAGAATATTCCTGGATTCTGTTGCTGAGAGTCAAAATCTGGGTAAATATCACCAAATTGCCTAACAGGAGTGTGTATCAGTAAACCTGATGCTACTACTTCTCCTGGTTGATAAGTCACGTGTTGTCTACCTGTATTAGTGACTGGGATATTATCTACATATTCCCCAGTTTCCCAAAGCAGTGTATGAATGGGCACTGTTTTGTAAACTCTCTCAGGAGGCGAAATGGTCAAGATTACTGTGCCTGGAGGCAAGGGATCCATAGGCTGGACAGGGACAGATGTCTCTTCTCTAGGAGATATCTCAGTAGTCCCAGCTGCATACAACTCTATTCTCCCCAATTGTAATCCCTTTCTCCCATCAGTTTCCTTCTCGGCTAATTGATCATGTTGGAGTACTGAACTTCTAAAGTCTCTCTGGGTGCAACATTGGTTGCCATCTTGCTCCAAGTGTTTTTTGCCTGAGCCCCAACTCAGACTTCCTGAGTCAATCTACATTCTGATGCCCAATGGAAGCCTCTGTTGCATTTTGACATAGGGTTTTTGGTCTTGTTCTCCCACCCTGTCTTCTCTGCCAACATTGAGCTTTCAGATACCCTTCTTTACCATATTGAAAGCATCGACGAGTCTCTCTGGAAGTCCCTTGCCAAAAGGGACCCTTTCTTCCTATGTTCTGATGTTGAAAAGTCTGCATCATAGCCTGAGTATAAAAGGTATTTGTGCCTACTTTGGCACAGCATCTTACGATCTCCTTTGAAGATGAATCCTTGTGTAGTCCTAGTATAATTCTCTGCAAACCTCATTAGCATTTTCTTAGCAAGTTTTTTTTTTTTTTTTCCCTTCTTGATCTTAGTATTCTTGTGTAGCCATGATAATTATGGAAATATGTGTAGAAGAATTGCATAACTTTTAACATATATTGGATTATTTGCCATCTTGGGGAGGGGTGGTAAAAAGGGAGGGAGAAAAAAAATGGAACACAAGGTTTTTCAGTGGTGAATATTGAAATTATGTATGTCTTCAAGATAAAAGGCTTTAAATAAATAAATGCAAAATGGAGGTTAGGCTGATCTCAGAGATACTCCCTGGGAAGTTGGAGGGTCCTTCAAGGAGAAAATGTTTAAATACTATACTTAAATAACTTCATGCTACAAATTCATCTCTATAATTTCCAATTAGTAAATGTCATAATGTGATTATTATTTTTCTGAAATTTCTAACAGACACTTACAGGGTAATAAAATTGTATCATTATGAAAGTATTTTGTGTTTTAATCTGTATGATGTTAGATTATGAATTGAATTGTTAGAAAATATGGTCATAAAGTTTGAAAACAGGTACTTAATTGGTTATCTTTTGCTGGAAAAGGATAACAGTGACACAGATTTGAGGAAAGAGATAAAACTTTTACTCTCTTCTGCAAAGTTTGGGGTACTTTATGTTTAGTCAGGTTTTTTAGACCTTGATGACAGTAGGTTGTGAAATTTTGAAGTGATAAAATGATTCAATGAGAAACTAGGACCATTTCCTGTCAATGTGGGAATTTTATTAATAGAAAAGGATGATTTTATCTGTTTCATCATAAACAGTTTATGAAATAAAAGTTTATGTGGAATAGTAAATATTAAAGTTAGTATCAATAGACCTGAGATATAAAAATTTTATTTTTGCCATAAAGACTAATAGGCAATTAGGATATTTTTTAATTTGAAAGTTTATGTTACACTTTTTCAGACTTTTTGAATGGACTACCATTTATTTACTATATATACGAAAATACAGAATGTGATTATTCTAAATTATTAATGATTACTTTCTAGCCCAGAGTGGATTTAAACTAGAAAGGATAAATAATGGAAGTTGTCTATTTATATATCCTACCCTTCTTGATGATCTTCCCTTATATTGATAAGTTTAAGCAATGTTTATCAACATAATCATTGAGATTTTAAAGTTGAAAGAAAGCATTGAGTTAGGACAATACAATGTAATTGAACAGACAAAAGAAAATTAAATCCCCAAACAGTGAATTGCCTAAAGTAACACTAGAATAAAAGAGCTACTGGACTGACTACCAGCACAATATTTGTCATTTTTTTTCCCCCGAATGCTATGATGCCTCCTAACCATCTTTTAGTGGTTCTTGGCCACTCACCAATAATCCTTCTGTGTGTTTATACAGTCCCTTTCCTTCTACATTTTGCAGTTATATACATATGCTGAATTCAATGATATTAAATAATAGAGCATTACTTAAAATAAGAATTTCTCCTGGAAAACAGAAAATAATCTGTAAGAGTCATGCTACTCTCTTCTCTGAGTATTTTAAATAGTAGTGTGACCACCATTTCAAGTCACTGAATCTAAAGGGTTTTCAGATGAATGTCTTATCACTCAACATTTTTTTCTCTGTAATGGCCTAACTCTGGGTATTTGTTCTATTTTCTTGTATTTAATTCAACATTTCTTTTTTATTTCATTTTTCACTTGCCTAAATCATCTCTTTTCAAATATTGAACTTTGGTCAAGGTCTTATTTGTTTTACTCTTCTTTCTTCTGTATTAGGACCAAGCTCTTAAACTTCCCTAATTTCCTGTGTGCTTCATCACATTTCATTTTATATATTTTATTTGACTTATGTATTTGTAAATACTCTGTCATGATCCTGACTTAAAGTCTGTCTGATAACCTCTTACCTTTCAACACATTTAAGAAAATTATAATAGCATTACCATCTCCTATCAAATTTCAAGACATTTATTACCTTCCAAATTCTAGATCATTCATCAATAAATATGGCAATAAGTATTTAAGAATAACTTAGAATTATCATATTTTATATTGCTATTTTTTTGACAGCAGGAAATTTCCTTTTTGTCAGAACAATTATTTTTATAAATTCCTGAGATAGGTTGGGAACTTTGAGTTACTAGGTAAGGAAGATTTTATCTGTTTCATTATAAACAGTTTATGAAATAAAAGTTTATGTGGAATAGTAAATATTAAAGTTAGTATCAATAGACCTGAGATATAAAAATTTTATTTTTGCCATAAAGACTAATAGGCAATTAGGATATTTTTTAATTTGAAAGTTTATGTTACACTTTTTCAGACTTTTTGAATGGACTACCATTTATTTACTATATATACGAAAATACAGAATGTGATTATTCTAAATTATTAATGATTACTTTCTAGCCCAGTGTGGATTTAAACTAGAAAGGATAAATAATGGAAGTTGTCTATTTATATATCCTACCCTTCTTGATGATCTTCCATTATATTGATAAGTTTAAGCAATGTTTATCAACATAATCATTGAGATTTTAAAGTTGAAAGAAAGCATTGAGTTAGGACAATACAATGTAATTGAACAGACAAAAGAAAATTAAATCCCCAAACAGTGAATTGCCTAAAGTAACACTAGAATAAAAGAGCTACTGGACTGACTACCAGCACAATATTTGTCATTTTTTTTCCCCCGAATGTTATGATGCCTCCTAACCATCTTTTAGTGGTTCTTGGCCACTCACCAATAATCCTTCTGTGTGTTTATACAGTCCCTTTCCTTCTACATTTTGCAGTTATATACATATGCTGAATTCAATGATATTAAATAATAGAGCATTACTTAAAATAAGAATTTCTCCTGGAAAACAGAAAATAATCTGTAAGAGTCATGCTACTCTCTTCTCTGAGTATTTTAAATAGTAGTGTGACCACCATTTCAAGTCACTGAATCTAAAGGGTTTTCAGATGAATGTCTTATCACTCAACATTTTTTTCTCTGTAATGGCCTAACTCTGGGTATTTGTTCTATTTTCTTGTATTTAATTCAACATTTCTCTTTTATTTCATTTTTCACTTGCCTAAATCATCTCTTTTCAAATATTGAACTTTGGTCAAGGTCTTATTTGTTTTACTCTTCTTTCTTCTGTATTAGGACCAAGCTCTTAAACTTCCCTAATTTCCTGTGTGCTTCATCACATTTCATTTTATATATTTTATTTGACTTATGTATTTGTAAATACTCTGTCATGATCCTGACTTAAAGTCTGTCTGATAACCTCTTACCTTTCAACACATTTAAGAAAATTATAATAGCATTACCATCTCCTATCAAATTTCAAGACATTTATTACCTTCCAAATTCTAGATCATTCATCAATAAATATGGCAATAAGTATTTAAGAATAACTTAGAATTATCATATTTTATATTGCTATTTTTTTGACAGCAGGAAATTTCCTTTTTGTCAGAACAATTATTTTTATAAATTCCTGAGATAGGTTGGGAACTTTGAGTTACTAGGTAAGGAAGTTACTAGTAAGGAAGAGTTGAACATAAGGAATTAGAATTAGAATCATGGAAGTTCAAAATTCAAATAGGCTTCAGGGTTTATATAATCTTACACACATTAAAAAAAATCCTTCTATATAATATATCAGACATCCTAGCCTTTGCTTGAAAATCTCCAGAGAATGGAAAAACCCATAATCATCAAAGGAATCTCATTTAACTTTTAGATTTGCTTTGCATCAAACCTAATTCACACCCAGTTAAATGTGGAACAATCTGCTTATCTTCTCCATTACCCTTTGTATTTTCCTATGCAAGACTGATTCTTAACTACAATTCTCTTGTACTATAGTTACACATATCTATGCAACATCATAGTGACATTAGGGTAACAAAGTTACTGTAGGCTTATATTTCAAGGAGGGGTTAAGGTCCATTAGATACACACACACACACACACACACACACACACACATATACACACAAACACACACATACAGAAACACCCAGATTACAATTATCCATAAGAAGTCCATCCTATTCTCTTCCAGTTCAATTTCAGGTTCATCTAATTTTCTATTTGAAATGTATGACCCAAATTCTTCTGTCTCTTTCATTATCTATCTACTTACGTAGCTATCTACCTATATCCATATCCATGACTTCTACTTATCCTGTAGATATGCATATGTGTATGTCAGTGTGATCATATGAATATACATAGTACACATATATAACTTTTATGGATGTGGAAGTGGACATCTATGTGCATGTGAATAGGATCATTTATACACATATATAGATATACACATGTACACAAAAGAAACAATAATTTTTCACATGACTTTGACATGTTCTCTTCCATCAGAAGCCTTGAAATTCATCTTTAAACACCTTAAAATTGTTTCCCCTCAGGGGAAAGTATATTTGGCATGGGGAACAGGCAATGGAAATCATTTGGGAGGTAGACCACAGTAAATAATACATAATACATAGACCATTTTGCTTAGACTAGGGAACATATGAAGGGAGAGTCACCTTTGTAAGACTGAAAGGAAATTTTGATCCATGTTATTAAGGGCTTTAAATTCAAATAGAGAAGTTTATATCTGACCCTAGAGTTGCAGGAATATCACTTTGATTGGTTATTATGTGAAAAGAAAGACAAAAAAATGTATAGGACTAGTTGTCATGGGGCATGTAGTCAAAAAGATATATTAAAATTCCACTACAATTATTAGCTACATGATCCTGAATGAATTTTCTTGACCCCAGTTTCCAAATTTATTAAATGAAGGGAGGTGTATGGGAATTCAAGAATTGTTTTTCTCCCAACCCTACATCTATAACTTATTTCAGGATTGGAGAAGGGGAGAAATTCATGGTATTATGACATAGGAGCTTATGATAATACTCTAGGTAAGAAGTGATGAATGCCTAATATTCGGTGATTGTTTTATGAGTACAAATAAAAGGATTTATCTACAGTAGGTTCATAAGTCTATACACACACACACACACACACACACACACATATATATATATGCAAATATACACACATGTGAGTGTATATGTGTGTGGGAAATGGTGCCCTTTTCTAGTGTGAGGTGAGCAAGGAAGGAGACAGTTCAAAATATAAAATACAAGGAAAAATAAAGAAAAAACAGAAAAAAATGTGGGCCATCTCAGAGGAAAGGCACTAAGATTAAGAAAGTGGGAAAGGCTGCTTTTTTTCTTTTTTCCTTTTTATTCTTTTGTTTAAAAAAGTTTATATGTGTACATTCATTTTTTTACATGTTTCCATATGAGTTATCTTGGAAGCAAAAAATCAGAACAAAAGGGAAAAACTACAAAGAAAAAAAAATATAAAAGTAATATGTGTTTATCCACCTTTGGTCTATGTAGTTCTTACCCTGGATGAAAATGGTGTTCTCCATCCAAAGTTCATTGGATCACTTGGATCACTGAATCGCTGAGAAGAACCAAGTCCATCGCAGTTAATCACCATACAATTTTGCTGTTGCTATGTGCAATGTTCTCCTGGTTCTGCATACTTCATGTAAATCATCCCAGGCTTCTTTAAAAATCAGCTTGCTCATAATTTCCCATAGAACAATACTCCATTACTCTTATATATCCACCCAACCCTTACCCAATTCTCCATTTTTCTACCACCACAAGAACTGATACAAACCTCTGCCTATTTGGGTCTTTTCCCCTCTTTCATGATTTCTCTGAGACATAATACTTAACAGTGGTACAGCTGTACCAAAGGGTATGCACAGTTTTAAGTGTCCCCACCATTCCCCTCTCCCCGCCCAAGACATACCTACAAATGGCTCTTCAGAATGATCAGATCAGTTCGCAACTTCACCAATAATGCATCAGTATCCCAGTTTTCACACATCTCTTCCACCAACATTTATCATTAGTTTTTCCTGGCATTTTAATCACTCTGATAGGTCTAAGTTGGTTCCTCAGAGTTGTTTTAATTTTTATTTATCTAATAAATAGTGATTTAAAGCATTTTATATGACAATAGATGGCTTCAATTTCTTCATCTGAAAATAGTCTGTTGATTTTTTTTTTCTTTTTTGTTGTTGATTGCAAATTTTTTTCTCTGTTTTGGAGATTTTGAAATTTAGTAATGATGTTCCCATGTGTTTTCATTGTAGTATGTCTTTGTATGTATGTCGGTTGCTCAAATATTGTTGTTTTCTCTTCTTGATCTATTCTCAGGATCTATAGTTTTTCTTGTGAGATGCCTCACATACTTTTGTATTTTGTTTTCTTTCTGTCTTGGTTTCATAACTTTTTTTCCCCTGAGGCAATTGGGTTTAAGTGACTTGCCTAAGGTCACATAGTTAGGAAGAGTTAAGTGTATGAGGTCAAATTTGAACTCAGATCCTTCTGAATTCAGGGCTGGTGCTCTATCCACTGTACCACCTAACTGCCTCCCAAATCTAATTTTCAAAGAATAATTTTCGTTTTTAAGATTTTGGATCGCCTTTACAAGTTGGTTGACTTTTGTTTCATAATCTTGTTTTTCTTCAGTCTCTCATTTGATTTTTAAAGGTTTTTTTTTTTTTTTGAGTTCTTATAAAAATACTTTTTGAATACTTTTTGATGGTAGAAGAGCCTTTTTTTTTTTTAAATCCACTTTGGTATCCTCTAGATGTTTTTGGAATCCCAAACTAAAAACTCTACCCTCCTCTAAGTGCCTGAGGCCAGCAGCTTCATTGCCCCATTGTTTCTGCCATCACCAGAAATATGTTGACTCAATCTTGCCTAGGGTCATATCTCAACTGCACAGTTAGTCCTGGTGTTCTTTATCAGCTGAGGTTCTCTTAATCTTCCCAGATGTAGACTCCCAATTCCCTACACTGTCCTGGGAGGTGAAAATTCCTGTTGTTGGAGATGCAGCTATCTCCAAACCTGGCTAGCACCAGAGCTCTTTGTTTGCTGTTTCAGCAGAAGTAGCTTGGTTCTGCATATTTCATGTTTGTGTAATCTGAATCCTAGGGTCTTTCTTTGGGATGCCTGTTCTGTCCCAAGTCTTGTTTTTCACATTGCTTTGATGTGCAATTTTATTTTGCTTATGGGGGAAACATGGAGAGCTTGGAATTTTCTGATCTATTCTGTAATCCTCCCAGAATCTTCCAAGATGACAGTTTTAAAGTCTTCTATTCTTATCTTTTTGATGTTGGGACAAAGTGAAGAAGATGACCACCACTTTCATGGTATCACCCTTTTCCTAAGTGATGATTTTATTGAAAGATATCAAAAAGAGCCACAAAGAACAAAGAAGAAATGAACCTGCAGGATTTGGGGAAAAAAAAAAAAAAAACCTTGGATATTTAATATTCTTGCATCTATTTCTTCTGGCATGATTTTCATGGCAAGCCTTGAGTATTAAAGTTCTTAATTTAATAAAGTGGAGGGGAAGCTAAGATTCCTTGAGAGACATAAGAGAAACAATCTTATTCAACAACTTTCTACTTATGAAAATCAGAAGGGGCAGATGGGAAAGAATGCATATTCACCAATAGTGTCCATCATTATGATAAAGGAGACCTAGCACAACCAAAGTTAAAGAGTGATTCCCTGTAATTGGTGAGGACTTTCATTCTAATATATCTATTTGTAGATGACAAGATGCTAGTTACATCAAGTGCTGAGTCTATATATCACTTATTATGTGCCAGACACTGTGCTAAATACTTTTATAAATATTATCATCTCATTTGATTCAGACAAACCCTATAATAGAAGTACTATTGATATTTTCATTTACAGTAGAGAAAAACTGAGGGAAACAAGAGGTAAGCTCAAGGTCATAGAACTAAGAAGTGTCTAAAGCCAGATTTGGATGGCTTTTTTTGCCTTTTTTCTTTAATGCTCAATAAACATTCAAAGATCAATGAGTCCACATGAATTTTTTGAACTTCAAATGTCCAACATGTGACTCACTGTGCTAAGTATTAAGGATATAAAGACAGAAATGAAACAGGACCTGACCTCTAGGAATTTGTATTATTCTGGGAGATGACACATATAAATACAAGTATACATAAAATGAACACCAAAAATATAAAAATAATTCATTATTATACTAGGTTGACAAGTGAACAAATGTCTCTGGTTTGTATTCTTTGAAATGTTATTTGATTAATTTTTTTCAATATTGGTGAGAAAAGTGTTAGTTTTTGTTTTGTATTTTGTGTGGAGAGGTCAAAGAAACTGATAATGGCTAATTAGATAACCATGAGGTTACTCTGATAGCCTACTTCCTTCACATAATCATGCCATCATCATTAGTCTTTTGGGGGAAATATAGCTTCAGTAATGAGAAATGAATTTCCTGTTGTCAACTTGCGAATCACTTAGTCTTAATGGAATCTACATTCCCTTTTGTGGAAGGGAAATGGAAAAGATGGGAGGGAGTGGAAGTGAGTCATGATTAGGGGAATTTTCAGTCCTTTAGATTAATGAAAGCACCTTCAGGAATCTTTGAAAGAATCAAAGGCTAATGGCTAAAAGTGGGTATAATTGGTAAAAATGTTAATGAGCCAAGAAATATGTCAGCCATGTTAGAAGAAAAATAATAACATGACAGAACATGTCTCTTAACCCATTTTAAACAGCTGTTAAAAGTAGTATCTCCTATACATACACTGTTTAGATGTGTCTAATTGTTTAAAATTCCATCAAAGCCTTTAATAGCTATGGGAATGCATGCTCTCATAGGATGTAGACTGATAATATTCACAGTGATTTAATCACTCTGGCTTCATGCATCCAATACTGCTAATGGGATGTTAGTCTAGATTGTATAAATTGTATTCAGTCAAGTACTGTAAATGGTGAGATACTTAATTCTGTTTTTTTTTTTTAATTTAATTGAAATTGAGCCATTCAAATAGAATTGGAGTTTTTTCTTCAGTCCCAAGTATACTTAAGGTTATCTGATTTTATTTTGATTGCTTTTTGAATCTCTCTTGCTAATAGAAATGACCGATGGAAAGTTGCTTTAAAAAATTCTGGGAAACATATTAGTACTATGGTAAAATTCATGAGCTGCTTAAAAAAGCATCCAAACTGCAATATTCATTCTGCTGTTTATAATGTGGTGGTTTAATTTTCTTTCATCTAATGACAGTCAATTTTTGATGGGCTGTTTAGATGAAAGGATGTTTTTTTCACTTTAGAGATATTTGTTGGCACTAATTGCTAGATAAGAATTCAGAACACATGCATGTTACAGCTGTCTGTCTAAGAAAGAGTTGTTCAGAATGAACGTTGTTTAAAATTCTGTCCTTAATAAGGTTGTTAGGGGCAGCATTTATAATATTTATTAATGCTTTAAAAATGATGTCTGAGTAAGAATTTGTGAAACTGTTTTAAAAGTTGTAAACTAAAAGTATATACTTCAAAATGTCATTGCATTGGATGTATTAAATTATTTAATATGTGTGAACTAATGAGACAATGCTTTGGAAATAAACAAGTCAAGAAGTACTTATAAAATGTTTACTATGTGACAAGTACTGTGATCTACATATTATCAATTATAATGGTTGTCATTAATAATATTATTACTGGAAATAAAAAATAATAACAAAATGTTAGATCTAGAAGACATATTAGATATAATGCCGTTCATCATGTACATAATGTATATTATACATTTAAGCAGTGAAATAATGTGCTAACTACTCAAAGCTGTATGAAGACATATAAGGAAAAAGAAAGAAAGAGTATGGAGTAGTGGAGTGGAACAATCATTAGACTAGGAATCCAATCCTTTGCTGTGAGAATTTGAGCATGTCATTTCCCATCATTGAATCTCAGTTTCTATCTGTCAAAGAAAAGATTAGATCTGAGATACCATATATCTCAAATATTCTATGATTTTGAGAATGAAAAGTTCTTGATTTTTTGTAAGTTTTCAATCTTTCTCCACTTTTTGACAGGGACAAATGTCCCCTTAGCATTTTTCCTGACTTTCTCATTTCTTCACAATGTCTTCTCTCTCTTCTTCTTCTTTCCTTCCCTCACTTTTTTTTCTTTTTATTTCTACCATATCATTCTCACCCCATCTCCAAAATTTGAAAATAATTAATGATTGGGAAATATGACTAAATAACTAAGACTATATAAGAAGAGGATCAATACATTTTGTTTGCATATATATATGTATATATATAATGTGAGTGTGCAAATCTGTATATTTACATACATACACAAAGTGTTTAAATAAAAAGTATTATGGGAAATAAGGAACTAACATATTAGGAGCTATAGGAATCAGGAAAGGCTTCATCAAGAATATAGTATCTGACATTAAACTTTAGTTCCTAATAGGCAGTCATTGATAGTATGAAAATGAGAGCTGCTTCAGGCTAGAAAATTCAGAAATAAATTGCATTTTTTCTATCATATTTGGACAGAAAATGTATTTGAAGTTCAATACTGCATGCTGTCCTAGCCATAATTGATTGTTTCTCCAAATCATTGAAGATTGGCCTTCAAAAGTTTTATCCAATATCAATGTGAAAGTGTTGGCGGAAAGAGAGAAGGTTATTGTAGTAATCAATGTAAGGGGTTAGGGAAAGCTTAATTGATTCACAGCGATGGAAATGGGAAGGAAAGGGCAGATTCAAAAAGTATCTGAAGATAGAATCAGCAGAATGTGATATGTAGAAAGTTTATACCTTGTCAAAGATAACTATAACAGAATGAAGAACCTATTTGTTTTGCATAGAATTGCTGTATATAAATTGTATTCATACAGTATGACTTGGTTTAGAAATATAGAAGGAGAATTCATTCTCTTTTTCTAGCATTTTTTAACGTTATCTGAAAGTTAAAATTTTGTCTTGTTTAGATAAATCTGGGTTTGATGCTGCACATGCTGATGACAACAGCTGGCTTTGATCAATTCCAAAGAATGTTAGGAAAACAAGTGTCCTCACTATAAGACTGCCACACAGGTGAAAACTAGCAAATTGTCTATGTTTAAAAATTGGATTATTGTGTAAATAGTCTTGAAGTAACAAGCTGGTTAATTTATTTTATTCATTTAAAAAACATAATATGTATTTCAAGATCAAAAAAAAAATCTTCTTGCACATACCATATAACTAGAAATAAAACAAAAGGTAAAGTAAGTTAAAACATATTTAAAAATAACATTCTCATGTTTTTTAAAAAAGTTAAAATTATACTCCCCCACAAAGAAAAGAAATAAAATTAACTTTTTAGCCACTGTAACTGTAAAAACCTCTGATGCAAATAGAATGAGTTTTCTATTTAACCAGTTTATAATCCAAGCCTAGAAGAAAGAACTTAAGGGATTTAATTGAAGTATGGACTTATATGACAGTGGTAATATATTCTGAAATGAATTTAGTTGGAACAAAGCTAGGTAATAATTCGAATAAAATTGTGAATCTATTCTCCCTTCTCTTGATACAAGAGAGAATGTATACCAAAGTGTTGGGTGAAAATATTTGAAACTTCTCTAGTTACCATATTTCAAATGAACATTTACTTTCTAAAAACTAATGCTAAATAGGTAAATATTATATTATGTAAATTACACTTAATACATTATGTATTAACTACTAAAATGTAGGTAGGGGATCATTGGAACAGGAGTTTTAGTTGATGATATTAGAGAAAGCTATCCTGTTACCTAGAAGAATGCTAGGATGCCAAGGAAAACATGTATTTAGTCTTATTCTGAAAAAGTGGGCCCAGAGTCATCACTATAACTTCATATACCACTTCACTACACCAAAATGGCTATCAATTTCCCTTGAGTCAATATTAGGGCAACTTTTTCAATCACTTTTCATGTACTAAACAATTGAGACTTTTCACTATCTTGGATGTCCTCCTTTTTTTGGTTTCTGGATTAACTCAACACTGAGAAGTATGGATATTTTAAGTATGTGATGACTACTGAACTATGTCCATATCTTATAGAAACTGGGAAGGATTTTGATATATTAAGAGCCAAATCATTGTCCTTAATTTGTACTTTCAGTCCTAAAATGAAAATAATATTAGTTAGCATTTACATAGTGCTTTAAGATATATAGAGATTCATATTATTGACACACAAACATACATATATACATGTATATATTTATGTTGCTTCAGTCACTTTTCTGTTTAGATGAGAACATATACATGAACATACACAAATACACATGCATACATATATGAATTTCATCTTCATACCAACCCTGTAAGATAGATGCTATTTTCATCTATATTATCAGAAGAAAAGAGGCTGATAGAGGTTAAATGTCTTGCCAAAGGCCATAAAATTAATGTCTGGTGCAACATTTGAATTCAGTGCTTCTTAATTACTAGGTCAGAAATAAAGATTAATGTGAGTAATACTAGCAGTAATATCTCATTATATATTTTTGAAGAAAAAAATCTAGTTTATTTTTCAAATATTAGCTGAAATGAACTATGAGTAAAAGTATTATATAAAGACAGCAGTGGAAGCTGTCTTATAGAATGAACTTCAGATAACAATTAGTTGTTCACAGATGGGTGCATTTTTTTTTCTTTTTCTTTTAAAAAAAACACCTATTTTTAACCACAGAAAGAAATATTTTACTCATACTTGAAAGAAAAAAGTTGTCTAAAAGCCATATGTTTGTCAATCTGTACTGTCCTTTACATACATTCTATTTTCTTTCCTTCATCAGGTCTCCTGGCTACCTCTTTTCCTTCTTAAGGCAACATGAAAAATGATTAAAATGTTAGCCATTAATGCATAGAGACTCTTAAAGATCAGACTTGAGTTGGGCATTAAATAAATTGCTGAATTTAAATGTTTTATGTTCTCATTTGTTACAGAAAATTGTCTATGGTTTTCTTTTCCTTCTTGGTAAAATTAATGGAAATGGTTTTAAAATAATTCATGATGCCTATTTAAAATAAACAGTTCTGTTTCTCATCCTATAGCTCTGAGACAAGTTCTCTACATTGAAAAAATATATATTGTATTTATTGATTGGCCATCAACTAGTACCTAGCTTTTGAAATATTTATTTATGTTTTTTGACTGAATTATCTATAGAATTCTCTACAACTAGTTTCTTGACTAGTTTTAGTGCACTTTTTTAAACTCACAAATCCATTCATATTTATTTGTTTAGTCTTTAAGAAACATTTATTTAAATTTTAGACAACTATTTTAATGTTGTGCTAGGCATTGCATTCAAGGAATTATGATAACCAACAATTTATCATTCAAAAGGGAAGTATCTTAATATAGGTAATCATTAAGATGCTAACATCATGATATTCCCACATTACTTGAAATCTTTATTTCATAAGCCTCCTCCTGTTTTCTCTACCTATTAAAAATCATACCTTAATGCAGAATCTTGAATATGATTCCTATGCATTTATTTCATAAAAGATATTTTAACCATTATAATGATGACTAAAAAATATGCCAAGATCACTTAATAGCTCATAAAAATCATTTAATAATCTTTCACCTATTTGTTTTTTCTCTCTTCATACTCCTATAACCATTTCAATTTTGTTATCATTACTAGTGTAGATGACATTTAACAAATATATAATCAAAAAACTGATAAAGCATAATAGACTATCCTCTCAGATTTTTCTTTAAACTTTATGAGCTGTGTATTTAGTCGTTATTTTTTTAATACCTCCAGTTGAACCAAATAAACCAAATGTTATATTTTATTTGATAATAGAGATATTGCTTGTTTTATAAAAATATTTTTCTATTTATTTTTAAATGTTGCATTCCAAACTCTTTCCCTTTCCTTATTTCTTTTCACTCTCATTGAGAAGACAAACAATTTAAGAAAGATAATACATGCACAATTCATGCAAAACATTTCCATATTAGTTATGATGTAAAAAAGAAACATAAAATTTAAAATATATATATGCTTCTAATTGATCATAACAATAATAAAACTAACAGAAACATATGATTGTCTCAATAGATGTAGAGAAAACATTTATCAAAAAAGCATACCCATTACTACTAAAATAACACACTTGAGAACTAGGAATAATTGAAATTTTTTCTTAAAATTATAAGTAGCACCTATCAGCAAGTATTATATGCAATGGGGATAAGCTAGCACTCCCAATAAGATTAGGGATGAAACAATGTTGCCCATTATCACCACAATCATTCAATATTGTACTAGAAATATTGGCATGAGAAGAAAAGCAGTAAGAGGAGAAAAAAATTGAAGGAATTACAATGTTATAAGAAACTAAAATTATTAAACTTTGCAGATATGATGGTACATTTAGAAAATCATAGAGAAAATAATTATAGATGATACAAAATATTAGAGAGTATTCCTGCCAAGGCATAGCTAGGAAGTATGAGAACAAAATGACAAAATATTTTTTCACAAAAATAATGATTTAAACAACTGGAAAAATAGCAGTTGCTCATGGATAGATGGGGATAATATAATAAAAATGACAATTCCACCTATATTAATCTATTTATTCATTGCCATACCAATCAAACCACCAAAATGTAATTTACAGAATGAGAAAATATAATAACAGAATTCATCTGGAATAACAAAGCATCAAGAATTTCAAGGTAATTAATTTTTAAAAATGCGAAAGAAAAATGCTAGTGTCCTAGCAGTACTTAACCTAAAACTATCATATAAAGTGGCTTTCCTTTGATACTAGCTAAGAAATAGAGTAGTGGATCAGTAAAATGAATAGGTTAAATTTAAAGGCACAATAGTCAATGACTAAAGTAATCTAGTATTTATAAACACAAACCAGGCAGTGACAAACATCTAATGTTATATCAAGATGAGGTCAAAATGGGTTCATGATTTAGACATAAAAGGTGAAACAGTGTACCTCTCAGATATTTCAGAGATGGGAGAAATTTATGACCAAAGCAAAACAAGAGAACATTACAAAATATCTTAAATTAAAAAGAGTTTGCACAAACTAAAGCATGCAGCCAAAATTAAAAGGAAAGCAAAACTCTAGAGAATTTTTTTTTATTTAACAATTAATGGTTCTGATAAAGGCCTTATTTCTAAAATATAAAGAGAATGGTCTCATATAAAAATACAAGCCATTCTCCACTGATAAATGATCAAAGAATATGAATAGATAATTTTCAGTTGAAGAAATAAAAACCATTTCTAGTGAAGGGAAAAAATAAATCACTATTAATTAGAGATATGCAAATTAAGATGGTTCTGAGGAACCACATCATACCTCTCAGACTGGCTAAGATGACAGGAAATGTAAGGGCTGGAATTCTGAAAAAATGTGCATCTAGGGCAGCATGGTGCTTATAGCTAAATAACTACTCAGTGTGACATAATGGTTCTCTATGGTAATGTAATGGTTGTGTGTGCTCAGTGTGGTATAGTGATATAATTGTACTGAAGTATTTAAGGGCTGGGAATTCTGGGAATGCTCTCTCTCAGCCACAAACAAATGAGAAGATGCTAGATTCCAGATGCCATCTTTGACCAGCAACGTAGTCCTCCTGCCTCCTTCACTCCTCCACTAAGACCAAGGACTTGGGCTAATCCCAAGGTCCTCCAGAGAGCTAATCTGGACATTACAAAGAAAACATAATGATAAATGTTGGAAAGGATGTGGGGAAATTGAGACACTAATGCATTGTTGGTGGAATTGTAAAATGATTCAATCATTCTGGATAGTAAATTGAAACTATATCCAAAGGACTATCAAGTCCTTTGCATATACTTTGAGCCAGAAATATCTCTACTAGGACTGTATTCTAAAGAGATCATAAAAAAGGGAAAAGAATTTGCATGTGCAAAAATGTTTGTAGCAAACCTTATTTTTTAGTGGAAAGGAACTGGAAATTGAGAGCATGAGAAATAGCTGAATGAGCTATGATACATGAATATAATGGAATATTATTGTTCTATAAGAAATGATGAACTGGTTTATTTCAGAAAAGCCTGGAAAGATTTTCATGAACTTTTGTTAAATGAAGTGAACAGAATCAAGAGAACATTGTACACAGCAACAACAAGAGTATATAATGATCAAATATGATACCCTTGATTCTTTTGAATTATGAGATGATTCAAGGCAATTCTAATAGACATGATGGAAAGAGCCATGTCTGCATGGAGAGAAAAAACCATAGAAACTGAATGTAGATCAAAACAGTATTTTCACCTTTTGTTGTTGTATATTTGTTTTTGTTTTTTTTTTTTTTTTTTTTTGTTGTTTTTGTTTTTTTTTTTCTTTTTTTGTCTGTTTTTCTCCTTTTGATCTGAATTTTCTGTGGCAGGATGACAAATATGTAAATATTTTTGCAAGAATTGCACATTTAATCTATATCTATTGCTTGTTATTTTGGGGAGCAGGAGGGTAAAAAGAGAGGGAAAGATTGACACACAATTTTGCAAAAGTGAATGTTGAAAACTATCTCTTCATTCATTTGGAAAAATAAAATACATATGCAACCTATTTTTAAAATGCAGTGCAATCTTAATCCAGACCATTCAGATACCATTGGTTCTCTTTCTGGAAATGGACAGAAATTTTCAATGAAAATCCTTCAGAATTGTCTTAAAGCATTGCATTAATGATAATAACTAGATCACTCACAGCTGATCACTATATGATATTGCTATTACTGTTTGCAATATTCTTCTCATTCTGCTCACTTCCCTTTGCATCAGTCCATATTTTTCCAAGTTTTTTTTCTGAAAGCATCATTCTTTTAATTTTTATTTATTAAAATAAATACAAAATAAGAAAAAAAGAATAGAAAAAAGAAAGACAAAAAAGGAAAAGAAAACAAAAACAAATATTGTCATGTGCCCAGCAGAACATTAGGAGGACTCAAAATATTTAACAACAGATTTCCATTTCAAGAAAGCATAAATAATAATAGAACAAATAGAACACAAGTGTCCATCTTTTCTTTGCTTACTTGTAGTTATTTTTTTGTTCTCTACTGAATTTTTACTCTATTCTTTTTTTCCTTTTTCATTCCCTCCCCCCCCACCTCCTTCAACCACATTACATTTAAGCACAGAATTAGTTATAAAGACATACAGACACACACATATACACATAAACATACACACATTCACAGCCACCCACAGGTCTCCTGTATATGTGTGTGTATATGTACATATATATGTACATGTATGTATATATGTACATATACACACATACACATAGAGCTACAAGAATAATACTCTCATATATTCAGACATTTATGCATATGCATTTATCTATATGTAAACATGAATCAAAAACAATAATAATATGTTGGACATATAATATAGATTTCTCTCTTGACTGAATCTTTAAAATTGACTTTCTAAGATCATTAATTACTAGGCTTACTTTTTTCCCTAGTAAATTCTACTCCTGATCCTTGTGGGAGTGTTTCTGTATATCTCTTATTTCCTATCCTGGCTAACTTTTCTACTTTAATTCTCTTCCTTAACTTTCTTGCTATAATTTAACTTTCCATTACCCATGAATCTCTAAAGTATCTTCTCCTCCAATCCTACCCTTTCCTCTTTATCCCATTCCCATTAATCTTTACATCTTATTTTACTTTGATTATTCTAAATATCCTTCTTTACTCCATCCTGTCATATTATCCCCTTCTTTTTACACCTTTTCCATTAACCTACATATCTTGTCCCACTATCATCCTTCTATACTTTACATCCTTCTGTAACCCACCTTATATTGTATAATTTACCCATTAAACTACACACATTGAACCACTGCAGTATCATCAGTGCAGTATGCAGTGAGCATACATCATTCCATATCTTAACCTTTTTCTATTCCCTCCACCCAAACCTATCCCAATATTTCATTTTTATTAGATTTTTACTTTCAAAACATATACATAATTTTCAACATTCACACTTGCAAAACTTTATGTTTCAAAATTTCCCCTCCCTTCTGCACATCCCTCCCCTATATGGCAAGTAATTCAATATACGTTAACCATGTGCAATTCTTTTATACATATTTTCACAATTATCATACTGCCTAGGCAAAATCAGATCAAAAAGGAAAAAAAAAAAAGAAAGAAAAAAATGCAAGGAAACAACTACAAAAAAAGTGAAATGGTTAGGTTGTAATCCACACTCAGTTCCCCCAGTCCTTTCTCTGGGTACAGATCATTCTCTTCATCACAAGACCATTGTAACTGGCTGAGTAATCTCATTGTTGAAAAGAACTATATCCATTGGAATTGATCATCATATAATCTTGCTGTTGCTGTGTATAATGATCTCCTGGTTTTGCTCATTTCACTCAGCATCAGTTCATGTAGGTCTCTCCAGGCCGCTCTGAAATCATCCTGCTGGTTGTTTCTTATAGAACAATACTATTCCATAGCGTTCATATACCATAGCTTATTCAGCCAATCTCCAATTGATGGGCATCCACTTAATTTCCAGTTTCTTGCCACTACAAAGAGGGCTGTCACAAACATTTTTGCACATGTAGGTCACTTTCCCTCCTTTAAGATATCTTTGGGATATAAGCCCCGTAGTAACATTGCTGGATCAAAAAGTAGGCACATTTTGATAGCTCTTTAGGCATAGGACCTAATTGCTCTCTAGAATGGTTGAATCAGTTCACAACTCCACCAACAATGTATTAGTTTTCCTACCTCCCCTCTAACATTTGCCATTATATTTTCCTGTTATCTTAGCCAATCTATGAGGTATGTAATGTTACCTCATAGTTGTCTTAATTTGTATTTTTTCTGATAGTGATTTAGAGCACTTGTTCATATGATTAGAAATTGTTTCAATTTCTCCATCTTAAAATTATCTGTTCTTATTCTTTTACCCTTTATTTATTGAAAAATGGTTTGAATTCTTATAAATTTGAGTCAATTCCCTATAGATTTTAGAAATGAGGGCTTTATTAGATCCTTTCAATGTAAATATATTTCCCCAGTTTATTGCTTCTCTTCTAATTTTGTCTGCATTAGTTTTGTTTGTACAAAAACTTTTTGACTCAATATAATCAAAACTATCTATTTTGTGTACAATAATGAACTCTAGTTCTTCTTTGAGCACAAATTCCTTCCTTCACCACAGATCTGAGCAGTAAATTATCCAATGTTCTTCTAATCTGTTTATAATATATATATCTCTCTTTATGTCTAAATCATGAAACCATTTTCACCTTATCTTGGCATATCTTGGTATTTTTTGGTATATGTTGTATGGGTCAGTGCCTAGTTTCTGCCATACTGCAATTTTTGTAGAAAGCTGAAACTTTGAAAAGGTATGCTTGAATCAGACAAGAGAGCACTTAAGGCTAATTACCAATTCGATGTGAGGCAATGATTCTATTAGCATATGTTTGGATAAATGGCTCTTCTCACTGTGGGTGCTTGCTGAATGTTTGGTGTTAAGATAATCATAGGCAAGGACTGGAGGGCTGAGAGACAGAAAGGGGCCAGAGTCACTTTGTGGCAGGATGAGGAGGAAAGAGGCTGGTGGCTATGGACTTGAGAATCCAGGAGCCTAATGGCAGTTTGTCTGTTTCCTTCACTTCTCCCCCTAAAGACCAAGGACTTTAATTTATTCTGATTCTGGATGACCCTCAGGCCCTCCAAGGAACTAGCTTGTACTTCACAAATTTTCCCAGCAGCTTTTACCAAATAGTGAGTTCTTATACCAAAAGTTGGGGTCTTTGTGTTTGTCATAAATTAGATTACTATAGTCATTGACTATTTTGTCCTATGCACCTAACCTATTCCACTGATTGACTGCTCTATTTCTTAGCCAGTACCAAATTCTTTTGCTGACCAGTGCTTTATAATATACTTTTAGGTCTGATACAGCTTAGGCCACCTTCATTTTAATTTTTTTCATTAATTCTCTTGAAATTCTTAACTTTTTGTTCTTCCAGATGAACTTTGTTATTATTTTTCCTAGCTGTGTAGAATAATTTCTTGGGAGTTTGATTGGTATAGCACTGAATAAATAGATTAATTTAGGTAATATTGTCATTTTTATTATATTTGCTTGTCCTACCCATCAGTACATCACATTTTTCCAATTGATTAAAGCTAGCTTTATTTGTGTGGAAAGGAATTATTTCCTTGAAGATTTTGTATCTCCTTTTCAAATTAGTTAATTTGTTTTTTCATAGTCTTTTTGTTTTTCTTGGATAGTTTTTATTTTATTTTTATTTTTTCCTTATTCTCTCCCATTTGATATTAAAGTCTTTTATGAATTCTTTTATAAATTCTCTGTAGATTGTGAGCCATTTAACGTTACTCTGTTGGGTAGAAGAAGCTTTATTTTACTTCACAGCCCTTCTCTGAAGATAAAGCCCCATCTTTTTTATTTCCATAGTAAGATTTTTTCTTCTTTCATGATTCACTTTTTTTTCAATGAGAACTTTTAATGAAAATACCTCTAATGCTAGGGAAGGAGGGATGAGGCATCTGGTTTTACTTCAACTGATTCTTCTGACCTGAAACCCCAAACCAGAGACTCCACCTTCCTGCAATTACCTGTAGCAAGCAGCATCCCTGTTCTGTTTCTAACAGAATGTGTTGGTGCCCTTTCACCCAGCGCTGCTTCTCAGGAGCATAACTGAGCCTGGTTCCTAATCAGCACAGATTCGTTCAGTCTGCTAGGACTCAGATACCAGACTCCCCAGTTTCTCTATAATGTGAAAGTTACTGTGGTTCTGCCTGAGGCTCCAACCAAACACAACTAGTCACAAGTTGTTTTTCTGTGGAACTTACCTGGAGGTGGTGTCTAGACTTCACTCTGGTAAATCTCCAGCCTCAGCTCTTTTTTCAAGTCTCCATGGATTATACCAAGAGGTGTCTTGTTCTGCCCTATCTTTGTTTTTCAATATATGTTCTCCCTGAGATGCAAATTTGTTCTGTTTGTGAGGGAAATTTGGAGAGGTTGAAATTTATTGACCTATTTTGCCATCTTCCAAGAATTCTCCCCTGAAAGCATTTTTCCAATCATTTCTTATAGTGCAATAATATTCCATCATAATCATAGATGACAATTTTTTCAACTATTTCACAATTATTGGGCATCCCCTCAATTTCTTGTTCCTGCCTACCAAAATGAGAGCTGTTATAACCATTTTTGTACCTACAGAATCTTCATCTTGATCTTTTTTATGTAAACCTAATAATGTTAGTTGCTTAAAGCATAATTATATTGCCTTTTGAATATAGTTAAAAATGTTCTATAAAATAGTTGAATTAAGTGGATTTCTAGGAACCAACATGATATATGAAGCAGTAAATCACAAAAACTCTTCCATATTCACCTCCAAACATACATAAATAGCAGCCATATACTAATCCTGTAATAGCAGAACCAGCAAAAAGATAGGGCAAAACAATCTTGGAGCCTGAGAAAATTGGAAAATCAGCAGGAAAGATCTGTCGAATTCTAGGAAAAAGAGTGCAAGCCTGCATGGAAAGCTTTCCAGTAGCTAGCCCCAAACAAACACCAACATCAGGATGGCACTCTCCCACTTGTCTCAAAATATCCAGGGAAATGGGCAGATTTTAACTCTGCAAATCACTACTTGCAGCCAAGTGGGAAAACAAGCAACCTCCAAGAGACAGACTTCCACTTGCTTCAGTATAGCCCCAGGCAATCAGACTGCATCCTGTGGCCAGACTTCCATGTGCTTCATTTTAGGCTCAGGCAAATAGGTAGATGAACATACTACAGATACCTAAGTAAACATGCAATATCCAGCAAGAAATGCACTAACACCCCACCAGACACAGGACACACTAGACACTAGCATTAGGAGCCTGTCTCACACCAGGTAAATTGCTAGACCCATTTGGTGTCCTCCAGAAGTATAAATATTCCATTGTATACCCTCTGCACAGCACCAAAAACTAGGGTCACTCTTGGGTCTCAGGGCAACATCAGTGAAACTCCAGGTAAACAGGCAGTGACTGCAGGTATTGGAACAAGAAGGCTGAGAAAATGCCCCTTCCACCCAGTGAGCAAAGCTCAAATTTAAAAAAAAAAGGGAAAAGCCCAAAAAAGATGGTTAATTTATTAAAAAAGGAATCTGACTATAGAAAATTATTATATTGATAAAGAAGATTGCATTATTAAAGTCAGAAGAGGATAACAATGCCAACCTATGAACAAAACCCCAAAATAAATGGGAAGTGGCCTCAAACCTGGAAAGAACTTATGGAACTGCTCAAAAAGAGCTTAAAAGTCAAATAGGAAATACAGAGGAAAATTAGAAAAAATATATATAAATTATGCAAGAGAATTATGAAAAAAAATTAACAGCTTGGAAAAAATAAAACAATTGGTTAAAAAGTAGAGTTGAATAAATGGAAAAGGAGAAAACTACTAAAAAAGTATAATTGGCTAAATAGAAAAAAGTATAAAAGCTAATTGAAGAAAATAACACCTTAAATGTTAGAATTTGAAAAGTAGAAGCTAAATATTCTGTAAAATATCAAAAATCATTCAAATAATTCAAAATAATTTTTAAAAAATAGAAGAAAGTGTAAAAGAATTCATGGGGAAAACATGTGACCTAGAAAAGAGATCCAAGAGAAACAATTTGAAATTTTCAACTACCAAAATGTCACAATCAAAAAGAGGTTCTGAACATCTTTCAAGAAATGGACAAGAAAATCTGCCTAGATATCCTGGAACCATAAGGCAAAATAATCACTGAAAGAATCTGCTGACCACTTCAGAAAAGAGATCTCTCATCCCTAGCTTACCACCCCCACCAAAAAAGAAAATGAAACAAAAACCTCCAGGGAATATTGTGGCCAAATTTAATAACTATAATATGAAGGGAATATGATAAGTGGTCAGAAAGAAACAATTCATACCTCAGGGACCTACAATCAGGACTATATAGGACCTAGCAACTGCAACATTAAAATTTTGGAGATCATGGAACAAGATATATTGGAAAGAAAATTAGCTAGAACCAGAACCAAGAATCACTTACATGGCAAAAGTAAGCATAACATATGAAGGGAAAATGGTCATTCAACAAAATAGAAAAGATTTAAAGAATTTATAAAGTAAGACCACAAATAAAAAAAATCATTTCCAATGTTAAGAGAACAAGAAGCATAAACAAGTAAAAAAAAAAAAAAAGAAAAAAAAAGAAAAGAAAGTACATGGGATTCAATAGAACTAAAGTATTTATATCCTTCCATGGGAAGATGATATTTCTAATATTTAAAAATTATATCATTGATAGCAATGCTCAAAGGAAAATAGAGGATTATACTTAGTTTTTTAATCTTAGCTCCATTGCTCTCTTGAATATCAGATTCCAAACCTACCAATCCTTTAATATAAAAGCCACCAAATCTTGTGTTATCCTGATTTTGGCTCCACCAGACTTGGAATTATTTATTTCTAGATGATTGAAATATTTTCTCCTCAACCTGACAGTTCTAGAAATTGGCTATAATATTCCTGGGGATTTTCATCTGGGGATCACTTTCAGTAGGATTTTAGTAGTATTTGTTCAGTTTCTATCTTTCAGACAGAGTAAGGTAGAGCCAATTTGGCAGAGTAAAGTCAGAAAGATACTTGAGGCCTCCTAGTTTTCCTAAAAAAATACATGAAACTAAGCCTCTGAACAAAGTCTGAGAGAATCAAATCATTCTCCAGCTCAAGATAGACTGAAAAAGGAAGACCAGTCTCACTGCAATGAAAAGTGTTCAGCCCAGCTCAGACAGACTCTGGGAAAGTCAGTGAGAGGGTCTTGATCACAACAAATCAACAACTAAGATCCTCAGTGGAGGAGCACATCAATGAAGCAGCTTCTAATCCCATTACAGATGGCAAACTGAGAAACCAGGTTGTTTCCTGAATAGAGGAGGCAAAAGCTACTCCCTGAAAACATAAGGGACTCTGCTCAAAACTAATACTCAGAGCTGTTCAGGAAGCTTAGGACAATGCCCCCATTAACTCAGGAGGCGAGGTCAACCATAAAAGATAATAAAAGGAAACACCAAAAGAAAATGAAAGAAAATGAGCAAGAAACAGAAAAGAACACCGACCATAAAAAGCTACTATAATGACAGAGAAGAACAAAACACCAACTCAAACAAGGAAAAAATGTGCACAAGTAAAATCTCAGAGTGACATGAATTGTTCTTAATCTTAGAGAGGCTTTTTGGAAGTGTTTATAAAAGACTTCAAAAAGACAAATAGGAGAGGAAGAAGAAATATGAGCAGGGGAATAAGAGGTATGCATGAGAGAGTCAACAGCATGAAAAGGAAAGGAAAAACAAAATTGACTGAAGAAAACAACTCCTTAAAAAATCCAACTGGCCAAAAGCAAAAAAAAAAAAAATCCATTAAAAAAAACACCACCTTCAAAAGTAGAATTAAGTAAATGAAAAAATAGATGCAAAAACTAACCAAAGAAAAGCACACATTAAAAACAGAATGAAATTATAGACCAATCTCCCTAATGAATATTGATGCTAAAATCTTAAATAAAATATTAGCAAAAAGATTACAGAAAATCATCCCCAGGATAATACACTATGACCAAGTAGGATTTATACCAGGAATGCAGGGCTGGTTCAATATTAGGAAAACTATTAGCATAATTGACTATATCAATAACCAAACAAACAAAAACCATATGATCATCTCAGTAGATGCAGAAAAAGCATTTGATAAAATCCAACATCCATTCCTAATAAAAACACTTGAGAGCATAGGAATAAATGGACTTTTCCTTAAAATAGTCAGGAGCATATATTTAAAACCATCAGTAAGCATCATGTGCAATGGGGAAAAACTGGAACCTTTCCCAGTAAGATCTTGAGTGAAGCAAGGTTGCCCTCTATCACCATTATTATTTAATATTGTATTAGAAACACTAGCCTCGGCAGTAAGAGTCGAGAAAGATATTAAAGGAATTAGAGTAGGCAATGAAGAAACCAAACTATCACTCTTTGCAGATGATATGATGGTATACCTAGAGAACCCCAGAGATTCTACTAAAAAGCTATTAGAAATAATTCATAATTTTAGCAAAGTAGCTGGCTACAAAATAAATCCCCATAAATCCTCAGCATTTTTATACATCACCAACAAAACCCAACAGCAAGAGATACAAAGAGAAATTCCATTCAGAATAACTGTTGATACCATAAAATATTTGGGAATCTATCTACCAAAGGAAAGTCAGGAATTATATGAGCAAAATTATAAAAAAATCTCCACACAAATAAAGTCAGACTTAAATAATTGGAAAAATATTAAGTGCTCTTGGATCGGCCGAGCGAACATAATAAAGATGACAATACTCCCTAAACTAATCTACTTATTTAGTGCTATACCAATCAGACTTCCAAGAAAATATTTTAATGATCTAGAAAAAATAACAACAAAATTCATATGGAACAATAAAAAGTCGAGAATATCAAGGGAATTAATGAAAAAAAAATCAAATGAAGGTGGCCTAGCTGTACCTGATCTAAAATTATATTATAAAGCAGCAGTCACCAAAACCATTTGGTATTGGCTAAGAAATAGATTAGTGGATCAGTGGAAAAGGTTAGGTTCACAAGACAGAATAGTCAACTATAGCAATCTAGTGTTTGACAAACCCAAAGACCCTAACTTCTGGGATAAGAATTCATTATTTGATAAAAACTGCTGGGATAATTGGAAATTAGTATGGCAGAAATTAGGCATGGACCCACACTTAACACCATATACCAAGATAAGATCAAAATGGGTCCATGACCTAGGCATAAAGAATGAGATTATAAATAAATTAGAGGAACATAGGATAGTTTATCTCTCAGACGTGTGGAGGAGAAAGAAATTTGTGACCAAAAATGAACTAGAAACCATTACTGATCACAAAATAGAAAATTTTGATTACATCAAATTAAAAAGCCTTTGTACAAATAAAACTAATGCAAACAAGATTAGAAGGGAAGCAACAAACTGGGAAAACATCTTCACAGTTAAAGGTTCTGACAGAGGCCTCATTTCCAAAATATATAGAGAACTGACTCAAATTTATAAGAAATCAAGCCATTCTCCAATTGATAAATGGTCAAAGGATATGAACAGACAATTTTCAGAGGATGAAATTGAAACTATTACCACTCATATGAAAGAGTGTTCTAAATCACTATTGATCAGAGAAATGCAAATTAAGACAACTCTGAGATACCACTCCACACCTGTCAGATTGGCTAAGATAACAGTAAAAAATAATGATGAATGTTGGAGGGGATGTGGGAAAACTGGGACACTAATGCATTGTTGGTGGAGTTGTGAACGAATCCAACCATTCTGGAGAGCAATCTGGAATTATGCCCCAAAAGTTATCAAACTGTGCATACCCTTTGAACCAGCAGTGTTTCTATTGGGCTTATATCCCAAAGAAATACTAAAGAAGGGAAAGGGACCTGTATGTGCCAAAATGTTTGTAGCAGCCCTGTTTGTAGTGGCTAGAAACTGGAAAATGAATGAATGCCCATCAATTGGAGAATGGCTGGGTAAATTGTGGTATATGAATGTTATGGAATATTATTGTTCTGTAAGAAATGACCAGCAGGATGAATACAGAGAGGACTGGCGAGACTTACATGAACTGATGCTAAGTGAAATGAGCAGAACCAGGAGATTATTATACACTTCAACAATGATATTGTATGAGGACATATTTTGATGGAAGTGGATCTCTTTGACAAAGAGACCTAACTGAGTTTCAATTAATAAATGACAGACAGAAGCAGCTACACCCAAAGAAAGAACACTGGGAAATGAATGTGAACTATCTGCATTTTTGTTTTTCTTCCTGGGTTATTTTTACCTTCTGAATCCAATTCTCCCTGTGCAATAAGAGAACTGTCTGGATCTGCAAACATATATTGTATCTAGGATATACTGCAACATATCTAACATATATAAAAATGCTTGCCATCTAGGGGAGGGGGTGGAGGAAGGGAGGGGAAAAATCAGAACAGAAATGAGTGCAAGGGATAATGTTGTAAAAAAAATCACCCTGGCATGGATTCTGTCAATATAAAGTAATTATTAAATAAAAATTAAAAAAAAAAAGAGAAATTAGAAGCTAAAAAACAAAAAACAAAAAAAAAAAACTAGAATGAGACAAGTGGAAGCTAATGACTGTGAGAAATCAAGAATCAGTCAAACAAACTCAAAAGTATGAAAACAATGAAGGAAAATGTGAAATACCTCATTGGAAAAACAGCATATCTGGAAAATAGATCCAGAAGAGACAATTGTAAAATTATTGACCTACCTGAAGGCCACAACCAAAAAAAAGAGTGTGCTTAGCATTATTTTTTTTTAAAATTTTATTTGTTTATTTTTTATTAAAGCTTTTTATTTTCAAAACATATGCACAGATAAGTTTTCAACTTTGACTCTTGCTTAGCCTTGTGTTTCAGATTTTCCCCTTCTTCCCTGCACCACCTCCCCTAGATGGCAAGAAATCCAATATATGCTATACATATTAAAATATAGGTTAAATCCAATATGTGTAAACATATTTATACAATTCTCTTGTTGCACAAAAAAAAAAAAATCAGATCAAAAAGGAAAGAAAATGAGTAAGAAAACAAAATACAAGTGAACAACATCAAAAAGTGAGAATATTTCTTGGGAGTTTTAATTTTGGAGTCTCTTTAAGGAAGTGGTTGGTGGATTCTTTCAATGGCTATTTTACCTTCTGATTTTAAGTAATCATGCACTTTTCCTTTATGATTTCCTGTAAGATAATGTCTAGGTTCTTCTTCTTATTCTTCCTCTTCTTCTTCTTCTTCTTCTTCTTCTTCTTCTTCTTCTTCTTCTTCTTCTTCCTCTTCTTCTTCTTCTTCTTCTTCTTCTTCTTCTTCTTCTTCTTCTTCTTCTTCTTCTTCTTCTTCTTCTTCTTCTTCTTTTCATCATGGCTTTCAAGAAGTTCAATAATCCTTAGATTGTTTCTCTTAGATCTATTTTCCAGGTCAGTTGTTTTTCCCAGAAGGTATTACTTATTTGCTTCTACTTTTTCATTTTTTTTTTTGGTTTTGTTTGATTGATTCTTAAAGTCTTATTGAATCATTCACTTCCATTTATTCAATTCTAATTATTAGTGTATTATTTTCTTCAGTTACTTTTTTAAGCTCCTTTTTTATTTGATCAATTTAATTGTCTTGTTAATTGCATTTTTTCCATTTCACAAATTTGTTTTTCAATCAATTGGTATCTTTTTCATCTCTATTTTGTAAGGATTTATATGCTTTTTTCATTTCATCAAATCTATTTTGTATGGCGTTTTATGCTTTTCCCATTCTTTCTTGCTATGATCTCATTTCCTTTCTACATTTCTCTTCTAACTTACTTTTAGGATCCTTTATGAAATCTTCCAAGAAAGCCCTGAGAAATGGGGACCAGATTATATCTCCCTTTGGGACTTCATGTGAAGTTGATTTTCTTTTAGGAACCTCAGGATTTGAGGTCTGCTTTTATTTCTTTCCATAAAAGCTGTCTTTGGTGAGAGTTCTTTTTGGATTTTTTTGCTCTTTTTTTTAAGGCTGGAGGTTTGCTCTTAATGCAAGGAGCATCAGCTGATTTAGTTTACCCTGGGGCAGTTCTGTTGATTGATTTCTGGTGCTGGATAATGGGGCTAGGTTCTGTGTTCTTCCAGGCTCTGTGGTTTACAATTTACCTTTTGTAGAAAATCTGCTAGGTAACCCACTTGCAGCCAGGACAGAGAAGCCTAAGAGGCTCACAGAAGATTCCCAGGTGCGTGGAAACTATGACTCCCCACTCCAGCTTCTTGCCTCATCCTCCCAATGCTGAGGTCTGGGATCAGCAGACTGTACTCCTGCCCCTCTGAAAGAGGCTTATTCTGAAGTTCTTCCAAGGTATTTTCTTCTGGAAATATGTTGTACTACAAATATTTGTGGGTTTGTGAAACACTAGATTGCTAGTTATTGATTATTTTGTCCTGTGATCCTAACGTATTCCACTGATTGACTACTCTATTTCTTAGCTTGTACCAAATGGTTTTGATGACTGCTGCTTTATAATATAGTTTTTAGGTCTGGCACAACTAGGACACATCCATTAGCATCTTTTTTCATTAATTCCCTTGAAATCTTTGACCTCTTGTTCTTCCAGATGAACTTTTTTATTATTTTTCCTAGATCTGTAAAATAATTTCTTGGGAGTTTGATTGGTATAGAACTAAATAAGTAGATTAATGTAGGTAGTATTGTAATTTTTATTATGTTAGCTCAGTCTACTTGTGAGCACTTGCTATTTTTCCAACTGATTAATTCTGACTTTATTTGTGTGTAAAGTATTTTGTAATTGTGTTTATATAGTTCCTGATTTTCCCTTGGCAGATAGATTCCAAAATATTTTACACTATTGAGTTATTTTGAATGGAATTTATTTTTGTGTCCTTGCTGCTGAACTTTGATGATAATATATAAAAATTGTGGTGATATATGTGCATTTATTTTGTATCCTTCAACTTTGCTAAAGTTGTGAATTATTTCTAGTAGTTTTTTTAGTTGATTCTCTAGAGTTCTCTAAGAATATCATGTGCAAATAGTGATAATTTAGTTTACTCATGACCTACTCTAATTCCTTTAATATCTTTTTTTCTCTTATTGCCAAAGCTAACATTTCTAATAAAATATTGAATTGTAATGGTGATAGTGGGCAGTCTTGTTCATTCCTGATCTTATTGGGAATGCTTCTATTTTGTCCCCATTAAGGCCTTTCTAAAAGATATTTTACTCTTCATTCTCCTTTTTGTATTTTCTTTTGCATTACTCTCATTTCTCTTCCCAGTTTTTCTCCTTACTTGGATTTTCAAAATCCCTTTTGATCTCTTTTATCTTTTGAGACCAATGTTTATTTTTCTTGTGGGTTTTGGATGTAAGAGCTTTGACTTTGTTATCTTCTTCTGAGTGTATTTTTGAACTTCCTTGTTACTATAGTATCTTTCTATAGTCAGAACTTGTTTCTATTGTTTGCTTATTTTCCCAGATTATTACTCATTTTTTAAAAACTCTTTGTTAAAAGAAGGCTCTGTTTTTCAGGTGGAGGATGACGTCACAACCTTCATAGTTTTTGTGCAGCTGTTTTCAAAGATGCTTGTAGGGACCTCAAAGTTTGAAGTTCTTTTATGGAGAAGCGTGATTGGTTAACATAATCACAATTTTCTGACCTGAAACTATGAGCATGGTCTCACCTCTTCACTGTGGCTATAAGCTCTAGTGTGCTAAAGTAGCAGAATTCTTCCCTACTTCCATTAAAGAGACTTCCTTTTGACCTGCTGTTTAACCTTCTGTTCTGAGATCTGCAGAAGTTGCCACAGTATCAGTGACCGTCTCTTTACCTCAAGTGCAGTCCCTGCTTGTGTTTTCTCAAGATCCTCTCACCCTTATGAGATAAACCTTTCCTATCAACATTCCAATTAATTTTTAGAGGTCTCTGTGCTCAGAGGTCTGGAAAATGCTACTGCTAATTTAGAGCAGAAGATATGACAAATCATGGGAGATGCGAGGCAAAAACAAAACACTGTTGAGAAAGGAAAAAGCCAAAGGAGAGAGATGGCAAATAGGAGTAAAAAGAGGATGGAAAAAATATGCAGTTTGCAATCATAATTGGGACTATGAAAGGGATGAAAGCTTCCATAATCTAAAAGCAGATAGCAGAGTGGATAATAAACCAAAATCCTACAGTATGTTGTTTAAAAGAAACATATTTGAAGGAAAGATACCCACAGAGTAAATATAAATTAGTAGTCAACAAAATCACTTGCTACTGGCTAAGACATAGAGTGGTTCTATTTGACAAAATTTTCTGGGAAAATTGGAAAGTAGTATGGCAAAAACTAGGTGTTGACTAACACCTAATACCTATATCAAGATAAGGTCAATATGGGTTCATGATTTAGACACAAAGAGTGATGCTATAAGCAAATGAGAGGAACAAAGGCAGAACTAGAGTAGTTTTATGAAATGCAAAATGGTTAATTTTGATAATATTAAATTAAAAAGATTTTGTATAAACAAAACCAATAAAAACCAAATTAGAAGGGAAACAAAAAAAATGGGGAGGGGAATTTACAGTTCTGATAAACAAGGGTTCTGATAAAGACCTCATTTCTAAAATATATAGAGAATTGGGTGATATTTATAAGAATTCAAGACATTATTCAACTAATAAATGGTCAAAGAATATGTACAATTTTCAGATAAAGCAATTCAAACCATTTGCAATCAGTGAAAAAAAAATACTCAAAATTATTGATCAGAGAAATGAAAATTAATAGAAATCTAAGATACCACTATACATCTCTTAGGTTGGCTAAGATGACAGGAAAAGATAAGGAAAATATTGGAAGGCGTATGGAAAAACTGGGACACTAATATATTTTTAGTGAAGTTGCGAACTGATCCAAACATTCTGGAAAATAACATGGAACTATGCCCAAAGGGCTATTAAACTGTGCTTACCCTTTGATCCAGCAATGTCGCTAAGTGACTTGTATCCCAAAGAGATCATAAAAGAGGGGAAAGGACCCCCTTTTACAAAAATGTTTATGGCAACCCTTTTTGTATTGACAAGGGACTGGAAACTGACTGAATGTCCATCGTTAGGGAGTAGCTAAATAATTTATAGTATATAAATTATATGGAATACTAAGGAATAATCAGCAAGATGATTTTAGGAAGTCCTGGAGAGACTTACATGAAATGTGGCTAAGTGAAGTGAGTAGAACCAAGAGAATATTGTACACACCAACAAGAAGATTATGTGACAATCATTTCTGATTGAGGTGGTTCTTTTCACTACTGAGATAATTCAGGCCAGTTACAATGATCTTGTGATGGAGAGAGCCATCTGCACCCAGCAAGAGATCTGTGGGGCCTGAATGTGGATCACAACATAGTATTTCTCACCATTTTTTGTTGTTGCTATTTGCTTGCTTTTTTTTTTTTCTTTTTTGTGCAACATGATAACTGTGGAAAGATGTATAGAAGAATTACAAATTTTAACATACATTGGATTACTCACTGTCTAGGGATGGGATGGGGGAAGGGAAAGAGAAAAAATTGGAAAACAATATTTTCCAAGGGTGAATGTTGAAAACTATTTTGCATATATTTTGAAAATTAAGAAAATATATTTAGAAATAAAGTAGTAGAAATAGAAGTGTAAAAATAAAGTGGAATAGATTAGATACATATAACATAATAATCAATGCCTATAGTAATCTCCCAAAATTTCAGCTGCTGGAATAAGAACTCACTATTTCACAAAAATTACTGGGAAAAGTGGAAAATAATATGTTGTCAATTTGGCATAGACCTGTATCTCACACTCCTTACCAAAATAAAATCAAAACCATAAGCCAGTTATAAAAGCAAGGGATTTATTATTAGATTTTATTTATTATTTTACTTATTAGATTTTTGAAGAAGGGAGGAATTTATGAACAAAGAATAACTAGAGAATGTTATGAAAGGCAAAATGGACAACTTTGATTACATTAGATTAAACATTTTTTGAAGAAACAATACCAACAGAAAGAAGATTAAAAACAAAGTACAAAGCTGGGGAAAATCTTTACAAGCAGTATTTCTGATAAAGGTCAAATTCTAAAATATATAATGAACTTTGTCAAATTTATAAGAATACAAGTTATTTCTTAATTAATAAGGATAGGAACAGATAATTTTCAAATGATGAAATTAAAGCCATTTATAGTCATACAAAATGCTATATATCTCTATTAATTAAAAAATGTAAATTAAAACCACTCTGAGGGACTACCAAACCTCTCAGACTGGCTAAAATGATAGCAAAAGATAATGATAAATGTTGGAGGGGACATAGGAAAACAGAGATACAAATGCCTTTTTGATGGAGTTGTGAAACGATCTAACCATTCTGGAGAGCAATTTGGAATTATGCCCAAAAGGCTACACATCTGTGTAAATCCTTTGACCAAGTAGTACTGTTACTGGATTTGTATTTGAAGGAAGTCATAAAGGAGGGAAAAGAACCCATAAATGTAAAAATAATTGTAGTAGCTCTTTTCATGGTAACAAAATTCACAAAATGAGTTGATACCCATTTTGGGGGGAATGAATGAATAAATTGCAATATATGGAGGTAATGGAGGTAATTTATATGGTACTTCACGTAAATCTTTTATATTCAGAAGTTAGAGTTGGTTCAATATTAGATAAATTAATCAACATGAATGACGATGTCAATAATGAACAAAAAATCATGGTTATCTCAATAGGTGAAGAAAAATCTTTTGCAAATTCTCACTCATTCCTTTTAGTAAACACTAGAATGCATTGTAATAAATGTGGCTTTCTTAAATTAATAAGTAGTATCTATATAAAATCATCAGCAAGCATTATCTTTAATCTGGAGAAGCTATAAACATTTCCAAAAAGATCATGGGGAAGCAGGGATGCCCGTTATCACCACTTCTAAGATATAGTATTGGAAATTTTAGCTATACCAATAAGAGAAAGTAATTGAAGGAATTATAATAGGCAAAGAGGAAACAATATATCACTCTTGGTAAATGATATGATATGCTGGGGAAAAATTAGAGACTCACTTAAATAATTACTTGAAATAATGAAAAACTTTAGCAAAATTGCAGGATATATAATAAGCCCACAAAAATCACAACCATTTTTATATGACCAGCAAAGCCCAACAGCAAGAGACAGAGAGATTCCATATAACATAGCTGTAAACAATATAAAATACTTGGTAGTCTACCTGCTAAAACAAACCTAGGAACTATATGGACACAATTACAAAACACTTTTCACTGAAATAAAGTCAGAAGTAAATAATTGCGAAAATATCAGTTGCTCTTGAGTATCCTGAGACAATATAATAAAAATGACAATTTTGCTTAATTTACTTATTCACTGCCATACCAAATTGTCAAGAAATTATCTGAGATAGAAAAAGAACAACAAAATTGATCTGAAAGTATGGAAGATCAAGAATATTAGGGAATTAATGAAAGAAATAATAAAAAGGGAGGTGCTGAGCATTATCCGAACCCAGACTTATTTTTCTATTTTCCTTCTAATATTGACTACATTGGTTTTCTTGGTACAAAAACCTTTTAAAATATAATTTTTCTGTGTGTGTGTGTGTGGGTGTGTGTGTGTGTGTGTGTGTACCCACAAATGCATGAACTGTGAATATGCATACCTCTTACTATTTGGCTTATCCTGTTTTTAATTGTTTTTAATCTTCAGTATTTTATGCTTCTTACTAAGTTGTTGAATTTTATTTGTTTGTTTGTATGATTTTCTTTTATCACTCTCATTTCATTTCCCAATCTTTCATTTACCTCTCTTATTTGAACTTTAAAATCTCTTTTGAAATCTTATGGAAATTTCTTTTGAGCCTGATACTCATTCACATTTTTTTTTTCTTTTGAGTCTCTGACTTTCTCTATTTTGTTATTGCCTTTCTGAGTTTGTGTTTTAATCATCTCTGTCACTGAAGTAACCTTTTATGGTCAAGGTTTTGTTGTTATTTGTTTTCTAATTTTTCCAAGTATATTTTTTATCTTTTAATTTTATGTTAAAGTCGTATTCTGCTACTGGGATGGCTAGGAAACGTATGCAGCTGTATTCAGAGGTAGATCTGAGAATTTGTATGTTTTCAGTTCTTTCAACATAGTATAATGTAAGGAGAGGCATGGATCACTGCTTTCCTGTCCTGTGCTTTGGTCTGTCAGAAACTACAAGCACTCTTTCCCACACTAGAACTGTGTACAAAGGCCCATCTCATGCTTTTCTTTCCCCTGGGATGATAACCACGAGCAATATATGAGCAATACATCTTTTCCTCAGTGCCAGTAAATGCAGTTGCCTGATCTTTTCCTGGCCTATGTACAGAGAACCCTAAATATCTCTCACAATTGTTTCAGTTGTTCTTAAAACTTGTTGCCTTGCTGAGGCAAAGATTTGTACTGAGCTGAGCTCCATTCCTATCACAATGACCTAGACCTTTCCTGTATAACTATCTAATTTGACTTGTACAGGAAAATTGTTTTATTTCATCCTTTGTTGATGAACAAAGGGGAATTTGGGGGAGCTCAGGCAAGTTCCTGGCTTTATCCTTTGATCTTGGCTATATTCCAAAGTGATAAAATTTATTTTACATATATTACATTATTGTACATTAAAAACATTTACATATTTTACATTATATTTCTCATTTTAAAATGTTATTTGTATTTTTCTGAGGGAAAATTCAGGATTCTTTCAGTACAAAAAGTTTAAATTTGTCAGCAATGGATAAAATAGTCCAGAAAATTAGCTATGTGTGTGTATGTATATATATATATATGTACATATCTATCTATCTATCTATCTATATACATATGACTGTAGAGATTCTTATCTTTGAAGAATTAAAAAAAATCCCAATGCATGTTTTTCTACAAAATATTTTTTATCAATTTTCAGTCATTCAGTCAATAAATATTAGCTTCTGCTCTCAAGGAAATCATGACTCAGGGAGATAAAATGCATAAGCAATACATGATAAATTTGGAAATAATTAACAGAGAAAAGACATTCATATATATAGTCCATTAATTCCTTTAAACTACTAGTTAAAAATAATTTTTTGGCCCATAATTACATGGTCAAATACTCACACTTGTTTGGCAGTTCACATGCTTCATTGATAATCACATAACATTAGGAAAATAAAAGAGATACTCTAAACACATTGACCAGAAAAGATAACTTGATATAGCAGATAGAGATTTGGATTTGGATTCAAAAACTGAAGTTGAGTCCCCTCTTAGACACTCATTAGCTGTAGGACCCCAGAGAAATCACTTTATCTTGTGGGCTTTAATTTTTCTTTTCCCAAATGAGAGACTTGAACTTGATAGAGATTCATTCCAGCTCTAAATCTATGACCTTCTGTCCTCTTGTTAAAGTTTTATTGAATACATAGACAAGTCATCTTTGTTAAGAAGACATGGCGTATTGCTTTTCACCTTACTGTAAGTAATGATTTCAGCAAAGAAGTGCTGAAGTTTTAGAGAAGAAAAAACTGGTTTATGTTTGTAGACACTTTCTAAGTGTCTCACTTCTGCCAGCCATATGATGCTGTCCCAAATTCACTCAGTTATCAACATTTGTGAGTATTAATCATGAAACAAAAGCATGAAAATAATGTTATCTCTCCTTGTACTGCATAATTGGAAACTCAGATGAAATTAGTTGCCTTTGTACATGAGTTATAAAAGCATAACTTTCTTTATTATTTCAAGGAATTCATAATATGGCTCACTAATAAAGTTATTTGTTCTCATAGTAATATTTGCTTAAGATAAGACAAATGAAAAACAGTCAGACAGGAAGAATTTATATTGGCCAAATTAGACCCAGTTTAGCATAAATAATGAAACACTAAAAGTGATTACATGTATTTAAATATGCTGTATCTGAAGTTCTAATTACATATAAAATGTCTTATTTCAAACTCAATGGAAATAAACAGCATACATTTTTTAAAAGGGGATTCCTTAGTCACACTAATTGATGTAGCTGTACTTTTAAGGATTTTTTTTTAATAGTATTTTATTTTTCCAACTATATGCGAAGATAGTCTTTAACATTTACTTTTGCAAAATCTTGTATTTCAAGTTTTTCTCCCTTTCTTACCCTATTCTGCTCCCCACAAATAGTAATTATATATATATATATATATATATATATATATATATATATATATGTATATATATACACATATATATATATATATATATACACATGCAACATATGTGCAATTCTTCTAAACATATTTATATATTTCTCATGCTGCATAAGAAAAAACAAAACAAAAAAAAGTTAAAACACAAAATAAAATAAAAAAACAAGCAATATAACAACAACAACAAAAGGTGAAAATACTGTGCTTTGATCCACATGTGATCCACATAGTTCTCTTTCTGGATGCAGACAACACTTTTTATAACAAATCTACTGGAATTGCCTTGAATTATTACATCATTGTTGAAAAGAGTCAAGTCTATCACCATTGATCGTCACATAATCTTGTTCTTACTGTGTACAGTGTTTTCTTGGTTCTGTTCAATTCACTCACATCAGTTCATGTAAGTGTTTCTAGGTTTTTCTGAAATCAGACTGTTCATCAATTTTTATACAACAATAAATAATATTCTATTACTTCCATATATCATAGTTTATTCAGCCATTACCCAACTTATGGGAATACACTTAATTTCAATTTCCTTGCCATTAGAAAAAAGGATTCTCCAAACATTTTTACACATGAGGGTTCTTTTCCCTCTTTTATGATCTCTTGGGGATACAGTTCGAGCAATGGTACTGCTAAATGAAAGGCTATGCACAGTTTGATTGCCCTTTGGGCATCGTTCCATGTTTGAGCATCTGGAGATGCTCTCCAGAATTGCTAGATCATTTCACAACTCCACCAACAATGCATTAGCATCTCAGTTTTTTCACATTCCTTCCAACATTTATCATCTTTTTCTGTCACCTTAGCCAATTTGATAGAAGTGAGATGGAACCTCAGAGTTGTCTTAATTTACATTTCTCTAATCAATAGTGATTTAGAATATTTTTTTCATATGACTAGAAATGGTTTTAAATTCTTCATCTGAAAATTGCTGATATTAACTCCTGCCCTATCATTCTATCATGTTCATTCCTTGTTGTCTACTCTCTCTATCATCTAGGCCTGGTTCTAGTCAGGTTTTATTTCATTCCCCAGAAATCTTTTCAAATAGCTCTTTCTTATCTTCTTTTGCAGTTTTTGAACCAAAATAAAATCAACTCTGTCATTGATTTGGGAAAGAAAAAGACAGTTCACTTCACTTAAATACTTTTTTATTTAAAAAAAAAAACTGCAAATTGAATATTTTTTTTTAAAAGAACACTAAGATTTAGATTTTATAATAAGAAACATCCATGGAGGGAGTAAAATGAATGCAATAGGATAAAGAATTAATGATATCTAAAAGAGGGAGAAAGACCCACATGTGCAAAAATGTTTGTAGCAACTTTTTGTGTTTAAAAGGAATTGGAAGCTGAGTAGATATCCATCAATCGGGGAACGAATGGCTAGGTTGGAATGAATGAAATGGGATATTATTGTTGTAAAAGAAATAATGAGCAGGCTGATTTCAGAAAAACTTGGAAAGACGCTGTGTGAAATGAGCAGAATCAGGAGAACATTGTGTACAGTAAGAAGAACATTGCTTTTCAGCAATAAAGTGATCCTAGAAAATTCCAATAGACTTGTGATTGAAAATGTCATTTACACCAAAAGAAAGAACTATGATAATTAAATTTAAATTAAATTAAAGAACCAAGCATGATATTTTCACTTTTTTATCTTGTGGTTTTTTCCTTCTCTTCTACTTTTTCTTTCACGACATGACTTAAATGGAAATATGTTTAATATGATTGTACATGTATACCCTATATCAGATTGCTTCCTTTCTTATGGTAGAGGAACATAAAGAAGGGAGGGAGAAAAAAATGTGAAACTCTAAATCTTAAAAAAATGTATCTTGAAAACTACTTTTACATTTAATTAGAAAAGATAAAAGACTATTGAAACTTAAGGTTAATTCATTAATTAAAATGAATTCATGATATCAGGAATAACAATAAGATTATAAACCCAAATTGTGTGAATAATAGAAATAGAAAATACTCATGAACTCTACCCATATATTACAATGAATAATACAGTAGCATAGAGCAATTAAAAAAAACTCAATAATTGGGAAACTCTAGTTAAAGCAAAAGAAAATCTTACTGAAATCAAAATTTACAATGCATGGTTAATAATACAAAAGGGTCTAGACTACTATTTGAAAGCAATTCTTTTAAAAATTATTAATTTTATTAAAACACAGAATAATAAAAGAAAAACAGAAAAAGAGGACCAAAAGTAAAAAATAAAACAAAACTTCTTGATGTGCTCAGCAAAACATCAGGGAATAATAAAAATATATAACAAAGAATCATCAGTTCAAGAAAGGATATATAATAGTACAAGAAATTATATTTATGAGTGTCCATCTTTTCTTTACTTTTTTTGTAAGTTGTTCTTTTTTTTCTTTGCTGTGTACATTTTTTAATTTATTCTTTTTACCTTCTTCTATCCCCCCACATTCCCCAACCAGGTTATAATTAAGCAATAATATATTTATATATGCTTATATAGAGATACATACAAATATGTGTTTTTCCTATCTCTGCTCTTTGTTTTAATTCTGCTCCTTAATTTTCCTGGCTTCTCCCACCCATGGATCCCTGCCCTGTTTTCTTTCTCCACCCTTTGCTTTTTCCTCTGTTCATCCCTCCCCTTTATTTCTTTATAGATTTTAGAGGGGGCATGATATATATGTAGTGTTGCCTATTTAACCCTTTCCTGATGTGAGTAGATTTTCAGAACTACCAGCCCCCCTCTCCCCTCTGTGTCTATTCATCCTTTGCATCTCATTTGTTTAACATAATTACTATTTTTCCCTTAACTCTGTACTTTTGACCTACCCAATTGTTGATATCAATCTTAAACATATGGTATACATTTCTATATGAAAAAAGATAAACAATTTGTCCATGTAAAGTTCCTTGAAATTGATCTTTGATATTAGCTCCTATATGTTAAATTTTCTATGAAAATTACACATTTGGTTGAAAGTCCTGAAAATCCACAAATTTGTTGAATATCCACTTTTTCATTCAATATTATGGATAATTTTGCTAAGTATGGTATTTTTGGCCACAGGCTTAGGTCCTTTGATTCTAGGATCTGCAGTATTTTATTGTGTCTGCTGTTGAGTCCTGCACAATTCTAATTGTAATTCCAGCATATTTGAATTTATTTTTTTCTTATTTCTAGTAAAAAATTTTTTCTTTGATCTGGGGATTTCAAAATTTGGTATTAATATTCCTATGTGTGTTCCACAAAAGATCTTTTTGAGGTAGTGATTAGTGGATCTTTTCTATTTCTACTTCCCCTCTTCTATCACTACAGACTGATTTCTTGGATTATTTCTTGCATTATTATTTCAAGGTTATTTTTTGGTCACAATTTTCTCTAAGCCAATTATTTGTATATTTTATTTTTTGATCTGTTTTCCAGATCTGTTGTTTTTCTTATAAGATGTTTCACATTCTGCTCAATTTTTTTTCATTCTTTGAATTGAACCAGCGAAAGAACTCTGAGAAATGAGTATGAACCACTACATAGAATTCCCAATCCCTCTAATTTTGTCCACCTGCATTTTTTATTTCCTTCACAGGCTAATTGTACACTATTTCAAGGTCCATTCTTTTTGTACAGCAAAATAACTGTAAGGACATGTATACATATGTACATATATTGTATTTAACTTATACTTTAACATATTTAACTTGTATTGGTCAACCTGCCATCTGGGGGAAGGATGAGGGGAAGGAGGGGAAAAATTGGAACAAAAGGTTTTGCAACTGTCAATGCTGAAAGATTACTCCTGCATATATCTTGTAAATAAAAAGTTATGATAAAAAAAGAGAAAAAAATCATTCTTCAAATTTTATATTGTTACTTCTTTGTCTGTCCTAACTTCCTTGGCTTTTCCTTGCTCAATTCTAATTTTCAAATTGTTATTTTTTTCTTTAAGACTCTGTATCTCCTTTTCTAATTGGTTAACCTTTTTTTTATAATCTTTTATTTTTCTTGGATATTTTTTATTTTATTTTTCCTCTCAATGACTCTCATTTGATTTTTAGATTCTTTTTTGAGTTCTATCAATTGTTTCTCACCAGGAAGCCATTTTGCATTATTATTTGAGTGAGCAGAAGCTTTATTTTACTTCAGTGTCCTCCTCTGAAGATGAACTCTGCTCTTTCCTGTTTGCATGGTCAGTTTCTATGTATGGATTCTTTCTTTGCAGGTTCATTATTTTTAGAGATGAGAAATATTAGTGTAAGCACCTCTATCTGTGTTTGGTACCTTGGAAGTGTTTGCAATTCATACTAGTTAATTTCCCGGACTGGGGGCTTTCTTCCAATCTTCTTGAGTTGTGCCAGGAGGACCTTGGTTCCTCTACAAATCTTCTTGACTTTTCACCAGTCTATGTTCTCCCTGAGGCACAAATTTGTTCTGTTTGTGGGGGAAATCTGAAAAGTTTGAAATTTGCTGACCTACTCCAGCATCCTTCCAAAAAGAAATTCTTTAAGGAAAATACCTACAAGACCTACTTTTAAAAGTTTGAAGATTCAAGGCAGATAAAATTTTACAAACGGAAAAGAAAAGAAAAGAGAAAAAAATAACAGAGATAGATTTTCAGTTTTTGACCTTCCTGACTTCAAAGAAGATAAGAAGTTGAGAGATATTTCCACAAAGCTAATAGAAATGCAATCACTCTCCAAGTACAACATACTAGGCTAAGCATAATAATATTTTCAGGACTTCAAAGAACTGAAATCATTTATTAAGGAAGCATCACAAGAAGCAATATAAATCAAAAAACAGATAAAAGCTATTCAAAAAAGATAAATACGTTAATATATAGTGGCAATCTCCATATTCCTCAATGAGATTTGAAAGCTGACTTAATGAAAAAAAAAAGTTGTATTAAAACATGCTTATGTTTAAAAAAAGAAAAATAAGTAGATTAAGTTACTTAGCAGAAAGTAAGTTTCTTGAAAGCTTACTTGTTTATAGTCCCTGTAACTTGATACATTGTAAATACCTAACAAACAATGCATGTTGGATTGGTATGCAGTGAGAAGGTATAGTTTAAAAATAAATGACTTTAAAATCAAATTTTAAAGATTGCAATATTTATCCAAGACCTCACAGCAAACAAATGGAAGAACTCAAACTCAAGCCCAGGTTTCCTATCTCCAAATCTTATATTCTTTTAGCATACCTTATTGCCCTTTACTAGAATCATATGAAGGTGATTCCTTAGCAAAATAAAATTATCTCCCTCCCCCAAAAACACAAGTAGGTTAAGTAAATACACTTTATATAATAGCATATTATATCATAGTGTAGTAGATACAGGATCAGCCACAAAGTCAGAAATATATAAATTCAGTTCCTTACTCTAATTTACATATTGTGTGACCATGGACAAATAATTTAATTTCTCAGTGCTATAGGGGACATTGGAAAACTGTGCTGGGGGGGGAGGGAGTTCTGATCCACATTGGTGAAAGGACTTGTCAAAATAAGAATTTATTACACCAATGAAATCAGAGATTTGAACTATTAAAAATTAAAATCTTTTTGAATACAATTTAAAAATGTTGAAAGGAATTCAGAAGAAAATGCAAAAACAGTCATGGTTTAGTTTCTTTACATTCAAATATCAGTTTAAGAAGGCAAATGAAGTCATAAAACTATATAATTAAATATAAAAGAACTAGCTGACATACAAAAGAACTAGCTGACATATAGAAGAATTAGCTGACATGGAATTATTGATCGTTCAGAAACATAGTTCATTTTTAAAAAGTGTACATAGATCATTAGTATTACTTGGTCATAAATTTGCATAATCCACTAAGTCAAAAAAAGGTAGAAATTCTATATATCTATATATATTCTATTTATTTATATCTATTATATATTTCACATATTACTCAAAGTACAACACAATAAAATTAAAATAATACAAAAATTCAGTAAGAAATCATTCTGTCAAAATTGCTATGTTAGCACACTTGGTGAAAAATAAAAACCAAGGTAGTCTAGGACCTCAAGTAGTTTTCCTTCTCCTGAAGTGACCAAACATCTACCCAAATACATGTAATAAAAAGTAAATTGAGAAGTGAGAGAACAATAGTGATTTGGGGAATCAGAAATGCAGGTGGCTCTTAAGGGAAGCTTGAAAGGAAGTAAAAATTGCAAAAAGGGGGAAATAAAGTTTGTAGGACATTTCATGTAGATAAAACAACTTGAGTAAAAGCCTAGAGGGATTTAAACTGCCATGTTTAGTAATAGATAGTGGTAAAGTTATCTTGTACATAGTATCCATGAAGAGAAGTTAAATGAAATAAAACTTTAAGGGCAGGTTAGAGCCAGATCATTATAGGTTTTTATTATTTTAAATTGAAAATATTTTTATTTATATTAAAAAACATCATCATAATTTCCCCTAGTACCTCCTCCACCCATTTCTATCTTTTGTCATTTTTGCCAATTTTTTTTATTACAAGCTAAAAGGTAAAATAAAAAGGAATGTTTTGCTGTGTATTTCTTTTATTAATGATTGATAGCATTTTAAAATAGTTAACAGGATCTAATTTTTTTTGAGAACTACTTGTTCATAACATCTAATAACTTATCTATTAAGGAAATGTTGTTATTTGTTCTTCGTTTTTGAAGAAGACCATGATATCGGGGGGGGGGGGGGTGATATTATGACACGCAGATGAATTGGATTCAAGTGAGGGATCATCTGTTTCATTTTCCCCTTAAGAGCCATCTGGGTCCAGCGGCAAGATATAGATCTAGACAGCTGGATATGGCCCTGAATGAAATGGGAGACTTTTATTTTTGTTTGTTTGTTTCTTTCTTTGTTTTAAGATAAGGTCTTCAATAAATTTCAATTAGATTGGGGCTACACCTCTTCAGTGATTAAGGCTAGGAAGCTATTGAGGAAAAAATCTTCTCTTTCACCTAGTTCAAAATAAATAAATATCTACTACCTACAAGATTTCCTTTTTAAGTAGTATACTTTGTGGCCACCTGCTGTAAGTTATTGATATACATACAACAAGAGGAATTCACAACCACACATATACATCCTTCAGCTGTCAAAAGATAGTCCAAAGCCAATCTATTGTCCAACACTTTGTGTGCCAGAGAATCTAAATATTCCTGCAGGTTTTGAAGTTCTGTAGCAGTCTCATTAGCAATTACTTTTATAGTCCTGGTAATATTCTTTTACAAGTTCTTTAGTACCTGTGGCTCTCCCTCTCTTTTATTTTTGGAGAAGCATTTTGATGTTTCTGTTTCTCCTCTCTACTATTGCCTGCCCTTGAGGACTGAAGGGTGTGCCAGCGGTGCGTAAAATCTTATACTGTGCACAAAAGTGTGCAAAATGTTTGAAAGTATATGCAGGTCCATTCTCTGTTTTTATTGCTTGTGGCACACCCATAATTGCAAATGCTTGTATAAAGAATTTAATGACCACTTGGGCTTCTCTTTTGTTGCTGGTATTGCAAAAGTGAATCCTGAAAATTTGTCTATTACAACATGAATAAAAGACAGACAACCAAAAGATTTATAATGGGTCACATCCATCTGTGAAATTTCACTGGGCCTCAAACCATCAGGATTCTTCCCTGGAGGGAGCATAGGAGCGTGGAAAGGGAGGCAAGCTGTACAGGCTTTTACTATGCTCCTACTTCCTCTCTTGTTATCTCAAATTGTAAACATAAAGCTCAAGCAGCCTGATGATATTTAGAATGAGATTCTTGGAGACCTCAAATAGGGGAGTGTTGGCTAACATGATGAGAAGGTGATCTGCGTTTGAGTTTCTACAAAAACTAGGTCTTTGAAAACTGGTATGATAAGGGACATGCAAAAGGTAATACTTACCTGAGTGGATTTGTACTTGTTTCTGAAGTTCCTTAAAAACCTGAAATAAATTAGAGGTATACATTTTGTTTGGCTGTTGCAATTCTTTGAACTACACCTATTGAATTGACTGAATCAGGTAATATGGTTACGTCTCTTGGGTAAAAAGAAAGAGCTAGCGTAATTGCATATAACTCATTCGTCTGCATGGACTAACCAGAAGTTCTGATTACTCCTCTTATAGCTAAGTCAGGAGAGTATATAGCATGAATGTCATGTCTGGATGCATCTGTAAAAATAATTGTTCCTTTAAGAGGGACCTTAGAAACCTTTTCTTCAAAAACCCATGGCTAGTTATGTAATAGCCAGACTATCCTTTTTTTTTTTTTTTTAATAACTTTTTATTGATAGAATTCATGCTAGGGCAATTTTTTACAGCATTATCCCTTGCACTCACTTCTGTTCCGATTTTTCCTCTCCCTCCCTTCACCCCCTCCCCAAGAAGCCAGACTATCCTTAAGGGGGACCCATGTGTGAAATTTGGAGATATGGCCAATAAAAATTGCCACTTTGAGGTGGTTTCACAGCATACATTAATTTATACATTGGTATAAAAGGTCTATATCTTGTTAGATCCTATCCCAGGTTACTTATGGCCTTTAACATGATTTTAGCCATAAGCACTGGGTAAGGTATAAGGCTTTGGTCTGATTGTGCTGTTTTTGCCATAAAATTCTAATTGTTAGGGGTTAGGATTTCATAAGCCAAATTCTCTAATATCTTTGTAAGATAAACTGTTGTAGACCCGTGAAGAGTGCAAGCCTTTTTTTCAGAGCTTTGATAACTTCTAGATTAAAAGAAGTGTGTCTTCTCCTGATTTGACCTGGAGGCCCATTAGGCTCCCATTCTTCAGGTACAGGGTATGCTTCCATTCTCAATCCAAACGTAACCCGCCCCTCCTCCTTTTTCTTAACCAGTGCCTCCTGTAATTGGGCCACAGCAGGAGGACAACCTGTTGTGCTGGCAGTGCCAAAGGTGCTACTGTCCTTCCTGTTTTTCCATCTCCCACCCATGAAGGTGAAGTTGAGGGAGGACAATGAAGAAGTAGTGGGTCAGGAAGCTGGGGATGCACTGGGGGAGTAGGCGCAGGAGGAAGTGAAGACAGGCTGAGAAATGGAGAAGTGCCACACCCCTGAACCCCCTCCCAGAGCCATCTTGTCTTTGTTCCACATGCTGCACCCTTTAAAGTTGTCAGCACCATCATTTTATTTGTTTTCCTCATCTTCCTTTGTTTTGCACCCTACACTAAAAACACTTTTTAAAAAATAATATGTGGGATCTCTCAAAGCCAGTTTTATTTTACTGTACATAAGGAATGTGTGCTCAGGGATAGAGCCAGGGCCTGTAGTATGGTTATATTCAGTTACGTGTTCTCCTACTATCTCCCACAACTCTGACTCCAAAGTCCCCTCCTTAGGGAGCCACAGAGACATGCGCTCCACAATATCTAAGAACTCAGTGATCTGCTTCTGCTTTATTAACAAACCTTGCTCTCTTATTAACCTAACCAAGCATTTTTCACACTTCCCTTGAGAGGAAGTCTCTTTTGTTAGCTCTTGCCCCATTTTGGCTGAAAAACAAAAGTGACTAGATGAGCCCTTGCCAAATCTTCCTGCTGTTCCTGGATGCTGGCGATTCCTCACCCAAACTTGCACTGTTTGTGTCAGCTGAGCTGCTGGGAGAGTCCCATGTTGAACACCAATCTTACAGACCTGCTCATAGCAGGACTTCACTAACAGCTTGAGTCCTGATCTTGGGTGAGGAGGGAGGGGTTGGAACTCTTAAGGATAGGCAAGCAAAATGCTCAGCCTTATATATCCTATACTTATGTAATATATATAACTACTGCACATGCAGGTCCACATAAACAACTTCCTAGTGTGTGCAGATGGCTCCTTACCACATCAGCATAATTCTGCTTCAAATACAACACATTGATTATACCCACTGACTTCTCAGGAAGTCCAAGACACCCTTAGAGGGAATGAGGAGCCAAATCAGACATTGTCAGCAGAATTTCACTAAAATGTTTTGTACCTCACCCAGGGTTACCCATTATCTGTGGCTCTCAACAATATACACACATGTGTGTGTGTTTATATGTATAAATGCACGTGTGTGTGTTTATGTGCATGTACATATATGTGTATTTGTATACATAAAAATACAAATACAACAATGTGTGTACATATATAAAGGTATGTATATCTATTCCTATCTATATCCATCTAGATTTATTTATGTAACTATATATGTATATCTATCAAGAAAAATATAGAACCCTCTAAAATCTACAAAGAATGGAGATAATAAAATAAGGTGGGATATAGAAGAATGTATAGGTTAAAAGAAGTGGGATAAAGTATGTAGATTAATAGGAATGCTATAAAGAGGAAGAGAAAGAGTAGGGAGAAAGTAAGGAAGGTTCCGTGAGATTCCACTCATGTTAAGTAATAGCAAAGCAAGGTAAGGAGTTAAAATAAGGAAAAGAGTTAGCAGAGATAGAAAAATAGAGATATACATAAACCCAATAACAATGACCAGGTTTAGAATTTATTTTTGGGGGGAAAGCCAGGGTTGTAATCATTGATTGCAAACAAAATCAAACTTAAAATTTCAATGAAGAAAAAAAATCTACATTATATATTCATATTGTTTTTGATACATTTCTATATAGGGGTATATGTATGTAGGTATATATGTGTGTATATAGGTATATACATATGTGTGAATGGGTATGTGGGGGTATACCTATATATGTATATACACATGTGTGTGTATATATACATAAATATATCTGTATTTAACTGTAGCCTAAAATGGGTGGGTGGAAGGGGAACAAAAGAATAAAACAGAGCATTAACCGCCATGCCCTCCCCCCCAAAAAAGAAAAACCCACAAGAAAGCAAAGATAGACAGTTATGAATACAATATCCATTATTATTATTTGTGTTTTTTGAAATGTAAATTTATGGTCAAATTTTGAACTTTTCCTGATTTTCTTTCTTTTTATATAGCTTTTTATTTACAAATATATGCATAGGTAATTTTTCAGCACTGACAATTGCAAATCCTGTTGTTCCAACTTTTCCTCTCCTTCCCCTCACTTCTTCCCCCAGATGGCAGGTTGACCAATACATGTTAAATATGTTAAAGAATAAGTTAAATACAGTATATGTATACATGTACAAACAGTTATTTTGCTGTATAAAAAGAGTCAATAGTGTACAATTAGCCTGTGAAGGAAATAAAAAATGCAGGTGGACAAAAATAGAGGGATTGGGAATTCTATGTAATGGTTCATAGTCATCTCCCAGAGTTCTTTTGCTGGGTGTAGCTGGTTCAGTTCATTGATGCTAAAATCTTAAATAAAATATTAGCATAAAAATTACAGAATATCATCCCAAGAATAATACACCATGACTAAGTAGGATTTATACCAGGAATGCAGGTCTTGTTCAATATTAGGAAAATTATTTACATGTTTGACTATATCTATAACCAAATTAACAAAATCCATATAATAATCTAAATAGATGCAGAAAAAGCATTTGATAAAATTCAACACTCATTCCTATTAAAAACACTAGAGAGTATAGGAGTATATGGACTTTTCCTTAAAACAGATTCAGTAGCATCTATTTAAAACTATCAGTAAGCATCATATGTAATGGGGATGAACTGCAACCATTCCTAATAAGATCAGGATTAAAATAAGGTTGCCCACTATCACCATTACTATTCAATATTGTATTAGAAACAATAGCTTTGGCAATAAGAGATGAAAAAGATTAAAGTAATTAGAGTAGGTAATGAGGAAACTAAACTATTTTGCAGATACTAAACTATTATTTGCAGATGCTATGTTAATATACTTAGAGAACTCCATAGATTCTACTAAAAAGTTATTAGAAATAATCCACAACTTTAGCAAAGTTGCAGTATACAAAATAAATACACATAAATCCTTAGTATTTTTATACATCACTAACAAAATCCAACAGCAAGAGCTACAAAGAGAAATTCCATTTAAAATAATTGTCAATAGTATAAAATATTTGGGAATCTATCTGCCAAGGGAAAGTTAGGAACTATATGAGCAAAACTAGTTAGATCTAATCAATTGGAAAAATATTTACTGCTCTTGTTTAGGTCAAGTGAATATAATAAAAATGACAATACTACCTAAACTAATATATTTATTTAGTGTTATATCAATCAAACTCCAAAGGAATTATTTTGATGAATTTGATGAATATATTTGATGATAAATAACAACAAAATTCATCTGGAAGAACAAAAGGTCAAGAATTTCAATGGAACTAATGAAAAAAAAAAATCAAATGAAAATGGCCTAGCTGTATATGATCTAAATCTATAAAGCAGCAGGCACCAAAACTATTTGCTATTGGCTCAAAAATAAACTAGTTGATCAGAGGAATAGGTTATGTTCACAGGACAAAATAGTCAATAACTATAGCAATTTAGTGTTTGACAACCCCAAAGACCCCAACTTTTAGGATAAGAATTCCCTATTTGAAAAAAAATGCTGGGAAAATCAGAAATTAGTATGGTGAAAACTAGGCATTGGCCCACATTTAACATGATACAACAAGATAAGATCAAAATGGGTTCATGATCAAGGCATAAAAATGAGATTATATATAAATTAAAAGAACATAGGATAGTTTACCTCTCAGACCTGTAGAGGAGGAAGGAATTTGTGACCAAAGAATAACTAGAGATCATAATTGATCACAAAATTTTCTATTTTGTGATTATATTATGTTAAAAAGCTTTGGTGCAAAAACAAAACAAAACAAAACAAAACAAAAACGAAAACAAAAACAAAACAAAACAAAACAAACAAACAAAAAAAAATGCAGACAAGATTAGAAGGGAAGCAAAAAACTGGGAAATATTTCTACATTCTAAGTTCTGATAAAGGCCTCATTTCCAAAATAGAATTGATGCTAATTTATAAGAAATCTAGCCATTCTCTAATTGATAAATGGTCAAAGGATATAAACAATTTTCGGATGAAGAAATTGAAACTCTTTCTATTCATATAAAAAGGTGTCCCAATCATTATTGATCAGAGAAATGCATATTAAGACAACTATGACATACTACTAAACACTTTTCAAATTGGCTAAGATGACAGAAAAGATTATGATGAATGTTGGAGGGGATGTGGGAAAACTGGGATACTGATGCATGGATCGTGGTGTTGTGAACTGATCCAACCATTCAGGAGAGCAATTTGGAGCTATACTCAAAATGTTATTAAACTGTGCATACCCTTTGATCCAGCAGTGTTACTATTGGTCTTATATCCAAAAGAGATATTAAAGAAGGGAAAGGGACCTGTATATGTAAAAATGTTTGTGGTAGCCCTTTTTGTAGCATCTAGAGAATGGAAACTGAGTGGATGCCCATCAATTGGAAAATGGCTGAATAAGTTGTGGTATATGAATTTTATGGAATGTTATTGTTCTGTAAGAAATAACCAGCATAATGAATACAGAGAGGCTTGGAAAGACTTAAATGAACTGATGCTAAGTGAAATGAGCATTATACACTTCAACAACAATACTATATGAGAATCAGCTTTGATGGATTTGACTATTTTCAACAATAAGAGGATCCAAATCAGTTCTAAATGATCAGTAATGAACAGAACCAGCTAACCCAGTGAAAGAACACTGGGAAATGAATGTGGACCACAACATAACATTTTCACTCTTTCTGTTATTGTTTGTTTGCATTTTTGTTTTTCTTGTTATTTTTACTTGGTTTCTAAATACAATTTTTCTTGTGCAGCAAGATAACTGTATAAATATGTATATGTATATTGTATTTAACATATACTTTAGCATATTTAACATGTATAGGACTACCTGCCATTTAGGGGAGAAGGTGGAGGGGGAAAGTTGAAATAGAAGTTTTTGTAAGGGTCAGTGTTGAAAAACTACCCATGCATATGTTTTGTCAATAAAAAGGTACAATAAAAAAAGAAGGAAAAAAAGAAATAATTTGTGGTGTTTTTCTTCTTTAAAATATATAATATGATTCTCTCTTGGTGAGAGAGCAGGTTTCTCGAAGGCAGTCTTAGTATCAGTCGAAAGTAATAATCACCTCAAAACATAGCCAGGTGATAAAAGTTCAGATCTTTTATTGTCTCCAATATAGCCCGGTTAACTTAGAGACCTGTCTCTCTGCTTGGTTCCAAGAGCTCTTGTAGTTTTGTCCTTTGCTTCTGCCTCTTAGTTCCAAGAGCTCCCTCCAAATGTCTCCAAATCCAAAGGTTTGTCCTTCAGCCTCTGCCCCTGCTCCCTTCAGCCTCCAGCCAGCACAAAGATGAGTCTGTCTCTCTTGCCTTCCGAAATAATTCTCTCCTGACTCTAGCTCAACTCCGACTCATGGCTTCTTCTGACTTGATGCATTCCTCTCCATGTAATTTGGCTGAATTCTCTTCTGCCACCAGTCAGCCAAGTGGAAAATATTTAGGAGCACAGGGCAACTAGATGGCGCAGTGGATAGGATGCCAGCTCGGAAGCCAGGAAGATCTGAGTTCAAATCTAGCCTTAGACACAATACTTCCTAGTTATGTGATCCTGGGCAAGTCACTTACCCCAACTGCCTCAGCAAAAATAAAAATAAATAAATAAATAAAAGATGAGCAGACTACTCTTAGGGGGAAAAACAAAACAAAACAAAACAAAACAAAAACACGGAATGACTTACATGAACTTACATAGAAGTGGAATGAGCAGAATTATGAGGACATTGTACACAGTAATAGCAATATTGTATGATTGTATAAATAACAGCTTTTTTTTTTTTTTTTGGCTGAGGTAATCAATTGGGGTTAAGAGACTTGCCCAAGTTCACACAATTAGGACGCATTAAGTGTCTGAGATCACTTTTGAACTCAGGTCCTCCTAACTTCAAGGTTGGTGCCCTATCCATAGCTCCGTGTAGCTACCCCAGCTATTCTTAACAATATGATGATCCCAGCCAATTCTTAGGACTTGTGGTAAAAGTTATTGATCATCTCTGGAGAAAGAACTGGTAGAGTCTGAATACAAATCAAAGATAAATTTTCTTTACTATTTTATTTTACTTTTGTGTGTGTATGTGTTTTTCTTTCACAGTATGATTCACATGAAAAGGTGATTTCATGAATACAAATGTATAAACTATGTCAAATTTCTTACCTTCTCAATGTGGGGTGGAAGTGGTGACTGAGTGAGAGAATCTGGAACTCAAAATTGGAAGGAAAAAACAATGTTACAATTGTTTGTAAACACACTTGTAAAAAACAAAATATTAAATTCTTTTTAAAAGGAAATTATTTGCTTTGCAAACATTACAGACAACAGAACTATCAGAAAGATAAACTTATACAGTGCAAACAAAAATAACCGAATAACAACACAGATACATTAAAAATTTTCTTTCTATGAATATGCAAGAAGGCAAGAATAAAATTAGATAACAAGTAGAATTGAGGAGAAAAATCCTGAAAGTACATGTACTCAAATATTACAACACTCCATCTCCAAATTACTCAACATTTCATGTGGGACTAACTTATTAAATTGGAAATCATAGAAGAAGATCAAGTAGAATACATGATGTACCCACAAACAATCAAAGATTAACCAAAACTGCCCCCAAAACAAGGGTTTAGGCAATAAATCCTATCATCTTCCAGGAAGAGAAGCTATAGTAATGTTTAGAGAGATGGCAAAAAAGGGGGTATTGAAATTTCAGGAAAGAAAAAAAGGAACTCCTTTGAATAGTGGCAGGAGATTTCAGTGTTAAACAAACATCTCCCCTAAGGAAGAAACAGTCTAAAAAGCAGTCAAAACTTTTTCTTTGCATATAATTAATGGGGATGCATTTTAAATAAAAAGTGCAAAAGTTATATTGAATACTAGGCACAAAGGAAAGTGAGGAGAGAGAAGAAGAGAGTAGTCAAGTATCATTCCAAATTGATTGTATTGAACCACAAGGGAATTTTTTTTTAATTCTTTTAAAAATCTCCTTGTCCATCCAAAAATAAAATATAAAACATGAATATACATACGCACATATTTACATATGTAAGTTATATGTGCATATATCATTTACATGTGTGTTCATATGCACACATTATATATATATTATTTACACATGTACATTGAACTATAAATTGAATTTAATGTATTCTAATTTCCTCCATTAAAATCTTACCCTTAGGATCATAATGTCATAGAAACTGAAAGCTATGTCAGCAGAGTATAAAAGTCTGTAAACTTAAAATTTGAGCCTTACACTTACCATATGTTGTTACCTAAAGAGAAACAAAGAGTACATCTATCAGTCAGCAAGCACTTATTAAACATCTATGTCATTCAATCATTGTACTATGCACTAATGCTAAAACTATAAAGAATGAAACAATCTACACTGAAAAAGCTTGTATTTCAAAAAAAGAGATGACAGAGTTATAGATCAATAGATAAATAGAGGATAGAGGCAGACAGGTTTACAGATGGATATAGATATCTAGGTAGAAAAATGTAGATAGCTATACAAATAGAGATAAATATATGTGTCTACATATATATATATAGATCTATACTATGCATAATTATATGTATCTATACATCTATACATAGAGAGATGCATAATATATATATACCCATATTCAGAAATCTATGTGTATAGATATGCATATATGTGTATATATGTACACAACTATATAGAGATATTTGTATCTATATGCATGTAGATATGTACACATATGTACATATATGCATAAATCTATCTCAATATCTATATAAAGATCTAGATGTATCAATATAACTATGTATATACATATCAGTAGCTATTTATCTATAGATATATCTAGATATAGAGATAAACCTATATTTACATCTACATATAAATCTAGATATATAGAATTATAGATCTATATAGATAGATAAATAAACATGTATAAATATAGACATGCATAAGTTTATATCTATCTCCGTATATCTACATTTATTCTCTATATATAGAATGAATTAAAGTTTTATGCATATTCATATATAATTATATATTTAATGATTTATTGAGATATCTAATCATATCTTTATGTATATCTTTTTTATATACTTATCTGTTTAACTTAGAGTATGTAAGTAGATGCAAGATAGTTAAAGACAAGACAGAGAAATTAAGATACTAAGAATTGATGGAACTTAAGTTTCCTTGGTAAAGTGTCACTTGGACTGTTTGAAGGAAGATAACTATTCTGATGCAGAAGATAAAGAAATGCATTTAGGCAAGTGGGATGGCCTGTACAGAGGCATGAAGACAAAGGTGTTAGAGAAACATAGTAAAAATCAGTTTGGCTGAATAGTATAGGAAGCCATGCTGCAAGGCACAGTAAAGTTGCAAAATAGTTTGGGAGTAAACTGTGAAGGGTTTTAAAAGCTAAACAGTTTCTATTTTCTCCTAGAGACAGTAGGGAACTATTGGAGTTTATTGAGTATGGGAGTGATGAGGTTTCAGATCAGCGCTTAAGGAAAAATCACTTTATTTGTTATGTGGGGAATGAATAGGAGCATTAAGGAGACAAATTAAAAATCTGTTGAAGTAATTTAGATGAGAGGATTTGAACTAAAATGGTTGCTATATGAGCAGATAGAAAAGAATATGTGAAAAATATGAAAGTAAAAAGAAGAATATTTGCAACTGATTTTCTATAAGAAGTAAAATGGAGTGAGATCAGTATATTGTGAGATCTGAATGATCATGCAAAACTGAGAACTTTTAAAATGATAATGTTCATCATCAGAAAAATAGAAATGTATGGGAAAGGTTAATTTTGGGGGGGGAGTAAATAACAAGTTCTTATCCTTAGAAAGATAACCACTAATGATTAGCTTATTAGGTGGCAGGTGAGGGTCAGCAACCCTAATAAAGCTATTAATAATTTATGCAATTAAGAAGTTGTAAATAACTGATATAAACAAAATATATTTTTGAGATATAATATTCTTAAATATATTGCAAAATTGATAACGAAGAGGAAATGGAAATGACTAGGTACATATCAAATACAAATGGTAAATTGCAAATACAAACATTGGTTTAAAAATAGAATGAGAACAGATTATATAAATAAAAAAATGAAAACAATCATAAATATTTTAATGAAGGATGCCCACTATAGATTCACTGAATTTTTTCTCCCTCCTAAACTTTCAAAAAACACAAAAAAATCCCCTCAAAGTACAAAAGAATGGAATGTTGCCAAATCATTTTATGAGTAAAATATGGTTAATTGCCATGAACATAGAAGCAAAAATTCTTTGGTGTCCTCCAATGATAAGGTAAATGAAAATTTTAATCCTACTTCTTTTACCAACATACACAAAATTCTAGTAAATGGAATTCAAGATCATCTTGAAAGAATGACCCATTATCATCAAGCAAGATTTATTTAGAACATGAAAATAAAATTTGCTACAAATATACCCAACATAGAAAATTTGCTTGGTTATTTGAGTATTGAGTATTTTTGTTTGTTTTTTGTTAGTTAGTTTGTTTGTTGTTTTATATCCTCATGGAAATATTTCATTCTGTTTTCTTTCACTATTAGATTTCTTCTCACTCTTCACCTTGGGTGTTTTAGTTTCTCTGTTTTAGTGTTGGGTGATGTGAAATGATATCTGCCTTTAGTTTAATGCTGTCATCAAAATGCTATACCTTCTACTTGAAACTCCCCTAAGGACAATACTTTTTAAAGGAAAATGAGGCTGATTTATTTCTTAAATATTTTTTTCATACTATTTAAGTTGTGACTGGAACATCTGTAATGTGGCAGTAGCTGTCCCCTTCTATGCAAAGTCTAAATTACCCAGCCATATGCATTTACAATAATAATAGAGCACTGGAAAAAATATAACTAGTATGTGCAAAAGAAAATTTCCATTTCATTTTGATGATAGTGTATTAAGAACCTGCTGTTTTGATAGGAAGCAATAAAAAGATCTCACACCCTCTATCACAAAACAAATAAAAGAGTGTTTTTATAAAGTTTTTTTTTAAAATTATAAGTACATATTATTTCAGATTCACTACTAGAAGTCTGATGAAGCTAGTTTGCAACTAACAGCTTTGCAGGTGTAGAAAGACTACTTTCAGTATAGTAAGATAGTCTAATCACATACCAGGTCATTCAGGGATAACAGCTGCCTTATTGTCTAACATTAAGCTCTGGTAAATGTAGCATGCCTGTAGAATTTTGTTTAGTTATGTAAATAACAACTTCATTTAAATAGGCAGAAAGTAAATCAATACCCACATATTTTATACCTTATTATTCAACACAACTTCCAGACTTTGTGATTATTTTCATTATATTTTAAAATAATGCCATTTTTCCCTAATAAAACAATGTTCTCTAGTGAGATTGTGACTGAGCTTTATATCTGACTTTTACATTTTCTTGATCTGAATTTTTTATTGAACAGAATTTAACTAAGTTGTGAATTGACCAGTGCATTAATAATGTTTCCAGAGTCATAGCACCGATTACATTCTTACAAATGTTTTCCACACATTAATGAACACAAAGATTGATGCTGAGTAATCAATGGTGATTTTGACTTGACTTTGATACTGTATATGGTCTGCATTCTTTTAAGTAATATGCAAAGTTAATGGTAATCCTCACAGCAGACCAATTAAATGATACTAAATTATAAAATTAAAATTTTAAAATAACACTTTGAAAAAGAAATTATAGTCTTCTATTAAAAGTGAGCAGCAGGCTGATTTCAGAAAAGCCTAAAGAGATTATAAGAATTTGGTACTAAGTGAAATGAATTGAACCAAGAGAAAAATGTGCACAGCAACATGAAGATTATGTGATGATCAACTTTTATGGATATGGTTCTATTCAACAGACAAATTCTCATAGACTTGTGATGAAGAGAGCCCTCAGCATCCAGAAAGAGGACTGAGAAAACTGGGTGTAGACCATGACATAGTATTTTTACCTTTTTGTTGTTGTTTGCTTGCTTCTTTTTTTCTTTCTCTTTTTTTTTCCTTTTTGATCTGATTTTTCTTGTGCATGAGAATAAATGTAGAAATATGTATAGAAAAATTATACATGTTTAAAATATATTAGATTACTTGCTGTCTAGGGGAGGGAGTGGAGGAAGAAAGAAAAACTTGGAAAACAAGGGTTTGCAAGGGTAAATGTTGAAAACTATCTTTGCATATATTTTGAAAATTAAAAAAAGTATTTATTAAAAAATAATCATGAAATGCTTCACTATTAGGCTAGTTAACTACAATAAGTTGGTTTTTTTTGAAACCTATTTAGGAGTTATATAATATCTTCTTGAAAAATCATAATGTACTTTTTATATAAAATATAATATTGTATGTTGATAAATGAAGCCCTTACTTTCAGTAAATATTCACCATTTTCTCAGACACAGTGCTAATCATTTCAGTGTGCTGACATATATTGTTTACATTCTTCAGTAAATATTTGATCCTATCTTTCACTATTTTTGTTTAAGTTTTTCTATAGATAGTCTATACAGAATTTAGCCAATGCATTGGAGATCTTCCTTTGACTTGTTTGATATTTCATGGATGATCATGCAATATCTGGGTTATCTGTGACCTCAAATTCCCATAACATGACTCCCCCACCCTTCCCTCATTTATACATATCATTGAAAATGTCTTTTATTTAATCATTGTTGGTTTTAGGATCACATAATTTTTGAACTTGACCTATTTATTTGCCAAAGATCATAATCAAAATAAGTACTAAATTATATATTTTCCTCCTGGTCTTCTACTTCAAGTTCATATCTTCCATTATGACAAAATGTACTCTGAGATTGTATACGAGGTGAGGATAATTAAGACACATGCTTTAATGAAGCATGATATATTTTCCATTGTTTATTTTTTTTGATTTGTCTGCAACCATGTTTATTACATGACTGATAATTACATAGTATTATTGAGGGCTTTAATTTTTTTAATTGTCATTCTGTAGTACCTATCTAAAATATGCTTACTACATTCAAATAGGAAAAAATTTAAGAAAGTGAATAAAAACACAAGAGAACTTAAGGATAATAAGTGGTTTTCTAAGTGAATATATGGCCAGCTGGAATACTTGTGTTTGATTTAATGATTTTTTACAAATGGGTTTGACCTTGATTTTGAAAACTATTCATATAACTGTGAGAAATGAGAGTTTTAATGACTTTATAAAAACATCATTCTAGAAATTGTTTATTGCACCCCTCTTTTGCTTTCACCTGTTATATGAAAAGGGTTTCCAAAGACATTGTTGTGATACGAGAGCCACCTGCCAGTGACTGCTGGAAGTCTAACTCAGACCTGTAGAATAGATCTCTTCATGTGAGAGGATGAGGGTGATATAAGGAGACTGAGAGTTAGTTGCATTCTCTGATCTCTCCACTGAGAGGCAGTTGCATTGCCTGATCTCTTTCCTCTTCCCTCTGCATCCAATTTATTTAATTCCCAATCCACAAGGAACATCTGTAAAATCTACTTTGCAACTCCTTCAAGTGTTATGATTCACAGCTATGGAGGATCTCAGAGAATTGATCTGCCCTTTCACTTAGGCATGGTTCTTAACATTTTTAATTAAAAACATAAAGAAATTAAGAACACTTTTTAAACTTAATGTTACTGGTATTATCCATTCTCCAAATGCTGCCAAATTCTGAGTATCTTGTAATTTTTTTATTAAAGAAACTCTTTATCCCTGAAGTGCAACCTTTTCCATATACCACCTTTTGTTATGGAAAGTTTTGAAGATTGAGACTTACCCATTTTCATATACCAATATTGAGTGTATAAGCATTACACAGTAAAAATAAGCATTAATAGCAAATGATTGCTACAAGTGAGGCCAATATAGCTTTAAGATTCTTTGCATGCTGATTGAAAGCCACATTTCTCCATGCAAAAGAATGAAGCAGGAATTGTCAAAGATTTTTAGGAAAGGGAAACCATAAACATATAGGAATACAGAAGATAAGATAGGGGATAATGTATTTATAGTCATGCAGACCAGGAAGTCTTGTGCAAACTGATTCTCCTCATTTCAGCTAACTAATTGCTTCACTTTTGATAAGTGGAGGAATATCTGTAATATTTGGAGGTTTGAGAGTTGGAATGTTCAGAGGATCAGAATGTACTTGAAACCCCTCTTACCCACAATGTTGGAATATTGCCTTGAACTGTAAAATAGTATGAGACAATATGTTTCTATTGAAACTGGTTCCTCGACATTGGGGATAATATGATTCTGTGTTTTATTACGAAAAGAGAGGGTTGCAGGCAAGAGACCATCTGTAGATATCATGAGGGCTCAGAGAGTTGTCTTGAGCATGTCATTCTAGAGGGAAGCCATAAGTGACTAAATTTAAATTTAGTCTAAGTTAAACTAATCCTATTTGAAAGTATTTCTTTAAAATTTTCCCATCCTTCACTTTGCATAGAGCATTTTGGGCAAAAGTAAATCTTTTCGTATTATATACTAATTATTTTGTTTTCATTGTTTGTTTGTTTTTAGACATCAATTAAGCAAATACAATATTGCTAAGACACTTGGTAATTCATTAATTCAGCCCAAAATGACTCCAAATTCTTTGCTTTTATCAGCATTCATTAAGACACATATGTATTTCAAAACATACCAGAGGAAAACACAAGAAATATATCCAAGAAATTGTATTAGGCACTGGAATACATGGTTTAAAATGACGCAGTGCCTGCTCATCAAGAAGTTACATCCTATCAGAGTATCTAGATGAAATGGATGGAAAAATAGAACAAAAAAGTTAATATAGAAAGGATAGAATGTAAGCAAGAGTATTGGCCTTGGATTCAGAGAAGCTGGATTCAAAACGTCTAACCTATGCTTACTAGTTTTGTGACTACAGTTAAATGAGGCAGAAGACTTTTATTTCTAGAATTAGGGTTAGGGTGTGTGTGTGTGTGTGTGTGTGTGTGTGTGTGTGTGTGTGCAACTTATGGTTAGGGTTAGAACAATGATATTGTAGTCAAGTATCACATTTAGAAATGTTGTAAAGTTTCTTAATGATACTGTAAAGTATAATAAAATGCCATTGATAACAATTGTAAATGACAAATATGTCAGGTTATGTCTGGTGGAGCAGAAGGAATGAAATCTTTGGTTTTCATCCAATGTATAAAAGTGAAATGGAGCAAGGAGACAATGATCTGTATCAATTAATGGCTTTGAAAAAGGAGTGAAGGGTTTATTTCTAGACTAAAGTATCTAAGTGGCTTTTCTGGATAATAGCTCACTTAATGGCTAGACACTTGATCTTTCAATATAGATTTACAAATAGCAAAGCTTTTTGCTCAACAAAATGACAAATTCACTGTCAAAATCTCACTTGCAACAGGAGGAAATAATTACTGTCCATAAAAAATTTCCTTTGGAGCAATTTCCTTTAGGAAATTCCAATTTGACAAAATCATTTTACAAATAGGACAAAGACTTAGGGGCAATATTGATTTACAATGTGTGGTGGAGAAAATTGCTATTAATCATTGTTCTATTTTTTATTGATGCATGATTTTAATTTCAATTATGGTATTAGGGTGGAAGACCCAGAATTATTTCTTATGGCACTTTCATACATGTTAAAAAGATCTGATGTTAGCCACCTTTCACAAGTGCCAAGTGATGGTAGCTTGCTAGCTATAGGTATCCTATGATCCAAGGAGCCTTGATATTAATTAATATTGATGATCAAACTTATGTTGATTTTGCCTTCATTTTCCTGGTAGTTGTGTTGATATTTATATCACATTGCAACACAATGTCTTGGTTACATTAGTGACATATAAATCTCTCCCCTAAAAATTGGACTATTGTATTATACCATCTTTAAGTACTTTGATCTGTAGCCTGACATAAATAATGATGATTATACATATATAAAAAAACCTTATAAATTTGTCTTATAGATAAATAATCCATGGGGGAAGTGGGATGCCATTTTCCCAAGAGTAAAAAAAGGGGAAATTGAAAGAAATAAGGGAAGTAGAATAAATGACAGTAAGAATTTAGTGAACCATACTGACTCCAAGTTGTGACTCATTTATAGATATACTTCAATTTCCTTTCTATTTTATTATGGGTCAAATCCAATTTCTATCTTGTAAGAATATTCAATTGTGGGTACTGTGAGAGGACATCATTGTATTGTTTGAATCTAGACCATAATACTGGGGAACAGGACCATCATTAATAACTGTTTAAAAAAACCTTAACTGAGGACTTAGGTTATATTGACCAGAAATATACTTGAATCTGAAGGTTGATGCAAGGAGTTTTCTCATAATTATATATCTTAAGAAACCTATTATTTCTTATCTGAAAACTGACCTCTTAGTTGTCAATCAATTATTATTTCCATGTTATGGTGTTTGAATACAGACACCTGTAATGTCTGGGGAGAAGCACATTATTTTGCTGAATTTAGGCTATTGTACCTGTTTGCTCAAAGACTTCCAATTTGGAAAAATTCCTAATCTTTGCTTCAATAAGAAATCAGATTACTGGTGAAGTTAAGATAGCAGGAAAAAGGCAGTGAGTTATCTGAGCTCTCCCAAAAAACTCTCTGTACACCTTTAATTGAAGACAGAAGACAATTCCTGGAGAAACAGAACGCACCAACACATGGAGTAAAATAACTTTCCTGGAAAAGACAACATTTTTTTCTTATAGCTTTTTATTTATAAGATATATGCAGGGGTAATTTTTTTTAGCACTGACAATTGCAAAACCTTTTGTTCCAACTTTTCCCTTAATTCCCTCCACCCCTTCCCCCAGAAGACAGGTTGACCAAAACATGTTAAATATGTTAAAGTATAAGTTAAATACACTATATGTATACGTGTCCAAATAGTTATTTTGCTGTACAAAAATAATCAGACTTTGAAAATGAAAGGACAATTAGCCTGTGAAGGAAATAAAAAAATGCAGGTGGACAAAAATATAGGGGTTGGGAATTCTATGTAGTGATTCATACTCATCTCCCAGAGTTCTTTTGCTTGGTGTAGCTGGTTCAGTTCATTACTGCTCTATTGGAACTGATTTGGATCATCTCATTGTTTAAGAGGACCCCATCCATCAGAATTGATCATCATATAGTATTGTTGTTGAAGTATATAATGATCTTTTGGTCCTGCTCATTTCACTCAGCATCAGTTCATGTAAGTCTCTCCAGGCCTTTCTGAAATCATCCTATTGGTCATTTCTTACAGGACAATAATATTCCATAATATTCATATACCACAATTTGTTTAGACATTCTCCAATTGATGGGCATCCACTCTGTTTCCAGTTTCTGGCCACTACAAAGAGGGATGCTACAAACATTCTTGCACATTCAGGTGCCTTTCCCTTTTAAAAAATCTCTGGGATATAGGTCCAATAGAAACACTGCTGGATCAAAGGGTATGCACAGTTTGATAGCTTTTTGAGCATAGTTCCAAATTGCTCTCCAGAATGGATGTATTCACAATTCCATTAACAATGTATTAGTGTCCCAGTTTTCCCACATCCTCTCCAACATTTTGCATTATCTTTCCCTGTCATTCTAGCTAGTCTGACAGGCATGCAGTAGTATCTCAGAGTTGTCTTAATCTGCATTTCTTTGATTAATAATGACTTAGAGCATCTTTTCATATGGCTAGAAATAGTTTTAATTTCTTTGTCTGAGAATTATCTGTTCATATCCTTGGACCATTTATTAATTGGAGAATGGCTTGATTTCTTATAGAGTTAATTCTCTTTATACTTTGGAAATGAGGCCTTTATCAGAACCTTTGACTGTAAAAAATGTTTTTGCAGTTCATTGCTTCCCTTCTAATCTTGACTGCATTAGTTTTGTTTGTACAAAAACTTTTCGATTTGATATAATCACATTTTTCTATTTTGTGATCAATAATGATCTCTAGTTCTTCTTTGGTCATAAATGCCTTCCTCTTCCACAGGTCTGAGAAGTAAACTATGCTATGTTCTTCCAATTTATTTATAATCTCATTCTTTATGCCTAGGTCATGAACCCATTTTGACCTTATCTTGGTGTACGGTGTTAAGTGTGGGTCAATGCCTAGTTTCTGCCATATGTTCCCAGCAATTTTTGTCAAACAGTGACTTCTTATCCCCAAAGCTAGGGTCTTTGGGTTTGTCAAACACTAGATTATTAAAGTTATTGGCTGTTTTGTCCTTTGAACCTAACCTATTCCACTGATAACTAGGCTATTTTTTAGCCAATTCCAAATGATTTTGATAACCACTGCTTTATAATATATTTTAAGATCTAGTACAGACTTCCGGTTAAGATGGCAGAGAGGAGGCTCACAGCTGCATAAGCTCCACGCTTTCTCTCACTATCCACTTCATTACAAGCCTCTGAATTAATGCTTGACTGAAAAAAAAAAAAACCCACATATAGTTACCAAGAGAAGCCATCCTTGAGATTCGCCAAGAAAGGTCTTTCTTTACTGGAGGGCTGGGACGGTTTTAGATTGGGCGCAGGCGGCGGGCAGCGGCAGTGAGAGCACGGGAGCAGACTGGAGAGGGGGTGGGGAGTGATCGCAGCCGTCTCTGCGGGGAGAGCTTCGCTACAGGACTGGATACTTTGCTCCGGCAGCAAGTCAGCAGCCCAGCAGAGAAGCTAAAAACACCGGGGCTGAAGAATACAACCCCAAACAGCTGGAGTCTATCGGGACCTGGCCGCCCCCCCCTTCCCCCCCCCCCCCCCCCCACAGTGACTCAGCAAGCTCTGGGATCTCAGAGCACAGGCGCAGCACAATCGGGCTAGTGCCTCACTGCTGCCCCCTGCAGTCTGGAGAGGAAGCTCGGTAACACACCCAGCCCCTCCCCCAAAGAAAGACTCCAGTTTTTTTCTGTTTTTCTTTGCTAGTTTGTCTCTGATTATTAGACAGAATGAGCAAGAAACTAAAGAGGACTTTAACCCTTGACAGCTTCTATACAGATAGAGAGCAGACTCTAAATCCTGAGGAGACTAAAAACAGACTGTCTCCAGGTGAATCCCCAAAGGAGGAGATCATCTGTTCCTCAGCACAGATGAACCTCATAGAAGTGATTAAAAAGGCTCTCACAAGGGAGCTAGAAGAAAAATGGGGAAAGCAGAGTGAGGCTTGGCAAAAGGAGAGGGAAGCTTGGGAAAAGGAGAGGGAGGCTTGGCAAATGAGCCTGGAGAAAGTTAAAGAGAGAGTGGATAAAGAAGTAAAATCCTTGAAAAATAGGATTGGTGAACTGGAAATAGAAAATAGCTCTCTAAAAAACAAAATTGGCAGAATGGAAAAAAATTCCACAGAACAAAAGAACTCAATGGGACAATTAGAAAAAAGATCTTAAAAAAGTGAGTGAAGAAAATACTTCACTGAAAATCAGGGTCGAACAAATGGAATTGAATGATTCGAGGAGACAAGAAGAATCAGTCAAGCAAATCCAAAAAAATCAAACAATGGAAAAGAATGTGAAATACCTTCTGGGGAAGACAACAGACCTGGAAAACAGATCCAGGAGAGACAATCTGAGAATCATTGGACTTCCAGAAAAGAATGATGAAAAAAAGAGCCTGGACACTATTTTCCAGGAAATTATCAGAGAGAACTGCCCAGAAGTCATAGGAACAGAGGAAAAAATAAACATTGAAAGGATTCATCGATCACCCACTGAAAGGGATCCTAAAATCAAAACACCAAAGAATATAGTGGCCAAATGCCAGAACCCTCAGATGAAGGAAAAAAATATTGCAAGCGGCTAGAAAAACCCAATTCAAGTATCAAGGAGCCACAATAAGGATCACCCAGGATCTGGCAGCATCCACATTAAAAGATCGAAGGGCCTGGAATATGATTTTCCGAAAGGCTAAGGAACTTAGTATGCAACCAAAAATAACTTACCCGGCGAGAATGAGCACCTTTTTCCAGGGAAGAAGATGGACATTCAACGAAGTAAGCGAATTTCATCTATTTCTGATGAAAAAGCCAGAACTTAACAAAAAGTTTGATCTACAAATATAGAACTCAAGAGAAATCTAAAAAGGTAAAGATTAATCTTAGGAACAATATTTCGACTATATAGATGTATAAAGAATACATGTATACCTTGTTCTAGAAATTGATGTGGAAAGGACATTGTACCAGAAAAAGGGTAAAGTGGGGGGAGTACATCTCATGAAGAGGCATAGGAAACCTATTATATCTGAGAGAAAGAATGGAGGGGGATGAATATAGTGGGTATCTTACTGCCTTCAGAATTGGCTTTAAGTGAAAAATCTTAAGACATATTCAATCTATGGTGAAACTTCTCCCACCTCATTGAAAAGTGAGAAGGGAAAAGTGAAAAGGGAAGGAATAAGCTAAGCAGAAGGGAATACGGGAACTGGGAGGGAAAGGGGTAAGATAGGGGGAGGAACTCTAAGGCGGAGGGAGGGATACTAAAAAGGGAGAGCTGTGAGAAGCAAATGGTGCTCACAAGCTTAATACTGGGAAGGGGGGGAAAGGGGAAAGAAGGGAGAAAAGCATAAACCGGGGTTAACAAGATGGCAAGTAATACAGAACTGGTCATTCTAACCATAAATGTGAACGGGGCAAACTCCCCCATAAAGAGGAAGCGGTTAGCAGAATGGATTAAAAGCCAGAACCCTACAATATGTTGTTTACAGGAAACACACCTGAAGCGGGGAGATACATGCAGGTTAAAGGTAAAAGGTTGGAGCAAAATCTACTATGCTTCAGGTGGAGTCAAAAAAGCAGGGGTAGCCATCCTGATCTCAGATCAAGCTAAAGCAAGAATTGATCTAATTAAAAGAGATAAGGAAGGGCACTATATCTTGCTAAAGGGTAGCATGGATAATGAAGCACTATCTATATTAAACATATATGCACCAAGTGGGGTAGCATCTAAATTCTTAAAAGAGAAACTAAGAGAGCTGAAAGAAGAAATAGACAGTAAAACTATAATAGTGGGAGATCTTAACCTTGCACTCTCAGAATTAGATAAATCAAACCACAAAATAAATAAGAAAGAAGTCAAAGAGGTAAATAGAATACTAGAAAAGTTAAATATGATAGATCTCTGGAGAAAATGTAATGGAGACAGAAAGGAATACACTTTCTTTTCAGCAGTTCATGGAACCTATACAAAAATTGACCATATATTAGGACATAAAAACCTCAAACTCAAATGCAGTAAGGCAGAAATAGTAAATGCATCCTTTTCAGACCATGATGCAATGAAAATTACATTCAACAAAAAACCAGGTGGAAGTAGACCAAAAAATAATTGGAAACTAAATAATCTCATACTAAAGAATGATTGGGTAAAACAGCAAATCATAGACATAATTAATAACTTCACCCAAGAAAACGATAATAATGAGACATCATACCAAAATGTATGGGATGCAGCCAAAGTGGTAATAAGGGGAAATTTCATATCTCTAGAGGCCTATTTGTATAAAATACAGAAAGAGAAGGTCAATGAATTGGGTTTGCAACTAAAAATGCTAGAAAAGGAACAAATTAAAAACCCCCAATCAAACACTAAACTTGAAATTCTAAAAATAAAAGGAGAGAGAAATAAAATTGAAAGTAAAAAAACTATTGAATTGATTAATAAAACTAAGAGATGGTTCTATGAAAAAACCAACAAAATAGACAAACCCTTAGTAAATCTGATTAAAAAAAGGAAAGAGGAAAATCAAATTGTTAGTCTTAAAAATGAAAAGGGAGAACTCGCCACTAACGAAGAGGAAATTAGAGCAATAATTAGGAGTTACTTTGCTCAACTTTATGCCAATAAATTCGACAACTTAAATGAAATAGAAAAATACTTCCAAAAATATAGCTTGCCCAAACTAACAGAGGAAGAAGTAAATATCCTAAACAGTCCCATCTCAGAAAAAGAAATAGAACAAACTATCAATCAACTCCCTAAGAAAAAATCCCCAGGACCAGATGGATTTACATGTGAATTCTACCAAACATTTAAAGAACAATTAACTCCAATGCTAAATAAACTATTTGAAAAAATAGGGATTGAAGGAGTCCTACCAAACTCCTTTTATGACACAGACATGATACTGATACCTAAACCAGGTAGGCTGAAAACAGATAAAGAAAATTATAGACCAATCTCCCTAATGAATATTGATGCTAAAACCTTAAATAAAATATTAGCAAAAAGATTACAGAAAATCATCCCCAATATAATACACTATGACCAAGTAGGATTTATACCAGGAATGCAGGGCTGGTTCAATATTAGGAAAACTATTAGCATAATTGACTATATCAATAACCAAACAAACAAAAACCATATGATCATCTCAATAGATGCAGAAAAAGCATTTGATAAAATCCAACATCCATTCCTAATAAAAACACTTGAGAGCATAGGAATAAATGGACTTTTCCTTAAAATAGTCAGGAGCATATATTTAAAACCATCAGTAAGCATCATATGCAATGGGGAAAAACTGGAACCTTTCCCAGTAAGATCTGGAGTGAAGCAAGGTTGCCCTCTATCACCATTATTATTTAATATCGTATTAGAAACACTAGCCTCGGCAATAAGAGTCGAGAAAGATATTAAAGGAATTAGAGTAGGCAATGAAGAAACCAAACTATCACTCTTTGCAGATGATATGATGGTATACCTAGAGAACCCCAGAGATTCTACTAAAAAGCTATTAGAAATAATTCATAATTTTAGCAAACTGGCTGGCTACAAAATAAATCCCCATAAATCCTCAGCATTTTTATACATCTCCAACAAAACTCAACAGCAAGAGATACAAAGAGAAATTCTATTCAGAATTACTGTTGATACCATAAAATATTTGGGAATCTATCTACCAAAGGAAAGTCAGGAATTATATGAGCAAAATTATAAAAAAGTCTCCACACAAATAAAGTCAGACTTAAATAATTGGAAAAATATTAAGTGCTCGTGGATCGTCTGAGCGAACATAATAAAGATGACAATACTCCCTAAACTAATCTATTTATTTAGTGCTATACCAATCAGACTTCCAAGAAAATATTTTAATGATCTAGAAAAAATAACAACAAAATTCATATGGAACAATAAAAATCGAGAATCTCAAGGGAATTAATGAAAAAAAAAAATCAAATGAAGGTGGCCTAGCTGTACCTGATCTAAAATTATATTATAAAGCAGCAGTCACCAAAACCATTTGGTATTGGCTAAGAAATAGATTAGTGGATCAGTGGAAAAGGTTAGGTTCACAAGACAGAATAGTCATCTATAGCAATCTAGTGTTTGACAAACCCAAAGCCCCTAACTTCTGGGAAAAGAATTCATTATTTGATAAAAACTGCTCGGATAATTGGAAATTAGTATGGCAGAAATTAGGCATGGACCCACACTTAACACCATATACCAAGATAAGATCAAAATGGGTCCATGACCTAGGCATAAAGAACGAGATTATAAATAAATTAGAGGAACATAGAATAGTTTATCTCTCAGACTTGTGGAGGAGAAAGAAATTTGTGACCAAAGATGAACTAGAGACCATTAGTAATCACAAAATAGAACATTTTGATTACATCAAATTAAAAAGCCTTTGTACAAACAAAACTAATGCAAACAAGATTAGAAGGGAAGCAACAAACTGGGAAAACATCTTCACAGTTAAAGGTTCTGATAAAGGCCTCATATCTAAAATATATAGAGAACTGACTCAAATTTATAAGAAATCAAGCCATTCTCCAATTGATAAATGGTCAAAGGATATGAACAGACAATTTTCAGAGGATGAAATTGAAACTATTACCACTCATATGAAAGAGTGTTCCAAATCATTATTGATCAGAGAAATGCAAATTAAGACAACTCTGAGATACCACTCCACACCTGTCAGATTGGCTAAGATGACAGGAAAAAATAATGATGAATGTTGGAGGGGATGCGGGAAAACTGGGACACTAATGCATTGTTGGTGGAGTTGTGAACGAATCCAACCATTCTGGAGAGCAATCTGGAATTATGCCCAAAAAATTATCAAATTGTGCATACCCTTTGATCCAGCAGTGTTTCTATTGGGCGTATATACCAAAGAAATACTAAAGAAGGGAAAGGGACCTGTATGTGCCAAAATGTTTGTAGCAGCCCTATTTGTAGTGGCTAGAAACTGGAAATTGAATGGATGCCCATCAATTGGAGAATGGCTGGGTAAATTGTGGTATATGAATGTTATGGAATATTATTGTTCTGTAAGAAATGACCAGCAGGATGAATACAAAGAGGCTTGGAGAGACCTACATGAACTGATGCTAAGTGAAATGAGCAGAACCAGGAGATCATTATACACTTCGACAACGATATTGTATGAGGACATATTTTGATGGAAGTGGATTTCTTTGACAAAGAGACCTAACTAAGTTTCAATTGATAAATGATGGACAAAAGCAGCTACATCCAAAGAAGGAACACTGGGAAACAAATGTGAACTATCTGCATTTTCGTTTTTCTTCCCAGTTTATTTATACCTTCTGAATCCAATCCTCCCTATGCAACAAGAGAACTGTTCAGTTCTGCAAACATATATTGTATCTAGGATATACTGCAACATATCCAACATATAAAGGACTGCTTGCCATCTAGGCGAGGGGGTGGAGGGAGGGAGGGGAAAAAAAATCGGAAAAGAAACGAGTGCAAGGGATAATGTTGTCAATATAAAGTAATCATTAAATAAAAATTTAAAAAAAAAAAAAGATCTAGTACATCTAGGCCACCTTCATTTGATTTTTTTCCCCATTAATTCCCTTGAAATCCTTGACCTTTTTTCCATGTGAACTTTGTTGTTATTTTTTCTAGGTCATTAAAATAGTTTTTTCGGAGTCTGATTGGTATAGCACTTAATAAATAGTTTAGTTTAGGTAGTATTGTCATCTTTATTATATTTGCTCGCCCAATCCAAGAGCATTTAATATTTTTCCAATTGGTTAGATCTGACTTTATTTTTGTGGAAAGTGTTTTGTAATTTTGCTCATTTTCCCTTGGCAGATAGACTCCCAAATATTTTATACTATCAGTAGTTGCTTTAAATGGAATTTCTCTTGTAATTCTAACTGTTGGATTTTGTTAGTAATATATAAGGATGCTGATGACTTATGTGGGTTTATTTTGTATCCTGCAACTTTGCTACAGGTGTAGATTATTTCTAATAGCTTTTTAGTAGATTCTCTGGGGTTCTCTAAGTATACCACCATATCATCAGCAAAGAGTGATAGTTTGGTTTCCTCATTACCTATTCTAATTCCTTTAATCTCTTTCTCAACTCTTACTGCCAAAGCTAGCATTTCTAATACAATATTGAATACAAGTGGGCAGCATTGTTTCACTCCTGATCTTATTGCGAATGGTTCCAGTTTATCCCCATTTCATATGATGCTTACTGAAGATTTTAAAAAGAAGCTATTTAAAAAGAATAATCTTAAAACGATTATTTTAAGAAAAAGACCATTCATTCCTATACTCTCAAGTGTTTTTTAATAGGTATAGATGTTGGATTTTATCAAATGCTTTTTCTATATCTATTGAGATGATCATGTGGTTTTTGTTAATTTGGTTATTAATATGGCCAATTATACTAATAGTTTTCCAAATATTGAAGCATCCCTGCATTCCTGGTATAAATCCTACTTGATCATGATGTATTATGCTGGGGATGATTTTCTGTAGTCTTTTTGCTAATATCTTGTTTAAGATTTTAGCATCAATATTCATTAGGGAGATTGGTCTATAATTTTCTTTCTCTGTTTTCAACCTACCTGGTTTAGGTATCAGTACCATGTCTGTGACATAAAAGGAGTTTGGTAGGACTCCTTCAATCCCTATTTTTAAATAGTTTATATAGTATTGGGGCTAATTGTTCTTTAAATGTTTGGTATAATTCACATGTAAATCCATCTGGTCATGGATGTTTTTTCTTAGGGAGTTGATTAATAGCTTGTTCTATTTCTTTTTCTGAAATGGGACTATTTAAGCAATTTATTCCCTCTTCTGTTAACCTGGGAAGCTTATAATTTTGGAGGTAGTTGTCCCTTTCACTTAGGTTATCAAATTTATTGGCATAAAGATGGACAAAGTAACTCCTTATTATTACTCTAATTTCCTTTTCATTGGTGGAAAGTTCTCCCTTTTCATTTTTAAGACTAACAATTTGATTTTCCTATTTCCTTTTTCTAATCAGATTAACAAAGATTTATCTATTTTATTGTTATTTTTTTCATAAAACCAACTTTTAGTTTTTTTTTATTAATTCAATTTTTTTATTTTCACTATTATTAATTCCTCCTTTTAATTTTAGAATTGTTTTTTTTTTAATTTTAGTCTTTTTCTAGCTTTTTAAGTTGCAAGCCCATTTCATTGATCTTCTCTTTCCCTATTTTATTCAAGTAATCCTCTGAAGATATAAAATTTCCCCTTATTACCACTTTGGCTGCTCAGCTTAGCTGGGTAATTTATTCTTGGCTGCATTCCAAGTTCTTTTGCTTTTGGGTATATGAGATTCCAGGCCCTTTGATCCTTTAATGTGGAGGCAGCCAGATCTTGGATGATCCTTATTGTGGCAAAATACAACTTAAAAAAAAAAAACATTCATTTATATTTATTTTTGCAAATACATGTAAAAATAGTTTCTAACATTCATTTCACTAATATTTATATTTAAGTTGCTTATGGCTCTTTTATATTATTGATTACAGTGGATGCAGCTGTTATCCCTATGCACATGAATTCTCAAGTTCTTTCTTAAAGTCTGTCCTGACACAGTGAAAAGGCTTAGTAAAGAAGCTTTACTAAGATTTAAAGCATTCCCCACATAAATGAACCCATGACCCACAAGAACACTTACTCCCCAGCATAAAGTAAGCTTGCTTAGAGTATATCTATGGCAAAGGGGAGAATTCACAACTCCCCAGAGTTCATTTTTGAATCTCCTTCTCTTCCCCTTTATAGGACTCTCATGAAATTCCACTTGAATATAATGCAATTTTCTTTTTTTTTTAAATAAAACTTTTTTTTGAAAATATATGCAAATGTAGTTTTCAACATCCACCCTTGCAAAACACTGTTACAAAATTTTTTCTTCTGCCCTTCCCCCCACCCTTCCCCTAGAAAATGAGTAATCCAATATATGTTAACCCAGTGCAATTCTTATATGCATATTTGCACAATTATCATGCTGCACAAAATAATATCAAAAAGAGGAAAAATGAGAAAGAAAACAGGTCAACAAACAACAACAAAGAAGGTGAAAATACAATGCTGTGAAACACATTAGTACCCATGGACCTCTTTCTGGATGCAGATGGCTCTCTCCATCAAATATTTATTGGAATTGGCCTGAACCACTTCATTGTTGAAAAGAGCAATATCCATCAGAATCAATTGTCACATAATTCTGTTCTTGCTGTGTACAATGTTCTCTTGGTTCTACTCAGTCAGTTCATGTAAGTCTCTCCAGGCCTTTCTGAAATCATTCTGGTTATGATAAGCAATAATATTCCATTAGATTCATATGCAAAAATTTATTCAGCCATTCTTCAACTTATGTATATCCAATGAGTTTTCAGTTCCTTGCCACTACTAAAAGAGCTGCCACAAACATTTTTTACACTGTGGATCCTATTCCCTTTTTTATGATCTCTTTGCCATACAGTCCCAGTAGAGATACTCCTAAATCAAAGGGTATTCCCAGTCCTTTGGGCATAGTTCCATATTGCTTTCCAGAATTGCTGGATCCCTTCACAATTCCACCCACAATTTACAAATGTCCCAGTTTTCCCACATGCCCTCTATTTGTCATAATATTTTCCTATCATCTGACACAATCTGAGAGATGTTTAGCGATTCTTCAGAGCTGTCTTAATTTACATTTCTCTGAGCAATAGTGATTTAGAGCACCTTTTCATATGACTACAAATGGTTTTGATTTCTTCATCTGGAAATTGTCTGTTCATATCATTTGCCTGTATATTAACTGGATAATGGCTTTTATTCTAATAAATTTAACTCAATTCTTTATATATTAGGAACAGCTAGGTGGCACAGTAGATAGACTATCAGTCCTGAAGTCTAAAGGACCTGAGCTCACATCTGGCCTCAGACACTTAACATTTTTAGCTGTGTGATTCTGGGCACATTACTTAACTCCAATTGCTTCAGAAAAAAAAAATACTTTATCAGAATCCTTGGATGTAAAAATTTCTCACAGTTTATTGTTTCCCTTCTAATCTTGTCTGCATTGGTTTTGTTTGTAAGTATTTTTTAACTTAATGTAATCTAAATTATCCATTTAGCATTTCATAATGTATTCTAGTCCTTTCTTGCCCACAAATTCCTTTCTTCTCCATAGATCTCAGAGATACACTATCTCTCTCTCTCTCTCTTTTTTTTTTTTTTTGATATGCTTATAGTATCACTCCGTCTAAAATATGAATCTGTTCCTACATTATCTTGGTATATGGGGTTAAGTGCTGGTCAGTTCCATAGTATTTTCGAATGTTCTCAGCAAATTTAGTCAGATAGTGAATCCTTATCACAGATGCTGGGATCTTTGTGTTTATCAAACACTAGATTACTATTTTCCTTGACTATTGTGTCTTGAGAAGATAAGCTATTGCACTGATGAACTACAATTTTTATTATACTATAGTTTTAGGTCTGGCACAGCTAAGCCACCTTTATTTGCTTTTTTTTTTTTTTTCATTAATTTTGGCGAAATTCTTGATTTTTTGTTCTAATTAATTTTGATAGTTTTTTCTAATTCTGTAATTTCTTGACAGTTTGATTGGTATGGAACTGAACAAGAAATTAGTATATAAACTTCTTTCTTTGTTTTTGCTCTTCCTGGTTTAGGTATCAGCAACATAACTATATCATAAAAGGAATTTGGTAGGACTCTTTCTTATATCTTTCCCTTTTATGGTTCTATTCTCCCTTCTATTAGCCTCTTCCTTTACTTTCCCCTTTACTTTCCTACTTACCTATAATGTGAGACAAGTTTCTCTGTGAAATTAAATATGTCTGATATTTTATCTTTGAGCAAAATCTGATGAGAGTAAGATTCACACAATGCTCATCCCCCTCTCTTCTTTCTCTCAATTGTAATAAATCTTTTTGCTTCTTCATGTGTTGTATTTTACCTCTTTTACTTCCTCTTTTCTCTTTTTCCAGTACAATCTCTTTCCAACCCTAGTTTCTTTTTTATATCATCACAATAAAGTCAAATTATATGTATATCTTCCAAATATACCCCTACCCAACATATTGTTCTCAAGTGTTAAATATGTCAACTTCCCATATAGGCATGTAAACATTTTAACCTTTAAAAACATAGTTTTTTATCATCCTTTTTTATGCTTTTCTTGAATTTTATATTTGAAGATGAAACTTTCTGTTGAGTACTGGTCTTTTCATCAAAAATAAATGAAAATCCTCTATTTCATTGTGTTAATCTTTCCCCCTAAAAGATAATGATTATTTTGGGTGCTTAGCTGATTCTTGACCACAGTACAAACTACTTTGCCTTTTGGAACATAATATTCCAGGTCCTTACATCCTTTAAGGTGGAAGTCACTAGATTCTGGATCATCCTGATTGTGGCTCCTTAATATATTTTTTAAATAATTTCTTTGTTGGTACTTGCAGTATTTTCTACATGAGCTTATAATTCTGGAATATTATTACGATATTCTTTGGATATTTCATTTTCTTTTAAGAGATGATCAGTGGATTCTTTCAATGGAAATTTTTCCTCTGCTTCTAGCACTTCAGGTCAGCTTTCCTTATGCATTTATTAATATATGTTACTGAGATTCTTATTTTTATTGTTATTTTCAGAATAATTCTTAAATTGTTTCTCCTAGATCTATTTTCTAGATTAATGTTTTTCTGAAGAAGTATTTTAAATTTTCTTCTATTTTTATTCCTTTTTTCCTTTTTGTTTAATTGATTATTGATATTTCATTATGACATTCACTTTCATTTCTTTAGTTCTAATTTTTAGTGAATTATTTTCTTCCATCACCCTTTTTATCTCCATTTACATTTGAATTTTCAAATGAATTCTTTTGTTTAAGACTTTTTTTTTTCATTTAACCAGTCCTATTTCTTAGGGAGTTGTTCTTCGTTTCCATTTTACTAGTTATGTTTTTCAAATATTTGTTTTCTCTTTTCATTCTCCCAAATCTATTTTTATTTTTTTAAAATTTTTTTATTGTAACTTTTTACTGACAGAACATATGCCTGGGTAATTTTTTCATACATTATCTCTTGCACTCACTTCTGTTCTGACTTTTCCCTTCCCTCCCTCCACTCCCTCCCCTAAATGGCAAGCAGTCTTATACATGTTAAATATGTTATAGTATATCCTAGATACAATATATGTGTGCAGAACCAAACAGTTCTCTTGTTGCACAGGAAGAATTGGATTCAGAAGGTAAAAATAACCTGGGGGAAAAAAAAAAACAAAAAGGCAAACAGTTTACACTCATTTCTCAGTGTTCTTTCTTTGGGTATAGCTGCTTATGTCCATCACTGATCAACTGGCAATGAATTAGATCTTCTCTTTGTCAAAGAAATCCACTTGCATCAGAATACAGACTCGTACAGTATCGTTGTTGAAGTAGGTAATGATCTCCTGATTCTGCTCATTTCAGTTAGCATCAGTTCATGTAAGTCTCTCCAAGCCTCTCTGTGTTCATCCTGCTGGTCATTTCATTACATAACAATCATATACAACAATTTACCTAACCATTCTCCAATTGATGGGCATCCATTCATTTTCCAGTTTCTAGCCACTTCAAACAGGGATGCCACAAACATTTTTGCACATACAGGTCCCTTTCCCTTCTTTAGTATCTCTTTGGGATAAAAGCCCAGTAGTAGCAATGCTGGATCAAAGGGTATGCACAGTTTGATAACTTTTGGGACATAATTCCAGATATCTCTCCAGAATGGTTGGACTCATTCACAACTCCACCAACAATGCATCAATGTCCCAGTTTTCCTGCATCCCCTTCTAACATTCATCATTATTTTTTCCTGTCATCTTAGCCAATCTGACAGATGTGGAGTGGTATCTCAAAGTTTTCTTAATTTGCATTTCGCTGATCAATAGTGCCAAATCTATTTTTAAGTGGTTATTTTCTTTCCCCATTTTGCCAAATCTATTTTTAAGAACTGATTTTCTTCAGACAATTTCTGTTTTCTTTTCTTTTATTTTCTTTTATTTTATTTTATTTAAAAATTTTAATAGCTTTTTATTTACAAGTTATATGTATGGGTAATTTTACAGCACTGACAATTGCCGAACCTTTTGTTCCAATTTTTCCCTTCCTTCCCCCCACTCCCTCCCCAGATGGCAGGATGACCAGTAGATATTAAATATATTAAAGTATAAATTAGATATACAATAAGTATACGTGACCAAACCATTATCTTGCTGTACAAAAAGAATTGGATTCTGAAATATTGTACAATTAGCCTGTGAAGGAAATCCAAAATGCAGGCAGACAAAAATAGAGGGATTAGGAATTCAATGTAGTGGTTCTTAGTCATCTCCCAGAGTTCTTTCGTTGGGCATAGCTAGTTCAGTTCATTACTGCTCCATTGGAACTGATTTGGTTCATCTCATTGCTGAAGATGGTCAGGTCCATCAGAATTGATCATCATATAGTATTGTTGTTGAAGTATATAATGATCTCCTGGCCCTGCTTATTTCACTCAGTATCAGTTCCTGTTTAAGTCTCTCCAGGCCTTTCTGAAATCATTCTGTTGGTCATTTCTTACCAAACAATAATATTCCATAATATTCATATATCACAATTTATTCAGCCATTCTCCAATTGATGGGCATCCATTCAGTTTCCAGTTTCTGGCCACTACAAACAGGGCTGCCACAAACATTTTGGCACATACAGGTCCCTTTTCCTTCTTTAAGATTTCTTTGGGATATAAGCCCAGTAGTAGCACTGCTGGGTCACAGGGTATGCACAGTTTGATAACTTTTTTAAGCATAATTCCAACTTGCTCTCCAGAATGGCTGGATGTGTTCACAATTCAACCAACAATGTATCAGTGTCCCTGTTTTCCCACATCCCCTCCAACATTCCACATTATTTTTCCCTGTCATTCTAGCCAATCTGACAGGTATGTAGTGGTATCTCAGAGTTGTCTTAATTTGCATTTCTCTGATTAATAATGACTTCGAGCATCTTTTCATATGGCTAGAATAGTTTCAATTTTTTTTTTGTCTGAGAATTGTCTGTTCATATCCTTTGACCATTTATCAATTGGAGAATGGCTTGATTTCTTTTTTTTTTCTTTTTTCTTTTTTAATAATTACTTTATATTGACAGAATCCATGCCAGGATAATGTTTTTTTTTTTTTTTACAACATTATCCTTTGCACTCGTTTCTGTTCCAATTTTTTCCCCTCCCTCCCTTCACCCCCTCCCCTAGATGGCAAGCAGTCTTTTATATGTTGGATATGTTGCAGTATATCCTAGATACAATATATGTTTGCAGAACCGAACAGTTCTCTTGTTGCGTAGGGAGAATTGGATTCAAAAGGTATAAATAACCCGGGAAGAAAAACAAAAATGCAGATAGTTCACATTCGTTTCCCAGTGTTCTTTCTTTGGGTGTAGCTGCTTTTGTCTGTCATTTATCAATTGAAACTCAGTTAGGTCTCTTTGTCAAAGAAATCCACTTCCATCAAAATATGTCCTCATACAATATCGTTGTCGAAGTGTATAATGATCTCCTGGTTCTGCTCATTTCACTTAGCATCAGTTCATGTAAGTCTCTCCAAGCCTCTCTGTATTCATCCTGCTGGTCATTTCTTACAGAACAATAATATTCCATAACATTCATATACCACAATTTACCCAGCCATTCTCCAATTGATGGGCATCCATTCATTTTCCAGTTTCTAGCCACTACAAATAGGGCTGCTACAAACATTTTGGCACATACAGGTCCCTTTCCCTTCTGTAGTATTTCTTTGGGATATAAGCCCAATAGAAACACTGCTGGATCAAAGGGTATGCACAATTTGGTAATTTTTTGGGCATAATTCCAGATTGCTCTCCAGAATGGTTGGATTCGTTCACAACTCCACCAACAATGCATTAGTGTCCCAGTTTTCCCGCATCCCCTCCAACATTCATCATTATTTTTTCCTGTCATCTTAGCCAATCTGACAGGTGTGTAGTGGTATCTCAGAGTTGTCTTAATTTGCATTTCTCTGATCAATAATGATTTGGAACACTCTTTCATATGAGTGGTAATAGTTTCAGTTTCATCCTCTGAAAATTATCTGTTCATATCCTTTGACCATTTATGAATTGGAGAATGGCTTGATTTCTTATAAATTTGAGTCAGTTCTGTATATATTTTGGAAATGAGGCCTTTATCAGAACCTTTAACTGTGAAGATGTTTTCCCAGTTTGTTGTTTCCCTTCTAATCTTGTTTGCATTAGTTTTGTTTGTACAAAGGCTTTTTAATTTGATGTAATCAAAATTTTCTATTTTGTGATTAGTAATGGTCTCTAGTTCATCTTTGGTCACAAATTTCTTTCTCCTCCACAAGTCTGAGAGATAAACTATTCTATGTTCCTCTAATTTATTTATAATCTCGTTCTTTATGCCTAGGTCATGGACCCATTTTGATCTTATCTTGGTATATGGTGTTAAGTGTGGGTCCATGCCTAATTTCTGCCATACTAATTTCCAATTATCCGAGCAGTTTTTATCAAATAATGAATTCTTTTCCCAGAAGTTAGGGGCTTTGGGTTTGTCAAACACTAGATTGCTATAGTTGACTATTCTGTCTTGTGAACCTAACCTTTTCCACTGATCCACTAATCTATTTCTTAGCCAATACCAAATGGTTTTGGTGACTGCTGCTTTATAATATAATTTTAGATCAGGTACAGCTAGGCCACCTTCATTTGATTTTTTTTTCATTAATTCCCTTGAGATTCTCGACTTTTTATTGTTCCATATGAATTTTGTTGTTATTTTTCTAGATCATTAAAATATTTTCTTGGAAGTCTGATTGGTATAGCACTAAATAAATAGATTAGTTTAGCGAGTATTGTCATCTTTATTATGTTCGCTCGGCCAATCCAAGAGCACTTAATATTTTTCCAATTATTTAAGTCTGACTTTATTTGTGTGGAGACTTTTTTATAATTTTGCTCATATAATTCCTGACTTTCCTTTAATAGATAGATTCCCAAATATTTTATGGTATCAACAGTTATTCTGAATGGAATTTCTCTTTGTATATCTTGCTGTTGGGTTTTGTTGGTGATGTATAAAAATGCTGAGGATTTATGGGGATTTATTTTGTAGCCAGCTACTTTGCTAAAATTATGAATTATTTCCAATAGCTTTTTGGTAGAATCTCTGGGGTTCTCTAGGTACACCATCATATCATCTGCAAAGAGTGATAGTTTGGTTTCCTCATTGCCTACTCTAATTCCTTTAATATCTTTCTTGACTCTTATTGCCGAGGCTAGTGTTTCTAATACGATATTAAATAATAATGGTGATAGTGGGCAACCTTGCTTCACTCCAGATCTTACTGGGAAAGGTTCCAGTTTTTCCCCATTGCATATGATGCTTACTGATGGTTTTAAATATATGCTCCTGACTATTTTAAGGAAAAGTCCATTTATTCCTATGCTCTCAAGTGTTTTTATTAGGAATGGATGTTGGATTTTATCAAATGCTTTTTCTGCATCTATTGAGATGATCATGTGGTTTTTGTTTGGTTGGTTATTGATATAGTCAATTATGCTAATAGTTTTCCTAATATTGAACCAGCCCTGCATTCCTGGTATAAATCCTACTTGGTCATAGTGTATTATCCTGGGGATGATTTTCTGTAATCTTTTTGCTAATATTTTATTTAAGATTTTAGCATCAATATTCATTAGGGAGATTGGTCTATAATTTTCTTTCTCTGTTTTCAGCCTACCTGGTTAGGTATCAGTACCATGTCTGTGTCATAAAAGGAGTTTGGTAGGACTCCTTCAATCCCTATTTTTTCAAATAGTTTATTTAGCATTGGAGTTAATTGTTCTTTAAATGTTTGGTAGAATTCACATGTAAATCCATCTGGTCCTGGGGATTTTTTCTTAGGGAGTTGATTGATAGTTTGTTCTATTTCTTTTTCTGAGATGGGACTGTTTAGTATATTTACTTCTTCCTCTGTTAGTTTGGGCAAGCTATATTTTTGGAGGTATTTTTCTATTTCATTTAAGTTGTCGAATTTATTGGCATAAAGTTGGGCAAAGTAACTCCTAATTATTGCTCTAATTTCCTCTTCGTTAGTGGCGAGTTCTCCCTTTTCATTTTTAAGACTAACAATTTGATTTTCCTCTTTCCTTTTTTTAATCAGATTTACTAAGGGTTTGTCTATTTTGTTGGTTTTTTCATAGAACCATCTCTTAGTTTTATTAATTAATTCAATAGTTTTTTTACTTTCAATTTTATTGATCTCTTCTTTTATTTTTAGGATTTCAAGTTTAGTGTTTGACTGGGAGTTTTTAATTTGTTCCTTTTCTAGCATTTTTATTTGCAAACCCAATTCATTGACCTTCTCTTTCTCTATTTGATACAAATAGGCCTCTAGAGATATGAAATTTCCCCTTATTACCGCTTTGGCTGCATCCCATACATTTTGGTATGATGTCTCATTATTGTCGTTTTCTTGGGTGAAGTTATTAATTATGTCTATGATTTGCTGTTTCACCCAATCATTCTTTAGTATGAGATTATTTAGTTTCCAATTATTTTTTGGTCTACTTCCCCCTGGTTTTTTGTTGAATGTAATTTTCATTGCATCATGGTCTGAAAAGGATGCATTTACTATTTCTGCCTTACTGCATTTGAATTTGAGGTTTTTATGTCCTAATATATGGTCAATTTTTGTATAGGTTCCATGAATTGCTGAAAAGAAAGTGTATTCCTTTCTGTCTCCATTACATTTTCTCCAGAGATCTATCATATCTAACTTTTCTAGTATTCTATTTACCTCTTTGACTTCTTTCTTATTTATTTTGTGGTTTGATTTATCGAATTCTGAGAGTGCAAGGTTAAGATCCCCCACTATTATAGTTTTACTGTCTATTTCTTCTTGCAGCTCTCTTAATTTCTCTTTTAAAATTTAGATGCTACACCACTTGGTGCATATATGTTTAATATAGATAGTGCTTCATTATCCATGCTACCCTTTAGCAAGATATAGTGGCCTTCCTTATCTCTTTTAATTAGATCAATTTTTGCTTTAGCTTGATCTGAGATCACGATGGCTACTCCTGCTTTTTTGACTTCACCTGAAGCATAGTAGATTTTGCTCCAACCTTTTACCTTTAACCTGCATGTATCTCCCCGCTTCAGGTATGTTTCCTGTAAACAACATATTGTAGGATTCTGGCTTTTAATCCATTCTGCTAACCGCTTCCTCTTTATGGGGGAGTTTACCCCGTTCACATTTATGGTTAGAATGACCAATTCTGTATTACTTGCCATCTTGTTAACCCCGGTTTATGCTTTTCTCCCTTCTTTCCCCTTTCCCCCCCTTCCCAGTATTAAGCTTGTGAGCACCACTTGCTTCTCACAGCTCTCCCTTTTTAGTATCCCTCCCTCCGCCTTAGAGTTCCTCCCCCTATCTTACCCCTTTCCCTCCCAGTTCCCGTATTCCCTTCCGCTTAGCTTATTCCTTCCCTTTTCACTTTTCCCTTCTCACTTTTCAATGAGGTGGGAGAAGTTTCACCATAGATTGAATATGTCTTAAGATTTTTCACTTAAAGCCAATTCTGAAGGCAGTAAGATACCCACTATATTCATCCCCCTCCATTCTTTCTCTCAGATATAATAGGTTTCCTATGCCTCTTCATGAGATGTACTACCCCCACTTTGCCCTTTTTCTGGTACAATGTCCTTTCCACATCAATTTCTAGAACAAGGTATACATGTATTCTTTATACATCTATATAGTCGAAATATAGTTCCCAAGATTAATCTTTACCTTTTTAGATTTCTCTTGAGTTCTATATTTGTAGATCAAACTTTTTGTTAAGTTCTGGCTTTTTCATCAGAAATAGATGAAATTCGCTTACTTCGTTGAATGTCCATCTTCTTCCCTGGAAAAAGATGCTCATTCTCGCTGGGTAAGTTATTTTTGGTTGCATACCAAGTTCCTTAGCCTTTCGGAATATCATATTCCAGGCCCTTCGATCTTTTAATGTGGATGCTGCCAGATCCTGGGTGATCCTTATTGTGGCTCCTTGATACTTGAATTGGGTTTTTCTAGCCGCTTGCAATATTTTTTCCTTCATCTGAGGGTTCTGGCATTTGGCCACTATATTCCTTGGTGTTTTGATTTTAGGATCCCTTTCAGTGGGTGATCGATGAATCCTTTCAATGTTTATTTTTTCCTCTGTTCCTATGACTTCTGCGCAGTTCTCTTTGATAATTTCCTGGAAAATAGTGTCCAGGCTCTTTTTTTCATCATGTTTTTGTGGAAGTCCAATGATTCTCAGATTGTCTCTCCTGGATCTGTTTTCCAGGTCTGTTGTCTTCCCCAGAAGGTATTTCACATTCTTTTCCATTGTTTGATTTTTTTGGATTTGCTTGACTGATTCTTCTTGTCTCCTCGAGTCATTCAATTCCAATTGTTCAATTCTGATTTTCAGTGAAGTATTTTCTTCACTCACTTTTTAAAAATATTTTTCTAATTGTCCCATTGTGTTCTTTTGTTCTGTGGAATTTTTTTCCATTTCGCCAATTTTGTTTTCCAGTTCACCAATCCTATTTTTCAAGGATGTTACTTCTTTATCCATTTTCTCTTTAACTGACTTCTCCAGGCTCTTCTGCCAAGCCTCCCTCTCCTTTTCCCATTTTTCTTCTAGCTCCCTTGTGAGAGCCTTTTTAATTACTTCTATGAGGTTCATCTGTGCTGAGGAACAGATGATCTCCTCCTTTGGGGATTCACCTGGGGACTGTCTGTTTTTAGTCTCCTCAGGATTTAGAGTCTACTCTCTATCTGTATAGAAGCTGTCAATGGTTAAAGTCCTCTTCAGTTTCTTGGTCATTCTGTCTAATAATCAAAGACAAACTAGCAAAGAAAAACAGAAAAAACTGGAGTCTTTCTTTGGGGGAGGGGCTGGGTGTGTTACCGAGCTTCCTCTCCAGACTGTGGGGGGCAGCAGTGAGGCACTAGCCCGACTGTGCTGGGCCTGCGCTCTGAGATCCCAGCGCATGCTGAGTGACTGTGGGGGAGGGGGGTAAGGGGGAAGGCGGCCCGGTCCCGATAGACTCCAGCTGTTTGGGGTTGTATTCTTCAGCCCCGGTGTTTTTAGCTTCTCTGCTGGGCTGCTGACTTGCTGCTGGAGCAAAGTATCCAAACCTGCAGCGAAGCTCTCCCCGCAGAGACGGCTGCGATCACTCCCCACCCTCTCTCCAGTCTGCTCCTGTGCTCTCACTGTCGCTGCCCGCTGCCTGCGCCCGATCTAAAACCGTCCCAGCCCTCCAGTAAAAACAGACCTTTCTTGGCGAATCTCAAGGATGGCTTCTCTTGGTAACTATTTCTGGGTTTTTTTTCAGTCAAGCATTAATTCAGAGGCTTGTAATGAAATGGATAGTGAGAGAAAGCGTGGTGCTTACACAACTGTGTGCCTCCTCTCCGCCATCTTAACCGGAAGTCCCTCTGTTTTCTTTTTTAAAGCTCTCTTTTCCTTTCTGCATTTTTCTTCTGATTATTTTAAGATCCATTTTGAATTCTTCCAAGAGAGCCTTTTGAGTTGGTATCCAAATCCTATCACCCTTTGAGGCTTCATCTGGACATAGTTTGCATTTAGTGTCCTCAGAGTTTGAGTTATCTTCTTTCTTTCTCCATAATAGCTATCTATGGTCAGAGCTCTTTTTTTGTTTTTGTTTTCTTTTCTTTTCTTTTGCTCATTTTAAAAGGTTGAGGTCTTCTCTTAGGAAAAACGAGAGATTGTCCCAAGCTTCCTCTAGACTGTGGCTTCATGCTACTCTGAGGCCAGTGCTAGTGAGGTTTTTTTTTTTTTTTTTTTTTTTTTTGTTGTTGTTGTTGTTGTTGTTGTTGTTGTTTTTTTGTTGTTTTATTCCCCATGCTGGGTGGCATATGGCCAAGTCCTGTTTGTCATGCTGGAATTCAGAGGCTTAATATTTGCTTCCTCCATTTGCTTTGGAAATCTCAGAATTAGCCTGCTGATCCACTACCTTCTGAAACAGGACAGGGTATCCAACACTGCTGTATTTTGGCTAAGAGTCTTCAAGTAGATTCCCCTGGAATATGGAGGATTTTCCCTCCTGTATCTCTCTGTATTGCATTTGCACTTGGCAGCCTCTCCCATTACTTGGTGCTTCCAAAGTTCTTCCAAAATATCTTCTGCTGGAAATTTGTTACACTCCAAATATTTGTGGGTTCTGTCACTCTAAAACCCATTCAGAGGCTTGATCTCATGTTAATTATGATAGAAGCCAGTGAGAGCTCAGACAAAGCCTTGTCCATCCTCTCCCATCTTGGCTCTGCTCTCCAAGACAAATTAAAAGTTCAGTAGGAAAGTTTTGTCTTACCTGATCCAAAAAAGGATTCCAGTACAGAAAAGGCTATTTCAGCACAAACTCAGCCACAGTAAATAAGGAGCAAGCCTTGGAAAATTGTTGAATCAGCAATGGCAGCAGCTTTTCCCAGAGCTCTGAGCACATAGATGGTAGGATTTCAGTCAACTGATCAGAAGGAGATTACAGATATCTCTTTGTTAACTTTGAGACAGGATTCTGTTGATTTGTCTGTACCCATATCCAGGTCATAGTCCTGAGTGACCGTCACAGGGTGAGGAGGAGCACTAATGCACCAGAACTTTTGGACACATGGAGCAGTGATACACATTACAGTTCCAGGGCAGAAAATAATGCTTGAGGTCACCCACACATGAGATTTCAAGCACAAAATAGTAGTTTACTTACACCATCTTAACTTTAAAACTTAAAATTTCATAAAATTATTTCTGATGCACAAACTACTTAGTGTTTTTGCCACTGAAATCACTACTCTGGAAACAGAATCCTATTTTAAGAAAGGTTTAAAAGTTATGTAATAGCCTAAGGAAATGAGAAAACCACAGATAAATTAATTCTAAACATAGAAAGTTACTATGGTGATAGGGAAGATGAAAATACACTCAGAAGAAGATAACAAAATCAAATTTCTACATTTGACCTTTTACAATACTTTTTACATTTTCATGTCTCTGAGAAAAATATAAATTTGGTTTCAGATTATCAAGGCTCAAAAAGATTTTGAACATCAAGTTTGAGACATAGAGGGAAAATTATAAACAGAAATGAGAGTGATATAAGAAAGTCATGAAAAATGAATCAACAGATTAGACTAAATGATAAAGGAGTTATAGAAAGCCAATGAAGAAAAGAATGCCAAGAATTGGCCAAGTGGAAAGGCGAGGCACAAAAAATGACAATGAAGGAGGAGAAACTCCTTAAAAATTGAAATTGACCAAATGGAAATAGAGATCCAAAAATTCATTGAGGAAAATAATTGCTTAATAATTAGAATTCAGCTAATGTAAGATTACAAAAATAAAGAATGAATCAACAGAATGGAAAAAAGAAGAAAATGCCTCATTGGAAAAAAGAGCTGACCTGGCTATAGATCCAGCATAGATGAAAGAAAGAAAGAAAGAATAAAAGAAAGAAAGAAAGAAAGAAAGAAAGAAAGAAAGAAAGAAAGAAAGAAAGAAAGAAAGAAAGAAAGAAAGAAAGAAAGAAGGAAGGAAAGAAGAAAGAAAGAAAGAAGGAAGGAAAGAAAGAAGGAAAGAAAGAAGGAAGGAAGGAAGGAAGGAAGGAAGGAAGGAAGGAAGGAGGAAGGAAGGAAAGAAAGAAAAAAGGAAAGAAAGAAAAAAGAAAGAAAGAAAGAAAGAAAGAAAGAAAAAAGAAAGAAAGAAAGAAAGAAGGAAAGAAAGAAAAGAAATAAAAGAAAAGAAAAGAAAATAAAAGAAAAGAAAGAAAAAAGAAAAGAAAAGAAAGAAAGAAAGAAGGAAGGAAAAGAGAGAGGGGAGGAGTGAGTGAGTGAGTGAGGAAATGAAGGAAGGAAGGAAGGAAGGAAGGAAGGAAGGAAGGAAGGAAAGAAGAAAGAAAGGAAGGAAGGAACAAACAAAAAAGAAAAAAGCCTAGAGGTCATCTTTTAAGAAATTATCAAGGCAAACTACCCTAATAATCTAGAACATGAGGGTAAAATAGAAATGGAGAGAATTGACTTGATCACTTTCTCAAGGAGATCAAGGAGATCAGGAATATTGTAATCAAGTTTCAAAGTTCCCAAAAAGCCAGAAAGAAACAATTCAAATGTCATGGAGCCACAAGATCACACAAGATTTAGCAACTTCTGTATTAAAAGATAAGAGGGCTTGGAATATAAAATTCTGGAGGGCAAAGGAGTTAGGATTACAACCGAGAATTATGTACCCAGGAAAAAAAAAAACTGGTATAATGCTTTGGTGTGTGTATGTGGGAGAGATGGATATTCAATGAAACAGGACTTTCAAGCTATTTGACAAAAAGACAGGAGTTTAATTGAAAATTTGACTTTTGAGGGAGAAGCCAAGATGGCAGAGAATAGACAAGTTTTTATCTTAGCTCTTCCTAGCCTCCCTCAGATCAAAAACAGATTAAACCTCTGAACTGGTTTTAGAGTGACAAAATCCACAAATATTTGGAGTGGAACAAATTTCCATCAGAAGATATTTTGGAAGAACTTCAGAAAAGATCTCTTTCAATCTGGCATGGCGGGAAGGTGACTGAGCACAGGTGCAGAGCAGTGTGGCATATCCACCCTTCTTCCCCCTTCTTCTTCACCCTGGGAATCTAGGAGGGGGCTTTTAGCCAAAATATAGCATCATTGGCTACTCTATGAAGGTTACACGCCAGTGGATAAGCAGATTAGTTGTGAGACATGTGATGTTAATAAAAAAGGCAAATAGTGAGCCTCTGAACTCCAGAATAATTCAGGAACTGGCCACACCCATCCTGCATAGGAAGGAAGTCACCAACACTAACTCCAGGCTGTAGAGAAAGCTTGCGACAATCTACCCTTTGCCTTAAGACCAGACCTTGAAAAAATGAGCAAAAAACCAAAAATTATTCTGACCATAGATAGCTTTTATAGAGAAAGAGTAGAACAGACCTCAAAAAACAGAGAATCCTAAAAGCAAATCATCTCCAGATGAAGACGCAAAGGATAATTTGAATTGGTCCCCATTTCACAAGACTCTCTTGGATCTTAGATGGGGGAAGGAAATGGCAAGAGAGTTTGGAAAAGGAAACAGAAATTATTTGAAGAAACTTCCTTAAAAATAGATATAGTGAAATAGAAAAAGCAAATAACTCCTTACAAAATAGATATGAAAAAGAAACCAATTCATTGAAAAACAGGATTGGTGAAATGTGAAAAAAAGCCAATAAACAAAATACACCATATGAAAGTTCAATTGAATGCAACAGAAGATTTAAAAAGCTAATTTAAGAAAATAACTCACTAAAAATTAAAATTGAACAAATGGAAGTAAATGAATTAATGAGACTTCAAGAATCAGTGAAACAAAACCAAGAAGAGAAAGAAAGAAAGAAAGAAAGAAAGAAAGAAAGAAAGAAAGAAAGAAAGAAAGAAAGAAAGAAAGAAAGAAAGAAATGGAAGAAAATGCAAAATATCTAATTGGAAAAAGAACTGACCTGGAAAATATATATAGAAAAACAATCTAAGAATTATTGGACTTCTTAAATACCATAATGAAAAAAAAATACCAAAAATGAAAAAAAAAGATATCATCTTTCAGAAAAAGATCAAGGAAAACTGCTCTGTTGTCCTGGATTCAGAAGGTAAAATAGCCACTAAATAAAATCACTGATACCTGAAAGACACCCCAAAATGAAAACTCCAAAGAAAATCATAGCTAAATTTCAGGATTATCAGATCAAGGAAAGAAACAATTCAAATATTGAGGAGCCCTAATCAAGCTTATCCAGGAGCTAGTAGTTCCTCTTTAAAGATCAAAGGTCCTGGAATCTGATATTTTGAAAGGCAAAGGAATCTGAATTGCAATCAAGAAACAACTACCTAGCAAAATTAAGCATATCTTTCAGGGGAAAAGATGGACATTCAATAAAACAGGTGAATTTCATTAATTTCTTATGAGAAGACCAGATCTAAAGAGAAAATTTGATTTTCAAATATATAACTCAAGAGAAACATCAAAAGGTAAAGAGGAAAGAAAAAATAATTTTCTTTTAAAAGTTAAAAAGCTTATATTCCAATATGGGAAGATGCTATGATTAACTCTTGAGATCTGTATTTCTATAATGGATATAAGTAGAAGGTGCACGTATAATTTGATTTTATGGTGATGATATAAAGACAAACTAGATGAGGGAAGGGGATTCTACTGAAAAAAGAGGAAAATGGAGTTAAATCAGGTATATTACATCTCATAAAGAAACAAAAAAGACATAATTGAGGGAAAGAATGGAGAAGGATGAACACTGTGTAAATCTTTCTTTTATCAGATTTGGCTGAAATAGAGCAAACTTGTCTCACTGTATAGGGAAGTAGAAGGGAAAAGGGGAAAGCAAATGGGAAGTCTAATAGAAAGAAGAACAGAAGTAGTAGAAGAAAGATATAAGAAAGGACAAGGGACTATAAAAGGAAAGAGTTGTTTGAGGAAGGTAGTGGTCAGAAGCAAAATACTGGGGAGGGGGGGAAGAGAGAAAGGGAAGAGAAAAGTTCTACTTGAGAAAAATAAGATGGCAAGAAATATGGAATTAGTAATTTTAATTGTGAATGTGAATGGGATGAACTGACCCACAAAATGTAAGTGGATATCAACTGGATTGAAAGCCAGAATCCTATAATATGTTGTTTATAAGAAAAAAAAAAAGCAGAGTGGTACATTCAGAGTAAAAGTAAAAGGCTAGAGCAGAATCTATTATGCTTCAGCTGAAGTTAAAAAACAAAACAAAACAAAACAAAAACAAAACAAAAAACAGGGGTAGCTATCCCGACCTATATAAAAACTCACTAGGTTTTATGGCATAAAAAACTCAATATCAAATGCACAAAGGCAGAAATAGTAAATAAATTTATTTTTCAGGGATGATGCAAATATATAAATATATATATATACACATACATACAATAAAAGACCAGGGGAAAATAGACCAAACATTAATTGAAAGCTAAAAAATCTGATACTAAAGAATGAGTGGGTAAAATAACAAATCATTTACAGAATCAATAATTTCATCCAAGAAAATGACAATATTGAGACAACATGCCAAAATATATGGGTTGAAGCCAAAATAGTTCTTAGGGGAAGTTTTATATCTTTAGATGCTTACTTTCTTAAAACAGAGCAAGAGAAGATCAACGAAGCAGGCATGCGACTTCAAAAGGTAGGAAAAGAACAAATTAAAACCCCCCAATTAAATACCAAATTTGAAATTCTGAGAAAAAAGGGGAGATTAATAAAATTGACAGTAAGAAAATTAGTATATTAATAAACAAAAACATGAGTTGATTTTATCAAAAAATCAACAAATAGATAAATCTTTAGTTAATTTGATTAGAAAAAGGAAAGAAGAAAATCAAATTCCTTATATCAAAAATGAAAAGGGTGAAATTTCCACCAAAGGAAGAGGAAATAAGAATAATAATAAAAATGTATTTTGTCCAACTATATGTCAATAAATCTGATAGTGAAATGGGGGGATTCTTACAAAAATATAGATTGCAAATGTTAACAGAATAATAAATAAATCACTTATAGTCTTATTTTAGAAAAAGAAATTGAACAAGCTATTAATCAACTCACTAAGAAAAAGTGTACAGGGTCAGATGTATTTACTTGTGAATTTCATCACACAATTAAAGAATAATTAATTCCAATACTATGCAAACTCTTTGGACAAATAAGGAAATAAAGAGTGCCACCAAATTCCTTTTATGACAGTTATTTTGCTGATAGTTAAAACAGGTAGGATCAAAACAAAGAAAGAAGTATATAGGCCAATTTCTCTAGTGAATATTGTTGCAAAAATATTAAAAATATGAGCAAAAAGATTATGGCAAATTATCCCCAGGATAAGACACCATGACCAAGGATTATAACAGGATTGCAGGGCTGATTCATTATTAGGAAAACTATTAGCATAATTGATTACATCAGTACTCCAACTAACAAAAATCATATAATTATCTCAATAGATATAGAAAAAGCATTTAACCAAATCCAATACCCACTCCTATAAAAAAAATTAGAGTATATAGGAATTAATAGAATTTTCCTTAAAATTATCAGTAACATCTATTTAAAATCAATTGCAAGCATCATATGTAATGGGGATAAACAAGAACCATTGCCAATAAGGTCAAAGGTGCAGCAAGGTTGCCCACTATCACCCCTAATATTCACAATTGTATTAGAAATGTTAGATCTTGCAATTAGAAAAGAAAAAGAGAATGAAGAAATTAGAATAGGTAATGAGGAAACCAAATTTTTATTCTTTGTAGATTATATGTTGGTATTCTTACAGAATCATAGAGAATCAATTAAAGAACTACTAGAAACAATTCACACTTTTAGCAGAGTTGCAGGATATAAAATAAATTGATATGTCTATATAAATGTATTTCTATGTATTACCAACAAAGTTGAGCAGCAAAAGCTACAAAAAAGAAATACCATTTAAAATAAATGAATATAAAATATTTGGGAGTTTACCTGCCAAGGCAGTCAGGAACTATATAAACACAATTACAAAACATTTTACACACAAATAAAATCAGATCTAATCAATTGGAAAAATATCAAGTGCTAATACAAATGAGAATACTATCTAAATTAATCAACAAATTCAGTACCATGCCAATCAAACACCCAAGAAATTATTTTACAGAACTAGAAAAAAAAAAACAACATCAAAGTTCATCTGGAAAAACAAAAGGTCAAGAATTTCAAAGGTATTAATGAAAAAATATATAAATGAAGATGTCCTAGCTATGCCAGTCCTACAACTATATTTTAAGGCAGTGAAAATTAAAATAATTTGTCACTGGCTAAGAAATAAAACAGTTAATCAGTGGAATCAATTAGGTACACAGGACACAATAGTCAAAAACTAGAGTAATTCAGTGTTTGATAAACCCAAAGACCCCAAATTTTGGGAAAAGAACTCAGTATTTGACAAAAACTACTGGGAAAATTAGAAATTATTATGGCAAAAACTGGGCATTGACCCACACCTAACAGCCTATACCAAGATCTGATCAAAATAGGTTTATGATTTAAATATAATGAGTGGTATTATAAGCAAAATAGAACAAGCATAGTTTACCTATCAGATAAATGGAGAAGAAAGAAGCTTGCGACCAAAAGTGAATCCTGAATGCATAACTGAATATGAAATAGACAATTTTGATTATATTAAGTTTTTGTACAAACAAAACTAATGCAGACAATCTAAGAAGAGAAGCAATAAATTGGGAAAACATTTTTCCATTTAAGGTTCTGATAAAGGCCTCATTTGTATAATACATAGAGAACTGACTCAAATTTTAAGAATTCAAGCCATTCTCCAGTTGATAAATCATCAAAGATTATGGACAATTTTCAAATGAAGAAATTAAAGCCATTTGTAATCATATAGTAAGGTACTCTAGAACATTTTTGATCAGAGAAATGAAAATTAAAATAACTCTGGTATCACTAAACATTTCTCAAATTGGATAAGATAACAGGAAAAGATAATGATGAATATTGGAAAGGAAAGGAAAACTGGGGCACTACTACATTTTTGGGTGGAGCTATGAATTGATTCAACCATTCTGGACAGCAATTTGGAAATATGCCCAAAGGGATATCAAACTGTGCATACCCTTCTATCTAGGAGCATTTTTACTGGGTTTGCCTCCCAAAGAGATCATAAAGGAGGGAAAGGGACCCACATGTATAAAAATATTTGTGTCCTTTTTTTAGGGGCAAGAAAGTAGAAACTGAGTGGATGCCCATCAGTTGGAGAATTACTGAATAAGTTGTTTATGAATGTTATATAATATTATTGTTTCATAAGAAATGATCAGCAATATAAATTTAAAGAGGCCTGGAGGGAGTTATATGAAGTGATGGTAAAGTGAAATGAACAGGACAGGGAGATCATTATGCACAGCACCAGCAATAATATATTATGTTCAATTCTGGTGGATGTGGCTCTCTTCAATAGTGAGATGATTTCAGGCCAGTTACAAAGATCTTGTGATGAAAAGAGTCATCTGCACCCAGAGAGAGGAGTGTGGGAACTTAGTATGGATCACAACATAATATTTTTAACATTTTGTTGTTGTTTGCTTGCATGTTGTTATCTTCCTCATTTTTTTCCTTTTTGATCTGATTTGTCTTTTGCAGCATGATATTTGTGGAAATATGTATAGAATAATTGCATTTGTTTAACATGTATTAGATTATTTGCTGTCTTGGAGGGGGGGTTGGGAGAAGGGAGGGAAAAAATTGGAGCATAGAGTTTTGCAAGGGTGAATGTCAAAAATTATCCATCCATGTATTTTGAAAATAAAAACTTAGAATTTAAAAAAAAGAAAAAAAATTTTGACTTTTAAATACATGGCTTAAGAGAGAATAAAAAATTAAATAGAAAAGAGGAAATTATATTGTTAAACTGTTTACATGTTTACATGGGAGTAAGATATTTCTATCTCATTTTTTCCCATTAAGATGCGCATTAGCAAAAGTATATATTGATAGAAAGCCCAGTTGTTATTTGAATTTGAAGAGAAGATATCTAACAAAATAAAATTAAGGGGTATGAGAGGAATGTAGTAGGAGAAAGGAAATGGATGAGGTAGAATGGGGTTAACAGTCTCACATAATGAGAAAAGAAAAATGCTTGCATTAGAGGGAGAAAAAGAGGAGATGGGAGAACGTGAGTGAATCTTATTATCATCAGAACTGGGTATAGAAATCTCTTTTACCCTTGTGCAAAGTAGAAAGCAAGGAGGTTAGGAAAGGGGGGTGTCATAGAATGGAAAGCATATTGGAGAGGCATAATCAAAAGCAAAACAGTAAAAGGAAAGAAAGAATGAAATAGAAAGATGGAACTGAATATATTTAGCAATAATAACTGTGAAAAAAATTGAAGCAAGTTTTTCTGATAAGGATCTCCTTTTTGAAATTTTTGAGAAACTGAATCAAATTAATAAAAATAAGAGTCTTAATCGAATTGATAAATGTTAAAATGTTTTATATATTCAGCTTTCACATGAAATAATCATAGCTATTTGTAGCCAAATTTTTATTAAAGTTCTAACTACTGACAGGAGAAATTCAAATTAACATAATTTTAAAGTACTACCACATACATATATATACATTAATAGGAAAGAAAAGAAAAATGACTAATGTTGGCAGGGATATGGGAAAAATGAGACATTAATGCACTGTTTGTGGAATTGTGAACAGATTTAACTGTTCTGTACATCAAGTTAGGATTATGCCCATAGGACTACAAAATTATTCATACTTTTTGGTCTTGTAATATCACAACTAGAATTGTATCCAAAAAGAGATAAGAAACAAAAAGGAAAATGACCTATATGTACAAAATATATTTTAACAGTTCTTACAGAACTGTCATCTGTAAATGACTCAGCTCTTCTCACCAATATAATGATACAAAATAGCTCTGAAGAACTTATGCTGAAAAAATTTTATCCACTCCTATAAGTAGAACTGATGGTGTCTAAAAAACAGATTGAACCATATTATTAATTTTTTTAACTTACTAAAAATCACATCAACATATTTTTGTATTCTGTTTAACTGTTTTCTTTGAATTAACTGGTCTTATTTGATTTATTATTTTTAATTTTTTTTAAATCTGTTCCCTTTATGAATGGGCAATTTTCAGTTGATTACAATGAAAGTATTTCTATTCATATGAAAGGGTGTTCCAAATAACTGTTGATCAGAGAAATGCAAATTAAGACAACTCTGAGATACCACTACACCCTGTCAGATTAGCTAAGATGACAGGAAAAGATAATGATGAATGTTGGAGGAGATGCGGGGAAACGGGGACACTGATGCATTGTTGATGGTGTTGTGAATGGATCCAATCACTCTGGAGAACAATTTGGAACTATGCTCAAAAAGTTATCAAACTGTGTATATCCTTTGATCCAGCAGTGTTACTACTGGGCTTATATCCCAAAGAGATATTAAAGAAGGGAAAGGGACCTGTATGTGCCAAAATGTTTGTGGCAGCCCTGTTTGTAGTGGCTAGAAACAGGAAATTGAATGGATGACCATTAATTGCAGAATGGTTGTGTAAATTGTGGTATATGAATGTTACAGAATATTATTCTGTAAGAAATGGCCGGCAGGATGAATACAGAGAGGCTTGGAGAGACTTACACGAACTGATGCTAAGTGAAATGAACAGAACCAGGAGATCATTATACACTTCAACAACAACACTATATGAGGAGATATTCTGATGGAAGTGGATGACTTCAAAAATGAAAAGATTCAATTCAGTTCCAATTGATTAATGATGCACAGAACCAGCTACACCCAGAGAAAGACCACTGGGGAATGAATGTGGACTACTTGCATTTTTGTTTTTTCTTCCCAGGTTACTTTTACTTTTCTGAATCCGATTTTTTTTTTTTTAATGCAACAAGAGAACTGTACGGATGTGTACACATATATGTATTTAAGATATACTTTAACATGTTTGACATGTATGAAGACTGCCTGCTATTTAAAGGAAGGGGTGAAGGGAAGGAAAGGAAAAATTGGAGCAGAAATGATTGCAAGGAACAATTTTGAATAATTACCCATGCATATATTCTGTCAATAAAAAGCTATTAAAAAATCTGTTCCCCTAAGTATTTGGGGCTCAGTATCTTGAGCACCTGTTATTTGTTGCTTAATAAATCATTATGCATAAAAGCTTTAACCTTTTTTTTTTTTTCTAAATCATTTCATAGTATATCTTGTACAAATCCAGAAAATTGGTAAGGCTGATAAAAAGATGAAAATATTAATAAACAACAGAAAAAATAATTTTCAATAGTAATAAACTATTGATGAAAATATGAATTTGTCAAATTCTTCTATAAATGTTTGAAATTATGTTAACAAATGAATAAAATGGTTGTAGCCTTTTACTTAAAGTACTACTTCTGGGCATATTTTCTAATGAGGAAAGAAGAATTCTATTTGCCCTCAAAAAAAAAAAGCTTATTTTTCTTTTATCGTTAAATGCTAAATAAGGAAAGAAATAAATACAGTGCCATGTGCATCACAGCACATTAGTGATAATTCAAAATATAAAGTAATTTTGCATTTCAAGAAAGCCTAAATAACAATACTATACTCTGTTTTCAGAACCATCCATCTTCTTTATAAGTTTTCTTTCATTTTCTGTTGTGTACTTTTTACTTTATTTTTTGTCCTTCCTCTCCATCCCTGATGAAGACTACAATTAAGGATGGAGAGATGTGTGTGTGTGTGTATATATATATATATATATATATATATATATAATAGTATGTATATACATATATATGTATTTATGTTTGTATTTTCACACATATGCAAATATATATATATATAAATATAACATACACATACAGATAAATCTATAATCATAAACACGCACATATACCTATATATGTATATGTGTGTGTGTGTGTGTGTGTGTGTGTGTGTGTGTATTTTCTCTTGTCCTATGTTTCTTGGAAGTTGGACTTCCAACTTTCTTCATAAGTCCAATCTTTTTCTGCATCTATCAATTCATCATTTCTTATAGCACAGCAATGCTCCAGTCTTAGGCTGTCTAATTATTTGAAATAATATTGATAAATATGTCTGACATTGTATAGCTTCCCTATTTTCTCTTTCTATTAATTTTTTAAAAGTTTTTCCGATATCATTCTCATTACCCCTGCTTTTATTTTTATTACATAATACACACTACTTCACATCTTTATTTTATGTTTGTGTGTATCTTCTATTTTATAAAATTTTCTGAAATCAATATATTATTGGGTTCAAATTTTTAATCTACTATCTTTTTCCATTTTATGGGTGAATTTACTCTCAAAATATTATTTGTTTCCTTCCTTCTCTCCCTTCCTCTTAACTTCCTTTGTTCCTTCATTCCATTGTTCCTTCCTTCCTTCCTTCTTTCATTTTTTTCCTTCTTTCCTTCCTACCCTCCTCCTTTGTAAAATGGAAATATAGTGAAAAAAAACATTGCCATGTACAAAGTAAAATATGAGATGATTCAAAATATAAAATAGTGAATTTCCATTTCAAGAAAGTCTATATAATAAATAACTATATATTGTATTCAGAATTGTCCATCTTTTCTTTGTTTCCTTGTAAGTTTTCTCTTATACTCTGATGTGAGCTTTTTATCTTTATTCTCCTTTTCTTCCTTCTTCCCCTACTGAAGAAATCTACAATTCATTATGTGTGTGTGTGTGTGTGTGTGTAAATATGATGCTTAATATGTAAACAATGAATATATTTACACATATCATACACACATACATACCTCAATGTACAAATATACACAAATGCAATATATGAATTATATATATACACATATATACATAGATTCTATAATAATTCACATATATACACATATGCATTCATATATATCTATGCAAGAGTGTATTATGCTTATTATCTTCTGTTTCTCTGAAGGTGAATAACATCTTTCTTCATAAGACCAAATCTTTCCATATTTTTCTAAGTCTTCAAAATGTTGTTAGCACATTTTCAGATGACACATTACTGGAAACAATGGGAATATTCATTCAGTGGGAAATGATTAAACAAATTCTTGGACATGAAAGTAAGTTTATGGAAACTGAATGGGTGCCCATCAACTGGAGAATGGCTGAATAAATCATAGTATATGAATATTATGGAATATTATTGGTCTGTAAGAAATGACCAGCAGGATGATATCAGAAAGGCCTGGAGAGACTTAGATGAACTGATGCCAAGTGAAATGAGCCGGACCAGAAGATCATTATATACTTCAACAACAATACTATATGATGATCAATTCTGATGGACGTGGCTCTCTTCAACAATGAAGATGAACCAAATCAGTTCCAATAGAGCAGTAATGAACTGAACCAGCTACACCCAGGGAAAGAACTCTGGGAGATGATTATGAACCACTACATAGAATTCCCAATCCCTTTATTTTTGTCCACCTGCATTTTTGATTTCCTTCACAGGCTAATTGTACACTATTTCAAAATCCAACTCTTTTTATACAGCAAATTAACTGTTTGGATATGTATACATATATTGTATTTAACTTATTATTTGAACATATTTAACACCTATTGGTCAAGCTGCTATCTAGGGGAACAGGTAGGGTGAAGGAGGGAAAAAGTTGGAACAAAAGGATTTGCAACTGTCAATGCTGAAAAATTACCTATGCATATATCTTGTAAATAAAGAGCTATATTAAAAAAAGAAAAAAAATAATAGTTCATTGTTGTGATATAAAAGCTGCGGGCCTGAAAATCAGAAAAGAATTGGAATTAGAAGATATAGAAAAGATGCAGAGCAAAGCAGGTGAAATATGAAAACTAATGTGCAAAAATATAGAATTATAAATTTAAGAAATAACCAAAAAGTGAAAGAATGCCATTACTCACAATTTTGCTTCTTAAGAAAATCAGGGAAATAACATTCTCGGCTCTCTGTAAAATTCAGAGATTATAGGTGTGAAATATTGCATATGTTGTCAGAGGGTATTATATTGTTCAGTTTTAGTATCCACTTTATTTTTTAACTTCCTTTTTATTTATTTATTTTTTGTTCCATTGTATTATAAGTATTATTTGAGTAGGAAAAGGGAATGATAAATCCAGAAAACAGAGTGATGTTTAAACAAATAAAGAAATAAACAAAAATGGAAAAAGACAAAATAGATAATTATTACAAAATAATATGTTTTCCTTTTATAAAGATACTGTGGTAGTCACTCAACAATGAATAGTCCTGAGCCAGGAATTCAGCTCCCCATAATCCCCAGATTATGGGGATAAAAGATAAAAAATATTATCTTCCTTGATGGATAGTTGTTCATATTATAGTGTGTTAAGGAACAAGATTCAGTCACTCAATAATCGTTTATTAATATATTACTACTATATATCTAGCAATAAAATGCCTGTGTTGATGAAACAACAGTCACAGAGACTCACTGTACAATTTCAAAGGCAATGAGGAAATACACTCATGCCAATCAGAGACTGAGAAGAGTTCCGAATATTAATGCATTTCCCTTTCTTTCCCACTGGAATAAAAAACAATATAGTCTCTTTTGAAAGAAAACATATAGTCCTTTTACTAAAGTAATTATGTCAGTAAGAAGCTCATAATTGAAGAAACAATATGCAAACAACTCTGTGTATGTGTATGTATAGATAGATATAAATATATACATATAGATATATAGATATGATTATGCAGTATAAATGAAAGGTAATTTGATAGTGAAGGTATTAGTAATGAGGGTGGGAGGTAGGGGAAGGAGAATTGCTAATGTCTCTTGAAGAAAGTGAAATTTGAATTGAGTTTTAAATGAAGCCAAGGAACTTAAAAAGGCTGAAGTGAGGAGGGAAGGAATCCCAGGTATGGGACACAGGTAATGAAAAGGCATGGTAAGGAGGTAGAATGTCTTAGACAAGCATTAGTAAATAGGACAGTATTAGTAGAGCAGAGTACTTAAGATGGGAATAAAATGTAGACTGGAAAGAGGAAGGGATTCCTTTGGATATCACAGGATTTTCCAGTCTTGTTACATTCCACACATTTTATCTATATTGACTATTATTGAACTTTAGGTTTATAACTTTAAATATTTTGTTTATTTTATTTTGAAAAGCTACAGAAAATTTCTATTTATTTATTTAGTGACTAACTGGTTAACTAGTTTTTTCTGTGCTTCACTGTAAAAATTCATTCTTCAAAGTGCCAGTTTTCAAATCTCCTAGTGTGTTTCATCTACAATAACAATTTGGCATTTTCAATAACAGACTGCAGGCTAACCAGCTCCTTTAATAAAAATAATTATAAAACAGTTACAGCTTTGAACCATAATATTTAACTAAGCCTATATTATTATACATGTTAGCCCAAAGTATAATGAGAAGTGAAATTGAAAATCTGCTTCACTCACTACATCTGAGTTCAAAACATACATGGAACAAGGGTGGCAGATGGCAGCTGAAGGCTCTTAGGAGATTTGATTGTCACAGAGACTCACTGTACAATTTCAAAGGCAATGAGGAAATACACTCATGCCAATCAGAGACTGAGAGGAGTTCCGAATATTAACGTATTTCCCTTTCTTTCCCACTGGAACAAAAAACAATATAGTCTCTTTTGAAAGAAAAAAAAAGTGTAAAAACTGTGTTAAAGGCAGTCATATACAATTCTTCATGTTTCTCAGTTTAGGTTTGATGTCCCAATGCTCTTCCAGTTTGAAAAGCAAGTTGTCCTTGTCAACACCAAATATTTAAATATGTGTATTTTATGTTTTTATCTTCAAAAAGAGAGAATGAATTCCTTTTTCCTTTATTAATTTCAAATTGGCATCAGGGTGAAGAGAATGAGCTTTTCAGCTATAAAAAGGGTCCTATTGAGTAGTGCAAAAGGCAGCTTTAATAACAGTCAAATTTGGCCTTCTGCCTTGAAATTACCACTCCTTTGGATTGCAATGAGAGAAGAGTATAAGGAGCTAATAGAATTCAAAGTTTAGGCTTGCCATTCACCAATTTTTGTTTCCTGCAGAGTTTCAAAAAGATTAGAAAAAAAAAATCTAATCAGCCCTTTAACAAAGATGAAGTCAGTTTTCCCCTTTTTTCACCCATTCTTTCATTATTCAACCTTTATTTTATATGTGTGTGACTAAGCTATAATAAGAATAATAACAACAAAACAAAATGTAATACATATAAAGTTTGATCAAGTAAGCAAAGTCTGGCTAAATATCAGAATTTGGACTTCTGTTGACCTTTTGAAATGCTAAAAATGAGTCTTCACTGCATGCAGTCACTCAGGAAGCTTCAGCTTCTTGATTACCATAGAGAAGAGATAGATTTTTAGAGTGCTCTTTCTAGCTCAATGAAAAATGGACAAGTATTGAAACATAGTTGTCATTGTTGCTTTTGCAGGGAAAAACAAACAAACAAAAAAATTGACCTTCAGAAGTTTGGAACTATGCTTTTTTGTCATTTTGACCATTTGTGTCCCCATATGTTTTTGATCTCAATGGAATTTCAAGTTATTGTGTCTGAATGTCTCAGACCATACAAACCATAGTTGCATTATTGTGGTCAGGTTTGCCTTTCAGTCTTCACAGGAAAAGAGATATAGTAGCTCTATTTATGGTATTCAATGCCTTTGTTGCAAAAGAACTGTCCTGTAAGTAAAGATTATTTTAGAACACCACTGAAACATGGTTTCAGCTGGAATAGAAGTCAGCTATTTCTAAGCACACAAAAGTGCCACCCAGCTGTGTGAGAAAAGAGTGAAGTTTCAGGGAAAGGATAGAGAGAATTCAATTACTATAGTCCTTGGACAATATCAAAGCAACTTTAAAATGGTATTTCTTCTTTTTCCCACAAAGTGCTCCATTATCCTATTGTATATTTGAGAAGGTTCTACACACACACACATACACACACATACATATATATACACACACATACATGTATATACACATATACCCATTTTATACATTTTGTATGTGCATGTGCACGTGTGTATGCATCTGTGCATGTATGTAGAATGTTATTGTAGCATATAGCAAGAGGCAATGTTTTCTTCCTTATCCATGGCTGCTGCATGAATTGTAAACATGTAAAACAAATCTAAAATTGAAACTAATCGAACTCTAAATTTTAGTTCCATAGAGTCAGCTGAAAATATGGACTAACAGAATAATTATTCCTTACTTTGAAATTATCACCCTTCCTTGGATGTCCAAAGAAGTGGGGGGAAATCACATTGATAGGAACCTAGAAATAGAAGTCAGAGTCAATTAAGGGATTAGAGCCATGACAATATGCAGACAAGTAGAGAAATATAAAACTTAGTGATAACATGACTCTTGTTGGGGAGGAAGTATACACCATTAGATAAACTCATTTTGTTCCATTTTGAAATAATTTTGGTTGTTATGCTGACCTGAATGAAAAAGAGAGTAATTGTGACATAGAGAAGAGCGGAGGGAGATTTTTAAGTATAGCTCATCTGTCTTTTGCATGTCTTTCTATATTCAAAGGAGATAATAAAGTTAAATATCATAAATCAAGTAATAAAACTCCCTTTCTGTGTATTTCACAGAAAACATAGAATGAAGATGTTTACTTTTGAGGAACAGAAGTGATTGATTCATTCCTATTAAGTGTCCAACCTTATTGGTTCAAGAAGCTACAGCTGGAAAGACAATTTTCACCCATGTTAGGTGTGATCTCCAGATCTTGCAGAATCATCTTCAAAAAGACTAGTACTGAAAATGAAAGATTACAGGCCACAAGTCACCATTGGCTGTATAACACTTATTCAAGGGCAATGGTGGAAATAAAAACATATTGCTTTATTCTGAAGCATCAGTCCTAGGTGTTATCAGTAAAGTTCACACAAAATCAGAGAGAGTAAAGATGATAGAGAGCAATGCATTGGATATTTATATTTTCTATTGACTTTGAACACTTAGTACAGACACAAAGGAAGAAAAGGTAAACAAATAAACAAATAAAAACCTTGAGAATGATTACCTGAATTGAACTGCACCATATGATGCATTTTATACAATTCAAATCATCTTCTTAAGGAAGCAGGAAAACAACAACAGCAACAACAACTTGAAGAACTTGATAAATATCTGTCTTGATAGAAATATTTAGATACATGTGTGGATTTTTTTTTTTAAGTAATGACTTTTCACACCATCTGTCAAGTTACCAATATATATATATATTTTGCCTCTGTCAACACTTGTTATATGACCAAAGAATCATTCACTCCTGGTCTTAGCATTTTAAACAATGATTTCTTGCATGTGGACATATAAACAAAATCAATTACCTTCCCCAATTACAGAATGAAACAAAAAATCTACCCTCATAGGATTCTATATATTTTACCCTGATGCTTATTTTATAGCTTATCTATTCCATTGATTCATCAGTATCTTTCTAAGCCAGTAATAGATTGTTTTGAAGATCATAAATTTATAATAGTGTATGAGATCTGGTAATAAGAAGCTGCCTTCCTTTATTTTTTATTGATTTATTTAATAGTTTTAGCCTTTCTGTTCTTTCAAATGAATTTTGTTATTTTTTTTAAAATTCTTTATATAGCTTTATAAAATAAGTTGGTGGCTTGAGAGGTGTTGCACTGAATAAGAAAATTACCTTAGAGAGAATTGTCATTTTTTGTTATTATATTGGTTTGGCCTCCCCATGAGCAATGAATATTTCCCCATTTGTTTATAGAGAATTGTTCTCCATTTGTCTTTATTGATGTGAAGAGAGTTTGCAGTTATGTTCCTATAGTTCATTGGTCTGTCTTGACAGGTAGGCTTCAGTATTTTATATTGTCTTCAGTTTTTTTTTTTTTTTTAATGGAATTTCTCTTTCCATCTCCTCCTGCTGAGTTTTGTTGGTAATGAATAGAAATGCAGATGGTTTATATGTGCTATATTGCAACATAGATAATGATACTAATTGTTTAAATTATATATTTTTTTCAGTTGGTCCTCTAAAATTCTTTAAGTCACCATCATACCATTTCCAAAGAGTGATAGATTGTTTCCCCTTGGCCAATTTGTATTCCTCAAATTTCTTTTTCTTGTGTTATGTCTGCACATAGCATTTCTAAAGGCTTCAAGTTTACCCCTTTGACAAATAATATTCTTGTTTTTTGGTAGATTATACCTATCTTTTAAAGAAAGTACCATTTATTAATATGCTTTCTATTTGTTTTTATATGAATGGTTATTGTATGTTGTCAAAGAATTATTATGCATCTAGGGATATAATCAAATGACTTTTGTTGGTTTTGTTATCAATATGGTTAATTACATTTATTGTTCTCTTAATATTGGTTCAGCTCTGTATTTCTAGCACAAATTTAACCAGACAATAGTATGTTATATTTGTGATATGTTGTTGTAATCTCCTTTCTATTTTACTTAATTTTATTTCATTGTATCCATATTAATCAGAGAAATTAATCTTGAGCCTACTTTCATTTTGATCTCTCTGGTATTGTAACAAAACCACATATTGTCATAAAATTAATTTGATTGGACTTTATTTTTACCTATTTTTAAAAATAGGTATTAAAATATTAAGATCAATTATACCTGAAATATTTAGAAAATTTAACTTATAAATTAATTGGTCCTGAGATTGTTCTTAGGATATTCATTTATGGATTGTTTAATTTCCTTTCATTTTCTAAGATAGTTATTTTAGTCATTTGATTTCATTTTCTATTAATCTGGGATTTATACTTTGTCAAATATTCCTCTGTCTTATTTAAATTGTCATTTTAATTGGCATATTGACTACAATAACTTTAACAACTGTTTTAATTTCATTTCCAAAATTTCCCTTTTTCATTTATGATCCTGGTAATTTGGTTTTCTTTCTTTTTAAAATGAAATTAACCAATATTTTGCCTTTTGTTTTTATCTATATAAAATCAGTCCCTAATTTTTTTGTTATTTTAAAGTTATTTTTGCTTTCAATTATATTAATATATATTTTTTTGACTTTCAGGATTATATTTTGTTGTTGTTTAACCAGGTTTTTTATTTCTTTTTCTAATTCTTGAACTTGCATGGCCATTGATATGATGTTTTTCACTTTAATTGACATGTATTAAGAGACATACATTTTCCTCTAAGTACAGCTTTGTATCCCATAAATTTCGATATATTGTTCCATTGTTGTTAATTTCTTTGGTGGATATTATTTATGGTTTCTGTGATTTGTTGTTTGACTCATTCAATCTTCAGTATTAGATTATATAGCTTCTAATTACATGATTACAAGGTCTTTTACTGAATGGAATTTTTATTGTATTGTGGTCTAAAAAAGATAATTTAATATTTCTATTTTTCTACATTTGTTTGTGAAGACTTTTCCCTTACTACTTGGTCAGTTTTAACAAAAGTGTCATGTACAGTTGAGAAATAGGTATTCTTCTCTCTAATCCCATTCAATTTTGTCTAAAATGTATTTCATAACTTCCAACATTATATTTACCTCCTTAATTTCTTTCTTATTTATGTATAGATTTATCTAGCTCTGAAAGGGGGAAGTTGAAGTTTCTCTCTATTATACTTATACTTGCTATTTCCTCCTGTAATTTATTTAATTTTTCCTTATAAAAATTTTGGATATGCTTTTTGATGCAAAAATTGATATTTCTTCATTCTCGATGGTAATTTTTAGAAAGAGAGTTTCTTTTACCCTTTTAATTAAGCCTATTTTTTTTCTTTGTCTGAGATCATTATTACTACCCTGCCTCTTTTACCTCAGCTGAAACATAATGGATTTTGCTCCATCACCCTTTTTTAATTTTATGTGAATCTTTGTTTTTCAAGTGTTTTTTGTAAGCAACATTTTGTTGGATTCTTGTTTCTAAACTGTTCTATGTTTTATTTCAATTTGATAGTTAAATTTGTCCTACTTATATTCATAATTATAATTACAAATTCTATATTTTTCTCTATCCTCTGTTATTTTCTTTCCTTTTTCTAATCTTTCCTGTCTTTCCTCAAAAGTGTTTTTGTTTCTGATCCACCATATTTATCAATTGGCTCTCCTTTTTAAATTTTTAAATCTCCCTTAACTTCTTTAATACATCTCTCCTTCTACTTCCCAATTCAATAAGGTGGTTTTCTATACCCAGTTTAATATATTTATATATTCTTCCCTCTTTTACCCAATTCAAAAAATAATGAGATTCAAACATTTCTCACCACTCTCCCAACATTCACTCTATAGTCAAAGCTCCTCTTTGTTTGCCTCTTTATTGTTTACTCATTTTTCTGTCATTTCTGACACTTTGTAACCCCTTTTGGGGTTTTCTTGGTAAAGATACTGGAGTGACAAACCATTTCCATTTCATTTTCCAGGTTTGATGCAAACAGGATTACGTGATATGGCATGTAAGCTATGCAACTAGTAAATATCAGAAATTGGATTTAAACTCAGGTTTTTCATACTCTAGATCTGGCATTCTATTCATTATAGAATTTAGCTGGCTAATTTATGTGACATAATTTCCCCAGCCTTACTCTCCTTTCCTCTTTCTATCAATGCTTCTCTCTTGTTCATCTATCACTTTTCATTATTTGAGATTATCCTTCCTTGAGGCCTCACTTTTAACTGTTTTGACTTCTGATTTGATGTCTTACTCTTCCCTGTTACTGTTTCTGTAACTTTGTATAATAAAGCTATTTCGTTTTGTTTTTTTGCCATTTTTTTTTCTATTTCGACTTTGAACTTTATCTTAAAATTGAATTCTATTGCCAATGATGGGATTAGTGTGTTCAATGAACCAAGACTGAGGTTTTTTGATGCTATTTTCAGAGCTAATTACTACGATTTGGAAGTTTTCAATATTTCCCAAATAGTATGATTTGAGAGGTGTATTACTGTTTCTTTACTACATGAAACAGTGGTGTTCCACAGGTACCCTATTTTCTTATTACTGCAAATACTTCTCTTCATTTTAGAACAGTGACCCAGAAATAGGCATAGGCAATAATTTTGACAAATAGTACTCTGTAATTTGTTTAGCAATAGAAAAAGTTCCCTGTAATCTCTTTCTTACCAGTTGCCTCATGTCCTTACATACTGGCTTGAGAGTTCTTGAAGCTATTTCTACTGCTCTTGCCATCTCTGAATCCAATTGCTAGTGCTGCCAGCATATGGGCTTTAAGACAGATCTCAGCAGATATAATATATCTTTCTTTCTGACCTCCTAAGTTTTGCTGGGCTAAAAAGAATTCTCAACTTAACAATTTTTTTTTTACTCTGTTGCTTCAGATAATTATTTTTTGAGACATTTTCAATTTTTTTTTTTAGGGGAATGTTGTGAAAACAAGCTTAAGGGCTTCTTCTACTCTGCTATCTTGGCTCTATATCTGAGTGTTTTATTTATTTTGTCTTTTTTGTTTTAATTCTAGTTGAGGCATCAAGATAGCATTTGTATCATAGAGACTATTTGATAGGAATTCTTTTCTTTTTTCTTTTCCCCCTCAAGATTTTTAATATTAGAAATAATTGTCTTTTTAATGTGTTATAGTGCTTATAAATTCATCTGGTCTTAAGTTGCTGACCCCACCTCTGTTTTAGAATTTTGTTGCAGATTTTTCGATTTCCTTCTAAAATTTGATGATATTTTTTGGGTTAGTTATTGTATTTATTCCATCAAATCCTTTACTAGTTTTCCAATTCTTTATTCCATAGCTCTTATTTTCCTTCTTTTTCCCTCACTAGACTTTTCATTTCATTTACAAATAAAATAAAATAAATTGTTCAAGATTAATTTTTCAATGTCTTATTTCTTTTAAAAATTCTAGTTGAACTTGTGTCCAAGCTGTCCTTTTTTTTTTTTTTTTAAGTTTTGCTTGTAGATGTTTTTGAGACAGTTTCTTCTTCCTTCTTTGTGTTTTTATTATTCTTACAACCAAAAAAGCTCATTCTGGTGATATTCCTTTATTTTTCTTCATTCTCCCAGTCTACTTCTTGAATTTGGGCACTGAATCTGTGTTAGGGCAATCTTTTAATCTTTTGATTTCTGGGCTGAGTTTTTGTTATCTTGTCTCTTACTGCTCTTTCTTTAGGGGTGGTGGTGGTGTAGTTGTTATTGAATTCTATTTTATACCATTATATCAGAAATAGAACAGAACCAAGATCTATGAGCTTTCAGTTCTCCCATTGTGGTTTGAATTAGGGAAAGTCTTATCATTTCCCTCTTGGTCAGAGTTCTGCAAAGATCCAATAAGGGGGAATGAAGAAGGAGATTGTTAAAAGAGTACCTTGTTCTTGTGCCACTATCTCTTCAAGTCAATATAATAAGTTTGTGCATATCTAGTATAAAATGACAATAGCAGAAAATAATTTCACAAAGTTGTATCTAGAAATTAAATACAAACAATTCCAAACATAAAAGGGTCAAAAAAGATGAAAGGATCATATTTTACAAATTTTGTCATGTTAACAGAAATAATATCCTAATGATAGGTGCTGATTCAGGGTAAGTCATCTAAATTATACTGAAAGGGTTATTTTTTATTACATTATTTATTCTATAGATTTTCAGACAATAGCAGTAAGATTATCAGGTCACCAAATGGTGATGATAATTTTATAATGATGCAGACATATTAACTTGAAAGCTTTTCTGATAAATTTGGAAATATTTGGATATTTTAATGAACTGACTACAATGAGATAGAAAAGAGTTAGTTTGTTCTTTTCAAAATCCATATAAGAATGAGCCTTCAAACTACTGCCCCCCATATTTCCACCTTTCTTCAATTTTCATTGTGTCCCTGTTACTTGGTGGTTCCAATTCTAATTCATATTTTTATGAATAATATTCTCTGGCTTTCCCCCTTTCCATCTTTTCCAATACTGTCTGCATTCCTCCACCATTCCGTTCCCTGTACCTATACCATCTGTATCCCTTTTGCCAAATCCTCACCCACTACGTTTTATTAAACTGTGATTGTTACCCCCTTTCCATTTGCCATCATAAGTTTTTTCTGGTGAGCACCTAAAATACAAGGGAGATCTTCCCCTTTTATAGTTTCCTAAGTTAATTATCAATTCAAGGAGAAGGGAAGGAACAAGAGAGAGGAGAGACAGAAATAGGGAGATGATCAAATTATCATCATGAAAAATCAAAAAGGTAAAACTAATATGTAATGGAAGGAAAATATATAAAATAATCAGTAATAATAATGCTTAATTATGTTTCAACAAAAACAAAAAAATGTGAAAAAACATTTCTTTAGCAAATAACAATTACATAACCAGAATAATGTAAAGAGCTGAAACTCTGAGTAGGTGCACTTGGACAAGCAAACACTTAAGGCTAATTACTTATTGAACAATATTCTATTAGCATATGCTTGGAAAATGGTCCACCCCACTATTCTGTGCTGGCTAGATCTGTTGGTGTATACAGAGAATTGTAGGAGGGATTAGAGGGTAGAGTAAGGTGAGCCACAGTTACTTTTGGGTGGGAGAGGAAGAGGAGAGATGTGGAGATTCCTGTATCCATTCTCTTAACTTCTACCCCTAAAGACCAAGAATAAAGACCAAGGACTTTTGCTTATCCTGACTCCAGCTGATTCTAAGGTATCCAGGGTGCTACCTCTGTCTTCTTAGAATAGGAAACAGAGATTTTAAACTAACAGATTATTACAGGAATCCAAACACCTACACATATATTTACACGTGTATATTTATATATGTATAAATGTGTTTGTGTACATGGATACATGTATCAAGTCACAGATAAATTCATAAATAAATTATTCTTATAATTCTCTAGGTCTTAATGATTTTTCAAGTGACATCATTAAGCTATTCAGTAAAAGAGAGCAAGAATTTATCTTTTCCAATCTTTTTACTGCAGGACAGTTATACAGCACTACTATCCAATGACAGACAGAGAGAGAAAGAAAGAGAATGAGAGAGAGAGAGAGAGAGAGAGAGAGAGAGAGAGAGGCTTTTAAAAATAGATCATTGTTGTCACATAGCCCTTAAATAATATAAATTTCCAACTGTTCATGCATCCAAGAACTAAACAAACATGGTCCACATGTGCTCTGACTAGGGCAAAGTACAATGGTGCCATCACTCCATCATTTCCTTAATGTATCTTAAAATCAAATTAGGTTGTTTTGGTTGTGTCTTACTGTTGACTTATATTGATCAACTAAAGTAGGACAACTAAAGTCACCAGATCATTTTCTCATGAACTGTTGCCTAGATGTAACTCTTCATCTTGCTACTTGTAAAATTATTATTTTTTTAAAATCCTGCTGTCATTATTCTTAAGAGGATTATGGATCCATTGAAACATTTAAATATTAAAGTCAATGTCCCCACATAGTTACACCATCATTGTAACTTATTGATATCTTTTTAGAACTCATGCAATTTATTATGTCTTCTAGTTTTATAACATATTATTACATATATCATGTATGTCATATATATCACATATATATATTTTTAAAAATCCAACCTATGTCTTACTCCAAGTCATGGTTCAAAATGGTTCAACTTTGCCATAAGTTACAGAAAAAGGTGCATCTGATTTAATTCTTAAATGATCTACACGAAACATCATTGATACATCTCTATTTTCCTTTCTTAGACAAGAGGCATGAATACATCTATAGAAACTTTGCTCTTTGAAAAATAATACATGAAGAAAAATAATTTTTTCAAAGGCAATCCTTATCAGCAAACCTCACCACCACTTACATAAACTAAATTATTTCAATGAAATTGTTGATAGGATATTTGCACAGAATAACTGACACTTTGGTAACAATATGGAAAAATAATTTCTTCCAACATGGAAATAATTTTATAAAACAAAATGCTAAGAACAAATAACAATAATATGTTATATAATCTCAATTCTATATGAAGTTAGAAAAAAAGTTTCATATTCTAACCAACAAATCCTAATATTTAAAGTGCTTTAAACTTAAAGTTAATTGAATAAGTAAATAGTTATAAATTTAACAGCTTTGATTCACAGAAATTATATATAATTTTGTGAAATTTTGTTTTGATAACTGTGCATATCTTTTGATCCAGAAGATCTGATTTTCCTTATGCAGCTTGATAATGTGGACATATGTACAGAAGAATAGTACATTTTTGATTAAATCTTTTTATTTTCAAAACATATATAGATAATTTTCAATACTCACCTTTGCAAAACCTTGTGTTCCAAATTGTTTTTCCTTCCTTTCCCCACACCCCCTAAGATAGCAAGTAATCCAATATGTTAAACATATCCATTTCTTTTATACATATTTCCACAATTATCATGCTGCACAAGAAAAATCAGATCAAAAAAGAAAAAATGAGAACAAAAACAAAATGCAAGCAAACAACAATAAAAGGTTAAAAATACTTTATTGTGATCCACATTCAATCCTCACTTTTTTCTCTGGGGTTCTCTTCATCATAAAATCATTGGAACTGGACTCAATTACCTTGATGTTGAAAAGAGCCTTGCTCATCAGAATTGATCTTCATTTAATCTTGCTGTTGCTATGTCCAGTATTCTCCTGGTTCTACTCATTTCACTTAGCATCAGTTCATAGAAGTCTCTCCAGGCCTCTCTGAAATCATCCTGCTAATCCTTTCTTCTAGAACAATAATATTCCATAACATTCAGATACCATAACTTATTCAGTCTTTCTCCAAGTGATGGAAACTCAGTTTCCATTTTCTTGCCACTACAAAAAAGGTGATACAAACATTTTTGCTCACATAGGTAATTTTCCATTTTATATTAACTCTTTGGGATGAAGGCCCAGTAGAAACACTGTTGAATCAAAGGGTATACTCAATTTGACAGCTCTTTGGGTACAGTTCCAAATTGCTCTCCAGAATAATTGGATCAATTTACAACTCCACCAACAATTAGGGTCCCAATTTTCAAAGGAATTGTACATATTTTACATATATTGAATGACTTGCTGTCTAATGGAGAGGGTAGGGGAAAGGAGGGAGAAAAATTTGGAGCACAACATTGTACACAGGTGAAAGTAGGAAACTATCTTTTCATATATTTTGAAAACAAAAAAGCTCTTATTTAAAAAATAAGCAGGGTAAAATTTGTTGTGCTACAATGGTATTTTATATTTGGAATATGGTTGATTATGTTTTGTATCCTAGAATTTAGAAGGGGCAACAGGATACTGTTTAATTGATTCACTCAATTCAAGCTAGCACACTTCCATTATTAATGCATGTCTGCTTTTTGTAAAGCAAAGATCATAATTGTGCTGTATCTCTTGTTAAGCAACTTCATTGAAGACAGAAATTATATGTTTGATAATCTTGAATGTAATCCAACCATTCCTTGATAGTATCCTGTAAGACTTCAAAATAGATCAAGAATTAAAACTAAGTTGTTGAAGAATTTAAGGAAAATAAAACAAAACAAAATGTTCTAAAAAACAATTTCACAAATAAAGTGTAAACATTTCCCTATATAAACCTAACTTCTTATAAGGTTGCTGGAGTAATGTGCATCCATTCAGTCATTATTAGCATTCAAAACCAAAATGCCAAAAACAAAACCACTTTCCATTTGTTGAAATTCGTTTAGTAAGTTTCCATGTAAAAGTCAAACATTTTTTTTCCCTTTTAATCTAATCAAAAGGTTTCACATCTTTTAAAAAAGTTTTTTTAAATAAACATAATTATTCATTTTGAAGATTTTTTCAAGATATAATTTTTAAATTCAGTTTTCTGGGTTTTTGTTAGGTGTAAAGTAAGAAGGGAAAGGGAGAGATATTTGTATAAAATCTACTGTATAGCAAGTACTATGATAAGTGTTAACAAATATTGTCTCATTTAATATTCATAATAATCTTAGGAAGTAAATTATATTATTATTCATGTGTTTTTAATTCAAGAACCTGAGTATATCAAACTTAAGTGACTTGCTCACAGACATATAACCAGTAAATATCTGAGACTAGATTTACTAGTTATATGATACAGTTTCATCATTAACCATTGTACTACCTAGCTTCCTTTTGTGAAAATATAAGAATGTTTCTAAGTGACACACATTATTTTCAGCAATAAAAGTTCAATTTTCAAAACATTTTACTAATGTAGATAGCTTTATACAATTGCTAACTAATATTTCAAGACATAATAATACTCTTTGTCATGAGTAATCACTAATGATAGTAGGTAGAAATGTATATTGAAAATTAGAATTTCTTGTCAGATATGATTAGATAATCAATATTTTTCTTCATAATCTGTTTGACAAAGAATTCCTACCAGAGCAGGAGAATTGTCATCTCTATGATTTTCTTGTATTCACTTATGCTTAAATTATTAGAATCATATTTAATCAATAGTTTCTTTGAACAATACCCTTTTAAGAGCACATTGTGCATATTTTGAGGACTTTTCAGATAAAGCTAAATAATTTTACCCATAAATCCTTCAGATAAGACTAAAGCAAACTATAATGTATTGCCATGTTCTCAAAAAAAAAAAAAATCAATGGATGAAGGTATTGCAATCAATCCTTCTATATCTCAAATATTCACCAATGGAGGTGATCCATTATGCCTATCCATAATTACTAGAACTTAATTTCTTCCTTATTTCCAGGTTCAGATGATAGAAATATGTATTCCAGGGTTTTTTCCATTATTCTAGTGGAATGCCTTGTTCATATCCCACAATGGAAACTTAAAGCTAATGAAGATATGAAGTATAAAGTGATCAGTCCAAAAGGAGTCAGAATACATCAGACATGGCAGACATTCCACTACTGTGTGAATCTTCTTTTCTGTTCATCACATCTACCACAATCAGTGCTGTGTCCTTATTCTATATTTTTTCCATAAAAATAAGCCTCTTTTTTACTGTGAAATAGTCTATGGCAGCTCTTTTTCTTCTCATTTTTTTCTCTTTTTGATCTGATTTCTCTTGTGTAGCATGATAATTGTGGAAATAGGTATAGAAGAATCGGACTTGTTTAACATATATTGGATTATTTTCCTTCTAACGGAGGAGGTGGGGAGGAAAGGAAAAATTTGGAGCACAATGTTTTGCAAGGATGAACATTGAAAATTAACTTTGCTTATGTTTTGAAAGTAAAAAGCTTTAATAATATAATTTTTAAATCTCTATAAAAAATTAACTCATCTCAGGTTCCTGAGAATGCCTATTTGTCTAATCCCCTTAAATGTTATAAGCCAGCTATCACTTTTCTTGGAAGTACATCTAATAAGTCATGAAGAGTTAATTGATTATGCCTTGATTTGTTGTCATCTCCATTTCTTATTGTTTAAAGTAAACTCTTATTTTCAACCCATTGTTTCATTTCATTGACTAAGAGGACTGTGTATTCTGTTCATCAAAAATATTCAAGGAGGGCAGAATCAAGATGGTGGAGAAGGCACATACACTTTCCAAGCTCTCTCATACCCTCACAACCAATTATTAAATTCGGCCTCAAAAATAGAGCTTGACTGGTAAAACCCATGAAGACTAGAAGTACAACAACTTACCAGTTGAAGATAACCTGGAATTTCATCAGAAATTTATCCTGAGGGGCCAGGGCACAAGCAAAGAAAGAATTAGAGGCCAACATATCATGCAGACTGGGAAGAAGTGGTTTCTGTGGTTAGAAAAATTACAGAGACAACACAGGCATAGACTGATTAATCTGCCCTGCTTGCAAAACAGTAGATCAGCAGAGAAATCAAAACCACTCTATACAATGCCAGAACCTAACAAAACCGGAAGTGACTCAGCATAGATCACAGCACAACTGTGAAAGCCCAAAATGCAATATGGGCTTTTCCTTGGGGCAGTCATGAACCTGCATAGCAGGGGAACACAGCCTGGGACAGCCTCTGATCTAAACAGTGGGGGACTCAGCCTGGAGCAATAGAACTGCAGCAGCAAGACACTTCTGGTCGGAGAGGGGCCATTCACTGGTCAGCTGCTAATATCCATAGCCCCATGGGTGGGGAGGTTGGGGGTCGGGGTTTGGCCTGGAGTAGTAACACTTTCACTGCTTAGTCTCTAGCTTTAGGGCTGTGGCTAAACCACACAGTGGTTTATGGCACAGATCTCCACTGAGCATGTCCGTAGCTTGGCCCATGCTGAATCACTTCTGATTGTGTGTGTGGGGGGAACTTTTTCCCAGAGCACTCCCATACTTTACTGCTTGTAGCTTGTTTATACCTTTCCCAGCTTTTCAGAGGAAGCTGGTAATGCCCTTGCCCTGAAGGCAGACCCTAAAGGCATTAAAAAAAAATGAGTAAAAATCAAAAGGATGATCATAGCTTCTATACAGAAAAAGCGTGGATTTGCAACACAAAGGAGACTAATAGCAAATAATCTCAAGACAATACCTGGGGGTATTGTTACCTGGCTCCCTCTACATAACACTCTCATAGAAGAGACCATTAAAAGTCTCAAAAGAGAGTTAGAAGAAAAATGGGAAAGGAAAGATAAGCTTTGCAAGAAAGTAACAACTTCCTGAAATATGAATTGGAAAAGGTAAAAAATTCCCAGGAAGTGCAGGGAAACAGAATTTATGAATTGGAAAAGGTAAAAAAATCCCAGGAAAGTAGGATTTGTGAATTGGAAAAGATAAAGAATTCACAAGAAAATAGGATTTTTGAATTGGAAAAAGAAAATAATTTACTAAAAAAAAAATTAATGAAATGGAAAAAAATTCCATAGAGCAAAACAACTCATTTCAAACCTTAATTGGACATATACAAAAAGAAGTGAAAAAAGCTAAGGAAGAAAATAACTCATTAAAAATCAGAACTGAACAAATAGAAATCAATGATTCATTGTGACATCAAGAATCAGTCAAGCAAAATCAAAAGAATGAAAAATTAGAGAAAAGCATCAAATATCTACTTGGAAAAATGACAGACCTGGAAAATAGATCTAGGAGAGATAATCTGAGGATTATTGGACTTTGCAAAAATTATGATGCCAAAAAGACCCTAGATACTATTTTACAGGAATCATCAAAGAGAACTGTCCAGATGTAATAGAATCAGAAGGTAAAATAGGCATTGAAAAATTCATCAACACCTTCTGAAAAAGACCCTAAAAGAAAAAAAAAAAAACTCCAAGATATATTGTGGCCAAATTTCAGAACTATCAGATTAAGGATAAAAAATTTACAAGCAGGCAGAAAAAAACAATTTAAATACTGAGGTGCCACAATAAGGATCACCCAAGATCTGGATGCCTTCACATTAAAGAATTGCAAGGCCTGGAATCTGATATTCTGAAAGGCAAAAGAACTTGGAATGCAGCCAAGAATAAACTATCCAGCCTATGTGAGCATTTTCTTGCAGGGAAGAAGATGGACATTTGATGAAACAGATGAATTCCATTTGTTTCTAAGGGAAAAACCAGAACTAAACAAGAAATTTGATCTCTAACCATAGGACTCAAGAGAAGCAGAAAAAAGTAAAAGGAACTTTTGAGAACTGTATTTTTGTTGTGGATTTACAAAAAGACTACATGTATAATTTGATTTTACTGATATAACATAAAAAAGTGAATAGAAATGGAAAGGTGATTGTGTCAGAAAAGGGGAAAGGAAGGGATAAAAAGAGGGAAACTACATCCCATGAAGAGGCAAAGGAAATTTATCATCTCAGAGGGAATTTAGAGAGGGGGAGGAACATTGTGTGAATCTTACTCTCATTGGAGTTGGCTCAAAGAGAAAATAATTGACATTTTTGTTTTACAGAAAATCTTCTCTCACCTCATTAAAAAGGGGGAGAGGAAAAGAGAAAAGGAAAAGAGTAATAAAGGAAGGGTACAAGAAAGGAGAAGAGATTCAAAGATGGGAGGCAGGAATCCTAAAGAGGGTGAATGGCATGATACAAGTGGGGCACATAAGTTTAAAACTGGGAAAGAAGGTTGGGGGGACAAGAAAAAGAAAAGCATAATCTGGGGATAATAAGATAGCAGGAAATACAGAATTAGTCATTTTTGCCATAAATGTGAACAGATAGCAGACTGAATCAAAAGTCAGAACCCTATAATATATTGTTTACAGTAAACACATTTAAAGCAGGGAGATACATACAGAGTAAAGGTAAAAGGCTGGAGCAGAATCTATTATGCTTCAGGTGAAGTCAAAAAAGCAGGGGTAGTCATCCTGATCTCAGATCAAGCAAATGCAAAAAAATTGATTTAATTAAAAGATAAGGAAGGAAACTTTATCTTGCTAAAGGGTAGCATAGACTACGAAGCAATACCAAAATTTGTGGGATCAATGAATTGGGCTTGCAACTATAAAAAGCTAGAAAAAGAACAAATTAAAAACCCCCAATCAAATACTAAACTTGGAGGTAGTCATCCATTTCTCTTAGATTATCAAATTTATTGGATAAAGTTGGGCTATCCGCCTCCTCTTTATGGGAGAGTTCATCCTATTCACATTTATGGTTAAAATGACTAATTCTGCATTTCCTGCCATCCTAATATCCCCAGATTATGCTTTTCTTTTTTCTTGTCCCCCAACCCTCTTTCCCAGTTTTAAACTTAATGTGCCCCACTTGTATCACGACGCTCACCCTCTTTAGGATCCCTCCCTTCCCACCTTTGAATCTCTTCCCTTTTCTTGTAGCCTTCCCTTCTTACTCTTTTTCTTTTCCCTTCTCCTCTCCCCCTTTTTAATGAGGAGAGAGAGGATTTTTTGTAAAACAAGTATGTCAATTATTTTCTCTTTGAGCCGACTCTGATGAGAGTAAGATTCACACAATGTTCTTCCCCCTCTCTGAGTTCCCTCAGATATGATAAGTTTCCTTTGCCTTCGTGGGATGTAGTTTCCCTCTTTTTATCCCTCCTTTCCCCCTTTTCTGACATTATCCATTTTCCATTTTTACTTCCCTTTTTTTTAATGTTATATCAGTAAAATCAAATTATACATGTAGTCTTTCTGTATATCCACAGCAGAGATACAATTTTCAAGAGTTCCTTTTACCTTTTCTGCATCTCTTGAGTCCTATAGTTGGAAATCAAATTTTTTGTTTAGTTCTGGTTTTTCCCTTAGAAACAAATGGAAATCATCTGTTTCATCAAATGTCCATCTTCTTCCCTGCAAGAAAATGCTCACATTGCCTGGATAGTTTATTCTTGGCTGCATTCCAAGTTTTTTTTTTTTGCATTTTGGAATATCAGATTCCAGGCCTTTCAGATCCTTTAATCTGGAGGCAGCCAAATATTTGTGATCCTTTTTGTGGTACCTCAGTATTTAAATTGTTTTTTTCTGGCTACTTCTAAAATTTTTTCATTAATCTGATAGTTCTGAAATTTGGCCAGAACATTCCTTGGAGTTTTTATTTTAGGGGCTTTTTCAGAAGGTGTTTGATGAAGTCTTTCAATGACTATTTTATTTTCTGATTTTAATACCTCTGGACAGTTCTCTTTGATGATTTCTTGTAAAATAGTATCTAGGCTCTTTTTTTAATCATAATTTTTGTCAAGTCCAATAATCTTCAGATTATCTCTCCTAAATCTGTTTTCCATGTCTGTCATTTTTCCAAATAGATATTTCATGGTTTTTTCCAGTTTATCTTTTTTTGGTTTTCTTGACTGATTCTTGCTGTCTCAATGAATTATTAGTTTCTATTTGTTCAGTTCTGATTTTTAATCAATTATTTTCTTCATTAGCTTTTTTTTACTTCTTTCTGTATATATGTCCAATTGAGGTTTTAAATGAATTGTTTTACTCTATGGAATTTTTTTCCATTTCACTAATTTTTTTTTTTTTTTTAGTGAATTATTTTCTTTTTCCAATTCACAGATCCTACTTTCTTGTGAATTCGTTGTCTTTTCCAATTCACAAATCTTACTTTCCAGAGATTTTTTTTTTTTTACTTTTTCCAATTCACAAATATTGTTTCCCTGAAATTCCTGGGAATTTTTTACCTTTTCCAATTCATATTTCAGCAAGTTGTTACTTTCTTGCATAGCTTCTCTTTCCTTTCCCCATTTTTCTTCTAACTCTCTTTTGAGACTTTTAATTGTCTCTTCTATGAGAGTGTTATGTAAGAGGGGAAAGGTAACATTCCCCTTTGGGGTATTGTCTGGTGGCTGTTTGCTATTAGTTTCATTGAGATTGCAGACCTGCTCTTTTTCTGTATAGAAGATATCAATAGTCCTTTTCATTTTTTAATTCAATTTTTAAAGCCTTTAGGATATACCTTCAGGGCAAGGGGGTTGCTTCCTCTGCAGAGCAGGGAGAGATAAAAACCAGCCTCCAGCTCCAAGGTATGGGAGTGCTCTGAGTGAAAGTTTCTCCTTCCCCCAACCAAGGTGATTTAGCACAGGCTGAGCTAGAAAAGTGCCCAGTGGAGAACCCTGCTGTGTGGTTTAGCAACTGCCCTAAGGCTAGAGACCAAGAGCTGAAAGTATCACTGTCCCATGCCAGAGTCCCTTGTGGGGCTGTGGGTATTAGCAGCTGGAATTGTGCCCAGTTTGGATCAGAAGTCTCCGCCCGGAAGCAAATCACCCTGCAAAAGTTCTATTGCCTCAGGCTGAACTCTCCACTGTGCAGATTAGAGGCTGCCCCGTGCTATGCCCCCTTGCCATGCAGGTTGGCAACTGCCCAAAGGAAAAGACCCGTACTGCAAGTTGGGTCTGCGAGCTTGTGCTGTGATCTGTCCTCTCACTTCCAGTTTGGGGCTCCCCTGCCTCTAGTTCTCTCCCTGCTTGTGCTGATCTTCTCCCCGGCCCAAGGACAAACCTTTTCTGGTGAGATCCAGATAATCTTTGGCTGGTGAGTTTATGTACTTCTAATCTTTATGAGTTGTAGCAGTCAAGCCTATTTTTCAGGCTGGATATAATATTGATAGTGAGGGTAAGAGAGGATCTTAGAAAGTCACGTGTGCCTTCTCCACCATCTTGGCTCCACCCCCCAAATTACTTAAACTAATCTATTTATTTAGTGCTATACCAATCAGAGTCTCCAAAAAACTGTTTTAATGACCTAGAAAAAATAACAACAAAGTTCATAGGGAAAAACAAAAGGTCAAGAATCTCAAGGGAATTAATGAAAAAACAATCAAATGAAGGTGGTCTAGCTGTACTGTATCTAAAATTATATTATAAAGCAGTAGTTACCAAAACCATTTGGTATTGGCTAAGAAATAAATTAGTTGATCAGGGGAATAGTTAGGTTCAAAGGACAAAACAGTCAATAACTTTAGTACTCTAGTATTTGGAAAATCCAAAGACCCCCCAGCTTTTGGGATAAGAACTCACTGTTTTACAAAAAAATTGCTTGGAAAATTTGAAACTAGTATGGCAGAAATAAAGCATTGACCCACACTTAACACTGTACTCTAAGTTAAGGTCAAAATGGGTTCATGACCTAGGCATAAAGACTGCGATTATAAATAAATTAGAGGAACACAGGATAGTTTACCTCTCAGATCTGTAGAAGAGGAAGGAATTTATGACCAAAGAAGAACTAGAAATCATTACTGATCCAAAATAGAAAAATTTGATTATATCAAATTGAAAAGTTTTGTACAAACAAAACTAATGCAGACAAGATTAGAAGGGAAGCAATAAACTGGGAAAACATTTTTAGTCAAAGCTTTTGATAAAGGCCTTATTTCCAAAATATATATAGAATTGACTCTAATGTATAAGAAATCAAGCCATTCTGCAATTGATAAATGGTCAAAGGATATGGACAGACAATTCTCCGACAAAGAAATTGAAACTATTTCTAGCCATATGAAAAGATGCTCCAAGTCATTATTAATGAGAGAAATGCAAATTAAGACAGCTCTGAGATACCACTACACAGTCAGATTGGCTAGAATGACACGGAAAGATAATGTGGAATGTTGGAGGGGATGTGGGAAAACAGGGACTCTAATATATCGTTGGTGGAATTGTGAATACATCCAACCATTCTGGAGAACAACTTGGAACTATGCTCAAAAAGTTATCAAAGTGTATATACCCTTTGATCCAGCAGTGTAAATACTGGGCTTATATCCCAAAGAGATCACAAAGAAGGAAAAGGGACCTGTATGTGCAAGAATGTTTGTGGCAGCCCTGTTTGTAATGGCCAGAAACTGGAAACTGAGTAGATGCCCATCAATTGGAGAATGGCTGAATAAATTGTGGTATATTGATATTATGGAATATTATTTGTCGATAAGAAATAACCAACAGGATGATTTTAGAAAGGCCTGGAGAGACTTACATGAACTGATGCTGAGTGAAATGAGCAGGACCAGGAGATCATTATATACTTCAAAAAGAATACTATATGATGACCAGTTCTGATGACCTGGCCATCTTCATCAATACAATGAACTAAATCAGTTCCAATGGAGTAGTAATGAACTGAACCAGCTGACTAAGAACCATTACATAGAATTCCCAATCCATATATTTTTGTCTGCCTGCTTTTTTTATTTCCTTCATAGGCTGATTATACACTATTTCAGAGTCCGATTCTTTTGGTACAGCAAAATACCAGTTTGAATATGTATACTTATTTTGTATTTAATTTATACTTTAACATTTAACATGTATTTGTCACCCTGCCATGTAGGGGAGAGGGTGGGAGGAAGGAGGGGAAAAATTAGAACAAAAGGTTTGGCAATTGTCAATGCTCTAAAATTACCCATGCATATAAGTTGTAAATAAAACCTATTAAAAAAAAAGAATAAATGGAACATTAAAGTAAATATATATATATATATATATATATATATATATATATATATATATATATATTTTAAAAGTTTGATTTCTATAAAAAAGTGAAAACCCAAGCAACTTGTACTATTTTGCCAAGACTAATAAATAACTAACAGTTTCACAGGATAGCAGGCATCCGCTGAATAAACAAACTAAAGACAAAAGTGTCAGTGCTGGCCTAGCCCCATAATTGTCATTAGTCAACTGACAGCCATTAATCAGAAGATCATATCGACCTTATTGTTCATCATAGCCAAAACATGACTTCTCTATGAAATCCAAAGATTCTTTCACATTTCAAGCTCTTTTGCAGGTGCTATTCTTTTCTGAAAGTTGATTTCCTTGTTGAAGAAATGGGCAGAAAAAAATCTGGTATACAAGCGTGCATAAATAATGCATTGGAATGGGTGGATTTTGAAGAATCTTTAATATTAGCCAATATATGCTTCCTTTAAAATCGAGATGGAAACAAAGAAAGACTATAGTTGTAATAAGCAAAGAAACATTTTTTTTTATTTTGGATTTTGCTTTTAAATTTAACTGCATGCATTTATGATTTATTCAGTATTTCAAAGTCTTTATTAAAAAAGTATAATTTCAAATGCAAATAAATTATTTTGAAAATAATTTAAACAGTCCATCTCTTTGAGTTGTGACATTACCATATTGAGAAAGATCGGGTCAGTATAAATTGGTTTCCATGTTGAATATTCATTTATGTTTTTAGATTGAGCTGAGTGTATAAAAATACTTTCTTTTTATGTGTTTATATTTAAGATCAAAAATTTAAAAAGAAGTTTTGATTCAGAAAAGAATGGAAATTAAAACAACATAGTTGGAATTTTACTGGAGGACAATGAGATGTCAATGTGAAAATTATATAATATAATGATTCTTAAACACAAAACAAAACAAAAAAGAACAAGAACAAAACAAGAAACAAAACACAGGTACCCTTTCTAACCATTGCCAATCCTTAGGCTCTGTGTCAAAAGTGGCAAAATTAATTGTTAAAATGGGACACTCTTAGATGAAATATTTCTTCACTGTCCAGCCCTTTCTTTCCCCAATCTCTCAAGAAGGGTACAATTAAGAACAGATAAACACACATACATACATACATATACATGCATGGAAATATATATAAACACACATAATCACATATGTATTATATGTAGATGAATAGATCTAGATACACAAAATACATATACATAGTAATTTATAACCATGCATTTATATATATGTATGTATACACACACACACACACACATATACACACACACATATATAAATTTTTATTAGATTCATGTTTTTTGGTAACAAAATTATGAAAGTCTGAAAATCGATGAATATACTTCTCTATGTGTTTGCTTATGATTATGCTTTTGTTCCTGTTTCTACTTTTATTCCTTGTTCTAACACTTCAAAACAAGTTTCTTAATTATTTCCTTTGGTATTGTATCAAGATTATTTTCCTTATCATAACTTTCAGGTAGTCTAATTATTCTTATATTTTCTCTTCTCTTCTTTATCTGTTCTCTAGATCAGTTGTTTTTCTTATAAGATGATTCACATTTCTTCAATTTTTTAGTTTTTAATATTTTGTTTTATTATTTCTTGGTCTTATAACTTTTCTCTTTGCTCAATTTTATTATTTAAAGTCATTTCCTTCCTTAAAATCCTTTTTATCCTTTTCTGTTGGTTAACTTTCTTTTTATAAACTTATTTTTCTTGGATTGTTCTTATTTTTCTTTTAGTTTTTTCCTCAATTGCTCTCATTTGATTTTTAGTCCTTTTTTGAGTTTTAAATTAATTATTAATAGCAAGTTATCTTGTCAAATCCAGCCCTGGGTCGTGAAGGATGGTGCCTCTGGCATCTATTCATTTCTATTTCAGTTCTCCTTTCTGGTCTGGAACCCAACCAGAAAATTAATTCTCCTGTAAGTAACCACAGGAAAAAGTGTCCCTGACTCATTGTTTCTACAGTGACCAAGCATGTGCTGGTTTCTTCTTCCTCATGATGTGTCTCAACAGTACAGGTGTGACTATAGTGCCTTATCAGAAATTATTCACTCAATCCTTCCTAATTCAGATACCTGACTCCTCACACTGCCTGGGAGGAGAAAATTCCTGTGGCTGAGACTGAAGCTCTCTCCTAATCAAGCAAGTCCCAGGATTCACAGCTTGCTGTTTCAGGGAAAGTAACCTGGAAGTATTTACACTTCACTTGGATCAAATCTCCAAACTGGTATCTTTTTTTGGATCTTCTTCAACTGTCCCAGAAAAAACTGTTGTTCTGCCCCAACTCTTTTTTTCTCTCTTAACCACTCTGGTTCATTTTAAGGTATTAATGTGTCTTCTTCTTGAGGGAAATATATGGAGCTTGGAATTTTCTGACCTATTCTGCCATTTCCCCAAAATCCATTCTCCAATATAATAATGTTAACAATAAAATATAAATTTAATTGTATTGTATTACTAGGTTCTCATTCTAATAATCAAATTGTCAGTTACAAACTCTAATTTGCCATTTTTTTTTTTTGTGATTTTGAACCATGGGGGTTAGTGGTTTTTCTCAGGTTCTCTTTATCTAGTTTTATTTGTGATCTATTTATTCCTAATTTTCTTGAAAGTGAAAATAGTGCATGACTACTATTAACTTCAAAATTATAATTTTAGAATTATTAAAGTATCTACCAATTCAGTAGGTAAGTATCATTGAAAGTCATATTTGACTTTAAGTCTTGTAAATAAGATCTATAAGGGAGAGTCAAAATATTTTAGAATAGAAAATCCATTTTATCATCATGTTTTTTTCTTGACAATCTAGTAAAGAACATATCATTTTATTCCATTAAAATTCTATAATGATAGAAATATCTTCACTATATTGAATGGTGACTCTAGTAAATACATTCTTTAAAAAAGATTTAAAACTTAAAAAGAAACTATGTAGAGAAATTTATTTTGTTAAATACATCCTTCTCCTCAAGGACTATCACTTTATTGGTTAGTTTGAATTATAATAAATGTAGCTTTAGGGCAAGAATGTTAAATAGAAATCAATGGTGAGTCCCTGCTGTCTTAACACTAATGTGTAGCTGACCTCCAACGATGAGTAATTTTTTTTTTTCTTGTTGCATGTGGAGGGTGGTGATGGTAAGAAGACTAACTGTCAAACACAACTGCTTTGCCTGAGGTCAAGGGAAAAATAAAGGCAAATAGAAGCAACTGCTGATGTGCCAGACTAGCAAGATTTCAGATTTAGGCTATGTTTAAGTGACGTTTATCTAATAATGAAGGCCAGGCAGAATGATAAATGTGCTTTACTGGGTCTGTGCAAAAATGGGTTTATAAACAAGCACCTGCCATAAATCACAAAAACAGCTTTGTCAAAAGTAACTAGAGACGAGATGCATCTTTATAATTACCTGTGACACACTGTGTCCTGCTTTCATATCTTTTACTCTCCTCACTGATCATCTATTTTATTTTCCTTTAAGTCTGAATGATTTGCATTCCATTTTAAAACATCAGTTTATGGGTAGGATGGTTTGGGGGCAAATCCCTAAGAGTAGGATGAACAGATTTTTTTTTTAAGTATTTAAAATGACAGCAAAGAATAAGGTATATTGAAGAAGTCAACTTTACATTCATTCTATCCTTCCCTCCCAGACACAATTCTAAAAGGCAGCCACGGATCTCCCGCTAATATCATCTGCACATACTAAATTGTTAATAAAAGTAATGCTTTTGAAATCTGAGAATATTACAATTCAAGTAATTAATCACGTTTACCAAAGGCAAGACAAAAAAAATGGAGAAAAATTGAATATGAGAAATTCTAGAGCAGAGACCCTTAACTCTGTCTCTGTGTGTGTGTGTGTGTGTGTGTGTGTGTGTGTGTGTGTGTGTATGTGTGTATGAATGTGAGTAAGTGAGGCGGGGAGAGAGAAAGAGAGAGAGAGAGAGAGAGAGAGAGAGAGAGAGAGAGAGAGAAGAGAGAGAGAGAGAAGGAAAGAGAGAGAGACAGAGAGAGATAGAGACAGAGTGACAGAGACAGAGAGACAGAGACAGAGACAGGGACAGAGACAGACAGAGACAGAGAGAGAAAGAGAGAGACACAGAGGGCAACAAAAAGACAAAAAGACAGAGAGACAGAGAGAGAGGAAGGGAGGGAGAAAGAGACAGAGGCAGAGAGAGAAAGACAGAGAGAGAGACAGGCAGAGGCAGAGAAAGACAAGAGACAGAGTGAGAGGAAGGGAGGGAGAGAGAGACAGAGGCAGAGAGAGAGACAGAGACAGAGACAGAGAAAGAGACAGAGAAACACAGAGAGACAGAGAGGAAGGGAGGGAAAGAGATAAATTTTTGGAAGTTTGGTAAGTTTGGAAGTTTGATTCTAGAATTTTTAAAAATATATCAAAGAAAATTCATGGAATTACAAAGAAAACCAATTATATAAAAATGCATTTTTCAAAATGTTTTAGAGCAAGTTGAATTAAGGAAAGTGATCCCTTAGTAGGAGATAGCGTGGTCTAACAGAGTACAAAAACACATTTTTATCAGAAAAGTAAAGATTCGAATTCTACTTCTAACACTTATTTTTGTGATCCTAGCCATCACTTAACTTCTTTCTTCCCCCTCAGTTTAATCATATAAAGTGAAAGCAAATAACATTTGTAGTGTCTACATCACTCTGTTGTTATGAGGCTCAAATGAGATCATCTATGCCAATCACTTTGAAATCTTGGAGATGCTGTATAAAGATTAATTATAATTAGGAAAAACACCATGTGGGAAGGACCTGTGCTTTTGTTGATCCTCTCTGATTGTGTTTAAAGGTGAACAAATCAAACTCTTTTCTTGGTCTCAATTTTGAGGTGGTATCAGGCATTAAGAAGTGGCTTTGGTGCAATCATCAGAAGGCCTAAAGCAAGCACATATTGAAAAAGAAATTAAGGGGGAAACAAATATGAGGGCTCAGAGGTAAAGAATGATTGAATTTGACTTCTTTAAAAATGTATTTGTATTTCTTACTGTGGTTACTATACTTAATTGATACACAATCTTGCTAATGGTACTCTCATATTGGTTTACAAAAAAAAAGACAAAAAAGCTTTGCAGTAATCATGGAATGAAAAGCTCAGAGTTAGACAATAAATACCTCTGCACTCAGGTCAGCCCATTTAATTTCCCTTTCAAATCCAATTGTTTACCCGCTGTGCTTAATAAATACAAGCTTACTGTCTGTATTTGAATGCATTGTCTATGCCCCTTTTGCATGCCAGTCCTACTGACTTTGCCATCTGACTTTTCTGTCCTAAGGCAAAACTCGGGTTTTAAATTAACATATATATATATTTTCCCTTAAAGCATTTTTCTGTGTCCACTTTTATACCTATCATTTAATTTCCAACTATAGATTTTTTTAAACCAAATGCTCAACTTCAATGAGTCTAAGATAATTCAGAAAGAACAAAAATTGCTAGAGATAGATTACAGGGACAAAACCTACTGTGCAATCCTGAGTTTGGAGATACCTAAATTCTTATTTAGCTTTCTAATGCTTATATGATATTAATCCTACTCAACTTGTCATACATAAAAAATAGCTTGTTAAAATTTGGTCTGTTTGTCAGTACTTGTATTTTCATTACATATATATATATATATATACACACACACACACACACACACACACATATGTATATGTATACACACACACATATGTATGTAGTACATGATGTGAACTTAGTTAACATATATTAAGACAGTAATTGGATTCTATAGAAGTAACTTTCTTTGGTAGTACCAATATTGTAGTGAGGGAGATTGTAGGGTAATTAACTTCACTTGATTTGTATGTATTGGAAAATTTCAGTGATTGTGTGTATAACAGCTTGCATACCCTAATCCTACAATGCAGTTCTAACATTTTTGTAATGATCATAGGCTAGTCATTTGCAGTTGTCATGGAAACAATGGCATGATAAGCCATGTAAACTTTGCATATCAAATCTTATCATGCCACTGGGCAGAACAATCTGTGTCATGACTTTAATCAAATATGACTTCCAACTAGCTTAATATTCCAAATATTCACAAACAGTGACAACTACAAAATGAATCTAAAACAAAGTAAATAGCAGTTGAGAAGCTGCTTTTTATTCCTTCCTGTTCATGAAGCCTTTCCTGAAACCCCGAGTTGCTAGTGCCTCCCTCCTAAACTACCTTTCATTTCATTATATTTTTAAATATATTTAATACAATCATGCTTATTCTTTATATATTTATATACATGTTTGTTTCCCTCAGGACAGAATAAGATACTTGTGTGTAAAGATTCTTTCATTTTTTTTTTTGGTTATCTTTAGCATCTACTATATCTGGCACATATTAGGCTTTTAATTAATGTCTGTTAACGAAGAGATTGTTCTAACCATTTTACCAAATACAATATAAACCAATCATTTAAAATTAAACTCTTTTATATGTATCATAAACCACTTAATATATAAATATCACGAGTCTTTAGATCTATTAGAGCAATTTAGTATTATGTAATCCAAACCATTTATATTTCAGATAACTTTTAAGTGAGGTATAAAGTCAGAAAATCACATGGCTAGTTAATGGAAAAGTAGACAAGAAAAACTTGAATACATTAGAAAATATTTGCTTATTCTATACTTGACCATTTACAGATATAAAGATGCCTAGTCCAGGGGGCAGCTAAGTGGCACAGTGGATAAAGCTCTAGTCCTGAAGGCAGGAGGACCTGAGTTCAAATCTGGCCTCAGACATTTAACACTTTCTAGCTGTGTGACCCTGAGCAAGTCACTTAACCCCAATTGCTTCAGCAAAAAAAAAAAAAAAAAACAGATTCCTAGTTCAGTGTTATATCATTCTCCACGTCTGCAGGAAATTAGAGCATATCTGCAGACGAATACAGAACTTGTTAAAACAAACAACAAACAAAAACCAAGAAAAACATCTGATAGGGGAACTCTTAAGCTAGTCCAGCCCAAAGTCTGGGTGCTGTTAGAAAAGGACCAGGATACACCTGGTCCTGTTATAAATAAGAAAGGCCCTCTTCCACAGGGACAGACCTACCTAAAATCAAAGTTGTTAGATCTGGACGAGGGATCTAACTAGTAATCACATCAGAGTCATGAGGAATGAGGAGGCCAATACAAGAAGGGAATAACTTGGGACCTGAATTCCCTTTAAGGATTAAGGGAACTTTAGACATCGTCATCACCATCTGTACTTTCCTTCTTTTAGTTCCCAGAATACTAAAGAACCTTCTCTGTGGTAGTGAAGTATATACAAACAAATATCATAGAGGTGACAAAGGTGCTAACATCCCATAGTATGTAAAAATACATTTAATCTCCCTCCCTTCCCAAAGGCCCTTTAAACAATGATAGAAACCCTGTGGAAACATATCTTTTTATTTTCAGAATTCCATGACAGTCACTAGTGGTTCTTCTCTCCATCCCTGGTTCCCTTGATTTTAAAACAGACTGTTGGCCTCCCTGTCAGCTCTATTGGCTTCTGCTTCAGCATCACTGCCAAAGGTAAAGGAGAGGCAGAAGGTATTCATTTAGTATTCTTGTTCTGCCACCAAAGCACCAGGAATTCCCTACCACAATGAATGAGGGGTATAGGGCTAAGTGCACTACACCTACAGTAGATAAATCTGAGTGAAGTTTGCACCTTTCAGTAAAGACCTCCAGCATGGCTTAACCCCCCACATTTGAGACAAAGACAAAATTTAAAAATTAAATAATGTTTATTTTCCAGAGGCTTACATTCTTCTATTAAAAACCTGTCCTAATATGATCACTAGATTAGTATAAACTCATTTTTGTTTCCCCCAAACATTTTCTAAATCTTCAGTTGATCAATCGTTGCAATAGTCTTTTTTGTTTGTTTGGTTGTTTTTTTTTTGTTGTTGTTGTTGTTTTTCACTTAAGTGAGGAGTTGGTGATTATATCAGAACTTTCTTCCAAAACATTCTTCTTTACTTAAGGATTAAAATTCATTATCTTGATTGTTTTATGACCAGAATAGGTAAAATCACTGGAGTAAAGTTTTCAATGTGAATACAGGTCCAACATGCACATGCAAATGCAGACACACACACACACACACACACACAAACACACACACACACAAGTTGTCTGTTTTTGTCATTCAGATAATTGTTCTTAAAATGCTTTTGGCCCTAGGAGAGATCCTAATATTTAAGAAATGGATTTTAAAAATGAAGAAGAAAAGATCATAGCATTGGACAGAAAAATACAGTGTATAGATAAATAGATAATAGATACCTGTGTACATATGTATACATGTTTGTATACTGCATGTTTTACTACCTTTATGATATCTGTTTATAATTCTCCAATTCACTTTTGTCATATAATCAAAAAAATTCTTGAGTTTTTGATAGAGTGATAAAGATGAATATAATGAGGGTAGCTAGATAGTGCAGTGGATAGAGGGTCCTGGAGTTGAGGACCTGACTTCAAATCCAGGTTCAGACACTTAATAATTCCTAGTTATGTGACTCTAGGCAAATCATTTAATCCCATTTGCCTTGCAGAAAAAAAATTTAAAAATGATTAATATGGTCTATGTTGTTTGCCAATGTTGGAGTTATAAATGCGGACACTGAAAATTTAACAATCAGCTTGGGCAATTATATTCAGTTGACTGCACGTATTTACAACAAACATTATTTTTTGGTTGTTCATTTACTTCATCCTTCATGAATTCATTTATGTATTTATTTAACTGTTTATTTGAGAAACTTAAAATACTTTTTACAGACATTCCCAGAAGCAGGTATTAAAAAAAATTAAGAAAAGAAAAGAAAAAAGAAAAAGAGAAAAAAAAGAAAAAATAACCTATAATTCCTGTGCAAGGACTAAGGAAAAGAGCGGAGTAGGGAGGACCTTGGTTACAACAGTAAAAAAAAAAAAAATGGAGCCTGTTGAACCCTAAAGGCTTCTCTGGACATGCTTTCTCACCCTCTCTACTGTCAGTCTCCAAATGCAAATGAGTAAGGTAATCAGGATAGGGTAAAGTAATGCATGATGGGTTTCAGAAATCCACTAAGTTCCAAGAGGCAGTCTCTATTTGGCTGGAACTTTTTATAGCATTTGGGATTTGGAAAACAGAGAGGACATTCAGGTCACTTTCATCTTATTTTAGATAAAATCTCTCTATATGTGGGTGGGAAGAAGGAGCTGTCAACAAATGCTGATTCTTTCACAACACAAGAAGAACATCATTCAATAAACCATCAAATAATTATTAGGTTCTTACTTTGTGACAAACATTGGTGACAGAAAATAAACAAGAAAAAGCAATCCCTGACTTCAAGGAATTTACATTTTAAAAAATATTTTATTTTTTCAATTACAAGTAAGATCAATTTTGTAATTTTTTTTAAGTTTTGAATTCCAAATTTTATTCTTGTCTCCTTGAAATATGGTAAGCGATTTGAAAGAGATTATAGTTGATTAATCCTGTAAAAAAAGTTCTATATTAGTTACTTGAAAAAAAAGAGAAAAAAAAGAAAAAATAATCTATAATTCCTGTGCAAGGACTAAGGAAAAGAGCGGAGTAGGGAGGACCTTGGTTACAACAGTAAAAAAAAAAAAAATGGAACCTGTTGAACCCTAAAGGCTTCTCTGGACATGCTTTCTCACCCTCTCTACTGTCAGTCTCCAAATGCAAATGAGTAAGGTAATCAGGATAGGGTAAAGTAATGCATGATGGGTTTCAGAAATCCACTAAGTTCCAAGAGGCAGTCTCTATTTGGCTGGAACTTTTTATAGCATTTGGGATTTGGAAAACAGAGAGGACATTCAGGTCACTTTCATCTTATTTTAGATAAAATCTCCCTATATGTGGGTGGGAAGAAGGAAGCTGTCAAAAAATGCTGATTCTTTCACAACACAAGAAGAACATCATTCAATAAACCATCAAATAATTATTAGGTTCTTACTTTGTGACAAACATTGGTGACAGAAAGAAAATAAACAAGAAAAAGCAATCCCTGACTTCAAGGAATTTACATTTTAAAAAATATTTTATTTTTTCAATTACAAGTAAGATCAATTTTGTAATTTTTTTTAAGTTTTGAATTCCAAATTTTATTCTTGTCTCCTTGAAATATGGTAAGCGATTTGAAAGAGATTATAGTTGATTAATCCTGTAAAAAAAGTTCTATATTAGTTACTTGAAAAAAAAGAGAAAAAAATAAATGAAGGAAGGAAGGAAGGAAGAAAAATGAAGGGAGAAAAGGAGAGGTGTATGGAGAGCATTTTAAATCACAAATGTTTTAATATTGTCTTAAATTATTATATTGCTGAAAATAGCTAAGTAATTCACAGTTTTTCACCATACGGTATTGCTCTGATTATGTAAAATACTCTGTTTCTTGTTCCTTCATTCTATCAGATCATGTAACTAATTTTTCTTAAATTATTCTGATCATTTCTTCTAACAATAATATTCCATGAAAGTCATATATTGCAGCTTATTCATCCATTCCTCAATTGATGCACATTCTTTCAATTTCCAATTCTTAACCATTACAAAATAAGCTGATATATTTTTGGGCAAATAGATTCTTCTCCCATCCCTTTTAAAAATCTTTTTTTTTTTTTTTTACATGCCTAATAGTGATATTTTTGGATCAAAGGGAACATACAGTTTGATAGCCCTTTGAGCATTGTTCCAAATAACTCCCCGGAACGATTACATCTGTATACAGTTCCACCAACCATGTATACATGTTTAAGAATTTCCATATCCCTTCCAAGATGTATCATTTTCCTTTTCTATCACGATAACCTTGCATTTTAATGACAGAAATTGTATGTATCTCTTCCTCTCTGTCAGTCTCTCTCTCTCTCTCTCTCTCTCTCTCTCTCTCTCTCATGCGTTTGTGTGTATATGTGTGTGTGTGTTTATAAACAGACATAATACATACCGAGTAGATGGAAAACAACCTTTGAGAAAAAGGGAATAGAAGATGTGGAGATAGGGAAAGATCAAACTTTGAAGGAAGTACTTAGAAATAGACCTTAAAAGAAACCGGGAAATCCAATAAGTAGAAGTAAAGAAGTAGAGATTCTAGATATGTGGGACAGCTTGTTAAAAGATATATAAAATGCAGATAGATAGAAAATGTCTTAGATTAAAATTATCAAAGAAACCATTATGGTTAGATTGTTGAGTACATGGAGGAGTAAAATTTGAGAAGACTGGAAATGACAGGAAATACTGAAGGTGGGTGACAAGAAAATATTTGGCTTAATTTCTTTATCTGTCTTATTTTTTTATACCTTCTCATCTAAAATCAGCATTGAGACTTATAGATCCAGACTTTCTGGCTAGTTTCATCATATATAGATTCTTCATTTTGCCATCATTTCTTTGATATGTAAATCATTATCTTCCCCTACTGCTTTTTGAAATCTCATTGAATTTATCCTGCTAATAAAACAAAACCTAAAATCCTACTTTAAAAAACCCTACATAAAATTCTATAAAATTATTCTCGGGGTTCATTTACTGATTGGTAAAAATTTAGTTCAGTTTTAACTCTGAATGTGATAAGATGCACTTTCCCCCTTCTCTCTAAGCCATTGATTAGTGATTGGTAGTAAAACCTAGTCAGTAGACTACTACATAATTTTGTCAGAGTAATAAAGTACTATGAACAGAAGAGATCACAGTTTCTTATGAAAAACAATTCTCAGATCAATAAATTAATCAATCAACCAACATTTATTAAGCACCAGCTATGTCTTACACACTGAGCTGAGTATTGAAATACAAAAAAGGGGCAAAAGACAATCCCTGTCCTGAAGGAACTCAGTCTAAAGTGAAATTAACTCTCTTTTATTAATATCTCTCTAATGCAAAAATGATTTTATTTCTATTGGAAATCTAAATGCCAGCCACAAACATACACACACCTCTCTCTCTCTCTCTCTCTCTCTCTCTCTCTCTCTCTCTCTCTCTATATATATATATATATATATATATATATATATATGTAATATGTATATATATATTACATATATATTACATATATTAAAAATATTACATACCCATTCCTATTGAAATATATATTATATATATATATATATATGATATACAATGAAAATATCAACAGCAATAATAAAGCTAGCAATTTGAATCAGAAGTTGAAAATAGGCAATGATGATTAGAGTTTTCATTCTTTTACTTAAATGGATGACAAGAGATCTTGGGGGTAAAACAAAAACAAAAAGAGGACCCCATCCCCATAGCAGGATCTATGATTCACATAACTCTTATGGAATTGTTAGTAATATATACCATTCTCCCCAAATGTTTCTTAAGTAAAATATCCCACACTGAAACTTTTCATTTTGGGTAAGAGAAGGTTTCACAAATTGAGCAGACACTGGATGTATTATTATTGCCAAACTCATTAGTTTTTTTCCACTCCATCCTGCCATTCACCTTAATTTCTATATTCTTTGTGTCTGTGAAGGATGTTATCATACTTCTGTTCACTCAGGTTCAAAATCTCAGGTACATCTTTGACTTCTTTTAGTCTCACTGCACATATTCAGTGAGTTATCAAATCTTGCTTTTACTACTTCCATAGCATCCCTTTCATCTAGCTTTTTTCCTGTACACACATAATCACCATCTGAATTCAATTCCTTATCACCCCTTTTACAGTACTGTAAGAGCTTCTTTGTTGGTCCCCTTGCCTCTGGCTTCTCCTTTTTCCAATTTATCCTCTATGTAGAATCAAAGATGATTTTTTTTTTCAAAATTGTACTTCCTACTTTATTACTCCTCTAAATAATAAATTTAATTAAATCATTATTGAAATTAAATAAAATATTACTTCTTCTAAAAATCACATTGTTGTTAAGGTTTTATTATATATGTATTGTTATTAGCAAAATCTTATATTATAGATTATTTATTTTAAAAAGTGAATATACCTATATTGGGCGTAATTACTCAAAAAGTGCACAGTGGAAAAATGTGAGAGACAACCATTTTGAATGATTCTTTATACCTATGTACAAGTGTTCATTGTATTTATTTCAGAGACATTTCTCTCCTGTCTTTGGAAAGCAGAGATATGTGATGAATAACTTGAAAATAGATACATATTATAGGTTTGACATGGTTGTATTCATGAAAAATCACCTAAATGAAACAGATGGAGGATAAAAAAATTATTTTCCTTCATCTAAATCCAAGAACATATTAGTATAACTTCAACTGAAAAAAAAAACAAAGAGTTTAACCTTACACATTATTTTTTCCCTGGATGTGCTGCAATTATATGTTTATTAAATAAATAAATAAATATCTCTATCTATACACACACACACACACACACACACACACACACACACACATAGATATGTGTGTACACATGTATATACACATAGATAGATAGATAGATAGATAGATAGATAGATAGAAATGTATAAATTAGGAGTCACTGTAATTTATTATTTAAAGAATACTTCAACACTTGACTACCATTTAAACAAATGATTTTAATACATGTAATATAACTCATTTTTCAGTAAGGAAATTTTGAGAACATGGGGAACTAAAACATGAGTATTGGACTGATTTTGCAAATATTTTCCTTCTTCTCATTCTTAAACAGTATCATGTCTATATATAAGTAAAGGAGGTGGTCAAGCACTTGAAAAAAATTTGGAAGTCCCACTCAAATGGAACCCCTATATCTGCAAAAGAATGATCAGGATGTGTTTCTCATAATTCTTTGGGTTCTTTCTTATCTTTAATTTTACAAATTATTTTTTAAACATTGTTTTGTGCTTGTTCTTCCTTTCATATTGCTATCTACTTAGCACATTCATATAATTGATTATATTGTTTTATAACTATTTTATATAATAGCAGGTTTATATGTTTTATATGTATATATATATAAAATCTGTATATAAGAGTATATATATACATATGTGTATATACATCTTTATACATATGTGTTACTTTAAGTTTCAAAATGTTTTACATGTTAATCTCATTTGATCTTCATAACAACTTTATACAGAAACACACAAATTCTACCTATACACCAGAGTTATTATTCCTCTTTTCAAAAATTAGGAAAATAAGAATGAGAGAGGTACAATATGAATTATGTCTTATTGACTATAAGTCTAGCATTCTATCCACTCTACCACTTAGTTGTATATACTGTTTTCTTCACTCTACTTATTTCACTCTATAACATATCATATAAATCTTTACATACTAATTCATGTATTCATCTTTTCTTATGACACAATAACAAAATTTTATTACATACATGAATCACAATTGGTTTAGTTATTTCCCAATCAGTGGATATCTACCTTATTTTTAATTCTTTGCTACTACAGCAAGCCCTCCTATAAATATTTACTATTTATACATCTTTTCTCCTTATAAATTACTTTCTTGACATATATAGCTACTGGTGGAATCTCTGGATCAAATGATTTATTTATTTTTTTGGCATAATTCCAAATTGCTTTTCAAAATATCTACACTGGGACGATTCTGAGGAGATGATGGAGTAGGTCAGTAAATTTCAGGCTCTCCAGATTTTCCCCATAAATATAACAAATTTGTGCCTCAGTGTGAATATAGACTGGTGAAACATAAAGAAGTCTTGGGGCAGAACATGGATGCTCCTGGGACAATCTAAAAATCCCAGGCGGGGCATTGACTATGGCTAAGTGCAAACACCTCTAGGATAATTCCACAGAAATAGCAAATGGGGAACCCTGGGGCTACCTGGGTATGGCTAAAGCCTCACCAGGAACCATAGAAACATTCATCTCTCTGACAACTTGGGGAGTTTGGATTTGAATACCCCAGAGGAAACCTCTGTTGATTAGAAAGACCAGGCCCAGCTGTGCTGCAGAAACATGGTTCTGAGTGAAAAGAACCAGCACACCAGGAGTGCAGAAGCAGTGAGGCAGGGATGCTGTTGGTTGCAGGCACTTGAAGGAGGATGATGCTTTTGGTTTTGGGTTCTGGGTCAAAAAGAAGGGCTGATATAAACCTAAAGGTTCCATCCTTCATCCCGTGATTAGAGGTGTTTAGACTAATATTTCTCATTAAAGAAAAGAATGAACAGGCAAAGAAGAAAGAATCCAGCCATAGAAATTTCCTGTGGAAATAGGGAATTCCAAGGTTCATCTTCAGAGAAGGACATTAAGAAAAAAAAAAGTGTCTTCTACTCCAAAGAATAACAATAAATTACTCCCTGGTCAGAGAGAATTTATAGAAGAATTCAAAAAAAGACCTTAAAAATCAAATGAGAGAGAGGTTGGGGAGAAAAAAAAAAAAAACCATCCAAGAAAAACAAAAAGATTATGAAAAAAAGTTATCTAATTAGAAAAGGAGATTCAGAGTCTTAAAAAAGAAAAAAATTCTTTGAAAATAAGAATTGTGTAAAGTGAAGCCAGGAAAGCTATAAGGCCAATAAATAACAAAACAAAAAATAAAGAATGAAAAAAGAGCAGACTATGAAACATAAGAAAAACAACAAATCTGAAGAACAAATTAAGAAGGGAAAGTAGAAGAATAATAGGACTCCCTGAAAGTTGTGACCAATAAAAAAACCTTGGAACAATAATTCAAGAAATAACCCAAAACAACTGTCCTGGAGTAATAGAACATGAGGAGAAAGTAGAAGTAGAAAGAATCCACTGAAGACCACTTCAAAGAAATTCTTTGTGAGAAATACATAGGAATATTATTGTCAAATTTCAAAACTCCTAGGTCAAAGAGAAAATTTTGTCAGAAACAATAAAAAACAATTCAAAAAAATGGAGCTAAAATTAGAATTGTATAGAACTTATCAACAGGTCTTAGAATAAAAGACTCCAAGCGCTGTAATCATATATACTGGCAATCAAAAGAACTAGGCCTGTGACCAAAAATATATCCAACACAATTATCCATAATATTGAATGAAAAAAAAAAGGGCATTCAATGAAGTTCCAAATGTTCAGGACTTTCTTTTAACCAAACCAGAACTTTACTGAAAATTTAACATTCTAACAATCAACATCAAAGATTAATTTCAAGGAACTTAACTTGATCAAATATGTTTTATACATAGAAATACATATCATGTGATTAATATTTACATAAATAATTGGGTAACTCAAAAGAATGATTGGGGCAGAGTTTAGTATGTTCTAACTCTAAAAAAGTAAAAACATCTAGCAAAAGGTAAAAAGAGTAATTATTTCATACAAATGTTCTTCCAGATGAATTTTGTTGTTACTTTTTCTCATTGTATAAACATTTGTTGGTAATTTGATTAATGTGATACTGAACAAGTAGTCCAATTAAACCTGCCCATGAACAATTAATATTTTTTTTCAAATTGTTTAAATCTGATTTATGTGAAAAGTGTTTTGTAATTATATTTATGTAGTTCCTGGATTTGTCTTGGCAGGTAGACACTCAAATATTTTATTTTGTCTTTAGGTATTTTATATGGAATTTGTTTCCTATCTCTTGCTGCAGAGCTTGTCAGTAATATGTAGAAATTCTGATGATTTGTGTGGGTTTACTTTATATTCAGCAATTTTGCTAAAGCTGCTATTTTTTTCCAGTTAATTTTGGATGATTTCTCAGATTCTCTAAATGCGTCATCATATAATCTTCAAAGAGTAATAGTTTTATGTCCTCATTGCCTAATCTAATTCCTTTTATTTCGTTTTTTTTTCTCCTATTGTTAAAGCCAACATGTATAGAACAATATTGACTACTCACAGTGATAATGGGAATTCTTGAGGACTTCTGGGAGTGGAGCCAAGATGATGGAGTAAAATAAGAAAGCTGCTTGAGTTCTTCCAGTTTCCCTCTAAAATCACATGAAACCAATTCTCTAAACAGTCTGATGGAATGAAATCTCTCTCCAATTCAAAATAGACTAGAAAAACTTCAAAGCACATCAGTCTCACTGGGGTGAAATGGATCTTCAGAATGCCCAGCTCAAAGAGATTGGAAAAGCTGGTGAGAGGGTCTTAATTACAGCAAATCAGAAATTAACACCCCCCCTCTCCCCCTGCCTCAGTAGAGGAACAAATCAGTGGGACATCTTCCAGGCCAAGTTCAGAAAATAAATTCTGAAAAATCAGGCTGTTTCCTGAAAGGACCAGGTAAAACTAGCCCAAGCAAATAAAAGGGGCCTGTGTGCTCAAAGATAAGCTCAGAGATGCCCAGGAAGCTTGGGACAGAACCTTCTTTACCCAGGAGCAGAGCTCAGCCATAAACATGTTAAAAAAAAAAAAAAAAAAAAAAAAGGAACTACAAAATGAGCAGAACCCTGACTATAAAAAGTTCACAGGGCAGACCAAAACACAAAACACTAACTCAGATGAGGACATTTTTTGTCCACAAGAAATCTCAAAGAGTGATATGAATTGGTCTCAAGCCCAAAGAGTCTTCTTGGAAGTACTCAAAAAAGACTTTACAAGACAAGTAAGAGAGGTAGAAGAAAAAGTGAGAAAGGAGATGAGAGGTAGGCATGAGAGTCAAAAGTTTAGAAAAGGAAGAGAAAAAAAGTCTGAAGAAAACAACTCTTTAAACAGTAGAATTAACCAAATGGAAAAAAGAGATTCAAAAGCTAACTGAACAGCAAATCATACATTAAAAACTAGAACAAGGTAAGTAGAAACTAATGATTTTGTGAGACAGTAAAAATCTGTTAAATAAACTAAAAAGAAAGAAAAAATGGAAGGAAATGTGAAATACCTCTTTGGAAGATCAGCCTACCTAGAAAATAGATCTAGAAAAAACAATTTTAAAATTATCCTGAAATACCTGAAGGTCATGTCCAAAAACAAAAGAACGTAGACAGTGTTTTTAAAAAATATCATTAAAGAAAACTGCCCTGATATTCTAGAAATAAAGGGGAATATACTCATTGAAAAAATTGAGTGATCACTCTTAGAAAAAGATCCCACAAGGAAAACCCCAAGGAGTTTATGTATGTATGTGTGTGTGTGTGTGTGTATGCACATATATACACACACACAGATTCATAAATATATAAATATTCATATAACTATATAAAATAAAGTGTGTGTATATATGTATATATGCACATACATATATACATATATACACACACACTTTATTTTTAATCTGGTAATTTGTTATATATTATGAATCCTCCCTGATGTCCTATTGGACACATGACAATGTTCCCTTTTGCTTTGCTTAATTTTGTTTTGTATTCTTTTTGTTTTTTTTTTTTTTCTTTTTTTCTTGCTGTGTTTTTTCAAAAGAATAATTTAAAAATTAAAAAAACATTTTCTAAAAAAGAGAAGAAAAATACATTATATATCAGTCATATTATAATCGTTTTAGGTGTATGTTTATATAGGGGTAAATGAATATGCACATATATATATAGCTGAATATAGTGGCTATGTATGCTGTGGTTCTATATATGTATGTATATAGATTCATGTATTTGTGTGGAGCTCTGTGAATAGGTGCAAATCTGTGTATATGTATATATGCACACATATACATACAAACATACATACATACATGTATCTGTGCATAGAGGAAATGGGGGGGGGGATTAAAGAGGAAAAAAGCCTAAAGTAAGAAGTACACGGCAGAGGACAAAAGAAAAACTACAAGGAAACAAAGCAAAGATAAACACTCATAAATATAAGTTCTTCTATTATTATATATGCTTTCTTGAAATGGACATTTAATGTTATATTTCTTAACTTCTCCCTGATATTCTGCATATAACAATGTTTTGTTTCACATTGTTTTATTTCCCTATTCTGTCTTTCTTTTCTTATTTGGTATTTAGTTCAAAAATCTAAAAAAATAAAAATCTATAGTGATTCATAGTTTCACCAACAATGTACTAGTGCTTATGTCTTCTCACAATCATTCTTATATTTACTATTTCCATGTTTTTTTCACCTTTGCAAATTTCATGGATGTTATATGAAATCTTGGGGTTTTTTGTTTTTCATTTCTTTTATTAGTGATGTGAATAATTTCTCTGATACTAGGCACATTACTTTTGCTTGGATAGAATATTTTCAGTTATATGTAATTAAAATTATGTCTTTTAACTTTTGTAATTTCTTCTTTCTTATATTTGACTAAGAATACATATTGTACCCATAATTATGAAAAGTATATATGTGATCTTTAATATTAAAATTAATTCTGTGCTTATTATACAATATAGTGTAAAGTGTTAATCTAATTCTAATTTCTTCCATATTGTTTTCTAGTTTTCTGTAGCACAGATTAATCCATAATGTTTCTTTCCCTTTTTTCTATTTAATTCATTAAATATTTTGCAATTACATATAAAAATTAATGAATTAAAAAATTAACTTCTAGCTTCTTTCCTTCCACATCCTTCTTTGAGACTGAAAGCAATCTGATAATGCTTTTAGAGGTAAAGTTACAGAAAGCATACTTCTGTATTAGCCAAGATACAAAACAAACACATATACACAAATATACAATCTCCCACAAACACCTAAGAAAAATAAAGTAGGATAAGTATGCTTCAAAATACATTAATAACTCATCAGTTCTCATTCTAAGGGTGTTTAGCACATTTTTTTTTGGAATTGGCTTGTATCATGCTATTGATCAGAGCAGCTAAGTCATTCATATCTGTTCATACTTAAAATTTTTTTGTTACTGTGTACACTGTTGTCCTGGTTCTACTTACTTCACTTTGGAATAGTTCATAGCAGTCTTCATTTTTTTTTCTGAAATAATTCTGCTCAACATTTCTTACAGAAAATAGTATTCCATCACAATAATATGCCCTACCTTATTTACTCATTCCCTGATTGATGAATATCTCTTTGCTTTCCTTTGCTTTGCTACTACACAAAGAGCTATTAGAAATATTTTGTGACTTTTAAAATCATTGTTAACTCTCTTTAAAAAGCAAACAAAAACTTTTGTTTCATCTCTTCTGTAATTCTAGTTTAATTTGAACTCTTTTTTTTATTTGAAGCTTTGTTTGTAGATGTTTTAAAATCAATTTCTATTTCTAGCCTGGCTTTATTATCTCTGTCACCATATTAGTTATTAAAAATATATCATTTTTATTAGTTTGTTTGATCATCCTTCCAATATATTTCCTGCCACAGATTCTATTTAATTATAGAAGGAACTGAGCTTTGTGTGTTTCCTCTTCTCTTTATTAAATTATTGAATGCTGTGTTAACTCAGGATATTTAACATAGTTCAATCAGAGGATCTACAGACTTTATATGCTTCTAAAGTGATCTTATCACTGGAAATTTCTGATCAGTGTTTAGGTCTGCATGAAATTCAATTGGTTTACCATTGGTTAGAAATTCTAGAACTTTTTCTTGATTTAATCTTTAATCACTATCAGTGAAATAGAAAGCTCTGCAGATTCAGAATAACAGAGCTACATGCTCCTTTTTTGTTTCAGATTTCAGTCTTTATCATTCTGCTGTGGGGTTCAGACAAGGACAGAGATTATAATGAAGATAGCAATATGTTTCTATAGTCAAAGAGATCCAGCCACTATTTTTCCCCTGAATTTTTTTATATTGCATTCATTATATCCTAGATTCCATAATCATTCCAGTGGAAAAAAATAACTGCCAATTGGTCTCTATGGCCTCATCTATACAAGGTTATGAACTCTGAATAGAAAAGTGAGAATATCTTAACCTTATATATATCCTTTAGCCTCTTTTAGTTCTTGCATAATACACTTTTTTCTATGCACATTACCATAGACCTCATCTCTAGTGTGTCCATTCTCTCTATTTCCTTTTAAATATAATTCTCACTGGCTTTTTCCCCCTTGGATTTCCTGATTAGCTCTCAGTCTGTTATATTTTCAATCTCTTTTGTGGAAAAGTTGTCTTGAGGAGAAATTAACTCAACTTCCTACTCCAAATCAGCCATCTTGATTCTGCCTCTCTCCGATCTTTAGCAATTATTTTGCATAATTTCCCAAAAGTCTTGATGATAATACCATTTTTTTTTTTCAGTAAGGTACTGGTTCACATCAAAGCTCTAAATATTAATTTTTCTAAATATCTGAAAATATTACCTATCCCTCTGAGTAGCTCCTCAATTAAAATTTCTGGTTCAAAGGCATATTAATTATCTGTGTCTAAATGAAATCCATTAATTTTCAGACTTTTAGAACAAGTAGATGGTTCATCTTTTCTGGATATGAAACAATAACATTTTGTAGAATTCTAATAGAATATTTTATCCAAATACAAAATAATTTCCCTTTGTCTTTTTAATACAAAACTAAGTGCTTGGCACTTCAAAAAGTTCAAACTAGAATGATACAGTATATACTTTCAAAATATTCATTTTCTAAATTTTATATATTTTTCTTTGAATAGTTAGACATACTTGAACTTATAGTTATGTAATGGGCTGAGGCTTGAGTTGATGCACTGAGGTCCCAAGCACATGAGGCTAAATAGTAATTGGCCCATACTCTATTAATATATAAGCTTGGAGAAAGAATGGCTCCCACCCACTCTTTGTGCAAGTCCTGATGTGTTGTATAGGAAATGACAATTTTGGTGGGTGGAGTCAGGGGAGTGGAAAAGGAAGGGGAAGGAGAGACTACTTGCATTGCGATTGTGATGGACAGCCCTTCAGCTCAGGTTTCTCTCTGCTAGCTGGCTTCCTGTCGCAGCTGCCCATATTGCTATAGCAATCTTTCTTGCCCATATTGCTATCGCAATTTTTATTCACCTCTTCACTTCAATAAAGATTGAAGATTTTCCCCTTAACCTGAATTCCTGACTCCAGCTGATTTTAAATATGCGGTCATTACATAGTTATAAGTTTTTTTTTTTTGTTGTTTTTTTTTTTTTTTTGTTTTTTCCCCACAATATGTCTTTACTACATCAGGAAAACAGAAGTATGAACACAATTTCAATTCAACAGTAATTTCTTAAGCATTTGGGTCAAGGAGTGTGCTAGTGTTAGAGTTACAAATATAAAAAGAAAACCAATCCCTGCCCTCAAGATGATTAAATAGAATCTAAATTTAGATAGAAGAGAATATTGTGAATCTTAATATACCTTTCAATCAGGATGTTATGGCCTTAGCCAAGAGGCTCCCAATTGTTTCCAATAAAAACATTCCTGAGGTACTTTAACTTGAAATTCTCCTACTATAAGATGTAACCCGAAATACATAAAATTTGAAAAATTTTTATGCATTTTTTTCTGAAATTTTACACATTTCCCCTGAAAAAGTTGAGTTCATTTGTTTTCTTCAAAGGCAGCATGAAAACTGAACATGAGAGGATAAGGAAACCTTTTTTTTTTTCTTTTTTAAAATTACAACTTGATGAACTTTGTTCTTCATTCTTTTGTTATCTTTGCTAGTAAAAAGAAGTATCCTCAAATGAATAAATACCAGAAACAGACTATTAAACACTCAAAAATAACTTGGACAAATGAAATAAAGAAAACTAAAGCTATAAGATGCACTGGTTTTTTAATACTTCCTTGAAAATAATCTTGTCTGGCTTATGTGTAAATCATAAAACCCATCTACATCGATTAAAAGGTTTTAAAGGGATATCAGAGATCAACCCAGTCCAATTTATATTTGAGTATTTTTCCTTTTTAAAAAAGTATTTATTTTAATATATATTGCTTTGTGAATCATATTCTGAAAGAAAAATCAGAACAAAAAGGCAAAACTATCAGAGAGAGAAAAAAAAAGAAGAAAAAAAGAAGTGACCATGGCATGTGTTGACTTACATTCAATCTCCACAGTACTTTTTCTTGATGCAGATGGAATTTTCTATCCCAATTTTACTGGTATTGCCTTGGATTATTGAACCACTGAGAAGAACCAAGTCTTTCACAGTGGATCATTGCACATTCTTGCCATTATTATGCATAATGTATTCAAGGTTCTGCTTGTTTCACTCAGTATCAGTTTGTGTAAATCTTTCTTGGCCTTTCAAAAACCAACTTGTTCATCATTTTTTGATGTAATGATAATATTCCATTAACTTCATATACCACAACTTATTGAGCTATTCCCCAACTTGTTACTATCTACTCATTTTCCAATTTTTTATTAATTTTGTTTTATTGTTTTATTCAAAAAAAATGCTGCCACAAACATCTTTGCACATTTAGGTTCTTTTCCCTGTTTTATTATTTCCTAGAGCTACAAACCCAGTAGTGGGACTCATATCAAAGGGTATGCACAGTTTGACAGCCCTTTGGGCATGGTTTCAATTTGCTCTCCAGGATGTTTGGATCATTATAGAACTCCATTAACAAAGCATTACTGTTCTAGCTTTCCCAAATCATCTCCAACCTTTATCATTATCTTTTCCTGTCAGTTTTCCCAATCTGATAGTTGTGAAGTTCTTCTTCAGAGTTGTTTTAATTGGCATTTCTCTAAACAATAGTGATTTATAGAATTTTTTCATATGACTTGAGACAGTTTTAATTTCATCATCTGAGAATTGTCTATTCATGTTCTTTGACAATTTATCAATTGAGGAATGACTTATATTCTAATAAATATGGCACAGTTCTTTAAATAATTTAGAAAGGAGAAGTTTATCAAAAACACTGGCTGGAAATTTTTTCTCAGCTTTGACCTCTTTTGATCTTGTTTCTATTGATTTTGTTTGTGCAATACTTTTAAAATTTAATGTAATCAACGTTGTCTATTTTGCATTCATAAAGTTCTCTAATTCATCTTTGGTCATAAATTCCTGCTTTCTCCAAAGATCTTATAGGTAAATCATTTCCTAATTTGCTCATGATAGCGTCCTTTATGCTCAAATCATGTATCCATTTTGAATTTATTTTGGTATGGTATGTGAGATTTAGTTCTAAGCTGAGTTTCTTGCATATTATTTTTCAGTTTTCCCAGCAAACTTGGAAAATAGTGAGTTCTTATTACAGAATCTGGAATTTGGGGGTATATCAAAAACTAGAATATCATAGGCATTGATTTTTGTGTCATGTGTTTCTAAAATATTTCACTGGTCCACCACTTTATTTCTTAGTCATTACCAAATGGTTTTGATGATAGCTGTTTTAAAATATACTTGTAGGTCTGGTACTTCTAGGCCCCCATCCTTTGTATTTTTTCATTAATTACTTTGTTATTCTTGACTTTTTGCTCTTCCAGATGACTACTGTTATTATTTTTTCTAATTGTATGTTTTTGGCAGTTGGATTAATGTGACATTGAAGCCAATTAGACCCACCCATGAGTAATTGATGTTTTTTCAAATCTTTAAATCAGAATCCATTTATGTGAAAAATATTTTGTAATTATGTTTATGTAATTCCTGGGTTTGTCTTGGCAAATAGATACTCAAATATTTTATTTTCTCTATAGGCATTTTAAATGGAATTTCTCTTTCTATCTCTTGGTGCAGATCTTTATCAATAATATATAAAACTGCTCATTATTTATATGGGTTTATTTTACATTCTGCAACTTTGTTAAAGCTGCTATTTGTTTCCGTAAATTTTGGATGAGTTCTGGGGTTTTCTAAGTATATTATCATATTATCTGCAAAAATAATAGTTTTATCTCCTCATTGCCTATTATAATTCTTTTCTATAGCCAATATTTCTAGTATAATATTGAATAATGGTGATAATGGTTAGTAATGTTTGGATGCTTCTTGAACTCTTCCAGTTTCCATCAAAAACCTTATTTCTATGACATATAAAGAGATTCCCCAGTTGATAAATGGTCAAAGGATATGAATAAAATATCCCCAGACGATGAAATTGGAGACATAAAAGAACACAAGGTATGTACTGGAAAAAGAGGAAGGGGGACATATAATGGGATAATCAGTTCACATGAAGACATGCAAAAGACCATTTACAATGTAGGGAAAGAAAGGAGGGAGATGAGCAATGTCTGAAGCTTGACTGTTTGGCTCTAAGAAATTTATTTAACCCTATAAAGAAGTAGGAGGAAGAAGAGGAAAAGAAAAAGGAAGGACTGAATAGAAGAGAGGGCAGAAACACTAGGGGAAAAGGTAAAAGAAGGGAGGGAGGGGTGATAGAAGATAAGGTAATGGGTGAGATGGGTTAAAAATATTACTGAGAAAATGGCATCCTTGTTCCATTTAGCTTCTTGACTATTACAAATAAGCTTGCTGATGATTTTTAGGTAGATACTGTTTTTTATTTTAAGGAAAACTCACTTTATTTCTATCTTTAGACTTTTTAATAAGATTGTATTTTGTATTGTATGTTGTATTTTGTCAAAATATTTTTCTGCTTCTATTGACATTATTATATGATTTCTGTTGGTTTTATTATTAATATGGTTGATTTTGGTAATAGTTTTCCTGATACTGAACCAGCCTTGCATTTGTAGTGTATCTTGTTGATAAGTTGTTATAATCTCTTTACTAATATTTTATTTAAAATGTTTGTATCAATATTTATTAGGGAGATTGGTCTGTAATTTTCTTTCTCTGTTTTGGCTCTTCCTGGTTTAGGTATCAATACTTTAATTTGTGTCATAGGAGGAATATGGTAGGACTCCTTCTTTACCTATTTTTTCAAATAATTTACATAGTATTTTTTTTTGTTGTTTGTTTGTTTGTTTTTTTTTTTTTTAATAAATGCTTAGAAGAATTCATCTAGCCCTGAATTTTTTTTTCCCTTAGGGAGTTTATTAGTGGTGTGTTCAATTTCTTTTTCTTAGATGGGAATATTTAAATAATTTATTTTCACTTCTATTAATCTGGGCAATTTATATTTTTGTAAATATTCATCCATCTTGCTTAGACTTTTGGATTTGTTGCCATATAGTTGGGCAAAATAGCTACTAATTGTTACTTTTATTTCTTCATCATTTGTGATAAGATCTCCTTTTTTTCATTTTTGATGTTGGTGATTTTTTTTTTATTTCCTTTTTCTAATCAAATTGACCAAAGATTTATCTTTTTTTTTCAAAAAAACAGCTCAGTTTTATTTATTAATTAAAGTTTTACTCTTTTAATTTTATAAATTCTCCTTTGAGTTTTAGTATTTCTAAATTATTATTTAATTGGGGTTTAAATTTTTAGTTGCCTTTTTTTTAGTTGCATGCCTGGTTCATTTATCTTCACATTCTCTATTTTATTCATTTAACTATTTAAAGATATAAAAATCTTCCCTAAGAACTTCTTTGTCTGCATCCCATAGTTTTTTGTATATTACCTCATCATTGTCATTCTCTTGGATGGAATTATGGATTGTTTCTCTAACTTGTTTGATCCAGTCATTATTTAGAATTAGATTATTTAATTTCCAATTGGTTTTTAGTCTATCTTTCCTTGACGCATTGTTGATTACAATTTTTTTTTTTTTTTTTGCCTCATGGTCTGGAAAGGAAACATGTACTGTTTCTGCCTTTCTGCATTTGATAGTGAGTATTTTTATGCCCCAATACATGATCAATTTTTGGGTAGGTTTTATGTACCATCGAGAAAAAAGGTATATTCCTTTCTATACCTATTCTGTTTTCTCTAGATGTCTATCATACATAACTTTTCTAAGATTCTATTAAACACCCTAGTTTCTGTCTTGTTTATTTTGTGGTTAGATTTATCTAATGAGAGGGGGATGGTGAGCTTCTCTACTAGTATAGTTTTGCTATCTATTTCTTTTTGTAACTAATATAATTTCTCTAAGAATTTGTATTCTGTATTTCTTTATGTATATACATTTAATATCAACACCACTTCATTGTCTATGGTACCCTTTAAAAAGATGTAGTTTCCTTATCTCTTTTAATTAGATCTATTTTTGATTTTGCTTTATCTGAGATTGGGATTGTTACATCTGCTTTTTTTTTTTTTTTTGGTTGTTTTGGCTGAAGCATAATAAATTCTGATCCAGCCTTTTAACCTTACTCTCTATGTAGCTCTCTGTTTCAAATGTGTTTCTTGTAAACAACATATTGTAGGATTCTATTTCTTAATTCACTCTGCTAATTGCTTTTTTTAATAGAAGAGTTCATCTATTTAGATTCAATTATAATTACTAGCTGTGTATTTTCCTCCATCCTGTTTTCTCCCCCTATGTATTCTTTTGTTCTCTCTTTTCACCCTATCTTTTTATAGTAGTGTTTTGTTTCTAATCTATCCTGTTATCAACCTTCTCTTTCTTTTACACCCTTTCTCTTTTCTCTTGCCCTTTTTCCTAGTGTTTTTGCTCTCTGTTCTATCCAGCCTCTTCCTTTAATTTACCCTGTCTCCTCCTTCCTTAGATGGTAGAATAAATATCTATACCCAAATGAATAAATATATTATTCCCTCTCTTTGAGTCAAAACTGATGAGAAGCTTCAGACAATACTTATCCTCCTCTCTTCTTTCTCTCTATTGTTATAGGTATTTTGTGCCTCTTCATATGATTTAATTTATCCCATTTTACTTCCTCTTTCCTCCTCTCCCAGTAAAATCCCCTTTTCTATCCCTTAATATCTTTTTCTTTGATATCATCACATCAAAATCAATTCATACCTACATTTTCTGACTATGTTTGTCTCCTCTATCTGGCCCAATAAAAATATAGTTCTCCAGATTTAGAAGTAACATTTTCCTAACTAGGGACATAAACAATTTAAGCTTTAAATATTTTTTTTCCTGTTTACCTTTTCATGCCTCTTTTGAGTCCTATGTTTGAAGATCAAACTTTTAGTGTGGTTATGGTTTTTTCAATAAAAATGATTGAAAATCCCTTATTTTATTGAACATTCATCTCTTCCCTGAAAACTAATGCTCAGCCTCAATGTATAGTTGAATCTTGGTTTTAATCCCAGGGCCTTTGCTTTCCAGTATATGGTGTTCCAGGTCCTGTGATCCTTTATTGTAGATCCTTTCACATTCTGGATAATCCTAACTGTTCCTCCTCAATATTTGAATTGTTTTTGTCTGGCAGGTTGTATTATTCCTTTCTTTGAGAAAATAGTTCTGGAGTTTTGCAACAATATTCCTGGGCGTTTTCTTTTTGGGAACTCTTTCTGGAAGTCATATATAGGTTCTTTCATTGAATATGCTCCTCTCTGGCTGTATATATATGGACAGTTTTCCTTGATGATCTCTTGAATAATGCTTTTCAGGCACCTTTTTTGGTTGTGGCCTTCAAGTAGATCAATAATTTTTAAATTTCTGGACTGGATTTATTTTCCAGGTCTGCTGTTTTCTCCAATGAGGCATTTTACATTTTCTTCCATTTTTTTCATTCTTTTTAGTTTGACTTTTTTGATGTCTTATAGAGTCATTAGCTTCCATTTGCCTAATACTAATTTTTAGTGTATTATTTTCTTCCATTAACTTTACTATCTTTTTCCATTTGGTTTATTCTACTTTTCAAGGAATTGTTTCCTTTGGTGGATTTCTCCCCCCCCCCCCATTTAACTAATTGTGTTTTTTAAGGAATTAACTTCTTCAGTGGAATTTTTTTTTTTTTTACATTTGACCAATTGTATTTTTTAAAAGTCATTTTCCTTTTCTAAACTGCTGACTTTCTATTGCACACTTTTCATCTCTTTCACAGGTTTCTACCTTCCTTATTTGCCTTTTCAAACCTTTATGAAACTAATTTATATCAATCTTTTGGAATTTCCCATGTCAGCCTTATGTCCTTGTCTTTGTGTTTTGGTGTTCCCTGTCACCAGTAAATTTCTATAGGTTAAGGTTCTTTTCTGTTTCTTGCTCACTTTTCTTTTCTTTTTTTCTATTTTGTGACTTTTAAAATTGACTTCTGTTCCTGGTGTACATGGGGCACTATCTCAATGTTATTGTTCAGCTCCCAAATTGGCTTTGAAGGATCATTTGTGTTTGGTGTTTTGCTCAAAGAATAGGGTAGCCCTACCTACTCTCTCTAAAAAACAACCTGCTTTCCTGGCTTGGTAATTTGTTTCCAACTTTGGGACTGGAGGATATCCCACTAGTCTGCTTTGTTACTGAGTCAGGACCAATGGTTTCAGTTATTGATCTGCTGTCTTTAAGACTCTCTCACTAGTTTTCCCAAGAATCATGTAAGTTGGACTGAACACCTGTATCACTCCATTGAGAATGGACTTTCTTGAAGTCCTACCAATCTGTCTTGAGTTGGAAAGTGATTTGATTCCATCAGACTTTGTTCAGCAACTTAATTTTATATGTTTTTCAAGGGACATTGGGAATGCTCTAGTTTCTTCCTGGCTTCATTCCACCATTGTGGCTCCAACTCCTGAAACTACTGGGGTATTTTTTCAACTGTATCTTATTATAACTTCTTAGCAAATTCCTTTTCTAAGAAAATAGAAAGGTAATACAGGGCTAGATTATGATGTACTTTGAAAGAACTAGAAATCATTACTGATCACAAAATAGAAAATTTTGCTTATACCAAACTGAAAAGTTTTTGTACAAAAAAAAAAAAAACTAATGCAGACAAGATTAGAAGGGAAGTAATAAACTGGGAAAACATTTTTACAGTCAAAGGTTCTGATAAAGGACTCATTTCCAAAATATATAGAGAATTGACTCTAACTTATAAGAAATCAAGCCATTCTCCAATTGGTAAAATGGTCAAAGGATATGAACAGACAATTCTCAGATGAAGAAATTGAAACTATTTCTAGCCATATGAAAAGATGTTCCAAATATTATTAATCAGAGAAATACAAATTAAAACAACTCTGAGATACCACTACCCACCCGTCAGACTGGCTAGAATGACAGGGAAAGATAATGCGGAATGTTTAAGGGGATGTGGGAAAACAGGGACACTAATATATTGTTGGTGGAATTGTGAATATATCCAACCATTCTGGAGAACAATTTAGAACTATGTTCAAAATGTTATCAAACTGTGCATACCCTTTGTTCAAGCAGTGTTACTACTGCGCTTATATCCCAAAGAGATCACAAAGAAGGGAAAAGGACCTGTATGTGCACAAATGTTTGTGGCAGCCCTCTTTGTAGTGGCCAGAAACTGGAAACTGAGTAGATGTCCATCAATTGGAGAATGGCTGAATAAATTGAGTTATATGAATATTATGGAATATTATTGTTCAGTAAGAAATGACCAACAGGATGATTTCAGAAAGGCCTGGAGAGACTTAGATGAACTGATGCTGAGTGAAATGAGCAGAGTCAGGAGATCATTATATACTTCAACGGCAATATTATATGATGACTAATTCTGATGGACCTGGCCATCCTCAGCAATGAGATGAACCAAGTCAGTTCCAATGGAGCAGTAATGAACTGAACCAGCTACGCCCAGCAAAAGAACTCTGGGAGATGACTAAGAACCATTACATTGAATTCCCAGTCCCTATATTTTTGCCTGCCTGTATTTTTGATTTCATTCTCAGGCTAATTGTACAATATTTCAGAGTCCAATTCTTTTTGTACAACAAAATAATGGTTTGGTCATGTATACTTATTGTGTATCTAATTTATATTTTAATATATTTAACATTTACTGGTCATCCTGCCATCTGGGGGAGGGGGTGGGAAGAAGGAGGGGAAAAATTGGAACAAGAGGTTTGGCAATTGTCAATGCTGTAAAGTTGCCCATACATATAACCTGTAAATAAAAGGCTATTAAAATTTTTAAAAATGATGTACTTTGAATACCAAAAGGGACATATTGTATTTGATCCTAGAGTAAATAGGAAGCAATCAAAGTATATTGAATGGGAATGGTGAATAATTTAATTGAACTTCCTTACTAAATATTACTAAAATAGGTTTATGAAGGATAATTTAGAATGGGGAGAGACTCCAGGAAGTCAGATAAGCCATCAGACTATACCATAATCTAAACCAGATATGATGAGAGTGAAGGCAGTTTCAGAGTAATGGGAAAAGAAAGAGAATAAAAAGCTTAATAAGAAAGATAATGTGTTCTGTTTAGGTTACATTGAGTTTAAGATGTCTACAATACATTCAGTTCAATATTCTGAAAGGTAGTTAAAAATATGAGATTAGTGGTTAGCATAGTGGTTGCGGTAGAGTAGGTAGTTTTGAGAATTATCAGCCTAACATTGGTAATTAAATCAAGGGAAGCTGATGAGATAACCATTTCATCATAATATACAAAGATTATGTTATATTATACTTATTGTATATAATTATATACAATATATATTGTATACATTTATATAATTATACAATAAATATATAATATATAATAAAATACATGTATATACAAATGTGTGTGAATATAATATTCATATATATGTATGTATTATTATATGTATATATACATATATGTATATATATGTATTATATGTATTATATGTATATACATACACACATACATATATACATACACATTTTTCCCAAATTCAAATTGTTAACATTTGTTTTTTAAAGTTTTGAGGTCCAAATTCTTTCCCACCTTGTCTCCTGTCCTTCATCTTATGAAGGTTATAAGTTTCATATATTTTCTATATATGCAATCACATTTTTAGAGAAGGTGTGCCAGTTAGTTTAAGAAAGAGCAAAATCATATTAGTGGATGATCTCAACACCCCCCCCCTCAGAAATAGATGAATGTAACCATAAAAAAAAAGAAACTAGGGAGATTAATAGAATCTTAGATGTTCTAAGTTGTTCTCCAGAATGGCTGGATCAATCAGTATTCCAGTAGCCATTCTTCATTGCTCATAAAGTTTCACATCCCTTCCAGCATTTGTCATTTTAATTTTCTCTCACATTAGTCAGTCTGGTAAGTGTGAGGTAGTGACTCAGGATTGTTTTTATTTGCATATCTCTAACTACTACTGATTTAGAACATTTTAAAAATCTGACTTGATAGCTTTGACATCTTCTGAAAACTTTCCTGTTCATATCCTTTGACCATTTATCACTTGGGAAGAAAAAGAAGAAATTCTTTTTAAATTTATTGTATTTATGTTTAATATTAAGCTTATAACAAATCATTTTAAAAAGCATATGAAAGGCCTTTTCCACTTGTATTCTTCTCTATTTGCCACAATAGGCGGTAACAGTTCAAAACCTTTGGACCTCAGTTTCTTCAAGTATAAAACAAAAGAGTTAGACTATATGCAGGGACCTTTTAATTCATTTCCATATTTCTTTTTAATTTTTTTCTTTATCAAAGCTTATTTTGCAAAACATATACATGGATAATTCTTCAGCATTAACCTTTGCAAAACCTTGTGTTCCAATTTCCCTCTCTTTTCCCCTCCCCTTCCGATAGATGGCAAGAAATCCAACGTATGTGAAATATGGTAGAAATGTATGTTAAATCCAATATATGCATACAACTTTATACAACTATTTTGCTGCACAAGAAAAATCAAGTCAACCCAGAAAAAATAAGAAAAAATAAAATGCAAGTAAACAACCAACAAAAAGAGGGAAAATGTTATGTTGTGAGCCAGACTCAGTTGCCACAGTCCTCAATCTGGGTGTAAATGGCTCTCTTCATCACAAAACCATTGGAACTGGTCTGAATCATGTCATGTTGAAGAGAATTATGTCCCTCAGAATTGATCATTATAATCTTTTTGTTGCCATGTACAATAATCTCCTGATTCTACTCATTTCACTCAGCATTAGTTCATGTATGTCTCTCCAAGCCATCTCTCCAAATCATCCTGCTAGCCTTTTTTTACAGAACAATAATATTCCATAACATTCATATATCATAAGTTATTCATCCATTCTCCAACTGATGAGCATCTACTCAGTTTCCAGTTTCTAGCCACTACAAAAAGGGCTACTATAAACATTTTTGCACATGTTTCATTCCTTTAAGATCTCGCCCAATAGAAACATTGCTGGATCAAAAGGTAGGCACAGTTTGATAACTCATTGGGCATAGTTCCAAATTGCTATCCAGAATGGTTGGATCCATTCACAATTTCACCAACAATATATTAGTATTCTACTTTTCCCACATCCTTTCCAACATTTGTCATTATATTTTCCTGTCATCTTAGCCAAACAGACAGGTGTGTAGTATTATCTCAGAGTTGTCTTAATTTGCATTTCTCTGATCAATAATGATTCAGAGCACTTTTTCATATGACTAGAAATGGTTTTCAATTTCTTCATCTGAAAATTGTCTGCTTACATCCTTTGACCATTTATCAATTGGAGAGTGGCTAGAATTATTTTCTTGAACTTTTTTTGAGTCAGTTCTCTATATATTTATTTTATTATTATTTTGTAATTTCTTTTTTATTGTTAGAGCTTTTATTTACAAGATATATGCATAGGTAATTTTTCAATATTGACAGTTGCAAATCCCTTTGTTCCAACTTTTTCCCTACTTGTCCCCACCCTTTCGCCCAGATGGCAGGTTGACTAATACATGTAAAATATTTTAAGGTATAAGTTAGAAACAATATATGTATATATTCCAAACAGTTATCTTGCTGTATAAAGAGTCGGACTTTGAAATAGTGTACAATTAGCCTGTGAAGGACATAAAAAATGCAAACAGACAAAAATAGAGGGATTGGGAATTTTATGTAATGGTTTATAGTCATATCCCAGAGCTATATCCAAGGGTGTAGCTGGTTCAGTTCATGGAACTGATTTGGTTCATCTCATGGTTAAAGAGGGCCATGTCAATCAGAATTGATCACCATATAGTATTGTTGTTGAAGTATATAATAATCTTCTTGTCCAGATCATTTCACTCAGCATCAATTCATGGAAGTCTCTCTAGGCCTTTCTGATATCATCCTACTCTTCATTTCTTACAGAGCAATAATATTCCATAATATTCATATACCACGATTTATTCAACCATTCTCCAATTGATGGGCACCCACTCAGTTTCCAGTTTCTGGCCACTACAAAGAGGGCTGCCACAAAGATTCTTGCACATACAGGTGAATTTCCCTACTTTAAAATCTCTTTGAGATATAAGCCCAGTAGTAACACTGCTGGATCAAAGGGTATGCACACTTTGATAGCTTTTTGTTCCAAATTGCTTGTCAGAATGGCTGGATGTATTCACAATTCCACCAATAATGTATCAGTGTCCCAGTTTTCCCACATCCCTTCCAACATTCGACATTATTTTTCTCCATCATGCTAGTCAATCTGACAGCTGTACAGTGGTATCACAGAGTTGTCTTAATTTGCAGTTCTCTGATTAATAATGACTTGAATCATCTTTTCATATGGCTAGAAATAGTTTCAATTTCTTCATCTGAGAATTGTCTGTTCATATCCTTTGATGATTTATCAATTGGAGAATGGCTTGATTTCTTATAAAGTAGAGTCAATTCTCTATATATTTTAGAAATGAGGCCTTTATCAGAAGCTTTGACTGTAAAATATTTCCCCAGTTCATTGCTTCCCTTCTAATCTTGACTGCATTAGTTTTGTTTATACAAAAAGTTTTCAATTTCATATAATCAAAATTTTCTATTTTGTGATCAATAATGCTCTCTAGTTCTTCTTTGGTCATAAATTCATTCCTCTTCCACAGATCTGAGAGGTAAACTATGCTATGCTCTTCCAATTTATTTATAATCTCATTCTATATGCATAGGTCATGAACCCATTTTGACCTTGGTGTATGGTGTTAAGTGTGGGTCAATACCTAGTTTCTGCCATACTAATTTCCAATTTTCCTAGCAATTTTTGTCAAACAGTGAGTTCTTATACCAAAAGCTGGAGTCTTTTGGTTTGTCAAACACTAGATTATTAATGTTATTTACTGTTATGTTCTTTGAAACTAACCTATTCCACTGATCAAATTCCACCAAGAATCAAAATTCTTAGTCTATTTCTTAGGCAATTCCAAATGGTATTTGTTACCACTGCTTTATAATATAATTTTAGATCTGGTACAGCTAGGACACCTTCATTTGATATTTCTTTTCCTTAATTTTCTTGAAATTCTTGACCTTTTGTTGTTCCATATGAACTTTGCTATTTTTCCTAGGTCATTAAAATTGTTTTTTGGTAGTCTGATTGGTATAGTGCTAAATAAGTAGATTAGTTTAGGTAGTATTGTCATCTTTATTATATTTGCTCGCCCAATCCAAGAGCATTTAATATTTTTCCAATTGGTTGGATCTGACTTCATTTGTATGAAAAGTGTTTTGTAGTTTTGTTCATATATTTTCTGATTTTCCCTTGGCAGATAGACTCCCAAATATTTTATACTATCAGTAGTTACTTTAAATGGAATTTCTCTTTGTAACTCTAACTGTTGGATTTTCTTAATGATATATTACAATGCTGATGACTTACGTGGGTTTATTTTGTATCCTGCAACATTGCTAAAGGTGTGGATTATTTCTAATAGCTTTTTAGTAGGATCTCTGGGGTTCTCTAAGTTTACCATCATATCATTAGCAAAGAGTGATAATTTGGTTTCCTCATTACCTATTCTAATTCCTTTAATTTCTTTCTCAGTTCTTATTGCCAAAGTTAGCATTTCTAATACAATATTGAATAGTAATGGTGATATGTGCAAACTTGTTTCACTCCTGATCTTACTGGGAATGATTCTAGTTTGTCCCCATTACATATGATGCTTACTGATGGTTTTAAATAGATGCTACTGATTATTTTAAGGAAAAGTCCATTTATTCCTATACTCTCAAGTTTTTTTTTTTTTTTAATAGGAATGGATGTTGGATTTTATCAAGTGCTTTTTCTGCATCTATTGAGATTATCATATGGTTTTTGCTAATTTGGTTATTAATATGGCCAATTATACTGATAGTTTTCCTAATATTGAACCAGCCCTGTATTCCTGGTATAAATTCTACTGGGTCATGGTGTGTTATCTTGGGGATGATTTTCTGTAGTCTTTTTGCTAATAATCTTGTTTAAGATTTTAGCATCAATATTGATTAGAGAGATTGGTTTATAATTTTCTTTCTGTTTTCAACCTACCTGGTTTAGGTAATAGTATCATGTCTGTGTCATAAAATGAATTTGGTAGGACTCTTTGATTCCCTATTATTTTCAAATAATTTATATAGGATTGGGACTAATTGTTGTTTAAATGTTTGGTAGAATTCACATGTAAATATATCTGGTCCTGGGGATTTTTTCTTAAGGAGTTGATTAATCACTTGTTCTATTTCTTTTTCTGAAATGGGACTATTTAAGTAATTTACTTCCTTCTCTTTTAATCTGGGAAGCCTATATTTTTGGAGGTAGCCATCCATTTCAGTTAAGTTATCTAAGTTATTGGCATAAAGTTGGGCAAAATAACTCTTTATTATTGCTCTAATTTCCTTTTCATTGGTGGAAAGTTCCCCCTCTTCATTTTTAAGACTAACAATTTGATTTAGCTCTTTCCTTTTTCTAATCAGATTTACCAAAGGTTTACCTTTTTTATTGGTTTTTTCATAAAACCAACTCTTAGTTTTATTTATTAATTCAATAATTTTTTTTTTTTTTTTACTTTCAATTTTAATTTTAGAATTTCAAGTTTAGTCTTTGGTTGGGGTTTTTAAATTTGGTCTTTTTCTAGCTTTTTAAATTGCAAGCCCAATTCATTGATCTTTTCTTTCTCTGTTTTATTCAAGTAAGCCTCTAAGGATATAAAATTTCCCCGTATTGCTGCTTTGGCTATATCACACAAATTTTGGTATGATGTCTCAATGTTATCATTTTCTTGAGTGAAATTATTAATTGTGTCTATAATTTGCTGTTTCACCCTATCATTCTTTGAGATGAGATTATTTAGTTTCCAATTACTTTTTGGTCTATTTACCCCTAATTTTTTGTTGAATGTACTTTTTATTGCATTGTGATCTGGAAAGGCAGCATTTACTATTTCTGCCTTCCTGCATTTAATTTTGAGGTCTTTATGTCCTAATATATGGCCAATTTTTGTATAGGTTCCATGAACTGCTGAGAAGAAAGTATACTCCTTTCTATTTCCCTCTTTGACTTCTTTCTTATTTATTTTGTGGTTTGATTTATCCAATTCTGAGAGTGCAAAGTTGAGATCTCCCACTATTATAATTTTGCTGTCTATTTCTTCTTACAGCTCTCTTAATTTCTCTTTTAAGAATTTAGATGCTACACTACTTAGTGCATGTATGTTTAATATTGATATTGCTTCATTATTTATGCCTTTTAGGAAGATATAGTGCCCTTCCTTATCTCTTTTAATTAGATCAGTTTTTAGTTTTGCTTGATCTGAAATCAGGATGGCTACCCAACTTTTTTTACTTCACCTGAAACATAAGAGATTCTGCTCCAGCCTTTCACCTTTACTCTGCATGTATCTCCCTACTTTAAATGTGTTTCCTGTAAACAACATATTGTAGGGTTCTGACTTTTGATCCAGTCTGCTATCTGCCTCCGCTTTTTGGGACAGTTCATCCCATTCACATTTACAGTGAAAATTACTAATTCTATATTTCCTGCCATCAAATTTCTGCAAATTATGCTTTTCTTTTTCTTGCTTCCCTTTCCCCCTTTGCTAGTATTAAACTTATGGATCACTCAGCTCTTCCTCTTTAGGATTCCCCCCTCCTCCCTTTGAATCCCATCCCCTTTCTTGTACCCTTCCCTTATTACTCTTTTTCCTTTTCCTTTCTCACTTTTTATTGGGGTGAGAGAAGATTCTCTGTAAAACAAATATGTCAGTTATTTTCTCTTTGAGCCAATTGATGAGAGTAAGATTTACACAATTTTTCTCCCTCTCTCTAATTTCCCTCAGATATTTTAATGACTGCACTAGGATGCAGGACACCCCAGAATAATCCGGAGTCAGGATAAGCAAAAGTCCTCAGTCTTTATTCTTGCTCTTAGACGCAGGATTGAACAGGATGGAAGCAGAATCTCCACAAGCACCTTCTTCCTCATCCACCGCTCAAGAGTGACCTTGGCTAGTCTTACTCCACCCCCTAGTCCCTCCTACAATACTCTGTATACACCAATCATTGAGCCAGCATAGGATTGTGGGAAGGACCATTTTCCAAGCTTATGCCCATAGACTATTGTCCAATCAGTAGTTAGCCTCAAGTGCTCAGCAGTCCTGACCTCAGTGCATCGACTCAATAGTTTCAGCCCTCTACAAGATATGATAGGCTTCCTTTGTCTCATTGGGGGATGAAGTTTTCCTCTTTTTATCTCCCCTTTCTCCATTTTGTGACACTATCCCCTTTCCATTTCTACTTCCCTTTTTATGTTATATCAGTAAAATCAAATTATACATGTGGTCTTTATGTATACCCCAAACAGAAATATAGTTCTCAAGAGTTCCTTTGACTTTTTTTCTGCTTCTCTTGAGTCCTATGGTTGGAGAACAATTTTTTTGTTTAGGTTTTTTTTTTTTTTTTCCTTAGAAATAAACGGAATTCCTCTGTTTCATTAAATGTCCGTCTTCTTCCCTGGAAGAAAATGCTCAGCTTAGCTGGGTAGTTTATTCTTGGTTGCATTTCAAGTTCTTTTGCCTTTGGAATATCAGATTCCAGGCCCTTCAATCCTTTAATGCTGAGGCAGCCAGATCTTGAGTGATCCTTATTGTGGCACTTTGGTATTTGAATTGTTTTATTCCAGCTGCTTGTAATATTTTTTCCTTAGTCTGAAAGTTCTGAAATTTGGCCACAATATTCCTTGGAGTTTTTATTTTATTGTCTTTTTCAGAAGGTGTTAAATGAATTCTTTCAATGCCTATTTTACCATCTGTTTCTATTACATCTGGGCAGTTCTCTTTGATGAATTCCTGTAAAATAGTATCTAGGCTCTTTTTTTCATCATATTTTTTGGGAAGTCCAATGATCCTCAGTTTATCTCTCCTAGATCCATTTTCAAGATCTGTTGTTTTTCCAAGTAAATATTTGATGTTTTTTCCTAATTTTTCATTTTTTTTTTTTTTTGGTTTTGCTTGACTGATTGTTGATGTCTCAATGAATCAGTCATTTCTATTTGTTCAGTTCTGATTTTTAGTGAGTTATTTTCTTCATTAGTTTTTTTTTTTTAATTCTTTTTGTATATGTCCAATTGAGTTTTGAAATGAGGTGTTTTGCTCTATGGAATTTTTTTTCCCATTTCAGTAATTTTTTTAGTGAGTTATTTTCTTTTTCCAATTCACAAATCCTATTTTTGGGGGGATTCTTTACCTTTTCCAATTCATAAATTCTGTTTCCCTGCACTTCTTGGGAGTTTTTTTTACCTTTTCTTATTCACATTTCAGGAAGTTTTTCTCTCTTGCATAGCTTTTCTTTCCTTTCCCCATTTCTCTTCTAGTTCTCTTTTAAGACTTTTAAAGTCTCTTCTAAGAGAGCCTTTTGGGTTGGGTACCAATAATTGTCTGGAGACTGTTTGCTATTAGTCTCCTTGGGATTGAAAACCTACTCTCTTTCTTTATAGAAGCTATGGATCAGCCTTTTGATTTTTTTACTCATTTTTTTTAAAGCCTATAGGGTCTGCCTTCAGTGCCAGAAGGTTACCAGTTTCCTCTGTAGAACAGGAATAGGTGCATGAATGGGTAGTTGTCCTGCCAACTGGCTACAAAGAGCAGTGAGGTACGGAGTGCCCTGGGAAAAAATTCCCCACCAGGAGTGACTCAGGCAGGCCGAGCTGCAGAAGTGCCCTGTGAAGGCTTTTCTGTCTGGGTTAACAACTGCTCTGGGGCTAGAAGCTGAGTAGTGAAAGTGTCACTATCCCAGGCCAAAGCAGGCAGTGGTGCTGTGGTTATTAGTGGCTGACCAGGGAATAGCCCCACAGGGACCAGAAGTGTGCCTGTCCAGGGAAATATGGTTGCACTGCAAAAGTTCTATTGCCCCAAGCCAAGGCCCACACTGTGCAGATTACAGGCTGCTCTGGGTTATGCCTTCCACCCACCCCCCCAGCCCTCCTGCCATGCAGATTTGTAACTGTCTGCAGGATGTAGCTGCACAGCTATGCTGTGGTCAGTGCTGAGTCACTTCTGGTTTGAAGTGGGTATAGCCAGATCTTTTTAGGTTCTGGTGTTTTTTATAGTACCCTCTGTATTTGGCTTTAAATTCTCTGGTGGTTTACTGTTTTGTAATCAAGGCAGAACAGTCAGCCTATGGCAGAATTGGATCTATAACTTTTCTAGCCACAGAAGTCACTCCCACTCCTGGTCTTCTCAGGATGCTGGTCTTTCCTATCTCCCTGCCTGTGCTGGTCTGTTCCTGCTCTGGTGATCTTCCAGATTATTTTCGACTGGTAAGTTGTTATGCTTCTAATCATCAAAAATTTTAGCAGTCAAGCACTATTTTTGAGGCTGAATTTAATGTTGATCATGAGGGCATGAGAGGAGCTTAGAAAGTCACATGTGCCTTCTCTGCCATCTTCTCTCTATATATTTTAGAAATGAGACCTTTACCAGAATCCTTGAATGTAAAAATGTTTTCCCAGTTTAATACTTCCCGTTTAATCCTGTCTGCTTTGTTTGGTTTGCACAAAAAACTTTTTAACTTAATACAATCAAAATAATCTATTTGTTGTTCAATAATGAGTTCCAGTTCTCCTTTCATCACAAATTCCTTCCTTTTCCACAGATCTGAGAAGTCAACTCTTCTATGATCTCCTAATTTGCACATAATATTACTCTTTATGCCCAAATCATGAACCAATTTTTGCCTTATATTGGAATATGGTGTTAGGTATGGGTCAGTGCCTGGTTTCTGACACACTAGTTTCCAATTTTTCTAGTAGTTTTTGTCAAATAATGAATTTTCATCCCCAAAGCTGGGATCTTTGGGTTTGTCAAATATTAGATTACTTTAGTCACTGAATATTGTGTTCTGTGAACCTAACCTATTCCACTTATTGACTATGCCCACTATTACCATTATTATTCAATATTGTATTAGAAATGCTAGCCTTGGCAATAAGAATTGAGAGAGAGATTAAAGGAATTAGAGTAGGTAATGAGGAAACTAAATTATCACTCTTTGCAGATGATATGATGGTATACTTAGAGAACCCCAGATATTCTATGAAAAACCTATTAGAAATAATTCTACTTAAAGATTTAAATGATTACATCCCTATATGGGAAGATTACAAGTTTAACTCTTGATAGCTCTATCAATCTTAGGAGTATAATTGGAGGATGTAGATATAATTTGACTTTACTGTGATAATATAAAAAAAGAAAGAACAGGTAGAAAAGGGATTTTATGAAAGAAGAGAGAAGGGGAGCTTAAATGGAGTAAATTACATTACCTAAAGAAGCAAAAATAGCCTATTACAGTTGAGGGAAAGAAGAAAGGGTAATCTCATTGGATTTAGCTCAAAGGGACAATATCAGACATATTTAGTGTATATTTAAGTGAAACTTAAACACATACAGAAAGTTGTAGAGGGCTGAAACTTACTTAAACCAAGGATACTTACAACAAGGTGTTAACTCAATGGAATTGATGAGATAGTGGTTCTTTAGTATACATATACTTAGAACTTAGCATGGTGATACAATGATTCTCTAGTTCACACATACATAATGTGCTGTAATGATGTCATCACACCAAGGTATTTAAGGGCTGAAAAGAATTGGAAATGGAACATTCCATTTTTGACCACCTTACTGGTGGCTCTCCTGCCTCCTACACTACTCCTCCACTAAGATCAAAGGTAGTCCCACAGTCCTCCAGAAAGCTAACCCAAACATTATAGAAAGTGATCTAAAAACTGCATTTCACATATATGTGAAAAAAAAAACAAATATTCCTAAAATTTTAAACATAATTTTCTTTATCCCAAATATATAAACAAAGCTGACACACAATTACTTTTATAGTATTTGACAATATGTACGAAAAAACAAATGCCATAGTATTCTGGTACTATTTTCTCTTTTGCTACAACTTTAAAACTGATATCTGTTTTGTGACTACCTTCCTTATCTTATTTTATATTTACTCTTTTATTTTTCTTTTCTAAGAAAGATTCCTAGGAAAAATTCTTTATACAAATGTGTAATTTGGAGATTATATACAAACTTGTTCCACTCCCTAATAAAACCCTGATAAAAAATGAAAATATAAGCTACTGAAAGCTAAAATTCAAATAATCATCTCCAGAAACTTTCAGGCATAAAACTCCTCATAGATTTAACAATTATCCCCTTCTTCCATATCCTTACAAGTTTACAAAATTCATTTCAAGTTAATTATAAGACATCTCCAGTTATAAAATAAGCTCTCAGAGGCCTACGTTTTAGCTTAAGCACATTTTGTTTTTATAATTTCCTTAGAGGACATTTATTTATTTATGTTTATTATTATTTATTTATTTGATTTGATTAATTTATGTTTATTATTATTTTATTTATTCATTTATGTTTATTATTATTATAGCTTTTTATTTACAAGATATATGCATAGGTAATTTTTCAGCATTGACAATTGCAAAACCTTTTGTTCCACCTTTTCTCCTCTCTCCCCCCACCCCTTCCCCCCAAGACGGCAGGTTGACCAATACATGTTAAATATGTTAAAGTATAAATTAAATGCAATATATGTATACATAATCCAAACAGTTATTTTGCTGTACAGAAAGAATTGGACTTTGAAATATTGTACAATTAGCCTGTAAAGGAAATAAAAAATGCAGATACAAAAAAATAGAGGGATTGGTTCATAGTCATCTCCAAGAGTTCTTTCACTGGGTGTAGCTGGTTCAGTTCATTACTGCTCTATTGAAACTGATTTGGTTCATCTCATTGTTGAAGATAGCCACGTCCATCAGAATTGATCATCATATAATATTGTTGTTGAGGTATATAATGATCTCCTAGTCCTGCTCATTTCACTCAGCATCAGTTCATGTAAGTCTCTCTAGGCCTTTCTGAAATCATCCTGCTGGTCATTTCTTACCGAACTATAATATTCCATAATATTCATATACCACGATTTATTCAGCCATTCTCCAATTGATGGGCATCCACTCAGTTTCTAGTTTCTGGCCACTCCAAAGAGGTCTGCTACAAACATTCTTGCATATAAAGATCCCTTTCCCTTCTTTAAAATCTCTTTGGGATATAAGCCTAGTAGTAACACTGCTGGATTAAAGGGTATGCACAGTTTGATGACTTTTTGAGCATAATTCCAAATTGCTCTCCAGAATGCATGATTTATTTTTAAATAAGTTCTAATATCTTAGAGCTTTTTATAAAATTTATCCTTTAGAGTTCTCTGATTCAGATGATATTCTGAATTAGTGATAATTTGAATTATTTATCTTAAAAATATTTTGGACCCAATACTGGTAAAACATACAGTGGATAGAGTGGAAAAGAAAAAAACTAAAGAAACTTTTGTATCTTTCTAGTTTTTTGGGACCAAAAAAAAGATAAAGTATATGAACAACTGAGAGAATTTTTGAGATAATCCTGTGGCAGCAAATTCTGCCTGACATGTCTATAGGATATTTCTTCCAATTAAGAAGGCAGCTGTCATATTCCCTGGCTTGATGATATTTTCACAAAACAATTGCTTCTCCTTGCCCTGAGTGAGTAGATAACTAGAATTTCTAGAAATGTTTATCAATAGAATGTGGAAGGAAAGTCTACCTTGATTATCTTTGATTTAAGTTACCATACTTTCTATTCAGTTAAGGCATATCCTATAAAAGAGCATTCAGAAAGGGAAAAATGAAAGAAAAATAATGATGTTTTTAATATAGCAGTAGAGATTTGGATTATTGTGGTATAGTAAAATATCATGTTTCATATATTTACATGAAATTTGTGACTTTGCTTGGAAAAGTGGAAAGGGGGAGAAGGAAAGGAAGTAATGAAGAAATAGAGGCAAAGATTAAGTAGGAAAAGGGAAAATGAAAGGAAGGAGGAAGAAAATAAAAAAAAGAATTAAGGAAAGGGGAAAATAAAAAGAGAAAGGAAAGGGAAAAGAAGGGAGGAAAGAGTAAAAGAAGAGAAAATAGTTGAAGCTGTATTAGTTCTGAGACAATGTATTTGGATGTTTTTGTGAATAGTGTTGCTATTATGACCATTTTTTTCTGCTTTGGATTGTAATGTTAATATATGACTTTTGTGGGTTTATTTTAATCTCTTTGGTTAAAGTTAAATATTATCTCAAATACTATTATTGATATTCTTAAATTTTCTAAGTGTTTGTATTAGTTATAAAGATATATCCTTTTTTGCAGGTATTATGGGGATAATAATTTCTGTCATATATTTATCACACACATATATAAGATGAATTTCTTTTTAAGATGGTTTTTAAGATCTCTATGAACAAAATAATGACATTTTATAACTTATATTAACTAAATAGCTTATTGGTTATCTTGTTAATATTGTTATTTTTTAAAAATTTTCAATAACTCACTTAAATTATTTTGAATTAAAAATGTAATTCATATCATATCAGGTTTTCATTATTATAACTTTTTTTCTCACAAATTCTGATCTTAGATCTGACAACTATAATTCAGATAAGTGAATCTGAAGTAACTCATACAAATAAAAAAGCCTTTTCCTGTACATCAAAATTTATTTAATTTTATTTTCATGATGTTATTTGTTGCCTACCATATCCAGCACCTACAAATTTATGCAATTAATAAGTATTTATCAACTGCCAGTTTGTTCCAGGTGATATGCTATATATACTGTGGATACAAAAAAAGGAAAAAGAGAGACCATGGCCTCAATGAGTTTCCAGTCAAATGGGAGAGAAAACAAGCAAACAAATATTGGGTAACACACTATATCCAGGATAGAAAGAAATAATATAAGAAGACATTTGGAATACATTTGAAAAGGCTTCCTGTGGAAGATGAAATTATAACTGGAGGGAACTAATTGAATTTAGGGAAGCTAGAAGACAAAGAAGAGGGAGATCTTTTCAGATATGGAAGAAAGCCAGAGAGCAGAGAGAGATTATTTTCTTAGACTAGCAGAGTCCTTTGTCATTTGATTAAATACTATATGTTTTAATTGTAAGAAAAGTAGAATAGTAAGACAGTCTAGGTTATAAAGGGATTTAAAAACTGAGCATATAATTTTGTTTTTGATCCTGATAATATGGTTAGAACTCTGCTTCAAGAAAATCATGTTCATAGATAAATATAGGATAGAAATTTGCAGCAATCAGATTCACTAGAAAATAATGCATTTATCCAGGCATGAGGTGATGAGGGACTGTAATAGAATGGTAAATGTCAAAGAAAAATAAGAGAGTAAAAGTCAGAGATATTGAAAAGATGAAATCAATATGTTGGGATAGTAGATTACATGTGGGAGGGGTTAAAATATAGCAAAGAGTTAAAGATGATGTTTAAATGTGATGCTGAGGTACTGGAAGGATTGTAATGCCTTTTTTATTAATAGAGAAATTAGAGAGGGAAAGATTAATAGCAAAAGATAATGAATTAAATTTTGGATTTATTGAATTTAAGATGTTACATTAGAACATTTACATAGTTTGTAGTCTGAAAGTTAGTTGGAGATAAAAGTTTGGAAAGCAGTAGAAAGGTTGGGATAAGATAGGTAGATATGAGAATCATTAATATAGAGATGGTAATTAAATTCATTGGAGTTGATGAGATCACCAAGTGAAATAATATATAGAAGGAGAGGAAAAAGAAATGAAAAGAAGAAAAGACGATGTTTTTTTTTTCTTTTTAGACTAGTATTCATGACATAGATTATATGGGAAAAATGAATCAATGAATGAATGAAAAACATAAAGTGCATATGAGCAAAATACTGTGTTAAATGCTGGGCATACAAATATAAAAATATGACAATCCAAGCTGTCAAAGAGTTCACATTCCAATAAAAAAGATAACAAATGTGGAAGATTTTAGCTGCAAGTCAGATGGAAAATCTCTCACTCCTAAAATGCTGTGAAAAAGTGCATGTTAATGTTTCTTTTAAAATGTATAATATATAACTCTTTGAACTTTGTTGTTTCTTTCTTCTAAACCATACTTTCCACATAATTTTCAGATTTTTTCTTATTCCCACATTTTTCAATTGATTCTGTAGGTATTAGAATGCATATCAATTTTCATGGGTCTTTTCAAATTCTTAATATGAATTCTCTCCTACATTTCTCATTAATTAGTTTGATTTCTAAGGTAGAATATTTTAATGGTGAACTTTTTTTTTTTTTTTTGCAAAAATTTATAAGTAGTACTTCAGTACTTGATGAACAAATGCCCCATGGAATAGCATTTCATATAGCTTTTGGGCACTGCATTAAGTCTGTTATGCGAAATCCTTACTTTGACTCTGCAAAGAGAATCCTTGAAACATCCTGCAACTTAACTTGAAATACTTTTTTTTTTCATCTTGATTCCTCTAGGTCAAGAATATCAAGATTAATATGAATCTTTCCTCCAACAATGTGTTCACTTGTTTCTCATTCTTTAAGGATTTCACATTTAGAAAACCTATATTCAAATAAAATTTGTTGCCAGCCCAAAAACTGTCATTTCAAGTACCTTAGCCCCTTCTCCTTTTTTGTTTTTCTTTCTTCGTCCCTTCCTTCATTGCTTTTTTTATGTAGTTTCTTTCTTTCTTCCTTCCTTCCTTCCTTCCTTCCTTCCTTCCTTCCTTCCTTCCTTCCTTCTTCCTTTCATCCTTCTTCCTTCCTTCCTTCCTTCCTTCCTTCCTTCCTTCCTTTCTTTTTTCCTTTCTTTCTTTCTTGATTTCTTTCTTTCTTTCTTCCTTTTTTTCTTCCTTTCCTTCTCTTCTTCCCTTCTTCCTTCCTTCCTTGTCCTTCCTTTTCTTCTTCTTTCTTTCTTTCTTTCTTTCTCATTCTGAATTTCAGAGAAATAGTAAGTTACACGGGCATTGCAGGTATATGCATACAAACAAATTATCATTCAGTTAATAGTCTCATCCACATTTTTCCTTTGATTTCCATTCTGATGGTGAGTCTCACTTGGCATTTAACTTTATTCCTATTCCAGCATCAATAATTTTTTTCAAGACTTGGATTTGATAACCAGTTAGCTGTGAACTCCCTGGTATGGGGAAACCATCTTTCTTTGAATCTTTACCTTCTTAATGAAATGTATCATGCTTTTGAAACCATAAATACTTTGCCCATCTGTCATTCTAAAGTCATAAAAATATACACGTACTTTTGTGATCAATTTGCCCTAACATCTAACCCATACCCTACAATGAAGAGGTAACAATCTAGTTTATTCTGGATTCTAAAGAGAAATAGTTCATATTTATATTATGCTTTAAGATTTATAAATTGATTTTCTAACTTTAGTCCTTCCAGGTAGCTAATATTAGCAGGGAGTGGAAATTATCTATTTCAACAAAATATAAATTGAGTCTTAGATGAAGTGATTTGGACAAGGTCACAAATCAGTCAGTCATTATTCAGTTGTGTGCTTTGTTCTTTTAGTGAAGGGGAAAAATTATATATATAAAACAAACAAAAAACCAAATAACAAAAACCAAGTATAACATAAGAGTAATTTTCAAGGTAGCTATTTTTAGTCAATGATTTTCTTTTTAGAAATTGTTTAAAGTATAAGACTACACATTTAAAGTAAGAATTTTCATTTTTTGCTAATCAAATTGAAACTGTATTAAAAATATAAACTTTTATTTGACAAATGTGTTTTCACACACAAAAAAAGCAAAAAACAAAAAAAAACAAACAAAAACAAAAACAAAAATCAAAAAATCTTGTATTTCCTGCCCCACAAAGATTTTTGATCTTTTTATCCCTTATCTTCTTAGGAGTCATTCAGGGTATTAATTAATTAGTGATTGAAATTGCAAATATTTTAATTCCGCAGTTTTCCCTTGACATATACATAAAATGTCTAATAAGAAAATATACGCTTCTTTTGAAATTATAAGTGAAAGGACTCTTGCTAGAGTGTGTATATCTTTACACATGTGCCCATTTTAAAAATCATTCAATATTTTATAATCCTATTTTTGAAAATAGTTAGCATGTATTTCCAAATAATTCATTGATAGAATATTACTTATTCACTTATTAAGAAAGGTATTTACTCTCATAGAAAAGAACTTATGTCATGATGCAAGATACCTAAATTTACTATTGTAAATCTGGTTTAGGTGTGTCAAGCTTTTCTTAACATTGCATTAATCATCAAAAGATCTATAACTTAATTCTCCATTATTATGTTGGATAGAAACTGGGACAAGAAGATCTATGGATAAGAAAATAATTTATGACCAAAGAATTGAGTGCATACATTACAGGATGTAAATGAATAATTTTGATTACATTAAATTAAAAAGGTTTTGTATAAGTAAAATGAATTAAATCAACATTGGAACGAAAGTAGAAAACTGAGAGGGGCAAAGGATAAATTACAGAATGTTTCTCTGATAAAGGCTTCATTTCTCAAATATATAGAGAACTGAGTCAATTTCATAAAAATGAAAATCATTCTTCAATTGATAAATGGTAAAATGTTACAAATAGGCAGATAGCAGAAGATATCAAAAGTACCTATAATTATATGAAAAAAATTCTCTAAATCACTATTAATCAGAGAAATGCAAATTAAGGTATTTCCACATACCAAAATGGTTAATATGACAGAAAAGGCACCTGACAAATGTTGAAAGGATGGGGGGAAATGAGCCTATGTACTCTACTAGTAAAGTTATAAACTGATCCAGCTATTATAAAACTATACTCAAAGGACTATAAAACTTCATATATCATTTGACCCAGCAATATCACTATCTGGTCTTTATCCCAAAGAGATAATAAAATAAAAATGATCTATATATACAAAAAGTATTTTAGAAGCTCTTTTTGTTGTGGAAAAAAATTGGAAATTGAGGGGATGCTCATCAATGGAGAATGGCTGAATAACTTGAAAATATGTTTATGAAAAATATTATCATGCTATATAACAAATGATGATCGAGATGCTTTCAGAAAATCCTGAAAAAATATAAATGAACCAGTGCACAGAGATGTGAGTAAAACCAGAACCCCTTATCCAATAAAAACATTAATGGAAAGATTATCCCCTCTGTGAATGAATTAACTAAGCATAGCAAAATACAGTGATCCAAGATATTTCCAAAGAACTCATGATTAAAAAAATGTTTTCTACCCCCAAAGAACTGATGCTATCTTAACGCTGAACTATTTTTCTTTTACTTTCTTTTTCTTGTTTATTATTTTGTGTCTCTGGTTTCTTACACAGCATGGATATATAGAAATATATTTTACACAACCACATATATACAATAAAAATGAACTTAACTTCTCAAGGAAAGAGAAGGTATGAGAGAGAAGGAGATCATTTGGAACTCAGTATTTTGAAAATTAATGTTACAATGATTTACATATGTAACTGGAAATAATACCAAAAAAAAAAATACAACAAAAACCAAGAACCTAGGAAAGGACCTTTAACAGTATTACTTCCAATATAGTAAGTAATGTCAGGAACAATACTGACATTGGGAATAAAGCCATCAGAGCTTACATTACTATTCAGCAACAAAGCCTAAGTACCCATTTGCTCATCAATAAGTACTCACTTAGTCTTTAATAAGGAAGCACATTTTTAATTCCATTGGGAAATTCTAAAAAGTTTTTTAAGTGGGTGACTTTCTAGATGATATAACTCTATTAACTCAATTCAAATGAAATTACTTTCCTATTTCAGCATGAAGCAAATCTTATTTATGGCAAAGTAGAAGAGGAAGAAAAGAAAAAGATGCATTGATTATTCTCTACCAAAATGTTTACAGTAATTCTTCATTTTGTAGCTAAGTTCAAACTAAGCAATTGCTAATGTAGTTTTTCTTTGGAAAAATTATGCATGAGAGTGAAGATAATAAAGTTAGTTCTAAATTCTTATTTCAAATGGCTGGCATCTATAACTAAGGAAGAATGCTACAATTTAGATAAAATATGAACTGATAAATATTTAAAATTTGAGTGTGAAGAGAAAGAGTAGATAGAAGAATGGATAAGGGGGAGTAACTCAAGAAGGGAGAAAAGGAAACATACAGATATGGATAGATATGAAAGATATAAACATGAGATTTAGAGAAAGAAATAGAGTCACAGAATCAGAGAGACAAAGACAAGGAGCAGGGAGGGAGAAGAAGAAAAGATAGAGAGGTGAAGGTGGAAGTAAAGAAGTGGTGGAAAAGACATGGAAGTCTTGAGGGATAAGGCACCTTAGCAATGTTTGGGGGTCCCCAGGTCAGTGTCGCAGGTATGGCAAAAAAAAATTCACAGACCCAGTCTTGAAGTTAAGTGGGCAAAGTGTTTATTTTGCTGATAATAGCGAATTAGATTTCTGAAGGGAGTTAAGCAAGGAATCAAAGGAAAGGGGGATAGATTTATACAAAGTTGGATCAGAACTTCAGGTTACTTATTTGTTAATTTTATGGTTTACAAGTAAGTTTGAGGGATGTTCTATTCCAGGAACTTGGCTATTACTGATCAACAGATAATATTTGATATTTTTGTAGATTCACTATTGTCTCAGGGACTTGGTCATTACTAATCAACAGGTTATATTTGACAGTCAGTTATGTTTGTAGGATTATTCTAAGGCCAGAAGACTTTGAAATCATTGAAAGATAGATTGTTAGTATATCTAAGAGAAAAAATAAACAAAACATCACTACATTCCCAAGCCAGAATACATAAATAATCATTAACACACAAGAGCACTTTTAAGTCAAAGGGCTTCAGGACTATATTACATTCCTAGGCCAGAGGACTTTTTTAATCACTGACAGGCAAGAGTACTCTCAGGTCAAAGGGGATTCAGAGTCAATAATATCTACCCTACATCAGAAGGAAAGGAGGAAGAGGAGGAAAAAGGTGGAAGGAGATGGGATAAAAAAGGAAAGTAAATAGGAAAAGGAAATCAAAGGTTGAGAAGTAGAAAGAACAGAGAATAATTGCAAGTCAAGATATCATCCTATAATCCTTGACCAGGTATAATATATATGAATTTTGTTTTAATTAACAAAATATTAATGTATTATTATTATTTTTTTTTTTAGTGAAAGCTAAGTGATGCTATGGTTAGAATACTGGCCTGGAGTCTGGAAGATTCATCTTCCTAAATTCAAATCTAACTTCAGATACTTACTAGTTGTTTGAACCTTGGCAAGTCACTTAACCCTGTTTGCCTCAGTTTCCTTATGTGTAAAATGAGTTGGAAAGGATACAGCAAAACATTCAAGTGCCTTTGTAAGAAAACTCCAAATGGGATCACAAAGACTGAAAATGTGGGAAAAATATTTTTTCACATTTTTCATGACACAGTGAATAGAGAGTTGGCCACAAAGTCATGAAGACCTGTAGGAGAAATAGGAGAAATTAGGCTTTCACAGATATTGTCAAAATAGGATGAAGGGAAGAGTGAAATATCTTGTTAAGATATCTGTAACAAATCACCATGTTAGTCAAGGAACTGGCTTAAACAACAAAATTTCTGACAAAGGGGCTCAGGCCCAAAGTGGCCCAAACTGGCTAGGGTCAATGATAGGACACAAGATTTTTGACACATGGAATGGGTGCATAAAGAGGATTCTGAATTTGCCCATTTTTTTTTTTCAGTTTGTAATTCTGACTTTAAATCCAATCAATTGTAACTAAGTGACTGTAAATCTGACCAATCTGAACTTTGAAGGGAGGGGTAAAGAACTGAATTAACAAGATTTTTTGATAATACCTGGATTCAGGTTTTGTTTCTGGCTGTATGATTCTATTAAAATCTAATAACTTCTCAGAATTCTAAGTGACTTTCTTAAATCTACAAATTGCAGAAAATGTGCTAAACTGTCTTGGGAGTTTCCTGCCTCAAAATTCCTAGGAACTTGAAAATCACAAGTTTACTTGCAACCTTTAACATATAAAACAAGAAATATTCCTCTTGGCATAACGAATACTGATCATTCGCATTGAGAACTCCTTGGTAGTTTTCTTCACATAGAAGACTACGTTAAAATCAGAAGGAAGTTTGATGAAAATTAATCTAAATTAAAGATAGCTATATGTTTATAAGTGTTATTTCCACCAACCTGTAGCAGTTGGATTGTCTTCCTCCAGACTAGAAATTTTAAGCAACTTATTCAAGCAATCATCTTTTCTGTTTCTGGTTCTATTTCATATCCAATGTCTCTCTATGACCTTTTATCTCATTCTTGCCAGACATAGACTATAGATGTAAAGCTGCTAGGTCTCCCTAGTCTTTAATTTGAACCTGCCCTCACCTTAAGTTATAAACCTATATTATCCCTTTTCATTGGCAAACTGCTAGGAAAAGAAACACACGCACACACACACACACACACACACACACACACACACACACACACACAATATCCATTGAATTTTTCTGTACTAGTCTCAAATGAATTCTGTTCTCATTTCACTTTCTTAGTATCTTTGTCAGTGTTGAAATTAGGGTGAGATGATGGGATATTTGGCTAAGGTTAGGACTTTTCTAAGAAGGGAAGTACAATATTGATGTCTGGGCTGGATGAAATTACTACAAATTGGGGCCAGTGAGTTCCTTAAAAGGCTCCCTGTGTGTAGTTCATGCATATCTCTGGCTCAGATTATTTCTTGTGGAAAAGAAGAAGAGGTGATGGCTTTATCAATTTAGCATAGGGGTGGTAGTAATGCCTGCCCCTGCCTACAATAGTCATGTTTTAGGGTCTGCAATATTCCAGTGTTCCTCCCAAGGGAAGGAAAGGCGGGGGTGGGGGGGAAGAGATTACCTAGTGCCTACTTAGTGTCACTTATCATGCTAAGTATTTTTAAAAAATATTTTATTTCACTTTTTCTCTCAATAAATATGCACCGCAATTGTTATTATTCTCCCTTTACGCATGAATAAAATGAGGTAAATAGAGGTTAATGTACTTTCAGGATCACATATTTATAAGTATCTGAGATTTGATTTGAATTCAGATCTTCTAGACTGCAAGCACAATGCTGTATCTCATATGCTACTATCTCCCTCCAAGAAGAGAATACAGTCTAAGGACAATTGTTAAGCTTTCTGAAAGTGCCAATTCCCCTAAAAAAAAAGAAAGAAAATGGCTACATTTGGATTTAGTGGTCGGTAAACAAGACAGTGGATAAAGCACTAGACTTTGAGACAAAAATCTATGAGTTCAAATTCAGTCTCATACACTTGCTCTGTTACATTGGACAACTCACTTAACTGTTGTTGTCCTCACTTTGCTCATCTATAAAATAGGCATAAAATAGTACCTCTCCCAGAGTTCTTTTGAAATTCATAGAAGCTAATATTTGTAAAGGGCTGGAAAACACTGATGTGTTACATAAACATTACTTAGTATTATAATTATTAACATAACATTTTTCAATATGCTGCAAAGTGACAATGATCATGTATAATTTTCTAAATTTCATTTAATTTTTTTTTCTTCCTATGCAAGTCTATTTACCACAATCCATTGTTCTTCCTCTATATGGATGAACTAACTTGGTGTTTTGTCCATTCAATGGGGTATCAAAAAATGGACAATTTTTCTTATTTATTTTATATTTAAATATTTTTCTTCTGTAAATTACCAGGTTGATCATTTCTACTTTTGTTTTTATCTCTGATTGAGTAAATCCTGTATTATTCCAGCACTTAAAACAATTAACAACAGTACTTGGAGCAATTTTCCATTTATGTGGATTTTGTGACAGAAATAATTTAAGAATGTTGTGATCATTTTTTGCTCAATATATATTTTCATGCTTTATGTCTTATTGCTAAGACAATTGCTAAAACGTAAAGAATGAATGAACTACTGAACACATATATTGTATCTAGGATATATTGTGACATATTTAACATGTATAGGACTGCTTGCCTTATGGGGGAAAGGGTGGAGGGAGGGAGAGGAAAAGATGGAACAGAAGTGAGTGCAAGGGATAACTTTGTAAAAAAAATTACCGAGGCATAGGTTCTGTCAATAAAAAGTTATAATTATAAAAAAAGAATGAATGAACTAAATTATTTTTGCTTGCATCTCTAAAGAGACCTAATATGATTTTTAACATGTGCAGTAATATACAGCTGGGGGAAGCCCTGGTCTCAGTCTTTCTCTATTAAATCAAATAATTTTAGTCAACCAAAAATAAAATATATTGATCTTAGAATCAGAGATTCTTATTTAATTCCTATATAATGAGTTATAAAAATATTTTCAAAAACTTGCTTTTTACTCTTGCCTTGTCACATTTTTATCAAGAATATCACTAATGTATGGGTGGATAATTTTTATAAAGCTTTTATAGAAATAAGAAGATAGGCAAAGTAATAGTTATCTTTTAACAAATCATTTTTAAAGAAAATAATTCTTATTTTTTTTCAAATCAATATTTTTTTTAATACTTCACAAATCTTAAAATGTTTTCAAATTTGTATTATCTCTGCAATTTTTTGGGGTGTGATAATTAAAACACACTTCTGATCTATTTTTTTTCTTACTACCTTTATTTTCTTAGTGCCATCTCTTCACATAAATCAATGAATAAGTCCAAATGTTGTATCTTCTTGGTTATCTTTAACTGAAATCTCACCTTTTTACTAAAGCTTTCTCCAACCCCTCTTAATTCTAGTTCCTTTCCTCTATTATTTTCTATCCATCCTGTCAATTGTTTGCTTGGCCTATTTTGCTACATATTGCCTTCCTTATTGGATTCTGAACTCCCTGAGGATAGGAATGTTGTCTTGCCTCATTTTCTTTTTCTTTTCTTTTTTTTCTTGAAGGACAGAATTTTTTAAAATAACTTTCTATTGACAGAACCTATGCCAGGGTAATTTTTTACAACATTATCCCTTGAATTCATTTCTGTTTTGATTTTTCCCCTCCCTTCCTTCACCCATTCCCCCAGATGGTAGGCGGTCCTATACATGTTAAATAGGTTACAGTATATCCTAGATACAATATATGTGTGCAGAAGCAAACAGTTCTCTTGTTGCACAGGGAGAATTGGATTCAGAAGGTATAAATAACTCGGGAAGAAAAACAAATATGCAAGCAGTTTACATTCATTTCTCAGTGTTCTTTCTTTGGATGTAGCAGCTTCTGTCTATCGTTGATCCAATTGAAACTGAGTTAGATCTCTTTGTCGAAGAAATCCACTTCCATCAGAATACATCCTCATACAGTATAGTTGTTGAGGTATATAATGATCTCCTGGTTCTGCTCATTTCACTTAGCATCAGTTCATGTAAGTCTCACCAATCCTCTCTGTATTCATCCTGCTGGTCATTTCTTACAGAACAATAATATTCCATAACATTCCTATACTCAGCCATTCTTCAAGTGATGGGCATCCATTCATTTTCCAGTTTCTAGCCACTATAAAAAGGGCTGCCACAAACATCTTGGCACATAGAGGTCCCTTTCCCTTCTTTAGTATCTCTTCGGGGTATAAGCCCAGTAGAAACACTGCTGGATCAAAGAGTATGCACAATTTGATAATTTTTTGAGCACAGTTCCAAATTGTTCTCCAGAATGTCTGGATGTGTTCACAATCCCACCAATAATGTATCAGTGTCCCTGTTTTCCCACATCCCCTCCAACATTCCGCATTATCTTCCCTGTCATTCTAGCCAATCTGACAGATGTGTAGTGGTATCTCAGAGTTGTCTTAATTTGCATTTCTCTGATTAATAATGATTTGAAGCATATTTTCATATGGCTAGAAATAGTGTCAATTTCTTTGTCTGAGAATTGTCTGTTCATATTCTTTGACCATTTATCAATTGGAGAATGGCTTGATTTCTTATAAATTAAAGTCAATTCTCTATATATTTTGGAAATGAGGCCTTTATCAGAACATTTGACTGTAAAAAATGTTTTTCCAGTTTATTGTTTCTCTTCTAATTTTGTCTGCATTAGTTTTGTTTGTACAAAAACTTTTCAATTTGATATAATCAAAATTTTCTATTTTGTGGTCAATAGTGATCTATAGTTCTTCTTTGGTCATAAATTCCTTCCTCTTCCACAGGTTTGAGAGGTAAACTATCCTATGCTCTTCCAATTTATTTATAATCATATTCTTTATGCCTAGGTAATGAACCCATTTTGACCTTATCTCGGTGTATGGTGTTAAGTGTGAGTCAATGCCTAGTTTCTGTCATATTAATTTCCAATTTTCCCAGCAATTTTTGTCAAATAATACATTCTTTTCCCAAAAACTGGGGTCTTTGGGTTTGTCAAACACTAGATTATTAAAGTTATTGGCTATTTTGTCCTTTGAACCTAATCTATTCCATTGATCAACTAGTCTATTTCTTAGCCAATACCAGATAGTTCTAATAACTGCTGCTTTATAATATAATTTTAGATCTGGTTCAGCTAGGCAACCTTCATTTGATTTTTTTTCATTAATTCCCTTGAAATTCTTGATCTTTATTTTTCCATATGAACTTTGTTGTTATTTTTTCTAGGTCATCAAAATAGTTTTTTTTGAGAGAGTGGAGCCACGATGCTGGAGAAGGCACATGTGACTTTCTAAGCTCCTCTCTTACCCTAATTATCAATATTACATTAAGCCTCAAAAATAGGCTTAACTGCTACAACTCATAAAGATTAGAAGTATAACAACTCACCAGCCAAAAATAATTCAGAGTCTCGCCAGATAAGGTTTGTCTTCAGGCCACAGAAAAGATCAGAGCAAGCAGGGAGAAGACTAGAGTAGTGGAGCCCCAAACCGGAAATGAGAGCACAAATCGCAGCACAAGCTCACAGCCCCACCCAGAAGTACGGGGCTTTTGCTTGGGGCAGTTGCAAACCTGCACAGCAGGAAGTCAAAAAAGCAGGGGTAGCCATCCTTATCTCAGATCAAGCAAAAGCAAAAATTGATCTAATTAAAAGAGATAAGGAAGGACACTATAGGATAGCATAGACAACAAAACAATATCAATACTAAATATATATGCACCAAGTGGTATAGCATCTAACTTCCTAAAGGAGAAGTTAAGAGAGCTGCAAGAAGAAATAAACAGCAAAACTATAATAGTGAGAGGTCTCAACCTTGCACTCTCAGAATTAGACAAATCAAACCACAAAACAAATAAGAAAGAAATTAAAGACGTAAATAGAATATTAGAAAAGTTAGGTATGATAGATCTTTGGAGAAAATTGAATGGAGACAGAAAGGAATATGCTTTCTTCTCAACAGTTCATGAAATCTATTCAAAAATTGACCATATATTAGGACATAAAGACCTCAAATTAAATGCAAGAAGGCAGAAATAGTAAATATTTCCATTTCTACTTCCCTTTTTATGTTATATCAGTTAAATCTAATTATACATGTGGTTTTTATGTATATCCACAATAGAAATACAGTTCCCATGAGTTCCTTTTACCTTTTTCTACTATTGTTTAAGTCTGGTTTTTTCCTTAGAAACAAATGGAATTCCTCTGTTTCATTAAATGTCCATCTTCTTCCACGGAAAAAAATGCTCAGCTTAGCTGGGTAGTTTATTCTTGGCTGCATTCCAAGTTCTTTTGCCTTTTGGAATATCAGATTCCAAGCCCTTCAATCCTTTAATGCTGAGGCAGCCGGATCTTGAGTGACCCTTATTGTGGCACCTCGATATTTGAATTGTTTTTTCCTGGCTGCTTGTAATATTTTTTCCTTAGTCTGAAAATTCTGAAATTTGGCCACAATATTCCTTGGAGTTTTTATTTTATTGTCTTTTTTAGAAGGTGTTCAATGAATTCTTTCAATGCCTATTTTACCATCTGTTTCTATTACATCTGGGCAGTTCTCTTTGATGAATTCCTGTAAAATAGTATCTAGGCTCTGTTTTTCATCATAATTTTGGGGAAGTCCAATGATCCTCATTTTATCTCTCCTAGATCCATTTTCAAGGTCTGTTGTTTTTCCAAGTAAATATTTGATGTTTTTTCCTAATTTTTCATTTTTTTGGTTTTGCTTGACTGATTGTTGATGTCTCAATGAATCAGTCATTTCTATTTGTTCAGTGAGTTATTTTCTTCATTAGTTTTTTTTTTTTTTACTTCTTTTTGTATATGTCCAATTGAGTTTTTAAATGAGTTGTTTTGCTCTATGGAATTTTTTTCCATTTCCCTAATTTTTTTTTTTTTTTGTGAGTTATTTTCTTTTTCCAATTCACATATTCTGTGTCCCTGCACTTCTTGGAAGTTTTTTTACTTTTTCCAATTCACATTTCAGGAAGTTGTTGCTCTCTTACATAGCTTCTCTTTCCTTTCCCCATTTTTCTTCTAGTTCTCTTTTTTTTTTTTTTTTTTTATAGCTTTTTTTTTTTTTTTTACAAAACATATGCATGGATAATTTTTCAACTTGACCCTTGCAAAATCTTCTCTTCCAAATTTTCCCCTTCTTCCCCACACTCCCTCCCCTAGATGGCACGTAGTCCAATACATATTAAATATGTTTTTTTTTTTTTTTTAATAATTACATTATATTGACACTCGTTTCTGTTCCGATTTTTTTTCCCCCTCCCTCCCTCCACCCCCTCCCCTAGATGGCAAGCAGTCCTTTATATGTTGGATATGTTGCAGTATATCCTAGATACAATATATGTTTGCAGAACCGAACAGTTCTCTTGTTGCGTAGGGAGAATTGGATTCAGAAGGTATAAATAATCCGGGAAGAAAAACAAAAATGCAGATAGTTTACATTCGTTTCCCAGTGTTCTTTCTTTGGGTGTAGCTGCTTTTGTCCGTCATTTATCAATTGAAACTCAGATCTCTTTGTCAAAGAAATCCACTTCCATCAAAACATGTCCTCATACAATATCGTTGTCGAAGTGTATAATGATCTCCTGGTTCTGCTCATCTCACTTAGAATCAGTTCATGTAAGTCTCGCCAGTCCTCTCTGTATTCATCCTGCTGGTCATTTCTTACAGAACAATAATATTCCATAACATTCATATACCACAATTTACCCAGCCATTCTCCAATTGATGGGCATCCATTCATTTTCCAGTTTCTAGCCACTACAAACAGGGCTGCTACAAACATTTTGGCACATACAGGTCCCTTTCCCTTCTTTAGTATTTCTTTGGGATATAAGCCCAATAGAAACACTGCTGGATCAAAGGGTATGCACAATTTGATAATTTTTTGGGCATAATTCCAGATTGCTCTCCAGAATGGTTGGATTCGTTCACAACTCCACCAACAATGCATTAGTGTCCCAGTTTTCCCGCATCCCCTCCAACATTCATCATTATTTTTTCCTGTCATCTTAGCCAATCTGACAGGTGTGTAGTGGTATCTCAGAGTTGTCTTAATTTGCATTTCTCTGATCAATAATGATTTGGAACACTCTTTCATATGAGTGGTAATAGTTTCAATCTCATCCTCTGAAAATTGTCTGTTCATATCCTTTGACCATTTATCAATTGGAGAATGGCTTGATTTCTTATAAATTTGAGTCAGTTCTCTATATATTTTGGAAATGAGGCCTTTATCAGAACCTTTAACTGTGAAAATGTTTTCCCAGTTTGTTGCTTCCCTTCTAATCTTGTTTGCATTAGTTTTATTTGTACAAAAGCTTTTTAATTTGATGTAATCGAAATTTTCTATTCTGTGATCAGTAATGGTCTCTAGTTCATCTTTGGTCACAAATTTCTTTCTCCTCCACAAGTCTGAGAGATAAACTATTCTATGTTCCTCTAATTTATTTATAGTCTCGTTCTTTATGCCTAGGTCATAGACCCATTTTGATCTTATCTTGGTATATGGTGTTAAGTGTGGGTCCATGCCTAATTTCTGCCATACTAATTTCCAATTATCCCAGCAGTTTTTATCAAATAATGAATTCTTTTCCCAGAAGTTAGGGGCTTTGGGTTTGTCAAACACTAGATTGCTATAATTGACTATTCTGTCTTGTGAGCCTAGCCTTTTCCACTGATCCACTAATCTATTTCTTAGCCAATACCAAATGGTTTTGGTGACTGCTGCTTTATAATATAATTTTAGATCAGGTACAGCTAGGCCACCTTCATTTGATTTTTTTTTCATTAATTCCCTTGAGATTCTCGACTTTTTATTGTTCCATATGAATTTTGTTGTTATTTTTTCTAGATCAATAAAGTATTTTCTTGGAAGTCTGATTGGTATAGCACTAAATAAATAGATTAGTTTAGGGAGGATTGTCATCTTTATTATGTTCGCTCGGCCGATCCAGGAGCACTTAATATTTTTCCAATTATTTAAGTCTGACTTTATTTGTGTGGAGACTTTTTTATAATTTTGCTCATATAATTCCTGACTTTCCTTTGGTAGATAGATTCCCAAATATTTTATGGTATCAACAGTTATTCTGAATGGAATTTCTCTTTGTATCTCTTGCTGTTGGGTTTTGTTGGTGATGTATAAAAATGCTGAGGATTTATGGGGATTTATTTTGTAGCCAGCTACTTTGCTAAAATTATGAATTATTTCCAATAGCTTTTTGGTAGAATCTCTGGGGTTCTCTAGGTATACCATCATATCATCTGCAAAGAGTGATAGTTTGGTTTCCTCATTGCCTACTCTAATTCCTTTTATATCTTTCTCGACTCTTATTGCCGAGGCTAGTGTTTCTAATACGATATTAAATAATAATGGTGATAGTGGGCAGCCTTGCTTCACTCCAGATCTTACTGGGAAAGGTTCCAGTTTTTCCCCATTGCATATGATGCTTACTGATGGTTTTAAATATATGCTCCTGACTATTTTAAGGAAAAGTCCATTTATTCCTATGCTCTCAAGTGTTTTTATTAGGAATGGATGTTGGATTTTATCAAATGCTTTTTCTGCATCTATTGAGATGATCATGTGGTTTTTGTTTGTTTGGTTATTGATATAGTCAATTATGCTAATAGTTTTCCTAATATTGAACCAGCCCTGCATTCCTGGTATAAATCCTACTTGGTCATAGTGTATTATCCTGGTGACAATTTTCTGTAATCTTTTTGCTAATATTTTATTTAAGATTTTAGCATCAATATTCATTAGGGAGATTGGTCTATAATTTTCTTTCTCTGTTTTCAGCCTACCTGGTTTAGGTATCAGTACCATATCTGTGTCATAAAAGGAGTTTGGTAGGACTCCTTCAATCCCTATTTTTTCAAATAGTTTATATAACATTGGAGTTAATTGTTCTTTAAATGTTTGGTAGAATTCACATGTAAATCCATCTGGTCCTGGGGATTTTTTCTTAGGGAGTTGATTGATAGTTTGTTCTATTTCTTTTTCTGAGATGGGACTGTTTAGGATATTTACTTCTTCCTCTGTTAGTTTGGGCAAGCTGTATTTTTGGAGGTATTTTTCTATTTCATTTAAGTTGTCGAATTTATTGGCATAAAGTTGGGCAAAGTAACTCCTAATTATTGCTCTAATTTCCTCTTCGTTAGTGGTGAGTTCTCCCTTTTCATTTTTAAGACTAACAATTTGATTTTCCTCTTTCCTTTTTTTAATCAGATTTACTAAGGGTTTGTCTATTTTGTTGGTTTTTTCATAGAACCAACTCTTAGTTTTATTAATCAATTCAATAGTTTTTTTACTTTCAATTTTATTGATCTCACCTTTTACTTTTAGAATTTCAAGTTTAGTGTTTGACTGGGGGTTTTTAATTTGTTCCTTTTCTAGCATTTTTAATTGCAAACCCAATTCATTGACCTTCTCTTTCTCTATTTTATACAAATAGGCCTCTAGAGATATGAAATTTCCCCTTATTACCGCTTTGGCTGCATCCCATACATTTTGGTATGATGTCTCATTATTATCGTTTTCTTGGGTGAAGTTATTAATTATGTCTATGATTTGCTGTTTCACCCAATCATTCTTTAGTATGAGATTATTTAGTTTCCAATTATTTTTTGGTCTACTTCCCCCTGCTTTTTTGTTGAATGTAATTTTCATTGCATCGTGGTCTGAAAAGGATGCATTTACTATTTCTGCCTTACTACATTTGAGTTTGAGGTTTTTATGTCCTAATATATGGTCAATTTTTGTATAGGTTCCATGAACTGCTGAAAAGAAAGTGTATTCCTTTCTGTCTCCATTACATTTTCTCCAGAGATCTATCATATCTAACTTTTCTAGTATTCTATTTACCTCTTTGACTTCTTTCTTATTTATTTTGTGGTTTGATTTATCTAATTCTGAGAGTGCAAGGTTAAGATCTCCCACTATTATAGTTTTACTGTCTATTTCTTCTTGCAGCTCTCTTAGTTTCTCTTTTAAGAATTTAGATGCTACCCCACTTGGTGCATATATGTTTAATATAGATAGTGCTTCATTATCCATGCTACCCTTTAGCAAGATATAGTGTCCTTCCTTATCTCTTTTAATTAGGTCAATTTTTGCTTTAGCTTGATCTGAGATCAGGATGGCTACCCCTGCTTTTTTGACTTCACCTGAAGCATAGTAGATTTTGCTCCAACCTTTTACCTTTAACCTGCATGTATCTCCCCGCTTCAGGTGTGTTTCCTGTAAACAACATATTGTAGGATTCTGGCTTTTAATCCATTCTGCTAACCGCTTCCTCTTTATGGGGGAGTTTACCCCATTCACGTTTATGGTTAGAATGACCAATTCTGTATTACTTGCCATCTTGTTAACCCCGGTTTATGCTTTCCTCCCTTCTTTCCCCTTTCCCCCCTTCCAAGTATTAAGCTTGTGAGCACCCCTTGCTTCTCACAGCCCTCCCTTTTTAGTGTCCCTCCCCCCGCCTTAGAGTTCCTCCCCCTATCTTACCCCTTTCCCTCCCAGTTCCCGTATTCCCTTCCGCTTAGCTTATTCCTTCCCTTTCCACTTTTCCCTTCTCACTTTTCAATGAGATGGGAGAAGTTTCACCATAGATTGAATATGTCTTAAGATTTTTCACTTAAGGCCAATTCTGAAGGCAGTAAGATACCTACTATATTCATCCCCCTCCATTCTTTCTCTCAGATATAATAGGTTTCCTATGCCTCTTCATGAGATGTACTACCCCCACTTTACCCTTTTTCTGGTACAATGTCCTTTCCACATCAATTTCTAGAACAAGGTATACATGTATTCTTTATACATCTATATAGTCAAAATATAATTCCCAAGATTAATCTTTACCTTTTTAGATTTCTCTTGAGTTCTATATTTGTAGATCAAACTTTTTGTAAGTTCTGGTTTTTTCATCAGAAATAGATGAAATTCGCTTACTTCGTTGAATGTCCATCTTCTTCCCTGGAAAAAGATGCTCATTCTCGCTGGGTAAGTTATTTTTGGTTGCATACCAAGTTCCTTAGCCTTTCGGAATATCATATTCCAGGCCCTTCGATCTTTTAATGTGGATGCTGCCAGATCCTGGGTGATCCTTATTGTGGCTCCTTGATACTTGAATTGGGTTTTTCTAGCTGCTTGCAATATTTTTTCTTTCATCTGAGGGTTCTGGCATTTGGCCACTATATTCCTTGATGTTTTGATTTTAGGATCCCTTTCAGTGGGTGATCGATGAATCCTTTCAATGTTTATTTTTTCCTCTGTTCCTATGACTTCTGGGCAGTTCTCTTTGATAATTTCCTGGAAGACAGTGTCCAGGCTCTTTTTTTCATCATGTTTTTCTGGGAGTCCAATGATTCTCAGATTGTCTCTCCTGGATCTGTTTTCCAGGTCTGTTGTCTTCCCCAGAAGGTATTTCACATTTTTCTCCATTGTTTGATTTTTTTGGATTTGCTTGACTGATTCTTCTTGTCTCCTCGAGTCATTCAATTCCACTTGTTCAATTCTGATTTTCAGTGAAGTATTCTCTTCACTCACTTTTAAAAATCTTTCTCTAATTGTCCCATTGAGTTCTTTTGTTCTGTGGAATTTTTTTCCATTTCGCCAATTTTGTTTTTTAGAGAGCTGTTTTCTGTTTCCAGTTCACTAATCCTATTTTTCAAGGATTTTACTTCTTTATCCACTCTCTCTTTAACTTTCTCCAGGCTCTTTTGCCAAGCCTCCCTCTCCTTTTCCCAAGCCTCACTCTGCTTTCCCCATTTTTCTTCTAGCTCCCTTGTGAGATTTTAAATAGTTTCTTCTAGGAGAGCCTTTTGTATTGTGGACCAGCAGACTGTCTGTTATGAGTCTCTTCGGGGTTGAAAAGCTGCTCTCTTTCTGTATAGAAACTATCAATTGTCCTTTTGATATTTTTACTCATTTTTTAAAGCCTGTAGCGTCTGCCTTCAGGGCCGGGAGGTTATCAGCTCCCTCTACAGAGCAGTGATAAGTGTATATATTGGTAGCTGTTCTGCCAACCTGCTACAAAGAGCAGCGAGGTACTGGAATGCTGCGGGGAAGAGTTCCCCACATGGAAGTAATTCAGGCCTGCAGAGCCAAGTGGGGAAAGTGCCCTGCAAAGAAACCCTGCTGTGCAGGTTAACGACTGCCCTGGGACTAGACATTGAGCAGTGAGAGTTTCACTACCCCAAGCCAAATCCCGCCTGGGTCTGTGGGTATTAGCGGCTGTAAAGTGAATGGCCCTGCAGGAAGTGTCTCTGCCCCAGGGAAGCACAGTCTGCTGGGGAAGTTCTATTGCCCCAGACCAAGCCCCCCACTGTGCAGATTAGAGGCTTACCAGGCTGTGTCCCCTTGCTGTGCAGATCTGTAACTGCCCCCTGCAAAAGCTCCAAACTGCAGGATGTGGCTGCAGGGCTATGTTATGGTCTGCCTGAGTCACTTCCGAGTTGGAGTGGTTAGAGTCAGATCTCATTAAATTCTGGCATTTTTTTAGAGTACCCTCTATTTTAGGCTTTAATTTCTCTGCCAGTTGACTGCTTTGTAATCAAGGCAGAGCAATTAGCCTATAGCAGAGTCATGTCTATAACTTCTCTAGCCACAGCGATCACCCCCGCCCCGGTCTGCTCAGTACGCTAGTCTCTTGCTGCCTGCTCTAGTCTGTTCCTGATCCCTCAGGACAAACCTTTCCTGGTGATCTTCCAGATTATCTTCTGCTGGTAAATCGTGTTCTTCTAATCTTCATGGATTTAAGCAGTGAAGAGTTATTTTTGAGGCTGAATTAAATAGATGGTTGAGGGGATGAGAGGAGCTTAGAGAGTCGCGTGTGCCTTCTCCACCATCTTGGCTCCACCTCTTGCCTCATTTTCTAACTAGAACTTATCATCATGTCTGAGACATGTTAGATGCAGAGTAAATTTTTATTGATTAATTGATTCCCTGCCATCAGTGATGAAAGTAATTTATCATAGAAAGTCAGTAAGTTCTGTTCTTTTATTTCCCTGTAAATATCTATAAATGCACCTAGCTAACATGATATGGCTTACACATGCTCAACTCTTTGAGAAGGAAGAGATTTCAGAAGTCTTCTATTTTTATTCATTTTAAAGCAAGAATTCCTTCTATGATACCTTAAATAGTGATTGTCTAGTCTTTTCTTGGAGGATTATTTGGGTTTTTTGTTAAGTTTTCTATTGCCTTGCTTTCTACTTTTCTGATTTTACCATTTAATGAGGCAATGTTTTCAATCTTCTACTTTCTTCCTATGCAATGTTTGTATGCTAAATTGATATTGCCTTGGGCTACTGGGCTTTCTCCACTTAGTAAGTTGAATGTAAATATTTAGAGGCAATTTGTGGGCTGCTTTAACTTCTTGTATTGGTGTAATTAAGCTTACAGAAAAGTATGATAATGAATATATTTTAGATACACATGCATGCACACATATACATATATACATACATATATAATTTTTAAATTGATAGATCATTTGACTAGGTTAAGTTGGGGCTGCCATTACTGAAATTTGTTGTGAAATTTAGCTTCTGCACTGAGTTGTCAATGGTATAAACAATATATTAAGCAATGACTCCATAATAGTCATTTGCTATCCTTTATGTTCCATACTTGTCAAGTCAGTAATTTATAACTATTTTATATATAACTATCTTTATAATTGATGTTTATGTATGAATCTTATGAACATGCTAACAAGTTTTGAATTCATTTTAAATTACCAAACCATATATCCATAATACTTTTTTATTGTGTTCCTTTGCATCCAATTTTGAATTAAAGCTCATTGATTATCTACATATATACATATATATGCATATTTGACTTTTAAGAATTTGCTTAATTCGACTGAAATAGAGGGTTCTATATAAAAATCATATACCATTATTTACCTATATAAGTACTTCCTATAACACTCAATCTATGTCTCAACTATATTGACACTTGCCTAAGTATTGGTGGCAATAATATGTCCGTAGAAAGATAATAAATTTGTCTTCTTATTAATTCCTTTACATTTATAGGTTACTTGATATATTGTGCATAGCCGTTGTGATTATTTGAAATTCTCCTAATTTGTATCCTTTTGGCTTCCTTACTAAAATCATAAAACGGACAAAAACATACTAAGTGATGCCAAGAAATTCCTTATAGACAAATTATAAGGTAATGTGGCAGAAAATAAAGAAATAAAACATAAAATTTGGATAACCTAAAAGTCTTCAAAAAATTCGGAGATGTGTTAAAGAAACATCCTTCCTTATTATAGCATTTGAAAACTGCTGTCTTGGTAAATATTCAAGATTATTATAAATATTGCAAAATACTCATTGAGAAAAGAAGGTTCTAGCAAATGAATCAAGTTCTGAAAAATTGATGGGGTTTGGGAGAAATTGAGAGGTCATGCAACTTAGAAAAGAAAGTGTCTTTATGAAAAGCAGCTGGTAGTGATTAGATATTATTAAGATCATGTTTTCCAAATACCAATTAATCTAATATATTCAGATAAATATGGAAAGATTATGTGAATTAAAGAATTTCTGAATTAATATTTTAAGGTGATTAATTTTGTTACTTTGAACCTGAAATACACAAAACAACATGATATAATATGTTAATTTTCTCAATAAATATAACATAATTAAATTTCTTATGAGGTATGCTTTAATGAAGAGATAAGGATAGTTTATATTAATTATGTCAATCATTCATGTGTGAAGGGTACTTTTAAAATGCTTGAAAATCATTTCCTCTCTAAAATATTTAACTTTTCCCTCATAATCTTATTTATACCTTTACATTGCTTACCAAGCTATTTTTTCTAACAAAGATGAGGTGAAAATATAAACTTATCTACAGATTCTATAAGAATAGTTTAAAAAAATTAGAGGTAGTGGGTTTCAAATTAATGTGATTCTACTATAATGTATTTTTAAAATTTCCATTATCTTTCAATATTGAACTTTTTCTCCATAGTTATCTTTTCACTGCTTATATAAACATGTTGATGATTTAGTTGGTTTAGGCCATTTTTTAAATCTATGGACCTTTTCAGAAAAATTCAGCTCTAAACCATTCATTATGGCACATGAATTTTTTATAGAGTTGCTGGTTTTCAAAACAACAAATTTTCATTAAATGAATATCTAATTAATAAGACATTGTGTTAGTCACCCTTCATAAAATAGAAGACTATCAGTTTTCTGTAATTGGGGAAAAGAGAATTAAGATATACACATAAGCACATACACAGAACAACTGAATTCACTACCATAGCATGTGTAATCAAAACAACTTTCCATTTCCTTTAAATTTTCTCTACAGGAAAATAAAAAAAAAAAAGTCCTTTGATCATTTCCTCACAATATATTTACCTAATGTCTATTTTTCATCCTTTTCCACCATGACAGTGAGATTACTACAACCCTTTATTACTTGGTATACCTTTTTATTTCTTAGCCAATAGTAGATAGTTTTGATATTTACTCCCTTATAATATAGTTTAAGATCTGGTATCATTGAATTTTCTTCCTTTATATTTTTTCATTAGGTTTCTATTAAATTTCTAATATTTTGTTTTTACAAGTAAATTTTTTTTGGTAATTTAATTGGCATAGCATTGAATAAAAATTAGTTGAAATTTATGTTTTATAGTATTGGTTTGACCTATCCATAAACAATTGATATTTCTCTAATTATTTAAATCTACTTTTATTTGTATAAAGAGGGTTTTGTGATTATGTTCAAATAATTGCAATATCTGTTATGGCAGATATATTGTCATCTGTGTTGTACCATCTATAATTATTTTAATTGACATACCTACTACTATCTTTTATTATAGAATTCTTTTGGCAATATGTGAAAAATGTTGATGTTTTAAGTGAGTTTATTGTGCACCCAACTACTTTGCTGAAATAATAGTTTCAACTAGCTTTTTAGTTATATCTTCAGAATTTTCCAAATATAAAATCATTCAATCTGCCAAAAGTGATAGTTTATTACCTCATTTCTTATTCTGAGTCTTCTAATTTCTTTTTTTTCCTATTGATACTGCCAGCATTTCTAAAATAATTTTGATTGATAATGGTGACAAATAGTTTTTCCTGCTTATCTCTTTTGATTAAATCTATTTAACTTTTTCTGAGATTTTGAGTGCCATTCCTACTTTTTTTTTTAACATCAGATGAAGCATAATAATTTCTACTCCAGCTCTTTTTTATTTATTTTTATTTTTATTATTATTATAGCTTTTTATTGACAAAACAAATACATGGGTAATTTTTCAACATTGACCCTTGTAAACACTTCTGTTCCACCTTTTCCCCTCCATCGTTCCACTCCCTTCCCTAGATGGCAGGCAGTCCCATACATGTTTAAACATGTTAAAGTATATGTTAAATACAATATATGTATATATATTTATACAGTTATCTTGTTGCACAAGAAAAATAGGATTTAGAAAGAAGGTAAAGATAACCTGGGAAGAAAAAGAAAAACAAAAATGCAAGCAAACAACAACAGAAAGAGTGCAAATGTTAAGTTGTGGTTCACACTCATTTCCCAGTGTTCTTACACCAGGTGTAGCTGGTTCTGTTCATCACTGATCAGTTGGAACTGATTTGGATCCTCTCATTGACGAAGACAGCCACTTCCACCAGAATTGATCCTATACACAAATTGACTATATATTAGGATATAAAAACTTCAAATTCAAATGCAGAAAGGCAGAAATAGTAAATGCATCCTATTCAGATCATGATACAATGAAAATTACATTCAATTAAAGGCCAGGGGGAAATAGACCAAAAATAATTGGAAACTAAATAATTTCATCCTAAAGAATGATTGGGTCAAACAGCAAATCTTAGACAATTAATAATTTCACCCAAGAAAATGACAATAATGAAATGATTTACCAAAATGAGTGGGATGCAGCCAAAGTGGTAAAAGGGGGAAATTTCATATCTCTAGAGGCCTACTTGTATAAAACAGAGAAAGAGAAAATCAATGAATTAGGCTTGCAACTAAAAAAACTAGAAAAAAAACAAATTAATCCCCTATGATCAAACACTATACTTGAAATTCTAAAAATAAAAGGAAAGATTAATAAAATTAAAAGTTTAAAAAACTATTGAATTAATAAATAAAACTAAGAATTGGTTCTATGAAAAAACCAACAAAATAGATAAACCCTTGGTAAATTTGATTAAAAAAAGCAAAGAGGAAAGTCAAATTGTTAGTCTTATAAAATAGGAAATTAGGGCAATAATTTCGAGTTACTTTGCCCAACTTTATGCTAATAAATTTGATAAGTGAAATGGATGAGTATCTTCAACAATATAGGTTGCTCAGATTAACAGAGGAAGAAGTAAATTGGAATAAATAATACCATTTTAGAAAAAGAAATTTTAAAAAAGCTATTAATCAACTTCTTAAGAAAAAATTCCCACGACAAGATGGATTTACATGTGAATTCTAACAAACATTTAAAGAACAAACAAATCCAAAGTTATATAAACTACTTTAAAAAAATAGGGATTGAAGGAATCCTACCATATTCCTTTTATGACACAGATATGTTACTGATACCTCCAATTCTTTTTTAAGCTTTGGGTATTTGCCAATTTTTGTTTTGCTTCTTTTAAGACACATTGGTGGGGACTTCTGGCCAAAATGGCAGAGAGGACACCCGCATCTGCTTAAGCTCCATGTTTTCTCTCAGAAAAAAATTATTTCATGACAAGCCTCAGAATTAGTGCTTGATTAAAAAAAAAAAAACACAAATAATTAGCAAGAGAAGATATCCTTGAAATTCACCAGAAAAAGGCTATTTTTGCTCCTGTATGGGGATGGATAGATCAGGTATAAGCTGAAGGCAGGCAGTAGCAGCACACCAGACACAGTAAGGCAGGCAGCTCACAGCTGAACAGAATGAAGGGGGTGGGGTGTGATCTCAGCCTTTTCTTTGGAGAGACCTTTAACGTAGTGTTGGCTACTTTGCCCTGTCAGAAAGCCAGTAGACAAACAGAGAATCTAAAAACACAGGGGGTAAAGACTGTAACCCTGAAAAGCTAGGTTCTCTTGGGACCTGGCCACACCCACCCAGTATCTCAGCACACTCTCAGAGTCTCAGAGTGCAGAAGCAGTGCAGCAATTGCTATCCTCTTAGTGTCTCGCTGAAGCTCCCTGCAATCTGTAGAGGAAACTCAATAATACCATCCAGCACCCCCCCACCCTCCTCCCGCCAAAAAAAAAGCAGACCATTTGTTTTTCTTGTTAGTTTGTTTTCTTTGACTCTATTGATAGCTTCTATATGGATAGAGAGCAGACTTTAAACCTTGAGGAGACTAAAAACAGACAGTCTCCAAATGAATCTCTAAAGGGGGATATGATCTGGTCCTCAACACATAAGACTGTCATACAAGAAATTAAAAAGGGTCTCACAAGAGAGCCAGAAGAAAATGGGAAAAGGAAAGAGAAGCTTGGCAAGAGAGTCTGCATAAGTCTAAATCTCATTTAGAGATTGAGTGGGTAAAGAAATCAAATCCTTGAAAAGCAGAATTAGTGAGTTGGAAAAATAAAATAGCTCTCTAAAAATAAAATTGGCAAAATGGAAAAAAAAATTCCATAGAACAAAACAACTCACTTAAAAACTCAATCAGACAATTAGAAAAAGATATTTAAAAGTGAGTGAAGAAAATACTTCATTGAAAATCAGAATCATTAAAAAACAAACAAATAAATAAATAAATCAGAATCAAACAAATGGAATTGAATGACTCTAGGAGACACCAAGAATAAGTTAAGCAAAACAAAAAACAAAACAAAACAAACAAACAAACAAACAAACAAACAAACAAAAAAAACAAATGAAACAATGAAAAAATGAAAAAAATGTCAAATACCTTCTTGGGAAAACAACAAACCTGGAAAGTAGATCAAGGAGAGACGATCTGAGAATTATTGGACTCCCTGAAAAATATGGTGAAAAAAAGAACCTGGACACTATTTTCCAGGAAATCATCAAAAAAGAACTGCTCAGAAGTTACAGAAACAGAGGGTAAAATAGAAATAGAAAGAATTACTTGATCATCTAATGAAAGGGAGCCTAAAATCAAAATACCAAGAAATATAGAGGCCAAAGTCCAGAATTATCAGATGAAAGAAAAAATACTGCCAGCTGCTAGAAAAAATCAATTCAAATATAGAGGAGCTACAAAATGATTGTAGGAAATAGCAGCATCCACATTAAAGGATTGAACAGCCTGGAATATTATATTCCAAAAGGGCAAGGAGCTTGGTATGAGGCCAAAAATAACGTACCCAGTCAAAATGAGCATCTTTTTCCAGGAAAGAAAGTGGATATTCAATGAAATACGTGAATTTCATCTATTTTTGATGAAAAATCCAGATCTAAGCAAAAAGTTTGAACTACAAATATAGAACTCAAGGGAAACCTAAAAGGTAAAAAGAAATCTTAGGAACTATGTTTCTGCTATAAAGATATAGAGAGAACACATGTATACTTTGTTCTAGAAACTAGAAGTAGAAAGGAAATTATATCCTGAAAAGGATGAAGAGGGGGTACTACATCTCACAAAAAGGCCAAAGCAGTAATAAGGGTAAATTTTATATCCTTAGAGGCTTACTTGAATAAAACAGAGAAAGAGAAGATCAATGAATTGGGCTTGAAACTTAAAAAGCTAGAAAAAGACCAAATTAAAAATCCCCAATCAATTACTAAACTTGAAATTCTAAAATTAAAATTAAAAATTAATAATATAGAAAGTAAAAAAAAATTGAACTAATAAATAAAACTAAGAGTTGGCATTATGAAAAAACCAATAAAATTGATAAACATTTGGTAAATCTGATTAGAAAAAGGAGAGAGGAAAATCAAATTAGTAGTCTTAAAAGTGAAAAGGGAGAACTTTCCACCAATGAAGAGGAAATTAAAGAAATAATAAGGGGTTACTTTGACCAACTTTATGTCAATAAATTTGATAGCCTAAGTGAAATGGATGACTACCTCCAAAAATACAGGCTTCCCAGATTATCAAAGGAGGAAGTAAATTGCTTAAATATTCCCATTTCAGAAAAAGAAATAGAACAAGCTATTAATCAACTCCCTAAAAAAAAAAAATTCCCGGGACCAGATGGATTTACATGTAAATTCTACCAAACATTCAAAGAACAATTACCAATGCTCTAGAAACTATTTGAAAAAAAAATAGGGAATGAAGGAGTCCTACCAAATTCCTTTTATGACACAGACATGGTACTGATACCTAAACAAGGTAGGTTGAAAACAGAGAAAGAAAATTATAGACCAATTTCCCTAATGAATATTGATGCTAAAATTTTAATAAGATATTAGTAAAAAGACTACAGAAAATCATTCCCAGGATAATACACCACAATCAAGTAGGATTTATACCAGGAATGCAGGGCTGGTTCAATATTAGGAAAACTATCAGTATAATTGGCCATATTAATAAACAAATTCACAAAAACCATATGATCATCTCAATAGATGCAGAAAAAGCATTTGATAAAATCCAACATTCATTCCTATTAAAAACTCTTGAGAGTATAGGAATAAATGGACTTTTCCTTAAAATAATCAGTAGCATCTATTTAAAACCAGCAGTAAGCATCATATGTAATGGGGAAAAACTGCAACTATTCCCAATAAGATCAGAATGAAACAAGGTTGCCCACTATCACAATTACTATTCAATATTGTATTAGAAATGCTAGCTTTGGCAATAAGAGTTGAGAAAGAGATTAAAGGAATAAGAATAGGCAGAGGAAACCAAATTATCACTTTTTGCTGATGATATGATGGTATACTTAGAGAACCCCAGAGACTCTACTAAAAAGTTATTAGAAACAATCCACACATTTAGCAAAGTTGCAGGATACAAAATAAACCCACATAAGTCATCAGCACTCTTGTATATCACTAATAAAATCGAAAAGCTAGAGTTACAAAGAGAAATTCCATTTAAAATAACTACTGATTGTATAAAATATTTAGGAATCTATCTGCAAAGGGAAAATCAGAAACTTTATGAGAAAACTACAAAATATTTTCAACACGAATTAAAAAAATAAAAAAAAATTAAGCCTGATTTAACAAACTGGAAAAAAAATATTAAATGCTCTTGGATTGGGTGAGCAAATATAATAAAAATGACAAAATAACTAATCTATTTATTTAGCACTATACCAATCAGACTCCCCCCCAAAAATTTTAATGACCTAGAAAAAATAACAACAAAATTCATATTAAAAAATAAAAATTCAAGAATTTCTAGGGAATTAATGAAAAAAAATCAAATGAAGGTGGCCTAGCTGTACCAGGTCTAAAATTATATTATAAAGCAGCAGTTACCAAAAAGCATTTGGTATTGGCTAAGAAATAGACTAGTTGATCAATGGAATAGGTTAGGTTCAAAGGACAAAACGGGCAATAACTTTAATAATCTACTGTTTGACAAACTCAAAAATCCCAGTTTTTGGGATAAGAATTCACTATTTGACTAAAATTGCTGGAAAAATTGGAAATTAGTAGGGCAGAAACTAGGCATTGTTCCACACTTAACATTGTACACCAAGATAAGATCATGGCCTAGGCATAAAGAATGAGATTATAAATAAATTGGAGGAGCATAGGATAGTTTACCTCTCAGACCTAAGGAAGAGGAAGCAATTTATGACCAAAGATGAACTAGAGATCATTATTGATCACAAAATAGAAAATTTTGATTATATCAAATTGAAAAGTTTTTGTACAAACAAAAATAATACAGACAAGAGTAGAAGGGAAGCAACAAACTAGGAAAACATTTTTACAGTCAAAGGTTCTGATAAAGGCCTCCTTTCCAAAACATAAAGAGAATTGACTCTAATTTATAAGAAATCAAGCCATTCTCCAATTGGTAAATGGTCAAAGGATATGAACAGACAATTCTCAGATGAAGAAATTGACACTATTTCTAGCCATATGAAAAGATGCTCCAAATCATTATTAATCAGAGAAATGCAAATTAAGACAACTCTGAGATACCTCTATACACCTGTCAGACTGGCTAGAATGACAGGGAAAGATTATGTGGAATGTTGGAGGGGATTTGGGAAAACAGGGATATTAATACACTTTTGGTAGAATTGTAAATACATCCAGCCATTCTAGAGAGCAATTTGGAACTATGCTCAAAAAGTTATCAAACTGTGCATAACCTTTGATTCAGCAGTGCTACTACTGGGCTTATACCCCAAAGAGATATTAAAGATGGGAAAGGTACCTGTATGTGCCAAAATGTTTGTGGCTAGAAACTGGAAAATGAATGGATGCCCATCAATTGGAGAATGGTTGGGTAAATTGTGGTATAGGAGTGTTATGGAATATTATTGTTCTCTAGGAAATGACCAGCAGGATGAATATAGAGAGGCATGGAGAGACTTGCATGAACTGATGCTAAGTGAAATGAGCAGAACCAGGAGATCATTATATACTTCAATAAGATGTTGTTGAGGATGTATTCTGATGGAAGTGGATTTCTTCAACAAAGAGATCTAACTCAGTTTCAATTGATCAAGGATGGCCAGAAGCAGCTACACCCAAAGAAAGAACACTGAGAAATGAATGTAAACTGTTTGCATATTTGTTTTTCTTCCCAGATTATTTTTACCTTCTGAATCTAATTCTTCCTGTTCAACAAGAGAACTGTTCCTTTCTGCACACATATATTGTATCTAAGACATACTGTGATATATTTAACATGTAAAGGCTTGCTTGCCATCTGGGGGACGAGGTAGAAGGAGGGAGGGGAAATGTTGGAACAAAAGAGAGTGCAAGGGATAATGTTGTAAAAAATTAACCTGCCATGAGTTCTGTCAATAAAAAAAGTTATAATTATGAAAAAAAAAAAAGAAAAGTGGGAGGGGAAAAGTGAAAATGGACAGAGTAAAGTAAGCAGAAGAGAATACAGAAATTATGAGGAAAAGAGGATAGATGGGGCGGAACTCTAAAGTGGGGGGAGGGATACTAAAATGGGAGGGCTGTGAGAAGCAAGTGGTGCTCACAAGTTTAATACTGGGGAGAGGGAGAAGGGAGAAGGAAAGGAGAAAAGGCATAAGCAGGAGTTAACAAGATGGCAAGTAATAAAGAATTGGTCATTTTAACCATAAAAGTGAATGGGGTAAACTTCCCCCTAAAAAGGAAGAAGTTAGCAGACTGGATTAAAAGCCAGTATCCTACAATATGTTGTTTACAGGAAACACACTTGAAGCAGGGCAATACATACAGAGTAAAAGTGAAAGATTGGAGCAGAACCTACTATGCTCTTCAGGTGCAGTCAAAAAAGCAGGAGTAGCCATCCTGATCTCAGATCAAGCAAAAGTAAAAAATTATTTAAATAAAAGAAATAAAGAAGGTCACTATATCTTGCTAAAGGGGTAGCATAGATAATGAAGCAATATTAAAATTAAACATATATGCATCAAGTGGTATAGCATCCAAATTCTTAAAAGAGAAATTATGAGAGCTGCAAGAAAAAATTAAAAGCAAAACTATAATAGTGGGAATTCTCAACCTTGCACTCTCAGAATTAGATAAATCAAACCACAAATTAAATTAGAAAGAAGTCAAAGAGGTAAATAGAATACTAGAAAAGTTAGATATGATAGATCTTTGGAAAAAAGTAAATAGAGACAGAAAGGAGTACACTTTATTCTCAGCAATTCATGGAACCTATACAAAAACTAACCATATATTAGGACATAAAATCCTCAAACTCAAATGCAGTAAGGCAGAAATAGTAAATGCATCCATTTCAGATCACAATGCAATGAAAATTACATTTAATAAAAATCCAGGGCAAAATAGATTTTTAAAAAATTGGAAACTAAATAATCTCATACTAAAGAATGATTGAGCGAAACAGCAAATCATAGACATAATTAAGAAATTCAACAAAGAAAAGGACAATGATGAGACATCATACCAAAATGTGTGGGATGCAACCAAAACGGGAATAAATTTCATACCTCTAGAGGCCTACTTGCATAAAATAGAGAAAGAGAAGATTAATGAATTGGGCTTGCAACTAAAAATGCTGGAAAAAGAACAAATTTTAAAAATTCCAGTGAGACACTAAACTTGAAATTCTAAAAAAAAAAAAAAAAAAAGTGATCAATAAAATTGAAGGTTAAAAAAAAAAAACTATTGAATTAATTAAGACTAAGAGTGGGTTATATGAAAAACAACAACAACAACAACAAAATAGTCAAACCCTTAGTAAATTTGATTTAAAAAGGAAAGAAGAAAAGCAAATTGTTACTCTTAAAAATGAAAAATGAGAACTCATCATTAATGAAGAGGAAATTAGGGCAATAATTAGGAATCACTTTGCCCAACTTTATGCCAATAAATTTGATAAATGAAATGGAAGAATACCTTCAAAAATATGGCTTGCCCAGGTTAATAGAAAAAGAACTAAATAGTCTAAACAGTCCCATTTTAGAATAATAAATAGAACAAGTTATTAACCAACTCCTTAAGAAAAAATCCCCAGAACCAGATGGATTTACATGTGAATTCTACCAAACATTTAAAGAACTATTAATTCCAGTGTTATATAAAATATTTGAAAAAATAAGGATTGAAGGACTGCTACCAAATTCCTTTTATGGCACAGACGTGGTCCTGATACCTAAACCACATAGGTTGAAAACAGAGAAAGAAAATTATAGACCAATCTCCCTAATAAATATTGATGCTAACATATTGAATAAAATATTAGCAAAAAGATTACAGAAAATCATCCCCAGGATAATACACTATGATCAAGTAGGATTTGTATCAGAAATACAGGGCTGGTTCAATATTACAAAAACTATTAGCATAATTGACTATATCAATAACCAAATTAACAAAAACCATGTGATCATCTCAATTGATGCAAAAAAAGCATTTGATAAAATCCAACATCCATTCCTAATAAAAACATTTGAGAGGGTAGGAATAAATGGACCTTAAAATAGACAGGGGCATCTGTTTAAAACTGAGTAAGCATTATATCTAATGGGGAAAAACTGGAACCTTTCCCAGTAAGATCAGGAATGAAACAAAGTTACCCACTATCACTATTATTCAATATTGTATTAGAAATGCTAGCCTCAGCAATGTGTTGAGAAAGAGATTAAAGGAATTAGAATAGGTAATGAGGAAACCAAACTATCACTCTTTGCAGATGATATGATGGTATACCTAGAGAACCCCAGAGATTCTACTAGAAAGCTATTACAAATAATTCACAACTTTAGCAATGTTGCAGGATACAAAATAAATCCAAATAAATCCTCAGAATTTTTATACATCACCAACAAAATCCCACAGCAAGAGACAGAAAGAGAAATTCCATTCAAAACAACTGTCAATAGCATAAAATATTTGGTAATCTATCTATCAGAGGAAATTCAGGAATGATATCAGCAAAATTACAAAACACTTTCCACACAAAGTCAGATTTAAATAACTGGAAAAATATTAAGTACTCTCGGATAGGCTGAGCAAATATAATAAAAATGGCAATATTCCCTAAACTAATCTATTTATTTAGTGCCAGACCAATCACACTCCCAAGAAACTATTTTAATGACCTAGAAAAAATAACAAGATTCATATGGAAGAACAAAAAGTTGAGAATTTCAAGGGAATTAGTGAAAAAAATAATCAAATGAAGGTGGACTAACTGTGCCTGAACTATATTACCTGACCTGTACCTAAAACTATATTATAAAGCAGTAGTTACCAAAACCATTTGGTATTTGCTAAGAAATAGATTATTTGATCAGTGGAATAGCTTACGGTCACAAGACAAAATAGTCAATAACTGTAGCAATCTAGTGTTTGACATACCCAAAGGTCCCAACTTTGGGGATAAGAATTCATTATCAAACTATTGGGAAAACTGGAAATTTGTATGGCAGAAATTATGCATGGATCCACACTTAACAGCATATACCAAGATAAGATCAAAATAGGTCCATGATTTAAGCATAAAGAACGAGATCTTAAATAAATTAGAGGGACATAGAATAGTTTACCTCTCAGAACTGTGGAATAGGAAGGAATTTATGACCAAAGAAGTAGAGATCATTATTGATCACAAAATAGAAAATTTTGATTACATCAAATTAGAAAGCCTTTGTACAAACAAAACTAATACAAACAAAATTAGAAGGAAAACAACAAACTTGGAAAACATTTTTCCAGTTAAAGGTTCTGATAAAGGCCTCATTTCCAAAATATAAAGAGAATTGACTCTAATTTATAGGAAATCAAGTCATTCTCCAATTGATAAATGGTCAAAGGACATGAACAGACAATTTTCAGATGATGAAATTGAAACTATTTGCACTCATATGAAAGAGTGTTCTAAATCACTATTGATCAGAGAAATGCAAATTAAGACAACTCTGAGATACCACTACACACCTGTCAGATTGGCTAAGATGGCAGGAAAAAAAATAATGATGAATATTGGAGGGGATGCGGGAAAACTGGGACATTGATTCATTGTTGGTAAAGTTGTGAACAAATCCAACCATTTTGGAGAGCAAACTGGAATTATGCCCCAAAAGTTATCAAACTGTGCATACCCTTTGATCCAGCAGTGTTTCTATGGGGCTTATATCCCAAAGAAATACTAAATAAGGGAAAGGGACCTGTATGTGCCAAAATGTTTGTAGCAGCCCTATTTGTAGTGGCTAGAAACTGGAAAATGAATGGATGTCCATCAATTGGAGAATGGTTGGGTAAATTGTGGTATATGAATGTTATGGAATATTATTGTTCTGTAAGAAATGACCAGCAGGCTTAATACAGAGAGAGTTGGAGAGACTTACATGAACTGATGCCAAGTGAAATGAGTAGAACTAGGAGACCATCATATACTTCAAGAACAATACTGTATGAGGATATATTCTGATGGAAGTGGATATCTTCAACAAAAAGAAGATCTAACCCATTATCAATGATGGACAGAAGCAGCTACACCCACAGAAGGAATATTGGGAAATGAGTGTAAAGTGTTTGCATTTCTGTTTTTCTTCCCAGGTTATTTTTACGTTCTGAATCCAATTCTCCTTGTGCAACAAGAGAACTGTGTGGTTCTGTACACATATATTGCATCCAGGATATATTATAACATTTAACATGTATACAACTGTTTGCCATCTAGGAGAGGGAGTGGAGGGAGGGAAGAGAGAAGTCAGAACAGAAGTGAGTGCAAGAGATAATGTTGTAAAAAATTTCCCAGGCATATGTTCTGTCAAAAAGTTAAAATAAAAAAAAAAGACCATATTATCAAATTCAGATTTTTAATTAATTCTGCTGTCCATTTCTGTTTTATTATATGTTTTATGTAAATTCATCCTATTCACATTCAAAATTAATATTTTTGTACATTTTCCTATATCCTATTTTCCTCACTGTCCTTCTTATCCTATTTACCCTTCGATTCCTTAATCTACCCAACATTCAAAATGTCCTTCCTTTATCCACTTCTCTCACCTTTCACATTAACCTATGTACACTTTCTTATTTTCTCCCCCAATCCTCCATTCATAATCTTCACATTCTTCTACAAGTTTTCCTTTATCTTATCCTCTCCCTCCTTTATTTTATTTATCAATTTAAAAGACATATGCCATTCTAGATGTTTATGCTATTCCCTCTTTAATCCATTTTTGAAAGTATGTTTTTGGCACTGCTACCCCTAACTCCCAGTTGCTTTTTTTATATCAGTTCCTTACTTCACATCTTATTTGTATGAGCTAATTATTCCTTTTTTTAACCTTCTGTTAATCAATTTTTCTATTTAGAGTTGCTCCATCATATTCAGCTAAGTCCAAACATTTTTTCTCAAACTACCCAAGTGATGATGATAATCATAATAGCCTTGATAACACTTTCACACAAAATAAGTAAACAGTTTAAACTTATTGAGTCCCTTAAAATTGTTTTTAATGCTTATTCTATATTTCTTCCAAATCTTATCTGTCAAATTTCCATTAAGTTCTGGTCATTTTTTCACATATAACTGAAAGTCCTTCAGTTCATTAAATGTCCCTTTTTTCAAGAGTATATGGGGTAACTTGTTTTTGTTTGAAGTCCCACCTCTTTTGCTCTACAAAATAAAGTGTTCAAAGATCCTCATCTTTTTTTTTTTTTTTTGAATAAAGATGCTGCTAGCTTTTCTGTGACCTTGACCTTGGGGAAATTTTCCTTAATAATTTTTTGTAATGTTGTATCAAGATTCTTTTTTTTTTAAAAGATAACTTTAAGCTAGTCCAAGTATTCTTAAATTGTTTCCCCTGGATCTGTTCACCAAATCAGTTGCTTTTATCTTAAGATTTCATATCATCTTCTCCTTTTTTCTCCTTTTGATTTAATTATTTCTTGGTTTCTTATAATGTCATTATTTTCCCCTTGCTCAATTATAGTTTTCAAAGAATCATTTTCTTAAGTTCTTGGATTTCATTTTTTCATAATTTTCTTGATTTATTTTGAATTGCTCATTTCACCATCCCCCCCAATTTTTCCTCAATTTATCCTACTTGATTTTTGAAGTTCTTTTGAATTTCTTCAAAGAACTCTTTTTGGGGCTAGTACCCATATGATATTTATTTTTTTTTAAGTTCCTAAAAAAGATTTTTGAATGCTACTCTATCCTCTGAATATTAACTCATATCTTCTCTATCTCTGTCTAGTTGTCTATGGTTGGGATTTTTTCTCCTTTGCTTACTTATTTTATTTCTTTTCTTCCTTTCTTTACTTTTTTTCTTTTCTTTTCCTTCCCTCTGTCCCTTCCCTCCATTCTTTCTTCCCTTTTATCTCTCTCCTTTCCCTCCTTCCTTTTTTTATTTGTTTCTGTATCTTTCATTCATTTATTCTTTCTTTCTTTCATTTTATTTTATCTTAGCAAATTGACACCATCTAGAACATCATATCTATTGGTGAGGTGTATGGGTTTGGGCACAAAAAATAATTTTTGAATGTATCTGAGTTATCATGGATTTTAAAAATAAACTCTTTCAAAATATTTTTTGAGTTCCAAAAACTTATTTTTTTAGGGAAAATGCCTCACCAAGTTTTTACAATGCTTGTCATTCATTCTTAGGATTGAAATTTCAGCAGAGAAATGTTAGCTAAACTATTTCATATTTGCTTGCTTAGTAGCTTTGTGCTAGAAGATTGGAGGCCCCAGGAACTGAGAAAGGTTTGGACTTTTTTCATGGTTCCATATGCCTTTCTATTGCCCTAGTATTTTCCCCTCCCTTTCACTTTAGCACTTGTTTCTCTTTCTGCCTTTTGCTTTCTTTCTCACTCTCTAAAATGATCTTATTTATCTCTCTCATCTACCCAGTTGTTGTCTATCTCTGTATCTATATATTTATTTAACTATGATCTAGCTTCCTCTTTCTCTACATTGAAAAAAGAAAATGAAAAATAAAATCAATGTAACAAATGCACATAGTTTAAGCAAAACAAATTCCCATATTGGCTGCATCTAAAAAGTATATTCTTAACCTGAACATGAGTCTAACACCCTTCTGTCAGAAGGTTAGGTGGCATGTTTAATTATAAGTTCTTTTGAGTTGTTCTTAATAATCGAATTGTTGATCAGAGTTTTAAAATCTGTCAGAATGTGTTTGATATATATATTTTAAATCCCTTAAGAAAAGGACTGAAGAATGTAACAAGAGTAATTTCATCACCTGTACCAGTGCACAGCACTATTTACATCAGTAAAAGATTGCTTGTATGAAACTAAATACCCTATTGCACTTTTAGTACTATTCTTATTTTGTCATTATTAAATATTGCAGGGAACTGCTCATCATTCTATATGTTTCTTATCCTTTAAATACTTGTTGACCAATGCTAAAGCACATTTGAACCAATTTTATTTCAGGTTGAAAAATGTTGTGATCTAGTTCAGATGGATCTGAATCGGTCCCTGTTCGGGCGCCAAAATGTGGTGAGCTTTTTCTTCTCAAATGCAGCCAGGTGATAAAAGTTCAGATCTTTTATTATCTCCAATATAGCCCGGTTAGCTTAGAGGCCTATCTCTCTGCTTGGTTCCAAGAGCTCTCTCCGAATGTCGCCAGATCCAAAGGTCTGGTCCTTCAGCCTCTGCCTCTGCTTTCTTCAGCCTCCAACCAGCTCCACTCTTCATGTCATTCCGGTGAAATCTGACCGAGAGCCTCTGTCTGTTTCTTTTATCCAAGAGGGAGGAATTGTGGGATACGAGAGAGAGGGATTATGGGTTTTCTCCCATAGTGCTCTCTGGCCCAAAGAGCTTCAAGGGAGGTGTGAACTCATTGAACTCCAATGAGTAAAGGTATGAACACAAGCCTTGTATTAATTAGTTCTACTTAGTACCTTGTTTCAGGTTCTGCCCAAAACATCTTCTTGTAAGATTAGATCAACTCTAATTAGTTAGCAGTTAATAAGGATTCCAACAGAAAAAAGCCCCCTTTCTTTGGTCTTTCATAGTTGGCCTTATTTCCAAACTCTTAAATAATTTGTGTGGCTCATTAAGCTTGTGGATGACTGTTTCATCATCTTGGACATTTCTGAAAATGTTAACCAGTGGGCTGCAATCTGACCCTCGCTATAATGAGTTATGTCCTACCAGGTTGACAATGATTCATCGATAACCACATTTGAGGGACAACCTTTTTGCCAGTTTCATACCATCTAATAACTTTGTGATCTATACCCTATGTTTCTAATTATTGATGTCATAGATCATAGGTCAGAATCATAGATCTAGAGATTGAAAGAGTCAAAGTAGAGTACATTTAATTTTTCTTTTCTATCTGCCATGTTCCTTTATCTAATGACAAAGGAAGAGATGTGATATCCTGGGTGTTTGAAACTTTTTAATAGCCATCCTGGCTTATGAAAAGAACACTTCCTCATAAAAGCCCTCCTCACTTCTAGTACACTAATGTCTTCTCATAATATGTGTTAAAATTGAACTTATGATTCTGCTCCCCAAAGGTGTCTAGATATTTAAATTAATCTTAAATAATTGACTCTGAGATTCTTGTTTTGTTTAAATGTAGCTCAACTTTATGAAATAATTTATTTAGAGCTCAAATTTATTTAAAATACATATCTTAAAAGAATTGTTGCTTGATCTAGAAATCATCTTTGGAGATGTCCATTTTAATTAAGCCCCCAGTCATTAGTATTGGCTTGACATACTGAGTCATAGGTTTAGACCTATATGGGACCTTGGAGGCTTTCTACTCCTCATTTTACTGAAATGTTTTATAGATAATAAAACCAAGACCTAAAAATATTAAGTGATTTACTCAAAGTTACTCTTGTCAAACTTAATTCTGTGTTTTCTAGCTTAGTAAATAGCAGTTCAGATACCAGAGTCCTGTATAATAATACTCTCTATTTCTGCTGCTGATACATATTCATTCAGAGAGCCCTTCAGGTACATCCTTCTAATATATATATATATATATATATATATATATATATATATATATGTATATGTTTATATATAACTAATAATTACTTTTCATATAAAAATAAAATTCACAGTTCTTGAAATGTTGAAAATGTGTACAATAGATCTGGCATTGCATACATATGCTAAATCCTATAGATGCAACAACACTATTGAGCAATTACCTTTGAATGTCTTACCAATAATTTCAAGAAATAAATTTTATTAATTAGATTTCTTTTTTTAAAGCAACTTCCTTCGCTTGGTAATAACCATTAAGTATTATTATAGTCTTTTATCTGTCCTATGGAATCCAGCTCAATTAGATTAATTTTAATCAGGGATTTAGTAGTCAAAACCAGAAATACCAGATACCTTTCCAATACTAACACAAAGCTAATGTTTCAATCTCTTTTCTCCAAGTTTCCCTAGCAAATAATTTGGTTTTGAAACTGTGATATCTGACTTCATTCAGTATGTATATAATTCCTGTTGTGTTCAGCATTGACTTTCAAAATAGTTTGTTATCCGCTATAGTGCTTTTCCCATTATCTTATTTTTGCCCATGATAGTGTATTTCAGAATTTACTGTATTAGATATGTAATTGATAAACTGAAAGAGAGTTCTAAAACTCAGAAGTAGTGAAGATCAGGGAGGTAGAATAGAGGATAGATAGTCATTGAACCATGTCTTCCTACTGTTTGATAAGAGTGGTAACTAGGATGAAGAAACTAAGGTTTGGTTCAAGACTATCAACTTTAGATATTACTTGATGTCATTTACCTGCATGGAACAAAATTGCTATCAGTGATATTGAACTGGGTTGATCTCTATTCCCCTCCTCTCCTTCTGCTCCCATCTTTACCTATTTCAGTTTCACATCAATGCTCGAGGATTGGCTTTCCTGCTTTTAAAAAAAAGGAAAGAAAATAGGTAAGGTAAGGAAAGTACTTACTGATTCCAGCCATCTGCTAGCTTTCTATCTTAATTAGTTTTGTTAATGAGAAATTAACTACATCCACTTTCTCAATGAAAGGCCACTTCATATCCTACTTTCCAGAGTGTGAATTGCAGTTCCTATCCAGAGAACAAAATTACTAGTTATTACTCGGGATAAAGATGTAAAATAATAATGAAGTAGAAAATAAGATAAAAAAAAAAGTAAAGGATAGTAGAGTCCTAAAATAATGGCTCATCAATTATACAATCTTAGAATCCTAAAATCAAAAGGACCACAACGTTATCATCATCAGCTGTTATATGATTCATGAATCCCATTTATAATTGGTAATAAACTAATCCATGAATCAAATTAAAAGCCAAATATTACTGGCTTTTAATATTGTAAGTAAATGATTTCCAATTTGGGAAAAGTGAGAGGCAAACATGGGATGATACAAATTCCATCCAATTTAATATATAATTCAAGTACTTTGTCCTAGGAAGGCATATAAATGCTACCTATTCTTGAAGGAAAGGAAGCAGAGCAAGAACTGCCAGTCAGAATCATTTTGTCATGGTATACATTTGTCATATTTTTCTTGGATTATTATTTCAGGATCAATTGTTAGAACAATAAGAACATTATTTTATAGAATTTTTATAATTTACATTCTCTCCCATAGTAATTCCAGGATCAGCAGAATCCAATAATTAAAGTAAAAATGTAATTAATCATTTTGTATAGTGATCCACCAAAGAGCATCTCTGGCTTCCAGTATTGATCATATCTAACTGAGCATTCTAACCAAAATGTTCCAAAGCAAGTTATTAATGATAAAAAAAAATCAAATGCAAAACTAATAGCTTGTGGATCTTTATTTCCTAAATTGCATATCAAACCCTATTACCCCTTGCTCATTATACTCCAGGTTCTCTCTATTGTTTCTGGTATCAAATGTAAAATCCTTTATTTGGATTCCAAAGTTCTTCAGAGTCCCCTTCTACTTTTTCAATTTTTTACATATTAATCACCAACACATTTTTTTTTCAGTCCATTGATACTGAATTCCTTTCCATTCCTTTCTATTCAATGAATAAGATACTCTATTTTTCAGCAATGGACATTCTCTTTAGTTGTCCCCCATGCCTGGAATGTTCTCCTTCATTTTCTCTGCCTTTTGACTTTCCTGGATTCCTTCAAGTTCCAAAAAAAAAAAAAAAAAAAAAAAAAAACTCATCTTCACAATACTTTAATCCCAATGCCTTTTATCTTTCAATAAAATCCCCTTTATATATAGCTGTCTTGTATGTATATGCTTGCTTGCTATTTTCCCCATATAATGTGAGTTCTTTGAGAGCAGGGATTGTCTTTTATTTCTTTTCATATTCCCAATATTCAGCACAATGCCTGGAACATTGTGTAAATGCTTAACAAATATTTATTGACCATTGACTGACTAAAATACATAGTAAATAAAAGGAAAATAACTTGAAATAATTATCAATTCATTTATTTTATGTATATAATTTTTATTGAAGCTTTTTAATTTCAAAACATAGATAATTTTTCACCATTGACCTTTGCAAAACCTTGTGTTCCAATATACCCCCTTCTCTCTGTCCCTCACCTAGATAACAAGTAATCCAATATATGCTAAACATGGTAAATATATATGTAAATCTAATATAGACATACATATCTATACAATTATCTTGCTGCCCAAGAAATATCAGATCAAAAAGGAAAAAAAAAATGAGAAAAAAAATAAAATTCAAACAGAAAACAAAATAAGTGAAAATACTGTGTTGTGATCTATACACAGTTCCCACAGTCCTCTCTCTGGGTGTATATGGCTCTCATCATCACAAGATCTTTGGAACTGGTCTGAATAATCTTATTGTTGAAGAGAACCACGTCCATCAGAAATGATCATTATATCATATTGCTGTTGTCAAATACAATGATCTCCTGGTTCTGCTCATTTCACTTAGCATCAATGCATGTAACTCTCTCCAGGCTGCTCTATCAATTTATTTTTTAAAAATTCACAAACACTAGGTGAAAAGCTCCTCTCTGTATTTTAATGACATTTATTCCTTATCAATGATTTTTCCATAAATCTTACATAGTCCTTGTTAAATATCAATAAATCACTATAATTCCCTTCCCAGTGCATGCCTAGAATGCTAATAATAGTCCTCATTAGTGTCTTTAGAACAAAAAGAGAAAAGAAAAAAGGAAAAGAAAATAAAAGAATGGAAATAATAATCTCATAACAGTGCTTCACTAAAAACCTTCAGGGTGGAGTCAAGATACTTTCAGGGTATTCGACCTCTTAGTACATGATGATGCTGTACAACATCAGAGTCAAAATAAAGAGGCAGAGTGATCTGTGATGTGCACATAAGAAAACAAGCCCTGTACACTCTATGTAAACCTAACCTGTCCTTAAATAAGCCATTGGTTGGTCCTTTGCACCAATAGTCATGATTCCCCTGCTTTTCATACTGATATTTTAAAAGTATTTGACTTTTACCATTGTTGCTGGTGAATGTTTGCCTTTCATTAAAAAAAAAAAAAAAAAAAAAGCACAGCAAAAGAAGGGGAACATTTGAAGAATATGGTTATTACTAGTGTTTTTATTAAAATAATAATTAAAATACTTGTGTAACTACTAGAAATCTCACCAGGTTTAGATTTTATGTTTAAAAGGGGCAGATTTGAGGGCCTAAATTCTGAAGTAATTTTATCATTGGAAGTAGAAGTATAAGACATATAAATGGTCTAGAATTATGCCAGAGAGGGAGAAACATGAACTCTTACAATTGATAAAGGGGGTGGAATCTCCACCCTGTGCAAACAAACAAACAAACAACAACAACAACAACAAAAAAGCATTGTCTCCTGGGTGGGTACAACAGCTATTCTGGCCTTAGTGCTTCAAATATATACACAGAAAGATCCCTGGGAAGGTCCAACACATGTGTGTGCTTATAAAAAAGTCATATCTTTAATACAACAAAAGAATATGTTTATAAGAAGGTATCAACATGTTTAAGCTGTATTGGATTATTTGATCTCTAGGAGAAGGGGAACGGAAAGGAGGAAGAGAGAAAAATTTGGAACACAAGTTTTTGCAAGTGTAAATGTTGTATGTATTTTGAAAAATAAAAAATTATATATTATTAAGAAAGAAAAAATAAGTATCAAGTGCACCCAGTTTAACTGATATAGGAAAAGGGAAAAGACCCACCAATTATTTTTTATTTGTTTTTATCTTATCACTCCAGCCACTGAAAAAGTGCCCATGAAAAACAAAATAAATAATCAAACAAAAACATAATTTTATACCTCTATTGCTATCCTTTTATATTTGACTTTTCAGAGTCTCCCTTAGATGTTTGGATTTGAGATCTTGCTACATTTACCTACTCTATCCTTTGTGTTCTCTGTGTCTGGAGAAAATTCCTGCCAATTTCTCCTTCTCTTTTTGCCCTATTTTTCTTTTCTCCTATTAGCTAAAAAAATCAGCACTCCAGTCATATCTTTGTTAACTTCATCTCTTAAACTAGGAAAAAATAAATCTCACAGGGTCTTTGGTAATTCACTCATTTTTTTAACTTCCAAAGTCATCTAATGTGAGCATTGCCAGAAGGATTATACACAAAGTTCAAAGTTGAGCTCTGCTTGGTTTACTTCTCAGCAATAAACAAATAATGTGGCTGTCATGCTGTAAGAGATGCATTTCAGCAAAATAGACAGTTAAGCAAAATTGTGTAAAGTAAATGTCATTTTTTATTGCCTCTCATTATAAAATTAGAGCAATACTCCTATGAAAGGAAGTGATGTGATACTAGGTAAAGTGCTACATTTGCATTGTTTTTTCATCAAATATTGTCCTATTACTTTTCAATTTCAATACACATCAGAAAAAAATATATGCATCAGAGCTTTATAGTTTGTTTTTATTTGAAGCAATTTCATCCAGATCTCTTCCCAAAGATATTCTTTCTCTTTTGCTTTGACTTCTGACCTTATTTATCTCCATATGTCTCAATAAGCTTTAAAAATTATTTTCATCTATTTTATTACTTCTCCTGCTCATTCCAAATCAAAATATTAGTAATTTAAAGCAGGAAGGGCCCTAATTAGTATCACCAGTTACTAACAGGATCATAGATCTAGAAATTTATCATCCCAACCCTTCTTATTTTACAGATGTGGAAATTGAAGGCAATAAAGATTATGTGATGTCTCAGGTCACATAAATAATAGTGCCAGAGAGAGGATTTGAACTTACATCTTCTTACTCCAAATACAATATCCTTTTTTAAACCACATGCTACCTTTCCAAAAAGAATATCCTTAAGAATTCCCCTATGATTTCCATTCATATATCTCTGAATAATTTTTAATCATGGTGCCTTCCTTCAAGAATTACAAACTAAATTATTTCTTTTCCAGACTCCTTCTTGAATCTAAGAAATTCAAAGGGAGAATGGTTGAATCAAAAGATACCTAGAATTGAATATCTTGGATCTAGATCTGAGATTCACTCAATATAGGGAATTTTCACTATTCAAGAAAGCATAATCCAGGGTGGGAGTCTAGGATTATTATTAGAACTGAGATGAGCTCCAATAAACAAAAACAGGAAGACAGTATGTGAGAAATATGGGTAAAACATGGTAGATTATAGGCATGCTACATAGTCAAACTTTCAGCGATCTCTTTTCCTTGCCCAGATAATAATGTAGTTTCAGATTTTCTTTCTCCTTCATAACACTTAGGTTTACAATATTTTTATTCACAGTTCCCTATTCCGTGAAATATTTTTTATAAAGACAAGATGGTAAAGTTGAAAAAAGATAAGGAAAAAATGATACATTTTTAAAAACTACTGGAAACAGTTAAGTGATATTTGTTTAGCTCTAGTCTTTTCATCAGAAATAAATGCAATTCACCTGTTTCATTGAATGTCTGTTTTCTTCCCTGAAAGAAAATGCTCAGCCTAGGTGGGTAGTTTTTCTTGGCTGCATTCCAATATCCTTTGCCTTCTGAGATATCAGATTCCAGGTCCTTTAATCTTTTAATACGGAAGCTGCTAGGTTCTAGGTAATCCTTCTTGCGGCTCCTCCATGTTTGAATTGTTTTGGGTTTTTTGTTTGTTTCTTGTATTTTATTTTATTTTATTTTTTTGGCTTGTTTGCTAGCTGCTGGCAATATTTTTTGTTTTGGTCCAATAATTATGAAATTTAGCCACAATATTCCTTGGAGTTTAAATTTTGGGGTATTTTTCAGGAGGTATTTGGTTAATTCTTTTGATGATTATTTTACCTTCTAATTCTATGATATCTGGGAAGTTCTTTTGATAATTTCCTGGAAAATAGTGTATAGGTTCTTTTATCATTATGGTTTCAGAAAGTCCAATAATCCTTAGGTTGTGTCATCTAGATCTATTTTCCACGTCAGTTATTTTCCCAAGTAGGTATTTTACATTTTTTCTATTTTTTGCTTGACTGATTCTTGATGTCTCATTAGGTCATTCATTTACATTCTGTTCAGTTCTGATTTTAATGAATTATGTTCTTCATTTACTTCTTTTTGTATCTGTCCAATTGAATTTTTAAATGAGTTGTTTTGTTCTATGGATTTTTTTTTCTGTTTTTCAGGGGATTGTTTTCTTTTTCCATTTCTACAAATTCTGTTTTTTCAGGGAATTGTTTTCCTTTTCAATTTTGTCAAATCTATTTTTAAGGAATTATATGCTTTTTCCATTTTACTATTTTGTAATGAATTTTCTTCAGATAATTTCTGGGTTTTATTTTCCAAAACCTCTTGTAAAATTCCCATTTCCTTTCCCCATCTTTCTTCCAGCTCTCTTTATAAAACTTTTATAATTTCTTTAAAAATATTCCTGTGTGATGAAGGCCTTTGGGGATTCATCTGGAGATGATAAGCTTTTATTCTCCTCAGGATTTAAGATTTGTTCTCTTCCACCATAAAAAAAAATCTATCTACAGTCAGAGTTCTCTTTGCTTTTTTACTCTTTTTTTTTATAAGTTGAGATCTGCTTTTAGGGGAAGAGAGTTTGTCCAAGCTTCTTCTACAAACAGCAATGGTTGTGCTCACTCATTCCCAGTGTTTAGTACTGGGTGGGTTTCTTGCATTTCAGGATTCACTATTTACCTTGTGTGTTTGTGTTGGATGTTTTATAATTTCTCTGCAACCAGAAATTAGCCAACACTGCGGTGGAGTCCTCCCCATAGATTCTCTGGGGAGCTCTCACCACCCCAGGTCTGCACTGTCTGTGCTAGCTTCTGTGTTTGGCCTGTTTGCACTTGGCCCACCTCCCTCCATGCCTGATTGAAACAGAGCTTTTCTGGCAATCTTTGAAATTATCTTGTGCTGGTAATTTGCTGCACTCCCAATATTCATGGATTTGGCCAGTCTAGAACTAATTCAGAGGCTGGATTTGTGAATTAGTCTGAGGGTTGTGGGAGAAAGTCACAAAGAAGCATGCATATTTTCCATCATCTTGTTTTATATGGATGATTTTCTTCAATTGGTTTTTGTATCATTTTCCATTTGATTAATTTTACATTTCAATTTGTTTTCTTCAATGTTTTTTTTTTTCCTTTCTTTCTTGCATTTGGCCAATTGCATTTTTTTTTAAGGAATCACCTTCCTTTTCCAAGGTTTTGACTCTCTATTAAGTCCCTCTCGTTTCTTTTCTCATGTTTTCTTGTATATCTCTTGCCTTTTAAAGTTTTTTATGAGCACTTCCAAGACGCCTCCTTGGACTTGAGATTAATTAATATCATTCTATGTGATTTCCTCTGTGGACATTTTCTCCTTATCTGAGTTAATGTTTTGATTCTATGATCAAGGTTCTTTTCTGTTTTTTGCTCATTTTCTTTCCTTTTCTTTTTGTATTTCCCTTTTTAAGATTTACATAGTCGTTCTCTGCTCCTGGTATAAAGTAGTACTATTTCAAGATTCCTGTGCACCTTTGAGCTTTGGCAGTGACCCTTTGTGTTTGGATTTTCCAGGAAAAAGTCTGGTTTCCAAGAATTTGCCTTCTGAGGTAAACACTTCTTTTAATTGACTCGCTCATTCTTTGTGGATAAGTTATTTTATTTTCAAATAATGTTTACTCTATCTTTCCACTATGCATAGTTAATATAATTTACATTGTCTTATCATTTGAAAAGGTTGCATTTAGTAGTTATAATTTTCTGAATTTTTGTGATTTGTGTTTTAAATCTTCTAATATGAATTTGTGGAGGTAGAGTCAAGATGGTTGGAGTGAAGCCAGGAAGTTGTTGAACTCTCTGTTTCCCTTGAAAACCAAATGAATCCAGCCTCTGAACAGAGTCTGACAAAATGCAACTATCCTTCAGCTCCAGATAAATTGGAAAGAAAAAAAAACTTAAGAAAGGTTAGTCTTACTGGGGCAGAAGATGTATACATGTATTCACCTCAGCTCAGAGAGTCTGGAAAAGTGAGTGAGAGATTCTTAGTCACAGCAGATCAGCAATTGAGAACCTCATTCCAGAATTAGCAATGGAGCAAACCAGTGGAGCAATCTCAAGTTTCAGCTCAGAAGGCAAATTCTTGGAAACCATCTCATTTCCTAGAAAGTGCAAACTCAAACGTTAACTTCCAAAACTCAAATCTTCATAGGGACCTTGAGATGGTACTACTTTACACAAACTATTTGAAAAAGTAGGGAAAGAAGTCTTACAAAATTTCTTTTAAGACACAGATATGGTGCTGATACCTAAATCAAATAGGCCAAAGACATAGAGAGAGAAAATTAAAGACCAATTTCACTTATGGATATTGATGCAAAAATTTTAAATAAAATATTAGCAACAAGATTACAGAAATTCATGCCCAGAATTATACACTATGACTAAGTAGCAGTTATTTAACGAATGGAGGGCTGGCTCAATATTAGGAAAATTTTAAGCATAAATGACTATATCAATAACCAAACGAACAAAAATAATATGATTTTCTCAATAGATGCAGAAAAGGCATTTGATAAAATCCAAGACTCATTCCAATTAAAAACTCTAGAGAGTAAAGGAATAAATAGGTTTTTCCTTAAAATTATTGGGGGTTACCTATTTAAAACCATTAGCAAGCATCACTTGTAAGGGGAATAAATTAGAAGCATTCTCAATAAAATTAGGGGTGAAGCAAGGTTGCCCACTATCATCATTACTGTTCAGTATTGTATTAGAAATATTAGTTTTGGCAATAAGAAATGAAAGAAAGAGATTAAAGGAATTGAAGTAGGTAATGAAAAAAAAAACAAATTATCACTTTTTGCAGATGACATGATGGTATATGTATACAGTATAGAGTAGGGGCTAGTTCCCTGGAAGGCTTCAGGATCAGCCAGAGTCATGATAAATTAAAGTCTTTGGTCTTTAGGTGGAGAAGTGAAGGAGGCAGGTAAGCTGCTATGAGCCTTGCCAAGGATCTCTCCTGGATTCTGGAGTCCATAGTCTCCAGCCTCTCTCCTCCTCGTCCTGCAACCAAGTCATTCTCCTTTCTCTTCCTCTGCCCTCCAATCCTTGCCTATGATTATCTTATTACCAAACATTCAGCAAGGACCAAAGGTGAGGAGAGCCATGATACAAACATATGCTAATAAAGCCATTGTCTCACATGCAATAGATAAATAGCCTTAAGAGTTCTACATTCTCAGATTCAAGTATACCTATTCAGAGTTTCAGTCCTCTACACTAAAGAATCAACTAAAAAAGATATTAGAAGTAATCCACAACTTTATCAAAGTTGCAGGATACAAAATAAATCCCCATAAATCAATTATCATTTTTATGTATTACCAACAAAGTCCAATAACAAGAGATACAAAAATAAATTCCATTTAAAATCACTGTCGATATTACAAACTATTTGGGAATCTACCTGCAGAAGCAAAGTCAGGAACTACAAAACACTTTCCTCACAAATAAAATCACTTCTAATCAACTGGGAAAATTAAGTGCTCATGGGTAGGTAGGCCACGTGAATAAAAAAAAAAAATGACAATACTACCTAAATTAATCTTATTTAGTGTCAACTCCCAAGAAATTATTTTACTGATGTATAAGAAATAATAACAAAGTTTATCTGGAGGAACAAAAGTCAAGAATTTCAAAGGAATTAATGAAAAATTTTCACATGATGAAGCCCCAGCTTTGCCAAATTTAGAACCCTATTACAAAACAGCAGTCATGAAAGGTATTTGGTATTGGCTAAGAAATAGAGTAGTTGATTATTGGAACATGTTATGGTCCCTGGACAAAAGAGTCAATGACTATGTTTGACAAACCCATAGATCTCAGCTTTTGTGAAAATAATTCACTATTTGACAAAAAGTGCTAGGAAAATTGGAAATTAGTATGGCAGAAACTAGTCATTGACCCTCACCTAAAATCATATACCAAGATAAGGTTGAAATGGTTTCATGATTTAGACATATAGAGTAATATTATAAGTAAATTAGAAAAGCAAAGCATAGTTTATCTCTCACTTCTGTGGAAAAGGAAGGAATTTGTGGCCAGAGAAGAACTGGAATTCATTACTGAAAACAAAATAGATAATTTTGATTTTATGAAGTTAAAAATTATTTTGTACAAAGAAAACCAATGCAGACAAGATTACAAGGGAAGTGAGAAACTGGGAAAACATTTTTATATTCAAAGGTTCTGATAAAGGCCTCATTTTAAAAATCTATAAAGTACTTACTCAAATTTATAAGAATTCATGCCATTCAACAATTGATAAATGGTCAAAAGACTTGAACAGACAGTTTTTAGATGAAGAAATTAAACCCTTTCTAGTCACATGAAAAGGTGCTTTTAATCACTACTGATCAGAGAAATATAAATTGAGACTACTCTGAAGTACTACTATACACTTCTCAGATTGGGTAAAATGACAGGGAAAGATAATGATGAACATTGGAGAGGATGTGGGAAAACTTGGACACAAATACATTGTTGGTAAAGTGTGATTCAACCATTCTGCAGAGCAATTTGGAACTGTGCCCATAGGACTATAAAACTGTGCATAATCTTTTATTCAGTAGCATTTATTCAGTATATTCAGTAATATCCTAAAGATATCTTAAAGAAAAGGGACCCACATGTGCAAAAATATTTGTGATAGCTCTTTCTGTAGTAGCAAGAAACTGGAAACTGAGTGGATGCCAATCAGTTAGAGAATGGTTGAATAAGTTATACTATATGAATGTTATGGAATATTATTGTTCTATAAAAATTGATCTTTTGATGATTTCAGAGAGGCCTAGAGAGACTTACATGAAGTGATGTTAAATGAAGTGAGCAGAACCAGGAGATCATTGTACATGGCAACAATATTATACGATGATCTTTCAAAGTTTCTAATTACAAATGGACCTTATTTTGTTGACCAGCGTTTTAATAAACAACTTTGAAAATGTAAAAGTTTATGCTTGTCTTTTGGAATTCTTAGCAGTGATTGCCAAACTTTCCATTTTTCTCAGACATTTCTTCATGATCAAGTGGGATGGGCCTCCTTGATGTTTCTTGAAAATGACACTCTGCTTCCTGACTAAACATTTTCACTGGCTGTCTTATATATCTAGAACTTGCTTTCTCATTATTTCTGCCTTTTGACTTCCTTAAAGTTTAAGCTAAAGTCTCATATTCTGAAAGAAGCTTTCTGTATTTCCCTCAATCTTAGTGTCTTTCTTCTGATATTATTCTCAATTTACACACACACATAAACACATACACAATTTGTATAATGTGCTTCACATTTTTCTTTCCTCATTACTCTGTACTCCCATTATTTTAAAAGCAGAAAATGTTTGTTAATTTATTTTTATATATTTTCATTGGAATTTATTATTATTTGCCTTTTTAGTGTTTTATAGCCCTTTTTTGTTTTTTTTTGTTTATGCCATTGTATTTTGTTTTATGGACTTTCCCCACATTCTTTGTTTCCCTCTTCCTTTTCACTGTGTCACATAGTTTGAAATTAAAGTTTGTTGACTGACTTTTGAATGATTTACCTTGAAAGTGGTCAAAGAAAATAAATTTCTCTTTTTTTTAAATACACAATATTTTGGAGAATATAATATCTTCAACAATGAAAATGAATGGAAATTACAGATTCTGTGTATTGCAACTTTCTATATTCATGCAAAAGTTTCTAAAAATTCAACCTTCATTTTCTAACTGATTTCAAATGGAATAAGATATCACCATTTTTTAGAAATCTTATCTATCCTTTCATTACAGTTAAAAGCCTTTCTTTTGTCCAATAAAAGTTTGCTTTCATCAAAGTGAAGGAGAAGAACAAAGGAGCTTCATGAAGATTCAAATTATATTTTAAGATGATTTTATCTACCTTTGATCCTCTTCTACAACTTAAAACTTCTATTTTCGGGGAATTTACCCCTTAGGTTAACAAGGATATGAATCATAATAGCAACCTATTATTTAACTTTTGAGAACAAATGTGACCTAAATTATTCAAATTAATTATAGTAAACGGTAATAAATTTCAAGTTAATTTGCTCTGTAATGATAGCATCTTTTTAACAGAGTGTAAGCACAATTTGTTTCACATTGCTTGCTTAGACTAATTTAGCATAAATTAAATTTATTGCTATAAATTATGACATTATTAACATTATATGAATTATTTCCCCAAAATCTTTATTCTGCAATTTGTATATGCAAAGCTCTGTTAAAAAATGCACAAAAACCCCCACAAACTTTTGATTTCTATAACAATTGACAGAATTATTTATAAAAGAATATAAATATTCTGGAAATAGAGGACCGATTCTTATATTTATTGAACACATATTGACAAACATACAGATGTAGATCCCATATCTCCAAAATATTTAAATACAATTATGTCTAGATGTGACAGAAATTACTGAAGTATATTAACACTTCATTTCCCCGAATACTACAGCTTAGAGTGATTTCTCAGAACATGCTTAGCATGTTAATTTCATTAGAAAGTAATATGGATTGCATTTCTCATAAACTTACAGTAATCTGATGGTTGAACTGGGACATATCCAAAAGATGTAGAATTACTAAAGTCTCCTACAATTAGAGGAATTAAAACTAATTTTTTTTTTTAAATAAAAGCGGTCATTACAGGAGGTTTGATTTTTTATTTAGAGCATCTTAATTGGAACAGGTCAAGATGAAATGACTTGAATATATTATGTATATGCATACACACACACACACACACACACACACACACACACTGTTAGCATTTAAAGATCCTATATCTCAAAATTACTTTTGCTTTTCTCATTGAATTTACCAAAAATCAAGGTGATGAAGTAAATTTGTACTGAAAGTCTCCATGACCTGAATTATATGACCAAAGCATAATGGATTGCAATCAACATAATATATAAATAATTCTAAGTACATTTTAGTACTCTCTAAAGTACTAAAATTTTCACTCTCTCTCAAATAACAATTTCTATATTTTATCATCAATCACTCATCATCTGTATCATCACATTGTCTAGCTAAGAATTGTGAACATTTACAGAGCTTGTTACATGCTAAGGTCTATGCTAAATTATAATTTTATCTCATTTAATCCACACAACTATAGAATATATATATATATATATATTATTATTATTATTATCCAGTTTTATAGATAAGGAAACTGAGGCAAACGGAAGTAAAGTGACTTTTCCATAGATTACACAGTGAAATTGTGTCTTAGTATTTTAATTCAGACATTTTTGATTACAGGTTCTCCACTTTATTCACTATTTCAACTAATTAAACATGACTAAACAACATACTTGGCTAAATATTCTTGCTATAAAACATTACTTGAGTATTCATTTTCCTTTTCAATTTAACTACTAAAGCTTTTGGGTAGACCACAGTCATCTTCTGTCTTACTATATTAAGTTCAATGTTTAGTTTAGTTTTTGCTTTTACTTCATTTCAATTATTCAGTCAATCAAGTATTCATTTATAGATGAATGTTGACATCCTATTTAGATATCCTTCTTACTTTATATTTCACTAGATTCAGGAAATTTCATTAGAAGTAGGTATTCATTTTACACTATTACAGATTTACATGATTTATAACTGAAAATAGTAACCTCAAGATTTTGATAATAGAATGATTATAATGATAATGAAAATATTATGATAATGATAAGAGCATGATAATGAAGATAATGAAAAGAGCATTTTTGTTAAGCTTTTCTAAGATGTCCTTCTAAATTACTTTAAAATTTTTTTTTATATTTTATTTTATTTTGTAATAACTTTATATTGACAGAATCCATGCCAGGGTAATTTTTTTTTTGCAACATTATCCCTTGCACTCGCTTCTGTTCTGATTTTTCCCCTCCCTCTCTCCACTCCCTTCCCTAGATGGCAAGCAGTCCTATATATGTTAGATATGTTGCAGTATATTCTAGATACAATATATGTTTGCAGAACTGAACAGTTCTCTTGTTGCACAGGGAGAATTGGATTCAGAAGGTAAAAATAACCCAGGAAGAAAAACAAAAATGCAAATAGTTCACATTCGTTTCCCAGTGTTCTTTCTTTGGGTGTAGTTGCTTCTGTCCATTATTTATCAATTGAAACTCAGTTAGGTCTCTTTGTCAAAGAAAACCACTTCCATCAGAATACATCCTCATACAATATCATTGTCAAAGTATATAATGATCTCCTGGTCCTGCTCGTTTCACTTAGCATCAGTTCATATAAGTCTCTCCAGGCTTTTCTGAAATCATACTGTTGGTCATTTCTTACCGAACAATAATATTCTATAATATTCATGTACCACAATTTATTCAGACATTCTCCAATTGATGGGCATCTACTCAGTTTCCAGTTTCTGGCCACTACAAATAGGGCTGCCACAAACATTCTTGCACATATAGGTCCCTTTCCCTTCTTTAAGATCTCTTTGGGATATAAGCCCAGGAGAAACAAGGCTGGCTCAAAGGGTATGCACAGTTTGATAACTTTTTCAACATAGTTCTAAATTGCTCTGCAGAATGGTTGGATATATTCATGATTTCACCAACAATGTATTAATGTCCCTGTTTTCCGACATCCCCTCCAACATTCTACATTATTTTTCCTTGTCATTCTAGCCAATCTGACAGGTGTGTAGTGGTATCTCAGAGTTGTCTTAATTTGCATTTCTCTGATTAATAATGACTTGGAGCATCTTTTCATATGGCTAGAAATAGTTTCAATTTCTTCATCTGAGAATTGTCTCTTCATATCCTTTGACATTTATCAATTGGAGAATGGCTTGATTTCTTATAAATTAGAGTCAATTCTCTATATATTTTGGAAATGAGGCCTTTATCAGAACCTTTGACTGTAAAAATGTTTTCCCAGATTATTGCTTCCTTTCTAATCTTGTCTGCATTAGTTTTGTTTGTACAAAACCTTTTCAATTTGATATAATCAAAATTTCTATTTTGTGATCAATAATGATCTCTAGTTCTTTTTGGGTCAGAAATTCCTTCCTCATCCACAGGTCTGAGAGGTAAACTATCCTGTGTTCCTCTAATTTATTTATAATCTCATTCTTCATGCTTAGGTCATGAACCCATTTTGACTTTATCTTGGTATATGGTGTTAAGTGTGGGTCGATGACTAGTTTCTGCTATACTAGTTTCCAATTTATTGTCAAACAGTGAGTTCTTATCTCAAAAGCTGGGGTCTTTGGGTTTGCCAAACACTAGAGTATTAAGATTATTGACTGTTTTGTCTTTTGAACCTAACCTATTCCACTGATCAACTAATCTATTTCTTAGCCAATACCAAATGGTTTTGGTAACTGCTACTTTATTATATAATTTTAGATCTGGTACAGGTAGGCCACCTTCATTTGATTTTTTTTTTCATTAATTCCCTTGAAATTCTTGACCTTTTGTTTTTCCATATGAACTTTGATGTTATTTATTCTAGTTCATTAAAAGTCTGATTGATATAGCACTAAATAAATAGATTAGTTTAGGTAGTACTGTCATTTTTATTATATTTGCTTGCCCTATCCAAGAGCATTTAATATTTTTCCAATTGGTTAGATCAGACTTAATTTGTGTGGAAAGTGTTTTGTAGTCTTGCTCATAAAGTTTCTGATTTTCCCTTGGTGGATGGATTCCTAAATATTTTATACTAGCGGTAGTTACTTTAAATGGAATGTCTCTTTGTAACTCAAACTGTTGGATTTTGTTAGTGATATATAAGAATGGTCATGATTCATGTGGGTTTATTTTGTATTCTGCAATTTTGCTAAAGGTGTGAATCATTTGTAATAGTTTTTAGTTGAATCTCTGAGGTTCTCTAAGTGTACCATCATATCATCATCAAAGAGTGATAAATTGGTTTCCTTATTACCTACTCTAATTCCTTTGCTCTCTTTCTCAACTCTTATTTCCAAAGCTAGAATTTCTAATACAACGTTGAATAGTAATGGTGATAGTGGGCAACATTATTTCACTCTTGATCTTATTGAGAATGGTTCCAGTTTATCCCCATTACATATGATGCTTATTGATGGTTTTAAATAGATGCTACTAATTATTTTAAGGAAAAATCCATTTATTTCTATACTCTCAAGTGTTTTTAATCTAGTATTTATATCCAGATCTTGTTAGGTAGTGGTTTTTTTTTTTTTTTTTTTAAGAGTACCCTCTTCTCTGGCTTTAATTTCTGTCAATTTACTGCTTTGTAATCAAGGTAAAGCAGTCAGCCTATGGCGGAGTTGTCTTTATAACTTTTCTAGTCACAGAGGTCACCCCTGCCCCTAGTCTGCTCCAGACGCTAGTCTCTCCCTGTCTGCACTGGTCTGTTCCTGGCCCCTCAGGACAAACCTTTTCTAGTGATCTTCCACATTATCTTTGGCTGGTAAGTTGTTGTGCTTCTAAACTTCATAGATTTTACCAGTCAAGCACTATTTTTGAGGCTGAATTTAATAATTGTTTGTGAGAGCATAAGAGGAGCTTAGAAAGTCCCAAGTGCCTTCTTCACCATCTTGGCTCTGCCTCCACATCTAGTATTAATATATATATATGTGTATATATATATATATATATATATATATATATATATATATATATATATATATATTATATATATATATAAAGAGAGAGAGAGAGAGAGACAGAGAGAGAGACAGAGAGAGATAGCGCCTCCCCTTTTCTTAAATCTTCTCCTTACAATTTCTGTATTCACTTCTATTTAGTTACTCCTTCCCTTTTTTATTTTCCCCTCCCACTTTTCAATGAGGTGGGAGAAGTTTTTCTGTAAATCGAATATGCCTAATGTTTTGTCTTTGAGCCAATTCTGATGAGAGTAAGATTTACACTATGTTCATCCCCTCCCATCTTCCCCTCAGATACAATAGGTTTCCTTTGCCTCTTTGTGAGATGTAGTCCCTCCACTTTTCCTTTTTCTGCTGCATTTTCCTTTCTTTCTCTTCTAGATTTCTTTTTTTTTTTTATTTTGTAATAGTGAAACAAAATTATACAGGTATTCTTTAGGTATATTCATAATAGAAGTATAGTTCCCAAGATTTCCTTTTACCTTTTTATGTTTCTCTTGAGCCCTATATTTGGAAGGCAAACTTTTTTTTAGTTCTGTTTTTTGTTTTGTTTTGTTTTGTTTTTGTTTTTGTCAGAAATAAATGGAATTCATCTATTTCATTGAATATCCATCTTTTTCCCTGGAAGAAAATGCTCAGTTTGGTTGGGTAAGTTATTCTTGGCTGCATAACAAGTTCTTGAGCCTTTCAGAATATCAGATTCCAGGCCCTTCAGTTCTTTAATGTGGACACTGCTAGATCCTGAGTAATTCTTGGTCTGATAGTTCTGGAATTTAGCCACAATATTTCTTGGAATTTTGATATTTGGGTCCCTTTCAGTAGGTAATCAATGAATTCTTTTAATGTATATTTTTTCATCAGGATTTTCAGGGAATCCAATAATTCTCTCCTTGATCTATTTTCCTGGTCTGTTGTTTTCCCAAATAGCTATAACATTTTTTTCTACTTTTTTTTTTTTTTGGTTTTCCTTGACTGATTTTTGTTGTCTCCTCAATAAATTCTGGTTTTTAATGAATTATTTTCTTCATTTGCTTTTTAATTTCTTTTGTAATTGTCCAATTGAGTTTTTAAATGAGTTGTTTTGTTCCATGGAATTTTTTTCCATTTTGCCAATTTAATTTTTAAGTAGCTATTTTCTTTTTCCAATTCACTAATTCTGTTTTTCAATAAATTGATTACTTTATCCCCTCTATCTTTTAATGAGAAGGATGATTTATCCAGATCCTCTTGCAAAGGTTCCCTTTCCTTTCCCATTTTTCTTCTAGCTCTCTTGTAAGAGCCTTTTTAATTTCTTCTATGAGAGCCTTGTATGATGGGGAACTTTGGGGCTTCATCTGGAGACAATCTCCTTTTAGTGTCCTCAGGTTTTGAAATCTGTTCTCTTTTATTATAGAAGCTATATATAGTTAGAGTCCTCTTTGCCTTTTTACTCACCTTGATAAAAATTAATTAATTAATTAATTTAAAATATTAAAAAATTAAATAAAACTGCAGTCTGTTCTTGGGACAGTGTGGTGTTATCAAGCGTACTCATCTAACAACAGGAAGTAGCAGTGAAGCAGTGGTGGGACAGCAATGGCTGTGCTGGGATCAGTGTCTGCTCTGGGATTAGCATCTGCACTGGGATCAGTACCTGGATGCTGAAATTGTGCTGAGTTCCTCCCAGTGCTGAGTGTGTGTGGCCAGGTCGAGAGGCTCTAGTGTTTTGGAGTTATAGTCTGTGTTTATAGCTTCTATGTTGTTCTATTAGCTTGTTGCCAGAGCAGAGTAGCCAACACTTTTTAAAGTTCTCCCTGCAAATTTTCAGCCTGTGAAGACTTACCTTTCTCTCTTCCCTTTCTCAATTCTGCTCAGTGTTTTCTGTGCTCTCACTGAGCCTGGCCTACCTGCCCTGCCTGTGAGCAAAAACAGACCTTTTCTGGTCAATTCTGAGGTTATCTTATATTGGTAATGTGCTGTACTCCCAATTTGTGTGGTTTCTGACAATAAAGCACTAATTCTGAGGCTGTTTCATAAAAAGTAGTCTGAAGGTAAGGAAGAACTCAGAGAGACATGTGAATCTTCTCCACCATCTTGGCTCATCACTTTCTGTTGCTATATTTTCACCAATAGTTCATGTGACAGCTGTCTGCAGATGTCCCACAAAATCAGTAAAGGGTTTATATGAACCTTGGGCTGTTTTAGTGAAGGTTCCCTTCTATCTTGTCTTTCTGGGAAGGTGCCCTATGCTTTGATAGCAGCACAAGCAATTTACTCATATGCTGCTATAGGGTAATTAATCTGTGTAAAATGTCTGCATAAAACCTAAACCAGCTAACTGATCAAAGGTGCCTGGTGTATTAACTCCAGGTTTCCTATTTTGTTGGGCTTGTATGCTACAGAGTTCACTATACTCAGAAAGCCACAAGTTTTTTTTTTCTTTTTTCACTTTCTAAACATGAATTGCTATAGATTTTCAATCATTAGTGGTTAAAACTTTAAAAGCTAAATTCTCTAATAACATCTTAACGTAAGATGATACAGATGCACAAAGAGTGCGAACCCTTTTCAGATCTTTGATAATTTCTAGATTGAATGGAGTGTATTTTCTTTTTTCTTGACCTGAAAGTGTCAAATTCTTCAATCCCAGGATATGCTTCTATTTTTAAATCAGATCAGCCCAAGTCCTTGGTCTTAGTGGAAAAGTGATGAAGGCAGGACATCCACCACAAATCTGGTCAAAGATGGAATGTCTCACTTCCAGTCCTTCTCAGATCATATATGCCTTATTGTAATTATATCATTACAGTATACCAATTATGTATGAACTAGAGAACCATTATCTCATCAATTCCACTGAGTTTCAAGTATACTTCTCCAGATTTCCAGCCCTCTACAAGTATGTATTTGTGTGTATTCATATATCCATTGATTCATGTATTATAATTTATATCCATATAGCTATATATGTACATATCCATATATGTGCATATTATATAGATTCTTCATTGAATTAGACTAACACCTTAAGATGTATGTAACACACACATACATATGTAAATCTATACATAAAGATGTATGTATCTTCATATACATGTGTATTTTTTCAAATGTATAGATTTACATATATAGATGTATATACATGTATATGAAGATACATACATCTATATGTGTAGATTTACATATATGTATATGTACACATTTACATGTGTATATATGTATATGCACACCTATCATGTATCTATCAATATGATTATACACACAAATATATGCACATTTATACTAATAGCATATAATGCCATACTTTTAAATGTAAATTTAAGTTTTTCAAAACAACATAACTTTCTAAATTCTGCTATGAACTGATGTCTTCTCAATAACTTTTCCTTGGGCCAGAAATACTATCACTATCCTTCCTGCTAATTTCTGAGTTTCCTGAAACTAACTTTCAAATGTTTAGTTAAGCAAACTGTAATCAGCATATTTTATCATGGCTTTCTGAAAGAAATCACCTCCAAATTATGCAAATTTCCTTAATCAACTAAATAAATTTAAGTGTGAGCAAAAACTAAGTGTTGTTGAAAACTCATTGATATGCATGCTCACATATTCTCCAGTCCCTTTATAAGAGTGGCCTGAGAGAGACCCCAGGAGTATTTGTATTCTCTGTATGATTTTCTGTCCTATGTTTTTTAGCTCTGCTTTATTGTTTTATTATTGTTGTTGTCAGTCAATTTGACAAAAAAAAAGTGCATAAAAGCCTAGAAATAAATGGGTGAGGGGTTGTCTATTGACTGATTATGCTAAACAGCTAATTTTTAATTTTCTATGGTAATTCCATTTCACTGACAACATAATTCACTTAATTTTCTGGCCTTTGAACTTAAAAACAACACTTAAAATAAAACTAGAACATAACAGAAGTGACTATTAAGAATTAAGACAACTTAATTAAACTAAAGGTATATAAAATAGTTATATTAAATGAAAATTAAGGAAAATAACTATCATTTTCAACCTCATAGAATAATGAAGCTACTACTTAAAAATCAAATGCTGTCACATACTTTGCTCTTATCCTCACTTAGAACATCTTACACTTTCTTCACATTTTCCTTCAACAAATGCGTAAAGTCCTTGAGCCCTGACATTATATCATAATATTTATTCAAAGGGACTCCATGCCCACCACAATGATTTACAATGCTAGATATTCAATAATTCTTGATTTGTTGGAATCCTTACAAACTGTTAACTCATTAGAGTTGATAGAGACAATAATTATCTAATTTAGCATGGTTCAGTATGATTGATCTGATCCTATGAGAAGATGTTATGGGCCAGAAATTGAAACAAAGTACTAAGTGGAATTAAGGAGACAATGTTTAAATCTAGTTTAGCATTGATTTAATCATACAACAAATAATGGTTTCCCAGTGATATAATGATTGGTGTTTACTCAGCATATAAGTGAACAGCATATAAGCAAGAATCTCTCAGGGCCAGACACAGAACATTTTGGGAGATTGAGAGACAAGAGCACTCTGGGACAGATACAGAGCACTCTAGGAGATACAGAAGCCCACAAGCCCTCTCTTGGAGGCAAGACAGATTCATTCCAAGTTTCACCTTAGTGCTGGCTGGAGATATTTGGAATAGTGGCTGGGCTCCTGCGCTTCACCTACTGAGACCAAGGCTGGTCTGAAATACTCTCCAGAAAGCTGCCCAGCCCCAGGCAAGGAGATAAGACTTGGAAGGAGTACTCTGGGAGATTGACAGCCAAAAGCTCTCTCTTGGAGGCAAGAGAGATTCATTCCATCTTCCACCTTTGTGATGGCTGGAGGCTGAAGGGAGCAGAGGCAAAGGACTAGTGGCAAGAGCTCTTGGAATCAAGGAGAGAGAAGGCCTCCAGAAAACTATCCAAGCCCCAAGTGAAGGACATAAGATTTTGGAAGAGACAATAAAAGACTGTACTTTAATCCCTGGCTGCATTTGGGATGATTAGTGATCTGAACTGATACTAGGGCTACCTCCCCGAGAAACCTGCTTCCAGAGAGAACCTTCATATTATATAAAAGAAGAGACTACCACATTGATTGTTTGGGATATTTACTTTAAAATTTATCTTAGAACTTAATCTTTCATATAAAAATATATCTTCTTGACTATGTTCTCTCTGTTTGCCCATCTGAAGACAATCAAATCCAAATTCTCTTTCAAACCCTCTAATAATTCATTCTGCTTCTTAGCATTTGAATGCACTCATCCATTTAAAAATCTTCAATTATTCACTCCTTTTCTAGATGCTGCATTTTCTCAATTCCCTTTATAAATATTATTCTTCTATGTGTTCTAGGAAACCATTTACCATCTTATGCAAAATTTCCCTGGATGACTGTTTAACATTTACTCATCAATCTACCACTTTATTTTTTCAAACAAAAGAGTATCAAGCCTTTTCATTTTTGCTTCTACGATTATTTTACAATTACTTCCATTATACTCTGGATGCTTTTTTATGGTTTCCCTTATCTACCTCCCTTTTTAAAATTCTATAGTACCAAGAAATGATATTAGCATATAGTCATGTATTATGTCTATGGCAACGTACATGCATAGATAGCTATTCTAAAGAAATATTTTGATGCTGTTTCGATAATAGAAATTATACTATAATAAAGTTATTTAAGTAGCAATGAATTGTTTTGACTACACTATAAGGAATATCCCTCACTACATCTATGGATCTATTTGGTTCTGAGTTAAAGAAACTATACTTTGACACAACAAAGAAATCTCTTTTTGGTCAATGGGTAGCAATGCATCTGATACATAGTACCTTAAAATGGAATGCTACCACTTTTTGTTTCTTTTAATATCTCCATCTGCCATATGATAGGAATCTTTGACCCTTCTTGGATCAAAGTGCTTCCTGGCGGAGCACTAACACCCTCTAAATCCTAGTTGAAATAAAAGACTATGAAAATTATTGATGAAGAATGTGGATTCATTCATGGTAACCTGATCATAGGCCTTGGAGTCATTGCTGCCCCTATTCTTTTAGTTTTTATCTATATGTCATGTTTCACAGGCTAAGTAATGATATACAGATGGACATTTCTCCAATGAAGGAAAATGCAAATTTAAGAATTTAGGAAGCCATAGGTTAATGGCAGCTACAGTCAGGGATATCACTCAGGAAATGTATTACTTCTTTCCAGAGGAGTTAACAGTCATTAGGCCAATGAAGCTTAGCCTGGAATATAAGAAGACATATACCTGGAGGGAATTGTTTCAAAAATGCAGAGTAGAGATGAGTATGAAATGTAAATTTAGCAGCTCCTCAAAAGTGTTCAAGTTTTTGTTTTAATTACTAGGCTTTTAAATTTAATGTAGCTAAAATTATGTATTTTATATTCCATAAGTTCTATCTCTCGGTCAAATTTTTAATCTTATCTATAGATCTATTGGATAAAATTCATAAAAACCTTATATAAAGTTGATATATTTTATAAGATATTGATCTACTTTAAGTCCTAGTCCTACCAACTACTTCTCAGTTTTCCCAGGAAACCCCACTCTTTTTTCATATAGTGAATGGTGGTCCCAAAAGTTTGTACCTTGGCATTTATCAAACATTGGAATATTATGATAATTTACTACTATGTATTTACATACCAGATCAATTCCACTGATCTACCACCCTATTTTGGTCAATATTAGATTGTTTTGATGATTATTGACTTGTGATACATTTAATGATCTGGTAGGATATCTATCTTCACATTAATTTTTCACTGATTCCTTTGATATTCCTGAACCTATGAATTATTTTTCCTGGATCTTCAAAATATTTTTATTAGTTTATTGTTATGGCATTGAACAAGTCAATTAATTTGTTGATTTTTTATTACATTGGATTAGCCCAACAACGAGCAATTAATATTTTATCAATTCTTTAGATCTGTGTATTTTGTGAAAATAATTTTGTGATTGAGAGTACCCATAATTCCTGTATTTGTCTTAGAAGGCTGATTGTTAGTTTTTTTTGTTTGTTTGTTTGTTTTTTGTATTATCTACCATATTAAATTCCCATTATCTAACTCTTGGATTCTGATAGTAACATATAGAAATACTGATGATTTTCATGGGCTTATTTTATACACTGCCCCAATGCTAAAGTAATATTACTTCAACTAAGATTTTTAGGTGATTCTCTAGAATTCTCTAACTATGCCCTCATATCATATGTGAAGAGTAATCTCCTTCCGACCAATTGTCCAATACTCTTATTGTCTTTGTGCTATGAGTTTGTAAAATGTCACTATTGATTTGATTGCTCCTATAGATTGAGTTGTCTCCAAGATATGCTGTATTTTTGATGGTGTGGCATACACTAGTATTTTTTACCCTTAATTTTAATCCAATTTTTTATTGTTTTCTTTTTATTATAAATATAAACTAATTTAAAAACATTTCTTTATGAATCAGAAAAAAATCAGAAGAAAAGGGAAAAATTGCAAGAAAAAATAAAACAAAAGGAAAAAAGGGGAAAAAAAGTGAACATGGCATGCTTTGATTTACTTTCAATCTCCATAATTCTCTCTCTGGATGAATATGGCATATTCCACCCAGAGTTTATAGGAATTGCCTTGGAACACTGAATTGCTGAGACAAAACTGAGTCTGTCATAGCTGATCATCTCACAGTCTTGTTGTTACTGTGTACAATATAATTTAGGTTCTGTTTATTTCATTCAGAATAACTTCATGTAAATCTTTCCAGATCTTTCTAAAATCAGCCTGTTTATCATTTTTATCAAACAATAATATTCCATTATTTTCCTCTGCCATATCTCGTTCAGCCATTCCCCATTTGATGGATATTTACTCATTTCCCCCAAATATTTGTCACCACAAAATGAATTGCTAGAAACATTTTTTAGATATGTGGATCCTTTTCCCTTCTTTATGATTTCTTTGGGATACAGACCCAGGAGTGACAATGCTAATCCAAAATATACGTACAGATTTATAGCCTTTTGTGAACAGTTCCAAATTGTTCTTCAGAATGGTTGGGTCATTTCCTGACTCCACCAATAATGCATTACTGTTCCAGTTTTCTCACATCCCCTGCAACATTTATTGTTATCTTATCCTGTCATCTTAGCCAATTTGAGACATGAGGTGGTAACTTAGAGTTGTTTTGAACTTTCATTTCTCAAATCAATAGTGATTTAAACCTATTTCATATTTAAAACTATTTCATATGACTAGAAATGGCTTTAATTTCTTCATCTGAAAAGTGTCTGTTCATACCCATTGATCATTAGCAATTGATATTAGACTTTCATTTTTATAAGATTTGACACAGTTTTTCATATATTTTAGAAATGAGACCTTTATCAGAAACACTGCCTGAAAAAAAAAATGTTTCCAAATAGTACGTGTCCCTTCCAATATTGGTTGTGTTGGTTTTGTTTATGGATAGACTTTAAATTTCATGTAAAATATCTGTTTTGCATTTCAAAATGCTCTCTATTTCTTTTTTGGCCATAAATCCATTCCTTGTTCAAGATGTGATAGGTAAATTATCCTTTGGTCTCCTTATTTGCTAATGGTGTTACCATTTTTTTGCCCAAATCAGGTATCTATTTTGAGCTTATTTTGGTATAGGTTGTGAGATGTAGATACTGAGTTTCTGACATATTATTTTCCAGGTTTTCCAGCAATTTTTTGTGTAGTAATGAGTTCTTATCCCAGAAGCTGGAGTTTAGGGGTTGATCAAATACTAGATTATTATAGTCCATGATTGTATCAAGATATTTAATCTATTTCACTGATCTAACATTCTATGTCATAAAGTACCAAATGTGCTTGATGACTGCTGCTTCATAATAGAATTTTAGGTCTGATACTGGTAGGCCACTATTATTTGTTTTGTTTTTCATTAATTTCCTTGATATTCTTGAGGTTTTGTTCTTACAAATGAATTAATTATTTTTTCTAGATCTATAAAATAATTTTGGCAGTTTGATTGGAATGGCCCATCAGAAGAACAAGTTAAATAGAATTACTATTTCTTTTATATGAGGTCAGTCTAGCCATGATCAATTGATATTTTTATAGTTCTACAGATCTAATTTTATTTGTGTGGCATAAATGTTTTATAACTTGTTCATATAATTCCTGGGTTTCTCTTGGCAAGCAGACATCCAAATATTTTATTTTGTCTACAGTTATTTTAAATAGAATTTCTCTTTATATCTTTTGCTTTTGGACTTTGTTAGTAATGTTTGGAAATACAGACGATTTGTATGGGTTGATTTTATATCTTGCAACTCTGCTAAAATGAGTAATTATTTCCAGTAGGTTTTTGGATAATTCTCTAGCATTCTCTAAATATATCATCATATCATATGTAAAGAGTATTTTTTTTATATCTTCATTGCCTATTCTAATGTTTTTCATTTCTTTTTTCCTTATTGATAAAGCCAATATTTCTAATATAGTATTGAATAATAGTGGTGATAACAGGTATCATTCTTTCACCCCTGATTTTTTGGGAATGTATCCAGCTCATCCCCATTATATATATAATACTTGCTGATGGTTTTAGATAGATCCTGCCTATCATATTGATGAAAACTCAATTTTCCCCTATGCTCTCTATTTTTTTTTTTAAATAGGAATGGGCACTATATTTTGTCAAAAACTTTTTCTTCATCTACTGATATTATGAAATAATTTCTGTTAATATTGTTATGATATAATCAATTTTGGCAATGTTTTTCCTATGTTAAACCAGCCCTGAATATCTGGTATAAATCCCCTTTGATCATAGTGTATTCAACTGCTATGAAGTTGTAATCCCTTTGCCAATATTTTATTTAAATTTCTTACATTCATATTCATTAAGGAGATTGGTCAGTGATTTTCTTTCTTTGACTTTTTGAGGTTTATGTATTAGTACTATATTTGTGTCATAAAAATCAGAATTTGTACTTTCCTTCTTTTTTAAAAATAGTTTACATAGCTTTGGAATTAATTGTTCTTTAAATGTTTGGTAGAATTAATTTGTCAATCGATCTGGCCCTGGAGATTTTTTTCTTAGGGAGTTCATTGATGGCTTGTTATATTTTTCCTAAAATGGGACTATTTACATAATTAATTTCTTCTTCTGTTAATATATGATATATATATGTATATATATACATATATATCCACATAATATGGATATATTTCTATCCATAAAAATGTATGGATATTTTAACATAAATATATTAAAATATCCATACATTTCAACTAGATTGTCACATTTACAGGCATACATTTGAGCAACATTGCTCCTAATTATTGCTTTAATTGATGGTGAGTTCACCCTTTTCATTTTTGAGGCTGGTAATTTTTTTTTCTTACTTGTTAAAAACATTTTAATCAAAGGTTTACATATTTTGTTGTTTGTTCATAAAATGAAATCTTCATTTAATTGAGCTAATTGGTCAATAATTTGACTAGTTTCAATTTTGTTAATTTTCCCTTTGCTTTTCAGTATTTCTAATTTGGTATTTAATTGGGGGTTTTTAATTAGTTATTTTCTTAGCTTTTGTAGTTGCATGCCCAATTCATTAATTTCCTCTTTCTTCATTATATTCATGTAACTATTTAAAGATATAAAATTCCCCTTAAGAACTGCTTTGGCTGCATCTTATAAGTTTTGTATTGCTATTGTCATTCTTTTGCATGAAATTATTGTTTCCATGACTTTTTTTTTTTTTGACCCACTCATTTGTTAGAATTAGATTATTTAGGTCAAAGGATATGAACAGACAATTGTGAGATGATGAAATTGAAACTATTTCCACTCATATGAAAGAGTGTTCCAAATCACTATTGATCAGAGAAATGCAAATTAAGACAACTCTGAGATACACTACACACCTGTCAGATAGGCTAAGATGACAGGAAAAAATAATGATGAATGTTGGAGGGGATGCGGGAAAACTGGGACACTGATGTATTATTGGTGGAGTTGTGAATGAATCCAACCATTCTGGAAAGCAATCTGGAATTATGCCCCAAAAGTTATCAAACTGTGCATACCCTTTAATCCAGCAGTGCTACTGCTGGGCTTATACCCCAAAAAGATACTAAAGAAGGGAAAGGGACCTGCATGTGCCAAAATGTTTGTTGCAGCTCTCTTTGTAGTGCCTAGAAACTGAAAAATGAATTGCCCATCAACTGGAGAATGGTTGGGTAAATTGTGGCATATGAATGTTATGGAATATTATTATTCTGTAAGAAATGACTAGCAGGATGAATACAGAGAGGCTTGGAGAGACTTACATGAACTGATGCTAAGCAAAATGAGCAGAACCAAGAGATCATTATATACTTCAGCAATGATACTGTATGAGGATATATTCTGATGGAAGTGGATTTCTTTGACAAAGAGATCTAACTCAGTTTCAATTGATCAATGATGGACAGAAGCAGCTACACCCAAAGAAAGAACACTGGGAAATGAATGTAAACTTTGCATTTTTGTTTTTCTTCCCGAGTTATTTTTACCTTCTGTATCTAGGATATACTATGACATATTTAACATGTATAGGACTGCTTGCCATCTGGGGAAGGGGGTGGAAGGAGAGAGGGGAAAAATCAGAACAGAAGTGAGTGCAAGAGATAATGATGTAAAAAATTACTCTGTCATGGGTTCTGTCAATAAAAAGTTATTTAAAAAAAGAATTAGATTATTTAATTTCTAATTAGTTTTTACTCTATACTTCCCTAGTCCTTTATGGAATATAATTTTTATTGTATCTTCAGCTGAAAAGGAGGCAGTTACTATTTCTACCTTTCTACATTTGATTGTGAAGGTATTTTTTTAATGCCATAATAAGTTGTCAACTTTTGTTTAGTGGCTATGTACTGCTGAAAAAAGACATATTCATTTCTATCCCTATTCATTTTTTCTCCAGAAGTTTATTACATCTAAATTTTCTTGGATTCTATTAACCTCCCTACTTTCTCTCTTCTCTCTTCTCTCTCTCTCTCTCTCTCTCTCTCTCTCTCTCTCTCTCTCTCTTTTGACAATTAGATTTATCTAATTCTGAGTAGGAGAGTTTTAGGTTTCCTGTTTGCATGTTTTGTTATCTATGTCTTTCTGTAACTGGCAGACTCAAATAATTTGGATGCTGTACCAAATGCATATACATTTACTATTGATACTACTTCGTTTTTGTGAGCTTTTTTGTAGCTTTTTATTAACAGAGCATATGCATGGCTAATTTTTTACAACATTGTCTCTTGCACTCACTTCTGTTCCAACTTTTCCCTTCCCTCCCTCCACACCCATCCCTACATGGTAGTCAGTCTCATACATGTTAACCATGTTAAAGTATATCTTAGATACAATATATGTGTACAGATCCATATAGTTCTCTTGTCGCACAAAAAAATTGGATTCAGAAGGTAAAAATAACCTGAGAAGAAAAATACAAATGCAAGTACTCCACATTCATTTCACAATGTTCCTTCTCTAGGTGTAGTTAATTCTGTCCATCACTGATCAATTGAAATTAATGGAACTTCTCTTTCTCAAAGATACCCACTCCCATCAGAATACATCCTCATACAATATTGTTGTTGAAGAGTATAATGATCTGATTCTGCTCATTTCACTAAGCATCAGCTCATGTAAGGTTCTCCAAGCCTATTCATCCTGCTGGTCATTTCTTACAGAACACTAATAGTCATGTACCACAATTTATTCAGCCATTCTCCAATTAATGGGCATCCCTTTTCTGGTCACTACAATGAGGGGTGCCACAAACATTCTTGCACATACAGGTCCCTTTCTCTTTGTTAAAATCTCTTTGGGATATAAGCCCAATAGTAACACTGCTGGATCAAAGGATATGCACAGTTTGATAACTTTTTGAGCACAGTTCCACAATGTTCTCCAGAATGGCTGGATGCATTCACAATTCCACCAACAATGTATGTGTCCCTGTTTTCCAAAATTGCCTCCAACATTCTGCATTATCTTTCCCCATCATTCTAGCCAATCTGACAGGTGTGTAGTGGTATCTCAGAGTTTTTCTCATTTGCATTTATCTGATTAATAATGATTTGGAGCATCTTTTAATATGGCTAGAAATAGTTTCAATGTCTTCATATGAGAATTGACTAGTCATATCCCTTGACCATTTATCAATTGCAGAATGGCTTGATTTCTTATACATTAGAATCAATTCTCTAGATATTTGGAAATGAGGCTTTTATCAGAATCTTTAACTGTAAAAATGTTTTCCCAGTTTATTACTTCCCTTCTAATCTTATTTGCATTACTTTTGTTGGTACAAAAGCTTTTCAATTTGATATAATCAATTTTTTTCTATTTTGTGATCAATAATGATCTCTAGTTCTTCTTTGGTAACAAATTCCTTCCTCCTCCACAAGTTGGAGAGATAAACTCTTCTATGTTCCTCTAATTTATTTATAATCTCATTGCTTATGCCTAGATCATGAACCCATTTTGACTTTATCTTGGTGTACGATGTTAAGTATGGGTCAATGCCTAGTTTCTGCCATACTAATTTCCAGTATTCTCAGCAATTTTTGTCAAACAGTAAGTTGTTATGCCAAAAGCTAGTGGTTTGGGGTTTGTCAAACACTAGATTATTAAAGTTATTGATTGTTTTGTATTTTGAACCTAACCTATTCCACTAATCAACTAATCTATTTCTTAGCCAATACCAAATAATTTTGGTAACTGCTACTTTATAATATAATTTTCGATCTGGTACAGGTAAGCCACCTTCAATTGATTTTTTTTCATTAATTCCCTTGAAATTCTTGACCTTTTGTTTTTCCATATGAACTTTGTTGTTATTTGTTCTAGGTCATTAAAATATTTTTTGGGAGTCTGATTGGTATAGTGCTAAATAAATAGATTAGTTTAGGTAGTACTGTCATTTTTATTATATTTGCTTGCCCTATCCAAGAGCATTTAATATTTTTCCAATTGATTAAATCAGACTTAATTTGTATGGAAAGTGTTTTGTAGTTTTGCTCATAAAGTTTCTGATTTTCCCTTGGTGGATAGATTCCTAAATATTTTATACTAGCGGTAGTTACTTTAAATGGAATGTCTCTTTGTAACTCAAACTGTTGGATTTTGTTAGTGAGATATAAGAATGCTGATGATTCATGTGGGTTTATTTTGTATCCTTCAACTTTGCTAAAGGTGTGAATCATTTGTAATAGCTTTTTAGTTGAATCTCTGAGGTTCTCTAAGTATACCATCATATCGTCAGCAAAGAGTGATAATTTGGTTTCCTCATTACCTACTGTAATTCCTTTAATCTCTTTCTCAACTCTTATTGCCAAAGCTAGCATTTCTAATACAATACTGAATAGTAATGTTTATAGTGGGAAACCTTGTTTCACTCCTGATCTTATTGAGAATGATTTCAGTTTATCCCCATTACATATGATGGTTTTAAATAGATGCTACTGATTATTTTAATGAAAAGACCATTTATTCCTATACTCACAAGTGTTTTTAATAGGAATGGATGTTGGATTTTGTCAAATGCTTTTTCTGCTTCTATTGAAATGATCATATGGTTTTTGGTAATTTGGTTATTGACATGATCAATTATAGTCCAATAATCCTCAGATTATCTCTCCTAGATCTATTTTCCAGGTCTGTTTTTTTTTCCCAAGTAGATATTTAATGTTTGTCCTAAGTTTTGATTTTTTGGTTTTATTTGACTGATTTTTGATGTCTTAATGAATCATTCATTTCTTTGTTCAGTTCTGATTTTTAATGAGTTATTTTCTTCATTAGCTTTTTTTATTTCTTTTTGTATATGTCCAATTGAGTTTTTAAATGAGTTGTTTTGCTCTATGGAATTTTTTTTTCCATTTCACTATTTTTTTGTTTGTTTGTTTGTTTTGTGAGTTATTTTCTTTTTCCAATTCACAAATACTACTTTCTTGGAAGTTCTTTTTTCTTTTTCAATTCACACATCCTACTTTCCTGGGATTTCTTTACTTTTTCCACTTCATAAATTCTGTTTCCCTCCACTTCCTGGGAATTCTTTACCTTTTCAGTTCACATTTCAGGAAGTTGTTGCTCTCTTGCATAGCTTCTCTTTCTTTTCCCCATTTTTCTTTTAGCTCTCTTTTAAGATTTTTTAATATATTCTTTTAGGAGAGCATTATGTGATGGGAGCCAGGTAACATTCCCCTTTGGGCTATTGTCTGGAGACTCTTTGCTATTAGTCTCCTCGGGGTTGAAAACCTGCTCTCTTTCTGTTTAGAAGCTATCAATTGCTCTTTTGATTTTTTTTACTCATTTTTTTTTTTTTTTTAAAGCCTGTATGATCTGCCTTCAGGGCAAGGAGGTTACCAGGTTCCTCGGCAAAGCAGGGATAGGTATATGGACAGTAGCTGTTCTTTAAATGCTGCAAAGAGCAGTGAGGTATGGGAGTCCTCTGGGAAAATGTTCCCCAACAAAATTGATTCAGACTTGGTTAGCACTGGCTGAGCTGTGGAAGTGCCCCGTGAAGAACCCCACTGTGTGGATTAACAACTGCCCTGGGGCTTCAGGTTAAGCAGCAAAAGTGTCCCTATCCCCAGCACAAGCTCACAGTGGGGCTGTGAGTATTAGCAGCTGACCAGGGAATAGCCCCGCATGGATCAGAAGTGTCTCTGCCCAGGGAAGCACAGTCATATTGCAGAAGTTCTATTGCTGCAGGTCGAGCCCCACACTGTGCTGATTAGAGGCCGACCCAGGCTGCGTCCCCCTGTCATGCAGATTTGTGACTGCCCGGGACCTGTGCTGCAGAATGCAGCTACACGGCTGTGCTGAACTCTGTGCTGAGTCACTTTTTTGGGTTTTGGATGGGTGTAGCCAGATCTTGTTAGGTTCTGGTGTTTTTTAGAGTACCTTCTACCGTTGGCTTTAATTTCTCTGCTGGTCTACTGCTTTGGAACCAAGACATAGAAATCAGCCTATTCCCGAGTCATCTCTGTGAATCTTCTAACCACAGTAGCCACCATCACCCATTGAGCATTGCTCAATATGCTAGCCTTTAGTTCTATCCCTGTTTTCGATGTTCTGTTCCCACTGCTCAGGACAAACCTTTTCTGGTGGTCTTTCCTATTATCTTTGAGTGGTAAATTGTTGTACTTCTAATTTTCATGAATTTTACCAGTCAAGTGCTATTTTTGAGGGTAAATTTAGTAAGTGGTCCTGAGGGTATAAGAAGAGCTTAGGTAGTTGCATGTGCCTTCTCCACCCTCTTGGGCTCTGTCTCACCTACTTATCTTCTAAGTATGTATGGCATTAACTTTAATATTCAAGTCACACATCCAGCTACAATACATTGTGGGATATGTTGTTAGCTATTAGTCTAAGCCAGATTGATTTCACTTTATTAGCAGTTTTCATTAAAGAGAAAGCTCCATTCTAAATTACTTATTTTTTGCATTCATTAAACATTAATATATTATTCTTGATCAATTCTGAATTTTTCTAGCCTAGTCTGTTTTGATATACTTCTTATACTTTCAACCAATATGAAACATATTTATGACTACTGATTTATAATATAGTTTAGTCAAAAAGAAAAATTTCTATTTCTTTCATAACCTTTTGTTTCCTTGTTTTGCTTGATCTTGGAAGTATTCTTTTTCTTTTCAACATGAATATTATTTTGCTTTTAATAATAGCTGTAAAAATGCACTGATAATTTCTTTAGAAAAGTTTTAAAATTGAAAATTAACTTTAATAGAATTGTCCTGTTTATATTAGCATGTCCCATTCATGAACAATTCAAGCTCCTTCAGGTATATATTTTGTTCTTTGTTTCTTTAAGGAACATGTTGCAATTGGATTAAATAAGTATTTTATGTTCTTTAGCATAGAGACTCACAAATATTTTAATCATTTATTAGTTAGTTGGGATATAATTATTAACTCTATTATTTTCCTTATTATATAGAAATGCATTTGATTTTAAGGATTTTGTACTCTGCAACTTTGCTGAAGCTATTATTTCAATTACCATGTTTGCTCACTTCTTATAATTTTCTAAATGGTTCCTATCCTTCAGAAGACTCTTTTTCCCCCTCTTTAACTGTCCTTAAACCTTTATTTTTTTGTCTTTTTTTGATCGTTTCCCTAATGTCTCTCTATGTATGTAAATCTCTAAATGTATGTAAAATAGCAATAGGAAGAGAGGTTATCCTCACTTTATTCCTATACATATTGAAAAATCTTTCAATTTATTTTCCTTACATTTGATGTTTGCTTTTTCTTTTAATTTGCTATTTCTTATTAGATAAAAAGGTTTCCATATTTATATAACTTGTGAGGGGTTTAGAATAATAGTATGTTTTAAATACCCCCCCCCAACATCTGTTTTAAGTCATCAAGTGGTTTGAAAATATCTTTTTTAATGAATAATTATGATGTCTCTTTTCATAATGTTGAATCATCCTTATCTCCCTGTCACAAATCCAATTTGTTCAAAATTAGTTATGAATTCTTTTAGAACCAATAATTAGTTTAATAACAATTTAGTTTTGAAAATTAAAATTAAAATTCAGAACTGATATTGTTCTTTACTTGTCCATTTTCCTTTATTTTTAAATGAGTTTCGTATTTATTAAGACTTTTTCAAAAGAGAACAATGTCAAAATGGTAGAAATTCCTGTAGAAATTCTTCTACCTTGTCCCAAATGATTCTTGAACCAACTTTAAAATAATAGTTCAAAACAAATTCTGAAGCAGCAGAACCCAAGAAAAAGAGTAAAATGGTGAAGGAGATACAACAATCTGATAAAGAGTGTTTGGAAAAGAAAAATTGATGAAGTGGAAAAAGAGGTACAAAAATTCACTGAAAGGATAGAAAACTTCTTTAAAATTAGAATTGGCCAAATGGAAAAGTAGGTATATAATTCACTGAAGAAATTATTCATTAATAATTAGAATTGTGAGATGGAGCCAAGATAGATGACTAAAAGTAGGAACTCACTTAACTTTCCCCCAATCTCAACAAATACCTTTATAAAATAATTCTAAACAAATTTTAGTGTACCATAATCTACAAAAACAATAATTAAACCATTTTACACCCCAGAACAATTGAGAGGTCAACAGGAAAGATTTGTTTTACTAGCATGAGAGGAAGCACAGTCCAGCACAGGCTATACCTCAGGGCACTGACCCCAGAAACCCAGAAATAGATCTCAGGACAACTGAATCACTGACAACAGGGATAATTCCCATACCTCTCAGGCCACAGTCACCAAAGACAATTTAAAAGGTCAGAAGGAAAGGTCAGTCCTACCTGGGTAAGAATGGAGCAAAGTTCAATACAAGCCATGTCAGCTTAGCCAGGCCCCAGCTAGCCGAGATAACAAACAGGCCTTGGGAATCATTGAATCATTATCAGCAAGCAACAACTTCCAGAGAGAGCTTCCAGGCCACAGATGGTAAAGTAATAGAAAAGTTGGTCACAATGAGAAAACTGGGGTCACTTTGCTATTGCTGAGGTAGGTCTATGTTATTTTGCCCATATTCAAATTTAGGTCATAGTAGTTCTGGATGGCATTCCCATAGCAAATAAGTACATTAGTAAATCAGAGTTTTTGGCCACAGTGGAGTGGAGGACTATCTTAACAATTCCAGGACATAAAAGAGAGCTTGTGATCACTCAAAGACCAGAGCACAGACAAGAAGAGTAGTAAATACACCTCTCCTTAGATCATAGCACCTTGGAAGAACTTAAAACTTACAAGTCCCTGTATTTTTTAAAATAGCTGCACAAAACCTCTACATGTTGGGACAATATATCCTCCATCGTGCGCATAGAGATCTATCGTAGTGAAGAGTTAAAAATCAATGGACTGGGAAAAGGGAAAACACCAGAAAAGTATTCTGACCATAGACGGATAGCATGAGCATAAGAAAGATCAAAACACATATTCAGAAGGCAACAAAATCAAATCACTTACATTATTTACCCATCATAGATAGTACTTGCTGTTGGTTTTAGATAAATGCTGCTTATCATTTTAAAGAAGGATCCCTGGTCCTATACTTTCTAGTAATTTTAGTAGGAATGAGTGTTGTATTTGTCTAATGCTTGTTCTGCATCTTTTGAGATAATTATATGGTATTTATTCTTTCTGTTATTGATATAATCAATTATGGTTACACTTTTCCTAGTCTTGAACCAGTCCTAAATTCTTGGTACTAATCCCATCTAATCACATGATATGAGCTATGTGGTCTATGTAATTTCCTCGCTATTGTTTTTTATAATTATTTATTATTATTATTTTCTATAGGGCTTTATATTTTCACCCATATTTAATTATCAGAATGATAATTGTGTCCCAGAAGAAATTTGTAAACATCTTCTTTACTTAAACTTTTAAAATATTTTATATAGTATTGCAATTAATTTTTTTTGAAACTTTACTAGGATTCATTTATAAATTCATCTCATTCTGAAAAGTTTTTCCTTAGGGGGGATTTTTTTCTTGATGATTTATTCAAATTTTCCTTCTATGATGCTCTGTAATATTTCAGTAGTCAAAACTTTTATTAATATAGACTTTTGGGGGGTTAAAATTAAATCTATTTCACTTTGATTCGCATGTATTGGCATATAATCAAATAAAATAGTTCTTAATAATTACATTGATTTCATTTTATTTTATTCTCTTTAATTTTTATTCCAAGAATTTGTTTTTTTTAATCTGTGAATCAAATTAACCAATGGTTATATATTTTATTGTATTTTTTCTCATCAACCAATGTTTTAGTTTATTCATTCTTTTATAAAGTTTTAAATCAATTCAACTATCCTTTGATAGTCCAGATTTCTTCTTTGGTACTTAAATGGAAATTAATTTATTGTTTTTCTAGTTTTTAAATGTATGATCAATTCATTAATCAATTAATTAAATTAATTTAGATATTATGCCCTAATATATTGTCAATTTTGTGGAAATGTCAGTACATTTAAGGAAAAGGTATAATTCTCTTTCAGTTTCCCATTCAGTTTATTTTAGACATAACATAACGTAACTTTGGACATAAAAATTCATTTTCATCACTACTTTGTTTTTATTTTACATTTAAATTTACTTAGTTCTAAGAAAGGTAAATTGAAGTCTTCTACTGGAATAATTTTACTATTTCCTGTAACTTATCTAACTTTTCCTTTAATAATTTGAATGTTATGTAGTCTAGTTCATATGTATATATGATTAATATTACTTTATTATCAGTGGTAGCCAAAACTTAGTTTCCCTGTTTATCTCTTTTTAATTAGGATCTTTTTTTTTTTTGCTTTTGTTTTATCTGAGATCATGATTGCTATTCTTGCCTTTTCTTTTTTTAACTTCACTTGAAGCATAGTAGATTCTGATGTAGCCTTTTTGTTGAACTCTTCATGTCTTTCTCTTTCAAGTGTATTCCTTGAAAATAATATAATGTTGCATTGTGATTTCTAAGCCATTCAATTTTCTGAGGTGATAGATTGTGCATGCAGCATGAAGATCTTTTTTCCTCCTATTTTGGATCTGACCAATCTGTTTTGCTTGACTTTACATAGTAGCAACTAGGCTGTTGTTGTTGTTGTTGTTTTGTGTTTTGTTTTGTTTTGTTTTTTTTTTTTTTTTTTGTGGAGGGGATAAAAAAGGGAAATTGTATTTTTTGTTTTCAGGGAAAATAAAAAAAAATAAAAGAGAATTCTGAAATGGAAATATATGATTTGTATACATATATCTCAGAATATATGCAGGTATCTGAATATACATCTACATATACTCACATATGTGTTGATATATATATATATATATATATATATATATATATACACATATGTATGTGCATATGCATGTATATATATGTATATATATATATATATACACACAAAATGCTAATATATGCAATTCTACATCCATGTGTACATATGGATTTGTTTTTATTATGTATGTAATACATAAATATAAGCAAATACCATATATACACAAAAGTCCCCACTTTAAGTCATACTTTGTGAAATAATCTTCTAAACGTATAGGTCACTAACTTGTCCCTATTTTGTTTAAAAACATTTAGTTGCTCCCTACTGCCCTGAAGCTAAAGTAGAAGTTCCTTCAATTGACTTGAAGATCCCTTAAGGATGAGACTCAGATCACTTATCAGATTTAATTCACTTTACTTTCTTGTACACACATTATTCTGCAGCCAAGCTAAACATTGCTATTTATCTCCTATATCTCCCACATCCATCTAATAACATAAGTTGCTGATATATTACCTTCTTGTTCTGCCTTTCAAAATCTTCCCTCTCTTCAAGAATCCCTATTCTATTTTCCCCAGTTGCCTTTTCTTAGTAGCTTACACTTTAAATGTTCACTTCCTCTTAAACATATCTTACTCCTAAAAGTATTTTCCTTAGAAATGTCTTTTCTTATCCTTGAGTATATGGATTGTTTTGTTTGTGTCCTTCTATTGTCAAAGTTTAGCAGTGTCTTGCATATTGTTAGTAATTAAAAATATATATTTATTAATTTGAATTGATTTTCAAGTGTTTACATTTGGCAGAAAACTGAGTAAAGTAATAAATGTAATAAATTTAGAAAGACAATGTGGGACAATAGAGAGAAAGCTAACAGCTCCTTGAGGCAGGATGACCTGGGTACAAGATCTGCCTCTGGCTATGTTACTCTGGGAATTCAATCTAGCTTCCACTGCTGCCTTGCGGCAATTTTCTAGAACTCACGTTTTAGCAGAGCTGCTGATAGTTTAAGAAGTTTTCTAGCAGAGATTTCCTATACTAGATAAAATCACAAAATCAGTAAACAGATTACATTGTCATGAAAATGAAGCCTTTAAAACTTTAGTAATTAGAATCTGAGTCATTTCTTTTTGTGGCCTTTTAATTAAAAAAAAAATTGATTTGCTCACTACTCCTAGTTTCTTTAAAGTAGAGAATAAATATAATATTTTTGTACTTTTCTAAGTGCTTAATTTAGCTTAGGAGAAGATGACATATACAGGCAAATTATTTCTTTATATATTAGAAGAACCAGAGGAAACATTCCAGAATATTTTAATAAGCTTGTCTGAGAGATCATGGAAAGACATAGGCAGCAATTTTATAAGATGAAATAACATGATAATATCACAATCTATGAGTCAATAGAAAGCCCATGTCTTATCTATCTATTCATATGCCCATATAATATGTAAACATATACAGATAAAACTACATATGTACATTTATGTCCATGTCATATTTTTATACAAGTACCTATGTATGCCATGATATGTCTATATAAATATAACATATGTGTATATACACATATATGCATATTCATAAATATATATTTTTTCCTAAAGTATATGAACAAGACTCTAAATGGGGTTAATTGTGTCCTTGTTTATTGGTTGTTTAATAGTTTCAGTCCCATATAATTCATCATGACCCTTTGGAGGTTTTCTTGGCAAATATATTGGAATGGCTCGCCATTTTCCTCTCCAGTTACTTTTACATAAAGAAAGGAGGCAAATGACTTGCCCACAATTACACAGCAAGTGTCTGAGGTCATATTGGAACTAAGGAAAATGAGTCTTCCTGACTCCAGGTTCATTGCTTTATCCACTGTGTCACCTAAGAAACTGACCATAGAAGACTTTTAAAGTACTTCCATCTACCATCATTGATGCTTGTGAACTTTTATGATCTTCTACAAAATTCCTAGTGATGAAATTTGAGTAACATTCCTTTCAAACTCACAAAGATTCTTTGCAAGTTAATGCTTGGCATACACAGTCAAACAATTGTTGATTCTTAGTGGAATAATTTGCCATCTTAAAAAATTAATAATGGGAAGACAAGAAAAAAAAAAAAGAAAAAGAAGAATGAGAGTGGGATAGCCTAGAAAGCTTCTGTCTGGTACAATCTGGGAAATTTTTCCTACATGTTTTAGCACAGTTATGATGGAGATTTTTAATAGAAAATATTGTCTCAGTTGGAGAAATCCAGAATGGAATATAAGCATAATCCATAAATGAGAGACTTAATAGTGTACCTAAGGTCATGTGAAATGCATAGATATTATAGTCAACACTGTGCCCATATACATAGGACCTATGTATTACTGTACATTGTTATGGGCCAGAACCCTGAACTTGAAACAAAGGATTCCTATAAAGTGCTAACTCAGTGGAATTGATAAAGACAATGGTACATGCACTTAGTACTTAGTATAGATTTACAAGATTCACACTTATGATAAGAGAGCATATAAGCTTGGACAAACTTAGCCCCAATCAGAACTAGGGAAGACAGAGACTATGGTGGTGGTCCTCTTGCCTCCTCCACAGAAACCAAGATACGTTCAGGAGGATCTCAAGAAAGCTGCCCAGGCCCCAGGCAAGGAGATAATAAAGGATTTGGACTTTAACACCTGGCTACACTTGTGATGATTACTTTGACTGAAAAGAAGGCTGCCTCAGAGACCACAAGAAAACCGGAAACAAGAAGAACATTACACTACATTGTTTTTAACATAAGAAAGACCTTAGTTTAATTCAGACACTTAAAAGTTATATGATGCCAGACAAATTATTTAATCTCTACTTCATTTTTTTCTTCTATGAAGTGAGAGTTGATTTAAACATAAACTGAAATAATATTTGTATGGTGCTTTGAAAATCTTAAAGTGCTTTATAAAAGCTAAATTGCTATTTTTTTTATAATAAAAGCAACAAGATAGTGTATATTAGCTTTTTGTACAACACTCTAAACTTCCATCTCTTTCCCATAAAATTAAGAATACCATAGCAAATGTAGAGTAATTACAGCTAAACAAGAGAAAACAAAAAAGAATCTTCAACAAGATAAACACCTCTATAAAGTTACACTGGAGGTACACGAATGAGTACTCATTCACTATCCCTCCCTTAGTAGTCCCATATGACTGTAGCATGAGCTCAAGCAAAGTAATAGGCATATGCAGGGTGTGGCTTTATAATTGGCTATTAAAACTCCCTCCTCAATTCAAATAAGTCCATATACATAGTAATACACTCAATTTGAATAAATTCTCCTGAAACTTCCAGCCCTCAAGAAGTGGTAGATAATGACGGTTATATATGTGAAGGAAAGGAAGAAAAAAGTGCAAGAATTGTTCAGGGTTAATGTAAATTGCTTATAGAAAGATATCTGACCCTAGAGCAGGAAATTTCAAAAAAACATTGACATGCTTGAAACATATCCTCTCTTTCTTTTACTTCAGAAAAAAGTGACAAATACAGATTCTGCTCAGCCATATCAAAAAGGAAGAGAGTGTATGGAAGAATCAAGTAGTATCCTTCTAGGTAGATGGTTATAATGGGCTTTAAGGAAAGAGGACCCAAACTCAACTAGGTTAATCTTGTCTTTCTCAGGTGATACTGACCCTCAGATTCTTTCTAGTCTTTATTATCATGCTTCTCTCTCTTTCACTAAGGCCTCTTTTTTCATTGATAAATTCTATTCAGAAACTCCAAGTTGAGAAAAGGTTCAAACCAGCTATGTTTTACATTCCACACTTTGCTATTGTGTTTTGGCTATCTCCTTCTTTAACTGCAATTTATACCATTGTTTGTTCCTCACAGAATCTCTTTTTTGACCAATCATTCTTAAATCTCAGATCTTCATCTCTCCCCCATCTCTTCTGCCTTTCATCTCCCATTTTATGTGTTGTGTGCCCCCAACCAAAATGTATCCTTATAAAGGATAGTGGCTTAGTATATCAGACTTAAAACTATATTATAAAGCAGCAATTATAAAAACCTTTTGATAATTGCTAAAGAACAGAGTGGTAGATCAGTGAAATAGGTTAGATACATGTGACACAATAATCAGTGACTATAGTAATCTAATATTTGATAAATCCCTAAACTCCAGCTTCTGGAATAAGAACTCACTATTTTGACAAAAATCACAGGAAAAGCTGAAAAATAATATGTCAGAATCTTGGCATAGACTTATATCTCACAACCCATACCAAAATAAGGTCAAAAGGTACATTATTTCATTATAATGAGTTATACCATAAACAGATTAGAACAAAAGATACTTTACCTATCAGATCTTTGGAAAAGGGAGGAATTTGTGAAGGACTAGAAAACATTATGGAAGTCAAAATGAACAACTTTGATTATATTAAATTAAAAAGGTTTTGCACAAACACAGAAAGAAGGTTAAAACAAAAGTACAAAGTTGAAGAGGAAAAAAAAAAACTTTACAGCCACTGTTTCTGATAAAAGTGTCATTTCTAAAATATATGAAGAATGGCATCAAATCTATAAGAATTAATTCAATTAATTAATTAATAAGAACAGGAACAGATAAGTTTCAGATTATAAAATTAGAGTCATCTATAATCACATAAAATGCTCTAAATCACTATTGATTAAAGCAATGCAAAGTAAAGCAACTCTGAGGTACCAGAATTTCATATTGGCTAAAATGATAGGAAAAGATAATGATACATGTTGGAGGGGATGTGGGAAACCTGGGACACTAATGCATTATTGGTAGAGTTGTGAAATGATCCAATCATTCTGGAGAGCAATTTGGGACGATGCCTAAAGGGCTGTAAAACTGCGCACCCCATTTTCCCCCTAAAATGTGATTAAGTAAGTAATTTATTTCACCTTATGATAACTTGGGCAATTTATATTTTTGTAAATGTTAATTCATTTTGGTTAGACTATCAGATTTGCTGCCATATAGTTGGGCAAAATAGCTCCTAATTATTGTTTTAGTTTCTTGTTCATTGGTCATAAGTTAAACCTTTTCACTTTTGAAGTGGGTGATTTGGCTTTTTTCTTTTATTTTTCTGATCAAATTAAAGAAATGTCTATTTTTTTCATAAAACCAACTCTTAGCTTTATTTATTAGTTCAATAGTTTTATTAATCTCTCCTTTGAATTTCAGAATTTATAATTTGGGATTCACTTGTGTGTGGGGGGGATTTAATTTGTTCTTTTTCTAGTTATTTTAGTTGCATGTCCAATTAATGTATCTTTTTTCCTCTATTTTATTCATGTAACTGTTGAGTTATAAAATTTCCCCAAGAAGTGCTTTGGATACATCCCCTAGGTTTTGTGATTTTGTTGTTTCAGTCACTCTTTTTTTTTTTTTTTCTGAAGCAATTGGAGTTAAGTGACTTGCCCAAAGTCACACACAGCTAGGAAGTATTAAATGTCTGAGACCAGATCAGTTTTGAACTCAGGTCCTACTGACTTAAAGACTGGTGCTCTAACTTCCCCACTCATTCATTAGAATTAGATTAATTTCCAATTGGTTTTTAATCTATCTTTCCCTGGCCCTTTATTAAAAATAATTTTTTATTGCATTATGGTCTAAAAAGGAAGTATTTAGTATTTGTTTTTTCCTGTCTGCCTTTGATTGTGAGTTTTTTTATACCTTAATATATGGTCAATTTTTGTGTTCGTGCCATGTGCATGCCATGCACTTTCTGAGAAAAATGGTATATTACTTTCTGTCCCTATTCTCCTGAGGCCTATCATATCTAGGATTTTTAGGATAATATTGACCTCCCTGGTTTCTTTCTTGTTTACTTAATGGTTAGATTTCTATATTTCTGAGAAGAAAAGGTTGAGATTCCCCATTAGAATAGTTTTACTATCTATTTCATCATGCAGCTGCCTTAAAATCTTCTCTAGGAATGTGCCTCCTCTACCACATGATGCAAACATATTTATTTATTTATTATTTCATTATTTGTGGTACCTTTAACAAAATATACTTTCTTTCCTTATGTCTTTTAATAAGTTCTATTTTTATGTTTGCTTTATCCGAGATCAGAATTGCTATCCTTGCTTTTTTTTTTTTAACTTCAGCTGAAGTATAATAAATTCTGCTCTAGCCTTTTATCTTTAATCTGTATATGTCTCTCAGCATCCAATGTGTTTCTTTAAACAACATATTGTGGAATTCTATTTTTAAATTGACTTTGCTATTTGCTTCTCATTTATGGGAGAGTTCATCTCATTCACATTCAGTTATGACTACCAACTCTTTACTTTCCTACTTCCTATTTCCTCCTCTGTATATTTCTGTTCTCTCTTTCCACCTGTACTATGTCCTATAGTTTTTTAATCCACTCCATCCTTACCTTATCTTCTATCAATCCTTACCTTCTCCTATTATCTTTTTTTCGTAATATTTTTGCACTCCCTTCTATCATGTCCCAACTTTTCCTTTTTACCTTTCTTCTCCTACTTCTATAGAGAGTTAAATAAACTTCTGAATGATTAAACTATTACCTCTAAAGCAAAAGCTGATGAGATCAAGTTTCAAATAAAGCTCACTCAACTTCCTTCTTTCCCTTGGTTGTAAGAGCTATATTGTTCCTCTTCACATGAACTAATTTTCCCATTTCATCTCCTTCCTCTTTTTCCAGTACAGAACTCCCCCCCTCCAATATCCTTTTCCTTGATGTTATAACATCAGAATCAATTCACAACTGCACCCTCAGTCCATGTGATGACACCCTCTGTCTGCCCCAATGACAGATAAAGTTCTCAAAAGTTATTGATATCATTTCCAATCTTGAGATGTTAACAATTTAAACTTTAAGTTATATGCATATATATATCCCCTTGTCTTTTTTTTTTTTAATGACTTTATTGACAGAATTCATGCCAGGGCAAAATTTTACAACATTATCCCTTGCACTCACTTCTGTTCCGATTTTCCCCTCCCTCCCTCCACCCCTTCTCTCATATGGCAAGGAGTCCTATATATGTTAAATATGTCACAGTATATCCTAGATACAATATATGTGTGCAGAACTGAACAGTTCTCTTGTTGCACAGGGAAAATTGGATTCAGAAGGTATAAATAACCCAAGAAGAAAAACAAAAATGCAAGCAGTTTACAATCATTTCCCAGTGTCCTTTCTTTGTGTGTAGCTGCTTCTGTCCATCACTGATCAATTGGAACTGAGTTAGATCTCTTTGTCAAAGAAATCCACTTCCATCAGAATACATCCTTATACAGTATCGTTGTTGAAGTATATAATGATCTCCTGGTTCTGCTCATTTCATTTAATATCAGTTCATGTAAGTCTCTCCAAGCCTCTCTGTATTCATTCTGCTAGTCATTTCTTACAGAACAATAATATTCCATAACATTCATATACCACAATTTATCCAACCATTCTCCAATTGATGGGCATCCATTCATTTTTCAGTTTCTAGCCACTACAAAGAGGGCTGCAACAAATATTTTGGCACATACAGGTCTCTTTCCCTTCTTTATCTCTTTGGGTATAAGCCCAGTAGTAGCACTGCTGGATCAAAGAGTATGCACAGTTTGATAACTTTTTGAGCATAATTACAGGTTGTTCTGCAGAATGGTTAGATTTGTTCATAGCTCCACCAACAATGCATCAGTGTCCCAGTTTTCTCGCATCCCCTCCAACATTCATTATTATTTTTTCCTGTCATCTTAGCCTATCTGACAGGTGTGTAGTGGTATCTCAGAATTGTCTTAATTTGCATTTCTCTGATCAATAATGATTTGGAACACTCTTTCATATGAGTGGTAATAGTTTCAATCTCATCATCTGAAAATTGTCTATTCATATCCTTTGACCATTTATCAATTGGAGAATGGCTTGATTTCTTATAAATTTGAGTCAGTTCTCTATATATTTTGGAAATGAGGCCTTTATCAGAACCTTTAACTGTGAAGATGTTTTCCCAGTTTGTTGCTTCCCTTCTAATCTTGTTTGCATTAGTTTTGTTTGTACAAAGGCTTTTTAATTAGATGTAATCAAATTTTTCTATTTTGTGATCAATAATGGTCTCTAGTTCATCTATGGTCACACATTTCTTCCTCCTCCATAAATCTGAGAGATAAACTATCCTATGTTCCTCTAATTTATTTATAATCTCATTCTTTATGCGTAAATCATGGACCCATTTTGATCTTATCTTGGTATATGGTGTTAAGTGTGGGACCATGCCTAATTTCTGCCATACTAAGTTCCCGTTATCCCAGCAGTTTTTGTCAAATAATGAATTCTTATCCCAAAAGTTAGGATCTTTGGGTTTGTCAAACACTAGATTGCTATAGGTGACTATTCTGTCTTGTGAACCTAACCTCTTCCACTGATCAACTAATCTATTTCTTAGCCAATACCAAATGGTTTTGGTGACTGCTGCTTTATAACATAATTTTAGATCAGGTACAGCTAGGCCACCTTCATTTGATTTTTTTTTTTTCATTAATTCCCTTGAGATTCTTGACCTTTTGTTCTTCCACATGAATTTTGTTGTTATTTTTTTCTAGATCATTAAAATATTTTCTTTGGAAGTCTGATTGGTATAGCACTAAATAAATAGATTAGTTTAGGGAGTATGGTCATCTTTATTATATTCGCTCAGACTATCCAAGACCACTTAATATTTTTCCAATTATTTAAGTCTGATTTTATTTGTGTGGAAAGTTTTTTTGTAATTTTGCTCATATAATTCCTGACTTTCCTTTGGTAGATAGATTCCCAAATATTTTATGATGTCGACAGTTATTTTGAATGGAATTTCTCTTTGGATCTCTTCTGTTGGATTTTGTTGGTGATGTGTAAAAAATGCTGAGGATTTATGGGGATTTATTTTGTATCCTGCAAATTTGCTAAAGTTATGAATTATTTTTAATAGCTTTTTAGTAGAATGTCTGGGGTTCTCTAAGTATACCATCATATCATCTGCAAAGAGTGATAGTTTGATTTCATCATTGCCTACTCCAATTCCTTTAATTTCTTTCTCGACTATTATTGCCAAGGCTAGCATTTCTAATACAATATTGAATAATAATGTTGATAGTGGGCAACCTTGCTTCACCCCAAATCTTACTGGGAAAGGTTCCAGTTTTTCTCCATTGCATATGATGCTTACTGACAGTTTTAAATATATGCTCCTGACTATTTTAAGGAAAAGTCCATTTATTCCTATACTGTCAAGTGTTTTTTTTATTAGGAATGGATGTTGAATTTTATCAAATGCTTTTTCTGCATCTATTGAGATGATCATATGGTTTTTGTTAGTTTGGTTATTGATATAGTCAATTATGCTAATAGTCTTCCTAATAGTGAACCAGCCCTGTATTGGGTATAAATCCTACTTGGTCATAGTCTATTATCCTGGGGATGATTTTATGTAATCTTTTTGCTAATATTTTATTTAAGATTTTAGCAACAATATTCATTAGGGAGATTGGGCTATAATTTTCTTTCTCTGTTTTCAGCCTACCTGGTTCAGTTATCAGTACCATGTCTGTGTTGTAAAAGGAGTTTGGTAGGACTCCTTCAATCCCTATTTTTTCAAATAGTTTATATAGTATTGGAGTTAATTGTTCTTTAAATGTTTGGTAGAATTCACATGTAAATCCATCTGGTCCTGGGGATTTTTTTCTTAGGGAGTTGGTTAATAGCTGTTTCTACTTCTTTTTCTAAGATGGGACTTTTTAGGATATTTACTTCTTCCTCTGTTAATCTGAGCAAGCTATATTTTTGAAGGTATACTTCCATTTCATTTAAGTTATCAAATTTATTGGCATAAACTTCGGCAAAGTAACTCTTAATTATTGCTGTAATTTCCTCTTCATTAGTGGTGAGTTCTACTTTTTCATTTTTAAGACTAACAATTTGATTTTCCTCTTTCCTTTTTTAAATCAGATTTACTATGGGTTTGTCTATTTTGTTGGTTTTTTCATAGAACCAACTCTTAGTTTTATTAATTAATTCAATAGTTTTTTTTTTTTAATTTCAATTTTATTGATCTTTCCTTTTATTTTTAGAATTTCAAATTTAGTGTTTGACTGGGGTTTTTTAATTTGTTCCTTTTCTAGCATTTTCAGTTGCAAGCCCAATTCATTGACCTTCTCTTTCTCTATTTTATGCAAGTAGGCCTCTAGAGATGAAATTTCCCCTTATTACCGCTTTGGCTACACTTCACATATTTTGGTATGATGTCTCATTACTGTCATTTTTTGGGGTGAAGTTACTAATTATGTCTATGATTTGCTGTTTCACCCAATCATTTTTTAGTATGAGATTATTTAGTTTCCAATTATTTTTTTGGTCTACTTTCCCCTGGCTTTTTATTGAATGTAATTTTCAATGCATCATGGTATGAAAAGGATGCATTTACTATTTCTACCTTACTGCATTTGAGTTTGAGGTTTTTATGTCCTAATATATGGTCAATTTTTGTATAGGTTCCATGAACTGCTGAAAAGAAAGTATATTCCTTTCTGTCTCCATTTAGTTTTCTCCAGAGATCTCTCATATCTAACTTTTCTAGTATTCTAGTATTCTCTTTGACTTCTTTCTTATTTATTTTGTGCTTTGATTTATCTAATTCCAAGAGTGCCAGGTTGAGATCTTGCACTATTATAGTTTTGCTGTCTATTTCTTCTTGCAGATCTCTTAATTTCTCTTTTAAGAATTTAGATACTACACCACTTGGTGAGTATATGTTTAATATTGATATTATTTCATTATCTATGCTACCCTTTAGCAAAATATAGTGCCCTTTCTTATCTCTTTTAATTAGATCAATTTTTGCTTTAGCTTGATCTGAGATCAGGATAGCTACCCCTGCTTTTTTGACTTCACCTGAAGCATTGTAGATTCTGTTACAACCTTTTATCTTTACTCTGCATGTATCTCCCTGCTTCAAGTATGTTTCCTGTAAACAACATATTGTAGGATTCTGGCTTTTTAGCCATTCTGCTAATCGCTTCCTCTTTATGGGGGAGTTTACCCCGTTCACATTTATGGTTAAAATTATGAATTCTGTATTACTTGCCATCTTGTTAACCCCTGTTTGTGCTTTTCTCCCTTCTTTCCCTCTTACCCCACCCCCCCTTCTCAATATTAAACTTGTGAGCACCACTTGCTTCTCACAGCCCTCTCTTTTTGGTATTCCTCCCCCGCCTTTTAGTTCCTCCCCCATCTTACTCCTTTTCTTTACAGTTTCTGTATTCCCTTCCACTTAGCTTATTTCTTCCCTTTTAACTTTTCCCTTCTCATTTTTCAATGAGGTGGGAGAAGTTTCACCATAAATTGAATATGTCTAAGCTTTTTCTCTTTAAGCCAATTCTGATGGCAGTAAGATATCCACTATATCCATCCCACTCCATTCTTTCTCTCAGATATATTTGGTTTCCTTTGCCTCTTCATGAGATGTAGTACCCCCACTTTACCCTTTTTCTGGTACAATGTCCTTTCCACCTCTAGTTTCTAGAACAAGGTATACATGTGTTCTTCATACATCTTTATAGCAAAATATAGTTCCCAAGATTTCTTTTTACCCTTTTAGGTTTCTCTTGAGTTCTATGTTTGTCGATCAAAATTTTTTTAAGTTCTGGTTGATTTTTCATCAAAAATAGGTGAAATTCACTTATTTCGTTAAATGACCATCTTCTCCCCTGGAAAAGGGTAAGTTATTAGGGCTGAGTAAGTTATTTTTGGTTGCATACCGAGGTCCTTAGCCTTTCAAAATATCATATTCCAGGCCCTTCAATCCTTAAAGGTGGATGCTGCTAGATCCTGGGTCATCCTTCTTGTGGCTCCTCTATATTTGAATTGGTTTTTTCTAGCCACTTGCAGTATTTTTTCCTTCATCTGAGGGTTCTGGCATTTGGCCATTATATTCCTTAGTGTTTTGATTTTAGGATCCCTTTCAGTAGTTGATCGACAAATTCTTTCAATTTCTATTTTACCCTCTATTTCTATGACTTTCAGGCAGTTGTCTTTGATAATTTCCTAGAAAATAGTGTCCAGGCTCTTTTTTTCATCATATTTTTCTGGGAGTCCAATAATTTTCATATTGTCTCTCCTAGATCTATTTTCCAAGTCTGTTGTTTTCCCAAGAAGGTATTTCACATTTTTTTTCCCTTTGGTTTTTTTTTTTTTTTGGTTTTGCTTGACTGATTCTTGTTGTCTTCTCGAGTCATTCAATTCCATTTGTTCGATTCTGATTTTCAATGAAGTATTTTCTTCACTCACTTTTTAAAATATCTTTTTCTAATTGTCCAATTGAATTTTTAAGTGAGTTTGTTTTGTTCTATGGGATTTTTTTCCATTTTGCCAATTTTATTTTTTAAAGAGCAAGTTTCTGTTTCCTGTTCACTAATCCTATTTTTTAAGGATTTGATTTCTTTATCCACTTTGTCTTTAAATGAGTGGGATGACTACTCCAGACTCTCTTGCCAAGCCTCCTTTTCCTTTTCCCATTTTTCTTCTAGCTCTCTTGTGAGAGCCTTTTTAATTTCTCCTATGAGATTCATCTGTGCTAAGGAACAGATGATCTCCCCCTTTGTGGGTTCACCTGGAGAAAGTCTGTTTTTAGTATCCTCAGGGTTTAGAGTCTGGCTCTATCCATATAGAAGCTGTCAATGGTTAAGGTCCTTTGCAATTTTTTGCTCATTTTGTCAGAGAAGAATCAAAGACAAATTAGCAAAGAAAAAAAGAAAAGAAAAAACCCAAAGGAATCTGCTTTCTTTTTTGGGCTGGATGATGTTGCTGAGCTTCCTCTACAGATTGTGGGAGGCAACAATGAGGCATTAGCAGGACAACGATGGCAGTACTGAGCCTGCACTCTGAGACTCTGAGAGCATGCTGATACACTGTGGGGGAGGGGTGGCCAGGTCCCAAGAGACTCCAGCTGTTCTGGGTTGTATTCTTCACCCCCTTTGTTTTTAGCTTCTCTGCTTGTCTGCTCTCTTGCTGGCAGGGCAAAGTATCCAATCCTGTAGCAAAGTTTTCCCCACAGAGACAGCTGAGATCACCCCCACCCTGCTCCAGTCTGCTCAGCTGTGAGCTGTTTGCTCTCAGCCTGCAACTGATCTAAAATTGTCCCTGCCCTCGAGCAAAAACAGACCTTTACTGGCAAATTTCTAGGATGTCTTCTCTTGGCAATTATTTGTGTGTGTGGTTTTTTTTTTTTTTTTTCAGTCAAGCATTAATTCAGAGGCTTGTAATGAAATGGATTCTGAGAAAAAACGTGGAGCTTAAGCAGCTGTGTGCCTCTTCTCCACCATCTTGGCCAGCCCCTTGTTTATTTTAAGCTTCTCTTGGGTCCTATGATTGTAGATTATATTTTCTATTTAGTTCTGGCTTATTTGCTTGAAATGACCGAAAGTCTCTTACTTCACTGAAGCTTCATTGCCTCCCTTGAAAGATGATGCTAAATCACACCATGTCCTTTGCCTTCCAGAATATGATGTTCCAGCCTCTTTGATCCTTTATTGTAGATGCTGCCAGATCCTGTGTAATCCTGACTCTTCCTTCTTCTTCTTCTTCTTCTTTTTTTTTTTTTTAATAACTTTTTATTGACAGAACCCATGCCAGGATAATTTTTCACAGCATTATCCCTTGCATTCACTTCTGTTCCGATTTTTCCCTTCCCTCCCTCCACCCCCTCCCCCCCAAGATGGCAAGCAGTCCTATACAGGGTAAATAAGTTACAGTATATCCTAGATACAATATATATGTGTAGAACCAAACAGTTCTCTTGTTGCACAGGGAGAATTGGATTCAGAAGTTATAAATAACTTGGGAAGAAAAGCAAAAATGCAAGCAGTTTACATTAATTTCCCAGTGTTCTTTCTTTGGGTGTAGCTGCTTCTGTCCATCCTTGATCAATTGAAACTGAGTTAGATCTCTTTTTCAAAGAAATCCACTTCCATCAGAATACATCCTCATACAGTATCATGGTTGAGGTATATAATGATCTCCTGATTCTGCTCATTTCACTTAGCATCACTTCATGTAAGTCTTGCCAATCCTCTCTGTATTCATCCTGCTGGCTCTTGCTTCTTGAGATCTGAATTGGTTTTCTGTATCAGCTTGCTTTATTTTTATCTTGAGTTTGTAGTTTCAGAGTTTTGCAACAATGTTTCTTGGAGTTTTCCTTATAGGATCTCTTTTTCAAAGGTGATTAATGGATTCTTTCAATCAGTATTTCCCCCTGTTTTTCTAGAATATTGGGGTGATTTTCCTTAATGACCTCTTGTGGAATTCTATTTTTTTGGACATGGCCTTCAAGTAAGCCAGTGATTTTTAAATTGTAAATTCTGAAAATATTTTCCAGGTCGATGGTTTTTCTAATCAAATAATTTCACATTTTCCTCCATTTTTTCTTTCTTTTTAGTCTGTCTGACTGTTACTTTTGTCTCACAAAGTCATTACTTCTATTTTCCCTGTTCTAGTTTTTAATGTGTGATTTTCTTCAATTAACTTTTGTATATCTTCCCTTTTGGTTAATTCTACTATTTAAGGAGTGGTTTTCTTCAGGCAATTTTTTTTTTTTTTCTTTTTAAAACTTTTGATTCTCTCACACATACCTCTCATTTCCTTTCTCATTTTTTTTCTTTTTTTTGTGTTTTTGTTTTTGTGTTTTTTTGTGTATTTTATTTTTGTTTTGTTCTTTTGCTGAGGCAATTGGAATTAAATGACTTGTCCAGGGTCACCCAGCTAGGAAATGTTAAGTGTCTGAGGCCAAATTTGAATTCAGGTTCTACTGACTTCAGGGCTGGTGCTCTATCCATTGTATCAGATAGATGCACCTCTCATTTTTCTTCTACCTTTCTTATTTGCCTTTTAAATTCTTTTATGAGCTCTTCCCAAGAAGTCACTTTGGGCTTGAGACCAATTTATATCACTCTATGAGGTGTCTTTTGTGGATATTTCTCTGAGTTTGTGTTTTGTATCTTCCTTTGTCAAGGTTTTGCTTTTCTTTTTTCTGTTTCTTGCTCATTTTCTTTCATTTTCTTTTGGGATTTCCTTTTTTTTTACTCCATGGACATGTAGGATGTTGTCCTATGCTTCCTATGCAGCTCTGAGAATGGCTTTGAGCACAGGTGCCCCTTGTGTCTGTAGAGGCTAACTTTGCCTGTTCTTTTCAGGAGAAAGCCTGGCTTCCCTATGTTTGCCTTCTCTGCTGGAAGTGAAAGCTGCCGGTATGCTGTGCACTTCTATTGAACCAGGATTGAGAGTATTAGTTGCTGATTTGCTGTTATTAAGACCTTCTCATTAGCTTTCCCAGAGTCTGTCTGATCTGGGCTGAACACCCTTTTCACTCCAGTGAGAATGTTCTTTATTGCAGCTTTTCCAGTCTATCTTGAGCTGGAGAGTGGTTTCATTCTAGCACACTCTGTTCAGAGGCTTGGTTTCATGTGGTTTTCAAGGGAAGCTGGAACAGCTCAAGCAGCTTCCTGACTTAGCTATCTTGACTCCATCCCCAGAGGACTAGTCACAGCAAATTATAGGAAGGTTGGGGGTTGGGATGAAGCCTGACAGTTTCTCCACATCTTTATTTTCCCTCAATGTTCTGATTATTCAAGAATCATTTATTGACAGTCTCCTGTTATCTAATTGAGTATGCCTAATAAAAATAGACTAAAAATGTATGTCTAGTGGATAGATTACTGGACCATGGAAGAGGAAGTGGAGAGAGAAAGAGTTAGGAAATGGAGGGCAGGGAGGGAGGAATGGAGAGAGGAAGAGAGGGAGGAAGGGAGGAAGAGATTGAAGGAAGGAAGAAGGAAGAGATTGAAGGAAGGAAGGAAGGAAAGGAGGGATGGAAGAAGGGATGGAAGGAGGGAAGGAAGAAGGAAGGAAGGGAAGAAAGGAGGGAGGGAAAGAGGAAGGAAGGAAGGGAGGGAAGGAGAGAAGGAGGAAGGAAGGAAGGGAGGGAGGGAGGAATATAATGTAAATAAATAAGAGGAATCTTTTTTCTGCTATACATTGATGTGTGAAACCATTAGCTTTGATTTTAAATTATATGAATTATATAAGAAACTTGTATGTGTAAAAAATATCTTTTTTTTTGAGGGGAGGAATCTCACAAATTTGGAAAAAAATCTTGCTAAATGTTCATACTGAAAATGTAGGAAGATCTGATTTGAAAGAAAATATTAACTATTTAGTACTCTGAGCGAGTATTATATTAAGTAATTGGAAATTAAAGCCTTTGCAGATAACGTCTAATTTCTGAGTTATCTTTCTTACTTTTTTGTTGTTTCATATATTTTCTGCTGAGAACAGTTCATTGTGAAGAATAAAGAGCTAATAAGGCTGTAAAATAAGACCAGCTATTTATCAAAACACTTTACACTTTTTTTTCCCTTCAAAAAAGTGCATAATGGTTTGGAAAGTTAAAATATTAAATAAGAAAACAACTTCTTTCAAAAGAGTTTGAACTAAAACTTCAACTAGTTTTTATGTAGGTACTTAGTGTATAAACATTAGTGCTAATCTGGGAACTTGGAAAGAACTTTTGAGGATGGGTTTACCGAATACAATCCTTAGGGAAATCAAAGTATGCCCTAATTTTATGCAACTTCTTACTAGTGTCTTCTAAAAATGTAGATGTGTTTTTTTCTCACTGCAATCTGCTATGTAATAAGCTGAGTTCTCTTGGGGGATCCCATTTAGCATACTGAAGTGGTAATATTTTTTGAAGACTTGCTCTGAGCCTAAAATAGCTCATGCTTCTTCCTGAAATATTCAGTGGATTCCCATGGTGTTGCATACTGAATATGTGTATGATATGCAATAAAATCAATTTCTGATTTTCTTGCTGTAGGAAATCAACAGTATCTTGAACACTGTCTCAGAAACTGTAACTCAATCCAGTCATGCTATACTACAAAGGAGTAGATATTGCCACTTTATTCCACTGACATAATAGAGCCTATTGATCTGCTAGCTTTTTGAGACTGTCCAGTCTAGGGTAAAAGAAAATCATCACTCTTTCTTGCCATGGACCTTTTCTAATGATGATTCTGAGACCCAGCTGTCTCATCTTTAAAACCTGCCTATTTTGGTGTTTTCAGGAGCTATTTTCCTTCAATCTCCTATTCAACAAAATAAAACAAAATCAGATTATTTTGTATTTTTCTATGCTTTTAATAACATGTATAACCAACATCAAATGTAGTTTTCTTCAATCGTTTATGACTGATCTTTGAAGAAGTTACAAACCAAATTTCCAGAAAGTATTTGGAAATTAACAAATGATAAACACCATAGACATTAATTATGAGGGAAATGGCAAACTCAATGAGGTGTGTGTGTGTGTGTGTGTGTGTGTGTGTGTGTGTGTGCATGCGCACACGCCTATTTGGGTATATTTGAGTTTAGATATGTATATATGTGTTTGAGAGAGAAAAAATAGAATAGAAGAGGAAGCGAGGAAAAGAGATAGTTGTATAAATGGAGTAAAATATATAGTGAAATATTGATTTTTGGCCCAAAGAGTTTGAAACTTATAAGTACCTAGAACAAGGGAGAATAAGAAAAATTATCCTAATTGTTGAATATATGACATCTTAATTATTCATATAGTGTTGCTTTGCAAGTTCAGTTCTTCCAGGGGGTATGACATTGGATGTTTTAGATAGAAACTTTACACTTTGTCTTTGAAGATGGATGGAATTGTTTTACCTCATGAACAGTATATTCAGCATGACTTCATTCAAAATGGAATACTTTGGTGAACAAATCCCAGATTTCCTCATACGTGCCTTTTTGAGTTTTTCCTTAAAATCTCTAATGTTTTGCATCCAGAGAAGTCTTATGCAAGTAAAGGAAGAATACATTCCTAATGAGAATACATTCCTATTGCTGTAAAAATGTAGTATGGATTCAATTGTCTTCCATTTAATAGTTGCATTCTCCTAGTTCACAAAATAGTGTCATATTCTAGTATTCTATCTACTACATTATGCTGCCTCCCATAAAAGAAAATCAATAGACATAGTGAAATGTTGTTAACATTGTGGTGTAAGAATTCACCTGTGCCTAGCAACAGTTAAGCAGCAATGGATTGTTTAGTACTCAATTAAAGTTATCAATGGCTTCACATAAATCATGATATGATGGGCCCCATTAATAATATAACTTTAACTCATATTTAATTGATAAAACATAAAATCAAAGGTGGAAGAGGTCTTAATGGTAGTTATTCCACACTTGCTTTATTTTACAAGTAATTGGCCTACTTCAAAATTTTATTCTTTTGAATTCAAAACCAAGATTTTTTCCACCCTTACCATTCAGCATCATAATATTGCCATAAAATATCTAATATTGCCAATAGTTATTTAAAAGACCAGAAAATATTGTATTTGCCATTTAAATTAATATTGCTTTTAAGTGTTTTTTTAAATTTTTTATATCTAATCAGTATTAGTGAAAACTGATGCGTTCATTTATATTACTGTTTAATATAATAAAGTATGACATCTAACTGTAGATGAAATGATAAAAGTGGGTTAAAAGAACCTTAATAAAAGAAATTTCCTTTTTCACATCAGCAACCTACTTTGTCAATTGGCAGTGCTCTTCATTACAACTAAATTGAGGGAACTGCAAAAGTTCATACATCTGTTCTTTACAAATGCATCTGCTCACTCCCTGATCCCTGGGGAAAAAAAGATAAAACATAAACAAAAATACACCTTTTCCTCTTTATCTAAACTGAGCATTTGGGAAATGTCCCTCAATTTATGTCAATCACTTTCAAATGATTTATTATCTTTGACTCTTGAAATTCAATGTTATGATGCTAGGCAGTGTCATTCAGAAAACACTTTTAAAACCAGTGGAAACAACTTTGAATCAATCTTATGTGAATTACTAAGATTTCAAAAGTTCCAGCAAATATTTTAAAGATCCTTCTGTATGTACCATAACCTGAAAGATATAGATATAAAAATCTATATAGATATATAGGCATGTATGTGTGTGTAAGAGAGTATATATGTATGTATGCATATGTATATATGCATGCACATAAATATATGCATGTGTCCTCATGCTGTAATAACTGCGAATTTAAAATCAGCAGGGGCCAGGAATTCAGGTTAAGGGAAAAATCTTCAATCTTTATTGAAGTGAAGAGGTGAATAAGGATTGTGATAGCAATATGGGTAAGAAATATTGTGATAGCAATATGGGCAGCTGCGACAGGAAGTCAGCTAACAGAGGGGGATCTGAACTGCAAAGTCATCGCAATGGCAATGCAAGCAGTCTCTCCTTCCCCTTCCTTTTCCACTCCCCTGCCTCCACCCACCAAAATCATCATTTCCTATACAACACATCAGGACTTGCACAAAGAGTGGGTGGGGGCCATTCTTTCTCCAAGCTTATATATTAATAGAGTATGGTCCAATTACTATTTAGCCTCATGTGCTTGGGACCTCAGTGCATCAACTCAAGCCTTAGCCCATTACATCTCCCTCTTTCTTTTGTTTTAGAACACTGGTGATCATGCCATCCCTGACTTCTCAGGGAGGTCAGAGCCCCCAAGGAGAGGTGATCACACCCTTCCTGACTTCTCAGGAAAGGAGGTGAAAGCAACAAAAAGGAGGTGATCACGACCCCCCTGACTTCTCAGGAAGGGAGGTAAAAGCACTAAAAAGGAGATAATCACGCCCTCCCTGACATCTCAGGAAGGAAGATGAAAAGCACTAAAGGAAAGTGGGGGTTGCTAGCGGGTCTCTGGGCTGAAGGGTCTTATTATGCACAAACCCATCAGCATGGGAGACTACACAAGCACATAGCAACAATGCAGAGGCTATTAGTGATGACTCTCCTCACAATCATTGCAGGCTTGATGTGGTGTAACAAACATGAATTATACACCCAAGTAACGGTATAACAAACAATATAAATCAACATTATAATGTAAAAGATTGCCAGAAGTCCTAGAAGGAGAGTATGTAAACAGCAGTCACATATACACCTTCTTCAGCAGCCAAGAGATAGTCCAAAACCAATCTATTGTCCATTGCTTCACATACCAGGGAATCCAATGATCCCCCAAGTTTTTGAAGTCTAGCAAAAGTCTTTTTATGTATTAGGGAATCCAGTGATTCCAGCAGATTTTGAAGTCCTGTAACAGTCTTATCATTTCTCAGAAAATCCAATGATTCCTGAGGGATTTAAAGTCCTACAACAATCTAATGTCTCAGAGAATCCAATGATTTCTGAGGGTTTTGAAGTCCAATGATTTTCTATGTCCATGAATCAAATGCCATAATTACCACACTCTTTCAATAGTGAGCACAATCAGCAACAGAACCACCCGATGTTTCTTGGGTCTTCTCCTTCGTTTCAAGGGTCTGCTCCATCTCTCTGCGATGGACAAGGCGAATACGGCTCATTGGCACCCATCTGATTCTTTCTCCACCTGTAGAGATACAAGCAAACCCTCTCCCCCAAGCAATTAGCCTATCTGGTCCCTTCCATTAACCATTTTCTGGGTCTCTCCACATCACCTGGCGATTATCTAAAGATAGTGGAGCTGCTCGCACTGGACACTGCCCTTCCGGTGGGTTATAAAACCTGTATGCAGGAGCCAGTGCATCTTTGTCAAAAATCAAGAAGTTAATAGTATAAAGTGCTAGAATTAGTAGTTCTCTAGGGTTACCTGTGGCTCCCCCTTTCTTTTGTTTTTGGAGCAGCATCTTAATGTCTCTGTTCTCCTCTCTATTATTGCCTGTCCTTGAGGATTAAAGGGTATGTCAGTGGTGTGTAAAATCTTATACTGTGCACAAAAGTGTGCAAAATGTTTGGAGGTATATGCAGGACCATTGTCTGTTTTTATTGCTTGTGGCACACCCATAATGGCAAATGCTTGTGTGAGGAATTCAGTGACCACTCAGGCTGTCTCTTTTGCTGCTGGTATGGCAAAAGTGAATCCTGAAAAGGTGTCTACCACAACATGGATAAAAGACAGACAACCGAAAGATTTATAATGGGTCACATCCATTTGCCAGATTTCATTGGGTCTCAAACCACGAGGGTTCTTCCCTGGAGGCAGTGTAGGAGCGTGGAAAGGAAGGCAAGCTGTACAGCTTTTTACTATGCTCCTAGCTTCCTCTTTTGTAATCATAAATTGTAAACGCAAAGCTCGAGCAGCCTGATGGTACTTAGAATGGGATTCCTGGGCCTCCTGAAATAAAGGTGTACTGGCTAACATAGTTAAAAAGCTATCTGCCTTTGAATTCCCATCAAAAATAGGGCCTGGGAGTCCACTAAGTGAGTGGACATGCAAGATATAAATCTTACCTGGATGTTTTCTCACTTGCTCCTGAAGTTCCTTAAAGAGCTGATATATATTAGAAGCTGCAAATTTTATTTGGGCTGTGGCAATTCTTTGTACCACACCTACTGAATAGGCTGAATCAGATATTATATTTATGTTTCCTGGGTAATAAGTAAGAGCTAACATGATTGCATATAATTCATTCTGCTGAGAGGACTGAAAAGGAGTTCTGACTACTCTCTTTATAGTTAAGTCATGAGAGTATACAGCACAAATATTGTGTTTGGACGCATCTGTAAAGATAATTCGTCTTTTAAGAGGAACTTTAGAAACTTTTTCTTCAATAATCCATCTCCAATTATGTAAAAGTCTGGTTATCTTTAATGGAGACCCATGTATAAAATTTGGAGCCATGGCTAATAAAATTTGCCTCTCTGTGTATTGTGCCCCAGATAATTGTACTGCTCGTTTAATGGCCTTTAACAAAATTCTAGCCACAAGCACTGGGTAAGGAGTAAGGCTTTGTTCTGGTTGTGCCGGAGGTTCACCCACTCTGTCACACTGTCTCCTTGATGAAGGACTGCTGTGGGTGCCTCTTGTGTAGCAAAAACTGATATTTCCAAGGGTTTTTGAGTGACTCTTTCAACCACATTGGATAAAGCCAGTTCAACTTTTCTCAAAGCCTCTTGAGCTTCTTTTGCAAGCTGGCATGGTGAATTTAAAGCACTGTCTCCCCTTAAAATGTCATATAATGGTTGTAACTGATAGATAGTCAAGCCTATCACTGGTTACATCCACTGGATATCTCCTATCAATTTCTGAAAATCATTTAAGGTGTTTAGCCTCTCTGTTCTTAAGGACAGTTTTTGTACTGTAAGCACCTTAGGGTATACTTCATATCGTAAATATTGAAAAGGAGCTTGTCTTTGAATTTTCTCTTCAGCTATGTATAATTTGTAGTATCTTAGTGTTTCTATGGTCTTTTGTAGACATGCTTCTAGCATTTGTTCCTCAGGTGCATATCTCAATATATCATCCATATAATGTAATAGCATAACTTTTGGAAATGCTTTTCTTACTGAAACAAGAGCAGCAGCAACATACATTTGACACATAGTGGGGCTGTTTTTCATTTTTGACCCACTCATTTGTTAGAATTAGATTATTTAGGTCAAAGGATATGAACAGACAATTGTGAGATGATGAAATTGAAACTATTTCCACTCATATGAAAGAGTGTTCCAAATCACTATTGATCAGAGAAATGCAAATTAAGACAACTCTGAGATACACTACACACCTGTCAGATAGGCTAAGATGACAGGAAAAAATAATGATGAATGTTGGAGGGGATGCGGGAAAACTGGGACACTGATGTATTATTGGTGGAGTTGTGAATGAATCCAACCATTCTGGAAAGCAATCTGGAATTATGCCCCAAAAGTTATCAAACTGTGCATACCCTTTAATCCAGCAGTGCTACTGCTGGGCTTATACCCCAAAAAGATACTAAAGAAGGGAAAGGGACCTGCATGTGCCAAAATGTTTGTTGCAGCTCTCTTTGTAGTGCCTAGAAACTGAAAAATGAATTGCCCATCAACTGGAGAATGGTTGGGTAAATTGTGGCATATGAATGTTATGGAATATTATTATTCTGTAAGAAATGACTAGCAGGATGAATACAGAGAGGCTTGGAGAGACTTACATGAACTGATGCTAAGCAAAATGAGCAGAACCAAGAGATCATTATATACTTCAGCAATGATACTGTATGAGGATATATTCTGATGGAAGTGGATTTCTTTGACAAAGAGATCTAACTCAGTTTCAATTGATCAATGATGGACAGAAGCAGCTACACCCAAAGAAAGAACACTGGGAAATGAATGTAAACTTTGCATTTTTGTTTTTCTTCCCGAGTTATTTTTACCTTCTGTATCTAGGATATACTATGACATATTTAACATGTATAGGACTGCTTGCCATCTGGGGAAGGGGGTGGAAGGAGAGAGGGGAAAAATCAGAACAGAAGTGAGTGCAAGAGATAATGATGTAAAAAATTACTCTGTCATGGGTTCTGTCAATAAAAAGTTATTTAAAAAAAGAATTAGATTATTTAATTTCTAATTAGTTTTTACTCTATACTTCCCTAGTCCTTTATGGAATATAATTTTTATTGTATCTTCAGCTGAAAAGGAGGCAGTTACTATTTCTACCTTTCTACATTTGATTGTGAAGGTATTTTTTTAATGCCATAATAAGTTGTCAACTTTTGTTTAGTGGCTATGTACTGCTGAAAAAAGACATATTCATTTCTATCCCTATTCATTTTTTCTCCAGAAGTTTATTACATCTAAATTTTCTTGGATTCTATTAACCTCCCTACTTTCTCTCTTCTCTCTTCTCTCTCTCTCTCTCTCTCTCTCTCTCTCTCTCTCTCTCTCTCTTTTGACAATTAGATTTATCTAATTCTGAGTAGGAGAGTTTTAGGTTTCCTGTTTGCATGTTTTGTTATCTATGTCTTTCTGTAACTGGCAGACTCAAATAATTTGGATGCTGTACCAAATGCATATACATTTACTATTGATACTACTTCGTTTTTGTGAGCTTTTTTGTAGCTTTTTATTAACAGAGCATATGCATGGCTAATTTTTTACAACATTGTCTCTTGCACTCACTTCTGTTCCAACTTTTCCCTTCCCTCCCTCCACACCCATCCCTACATGGTAGTCAGTCTCATACATGTTAACCATGTTAAAGTATATCTTAGATACAATATATGTGTACAGATCCATATAGTTCTCTTGTCGCACAAAAAAATTGGATTCAGAAGGTAAAAATAACCTGAGAAGAAAAATACAAATGCAAGTACTCCACATTCATTTCACAATGTTCCTTCTCTAGGTGTAGTTAATTCTGTCCATCACTGATCAATTGAAATTAATGGAACTTCTCTTTCTCAAAGATACCCACTCCCATCAGAATACATCCTCATACAATATTGTTGTTGAAGAGTATAATGATCTGATTCTGCTCATTTCACTAAGCATCAGCTCATGTAAGGTTCTCCAAGCCTATTCATCCTGCTGGTCATTTCTTACAGAACACTAATAGTCATGTACCACAATTTATTCAGCCATTCTCCAATTAATGGGCATCCCTTTTCTGGTCACTACAATGAGGGGTGCCACAAACATTCTTGCACATACAGGTCCCTTTCTCTTTGTTAAAATCTCTTTGGGATATAAGCCCAATAGTAACACTGCTGGATCAAAGGATATGCACAGTTTGATAACTTTTTGAGCACAGTTCCACAATGTTCTCCAGAATGGCTGGATGCATTCACAATTCCACCAACAATGTATGTGTCCCTGTTTTCCAAAATTGCCTCCAACATTCTGCATTATCTTTCCCCATCATTCTAGCCAATCTGACAGGTGTGTAGTGGTATCTCAGAGTTTTTCTCATTTGCATTTATCTGATTAATAATGATTTGGAGCATCTTTTAATATGGCTAGAAATAGTTTCAATGTCTTCATATGAGAATTGACTAGTCATATCCCTTGACCATTTATCAATTGCAGAATGGCTTGATTTCTTATACATTAGAATCAATTCTCTAGATATTTGGAAATGAGGCTTTTATCAGAATCTTTAACTGTAAAAATGTTTTCCCAGTTTATTACTTCCCTTCTAATCTTATTTGCATTACTTTTGTTGGTACAAAAGCTTTTCAATTTGATATAATCAATTTTTTTCTATTTTGTGATCAATAATGATCTCTAGTTCTTCTTTGGTAACAAATTCCTTCCTCCTCCACAAGTTGGAGAGATAAACTCTTCTATGTTCCTCTAATTTATTTATAATCTCATTGCTTATGCCTAGATCATGAACCCATTTTGACTTTATCTTGGTGTACGATGTTAAGTATGGGTCAATGCCTAGTTTCTGCCATACTAATTTCCAGTATTCTCAGCAATTTTTGTCAAACAGTAAGTTGTTATGCCAAAAGCTAGTGGTTTGGGGTTTGTCAAACACTAGATTATTAAAGTTATTGATTGTTTTGTATTTTGAACCTAACCTATTCCACTAATCAACTAATCTATTTCTTAGCCAATACCAAATAATTTTGGTAACTGCTACTTTATAATATAATTTTCGATCTGGTACAGGTAAGCCACCTTCAATTGATTTTTTTTCATTAATTCCCTTGAAATTCTTGACCTTTTGTTTTTCCATATGAACTTTGTTGTTATTTGTTCTAGGTCATTAAAATATTTTTTGGGAGTCTGATTGGTATAGTGCTAAATAAATAGATTAGTTTAGGTAGTACTGTCATTTTTATTATATTTGCTTGCCCTATCCAAGAGCATTTAATATTTTTCCAATTGATTAAATCAGACTTAATTTGTATGGAAAGTGTTTTGTAGTTTTGCTCATAAAGTTTCTGATTTTCCCTTGGTGGATAGATTCCTAAATATTTTATACTAGCGGTAGTTACTTTAAATGGAATGTCTCTTTGTAACTCAAACTGTTGGATTTTGTTAGTGAGATATAAGAATGCTGATGATTCATGTGGGTTTATTTTGCATCCTTCAACTTTGCTAAAGGTGTGAATCATTTGTAATAGTTTTTAGTTGAATCTCTGAGGTTCTCTAAGTATACCATCATATTGTCAGCAAAGAGTGATAATTTGGTTTCCTCATTACCTACTGTAATTCCTTTAATCTCTTTCTCAACTCTTATTGCCAAAGCTAGCATTTCTAATACAATACTGAATAGTAATGTTTATAGTGGGAAACCTTGTTTCACTCCTGATCTTATTGAGAATGATTTCAGTTTATCCCCATTACATATGATGGTTTTAAATAGATGCTACTGATTATTTTAATGAAAAGACCATTTATTCCTATACTCACAAGTGTTTTTAATAGGAATGGATGTTGGATTTTGTCAAATGCTTTTTCTGCTTCTATTGAAATGATCATATGGTTTTTGGTAATTTGGTTATTGACATGATCAATTATAGTCCAATAATCCTCAGATTATCTCTCCTAGATCTATTTTCCAGGTCTGTTTTTTTTTCCCAAGTAGATATTTAATGTTTGTCCTAAGTTTTGATTTTTTGGTTTTATTTGACTGATTTTTGATGTCTTAATGAATCATTCATTTCTTTGTTCAGTTCTGATTTTTAATGAGTTATTTTCTTCATTAGCTTTTTTTATTTCTTTTTGTATATGTCCAATTGAGTTTTTAAATGAGTTGTTTTGCTCTATGGAATTTTTTTTTCCATTTCACTATTTTTTTGTTTGTTTGTTTGTTTTGTGAGTTATTTTCTTTTTCCAATTCACAAATACTACTTTCTTGGAAGTTCTTTTTTCTTTTTCAATTCACACATCCTACTTTCCTGGGATTTCTTTACTTTTTCCACTTCATAAATTCTGTTTCCCTCCACTTCCTGGGAATTCTTTACCTTTTCAGTTCACATTTCAGGAAGTTGTTGCACTCTTGCATAGCTTCTCTTTCTTTTCCCCATTTTTCTTTTAGCTCTCTTTTAAGATTTTTTAATATATTCTTTTAGGAGAGCATTATGTGATGGGAGCCAGGTAACATTCCCCTTTGGGCTATTGTCTGGAGACTCTTTGCTATTAGTCTCCTCGGGGTTGAAAACCTGCTCTCTTTCTGTTTAGAAGCTATCAATTGCTCTTTTGATTTTTTTTACTCATTTTTTTTTTTTTAAAGCCTGTATGATCTGCCTTCAGGGCAAGGAGGTTACCAGGTTCCTCGGCAAAGCAGGGATAGGTATATGGACAGTAGCTGTTCTTTAAATGCTGCAAAGAGCAGTGAGGTATGGGAGTCCTCTGGGAAAATGTTCCCCAACAAAATTGATTCAGACTTGGTTAGCACTGGCTGAGCTGTGGAAGTGCCCCGTGAAGAACCCCACTGTGTGGATTAACAACTGCCCTGGGGCTTCAGGTTAAGCAGCAAAAGTGTCCCTATCCCCAGCACAAGCTCACAGTGGGGCTGTGAGTATTAGCAGCTGACCAGGGAATAGCCCCGCATGGATCAGAAGTGTCTCTGCCCAGGGAAGCACAGTCATATTGCAGAAGTTCTATTGCTGCAGGTCGAGCCCCACACCGTGCTGATTAGAGGCCGACCCAGGCTGCGTCCCCCTGTCATGCAGATTTGTGACTGCCCGGGACCTGTGCTGCAGAATGCAGCTACACTGCTGTGCTGAACTCTGTGCTGAGTCACTTTTTTGGGTTTTGGATGGGTGTAGCCAGATCTTGTTAGGTTCTGGTGTTTTTTAGAGTACCTTCTACCGTTGGCTTTAATTTCTCTGCTGGTCTACTGCTTTGGAACCAAGACATAGAAATCAGCCTATTCCCGAGTCATCTCTGTGAATCTTCTAACCACAGTAGCCACCATCACCCATTGAGCATTGCTCAATATGCTAGCCTTTAGTTCTATCCCTGTTTTCGATGTTCTGTTCCCACTGCTCAGGACAAACCTTTTCTGGTGGTCTTTCCTATTATCTTTGAGTGGTAAATTGTTGTACTTCTAATTTTCATGAATTTTACCAGTCAAGTGCTATTTTTGAGGGTAAATTTAGTAAGTGGTACTGAGGGTATAAGAAGAGCTTAGGTAGTTGCATGTGCCTTCTCCACCCTCTTGGGCTCTGTCTCACCTACTTATCTTCTAAGTATGTATGGCATTAACTTTAATATTCAAGTCACACATCCAGCTACAATACATTGTGGGATATGTTGTTAGCTATTAGTCTAAGCCAGATTGATTTCACTTTATTAGCAGTTTTCATTAAAGAGAAAGCTCCATTCTAAATTACTTATTTTTTGCATTCATTAAACATTAATATATTTTTCTTGATCAATTCTGAATTTTTCTAGCCTAGTCTGTTTTGATCTACTTCTTATACTTTCAACCAATATGAAACATATTTATGACTACTGATTTATAATATAGTTTAGTCAAAAAGAAAAATTTCTATTTCTTTCATAACCTTTTGTTTCCTTGTTTTGCTTGATCTTGGAAGTATTCTTTTTCTTTTCAACATGAATATTATTTTGCTTTTAATAATAGCTGTAAAAATGCACTGATAATTTCTTTAGAAAAGTTTTAAAATTGAAAATTAACTTTAATAGAATTGTCCTGTTTATATTAGCATGTCCCATTCATGAACAATTCAAGCTCCTTCAGGTATATATTTTGTTCTTTGTTTCTTTAAGGAACATGTTGCAATTGGATTAAATAAGTATTTTATGTTCTTTAGCATAGAGACTCACAAATATTTTAATCATTTATTAGTTAGTTGGGATATAATTATTAACTCTATTATTTTCCTTATTATATAGAAATGCATTTGATTTTAAGGATTTTGTACTCTGCAACTTTGCTGAAGCTATTATTTCAATTACCATGTTTGCTCACTTCTTATAATTTTCTAAATGGTTCCTATCCTTCAGAAGACTCTTTTTCCCCCTCTTTAACTGTCCTTAAACCTTTATTTTTTTGTCTTTTTTTGATCGTTTCCCTAATGTCTCTCTATGTATGTAAATCTCTAAATGTATGTAAAATAGCAATAGGAAGAGAGGTTATCCTCACTTTATTCCTATACATATTGAAAAATCTTTCAATTTATTTTCCTTACATTTGATGTTTGCTTTTTCTTTTAATTTGCTATTTCTTATTAGATAAAAAGGTTTCCATATTTATATAACTTGTGAGGGGTTTAGAATAATAGTATGTTTTAAATACCCCCCCCCCAACATCTGTTTTAAGTCATCAAGTGGTTTGAAAATATCTTTTTTAATGAATAATTATGATGTCTCTTTTCATAATGTTGAATCATCCTTATCTCCCTGTCACAAATCCAATTTGTTCAAAATTAGTTATGAATTCTTTTAGAACCAATAATTAGTTTAATAACAATTTAGTTTTGAAAATTAAAATTAAAATTCAGAACTGATATTGTTCTTTACTTGTCCATTTTCCTTTATTTTTAAATGAGTTTCGTATTTATTAAGACTTTTTCAAAAGAGAACAATGTCAAAATGGTAGAAATTCCTGTAGAAATTCTTCTACCTTGTCCCAAATGATTCTTGAACCAACTTTAAAATAATAGTTCAAAACAAATTCTGAAGCAGCAGAACCCAAGAAAAAGAGTAAAATGGTGAAGGAGATACAACAATCTGATAAAGAGTGTTTGGAAAAGAAAAATTGATGAAGTGGAAAAAGAGGTACAAAAATTCACTGAAAGGATAGAAAACTTCTTTAAAATTAGAATTGGCCAAATGGAAAAGTAGGTATATAATTCACTGAAGAAATTATTCATTAATAATTAGAATTGTGAGATGGAGCCAAGATAGATGACTAAAAGTAGGAACTCACTTAACTTTCCCCCAATCTCAACAAATACCTTTATAAAATAATTCTAAACAAATTTTAGTGTACCATAATCTACAAAAACAATAATTAAACCATTTTACACCCCAGAACAATTGAGAGGTCAACAGGAAAGATTTGTTTTACTAGCATGAGAGGAAGCACAGTCCAGCACAGGCTATACCTCAGGGCACTGACCCCAGAAACCCAGAAATAGATCTCAGGACAACTGAATCACTGACAACAGGGATAATTCCCATACCTCTCAGGCCACAGTCACCAAAGACAATTTAAAAGGTCAGAAGGAAAGGTCAGTCCTACCTGGGTAAGAATGGAGCAAAGTTCAATACAAGCCATGTCAGCTTAGCCAGGCCCCAGCTAGCCGAGATAACAAACAGGCCTTGGGAATCATTGAATCATTATCAGCAAGCAACAACTTCCAGAGAGAGCTTCCAGGCCACAGATGGTAAAGTAATAGAAAAGTTGGTCACAATGAGAAAACTGGGGTCACTTTGCTATTGCTGAGGTAGGTCTATGTTATTTTGCCCATATTCAAATTTAGGTCATAGTAGTTCTGGATGGCATTCCCATAGCAAATAAGTACATTAGTAAATCAGAGTTTTTGGCCACAGTGGAGTGGAGGACTATCTTAACAATTCCAGGACATAAAAGAGAGCTTGTGATCACTCAAAGACCAGAGCACAGACAAGAAGAGTAGTAAATACACCTCTCCTTAGATCATAGCACCTTGGAAGAACTTAAAACTTACAAGTCCCTGTATTTTTTAAAATAGCTGCACAAAACCTCTACATGTTGGGACAATATATCCTCCATCATGCGCATAGAGATCTATCGTAGTGAAGAGTTAAAAATCAATGGACTGGGAAAAGGGAAAACACCAGAAAAGTATTCTGACCATAGACGGATAGCATGAGCATAAGAAAGATCAAAACACATATTCAGAAGGCAACAAAATCAAATCACTTACATTATTTACCCATCATAGATAGTACTTGCTGTTGGTTTTAGATAAATGCTGCTTATCATTTTAAAGAAGGATCCCTGGTCCTATACTTTCTAGTAATTTTAGTAGGAATGAGTGTTGTATTTGTCTAATGCTTGTTCTGCATCTTTTGAGATAATTATATGGTATTTATTCTTTCTGTTATTGATATAATCAATTATGGTTACACTTTTCCTAGTCTTGAACCAGTCCTAAATTCTTGGTACTAATCCCATCTAATCACATGATATGAGCTATGTGGTCTATGTAATTTCCTCGCTATTGTTTTTTATAATTATTTATTATTATTATTTTCTATAGGGCTTTATATTTTCACCCATATTTAATTATCAGAATGATAATTGTGTCCCAGAAGAAATTTGTAAACATCTTCTTTACTTAAACTTTTAAAATATTTTATATAGTATTGCAATTAATTTTTTTTGAAACTTTACTAGGATTCATTTATAAATTCATCTCATTCTGAAAAGTTTTTCCTTAGGGGGGATTTTTTTCTTGATGATTTATTCAAATTTTCCTTCTATGATGCTCTGTAATATTTCAGTAGTCAAAACTTTTATTAATATAGACTTTTGGGGGGTTAAAATTAAATCTATTTCACTTTGATTCGCATGTATTGGCATATAATCAAATAAAATAGTTCTTAATAATTACATTGATTTCATTTTATTTTATTCTCTTTAATTTTTATTCCAAGAATTTGTTTTTTTTAATCTGTGAATCAAATTAACCAATGGTTATATATTTTATTGTATTTTTTCTCATCAACCAATGTTTTAGTTTATTCATTCTTTTATAAAGTTTTAAATCAATTCAACTATCCTTTGATAGTCCAGATTTCTTCTTTGGTACTTAAATGGAAATTAATTTATTGTTTTTCTAGTTTTTAAATGTATGATCAATTCATTAATCAATTAATTAAATTAATTTAGATATTATGCCCTAATATATTGTCAATTTTGTGGAAATGTCAGTACATTTAAGGAAAAGGTATAATTCTCTTTCAGTTTCCCATTCAGTTTATTTTAGACATAACATAACGTAACTTTGGACATAAAAATTCATTTTCATCACTACTTTGTTTTTATTTTACATTTAAATTTACTTAGTTCTAAGAAAGGTAAATTGAAGTCTTCTACTGGAATAATTTTACTATTTCCTGTAACTTATCTAACTTTTCCTTTAATAATTTGAATGTTATGTAGTCTAGTTCATATGTATATATGATTAATATTACTTTATTATCAGTGGTAGCCAAAACTTAGTTTCCCTGTTTATCTCTTTTTAATTAGGATCTTTTTTTTTTTTGCTTTTGTTTTATCTGAGATCATGATTGCTATTCTTGCCTTTTCTTTTTTTAACTTCACTTGAAGCATAGTAGATTCTGATGTAGCCTTTTTGTTGAACTCTTCATGTCTTTCTCTTTCAAGTGTATTCCTTGAAAATAATATAATGTTGCATTGTGATTTCTAAGCCATTCAATTTTCTGAGGTGATAGATTGTGCATGCAGCATGAAGATCTTTTTTCCTCCTATTTTGGATCTGACCAATCTGTTTTGCTTGACTTTACATAGTAGCAACTAGGCTGTTGTTGTTGTTGTTGTTTTGTGTTTTGTTTTGTTTTTTTTTTTTTTTTTGTGGAGGGGATAAAAAAGGGAAATTGTATTTTTTGTTTTCAGGGAAAATAAAAAAAAATAAAAGAGAATTCTGAAATGGAAATGTATGATTTGTATACATATATCTCAGAATATATGCAGGTATCTGAATATACATCTACATATACTCACATATGTGTTGATATATATATATATATATATATATATATATATATATATATACACACATATGTATGTGCATATGCATGTATATATATGTATATATATATATATATACACACAAAATGCTAATATATGCAATTCTACATCCATGTGTACATATGGATTTGTTTTTATTATGTATGTAATACATAAATATAAGCAAATACCATATATACACAAAAGTCCCCACTTTAAGTCATACTTTGTGAAATAATCTTCTAAACGTATAGGTCACTAACTTGTCCCTATTTTGTTTAAAAACATTTAGTTGCTCCCTACTGCCCTGAAGCTAAAGTAGAAGTTCCTTCAATTGACTTGAAGATCCCTTAAGGATGAGACTCAGATCACTTATCAGATTTAATTCACTTTACTTTCTTGTACACACATTATTCTGCAGCCAAGCTAAACATTGCTATTTATCTCCTATATCTCCCACATCCATCTAATAACATAAGTTGCTGATATATTACCTTCTTGTTCTGCCTTTCAAAATCTTCCCTCTCTTCAAGAATCCCTATTCTATTTTCCCCAGTTGCCTTTTCTTAGTAGCTTACACTTTAAATGTTCACTTCCTCTTAAACATATCTTACTCCTAAAAGTATTTTCCTTAGAAATGTCTTTTCTTATCCTTGAGTATATGGATTGTTTTGTTTGTGTCCTTCTATTGTCAAAGTTTAGCAGTGTCTTGCATATTGTTAGTAATTAAAAATATATATTTATTAATTTGAATTGATTTTCAAGTGTTTACATTTGGCAGAAAACTGAGTAAAGTAATAAATGTAATAAATTTAGAAAGACAATGTGGGACAATAGAGAGAAAGCTAACAGCTCCTTGAGGCAGGATGACCTGGGTACAAGATCTGCCTCTGGCTATGTTACTCTGGGAATTCAATCTAGCTTCCACTGCTGCCTTGCGGCAATTTTCTAGAACTCACGTTTTAGCAGAGCTGCTGATAGTTTAAGAAGTTTTCTAGCAGAGATTTCCTATACTAGATAAAATCACAAAATCAGTAAACAGATTACATTGTCATGAAAATGAAGCCTTTAAAACTTTAGTAATTAGAATCTGAGTCATTTCTTTTTGTGGCCTTTTAATTAAAAAAAAAATTGATTTGCTCACTACTCCTAGTTTCTTTAAAGTAGAGAATAAATATAATATTTTTGTACTTTTCTAAGTGCTTAATTTAGCTTAGGAGAAGATGACATATACAGGCAAATTATTTCTTTATATATTAGAAGAACCAGAGGAAACATTCCAGAATATTTTAATAAGCTTGTCTGAGAGATCATGGAAAGACATAGGCAGCAATTTTATAAGATGAAATAACATGATAATATCACAATCTATGAGTCAATAGAAAGCCCATGTCTTATCTATCTATTCATATGCCCATATAATATGTAAACATATACAGATAAAACTACATATGTACATTTATGTCCATGTCATATTTTTATACAAGTACCTATGTATGCCATGATATGTCTATATAAATATAACATATGTGTATATACACATATATGCATATTCATAAATATATATTTTTTCCTAAAGTATATGAACAAGACTCTAAATGGGGTTAATTGTGTCCTTGTTTATTGGTTGTTTAATAGTTTCAGTCCCATATAATTCATCATGACCCTTTGGAGGTTTTCTTGGCAAATATATTGGAATGGCTCGCCATTTTCCTCTCCAGTTACTTTTACATAAAGAAAGGAGGCAAATGACTTGCCCACAATTACACAGCAAGTGTCTGAGGTCATATTGGAACTAAGGAAAATGAGTCTTCCTGACTCCAGGTTCATTGCTTTATCCACTGTGTCACCTAAGAAACTGACCATAGAAGACTTTTAAAGTACTTCCATCTACCATCATTGATGCTTGTGAACTTTTATGATCTTCTACAAAATTCCTAGTGATGAAATTTGAGTAACATTCCTTTCAAACTCACAAAGATTCTTTGCAAGTTAATGCTTGGCATACACAGTCAAACAATTGTTGATTCTTAGTGGAATAATTTGCCATCTTAAAAAATTAATAATGGGAAGACAAGAAAAAAAAAAAGAAAAAGAAGAATGAGAGTGGGATAGCCTAGAAAGCTTCTGTCTGGTACAATCTGGGAAATTTTTCCTACATGTTTTAGCACAGTTATGATGGAGATTTTTAATAGAAAATATTGTCTCAGTTGGAGAAATCCAGAATGGAATATAAGCATAATCCATAAATGAGAGACTTAATAGTGTACCTAAGGTCATGTGAAATGCATAGATATTATAGTCAACACTGTGCCCATATACATAGGACCTATGTATTACTGTACATTGTTATGGGCCAGAACCCTGAACTTGAAACAAAGGATTCCTATAAAGTGCTAACTCAGTGGAATTGATAAAGACAATGGTACATGCACTTAGTACTTAGTATAGATTTACAAGATTCACACTTATGATAAGAGAGCATATAAGCTTGGACAAACTTAGCCCCAATCAGAACTAGGGAAGACAGAGACTATGGTGGTGGTCCTCTTGCCTCCTCCACAGAAACCAAGATACGTTCAGGAGGATCTCAAGAAAGCTGCCCAGGCCCCAGGCAAGGAGATAATAAAGGATTTGGACTTTAACACCTGGCTACACTTGTGGTGATTACTTTGACTGAAAAGAAGGCTGCCTCAGAGACCACAAGAAAACCGGAAACAAGAAGAACATTACACTACATTGTTTTTAACATAAGAAAGACCTTAGTTTAATTCAGACACTTAAAAGTTATATGATGCCAGACAAATTATTTAATCTCTACTTCATTTTTTTCTTCTATGAAGTGAGAGTTGATTTAAACATAAACTGAAATAATATTTGTATGGTGCTTTGAAAATCTTAAAGTGCTTTATAAAAGCTAAATTGCTATTTTTTTTTTATAATAAAAGCAACAAGATAGTGTATATTAGCTTTTTGTACAACTCTCTAAACTTCCATCTCTTTCCCATAAAATTAAGAATACCATAGCAAATGTAGAGTAATTACAGCTAAACAAGAGAAAACAAAAAAGAATCTTCAACAAGATAAACACCTCTATAAAGTTACACTGGAGGTACACGAATGAGTACTCATTCACTATCCCTCCCTTAGTAGTCCCATATGACTGTAGCATGAGCTCAAGCAAAGTAATAGGCATATGCAGGGTGTGGCTTTATAATTGGCTATTAAAACTCCCTCCTCAATTCAAATAAGTCCATATACATAGTAATACACTCAATTTGAATAAATTCTCCTGAAACTTCCAGCCCTCAAGAAGTGGTAGATAATGACGGTTATATATGTGAAGGAAAGGAAGAAAAAAGTGCAAGAATTGTTCAGGGTTAATGTAAATTGCTTATAGAAAGATATCTGACCCTAGAGCAGGAAATTTCAAAAAAACATTGACATGCTTGAAACATATCCTCTCTTTCTTTTACTTCAGAAAAAAGTGACAAATACAGATTCTGCTCAGCCATATCAAAAAGGAAGAGAGTGTATGGAAGAATCAAGTAGTATCCTTCTAGGTAGATGGTTATAATGGGCTTTAAGGAAAGAGGACCCAAACTCAACTAGGTTAATCTTGTCTTTCTCAGGTGATACTGACCCTCAGATTCTTTCTAGTCTTTATTATCATGCTTCTCCTCTTTCACTAAGGCCTCTTTTTTCATTGATAAATTCTATTCAGAAACTCCAAGTTGAGAAAAGGTTCAAACCAGCTATGTTTTACATTCCACACTTTGCTATTGTGTTTTGGCTATCTCCTTCTTTAACTGCAATTTATACCATTGTTTGTTCCTCACAGAATCTCTTTTTTGACCAATCATTCTTAAATCTCAGATCTTCATCTCTCCCCCATCTCTTCTGCCTTTCATCTCCCATTTTATGTGTTGTGTGCCCCCAACCAAAATGTATCCTTATAAAGGATAGTGGCTTAGTATATCAGACTTAAAACTATATTATAAAGCAGCAATTATAAAAACCTTTTGATAATTGCTAAAGAACAGAGTGGTAGATCAGTGAAATAGGTTAGATACATGTGACACAATAATCAGTGACTATAGTAATCTAATATTTGATAAATCCCTAAACTCCAGCTTCTGGAATAAGAACTCACTATTTTGACAAAAATCACAGGAAAAGCTGAAAAATAATATGTCAGAATCTTGGCATAGACTTATATCTCACAACCCATACCAAAATAAGGTCAAAAGGTACATTATTTCATTATAATGAGTTATACCATAAACAGATTAGAACAAAAGATACTTTACCTATCAGATCTTTGGAAAAGGGAGGAATTTGTGAAGGACTAGAAAACATTATGGAAGTCAAAATGAACAACTTTGATTATATTAAATTAAAAAGGTTTTGCACAAACACAGAAAGAAGGTTAAAACAAAAGTACAAAGTTGAAGAGGAAAAAAAAAAACTTTACAGCCACTGTTTCTGATAAAAGTGTCATTTCTAAAATATATGAAGAATGGCATCAAATCTATAAGAATTAATTCAATTAATTAATTAATAAGAACAGGAACAGATAAGTTTCAGATTATAAAATTAGAGTCATCTATAATCACATAAAATGCTCTAAATCACTATTGATTAAAGCAATGCAAAGTAAAGCAACTCTGAGGTACCAGAATTTCATATTGGCTAAAATGATAGGAAAAGATAATGATACATGTTGGAGGGGATGTGGGAAACCTGGGACACTAATGCATTATTGGTAGAGTTGTGAAATGATCCAATCATTCTGGAGAGCAATTTGGGACGATGCCTAAAGGGCTGTAAAACTGCGCACCCCATTTTCCCCCTAAAATGTGATTAAGTAAGTAATTTATTTCACCTTATGATAACTTGGGCAATTTATATTTTTGTAAATGTTAATTCATTTTGGTTAGACTATCAGATTTGCTGCCATATAGTTGGGCAAAATAGCTCCTAATTATTGTTTTAGTTTCTTGTTCATTGGTCATAAGTTAAACCTTTTCACTTTTGAAGTGGGTGATTTGGCTTTTTTCTTTTATTTTTCTGATCAAATTAAAGAAATGTCTATTTTTTTCATAAAACCAACTCTTAGCTTTATTTATTAGTTCAATAGTTTTATTAATCTCTCCTTTGAATTTCAGAATTTATAATTTGGGATTCACTTGTGTGTGGGGGGGATTTAATTTGTTCTTTTTCTAGTTATTTTAGTTGCATGTCCAATTAATGTATCTTTTTTCCTCTATTTTATTCATGTAACTGTTGAGTTATAAAATTTCCCCAAGAAGTGCTTTGGATACATCCCCTAGGTTTTGTGATTTTGTTGTTTCAGTCACTCTTTTTTTTTTTTTTTCTGAAGCAATTGGAGTTAAGTGACTTGCCCAAAGTCACACACAGCTAGGAAGTATTAAATGTCTGAGACCAGATCAGTTTTGAACTCAGGTCCTACTGACTTAAAGACTGGTGCTCTAACTTCCCCACTCATTCATTAGAATTAGATTAATTTCCAATTGGTTTTTAATCTATCTTTCCCTGGCCCTTTATTAAAAATAATTTTTTATTGCATTATGGTCTAAAAAGGAAGTATTTAGTATTTGTTTTTTCCTGTCTGCCTTTGATTGTGAGTTTTTTTATACCTTAATATATGGTCAATTTTTGTGTTCGTGCCATGTGCATGCCATGCACTTTCTGAGAAAAATGGTATATTACTTTCTGTCCCTATTCTCCTGAGGCCTATCATATCTAGGATTTTTAGGATAATATTGACCTCCCTGGTTTCTTTCTTGTTTACTTAATGGTTAGATTTCTATATTTCTGAGAAGAAAAGGTTGAGATTCCCCATTAGAATAGTTTTACTATCTATTTCATCATGCAGCTGCCTTAAAATCTTCTCTAGGAATGTGCCTCCTCTACCACATGATGCAAACATATTTATTTATTTATTATTTCATTATTTGTGGTACCTTTAACAAAATATACTTTCTTTCCTTATGTCTTTTAATAAGTTCTATTTTTATGTTTGCTTTATCCGAGATCAGAATTGCTATCCTTGCTTTTTTTTTTTTAACTTCAGCTGAAGTATAATAAATTCTGCTCTAGCCTTTTATCTTTAATCTGTATATGTCTCTCAGCATCCAATGTGTTTCTTTAAACAACATATTGTGGAATTCTATTTTTAAATTGACTTTGCTATTTGCTTCTCATTTATGGGAGAGTTCATCTCATTCACATTCAGTTATGACTACCAACTCTTTACTTTCCTACTTCCTATTTCCTCCTCTGTATATTTCTGTTCTCTCTTTCCACCTGTACTATGTCCTATAGTTTTTTAATCCACTCCATCCTTACCTTATCTTCTATCAATCCTTACCTTCTCCTATTATCTTTTTTTCGTAATATTTTTGCACTCCCTTCTATCATGTCCCAACTTTTCCTTTTTACGTTTCTTCTCCTACTTCTATAGAGAGTTAAATAAACTTCTGAATGATTAAACTATTACCTCTAAAGCAAAAGCTGATGAGATCAAGTTTCAAATAAAGCTCACTCAACTTCCTTCTTTCCCTTGGTTGTAAGAGCTATATTGTTCCTCTTCACATGAACTAATTTTCCCATTTCATCTCCTTCCTCTTTTTCCAGTACAGAACTCCCCCCCTCCAATATCCTTTTCCTTGATGTTATAACATCAGAATCAATTCACAACTGCACCCTCAGTCCATGTGATGACACCCTCTGTCTGCCCCAATGACAGATAAAGTTCTCAAAAGTTATTGATATCATTTCCAATCTTGAGATGTTAACAATTTAAACTTTAAGTTATATGCATATATATATCCCCTTGTCTTTTTTTTTTTTAATGACTTTATTGACAGAATTCATGCCAGGGTAAAATTTTACAACATTATCCCTTGCACTCACTTCTGTTCCGATTTTCCCCTCCCTCCCTCCACCCCTTCTCTCATATGGCAAGGAGTCCTATATATGTTAAATATGTCACAGTATATCCTAGATACAATATATGTGTGCAGAACTGAACAGTTCTCTTGTTGCACAGGGAAAATTGGATTCAGAAGGTATAAATAACCCAAGAAGAAAAACAAAAATGCAAGCAGTTTACAATCATTTCCCAGTGTCCTTTCTTTGTGTGTAGCTGCTTCTGTCCATCACTGATCAATTGGAACTGAGTTAGATCTCTTTGTCAAAGAAATCCACTTCCATCAGAATACATCCTTATACAGTATCGTTGTTGAAGTATATAATGATCTCCTGGTTCTGCTCATTTCATTTAATATCAGTTCATGTAAGTCTCTCCAAGCCTCTCTGTATTCATTCTGCTAGTCATTTCTTACAGAACAATAATATTCCATAACATTCATATACCACAATTTATCCAACCATTCTCCAATTGATGGGCATCCATTCATTTTTCAGTTTCTAGCCACTACAAAGAGGGCTGCAACAAATATTTTGGCACATACAGGTCTCTTTCCCTTCTTTATCTCTTTGGGGTATAAGCCCAGTAGTAGCACTGCTGGATCAAAGAGTATGCACAGTTTGATAACTTTTTGAGCATAATTACAGGTTGTTCTGCAGAATGGTTAGATTTGTTCATAGCTCCACCAACAATGCATCAGTGTCCCAGTTTTCTCGCATCCCCTCCAACATTCATTATTATTTTTTCCTGTCATCTTAGCCTATCTGACAGGTGTGTAGTGGTATCTCAGAATTGTCTTAATTTGCATTTCTCTGATCAATAATGATTTGGAACACTCTTTCATATGAGTGGTAATAGTTTCAATCTCATCATCTGAAAATTGTCTATTCATATCCTTTGACCATTTATCAATTGGAGAATGGCTTGATTTCTTATAAATTTGAGTCAGTTCTCTATATATTTTGGAAATGAGGCCTTTATCAGAACCTTTAACTGTGAAGATGTTTTCCCAGTTTGTTGCTTCCCTTCTAATCTTGTTTGCATTAGTTTTGTTTGTACAAAGGCTTTTTAATTAGATGTAATCAAATTTTTCTATTTTGTGATCAATAATGGTCTCTAGTTCATCTATGGTCACACATTTCTTCCTCCTCCATAAATCTGAGAGATAAACTATCCTATGTTCCTCTAATTTATTTATAATCTCATTCTTTATGCGTAAATCATGGACCCATTTTGATCTTATCTTGGTATATGGTGTTAAGTGTGGGACCATGCCTAATTTCTGCCATACTAAGTTCCCGTTATCCCAGCAGTTTTTGTCAAATAATGAATTCTTATCCCAAAAGTTAGTCATCTATAGGTGACTATTCTGTCTTGTGAACCTAACCTCTTCCACTGATCAACTAATCTATTTCTTAGCCAATACCAAATGGTTTTGGTGACTGCTGCTTTATATCATAATTTTAGATCAGGTACAGCTAGGCCACCTTCATTTGATTTTTTTTTTCATTAATTCCCTTGAGATTCTTGACCTTTTGTTCTTCCACATGAATTTTGTTGTTATTTTTTTCTAGATCATTAAAATATTTTCTTTGGAAGTCTGATTGGTATAGCACTAAATAAATAGATTAGTTTAGGGAGTATGGTCATCTTTATTATATTCGCTCAGACTATCCAAGACCACTTAATATTTTTCCAATTATTTAAGTCTGATTTTATTTGTGTGGAAAGTTTTTTTGTAATTTTGCTCATATAATTCCTGACTTTCCTTTGGTAGATAGATTCCCAAATATTTTATGATGTCGACAGTTATTTTGAATGGAATTTCTCTTTGGATCTCTTCTGTTGGATTTTGTTGGTGATGTGTAAAAAATGCTGAGGATTTATGGGGATTTATTTTGTATCCTGCAAATTTGCTAAAGTTATGAATTATTTTTAATAGCTTTTTAGTAGAATGTCTGGGGTTCTCTAAGTATACCATCATATCATCTGCAAAGAGTGATAGTTTGATTTCATCATTGCCTACTCCAATTCCTTTAATTTCTTTCTCGACTATTATTGCCAAGGCTAGCATTTCTAATACAATATTGAATAATAATGTTGATAGTGGGCAACCTTGCTTCACCCCAAATCTTACTGGGAAAGGTTCCAGTTTTTCTCCATTGCATATGATGCTTACTGACAGTTTTAAATATATGCTCCTGACTATTTTAAGGAAAAGTCCATTTATTCCTATACTGTCAAGTGTTTTTTTTATTAGGAATGGATGTTGAATTTTATCAAATGCTTTTTCTGCATCTATTGAGATGATCATATGGTTTTTGTTAGTTTGGTTATTGATATAGTCAATTATGCTAATAGTCTTCCTAATAGTGAACCAGCCCTGTATTGGGTATAAATCCTACTTGGTCATAGTCTATTATCCTGGGGATGATTTTATGTAATCTTTTTGCTAATATTTTATTTAAGATTTTAGCAACAATATTCATTAGGGAGATTGGGCTATAATTTTCTTTCTCTGTTTTCAGCCTACCTGGTTCAGTTATCAGTACCATGTCTGTGTTGTAAAAGGAGTTTGGTAGGACTCCTTCAATCCCTATTTTTTCAAATAGTTTATATAGTATTGGAGTTAATTGTTCTTTAAATGTTTGGTAGAATTCACATGTAAATCCATCTGGTCCTGGGGATTTTTTTCTTAGGGAGTTGGTTAATAGCTGTTTCTACTTCTTTTTCTAAGATGGGACTTTTTAGGATATTTACTTCTTCCTCTGTTAATCTGAGCAAGCTATATTTTTGAAGGTATACTTCCATTTCATTTAAGTTATCAAATTTATTGGCATAAACTTCGGCAAAGTAACTCTTAATTATTGCTGTAATTTCCTCTTCATTAGTGGTGAGTTCTACTTTTTCATTTTTAAGACTAACAATTTGATTTTCCTCTTTCCTTTTTTAAATCAGATTTACTATGGGTTTGTCTATTTTGTTGGTTTTTTCATAGAACCAACTCTTAGTTTTATTAATTAATTCAATAGTTTTTTTTTTTTAATTTCAATTTTATTGATCTTTCCTTTTATTTTTAGAATTTCAAATTTAGTGTTTGACTGGGGTTTTTTAATTTGTTCCTTTTCTAGCATTTTCAGTTGCAAGCCCAATTCATTGACCTTCTCTTTCTCTATTTTATGCAAGTAGGCCTCTAGAGATGAAATTTCCCCTTATTACCGCTTTGGCTACACTTCACATATTTTGGTATGATGTCTCATTACTGTCATTTTTTGGGGTGAAGTTACTAATTATGTCTATGATTTGCTGTTTCACCCAATCATTTTTTAGTATGAGATTATTTAGTTTCCAATTATTTTTTTGGTCTACTTTCCCCTGGCTTTTTATTGAATGTAATTTTCAATGCATCATGGTATGAAAAGGATGCATTTACTATTTCTACCTTACTGCATTTGAGTTTGAGGTTTTTATGTCCTAATATATGGTCAATTTTTGTATAGGTTCCATGAACTGCTGAAAAGAAAGTATATTCCTTTCTGTCTCCATTTAGTTTTCTCCAGAGATCTCTCATATCTAACTTTTCTAGTATTCTAGTATTCTCTTTGACTTCTTTCTTATTTATTTTGTGGTTTGATTTATCTAATTCCAAGAGTGCCAGGTTGAGATCTTGCACTATTATAGTTTTGCTGTCTATTTCTTCTTGCAGATCTCTTAATTTCTCTTTTAAGAATTTAGATACTACACCACTTGGTGAGTATATGTTTAATATTGATATTATTTCATTATCTATGCTACCCTTTAGCAAAATATAGTGCCCTTTCTTATCTCTTTTAATTAGATCAATTTTTGCTTTAGCTTGATCTGAGATCAGGATAGCTACCCCTGCTTTTTTGACTTCACCTGAAGCATTGTAGATTCTGTTACAACCTTTTATCTTTACTCTGCATGTATCTCCCTGCTTCAAGTATGTTTCCTGTAAACAACATATTGTAGGATTCTGGCTTTTTAGCCATTCTGCTAATCGCTTCCTCTTTATGGGGGAGTTTACCCCGTTCACATTTATGGTTAAAATTATGAATTCTGTATTACTTGCCATCTTGTTAACCCCTGTTTGTGCTTTTCTCCCTTCTTTCCCTCTTACCCCACCCCCCCTTCTCAATATTAAACTTGTGAGCACCACTTGCTTCTCACAGCCCTCTCTTTTTGGTATTCCTCCCCCAGCCTTTTAGTTCCTCCCCCATCTTACTCCTTTTCTTTACAGTTTCTGTATTCCCTTCCACTTAGCTTATTTCTTCCCTTTTAACTTTTCCCTTCTCATTTTTCAATGAGGTGGGAGAAGTTTCACCATAAATTGAATATGTCTAAGCTTTTTCTCTTTAAGCCAATTCTGATGGCAGTAAGATATCCACTATATCCATCCCACTCCATTCTTTCTCTCAGATATATTTGGTTTCCTTTGCCTCTTCATGAGATGTAGTACCCCCACTTTACCCTTTTTCTGGTACAATGTCCTTTCCACCTCTAGTTTCTAGAACAAGGTATACATGTGTTCTTCATACATCTTTATAGCAAAAATATAGTTCCCAAGATTTCTTTTTACCCTTTTAGGTTTCTCTTGAGTTCTATGTTTGTCGATCAAAATTTTTTTAAGTTCTGGTTGATTTTTCATCAAAAATAGGTGAAATTCACTTATTTCGTTAAATGACCATCTTCTCCCCTGGAAAAGGGTAAGTTATTAGGGCTGAGTAAGTTATTTTTGGTTGCATACCGAGGTCCTTAGCCTTTCAAAATATCATATTCCAGGCCCTTCAATCCTTAAAGGTGGATGCTGCTAGATCCTGGGTCATCCTTCTTGTGGCTCCTCTATATTTGAATGGGTTTTTTCTAGCCACTTGCAGTATTTTTTCCTTCATCTGAGGGTTCTGGCATTTGGCCACTATATTCCTTAGTGTTTTGATTTTAGGATCCCTTTCAGTAGTTGATCGACAAATTCTTTCAATTTCTATTTTACCCTCTATTTCTATGACTTTCAGGCAGTTGTCTTTGATAATTTCCTAGAAAATAGTGTCCAGGCTCTTTTTTTCATCATATTTTTCTGGGAGTCCAATAATTTTCATATTGTCTCTCCTAGATCTATTTTCCAAGTCTGTTGTTTTCCCAAGAAGGTATTTCACATTTTTTTTCCCTTTGTTTTTTTTTTTTTTTTGGTTTTGCTTGACTGATTCTTGTTGTCTTCTCGAGTCATTCAATTCCATTTGTTCGATTCTGATTTTCAATGAAGTATTTTCTTCACTCACTTTTTAAAATATCTTTTTCTAATTGTCCAATTGAATTTTTAAGTGAGTTTGTTTTGTTCTATGGGATTTTTTTCCATTTTGCCAATTTTATTTTTTAAAGAGCAAGTTTCTGTTTCCTGTTCACTAATCCTATTTTTTAAGGATTTGATTTCTTTATCCACTTTGTCTTTAAATGAGTGGGATGACTACTCCAGACTCTCTTGCCAAGCCTCCTTTTCCTTTTCCCATTTTTCTTCTAGCTCTCTTGTGAGAGCCTTTTTAATTTCTCCTATGAGATTCATCTGTGCTAAGGAACAGATGATCTCCCCCTTTGTGGGTTCACCTGGAGAAAGTCTGTTTTTAGTATCCTCAGGGTTTAGAGTCTGGCTCTATCCATATAGAAGCTGTCAATGGTTAAGGTCCTTTGCAATTTTTTGCTCATTTTGTCAGAGAAGAATCAAAGACAAATTAGCAAAGAAAAAAAGAAAAGAAAAAACCCAAAGGAATCTGCTTTCTTTTTTGGGCTGGATGATGTTGCTGAGCTTCCTCTACAGATTGTGGGAGGCAACAATGAGGCATTAGCAGGACAACGATGGCAGTACTGAGCCTGCACTCTGAGACTCTGAGAGCATGCTGATACACTGTGGGGGAGGGGTGGCCAGGTCCCAAGAGACTCCAGCTGTTCTGGGTTGTATTCTTCACCCCCTTTGTTTTTAGCTTCTCTGCTTGTCTGCTCTCTTGCTGGCAGGGCAAAGTATCCAATCCTGTAGCAAAGTTTTCCCCACAGAGACAGCTGAGATCACCCCCACCCTGCTCCAGTCTGCTCAGCTGTGAGCTGTTTGCTCTCAGCCTGCAACTGATCTAAAATTGTCCCTGCCCTCGAGCAAAAACAGACCTTTACTGGCAAATTTCTAGGATGTCTTCTCTTGGCAATTATTTGTGTGTGTGGTTTTTTTTTTTTTTTTTTTTTCAGTCAAGCATTAATTCAGAGGCTTGTAATGAAATGGATTCTGAGAAAAAACGTGGAGCTTAAGCAGCTGTGTGCCTCTTCTCCACCATCTTGGCCAGCCCCTTGTTTATTTTAAGCTTCTCTTGGGTCCTATGATTGTAGATTATATTTTCTATTTAGTTCTGGCTTATTTGCTTGAAATGACCGAAAGTCTCTTACTTCACTGAAGCTTCATTGCCTCCCTTGAAAGATGATGCTAAATCACACCATGTCCTTTGCCTTCCAGAATATGATGTTCCAGCCTCTTTGATCCTTTATTGTAGATGCTGCCAGATCCTGTGTAATCCTGACTCTTCCTTCTTCTTCTTCTTCTTCTTCTTTTTTTTTTTTTTAATAACTTTTTATTGACAGAACCCATGCCAGGATAATTTTTCACAGCATTATCCCTTGCATTCACTTCTGTTCCGATTTTTCCCTTCCCTCCCTCCACCCCCTCCCCCCCAAGATGGCAAGCAGTCCTATACAGGGTAAATAAGTTACAGTATATCCTAGATACAATATATATGTGTAGAACCAAACAGTTCTCTTGTTGCACAGGGAGAATTGGATTCAGAAGTTATAAATAACTTGGGAAGAAAAGCAAAAATGCAAGCAGTTTACATTAATTTCCCAGTGTTCTTTCTTTGGGTGTAGCTGCTTCTGTCCATCCTTGATCAATTGAAACTGAGTTAGATCTCTTTTTCAAAGAAATCCACTTCCATCAGAATACATCCTCATACAGTATCATGGTTGAGGTATATAATGATCTCCTGATTCTGCTCATTTCACTTAGCATCACTTCATGTAAGTCTTGCCAATCCTCTCTGTATTCATCCTGCTGGCTCTTGCTTCTTGAGATCTGAATTGGTTTTCTGTATCAGCTTGCTTTATTTTTATCTTGAGTTTGTAGTTTCAGAGTTTTGCAACAATGTTTCTTGGAGTTTTCCTTATAGGATCTCTTTTCAAAGGTGATTAATGGATTCTTTCAATCAGTATTTCCCCCTGTTTTTCTAGAATATTGGGGTGATTTTCCTTAATGACCTCTTGTGGAATTCTATTTTTTTGGACATGGCCTTCAAGTAAGCCAGTGATTTTTAAATTGTAAATTCTGAAAATATTTTCCAGGTCGATGGTTTTTCTAATCAAATATTTCACATTTTCCTCCATTTTTTCTTTCTTTTTAGTCTGTCTGACTGTTACTTTTTGTCTCACAAAGTCATTAGCTTCTATTTTCCCTGTTCTAGTTTTTAATGTGTGATTTTCTTCAATTAACTTTTGTATATCTTCCCTTTTGGTTAATTCTACTATTTAAGGAGTGGTTTTCTTCAGGCAATTTTTTTTCTTTTCTTTTTAAAACTTTTGATTCTCTCACACATACCTCTCATTTCCTTTCTCATTTTTTTTCTTTTTTTTGTGTTTTTGTTTTTGTGTTTTTTTGTGTATTTTATTTTTGTTTTGTTCTTTTGCTGAGGCAATTGGAATTAAATGACTTGTCCAGGGTCACCCAGCTAGGAAATGTTAAGTGTCTGAGGCCAAATTTGAATTCAGGTTCTACTGACTTCAGGGCTGGTGCTCTATCCATTGTATCAGATAGATGCACCTCTCATTTTTCTTCTACCTTTCTTATTTGCCTTTTAAATTCTTTTATGAGCTCTTCCCAAGAAGTCACTTTGGGCTTGAGACCAATTTATATCACTCTATGAGGTGTCTTTTGTGGATATTTCTCTGAGTTTGTGTTTTGTATCTTTCTTTGTCAAGGTTTTGCTTTTCTTTTTTCTGTTTCTTGCTCATTTTCTTTCATTTTCTTTTGGGATTTCCTTTTTTTTTACTCCATGGACATGTAGGATGTTGTCCTATGCTTCCTATGCAGCTCTGAGAATGGCTTTGAGCACAGGTGCCCCTTGTGTCTGTAGAGGCTAACTTTGCCTGTTCTTTTCAGGAGAAAGCCTGGCTTCCCTATGTTTGCCTTCTCTGCTGGAAGTGAAAGCTGCCGGTATGCTGTGCACTTCTATTGAACCAGGATTGAGAGTATTAGTTGCTGATTTGCTGTTATTAAGACCTTCTCATTAGCTTTCCCAGAGTCTGTCTGATCTGGGCTGAACACCCTTTTCACTCCAGTGAGAATGTTCTTTATTGCAGCTTTTCCAGTCTATCTTGAGCTGGAGAGTGGTTTCATTCTAGCACACTCTGTTCAGAGGCTTGGTTTCATGTGGTTTTCAAGGGAAGCTGGAACAGCTCAAGCAGCTTCCTGACTTAGCTATCTTGACTCCATCCCCAGAGGACTAGTCACAGCAAATTATAGGAAGGTTGGGGGTTGGGATGAAGCCTGACAGTTTCTCCACATCTTTATTTTCCCCTCAATGTTCTGATTATTCAAGAATCATTTATTGACAGTCTCCTGTTATCTAATTGAGTATGCCTAATAAAAATAGACTAAAAATGTATGTCTAGTGGATAGATTACTGGACCATGGGAAGAGGAAGTGGAGAGAGAAAGAGTTAGGAAATGGAGGGCAGGGAGGGAGGAATGGAGAGAGGAAGAGAGGGAGGAAGGGAGGAAGAGATTGAAGGAAGGAAGAAGGAAGAGATTGAAGGAAGGAAGGAAGGAAAGGAGGGATGGAAGAAGGGATGGAAGGAGGGAAGGAAGAAGGAAGGAAGGGAAGAAAGGAGGGAGGGAAAGAGGAAGGAAGGAAGGGAGGGAAGGAGAGAAGGAGGAAGGAAGGAAGGGAGGGAGGGAGGAATATAATGTAAATAAATAAGAGGAATCTTTTTTCTGCTATACATTGATGTGTGAAACCATTAGCTTTGATTTTAAATTATATGAATTATATAAGAAACTTGTATGTGTAAAAAATATCTTTTTTTTGAGGGGAGGAATCTCACAAATTTGGAAAAAAATCTTGCTAAATGTTCATACTGAAAATGTAGGAAGATCTGATTTGAAAGAAAATATTAACTATTTAGTACTCTGAGCGAGTATTATATTAAGTAATTGGAAATTAAAGCCTTTGCAGATAACGTCTAATTTCTGAGTTATCTTTCTTACTTTTTTGTTGTTTCATATATTTTCTGCTGAGAACAGTTCATTGTGAAGAATAAAGAGCTAATAAGGCTGTAAAATAAGACCAGCTATTTATCAAAACACTTTACACTTTTTTTTCCCTTCAAAAAAGTGCATAATGGTTTGGAAAGTTAAAATATTAAATAAGAAAACAACTTCTTTCAAAAGAGTTTGAACTAAAACTTCAACTAGTTTTTATGTAGGTACTTAGTGTATAAACATTAGTGCTAATCTGGGAACTTGGAAAGAACTTTTGAGGATGGGTTTACCGAATACAATCCTTAGGGAAATCAAAGTATGCCCTAATTTTATGCAACTTCTTACTAGTGTCTTCTAAAAATGTAGATGTGTTTTTTCTCACTGCAATCTGCTATGTAATAAGCTGAGTTCTCTTGGGGGATCCCATTTAGCATACTGAAGTGGTAATATTTTTTGAAGACTTGCTCTGAGCCTAAAATAGCTCATGCTTCTTCCTGAAATATTCAGTGGATTCCCATGGTGTTGCATACTGAATATGTGTATGATATGCAATAAAATCAATTTCTGATTTTCTTGCTGTAGGAAATCAACAGTATCTTGAACACTGTCTCAGAAACTGTAACTCAATCCAGTCATGCTATACTACAAAGGAGTAGATATTGCCACTTTATTCCACTGACATAATAGAGCCTATTGATCTGCTAGCTTTTTGAGACTGTCCAGTCTAGGGTAAAAGAAAATCATCACTCTTTCTTGCCATGGACCTTTTCTAATGATGATTCTGAGACCCAGCTGTCTCATCTTTAAAACCTGCCTATTTTGGTGTTTTCAGGAGCTATTTTCCTTCAATCTCCTATTCAACAAAATAAAACAAAATCAGATTATTTTGTATTTTTCTATGCTTTTAATAACATGTATAACCAACATCAAATGTAGTTTTCTTCAATCGTTTATGACTGATCTTTGAAGAAGTTACAAACCAAATTTCCAGAAAGTATTTGGAAATTAACAAATGATAAACACCATAGACATTAATTATGAGGGAAATGGCAAACTCAATGAGGTGTGTGTGTGTGTGTGTGTGTGTGTGTGTGTGTGTGTGCATGCGCACACGCCTATTTGGGTATATTTGAGTTTAGATATGTATATATGTGTTTGAGAGAGAAAAATAGAATAGAAGAGGAAGCGAGGAGAAGAGATAGTTGTATAAATGGAGTAAAATATATAGTGAAATATTGATTTTTGGCCCAAAGAGTTTGAAACTTATAAGTACCTAGAACAAGGGAGAATAAGAAAAATTATCCTAATTGTTGAATATATGACATCTTAATTATTCATATAGTGTTGCTTTGCAAGTTCAGTTCTTCCAGGGGGTATGACATTGGATGTTTTAGATAGAAACTTTACACTTTGTCTTTGAAGATGGATGGAATTGTTTTACCTCATGAACAGTATATTCAGCATGACTTCATTCAAAATGGAATACTTTGGTGAACAAATCCCAGATTTCCTCATACGTGCCTTTTTGAGTTTTTCCTTAAAATCTCTAATGTTTTGCATCCAGAGAAGTCTTATGCAAGTAAAGGAAGAATACATTCCTAATGAGAATACATTCCTATTGCTGTAAAAATGTAGTATGGATTCAATTGTCTTCCATTTAATAGTTGCATTCTCCTAGTTCACAAAATAGTGTCATATTCTAGTATTCTATCTACTACATTATGCTGCCTCCCATAAAAGAAAATCAATAGACATAGTGAAATGTTGTTAACATTGTGGTGTAAGAATTCACCTGTGCCTAGCAACAGTTAAGCAGCAATGGATTGTTTAGTACTCAATTAAAGTTATCAATGGCTTCACATAAATCATGATATGATGGGCCCCATTAATAATATAACTTTAACTCATATTTAATTGATAAAACATAAAATCAAAGGTGGAAGAGGTCTTAATGGTAGTTATTCCACACTTGCTTTATTTTACAAGTAATTGGCCTACTTCAAAATTTTATTCTTTTGAATTCAAAACCAAGATTTTTTCCACCCTTACCATTCAGCATCATAATATTGCCATAAAATATCTAATATTGCCAATAGTTATTTAAAAGACCAGAAAATATTGTATTTGCCATTTAAATTAATATTGCTTTTAAGTGTTTTTTTTAAATTTTTATATCTAATCAGTATTAGTGAAAACTGATGCGTTCATTTATATTACTGTTTAATATAATAAAGTATGACATCTAACTGTAGATGAAATGATAAAAGTGGGTTAAAAGAACCTTAATAAAAGAAATTTCCTTTTTCACATCAGCAACCTACTTTGTCAATTGGCAGTGCTCTTCATTACAACTAAATTGAGGGAACTGCAAAAGTTCATACATCTGTTCTTTACAAATGCATCTGCTCACTCCCTGATCCCTGGGGGAAAAAAAGATAAAACATAAACAAAAATACACCTTTTCCTCTTTATCTAAACTGAGCATTTGGGAAATGTCCCTCAATTTATGTCAATCACTTTCAAATGATTTATTATCTTTGACTCTTGAAATTCAATGTTATGATGCTAGGCAGTGTCATTCAGAAAACACTTTTAAAACCAGTGGAAACAACTTTGAATCAATCTTATGTGAATTACTAAGATTTCAAAAGTTCCAGCAAATATTTTAAAGATCCTTCTGTATGTACCGTAACCTGAAAGATATAGATATAAAAATCTATATAGATATATAGGCATGTATGTGTGTGTAAGAGAGTATATATGTATGTATGCATATGTATATATGCATGCACATAAATATATGCATGTGTCCTCATGCTGTAATGACTGCGAATTTAAAATCAGCAGGGGTCAGGAATTCAGGTTAAGGGAAAAATCTTCAATCTTTATTGAAGTGAAGAGGTGAATAAGGATTGTGATAGCAATATGGGTAAGAAATATTGTGATAGCAATATGGGCAGCTGCGACAGGAAGTCAGCTAACAGAGGGGGATCTGAGCTGCAAAGTCATCGCAATGGCAATGCAAGCAGTCTCTCCTTCCCCTTCCTTTTCCACTCCCCTGCCTCCACCCACCAAAATCATCATTTCCTATACAACACATCAGGACTTGCACAAAGAGTGGGTGGGGGCCATTCTTTCTCCAAGCTTATATATTAATAGAGTATGGTCCAATTACTATTTAGCCTCATGTGCTTGGGACCTCAGTGCATCAACTCAAGCCTTAGCCCATTACATCTCCCTCTTTCTTTTGTTTTAGAACACTGGTGATCATGCCATCCCTGACTTCTCAGGGAGGTCAGAGCCCCCAAGGAGAGGTGATCACACCCTTCCTGACTTCTCAGGAAAGGAGGTGAAAGCAACAAAAAGGAGGTGATCATGACCCCCCTGACTTCTCAGGAAGGGAGGTAAAAGCACTAAAAAGGAGATAATCACGCCCTCCCTGACATCTCAGGAAGGAAGATGAAAAGCACTAAAGGAAAGTGGGGGTTGCTAGCGGGTCTCTGGGCTGAAGGGTCTTATTATGCACAAACCCATCAGCATGGGAGGTACTACACAAGCACATAGCAACAATGCAGAGGCTATTAGTGATGACTCTCCTCACAATCATTGCAGGCTTGATGTGGTGTAACAAACATGAATTATACACCCAAGTAACGGTATAACAAACAATATAAATCAACATTATAATGTAAAAGATTGCCAGAAGTCCTAGAAGGAGAGTATGTAAACAGCAGTCACATATACACCTTCTTCAGCAGCCAAGAGATAGTCCAAAACCAATCTATTGTCCATTGCTTCACATACCAGGGAATCCAATGATCCCCCCAAGTTTTTGAAGTCTAGCAAAAGTCTTTTTATGTATTAGGGAATCCAGTGATTCCAGCAGATTTTGAAGTCCTGTAACAGTCTTATCATTTCTCAGAAAATCTAATGATTCCTGAGGGATTTAAAGTCCTACAACAATCTAATGTCTCAGAGAATCCAATGATTTCTGAGGGTTTTGAAGTCCAATGATTTTCTATGTCCATGAATCAAATGCCATAATTACCACACTCTTTCAATAGTGAGCACAATCAGCAACAGAACCACCCGATGTTTCTTGGGTCTTCTCCTTCGTTTCAAGGGTCTGCTCCATCTCTCTGCGATGGACAAGGCGAATACGGCTCATTGGCACCCATCTGATTCTTTCTCCACCTGTAGAGATACAAGCAAACCCTCTCCCCCAAGCAATTAGCCTATCTGGTCCCTTCCATTAACCATTTTCTGGGTCTCTCCACATCACCTGGCGATTATCTAAAGATAGTGGAGCTGCTCGCACTGGACACTGCCCTTCCGGTGGGTTATAAAACCTGTATGCAGGAGCCAGTGCATCTTTGTCAAAAATCAAGAAGTTAATAGTATAAAGTGCTAGAATTAGTAGTTCTCTAGGGTTACCTGTGGCTCCCCCTTTCTTTTGTTTTTGGAGCAGCATCTTAATGTCTCTGTTCTCCTCTCTATTATTGCCTGTCCTTGAGGATTAAAGGGTATGTCAGTGGTGTGTAAAATCTTATACTGTGCACAAAAGTGTGCAAAATGTTTGGAGGTATATGCAGGACCATTGTCTGTTTTTATTGCTTGTGGCACACCCATAATGGCAAATGCTTGTGTGAGGAATTCAGTGACCACTCAGGCTGTCTCTTTTGCTGCTGGTATGGCAAAAGTGAATCCTGAAAAGGTGTCTACCACAACATGGATAAAAGACAGACAACCGAAAGATTTATAATGGGTCACATCCATTTGCCAGATTTCATTGGGTCTCAAACCACGAGGGTTCTTCCCTGGAGGCAGTGTAGGAGCGTGGAAAGGAAGGCAAGCTGTACAGCTTTTTACTATGCTCCTAGCTTCCTCTTTTGTAATCATAAATTGTAAACGCAAAGCTCGAGCAGCCTGATGGTACTTAGAATGGGATTCCTGGGCCTCCTGAAATAAAGGTGTACTGGCTAACATAGTTAAAAAGCTATCTGCCTTTGAATTCCCATCAAAAATAGGGCCTGGGAGTCCACTAAGTGAGTGGACATGCAAGATATAAATCTTACCTGGATGTTTTCTCACTTGCTCCTGAAGTTCCTTAAAGAGCTGATATATATTAGAAGCTGCAAATTTTATTTGGGCTGTGGCAATTCTTTGTACCACACCTACTGAATAGGCTGAATCAGATATTATATTTATGTTTCCTGGGTAATAAGTAAGAGCTAACATGATTGCATATAATTCATTCTGCTGAGAGGACTGAAAAGGAGTTCTGACTACTCTCTTTATAGTTAAGTCATGAGAGTATACAGCACAAATATTGTGTTTGGACGCATCTGTAAAGATAATTCGTCTTTTAAGAGGAACTTTAGAAACTTTTTCTTCAATAATCCATCTCCAATTATGTAAAAGTCTGGTTATCTTTAATGGAGACCCATGTATAAAATTTGGAGCCATGGCTAATAAAATTTGCCTCTCTGTGTATTGTGCCCCAGATAATTGTACTGCTCGTTTAATGGCCTTTAACAAAATTCTAGCCACAAGCACTGGGTAAGGAGTAAGGCTTTGTTCTGGTTGTGCCGGGAGGTTCACCCACTCTGTCACACTGTCTCCTTGATGAAGGACTGCTGTGGGTGCCTCTTGTGTAGCAAAAACTGATATTTCCAAGGGTTTTTGAGTGACTCTTTCAACCACATTGGATAAAGCCAGTTCAACTTTTCTCAAAGCCTCTTGAGCTTCTTTTGCAAGCTGGCATGGTGAATTTAAAGCACTGTCTCCCCTTAAAATGTCATATAATGGTTGTAACTGATAGATAGTCAAGCCTATCACTGGTTACATCCACTGGATATCTCCTATCAATTTCTGAAAATCATTTAAGGTGTTTAGCCTCTCTGTTCTTAAGGACAGTTTTTGTACTGTAAGCACCTTAGGGTATACTTCATATCGTAAATATTGAAAAGGAGCTTGTCTTTGAATTTTCTCTTCAGCTATGTATAATTTGTAGTATCTTAGTGTTTCTATGGTCTTTTGTAGACATGCTTCTAGCATTTGTTCCTCAGGTGCATATCTCAATATATCATCCATATAATGTAATAGCATAACTTTTGGAAATGCTTTTCTTACTGAAACAAGAGCAGCAGCAACATACATTTGACACATAGTGGGGCTGTTTTTCATTCCCTATGGCAAAACTGTCCATTCATATCTTTTATAAGGCTCAGCTAAGTTAACGCTGGGCACTGAAAAGGCAAATCTTTTCATATCCTCCTTATCCAGAGGGATAGAATAGAAACAATCCTTAATATTGATGACCCAAAGAGGCCACTCTCTAGGCAATTGAGTAGGAGATGCAAGTCCAGGCTGAAGAGTTCCCATAGTTTTCATCTGTTTTTAAATCTGTTTCTTAAATCAGTGAGCATCCTCCATTTTCCCGATTTCTTTTTTACGATGAATACTGGGGAATTCCAAGGACTTAGAGAAGGTTGTAAATGCCCTTGTTCAAGCTGCTCCTGTACTATATCTAATAAGGCCTGAATTTTATCGCTATCTAAGGGCCACTGTTCTATCCACACTGGTGTATCAGTTTATCATTGGATAGGAACAGGTGAAAGTGTTGGCAGGCCTTCAACAGCAGCCCTGCTTAAAAAACCAAAGTACTCATTTTTAACCCTAATTGCTGTAAAACATCTCTTCCCCACAGATTGATGGGGATTTTTTCAACTATAAAAGGAGTAAAAACTTCTGTTTTGCCTTCAAATGTCCATCTCATAGGGGCAACACTGACTTCAGCTGCTATTGATCCTCCTACTCCAGACATGTAGGTGTCTGCTTTAATCTTTGGCCAGTGACTGGGCCAATTGGCACCTCTGATAACGGTATGATCTGCACCTGTGTCTACTAATCCTTCCAATGGTAGGCCATCTATATAGATCGTGAGCATAGGTCGATCAGCTGTTATAGCTGCTATCCAGTATATTTCTGGATTTTGTGGTCCGGAGTCAGAATCTGGGTGACTATCATCAGGTTGCTTATTAGGATTCTGTATGAGTAAACCTGATGCTACTACTTCTCCTGGGTGATAAGTCACACATTGTCTACCTGTGTTAGTGACTGGGATATTATCTACACATTCCCCAGTTTCCCACATCAGTGTGTGGATGGACACTGTTTTGTACATACAAAAAGGAGGTGAAATGGTCAAGCCTACTGTGCCTGGAGGTAAGGGATCCATAGGCTGGAGAGGAACAGATTTCACCTCTCCAGGGGGTATCTCAGTTGTCCCAGCTGCATACAGCTCTATTCTCCCCAGTTGTAATTCCTTTCTGCCATCAGATTGCTTCCTGGTTGGTTGACTGTGAAATCCCCTTCTCCCATCATATGGCTTTGCGGCTGATTGGCCATGTCTGGGCACTGAACTTGTAGGCACTCTCTGGGTGCACCATTGGCTGCCATCATGCCCCAAGTGTTTTTTGCCTTGGGCCCTGGGGCTGGGCCCCTCATCCCATTTCCCTGAATCTGTCTACATTCTGAGGCCCAATGGAAGCCTCTGTTGCATTTTGGATATGGGGTATTGGGTCTTGTTCTCCCACCCTGTTTTCCCATTTTATCTCTAAACCAACATTGAGTTTTAAGATGCCCTACTTTTCCACACTGAAAGCATCTACGAGTCTCTCTGGAAGTCCCTTGCCAGGAGGGATTCTGTCTTCCCATGTTTGGATTTTGGGAAGTCTGCATTATAGCCTGGCTATAAAAGGCATCTGTGCCCACTGTGGCACAGCGTCTTATGAGCTCCTCTAAAGGAGCATCCTTGTGCAGTCCTAGTATAATTCTTCTGCAAACCTCATTAGCATTTTCCTTAGCAAGTTGCCTTATCAAGATGTCTGTTATTGCATTTTCTCCATTTGTTCTTGTGATAGCTGTCTGCAAACGTCCCACAAAGTCAGCAAAGGGTTCATTTGGCCCTTGTGCTATTTTTGTGAAGGCCCCACTCTTTTCATCTTTATTGTGGAGAGCAGCCCACACTTTGATAGCATTAGCAGCAATTTGCTCATATGCTGCTATAGAATAATTAATTTGTACTGCGACATCTGCATAAGGACTGACACCTGTTAGTAGGTCACAGGTGACTGCAGTATGAACTTCACTTTGACTATTTTGTTGGGCTTGTATCCTACAGAGCTCACTATATTCAGAAAGCCACAAATAGTTTTGTCCAAGTTCTAGGCATATCCTTGCTATAGATTTCCAGTTATTAGGGATCAAGATTTCAAAAGCCAAATTCTGTAATAACATCTTAACATAAGCTGATGTAGCCCATAAAGAGTGCAAGCTTTTTTCAGGTCTTTGAGGATTTCTATATCAAAAGGAGATTCTTGACCTGAAGAATTAAACTATTGAATTACCAGAAAAATGTGGTATTGAAATTCTGATACATTTTCCCCTTCTTCTTTGGCCTTAATTAGTTCCTTTTGCAATCTACTCATAGGAGCAGCTGGATGCTGGGGGGGAGGTGCTGGATGCTGGGGGGATGGTGCTGGTGCTGTCACTGCCCCCCTTCCCCCCCCACTACCTCTCCTCCCTCCATCCTGGAGGGTGGAGTTGATGGAGGAAAGTCAATTACCTGCTCCTTAGGTGGGGCTGAAGCTGCCTCAGATTCACCCCACCCTTGAGCCTCACTTGAGTCTCCATGCCCTGTGGGGATATGGCCATTAATCTGTTCTTTGTCTTCCTCCTTTATCTCAGGCTTCCCTATTTGGCTATTCCTAGAGTTTTTTCCTTTTCTCCTAGAACTTATACATATCTTAAGGCCAACTGTATCATATTGTATAAATAGAATGCCTCGAAGGGAACTGACTGAGGACCATTTTCAATGTTATAATCAGAGAGCTGTTGACCAACCAATGCCTAGTTATCTAGAGAGATTTGCTCTTCCTGTAAGAACCAAGGAGAGGTGTGTTTTAATGTACCCAGAAGTCTAGCTGTCTGTTCCCAAGTTACAAGTAGCCCTTGATCTTCTGTCAGCTTAAGCAGGCTTTCTATAGCACCACTCCTGGGTGGGACTGGGGTGGGGGAGTTGGGGTGGCGAATGGAGAATCTTTAGCTAGGATCTGTCCCATTTCAGCCAAAAAAGGTTACTAATTTAGTCTTTAAGAAAATAAGTTTCCTGTTTGTCTTATACTCATCTAAGTTCCTGGTCACTGGAGACTTCTTCAGTGAAAGTAGGGTCCTTGGTTCCCACCTTGGGCACCAATTATAATGACTGCATATTCAAAATCAGCCGGGGTCAGGAATTCAGGTTAAGGGAAAAATCTTCAATCTTTATTGAAGTGAAGAGGTGAATAAGGATTGTGATAGCAATATGGGCAGCTATGACAGGAAGCCAGCTAACAGAGGGGGATCTGAGCTGCAAAGCCGTCACAATGGCAATGCAAGCAGTCTCTCCTTCCCCTTCCTTTTCCACTCCCCTGCCTCCACCCACCAAAATCGTCACTTCCTGTACAACACATCAGGACTTGCACAAAGAGTGGGCCGGGGCCATTCTTTCTCCAAGCATATATATTAATAGAGTATGGTCCAATTACTATTTAGCCTCATGTGCTTGGGACCTCAGTGCATCAACTCAAGCCTCAGCTCATTACATCATGTGAATTAGTATATATGCACACATGATAAACCTTTTTTAAAAATTTTTAGATGGCAGAGTTTCTGGTAATAATGACCTTTCCTTAATTTGTCATCAGTGGGATAAAAATAAGTGATGATGCAACAGATATTGAGGATCTAAAAGATCTAGTAACTACATTAAAAATGTGAGCTATGAGGGGGAAAGAGTAAATAAAAAAAAAACAGGCTTAAAACATATTATAAGAGGAGAATTGAAGGGCAAGAGACAGAAATAACATAATCAAAAAGATGGTGGTGAACAAAAATTTTCTTCCAGGATGCCAACATTAGGGTGGCAAATTTCCTAGTTATGTAATCAATGTAACATTTAAAAAGCATTGCAATAACATACTTTATATATAATTAAATGATTTTAGTAATACATTCAATCAGAGATATTAATTCATAAATTAGAAATATGAGATACGTATACTTTGATTCAGTCTCTTTTATTAATATAAACAATTCTAAAATTGTATATTTTTCACCAAAATTCATTGTACAAGAAAGTTACAGAACAGAAATTTGAAACTCAGTCTTATGACTGCACATTGATAATCCTTTAATTTTTTTTTCAATTAATATAAATGTTAACTTAAATTCTTTGGAATTGATATTGGTCAAAGTTTTGATCAGTATTAAGTTTTTCTCATTTGTCTGTCTTTATAATGTTATTATATAAGTTGTTCTCAGTATTCTACTCAATTTTTCTCTACTTCAATTAATACAAGTCTTCCAAGTTTTCTATGTAATCATTCCATTCAACATTTCTCATGTCACAATAGTATTCCATTACATTTGAATATCATGATTCGTTTAACCTTTCCCCCAGTTGAGGAAACATCATTTTATGTTACTAAATATCTTTGGCAATTTTAGACAATGCTTTAATTGTCATGTTTCTATCATGAAGCAGTCATTATCTGGCATCACATATGTGGATTTTTAATAATAAGATAAATGACAGGGTTTTTACTAACTCCAATTTATGAAAAATCCTTGTTTTTAGAAAATTAGCATGAAACTAATAGCATATACATTATAATGTTAATATGTTTTTTCATGATATGCCTTAATTTTTTCTTATTTTTGTTCACACACACACATATATATTCAGATTATTTACCAGTAAAGTTAGCAGTTAAATAAATTTGGAAAATAAAAATAAGTTTTATATTTATAAAATATGATTATAGTAGGTAAAGGAGAAATTCTGGATTCCTGAATATGTAAGTAAAAACCTAAAAGTTAGGGAGAAATCAAGAAATTTACATTATTAATTGAGATAGCTTGGGGAATAGGTCAACAGAGTTTAGAAGGCCATAAAGTAATCAAGTATCATATAATAAAATGATAAATAACATTTTCTTCATTTTACAAAATCTTAGCATAACAACAGCAATGTGTAACTGCTAAGGACTCAACATTTTGAATCCTTTAAAATATGTATCTTCCTACTCCAGTTAATTTTTACAAATCAAGAGATTGATTTAATCAAATGTTAGTTTCTTGCTTCTCTTTTCTCACCATTTCAGTACTCCGTGCATTCCTGAATGGGATGAGAAAAGAGAAAAAAATTAATTAAACCATTATATTTTATTCCTAATGATAACTTCATTTATTCTAATGCAGAAATAATAAAGGTTTTTCTCAAAAAGATAGGCTTAAATAATGACTTAAATTGATTATTTTGCATTATTAGTGGACTATAATTTGTATATACAACTGAATACATGAAAGAAAAAATGAATGGGGTCTTAATTGAAAAAAAAATTAAAGAATTTTCCTTTGTAAATCCTAATTTGTGTTACCTGCATATACATTAATGCTATTAGCATTGGTGAGAAACAATAAAAATTAATATAAATGATATTAACTTCAAAATTCTTAGAATTTTTAATTATGAAATGGCTATTTAGAACTGAAAGTATGCTATGAACTAAACCTCAGACAAGTCTCTTTGAAGTAGGTCAGCATTGTTACTGAAATTAAAAACAAAATACAAGAAAATTACCAGACTTGTCCAGAGATATAGAGCAAGTCAGTGACACAGCCCCCAGAATCCCAAACCAGTATTTAATTCACTGAGCCATGCTGCTTCTGTAGAAATACAAGTACAATAGTCATAACAATCCATCTCATTCCCTGCTAGTATAGGATTGCTCCCAGGAGAGAAGTGGCTTTAACTATGAATATCTTTTCTGATGAAACTTCCATCACTTTGCCTTTTCAAATGGTTTTAACTTTGATTTTGTCTAAATTTGGATCTGAATGAATCCACAGGAGAATAACCATGTAAAGGTAGCATAGACAAGTGATTACAATGATTCCAAAAAGTAAATCATAATTCCTTACAATGTTCACAATATAACCCTTTCTACTAGGAACTTTAATTGATAGACGACACACATCATTATTTTTGAACTGTTCTGATATTTACAAATTACTTTTGCCATATTAATAGCTAAATGGCTCCTGAAAGAATTTGTTCTCTAGATATGAATTAAGCCAGACCTATCTGAATTTGACATCATATAGAAAGCCTACTTTAAACTCATTATGTATGTAAATAGATTTCTAAATAGCAAAATTAATTACACTGATTTATCAGGATAGCATTGTTGTATAAGACAAAGATGAAAAGACTATAAATGAGCAAAGAAAATGGAGATTGTCATCTAGGTAATATTGTCCCAAAAATACTTTTTTGAAATAATAAAAAAAATTCAAAGATTTTTTATTTCTGTATGTATGTATACACACACACACACACACACACACATACATGCATATACATATATGTGTGTCCATTTGTGTGTTTGTAGCATGCAATAGAAAATGAGAAAATAAAATTATTTAGATAAAAGCTTCAATTTTTCACTTTTCTTTGTGAATGGATATAGCCAAGACTGATATTAAAATCATTTAAACCATAATAACTTTAATGGAATTTTAATTAATTTTATAAATTTTTGGTTGAAAATGCAGTATTTTTATAAAAAGATTAACAATAAAAATATTACATAGCCCATATTTAAAATATTAGGACTGATTGAGTAAAAGAAATTGATTCTCACTTAATTATAATTATGCATCACATAAATTGTTTCCTTTTATTTCCTAATCATTTACTTCCATTCATTTGTTTATTTGCTCGTTAATTTATTTTTAATTAAACAGTTTTTTTTCCCCCAATCACATATAAAGTAGTTTTGTACATTCATTTTTGTAAGATTTTAAGTTTTAAACCCTTTGTCCCTGACCTCTTACTCCAAGACAGCAAGCAATCTGATATAACTTACAATGTACAATCATTTAAAATCTATTTCCATATTAGTTATTTTGTGAAAAAAAAATCAGAACAAAAAGAAATAACAGAAAAGGAAAAAGAAAACAAGAAAAAATAGATGAATATTTTATGTTTCAATAGGCATTCAGTCTCCATAATTTTCTCTCTACTCACCATTATAACTAGAAAATTTCTATACATATTTATATGAAGAACAGAAAGTCCATTGTGATCAAATTGACTTCATTATGAGATTAGCTGTTTTAGTCCATAGATATTCTATATATTCCAAAATATATGTGTACATACATATGACTGAATCTGTATATAGTTAGAAAATATGAATAAATTTTCTCTACATATAAATATATCTACATGTATAATGTTTCCTTTAAATCAATTTTAAATAAAAGAAGAGAAAAATGAAAACTATCTGGCATGTTTTTAGACGTAGATACATTAGGTTGCATGAATTATTTATTTAAGATAACCATAGTTGTCAAAGTCTGTAAGTTTCTGTGTTATCCAAGATATTTTCTTTTTACTTGTGGAATGGAGATTAAATTACCTATATAATGTATTTCATTTTCTTTTAACATTTCAAGTCTTGTTATCGTTTAATCTTTCTTTCTCTTATCTCTTCTTTCTTTCTTGCTTTCTTGTTGTTGTTGTTGTTATTTTTGCTGAGGCAATTGGGGTTAAGTGACTTGCCCAGAGTCACACATCTAAGAAGTGTTAAGTGTCTGAGACAACATTTGAACTCAACTCCTGACTTCAGGGCTTGTGCTTTATTCACTGAACCACCTAGCTGCCCCCTCTTCTTTCTTTTCTGAAAATATTTTAAAAATAAAAAATATATATATTCTTACTCAACACATGGAGTCATACTTTTTTTAAATTATGCATCATGCCAAGATGGAGGCAAGGACACACACATCTATCTGAGTTCCTTTTTGCTCTCAGAATACTTTATTTCATCACAAGTCCTTGGGATTAGGGCTTGACTGAAAAAAACCATACATAATTACCAAAAGAAGATAATCTTGAAAGTCACCAGAAAAGGTCAGATTTTGCTCACAGGTGGAGACAGTTAGATCAGGTGCAGACTGAAGGCAGTCAGGGAGAGCATGGCAGACAGAAAGAATACGGATTGCAGCTCACACTGAGCAGACCTGAGGGATGGTGGTGATCTCAGCTGATTCTGCGGGGATAACTTTACTAGAGTATGGCTACTTTACCCTGGCAGCAAGCCAGTAGATTAACAGAGAAGCTATAAACACAGGGGGTAAAGATTATGACCCTGAAAAGCTAGGGTCACTCAGGACCTGGCCAAACCCAATCAGCATGCTCTCAGAATCTCAGAGTCTCAGAGTCCAGACTCAGCACAGCCATTGTTGTCCTGTTAATGCCTCATTGCTGCCCCTGCAGTCTGTAGAGGAAGCTTGGTAATATCATCCAGCTCCCTCCTCTATCAACCCCCCCCACCAAAAAAAAAAAAAAAAAGACTGCATTTTTTTTTGTTAGTTTGTTCTCTTCTGTTCTTCTTTGACAAAATGAGCAAAAAATTAAAGTGCACTCTAACTACTGATAGTTTCTATATGGATAGAGAGCAGACTTTAAACCCTGAGGAGACTAAAAACAGACTGTCTCCAGATGAATCCCCAAAGTGGGATATGATCTGATCCTCAACACACAAGACACTCATAGAAAAAACCAAAAAGGCTCTCACAAGAGAGCTAGAAGAAAAATGGGAAAAGGAAAGGGAAGCTTGGCAAGAGTATCTGCATAAGTCATCCCATTCATTTAAAGATAGGGTGGATAAAGAAATCAAATCTTTGAAAAACAGAATTAGTGAATTGGAAAAGGTAAACAACTGCAAGGAAAACAGAATTAGTAAATTGAAAAAAGAAAATAGTGCTCTATAAAATAAAATTGGTGAAATGGGAAAAAAATTCATAGAACAAAACAACTCACTTAAAAAGTCAATTGGACAATTAGAAAAAGAAATAAAAAGTGAGTGAAGAAAATAACTCACTAAAAATCAGAATTGAACAAATGAAATTGAATGACCAAAGGAGACACCAAGAATCAGTCAAGCAAAACCAAAAAATGAAGCAATGAAAAAAAAAAAAGGTCAAATACCTTCTTGGAAAAACAACAGATCTGGAAAATAGATTTAGGAGAGATAATCACAGAATTATGGACTTCGTGAAAAATATGATAAAAAAAGAGCCTGGACACTATTTTCCAGGAAATTAACAAAGAGAACTGCCCATATGTTATAGAAACAGAAGGTAAAATACAAATTGAAATAATTCATCAAGTGGGCGGAGCCAAGATGGCAGAAAAGGCACACACGACTTCCTTAACTCCGCTCATCCCCTCAAAACCAACTATTAAATTCAGCCTCAAAAATAGCGCTTGACTACTAAAACTCATGAAGATTAGAAGCACACAACTCGCCAGCCAAAGATAATCTGGAAGATCACCAGGAAAGGGTTGTCCTGAGGGGCCAGGAACAGACCAGCACAGACAGAGAGAGACTAGCATCCACAGCAGACCTGGGATAGAGGAGAGGCTGCAGCTAGAGACGACTCTCCCTCAGGCAAACTGCTTTCCCTTAATTATAAAGTAGTAAACAAGCAGAGAAATTAAAGCCAAAGACAGAGGGTGCTCTCTAAAAAATGCCAGAACCTAACAAGATCTGACTATAACCACCCAAAACCAGAAATGACTCAGCTCACACTGTAACACAGCCCTGCAGCCACATCCTGCAGTACTGAGATTTTGTGGGGGAAGGTACAAATGTGCACGACAGGGGGGCAGCATCTAATCTGCACAGTGCGGGGCTCAGCTTGAGGCAATAGAACTTTCGCAGCGGAATGTGCTTCCTTGGGCAGGGACACTTCTAGTCCCTGCGGGACTATTCCCTGGTCAGCTGCTAATACTTATACCCCACTGCAGGCTTTGGCCTGGGGTAGTGACACTTTCACTGCCCAGCTTCTAGCCCTAGAGCAATCCTTAACTCACATAGCAGGGTTCTTTGCAAGACACTTCCGTAGTTCCACAGTGTAGGCCTGAGTTACTTCTGGTATGGAACTCTTTCTCAAAGCACTTCTGTACCTCCCTGCTCTTTGTAGCCAGATGTCAGGACATTTACTCGTCCATACACCTATTCTTCTTCTGCAGAGGAAGCTGGTTACCTTATGCCTGAAGGCAGAACCTACAGGCTTTTAGAAAATGAGTAAAAAAAAAAAATCAAAAGGGCTATTGATAGCTTTGATACAGAAAGAGAGCAGGTTTTCAACCCTGAGGAGACTAATAGCAGACAGTCTCCAGACAATTGTTGATCCCAAACACAAAAGGCTTTCCTAGAAAAGACTATTAAAAATCTTATAAGAAAACTAGAAGAAAAATGGGGAAAGGAAAGAGAAGCTATGCAAGAGAGCAACAACTTCCTGAAATGTGAATTGGAAAAGGTGAAAAACTCCCAAGAAGTACAGGGAAACAGAATTTGTGAATTGGAAAAAGAAAATAATTTACTAAAAAAAATAGTGAAATGGGGAAAAAAATCCATAGAGCAAAACAACTCATTTAAAAACACAATTGGACATATAGAAAAAGAAGTAAAAAAAGATAATGAAGAAAATAACTCACTAAAAATCAAAACTGAACAAATAGAAATGACTGATTCATTGAGACATCAAGAATCAGTCAAGCAAAACCAAAACAATGAAAGATTGGAAAAAAATGTCAAATATTTACTTAGAAAAACAACAGACCTGGAATAGGAGAGATAACCTTAGGATCATTGGACTAACCAAAAATTATGATGAAAAAAAGAGCCTAGATACTATTTTACAGGAAACCATTAAAGACAACTGTCCAGAAATAATAGAACAGGAAGGTAAAATAGGCATTGAAAGAATTCATCTGAACCTTCTTAAAAAGACCCTAAAATAAAAACTCCAAGGAATATTGTGGCCAAATTTCAGAATTTTTAGACTAAAGAAAAAATATTACAAGCAGCCAGGAAAAACCAATTCAAATACCGAGGTGCCACAATAAGGGTCACTCAAGATCTGGCTGCCTAGACATAAAAGGATCGAAGGGCCTGGAATCTGATATTCTGAAAAGGAAAAGAACTTGAAATGCAGCCAGGAATAAACTATCGAACTACTCTGAACATTTTTCTCCATGGAAGAAGATGGACATTTAATGAAACAGAGGAATTACATTTGTTTCTAAGGAACAAACCAGATTTAAACAAAAAATTTGATTCTCAAGCATAGGACTCAAGAGAAGTAGAAAAAGGTAAAAGGAACTTTTGAGAACTGTATTTCTATTATGGATATACATAAAAACCACATATATAATTTGATTTTACTGATATAATATAAAAAGGGAAGTAGAAATGGAAAGGGGATAGTGTCAGAAAAAGATAAAGGGGGAGATAAGAAGAGGGAAACTTCATTCCACAATGAGGCAAAGGAAACCTATCATATCTGCGGGAACTTAGAGAAGGGGAGGAACATTGTGTGAATCTTACTCTCATCTGAGTTGGCTCAAAGTGGAAATAATTGACATAATTCTTTTACAGAGAATCTTCTCTCACCTCATCAAGAAGTGGGAGAGGAAAAGGGAAAAGGAAAAAGAGTAATAAGGAAAGGTGTCAAGAAAGGGGAAGGGATGAAAAGGCAGGAGGGAGGGATCCTAAAGAGGGAGAGCTGCGTGATGTAAGTAGGACCCATAAGTTGAATACTAAAAAAGGAGGTAAGGGGGGGGGAGAGCAAGAAAAAGAAAAGCATAATATGGGGATATTAGGATGGCAGGAAATATAGAATTATTCATTTTAACCATAAATGTGAATGGGATGAACTCTCCCATAAAGGGGAGGCAGATAGCAGACTGGTTCAAAAGTCAGAACCTTACAATATGTTGTTTACAGGAAACACATTTAAAACAGGGAGATACATACAGAGTAAAGGAAAAAGGCTGGAACAGAATCTATTATTCTTCAGGTGAAATCAAAAAAGCAGGGATAGCCATCCTGATTTCAAATCAAACAAAAGTAAAAATTGACCTAATTAAAAGGGATAAGAAATGGCACTATATTTTGCCATTTGACAAAACAGCCAATAACTTTAATAATCTACTGTTTGACAAACCCAAAGACCACAGTTTTGGCAATAAGAACTCACTATTTGACAAAAATTTCTGGGAAAATTGGAAATTAGTATGGCAGAAACTACGCATTGACCCACACTCAACACTGTACACCAAGATAAAGTCAAAATGGGTCCATGACCTAGACATAGAGAATGAGATTACAAATAAATTGGAAGAGCATAAGATAGTTTACCTCTCAGACCTGTGGAAGAGGAAGGAATTTATGACCTAAAAACTAGAGATCATTAATGATTATATCAAATTGAAAAAAGTTTTTGTACAAACAAAACACATGCAGACAAGATTAGAAAGGAAGCAATAAACTGGGAAAATATTTTTATAATCAAAGGTTCTGATAAAGACCTCATTTCCAAAGTATAGAGAGAATTGACTCTAATTTATAAGAAATCAAGCCATTCTCCAATTGATAAATGGTCAAAGGATAAGAACAGACAATTCTCAGAAGAAGAAATTGAAATTATTTCTAGCCATATGAAAAGATGCTCCAAGTCATTATTGCTCAGAGAAATGCAAATTAAGACAACTCTGAAATATCACTACACACCTGTCAAACTGGCTAGAATGACAGGGAAAGATAATGCAGAATGTTGGAGGGGATGTGGGAAAACAGGGACACTAATACATTGTTAGTGGAATTGTGAATACATTCAACCATTCTGGAGAGCAGTTTGGAACTATGCTCAAAAAGTTATCAAACTGTGCATACCCTTTGATTTAGCAGTGTTACTACTAGGCTTATACCCCAAAGAGATCTTAAAGAAGGGAAAGGGATCTGTATGTGCCAAAATGTTTGTGGCAACCCTTTTTGTAGTGCCTAGAAACTGGAAAATGAATGGATGCCCATCAATTGGAGAATGGTTGGTTAAATTATGGTAATGTGAACAATAATGTGAATATTATTGTTTTGTAGGAAATGACCATCAGGATGAATACAGAGAGGCTTGGAGAGACTTACATGAACTGATGCTAAGTGAAATGAGCACAACCAGGAGATCATTGTACACTTCAACAACAATACTGTATGGGGATGTATTCTGATGGAAGTAGATTTCTTCAACAAAGAGATCTAACTCAGTTTCAATTGATCAATGATGGACAGAAGCAGCTACACCTAAAGAAAGAACACTGGGAAATGAATGTAAACTTTTTGCATATTTGTTTTTCTTCCCAGCTTATTTTTACCTTCTGAATCCAATTCTTCCTGTTCAATAAGAGAATTGGTCATTTCTGCACACATATATTCTATCTAGGATATGCTGTGACATAATTAACATATATAGGACTGTTTGCCATCTGGAGGATGGGGTGGAAGGAGGGAGGGGAAAAGTCAGAACAAAAGTGAGTCAAGGGATAATGTTGTAAAAAATTACCCAGGCTTGGGTTCTGTTAACAAAAAGTTATAATGATGAAAAAAAAAAAAGAAATAATTCACCAACCACCTACTAAATGGGACCCTAAAATCAAAACTCCAAGAAATATTGTGGCTAAATTCCAGAATTTATCAGTCTATCATCAGAACTATCTGTCATCAAAACTATTTGGTATTGGCTAAGAAACAGAGTAGTCAATCAGTGGAACAGTTTATTTTCATAGGAGAAAATAGTCAATTAATATAACAATCTAGTGTTTGCCGAATCCATTGACCCCAGCTTTTAGAATAAGAATGCATTATCTGATATAATCTGTTGTGAAAACTGGAAATGAGTATGGCTGAAACTAGCCATTGACCCATATCTAACACCATATAATAAGATAAGGTTGAAAGGGGTTCATTATTTAGATGTAAAGGATGATATTATAAACAAATTAGAAGGACAAAGGACAGTTTACTTCTCAGATCTGTGGAGAAGGAATACATTTCTGACCAAACAAGAATTGGAGTTCACTATTGATCACAAACCTGATATTTTTTATTATATTATATTACAAAGTGTTTGTACAAACAAAATGAATACAGCCAAGATTAGAATGGAAGTAACAAACTGGGAAAATGTTTTTTAACATTTAAAGGTTGTGATACAAACCTCATTTCTTTTCTTTTTCTTTTATTGAGGAAATTGTTGTCAAGGGACTTGCCCAGGGTCATACAGCTAGGAAGTGTTAGGTGTCTGAGACCAGACTTGAACTCAAGTCCCCCTGACTTCAGGGCTGGTTCTTTATCAACTGCACCATCTAGCTGCCCCTAAACACCTCATTTTTAAATATATAGAGAATTCATTTAAATTTATAAGAATTCAAGCCATTTTCCAATTGGTTAAAGTTAAAGGATATGAACAGACACTTTTCAAATGAAAAATTCTAAACCATTTCTAGTCATATGAAATAATGCTCTAAATCACTATTGATCAGAAAATGCAAATTAAGACAACTCTGAGATACCACTAAACCTCTCTCAGTTTGGCTAACATGACAAGAAAAATTGTGGTAATTGTATAAATATGTATGCATATATTGGATTTGGGTTATATTTTACAATGTTTAACATATATTGGATTAATTGCCATCTAAGAAAGGGATAGGGAAAAGGGGGGAAAATAGAAATACAAGATTTTTCAAGGTTCAATATTGATAAATTATCCATGCATATGTTTTGAATATAAAAGGCTTTAATTTAATAGAAAGAATGAAAAATAGAAAATGTGAGACATATCAAAGACAATGGATCAAGAAACAAGAATAATTGGATTGCCTGAAATTTATGACCACAAAAGGACCCTTGATACAATAATACAAGAAATTATTAAATAATACTGCCCTGAAGTGATAGAACAAGAAGATAAAGTAGAAACGGAAAAAAATCCACTAATCATAAACTGAAAGAGATTCTACAAGGACATTCTACAAGAACATCATTTCTAAATTCTGAAACTCTCACATCAAAAAGAAAATATGAGCACCAATGAAAAAACAGTATCAAAAACAACTAAGCACTGTGGAATAACAAGTATGATCACATGAAATGTAACAGCAGTTTCAGTAAAAGACCATAGATATTAGAGTTCTTTATTTTGAATATCAGAATAATTAAGGTTTTTGCCAAAAATATAATACACTGAAAAGTTAAGCATATTCCTGAATATTAAAAATAGACATTCAATGAACTGTCAGATTTTCATTTATTTTATTGCAAAAATACCTGTATTTAATAGAAATTTTTACATATATGACCCAGGCTAAGCATTAAGGATTGATTTTAAAGAATTCAATAAAGAAAAGCTGTTTATACCTTATACTTTATACTTGGTAACAACTAGATAGTATCAGGCTGGAATATTGGTGTGGAGTAGGAAATGATAAATTGGTGGATTTAGGAAAAAAATATGGAAAGATTTATATCTAAGAAGGATGTTATACATTTTGAGAGAAACAGAGGAGAACCAAGTATAATAAAACCTTATATATGTATATCATAAAAGAAATCAATATATGTAAATATATGCATGTGTATACATTTCTCTCTACATATAAATAAATATATGTGTATGAATGCATATATGTGTATGTTCTATCTATATCTATATTTCTATCCTATCTATGTTTAACTGTAGCCATTTAGGGAGAGGGATGGTGGAATGGAGAGAAAAAATGAGGTGCAAAAGCAAGAAAGCAAAAGGAAAAAAAAAACGTACAAGTAGCAAAGAAAAGATGAACTTTCTTGAATACAATGTATAGTATTTATCATATACACTTTGGCTAAGTGGAAGTTTATTGATTCATATTTTGAAACATCTCATGTTCTGCTGTACACATAAAAATGCTGTTTCTTTTTTTTTATTTTTACTATGTTGCATTAAAATTTTAAATAAACAAATATATTAAAATAAAAGCTAACTAAAATAGAAAAAATATCATTTTTAAATATTTCAAAAATGCTTGATAGAAACTTTTCTTATATTTAAAATAATACCTACATATCAAAAAAACAAAAAACAAAAAACAAACAAAAAAATAACTATTGTTTGGTGACAGCATACCAGAGAAAAAAGTATCTTCACATAAATCAAAGACAAAGTTTTATAAGCTTATTTGGCTTATACTTAGGGATATGGTAGTTATATATCTTCTGTTATGTGTGTATCATCAATCACCCACTAGTTGTAGTTTGTAAATTGGGCCCAAGGTTGCTATGTTCTGTCTTAAGGCTAGAAAAGAAAATGTCAAATACAGTCACAAAATCTAAGTCCAGATTTACATAGATCAACATATATTACTACCAAGAGTAACATCTTCAGTGAAATGAAAGAAACTAAAGATACAAAACTAGATACAGGGAAAGAAATTAGAGATACAGATATGCTAAGGAAGAGAAATATGCTATGTAAAAAGAGATGGATAGAAAGAAAGAAAGAAAGAAAAGGAGGAAGGATGAGAGAGAGAAAGAAAGAAACAAACAAGCAAACAAAGAAGAAAGAAGGAGTGAAGGAAGGAAAAAGGAGAGAGAGAGGAGAAAGAGAGGGCAAGGGAAAGAGAAAAGGAAGAGAAAGAAAGTAATAAAGAGAGAAAAAGAAAGGAAGGAAAGAAGAAAGGAAAAAAGAGAAGAAAGGAGTAAAGGAAGAGAAGAAAAAAAGAGAAGAAAGGAGTAAAGGAAGAGAAGGAAAGAAAGAGGGAAGGAAGATGGGAAGGAGAGAGAAAGTATAGAAGAGGAATCTATATCAAAAATCTAGGATGAAAAAGCTTCTAAAGGAAGAAAAAACAATAACAATCTGGAGCATAGTTTTTTTGTTTTTTTGTTTTTTTATGAAAATAGAAATGTAGGGATAATGTAGTAAAACAGAGTATTTGATTTTCTGGCAGGTGGTCCTGTTTTAAATTTCAGCTCTGCTATTTAATTATCTATAACTGTTCAATTCATTTGGACTTTTTTGGTTCTTAGTTTCTTCATCTGAAAAATGTAGGGGTCAGACCAGACAATCTTTGAAGTTTCTTTATGTTGTAAATCCATGACTTTATGATTGTGGCATGACCGTATCATTTCTGTAGTTTTTGTAATATATAGTGCTAAGTTTCATGAGGCAATATGAAGAAATAAAATATTTAATCTCTGTACTCAAATACTTTCCATCTTTTCAGGGAACCATACAACACAAACATGCAGAAATACTGATATGTTTTGCCTTATTTTCATGGAAATTTAAATGGTATACACAGTGAATACAGTCATATTTTAGAAAAAGAAAAAAGGTTTTACTCTCAGAAAACTGTTATCTGAGACAACCATAGGAAAAATGATATCATACAAAATTAATTATTTTCAAAATAGTGACTGAATCCATCATTGTTGATAATAGAAGAGACCAAAATTATGGAGTATTTTATCATTTTTTTCCTGATAGCTGCTTTTCTCTTTAGTGAAAATATACATATTTCCCCTGACATTTAATGGAGTTATAATGAGTATATCTATGAAGATAGATATCTTAATGTCTTTCATACTTAGATTTCAAGAACATTGAAAATGGGTTGATCCAGGAAAATAATATACACACTGAGATCAAATAAAAAAATGTTAAAGGTGAATGTTACAAAACAATAAAGAAAAACATTGGCTTCACAGAGCATATATGAAAAGATGCCTATTTATTTGCAAAAGGCACAGTCCTCAGTTGTGAAAATTTTCACTTAGCATCACATTGTTTCATTGTGCTGATTTGTTTTGTTCTTCCTCTAACACACACACACACACACACACACACACACACACACCTATTAGAATGAATTACTGGGGAGAGATACAATGTAAATATTTTTAAAAGAAGATCAGTTATATCTATTATAGGTGAATTCTTTTGGAGGACAATGAACAGAAATGAATATTTGAGGGCAGGAGGTTGCAAGTCACAGCAGAATAAAAAGACTGTACTCTAGAAATTTCCAAATGATGAATGGTTGTGAACTAGAGAACTATGTTAAAGGGGAGATCAGAGAAGGATCCAAGAAGGAGGAGTGAAGACAGGAAACTGCTTGAAGTCTCCCAGTTTCCTTCGAAAACCACATGAAACCAAGCCTCTGAATATAGTTTGGCAGAATGAAACCACTCCACTTCAAAATAACTTGGGAAAAAAAAAAAAAAAAACTTCAATAAAGGTCAGTCTTACTGGGGTTAAAAGAGTGTTCAACCCAGATCAGACAGACTCTGGGAGAGTTGGTGAGAGGGTCTTAATGACAGCAGATCAGCAATTAAGACCCTCACTCCTACCCCAGCGGAGAAGCAGATCAGTGGAGCAGCCTCCAGTCACAGCTTAGAAGTAAAACTTTGGGAAATTACTTTGCTTATTGAAAAGAACAGGCAAAAAACAAAGGGCCACTGTACTCAAATTCAAGGTTCAGAGCTGCTCAGAAAGTCTAGGAAAATGCCCCCTTTACCCCAGGAGCAGAAATCAACTGTAAAGGTAAAATACACACACACACACACACACACACGCATGCATATATACATATATATATATATATATATATATATATATATATATATATAATATATATATATATATATATATATATATATATATATCTCAAATGAAAAAGAAAGAAAATGAGCAAGAAACAGAAAAGGACTTTGAATACAGAAAGCTACTATGGTGAAAGGGAAGATCAAAACATCATCTCAGATGAGGACAAAATGTGCACAGAGGAAATCTCAAAGAAAGATATGAATTGTCTCAAGCCCAAAGAGGTTCCTTGGAAGCTCTTATAAAAATTTTAAAAGGCAAGTAAGGCAGGGAGAAGAAGAAATGAGAAAAGTCAAGAGAGAGTCAACAGTTTGAATTTCTTAAAAAAATACAATTGTCCAAATGCAAAAAAAAAAAGTCACTGAAGAAAACATCTTCAAAAGTAAAACTAAGCAAATGGAAAAAGAGATACAAAAGATAAAGTAAAGAAAATCATGCATTAAAAACTAGAACAGTGCAAATGGCAACAAATAACTGTTAGACAACAAGAATCAATCAAAGAACCTAAAAAAAAGAAAAAAGTGGAAGAAAATGTAAAATACCTTATTAGAAAAAAATAGCCAATCACCAAAATAGATCCAGAACACACAATTTAGAAAGCATTGGTCTATCTGAAGCTACTGACAAAAAGAAGAGACTGGATAGTTCCAGTATTCTTAAAGTGGAGAGTGGAAATACTCATTGAAAGAACCCATCAATTCAGAAAGAGAAGCCATAAGGAAAACCCCAAGGAACATTGCTTCAAAACTTTAGACCTAAAATCCAAAGGAAAACTATTGCAAGCTACCAAAAAACAAACAAACAAACAATTCAAATATCAAGGAACAACAATCAGAATTATCTGGGATCTGACAGCTTTTACTATAAAGAATTAGAGGGCCTGGAATACCATATTCTAGAAGGCAAAGGACCTGCGTTACAATGAAGAATTAATTACACAGCAAGACATCATCTTTCAGAGGAGACAATGGATCTTCAAAGAAATAAGAGATATTCAATAATTTCTATTAAAAAATAAACAAAACTTAACAGAAAATTTAATCTACAAACAAGACTCAAGAAAAACATAGAAAGGTAAACAGGAAAATTATATGTGTGTGTATGTATGTATATATATGTGCATATATATATATATAGACATACACATGTATGTGTGTATGCACACACATGCAATTTAATGATTAAACTTTTTACATCCCTAGATAAGAAAATTTTATCTCCAAATCTTGAAAACTGTATCTGTCCCTGGAGCAGATAGAAGATGGCATCAAATGGACTAAAGGTGTAGTTGCAAATGGTTTCTGCCATGATCATATAAAAGAAAAAGATCTTAATAGGTGGGAACAAATTTGTACTGGAAGAACAGCATAAGAGAGGTATAATGGGACAAATTTGATCACATGAAGAAGCACAAAAGACATATTACAATCCTGGGAAAGAAAATATGGAAATGAGTATTACCTGAATCTCAATTTCATTACTTTTGACTTGTAGAGGGAATAACAATCACTCAGCTGGGTACAGAAATTTATCTAACTTTATAAAGAATTAGGAAAATAAAAAGGAAAGAAAGAGAGGGAGTGGATAGACACCAGGATAGAAACAAAAGGATATAAAGGGAAGAAAAAGAGAGGGTGATGGAAAATAAGGTAATGGGTGAAGTGGGTTAAAAAAAAAACCTACTAAGAGAAGGGGGAAAGGATGATAGAAGATAAGATAGTGGGTGTAGTGAGTAAAGAAAAACACTACTAAGGATAGGGTGGAAAGAGAGGACAAAAATATATACAGGGGAAAAATAGGATGGATGGAAATATAGAGCTGGCAATTATAACTGTGAATGTCAATGAAAAGAAATGCCCCATAAAGCAAAAACAAATATTAGAGTAGATTAAAAAAAAGATTCTTACAGTATGTTTTTGGAAGAAACATTTTTAAGTCAGAAAAACACATAGAGAGTAAAGGCAAAAGACTGGGACAAATTTATAGTGCTTCAGCTGACATAAAAAAAAAAGCAACAATAGAAATTCTGATCTCAGATAAAGAAAAGTAAAAAAAAAAAGATCCAATTAAGAGAGATAATGAAGGAAACTATATTTTGATAAAGCATACCATGAAAAATGAAGTAGTAACAATATTATATATACATATATATACAGATGTATGTATATGAATGTATGTATTTCTCAACAGTATGTGGCATCTGCCCAAAAGCTGACTATGGGTAAGGCATAAAAATGTTACTATCAAATTCAGAAAGGCAGAAATAGTAAAGGCTTCTTTTTCAGATTACAATGCAATAAAAATCATATTCAATCAAGGGGCAAGGACAGATAGACAACCATTTGGCAATTAAATAATCTAATTCTAAAAAAATAAAAAGTTTAACAAGAAATTACAGAAAAATCCATAACTTCTTCCAAGAGAATGATAATAATGAGACAATATACCTAAACCCAGAAGGGATTCAGCCAAAGCTGTTCTTTTATTTTTTTAAATAGCTTTTAATTGACAACATATGCATGGGTAATTTTTCAACATTGACCCTTGCAAACACTTCTGTGCCAACTTTTCCCTTCCTTACCTCAACCCCCTCCCCTAGATGGCAGGCAGTCTCATACATGTTAAACATGTTAAAGCATAACTTGAATATAATATATATGTACATATTTATGCAGTTCTCTTGTTGCACAATAAAAATCTGATTTAGAAAGGTAAATATAACCTGGGGAAAAAAACAAAGATGCAAGCAGTCTCCACTCATTTCCCAGTGTTCTTTTTCTGGGTGTAGCTGATTTTGTTCAACACTGATCAATTGGAACTAAATTGAATCCTCTCGTTGCCAAAGAAAGCCATTTCCATCAGAATTGATCCTTATATAGTATTGCTGTTGAAGTGTATAATGATCTCCTGATTCTGCTCATTTCACTTAGTATCAATTCACATAAGTCTCTTCAAGCCTATCTGTATTCATCCTCGTGGTCATTTTTTTTTTTTTTACAGAACAATAATATTCTATAGCATTCATATGCCATAATTTACTCAGCCATTCTCCAACTGATGGGGATCCATTCAATTTCCAGTTTCTAGCTACTACAAAAAGGGCTGACATTTTTACAACATTTTTACAGATAGAGATCCCTTTCCATTCGTTAATATATTTTTGGGATACAAGCCTAGTAGCAACACTTCTGGATCAAAGGATGTGCACAGTTTGATAACTTTTTGAGCATAGTTCCAAATTGCTCTCCAGAATGGTTGCATCCATTCATAGTTCCACCAACAATGCATCGGTATCCCAGTTTTCCCACATCCCCTCCAATATTCATCATTATCTTTTCCTGTCATCTTAGCCAATCTGAAAATTGTCTGTTTATATTCTTTGACCATTTATCAATTGGAGAGTTGCTTTATTTCTTTTAAATTAGAGTCAATTCTTTATATATTTTGGAAATGAGGCCTTTATCAGAACCTTTAACTGTAAAAATGTTTTTCCAATTTGTTTCCCTTCTAATCTTATCTGCATTAGGTTTGTTTGTACAAAGGTTGCCCACTATCACTGTTACTATTCAATATTGTATTAGAAATGCTAGCTTTGGCAGTTAGAGTTGAGAAAGAGATTAAAGGAATTAGAGTAGGCAATGAGGAAACCAAATTATCACTCTTTGCTGATGATTTGATGGTATATTTAGAGAACCCCAGAGATTCTACTAAAAAGAAAGGAACCAAGGAAGGAAGGAAGGAAGAAAAAAAAACAAATCAAATATATCCTAAAATGATAATCCCCAGGAATACTATAGCCAAACATCAGAACTCCAAAATCAAGGAAAAAAAAATATTGCAAGCAGCCAAAAGAAGTAATCTAATTATTATGGAGGCACAGTCAGTATAACACAAGATTTATCATCTTCTTAATTAAAGGATTTGAGAGCTTAAGATATGATATTCTGTAAGGCACAGGAGCAAGGACTTTGACTAAAAATCATTTATCCAGCAAAATTCAGTATAATCCTTGAGGGGGGAAATTTATATTCAAGAAAAAAGGGAACTTTCAAACATTTTCAAACTAATAAAAAGGATACAACTAAATAAAAAAAAAAACTGACTTTCAAACATAAGACTAAAGAGAAACATAAAAAGGTAAACATGTAGAAGAAATCATAAGATACTTAAAGTTAAATTGTTTATATTCCTAAATGTGAAGATGACACTTGGAATTCATAAGAACTTAATAGTAAATAGGTGAGATACAAGGAGAATGTGTAGAAATAGGGCACATGTGTGATTTAAACATGTATGGATATCTAAAAATATAAAATAAATGGATTGAGAGAAAATCCACTTGGAGAAGCAGAAAGGGAAAGTCAGAATGAGGAAAATTATCTCACATAAAAGAGTCAAACAAAAATTTTATTGTCTGGTTAAATTAAGGAGATGAGAGGGAATGAGTGAAGTTTATTCTTATTGAAATTACCTCAAAGAAAGAAAAACATAAATTCAATTGGGTGTAGAAATCTGTTTTATTCTGCATGAAGGTAGGAGAGAAAGGGGATAGGAGAAAGGGGTGGTGATAAAAGGGCAGACAGATTGGGTGAGCAGGGTACTCAGAAGCAAAACAGCTTTGAGTGCTGACAGGATTAAAGGAGAGAGAGAGAGAGAGGGAGAGAGAGAGAAAGGGAGAGAGAGAGAGAGAGAGAGAAAGGGAGAGAGAGAGAGAGAGAGAGAGAGAGAGAGAGAGAATAGAATACATGGCATAGAGAACAGATTGATGGGAAATAGCAGAAGTCATTGGGAAAAATTTGTAAAAACCTTTTCTGATAAATGCTTCATTTAGCTAATATATAGAGAACTGAATCTAAAAATAACATATTCCCAAACTAATAAATGATCAAGAGATATAGACAATTTTCAGATGAAGTAATCCAATTTATCCATAACCATATTTTTAAAAAGTTTTAAGTCACTATTGATTGGAGAAGTGCAAATTAAAACTAATCTGAAACAGTTCATCATGCTCACTAAAAGGAAAATGACGAATATTGGAGAGGATGTTGGAGAGATAATACATTAATGCATTGTTTGTGGAGTTGTGGCTGGATTCAACTATTCACTGTAGGAATTTGGAACTATGCTCAAAAAATGATAAAACCATGCATAACTGGCATTACCACTAGTATGTCTGTGTACCAAAAAACATTAAAAAATAAAAAGAATCTATATTTACAAAATATTTGTAGCAGTGCTTTTCTGGTATCATAGAATTGTAAATTGAACGAATGCCTATTAATTCAGGAATGGCCAAATAAATTGTGGTGTGTTACTGTGATGTAATATTATTGTAGTATGAGAAATTGCAGGTTGCTCTCAGAGAAACCTAGAAACAGAAGCTGATGCAAAGTTACATGTACATTTTCCAAAGTAATAGCAATATTGTAAATTGTTCAGGTATAAATGACTTAGCTATTCCTGGCAAAACAGTGATCCAAGACAACTCTGAGTTTTTTATTTTTTGTTTGTTTGTTTTTGCATCTGAGTGAAGTAACTTCTCAGAGTCGCACAGGTAGGATATGTTAAGTGTCTGGGACCAAGTTTGAACTCAGATCCTCCTGACTTCAGGGCTGGCGTTATATGCACTATGCTACCTAACTGCCCCAATCCAAGACAATTCAGAAAGACTTTTGAAAAAATGCTGTTAATTCTGAGCATTGTGTCTGAATAAAGATTGAAGTATGCTTTCTGTTCTTTATTTTTCTTCTTTATTTTGATCTATGATTTCTTTTTATAATATTAATACTATGTGAATATATACATGTTAAAACTTTATCAAATTACCTTTTCAGTGAGGGAATAAAAGAGATAATTTGGTACTCAAAGTTTAAAAAAAAACAAATGTGAAAATTGTTTTTACACATAATTGAGAAAAATAAAATAGTAAATAGAGAATTTAAATTAAAATCTAAAAACTAAAATTAAATTAAAATTTTAAATCAAATTCTTGTTTGAGAGTTTCCTTCATCCTGTGATGCATGTGCACCAAAATATGTTAATTTCAAAGATTTTAGGATCAGCACAATGATAACAAGAATGGGATCTCATTTATGAGCTAAAGGATTTTTCAACAAAAATAATGCTTTTTGTGTGCAGTTATCTTTTCTTAAATCCTAAAGCACACTCTGCAGCCTTCAGTAAACAGTGAAAAGTTGTTACTAAGAGTTACAGAGTAATATACCTTCACAGCAAGGGAAGCTCTTTTTGATAATCTTTGGTACAAGCTAATGCTGCAAAGCTGATAACATGAGAGAAGAGGGCTCATGTTGGAGGGCGGGAACAGGGGTTGTTTACTAACGAAAGAGATGCCAGTATCAGGTGCAACACTCATCTAACAGTAGGAATACTTGTTACATTAACAAGATTTACTGACAGACTACATCTGTGTCTTCTCACCAAACAAGGTCACTCAGTTAGAGTCTAAGGATCCCAATGAGGAAAGTGCCAAGTCTCTGGAGTGATAATGGAGACTTGCACAGACTTACGCCTCAGGCACTGGCAATATTTTTAGCTCTAGAAAATAAAATAAGATAGATGGATAAAGGTCATAATTTTTATCAAGCTAATCCACCTTGAGAAATAGCTGTGTATATGAGTGTTCTTACTTAGAGGTTTTTTTTTTTAATAACTTTTTATTGACAGAACCCATGCCAGGTAATTTTTTTTTACAACATTATCCCTTACACTCACTTCTGTTCCAATTTTCCCCCTCCCCCCCTCCACCCCCTCCCCCAGATGGCAAGCATTCCTATACATGTTAAATAGGTTACAGTATATCCTAGATACAATATATGTGTGCAGAACCAAACAGTTCTCTTCTACATAGAGAATTGGATTTGGAAGGTATAAATAACCCAGGAAGAAAAACAAAAATGCAAGCAGTTTACATTCATTTCCCAGCGTTCTTTCTTTGAGAGCAGCTGCTTCTGTCTATCGTTGATCAATTGAAACTGAGTCAGATCTTTGTCAAAGAAATCCACTCCCATCAGAATATATCCTCATACAGTATCGTTGTTGAGGTATATAATGATCTCCTGGTTCTGCTCATTTCGCTTAGCATCAGGTCATGTAAGTCTCGCCAGTCCTCTCTGTATTCATCCTGCTGGTCACTTCTTTCAGAACAATAATATTCCATAACATTCATATACCACAATTTACTCAACCATTCTCCAATTGATGGGCATCCATTCATTTTCCAGCTTCTAGCCACTACAAACAGGGTTGCCACAAACATTTTGGCATATACAGGTGCCCTTCTTTAGTATCTCTTTGGGGTATAAGCCCAGTAGAAACACTGATGGATCAAAGGGTATCCACAGTTTGATAACTTTTTGAGCATAGTTCCAAATTGCTCTCCAGATTGGCTGGATGTGTTCACAATTCCACCAACAATGTATCAGTGTCCCTGTTTTCCCACATCCCATCCAACATTCTGCATTATCTTTCCCTGTCATTCTAGCCAATCTTACAGGTATGTAGTGGTATCTCAGAATTGTCTTAATATGCATTTCTCTGATTAATAATGACTTGGAGCATCTTTTCATATGGCTAGAAATAGTTTCAAATTCTTCATCTGAGAATTGTCTGTTCATATCCTTTGACCATTTATCAATTGAAGAATGGCTTGATTTCTTATAGAGTCAATTCTCTATATATTTTGGAAATGAGGCCTTTATCAGAACCTTTGACTAAAAATGTTTTCCCAGTTTATTGTTTCCCTTCTAATCTTGTCTGCATTAGTTTTGCTTGCACAAAAACTTTTCAATTTGATATAATCAAATTTTTAAATTTTGTGATCAATAATGATCTCTAGTTCTTCTTTGGTAACAAATTCCTTCCTCCTCCACAAGTTTGAGAGATACACTATCCTATGTTCCCCTAATTTATTTATAATTTCATTGTTTATGCCTAGGTCATGAACACATTTTCACCTTATCTTGGTGTACTTGGTGTAAGTGTGGGTCAATGCCTAGTTTCTGCCATACTAACTTCCAATTTTCCCAGCAATTTTTGTCAAATAATGCATTCTTATCCCCAAAACTGGGGTCTTTGGGTTAGTCAAACACTAGATTATTAAAGTTATTGGCTGTTTTGTCCTTTGAACCTAACCTATTCCACTGATCAACTAATCTATTCCTTAGACAATACCAAATGGTTTTGGTAACTGCTGCTCTATAATATAATTTTAGAACTGGTACAGCTAAGCAACCTTCATTTGATTTTTTTTCATCAATTCCCTTGAAATTCTTGACCTTTTGTTTTTCCATATGAATTTTGTTGTTATTTTTTCTCGGTCATCAAAATGGATGGAAATCTGATTGATATAGTGCTAAATAAATAGATTAGTTTAGGTAGTATTGTCATCTTTATTATATTTGCTCACCCAATCCAAGAGCATTTAATATTTTTCCAGTTGGTTAGATCAGAAATAATTTGTGTGGAAAGTGTTTTGTAGTTTTGCTCATAAAGTTTCTTATTTTCCCTTGGCAGATGGATTCCTAAATATTTTATACAATCAGTAGTTACTTTAAATGGAATTTCTCTTTGTAACTCTAACTGTTGGGTTTTGTTAGTGATATGTAAGAATTCTGATGATTTATGTGAGTTTATTTTGTATCCTGCAACTCTTCTAAAGTTGTGGATTATTTCTAGTACATCTCTTGAGTTCTCATTATATCATCAGCAAAGAGTGATAATTTGGTTTACTCATTGCCTACTCTAATTCCTTTAATCTCTTGCTCAACTGTTATTGCCAAAGCTAGCATTTCTAATACAATATTGAATAGTAACGGTGATAGTGGGCAACCTTGTTTCACTCCTGATCTTATTGGGAATGGTTGCAGTTTGTCCCCATTACATATGATGCTTACTGGTGGTTTTAAATAGATGCTACTGACTATTTTAAGGAAAAGTCCATTTATTCCTATACTCTCAAATGTTTTTTAATAGGAATGGATGTTGGATTTTATCAAATGCTTTTTCTGCATCTGTTGAGATGATCATATGGTTTTTGTTAATTTGGTTATTAATATGGCCAATTATACTGATAGTTTTCCTAATATTGAACCAGCCCTGAATTCCTGGTATAAATCCTACTTAATTGCGGTATATTATTCTAGGAATGCTTTTCTGTAGTCTTTTTGCTAATATCTTATTAAGATTTTAGAATCAATATTCATTAGGGAGATTGATCTATAATTTTCTTTCTCTGTTTTCAACCTACCTGGTTTAGGTATCAGTACCATGTCTGTGTCATAAAATGAATTTGGTAGGACTCCTTCATTCCCTATTTTTTCAAATAGTTTATAAAGCATTGGGGCTAATTGTTTTTTAAATGTTTGGTAGAATTCACATGTAAATCCAACTGGTCCTGGGGATTTTTTTTTTTTTTTTAGGGAGTTGATTAATAGCTTGTTCTATTTCTTTTTCTGAAATGGGACTATTTAAGCAATTTACTTCCTCCTCTGTTAATCTGGAAAGCCTATATTTTTGGAGGTAGTCATCCATTTTGCTTAGGTTATCAAATTTCTTGGCATAAAGTTGGACAAAGTAACCCCTTATTATTTCTTTCATTTCCTCATCATTGGTGGAAAGTTCTCCCTTTTCATTTGTAAGACTACTAATTTGATTTTCCTCTCTCCTTTTTCTAAGGTTTATCATTTTTATTGTTTTTTTTTTTTCATAAAACCAATTCTTAGTTTTATTTATTAGTTCAATAGTTTTTTTTTTTTTTTTGCTTTCAATATTTTCAATATTCTTAATTTCTCCTTTTAATTTTAGAATTCCAAGTTTAATAATTGATTGGGGGGTTTTAATTTGGTCTTTTTCTAGTTTTTTGAGTTGCAAGCCCGATTCATTGATCTTCTTTTTTCTCTGTTTTATTCAAGCAAGCCTCTAAGGATATTAAATTTCTCCTTATTACCACTTTGGCTGCATCCAACAAATTTTGGTATGATGTCTCATTGTTGTCATTATCTTGAGTGAAATTATTAATTGTGTCTATAATTTGCTGTTTCACCTGATCATTCTTTAAGATGAGATTATTTAGTTTCCAATTATTTTTTGGTCTATTTACATCTAACTTTTTGTTGAATGTAGTTTTTATTGCATTGTGATCTGAAAAGAAAGCATTTACTAGTTCTTCCTTCCTGCATTTAATTTTGAAATCTTTATGTCCTAATATATGTTCAATTTTTGTGTAGGTTCCATGAATTGCTGAGAAGAAAGTATACTCCTTTCTGTCACCATTCAGTGTTCTCCAAAGATCTATCATACCTAATTTTTCTAATATTCTTTTTACCTCTTTAATTTCTTTGTTATTTGTATTGTGATGTGATTTATCTAATTCTGAGAGTGCAAGATTGAAATCTCTTACTATTATAGTTTTGCTGTCTCTTTCTTCTTGCAACTCTATTAACTTCTCTTTTAGGAAGTTAGATGCCATATCACTTGGTGCACATATGTTTAATACTGATATTGCTTCATTGTCTATAGTACCCTTAAGCAAGATATAGTTTCCTTCCTTATCTCTTTTAATCAGAACAATTTTTGCTTTTGCTTGATCTGAGATAAGGATGGCTACTCCTGCTTTTTTTACTTCACCTGAAGCAAAATAAATTCTGCTCCAGTCTTTTACCTTTACTCTGTATGTATCTCCCTGTTTGAAATGTGTTTCCTGTAAATAACATATTGTACGGTTCTGACTTTTGGTCCAGTCTACTATCTGCCTCTGCTTTATGGGAAAGTTCATCCCCTTCACATTTACAGTTAAAATTACTAATTCTGTATTTCCTGCCATCCTGATATCCCCAGATTATGCTTTTCTTTTTTTTGCCCTCTTTCCCCCCTTCCCTAGTATTAAACTTATTGGTCCCCCTTGTGTCGCGCAGCTCTCCCTCTTTAGGATCCCTTATTCCTCCCTTTGAATCCCTTCCCTTTTCTTGTACCCTTCCCTTATTACTCTTTTTCTTTTCCCTTTTCCTCTCCCATTTTTTAATGAGGTGAGAAAATATTCTCTGTAAAACAAGTATGTTAATTATTGCCTCTTTGAGCCGACTCTGATGAGAGCAGGATTCACACAATGTTCCTCCCCATCTCTAAGTTCCCTCAGATATGATAGTTTCCCTTGCCTCATTGTCACATGTAGTTTCCCTCTTTTTATCTCCCCCTTTCCCTTTTTCTAACACTATCCCCTTTTCATATCTATTTCCCTTTTTTATGTTATATCAGTAAAATCAAATTATACATGTGGTTTTTATGTATATCCACAACAGAAATACAGTTCTCAAGAGTTCCTTTGACCTTTTTCTACTTCTCTTGAATCCTGTTGTTGGAGATCAAATTTTTTGTTTAAGTCTCATTTTTTCTTAGAAACAAATGGAATTCCTCTGTTTCATTAAATGTCTATCCTCTTCCATGGAAAAAAATGCTCAGCTTAGCTGGGTAGTTTATTCTTGGCTGCATTGCAAGTTCTTTTATCTTTTGGAATATCAGATTCCAGGCCCTTTGATCCTTTAATGTTGAGGCAGCCAGATCTTGAGTGACCCTTATTGTGGCACCTCGATATTTGAATTGTTTTTTCCTGGCTGCTTGTAATATTTTTTCTTTAGTCTGAAAATTCAGTACCCCAAGCCACATCCCACCCTGGGTCTGTGAGTATTAGCAGGTGAGCAGTGAATGGCCCTGCAGGGACTGGAAGTGTCTCTGCACCAAGAAGCACAGTCCTGCTGGGGAAGTTCTATTGTCACAGGCTGAGCCCCACTCTGTGCAGATTAGAGGATTCCCCCGGCTGTGCCCCACTGCTGTACAGATTTGTAACTGCCCCTGCAAAAGCCCTGAACTGCAGGATGTGGCTGTAGGACTGTGTTATGGTCTGCCTGAGTCATTTCCAGATTGGAGTGGTTACAGCCAGATCTTGTTAGGTTCTGGCGTTTTTTAGAGTGCCCTCTGTTTTAGGCTTTAATTTTTCTGCCAGTTTACTGCTGTGTAATCAAGGCAAAGCAGTTAGCCTATAGCAGAGTTGTCTCTATAACTTCTTTAGCCACAGAAAACACCCCTGCCCCTGGTCTGCTCAGTATGCTAGTCTCTTGCTGCCTGCTCCAGTCTGTTCCTGACCCCTCAAGACAAACCTTTCCTGGTGATCTTCCAGAGTATCTACTGCTGGTAAGTTGTGTGCTTCTAATCTTCATGAATTTAAGCAGTGAAGAGCTATTTTTGAGGCTGAATTAAATAATTGGTTGAGTGGCTGAGAGGAGCTTAGAAAGTCGCTTGTGCCTTCTCCACCATCTTGGCTCCACTCCTGAGGTTTTTTCTTCTAAGACTCATAGGTGACTTTTCTTTTTCAAAGTGGTCCTTTGGTGATTTCAATACCTTACCTCAAGCATCAAATTCAAGGGTATATGAAAAGCAAGCCACCTTTTATTTTTAATAAAAGAAATATTCAGTACCGTTGAAGAATCAGAAAAATGAAATATGGATAGATCTTAGAGGTCATCTAGCCCAGTCCCATCCAGTTGCTGATGAGAATACTTAGGCCCAAAACTAAGTGACTTGCTCAAAAGCATATAGGAGTCAAAGTCTGGTATCCTGATTCTAAAATCAGAGTTTATTGAATCAATTAAATCAAGCATTCTGGTTTATGTTTGCTTGTTTGAAGGCATATGTATGGGGAAGCCAAGCCCTTTGGAACCTTTATCATGGCAATAGAATTACAAAGCATTAAGCAGTCGATTCTCAACTCTTTCCACCCAAAGACTATTGGATAACCACCTTGGTACATTAGAAAGCTTTATTCAAAATGCATGGGGAGATGAGAAAAGCATTTGACATAACAGTCAAAAGACCTAGTTTAAAAATTGCATCAGGATTCTAAGTGTCTAGTTGTCAGTTATCAAATACTTCAAAATGATACATAATTACTAAATTTTAAAAATTAAGGAATTAACTTTAGGCATGGTATATAATTTCTTTTGCCTCAGTGTCCTTACCTATAAAATACAGAGGTTGAGCTTGATAATTAAGATTTTTCCATCTTTAATTTAATAATCATTCCCAATTGATAAATGGTCAAAGGGTATGGACAGACAATTTTCACATGACAAAAATAAAGCCCATCTATTGTCATGTGAAAACATATTCTAAATTATTACTGGTTAGAGAAATGTAAATTAAACATCTTTGAAGTACCATCTTATAACTCTCCAATCAGCTAAGATGACAGGAAAAGATAATGATAAATGTTGGAGGGGATGTGGGAAAACTGGGACAATAATGGATTGTTGGAGCTGTGAAATGATCCAGCCATTCTGGAGAGTAACTTGAAATATGCCCAAAGGGGTATAAAACTGTGCCTACCCTTTGGCCCAGCAGTGATACTGCTTTGGCTGTATCCCAAATAAATCATAAAGGAGGGAAAGGGATCTTGTGCAAATATATTTGTAGCAGCTTTTTGTGGTAGCAAAGAATTGGAACAAGAGTTGATGTCTATAAATTGGGAATAACTGAATAAAGTGTAGTATATGAAGATAATGGAATATTATTGTTATAAAAATGATGAACAAGCTTATTTTAGAAATACCTGAAACTGATGTTGAGCTAACCAAGGAGAATCAGGAATACACTGTACATGGTAACAGAAAGAATTTGCAATGATCAACTATAAAAGATCTTCTTCTTCTCAGTGGATCAATGATTCAAGACATAGATAGAAAATGCCATCTGCATAGAGAAAAAGAACTATGGATATTGAATACAAATCAACAATGATAAGTTTACTTCTTTATCTGTTGTTTTTTTTATCCCACATGTTTTATAAATCAATATGTATTAAAATAAAAACATATTTTAAAAACAAAATCAGTAATCACAACTAGTTGATTTTTAAATGATTCTTCTAATATTAATATTCTATGTTATGTGAAACTTATTATAGTTCATGCCAGTAATGAATAGGGTACAATGTCTACTGAGCTAGAAACTTCCTGAGGAATTGTGAAAGATTCATGGCCAAGAAATGGTTCCACTTCTAAAGCTTTTGTAATCTAGATGCCAAACTAAAGAGAAGTTTTACTCTGGATGAGCCATATGTGGTTAATTTGAAATTGATGGCATGTGCATTATGCTTATTTCATCCTTTTAAAAAGCCAAATTATATTCTATTATATATTCTATTATAATATAGTATATTCTAAACACCATAGTTATGTAATTAATATTTGCTTGATGGAAGCTGTTTCAGATTCTATTGAATTAGTCATGCTTTGAAATGGGACCCAGTGTCAGAATTTTCATCAACTTATGTGAAGTCTAGCTAAGTTAAAAAATGACAACAACAACAAACAAAATAACAACACAAATCATCACCAGATTATTTTCAATGTATTTTTTTTTTCAGTGACAGCAGCTCTTAAAGGCTTTCTACTAAGTCAGAGGAATTGTCATATTTTCTGACAAAGGGCATACCCACACCAGTGAAATAACAGGTCATCTAAGAATTTACATGGAAAATATCTTTGTCTCCTTTTTTTTTTTGGGGGGGGGTGTCTATACCTCATTTTAGTTAGTCTGAAACTCTATATATAGGAATAGCTTAGAGTACAACTACCTGTATATACGTACATCCATACACACACCCTTGATGTTGATTGTACTGATTGCAAAAAGTACTAATTTTTGCAGTTTCCTTTACTCCAGACTCACTTGTGATTCAGCAATTGGGGGCAGCCTTTAATTAATAATGTGATGTGATCTATGATGGGGCAACTATAATCTACAAACATAATCTGTGAGTGTATTTTCAAGAATTTTTGTATCAGTTTTTGTCTCATCATTTTGTACCTAATTTTAAGAAAAAGACACCTCTAAATTGTACTTACTAAATGTGTCTTTCCTAATATTTGTGTGCTACTACTTTATTAGTCTCATGAGTTTTATTGTGTTTACACTAATGCTGTATTTTGGTAAAAATTTCTAGTGTTAAGAAAATCTTTGTTTCTTCTTGAATAATGGTAACAGAACAATGGTTGGGTTTTGCGGTATTTGAGACTCTGTGCTAAGTACAGAGATACAAAGAAAGACAAAGTTAAAATCTGTTCCTAAATTCAAATATTTCATAATATAATGGTATATATAGTAGTTTCCCAGTAGTTTGGGAAACTGAGAAAGATCTCTTGCAGAAAGTAGACTTTGAAGTGATGCCTAAAGGAAGTCAAGGAAGGTAAGAAGTCTAGGTAAGAAAGGATGAATTATAAGCATAAGGGACATCATTGCAAAAGAATAGAATGGTGAGATATATTATCAGTTGCAGAGAATAATAAACTGTCAAATATGGCTGAAACATAGAAGATACAGAAGATATAGAGGATAGTGAAGAGTAAGAAGACTGAAAAGAAAGGGAAGGATAAAGTTAAGAAGACTTTAAATGTCAAACATAGGTACTATATTATATCCTGGAAGCAACAAGTAATAATTAATTATTATTGACTGGGAGAATGGGACAAAAACATACCTATACTTTAGAAAATAATTTTGGTAGCTGTATGAGAGAGACTATAATGCTTAACTTTGAGTAAAGAAATTTCAGTTTGGGGTGGAGCCAAGAAGGTGGAGAGGACACACACTTTTTTTCTGAGCTCTCCTCCTACCCTCACACTAATTACAAAATTCAGCCTCTGAAATAGTGCTGGACTGGCTGAATACAAAAATACTGGAAATACAGTTGTTGGAATCCTTACTAACTGCTAAGTAATTAGAGTTGATCTAATCTTACAAGAAGATGTTTTGGGCAGAACCTGAAACAAGGTACTAAGTAGAACTACCCATAATCCCTCTCTCTGGAAGGAGCATAAATAGGCCAATGGGCCAGTCGGAGAGTTCTGGAGAGAGTGAAGACGCTACAAGTCGAGATTTCAGCGGAATGACATGAAGAGTTGGAGCTGGCTGGAGGCTGAAGAAAGCAGAGGCAGAGGCTGAAGGACCAGACCTTTGGATTTAAAGACATTTGGAGAGAGCTCTTGGAACCAAGCAGAGAGATAGGCCTCTAAAAAGCTCACCACATACAGCAAATTACCAGCCAAAGATAATTTGATCACCAGAAAAGGTCTGTTTTGGTGGGGCATGGGAGGAGGCTAGGTGCAGGCACAGAGAGAGAGCACAGAGGCCAGCACACGCTGAGCAGACCCAGGCAAGATGCAGTCTCTGGGAGGCAGAGATTCTACAGAGAGGACTCTATCACAGTGTTGGCTACTCTGTCCTGGTTGCAAGCCAGTAGATCAGCATAGAAGTTAAAAAACATCCAACACAAACACCAAAGGTAAATAGTGTACCCCAAAGCACTGGAGTCTCACTGGACCTGACCTATCCAGCACCAGGAGTGACTCAGAACAATGCCAGCACAGCTGCTGCCACTTTGAGCTGCCTGTAAAGGAGACTTGGAAAGCCTTCCTTGCCCTAAAAGCAGATCTCCATTAAAAAATAAATAAATAAAAAGGCAAAGTGAGCTCTGAATATAGATAGAATATAGAATTCAAACCCTGAGGAGACTAAAATCAGATTATTTCCAGATGAAGCCACACAGGGTGATCCCCACCAGAGAAGGCTCTCCTAGGGGGAAAAAAACTTTAAAAGTATCTTAAAATAGAACAAGAAAAATTGGGAAAGAAAAATTTTGCAAGAGGGTTTGGAAAAGGCATATAACTTATTAAAAGATAAATTGGGAAAAAAAAACACAACAACAACAACAACAACAACTCCCTGAAAAACAGACTATGTGAAATGGAAAAGGTAAAGAACTCACAGGAAAACAGAATTTGTGAACTGGAAAAAGAAAATAAATCCTTAAAAAAGATTTGTGAATGGTGAAAAAAATCCACACAACAAAACAACTCATTTATAAATTCAATTGGACAAATACAAAAAGAAGTAAAAAAAATGAAGAAAATAATACATTAAAAATCAGAATTAAACAAATGGAAATGAATGACTTGATGAGACTTCAAGAATCAGTCAAGCAAAACAAAAAAAAATGATAAAAATAGAAAAAAAAGTTATATACCTACTTGGGAAAACAACAGACCTGGAAAAATAGATCTAGGAGACTTAATCTAAGGATTATAGGACTCCCTGAAAACCATGGTGAAAAAAAAGAGATTAAACACCATTTTTCAGGAAATCATCAAAGAGAACAGCCCAGATGTCATAGAATCATAAGGTAAAATAGCCATTCAAAGAATTCATCGAACACCTTCTGAAAGTGTTTCCAAAATGAAAACTCCAAGGAATATTGTAGCTAAATTTCAGAACTATTGGATGAAGGAAAAAATATTACAAGCAGCCAGAAAAAAAATTCAAAATCTGAAGAGCCACAATGATAATTACTCAGGATCTAGCAGTTTCAACATTAAAGGATCAAAGGGCCTAGAATCTGATATTCCAGCAGGTAAAGGAACTTGAAATATAGCCCAGAATAAACTACCCTCTAAAATGAGCATTTTCTTCCAGGGAAGAAGATGGATATTCAATGAAAGAAGTGAATTCATTTTATTTTTGATGAAAAAAAAGAGCTAAACAAAAAAAAAATGATCTCCAGATATAGGACTCAAAAAAGCATAAAAAGATAAAAGAGAACTCTTGAGAATTGTATTTCTGTTATAGAGAGTGTACCCATAATTTGGTTTTACTGTTATAACATAAAAAAGGAACTAGAGATGGAAATGGGGACCAAAAAGGGAAAAGTGGAGGTAAAAAGAAGGAAACTACATCTCTTGAAGAGGCAAAGGAAACCTACTGTATTTGAGGGAAAGAAGGGAGAGGGATGAACATTGTGTGAATCTTACTCTCACTAGATTTGGCTCAAAGAGAAAATATTACACATATTTGATTTACAGAGAAACTTTTCTCACCTTATAGAAAAGTGGGAAGGGAAAAGAGAAAAGGGAAGGGGTAAGTTAAATAGAAGGGAATAAAGAAATAGTAGGGCAAAGGTATAAGAAAGGGGGAGGGACTCAAAAGGGGCAGATCTATTTTAGGCAAGTAGTGCCCATAAGCTAACTACTGGGGAGGTGGGTAAGGGGAAAAGGAAAGTGAAAAGTATAATCTGGGGGTAATAAAATAGCAGGAAATACAGAATTAATGGTTTTAACTGTAAATGCGAATGGGTTGAACTCTCCCATAAAACATAAATTGATAGCAGACTGGATTAAAAGCCAAAATCCTACAATATGTTGTTTATAGGAAACACATTTCAAGCAGAGTGATACATACAGAGTAAAGGTAAAAGGCTAGAGCAGTATCTATTATGCTTCAGGAAAAGTAAAAAAAAAAAGAAAAATCAGGGGTAGCCATCCTTATCTCAGATCAAGTAAAAGCAAAAATTGATCTAATTAAAAGAAATAAGGAAGGAAACTATATCTTGCTAAAGAATACCATAGATAATGAAGCAAAATCAATACTAAACACATATGTATGAAGTAGTATAGTTATTTTACCAAACTTTATGCCAATAAATTTGATAACTTAAGAGAAATGGAGGAATACCTACAAAAATATAGATTGCTGAAATTAACAGAGGAGGAAGTAAATTGCTTACATAGTCCCATTTTAGAAAAAAGAAATATAACAAGCTATTAATGAACTCCCTAAGAAAATATTCCCAGGACCAGATGAATTTAACATGTGAATTCTATCAAACATTCAAAGAACAATTATCTTCAATATTGTATAAAATATTTTTAAAAATAGGAAATTAAGGAGTCCTACCAAATTCCTTTTATAACACAGATATGGTGCTAATACATAAACCAGCTGGGAAGAAAACAGAAAGAAAATTAAAGAAGAATCTCCCTAATGAATATTGATGCAAAAACTTTAAATGCAATATTAGCAAAGAGATTACAGAAAATCATCCACATGATTTATACCAGGAATATGGGGCTAGTTCAATATTGGGGGAAACTATTGGGATAATTGACTACTTCAATAACCAACTTAACAAAATCATCTCAAGAGATGAAAAAAATTAAAGGAATTAGAGTAGGTAATGAGGAAACCAAATTATCACTCTTTGCAGATGATATGATGACATAGTTAGAGAATCCTAGAGAATTTACTAAAAAACTATTATAAATAATCCACAACTTTAGCAAAGTTGCAGGACACAAAATAAATCCACTTAAAGCATCAGAATTTTTATACATCATTTAGAAAATCCAACAGCAAGAGATACAAAGAGAAATTCCATTTATAATAACTGTCGATAGTATAAAATATTTGGGAATCCATCTGCCAAGGGAAAGTCAGGAAGTATATGAGCAAAATGACAAAACCCTTTCCACACAATTAAAGTCAAATCTAAATAATTGGAAAAATGTTAAGTGTTTTTGGATAGGGCAAGCGAATATAACAAAAAGGACAATACTCCCTAAACTAATGTATTTATTTAGTGCTATCCCAATCAAACTCCCAAGAAACTATTTTACTGATCAGGAAAAAATAACAAAATTCATCTTGAAGAACAATAGGGCAAGAATTTCAAGGGAATTAATGAAAAGAAAAATCAAATGAAGGTGGCCTAGCTGTATTAGATCTAAAACTATATTATAAAGTAGTAGTCATCAAAACCATTTGGTACTGGCTAAGAAAGAGTAATTGATCAGTGTTAAAAGTTAGGCTCATAGGATAAAATAGCCAATAAATATAGCAATCTAGTGTTTGGCAAACCTAAAAACCCTAGCTTTTGGGATACGAATTCAGTATTTAACAAAAAGTGGTTGGAAAATTGGAAGCTAGTATGGTAGAAAATAGATATAGATCCTAACACCAGATACCAAGGTAAGGTTGAAATGGATTCACAATCTAGACATAAAGACCAATACTATAAACAAACTAGTAGAATATAGGATAGTTTACCTGTAAGACTTACGGAGGAAGAAGGAATTTGTGACCAAAGAAGAACTAGGGATCATTATTGTTCCCAAAATAGATGATTTTGGTTATATTAAGTTTAAAGCTTTTGTACAAGCAAAACTAATGCAGACAAGATTAGAAGGGAAGCAATCACTTGGGAAAACATTTTTACATTCAAAGAATCATGTAAATGCCTCATTTATAAAATATATAGAGAATTGATGCAAATTTATAAAACTTCAAGCTATTGATCAAAAGAGGAAGAAATTTGAACTATTTCTAGTTATATGAAAAGGTATTCCAAATAATAATTGATCAGAGAAATAAAAATTAAGACAATTCTGAGATACCACTACATACCTGTCAGGGCTAAGATGACAGGAAAAGATAATGATGAATTTGGAGGGGATGTGGGGAAACTGGGACACTAATACATTGTTGGTGAAATTGTGAAAGAATCAAGCTTTTCTGGAGAGCAATTTGGAACGGTGCTCAAAAAGTTATCAAACTGTGCATACCCTTTGATCCAGCAGTGTTACTACTGGGCTTATATCCCAAAGAGATCTTAAAGAAGGGAAAGGGACCCATATATGCAAAAATATTTGTGGCAGACCTTTTGGAAGTGGTTAGAAACTGGAATCTGAATGGATGACCATCAATTAGAAAATGGCTGAATAAATTGTGGTATATGAATGTTATGGAATATTATTGTTCTGTAATAAATTACCAGCAGGATGATTTCAGAGAGGCCTGGAGAGACTTATATGAACTGATGCTAAGTGAAATGAGCAGAATCAGGAGATCATTATACACAGCAACATCAAGATTATATGAGGATCAATTCTGATGCACATGGCTCTTTTCAACAATGAGATGATTCAAACCAGTTCCAATTGTTTAGTAATGAAGAGAATCAACTACATCCAGAGAGAGAATGATGGCAAATGAGTATGTACCACAACATAGCATTTCCACTCTTTCTGTTATGGTTTGCTTGCATTTTTGTTTTCCTTCTAAGGTTTTTTTCTTTTTTTCTAAATCTTATTTTTCTTGTGCAGCAAGATAAATGTATAAGTATGTATAAATATATTGAATTTCACATATACTGTGACATATTTAACATGCATTGGACTACCTGCCATCTAGGGGAGGCTGTGTGGGGAAGAAGAGGAAAAGGTGGAATAGAAGGTTTTGCAAGGGTCCATGTTGAAAAATTATCCATGCATATGTTTTGTGAATGAAAAAGTATAATAAAAAATTAAATAAATAGGAAGAAAAAAGAAAATTCAGTTCAAATTTCAATTCACATACTAGCCTGCATAACCAGACACACCACACTTAAACTTTAAGAATATCAGGGGTTTTTTTATATATAAAATGGAAGAACTTACCCTTATGTTATTTACTTCAATGAATCATTGTGAGGGGAAAAAAGTTTTTGCAAACCTCCATATATAATTCAAATATGAAGAAACTCAGGCAGTGGTCAGAAGATAAGTTTGCTTCATGTGTGACATAATACAAGTTGTCTATCATCCACAGATCTTGTTTCTTCATTCATAAATTGATAGAGTGCAACTAATGAAATGATGAGGCCCTTTCCAGTCCTAAATCAAGTTAATCTCCTCTGGTAAGGTTATTTACTATCCAGGAAAAAAAAAATTGAGAAAAATTATGATTTGGAATTAATAGGAAAGTGCTTGAGGTTTGCATTCCACTTGGCAATAACTTCAATTCCACAAACATTTATTAAGAATTAATTTTTTGCAGATCTCTATCTGTATGTTAAAATTGAAAAGAAGTATAAAGTTTAAATAAGATGGGGTCTTTGAGAAATATAAAGCAAATGCTTTTGAACAAAAGATTGAGTGCATGGAGTCCTTGGACTATTGTTAGTGAAATATCAAGACATTATACTCCAAATAAATGTTTAGAGCAATATTGTTTAACCATCCCAATACTCTTACTATTCAAATCTAATAAAGGTACCAAATTTCCTTTTTTCCTTAGGTTTCTTTGTAGTTTTTCTTTTAAAGATAGTCCTACTTTTAATAGTAGAATGACATTTTTAATTCTGTACTTCTTAGAGTTTCAAAATCAATACAAATCATAAATCTCTTTATTTCTATTTTCATTCTATGAACATGACTTTAATTCATTTGATGTCATCTGACCATGCATGTTATAGTGACTTGTTTATTTAACAGATATTATTCTATTTTTTAAATCACTTAGACTTTTTTCCAATTATAATAAAGCTAGTTTTCAACATTAACTTTTGTAAAGTGGTGAATTCCAAATTTTTCTCCCCATCTCCCTTCCTTTCCTTTCTTTAAAGTAGCAAGGAATTCAATATAGGCTATACATATACAATTATATTAAATCTATGTCTATAATAGTCATGTCATAACAAAAAAGTCAGAACAAAAGGGAAAAAAAACAGAACAAAGAAAATATACATACACACACAAAAAAAGTTGAAAATAATGTGCTTCAATATGCATTCAGTCTTTATAATTCTGTCTCTACATGGGGATGGTATTTTCCTTCACAAATATTTTAGAGGTTAACCATTACCTTTATGTAACACACCATTACTAAGCACATAATACCTAAAATAAAGTTTTAGACTCATATCAGAGATTCCCTCTTATTTAAAAAGTCTGGACCCCTTTAGGGGCATTTCTCAACATCCTTCTCATTGTCTCCTGCGATTTAACAATTTCAGTATTTGATATTCAAACATCAGTTTGAATAGTGAATAATAATTCAATTCCTCTTAAAGCTTAAAAACATGCAAGGCATGAGTATTAAAAGTTTTATTCACTGATTACTAGAAATAAAGTTAAAAAAAAAGAATTCTGGAAAGATAGCAGAATAGATCAGACAACTAAATTTCTACAAACTCCTCCACAAAAAAAAAAAATGCATTGTAAGGGAACATAGATGATTGAAAAACATATAAGATTTGGAGCAGAAAAGTGGTCCTCCTGAGGAAAAAAAACAGAGAAAACCAGAATAAAGATCACAAGATGAAAGTTTAACCAGTATTGAATTGTAAACACCTTCAGGTTAGCTATGCAGAAACAATAAGAGGAAAGCCGTGGAACTAGCTAGCTCTAGAGACTGAGGAAAAATTAAAATAAAATAAAGATAAAATAAGAAAAATTATGAGTAGAAAGTCAGCCAACTAGAAAATGACATCCAGAGGCTAACGGTATAATATGACTCCTTGAAAAATTAGAATTGAGCAAGGGGAAGCCAGTGAAGTTGTGAAATCAAGAAATAATAAATCAAAATGTAAAAACAAATTGTAAGATAGAAGATAAGGCAAGGCATCTTAAAAGAAAAACAACATTTCTGGAGAAAAGATCAAGAAGAATAAACAATAATAATTGTATTATCCAAAAGGTATGACAAAAAAATGGAAACTTGATACAATAAAAGATGAAAATTAGAAAAAAATGAAAAAAGGGAAAAGGGGGCAAGAAGCAAAATCCACATCCAATTTAATAAGAAAAAATATTTTCTTTCATTTGATGTCTAATTTTAAAATTCAATGAACAATACAACTTGCTAATGCTTAGAGAACTTAATATTTTTCAATATCACTTTCCTTTACATACATCTCTTATTAAAAAAAAAAAAAGTTGAATTTGTTGTTTCACAAATTTCTCATTCCAAATGTTTTCTAAATTTTCCTTAGTGACTCATTTTTCACTTTCCATGAATAGGTATCATCAATTTCTTTCACTATTTTCCTCCACAGATCCATCACAGCTTTCCTTAGCCTCAATTGGATGGTAGTTATTGAAAGGTAATTTGCAGTTTCTACTTCATGATTCCCTTCTTGGGTCTCATTCTATTTGTTCTATTCAGTTCCTGTTCAGGTCTCTCTCCTTTGCCTCCAGCTCTAAGGAAGTGTTGTTGTTTTTTTTTTTTTTTTTTTTTTTTTTTTTTTTTTTTTTTGTTTTTTTTTTTTTTTTTGTTTTTTTTTTTTTTCAACTGCATTTAATATCTACTAGTTTGACTTCTCTCCTCTAATTCTCCTTAGTCTACAGTAGATAATATTTTCCCTTTCTCAGGAAATAAATTATCTTGAGCTAATTCATAGAATCATCCATCAAGTGTGTTTAGAAATCAAAGACACACTTTTCTTATTTTTAAGTCATCCTTTATTCATATTCCCATAGTATCAGCCTCATAAATGAAGCCTCAAAGGATTTATAAGGATTGCTTGCACTTTACAAACTAGTCACTCTTTCACATAGACATGGGATAACTCATAGCCATTTGCATTCTCTTTTCCTCATTGTCTTGATGTTATATCTCCTGCTTACATCAATTATTGTTGCTGTCTCTAGAGATATGGATGATTCGTTATTTTGCCTATTATAACAAAATCATTCATAATTCCTCATGTTAAGTGTGCCAAAACAATCAAATTACTTATGGTGGTGGTGGGGAATAGAACTTCTGCTGGACAACTCTCAGAATTATTTTCACAACATTTTGAGATGTGCATTATTATAAGTGTTAGATTTACAGATTTACACAAATATTTTGGATGCACAAGTATTTTCAGAAATGTCTTAATCATTTAGAATTTAGTAATCTAAAGGAATATTGTGCAATTTGGAGAAGGAATGCATTCTGTGAAGATGGAACAGCCAGGGAAAAGTTCTGAAGTGAGAAGAAAAAAAAAAAATATATATATATATATATAATTTTAATAGCTTTTATTTACAAGTTATAAGCATGGGTAATTTTACAGCATTGACAATTGCCAAACCTTTTGTTCCAATTTTTTCCCTCTTTCTTCTCACCCCCTCCCCTAAGATGGCAGGATGACCAATACATGTTAAATATATTAAAGCATAAATTAAATACAAAATAAGTATATATGCCTAAACCATTATTTTTCTGTACAAAAAGAATCAGACTCTGAAATATTGTACAGTTAACCTGTGAATGAAATCAACAATGCAGGCGCACAAAAATACAGGGATTGGAAATTCAATGTAATGATTCTTAGTCATCTCCGAGAGTTCTTTCATTGGGTGTAGCTGGTTCAGTTCATTACTGCTCCACTAGAACTGATTTGGTTCATCTCATTACTGAAGATGGCCAGATGCATCAGAATTGATCATCATATAATATTGTTGTTGAAGTATATAATGATCTCCTGGTCCTGCTCATTTCACTCAGCATCAGTTCATGTAAGTCTCTCCTGGCCTTTCTGAAATCATCCTGTTGGTCATTTCTTACCGAATGATCATATTCCATAATATTCATATACCACAATTTATTCAGCCATTCTCCAATTGATGGGCTTCCATTCATTTTCCAGTTTCTAGCCATTACAAACAGGGCTGCCACAAACATTTTGGCATATACAGGTCCCTTTCCTTCTTTAGTATCTTTTTGGTGTATAAGCCCAGTAGTAACACTGCTGGATCAAAGGATATGCACAGTTTGATAACTTTTTGAGCATAGTTCCAAATTACTCTCCAGAATTCACAATTCCACCAACAATGTATTAGTGTCCCTGTTTTCCCACATCCCCTCCAATATTCCGCATTATCTTTCCCTGTCATTCTAGCCAGTTTGACAGGTGTGTAGTGTTATCTCAGAGTTGTCTTAATTTGCATTTCTCTGATTAATAAGGACTTGGGGCATCTTTTCATATGGCTAGAAATAGTTTCAATTTCTTTGGAAGATAATATTTTCTATAAGTTACAGAGAGAAAGTAAGTTTGCCAGGGTCAAAGATTACAGCACAACATCCAATGAGGCTGGGGAAATAGTTTGGGGGCATATCCTGAAGGGATTTAAAAGATAACAAAACAGTATATGTTTTATCCTAGATGTTTGAGAAAGCCACTTGAATTAAGTAAAGCAGTCACATGGTTAGCACTAAGCTTGAGTAAAAATACTTTTATTATAGAGCAGAAGATGGACTGAAATGTGCGTTGAAAGTATTGAGGCAAAGAAAATAATTATAAGGCTATTGGAATAATCTAATTAAGAGATGATAAAGTAGTGAAAAACTTGAATTATTCTCCAGTATATTTGAAATGTTCTTTTTAGAGACTGAAGAAGTGGTTCTGGCTATTCTTTTCATTGTCCTCTACATAGAGATCAAAAGGAATGGAAAGAATGAAATGTGCACACACACACACACACACACACACACACACACACACATCTTCCCATTCCTTCTGAACTCTTATTAACTGATTCAAAATGTTAATTTTATATTATGAATTATTTACTTATAACTTTGTTTTTTATTGTTAATGATTTATTAATTTATTTTATGATACATTTTGTTTTCTTTTCAAAATACATACAAAGAAAAAACTTTATTCACTGTTGCAAAACTTTGTTTTCCAAATTTTTCTTCCTCCCTCCTTTTTTCCCACCTCCCCCAGATAGTAAGTGAATCAATATAGGTTAAGTGTGTGAATTCTTCTAAACATATTTCTAAATATATCTAAATATATTTTCTAAATATATTTCTATATGCCATATTATTTTTCAATTTTCCCAACAATTTTTATCAAACAAGTGATATTGCACAAGAAAAATCAAATCAAAAGTGGAAAAAAATGAAAAGGAAAATAAAGAAAAATAAAATAAAAAAACAATAATTACATCAAAAAAGTGAAATTCTATACTGTTATCCACATTTAGTTTCCATAGTCCTCTGTCTTGATTTGAATGGATCTTTCCTCACAAGGCTATGGGAATTGCCTTGAATCAGTGCATTGTTGAAAAGCAACAAATTCGTAACAATTGATCATCACATAATCTCATTCTTGCTGGGTACAAAATTATCTTAGTTCTACTTACTTCACTTAGCATCAGTTCATGTAAGTCTTTCCAGGCTTCTTTCAAACCAGCCTGCTTATTATTTCTTATATAGCAATAATATTCCATTATATTCATGAGTTATTCATCCATTCCCCAATTGAGTGGACATCCAAAAAGTGCTGCTACAAACATTTTTGCACATATCAGTCTTTTACCCTCTTTTATGATTTTGTTGGGATACAGATCAAATATATACACTCCTGCATCAAAGGGTATGTATAATTTGATAGCCCTTTAGGCATAGTTCCAAATTGCTCTGCAGAAGGCTTGAGTCAGTTTTCAATTCCACCAACAATATATTATTATGCCAGTTTTCCCACATCCCATTCAACATTTACCATTATGTTTTCCTTTATCTTGGCCAATCTAAGAGCTGTGCAGTAGTGCCTCAGAGTATTCTTAATTTGCATTTCTCTGATCAACAGTGATTCAGAGCATTTTTCATATGACAAGAAAGGGTATTAATTTATTTTTCTGAAAAATTTCTCTTCATATCCTTTGACTATTTATCTATTGGGGAATGAATTGTATTCTTACAAATTTGTCTCAGTTCTCTATATATTTTTAGAAATGAGGCTGTTATCAGTAACATTGGAAGTATTTCCCTCCCCCCCTTTTTTTTTGCTTCTCTAATTTTGGTCATTCTATTTGTATAAAACCTCTTAATTTATATAATCAAAATTATCCATTTGCATTTTATAATGTTCTCTACTTCTTTGGACATAAATTCCTTACTTCTTCACAGATCTGAGAAATAGACTGTCCCCTTTCTCCTAATTTGCTTATATTATCATCTTTTATGTTTAAATCATGAACACATTTTGACCTTGTTATGGGATGTTAAGTATTGGTCATTGCTTTTTTGTACCACAGTTTTTCAATTTTCCCAACAATTTTTGTCAAATGGTCAATTTTTATTTCAGAAGCTAGAATCTGTGGGATTATCCAAGACTAGATTGTTACAGTTCAAATAACTTTGTTCCACTAAATTTTTTTCATTACTTAATTAGACATTTTCCCCAAGACACAATGTATAGCAAAGACAGGCAGGACTCAGATTTTACCTAAGAAGAAAGCTTACTGCTAGAATTTAGGAACACTTTTGTAATCCCTCCTACAACTGAAATACACAACCAAAAAAAGTACATCACAATCTGTTGGAGTTCAAATGTTGGGTTCTTTTTCTTCTTTAAAATATTATAAAAGTTCTCTCTGGGTCCCTTTCCTGGAATCAGGATTTTGTCAGTCCCTTCAGGTGCCAAAATGTGGTGAGCTTTTTCTTCTCAAAGCACAGCCAGGTGATAAAAGTTCAGATCTTTTATTATCTCCAATATAGCCCGGTTAGTTTAGAGGTCTATCTCTCTGCTTGGTTCCAAGAGCTCCCTCCAAATGTCACCAAATCCAAAGGTCTGGTCCTTCAGCCTCTGCCTCTGCTTTCTTCTGCCTCCAACCAGCACAGAGATGGGATGAATCTCTTGTCTCCTTCACTTGGGGCTCGGCTAGCTTTCTGGTGAGTCTTTCAGACCAGCTTGGTCTCAGTGTGGGGTGTGCAGGAGCCCAGCCACCTACCACAGTGGTGTGAGATGAAGATGAATCTGGTTGTCCACTGAACTCTCGACTCGTAGCTTCTTCCTCTGGAAACTCTTCTTCTGCCACCAGCCAGCCAAGTGGAAAATATTCTGCCTTGCCTCGGAGAGAGGGCTTCTGGCATAATTCCACTGAAATCTCGACTTGTAGCTTCTTCACTCTGAAGGACTTCTTTGACTGGCCCATTGAAGCTCTATTTATGCTCCTTTAAGAGAGGAATTGTGGGTTTTCTCCCATAGTGCTCTCTGGCCCAAAGAGCTTCAAGGGAGGTGTGAACTCATAAAGTTACAAAGTTTACTTTGTGAAACTCCCATACTTGTGAACTCCAATGAATAAAGGTGTGAACACAAGCCTTGTATTAATTAGTTCTACTTAGTACCTTGTTTCAGGTTCTGCCCAAAACATCTTCTTGTAAGATTAGATCAACTCTAATTAGTTAGCAGTTTGTAAAGATTCCAACAACAATCTCTTTGAGATAAAATTAATATGCACTTATGACTAAATGTTTAGACAAACATCTAAATATTTTGCTGAAAAGGATTCTCCCAAGCCTACACCAAATTCCAAAAATGCAGTTTTTGTTTTTGTATATTTGTTTGTTTGTTTGTTTTTGGTTTTGTTTTTGTTTTTTTAGCACTTCACAGGGAGAGCTTTTGTTCTAATGCAGTGAAACCTGAATGTATCTGTCAGTAAATTTTATATTATAAATTTAATGATCATACTAAAATATTTCAGGAAATTTCTTGAATTGATGTTATACTTCTTTCTCTTAGTATTTTCTTTAAAAAAATGATTTCTACTGTATCTCCTTCTTTATCTTAACTTTTTTTTTCTAATGGTGGTTAAAACAATAATTTCTTCCTTTTTCAAAGAAGATATCTAACATCATTTATCAAGATGAATTTGACTTTAAAATTGCATATAGTATAAAGTTTGGCAATAGGAACCTTATGTTATAGGTGAAAAAAGCACCTATACCCCATTGTGGTTATGTTAGGAGTAATTCTATTCCTCTAGAAAAGGTTTAATATGGTTGTAAGACCTGATGCATGAAAACCATGTACTAATTGAGCATGCCACCACACTGGATCACTATAATTTAAGACATTGAGTTGGTTGTTACCCTGGAAAAGAAACACACTCTTCATTTTAGCACCTTGGAATAAATCACTATTTTTTCTATGCTAATTATAGTTATAAATGTTTTGGATTTTCAGAGAATTCCCCAAAGAAAACTATAAATGACATGCATTTATTTCTTTTTTCTTTATGTGAATATAACAAATTTAGATTATATGAGTTGGGAGAAAGAGATGAAATAGCAAAGTACCAGAGAGAATCAAATAAGTCAAAGCTTTTATATCTGCAAAGAATATAGTGAACATCATAAAAGAGTTGCTAGATTTCTCAATATGAACTGATTTTCATTATTAAAGAGTATGAAGTCAGGAAAATTGAATGCATGGACAGTAAAGAAGAATTTTCCACCCACTTCATGGTATTAACAAGAAGAATCAAATGTCACAGATTAATTCCTTCAATATTTTTTTTTCATTGGTGGGATATTTTCATTTTATATTATAAAATGTAGGTAAACAACAAATAAATTAAAATGCACTCAATAATACATTGTAGTAAATTTTATTGTAATAAGATTAGAATCTGATTGTGTCCTAGTATATCCTAAGTACTCAAAGTACTTAGAATTAATTTCTGAGTCAAAACTGAGAAATAGAAGTATTTTTAAAATTTGTGAATTGGTGCCAAAATAGGATTTAAAAAAGTTAATTTTAGACAGTTCATCAATAACAAAATTTTCTTCTATAGATTATTTTTTCTAAAGCAGAATGAGTAAGTTCTTCCTTGGAAATGAATAATTTCATAATTATAATAAATATCTTTTTGTTTAATCTAATATCTTCCAGGGAATTTTAGACTCATAGAATACTATCATTGCCATCAATGAAACTGCATGACTAAAAGTTGCAGAGTATTTTGGCTTTCTGCAATGACAGAGGGGTATTCTTCATTGTAATTTCCCAATATCTTTATAACTACAGCTCTAAACACCATTTTTTTCACCCCCCCACCACACTGTTTATCAATTTTCCTTTGTGTATAAATATAATATTTTCACAATAATAATATTTTATTTATTCCCATTATATGTCAAGATAGTTTTCAACATTCACATTTGTGATATTTCAAGTTCCAAATTTTTGTCCCTGCCTTACCTCTGCTCTCCCCAAGACATCAAGTAATTTGACATAAGTTGTACATATATAATCTTGCTAAACATATTTTCACATTATCCATGTTGTTAAAATACAAACAGGAGAAAAGGGGAAAACTATGAAAAAGAAAAACAATAACAACAACAATAAGAAAAATGAAAATGTTATGCTGATCCCATAGTTCTTTCTCTGGATATAGATCTCATTGTCCATTACAAATCTTTTAGTATTATCTTGTAACACTGAGGTGCTAAGAAGACCTAAGTCTGTCCTAAATTGATCACTACACATTGCTGCTATTATCATACGCAAATTCTCATGATTTTGCTTCTTCTTTTTTAGCATAAGTTCATGTAAGTCCAGGTTTTTCTGAAATCCACCCACTCCTCATTTCTGATAGAATAATAGTATACCATTACATTCATATGCCACAGTTTGCTTAACCATTTCAATAATTGATGGGAAAACATTCTATCTCCATCACAAAGAGTACTGCTATATGCATTTTATACATGTGGATCCTTTTCCATCTTTTATCTCTTGGATACAAGCCTAGAAGAGGCATTGTTGGGGACGCAATTTTATAGTCCTTGGTCACAATTCCAAGTTGCTTTACAGAATGTTTGACTCAGCCATTAATCACTTTGGAAAAGAGATCCAACAAAGAACATTGTTTCCAAAGTGCAGATCTATAATCTCAATTAAAATATATTGCAAACAGTGTCTACAATAAAGGATTGGAGGGGCTGGAATACCACATTCTGGAAGGCAAAGGACCTGGGATTACAACCAAGAATTAACAATGTAGCAAGACTAAAGATCATTTTTCAGGAGAGGAGATAATCAAGGAAGTAAGAGTAAGAGACTTTCAATCATGCCTATTAAAAAAACCAGAACTAAACAGAAAGTTTGATCTTCAAACACAAGAGAAGCATAGGAAAAAAAGAGGGGGAAATATATGAATGGACAGAGGTTGTGAACATGAATAAACTCTAATGATATCAAAGAAAATGACATTAAGTAGTAGAAAAGGATTGTATTGGAGGAAGAGGAAAGGTAAGACAAAATGAAAAGATAGATCACAGGAAGAGACACACAAGGTTTCTGGAGAAAGGAAGTATTTATGACCGAAATAGAACTAGAGAAGATTATGAAATGTGCGGAGGAGAACTTTGATTGCATTAGATTAAAAAAAGGTTTTGCACAAACAAACAGAAATAAAATTAAAAGGGAAGTACAAAGCTGAGGAAAAAAGTTTTCTACAGCCAGTGTTTGTGAGAAAGGCCTCATTTCTAAAATATGTAAAAATGGTATCAAATTTATAATAATAAGGAAAGACATCCCTTTATTGATAAATGGTAAAAGGATATTGATAGACAATTTTTATATGATGAAATTCAAGCCATCTACAGTCATATGAAAAATGCCCTAAATCTCTATGAATTAGATAAATGCAAATTAAAACAACTCCAAGGAAACACCTAATAACTCTCAGATTGCATAAGATGACAGAAAAAGATAATGATAAATGTTGGAAGGGTGTTAGAAAACTGTGACACTAATGCATTTTTGATGGAGTTATGAAATGATCGGAGCATTCTGGATAGAAATGTGGAACTATGTCCAAATGGCTATAAAATTTTGCATACCCTTTGATCTAGGGGTGTGATTCCTGAATTTGTATCCAAAGAAAATCATATAATAGGGAAAAGAACCCACATTTGAGCACACAAACATATGTAGCATTTCTTTTTGTGATGCAAAGAATTGGAAAATGAATAGATTGCCCATCAATTGTGGATTGGCTAAATAAGTTAGGGTATATGAAAGTAATGAAATATTATTGTTCTCTAAAAAACGATGAAGAAGTTGATTTTAGAAAGGCCTGGAAAGATTTACATGAACTTATTCTGAGTGAAGCAAACAGAACCAGGAATACTTTGTGCACAGTAACAACCAGTTTTGTGTGATCATCAAACATGAAAAACTTGTTTTTTTTTTTCCTCTACAGTTTAGTGTTCCAAGATAATTTCAATAAACTTTGAATAGAAAATGCCAGAGGGAAAAGAATGGAGACTGAATGTAAATCAATAATTTTCCCCTTTTGTTATGAAGTTTTTTTCCCAACATTATTTATCAAGAAATGTATGTTGGAAAAAAAATAATGTGCATGTACAACCAAAAGAAAAAGAAAGAAAGAAAACAAAATTTTTAAAAGGTGAAAAAAAATTCATTCCTCTTTTCATTGAAGCAACTTGCTCATTGTTATTGTAAAGTAACAAAACATAGTCAAATGGATGCATGTAGGCAGAAAGACAACAGGCATTTATTACATGTTTATAATCTGCCTAGCATTATGCTAAGTTCTGAGACTACAAATATAAGCAAACACATAGTTTGACCCCAACAGAACATAAAATCTAATGGGAGAAGATAACAGGCAAAATGGAGATCATTTATAAGGGGTGGATGAGATGAAGCTATATCATATAAGGGCATGGTATTCAAGTCTGGGAAGTGAGAAGTATAACCAGGAAGAGAAGGAAGGTTGACGGATTGTACCCTTCTATAGTATAGAGGCCTTAGTAATTACTTGGCAATGGGGAAAAGAGACTTGCAGTGAATAGGACAGAAGGGTGTTCCAAAATAATAATGAGGCATTGTATTGAAGTCCAAAAAGTCAGAAGAAGATCTGGAAATAAACTCAGGACAACACAGATATTGGCACAAAATCCACCTCAAGCCTCAATCAATTTTGAACTGTATTACCATGAACAAACTATGCAACCTTTCTGGGCATCCATTTTCTATTCTGTTAAAAGGAACTGACAGACCTATTTGTTATGAGGTCCAAATAAAATATATACAACACATTTTTAAACACCATATCTTAGCTATATAAATCTTTTTTTTTAAATTCTTTATTAAAGTGCTTTAATACTTATATACATGTCTATGTACATATATATATATACATATATCTACCCATCTATATATCAACATTTTTAACTTTTTAAAATTTCAGTTACAAATTATCTAGTTTTCTTCCTCCTCATTGAAAAGTCAAGCAGTCTGATATGGGTGATATATGTGCATTCATATAAAACATATATACATGTTGGAATCCTTACTAACTGCTAACTAATTAGAGTTGATCTAATCTTACAAGAAGATGTTTTGGGCAGAACCTGAAACAAGGTACTAAGTAGAACTAATTAATACAAGGCTTGTGTTCACACCTTTACTCATTGGAGTTCAATGAGTTCACACCTCCCTTGAAGCTCTTTGGGCCAGAGAGCACTATGGGAGAAAACCCACAATCCCTCTCTTGAAGGAGCATAAATAGAGCTTCAATGGGCCAGTCAAAGAAGTTCTTCAGAGTGAAGAAGCTACAAGTCGAGATTTCACCAGAATGACATGAAGAGTGGAGCTGGCTGGAGGCTGAAGAAAGCAGAGGCAGAGGCTGAAGGACCAAAACCTTTGGATTTGGCGACATTCGGAGAGAGCTCTTGGAACCAAGCAGAGAGATAGGCCTCTAAGCTAACCGGGCTATATTGGAGATAATAAAAGATCTGAAATTTTATAACCTGGCTGCGTTTTGAGAAGAAAAAGCTTACCACATTTTGGCGCCCAACGTGGGGCTAACAGACCCCCCCCTCAGTGGATTTCAGTGGAAAAGCTACGATCCTGATTCAAGTGGAAAAGCCTCTGATCCTGATCCAGTGGAAAAGACTCTTCAACCCAGAAATTAGGGTGAGTGCAATAAAGAAATTTTGCTAAAAGAGTTAAAGTAGAATTTCATCTAAGATGGGACAGATATTTAGAAAACAGCCTTCTGTTTCTGTTCAAGGAAAATGTTTAGAGAGCATGGTCAAAATTATGGAAAGCCAAGGTTTAATTATAATTTTGGAGCAGATCACTGAACTTTTAGAAATTGTTAAGTACATATGTCCTTGGTTTTCTACAGAAAAGGAATTAGATTTAGACAAATGGAAAATAATAGGAGAAAAACTAGGTGAATATTATAGATCCAACCTAAATTCAATGGAGCAGAAATTAGAAGGTGAGGATCTTTGTCAATTCTGCAATAAAAATGCAATTTTCAAAGACATACTTAATACATATAATTTAATACAATTGGCTATAAGAAGTTATCTAAGTGATAGAATGATGAAAAGGAAAGTACAGGAGGAAGAAGTGCCAACTTTACTAGGTGAAAAGGAGGACGAATCAGATGAGAATGGAGTTAATTACAATTCTGAGTATGATACTTCACAGGAGGAGGGATTAGGTGATTCCACATCTCATGACCCTCCCCCCGCAATTAACCCTTCATGGGTGGAACAAGGGGGAGGGAGAGAGACAGAAACACAGTCAGCTTCTCCTGTAAAGCAGAATTTGACAAGATTAGAAAAAGCATTAATTAAAGCAAAAAATGAAGGAGAAGATATATCTGATTTTATAAATGCATATCCTGTGATTGAAGAGCTCAACTCCTCAGGTCAAAAAGAGAGAAAATGCACTCCTTTTAATTTGGGAAAAATTAAAGATTTGAAAAAGGGTTGCACTCTTTATGGGGCTACATCATCTTATGTGAAGATATTACTGGATAATTTGTCTTATGAAATCTTAACCCCGAATGACTGGAAATCCATCGCTAAAACATGTCTTGAATCGGGACAAAATTTATTGTGGCTTTCAGAGTTTCATGAATTATGTAGGATTCAAGCCCAACACAATAGGCAAACAGGACAAATCACTTTTGACCAACTAGCTGGTCAAGGTCAGTATGCAGAGAGTTCAGAACAGATTTATTATCCCATAACAGTATATGAGCAAATTTCTAAGGCTGCAATAAAAGCTTGGAATTCTCTCCCTGGACAGAAAGATGGAAATAATGCTTTCACAAAAATAGAGCAAGGTCCCAATGAACCTTTTGCAGATTTTGTGGGACTTTTACAAACAGCTGTAATAAGAACCATTGGAGATAATGCAGCAACAGAAATAATGACTAGACATTTGGCTAAGGAAAATGCCAATGAGGCTTGCAAAAGAATTATATGGGGGCTAGACAAAGATGCTCCTTTGGAGGAGATCATAAGATGCTGTGCCACAATGGGCACAAATGCTTATTATACCCAAACTATGATGGGAAGACAAGGTCCTTCTTGGCAGAGGAGTTCTAGAGAAATTCGTCAATGTTTTCAGTGTGGAAAAGTTGGACATCTAAGAGCCCAATGTAGAAATGGAGATAGAGTGAGAAGACAGGGTGAGAGAAAACCCAAAACCCCATGTCCAAAATGTAACAGAGGCTTTTATTGGGCCTCTAAATGTATATTGACCCAGAGGAAGGAGAGGCAAGGCCCAGCTCCAAAATATCAATCAAAGGACAGGTGGGGCATGATAGCAGCTGAGGTTACACCCAGAGAGACTTTAGAAATTCAGAACTCTGATGTCATCAACCAACAGAAAAGCAATCAGGATTACAGTTGGGAAGAATACAGGCCTTTTAAGACAACAAGGCAGTATCCAGTGCAAACAACTCCAATGTAATTACAAGATGATGAGGAGAAACCCCAAATTTGGTAAATAGAAGGGAATTAGATTAACTGCTTGGGGAAGAGATCTGCTTATATTTCCACAGATGGAGAAAGAATCAGTTGGCTGACTATGAGACTGTTAAAAAAAAAACTTTTAAAAGCTTCAGGAATCATTGGATTTCCTAACACAAGATGAAACTGTTTTAGTTCTTGAAAAACCAGCGAGAATCATTGGATTCCTTAAGATGAAAAATTGTTGATGAGACTTTTGCAGTACTTCAGGGCTTACAGGAACTATTAGATTCCTGGCACATGAACTAATGGACAATGGATTGCTTATGGACTATTTCTAGGACTTATGGACATGTGTAAATCTTCAGGTTGATTCATGTTGTTACATTACTACTAGCCTGTGTTATATTGCTATGTGCTTATGTAAATTATGTATAATGCCTCCCATATTGATGGATTTATGTGTACCCCTTCAGAAACCCACTAATCTGATTAGATTTCCTATTTCCTTTGGTGTTTTCATCTAACAAAAGAAAGGGGGAGATGTTGGAATCCTTACTAACTGCTAACTAATTAGAGTTGATCTAATCTTACAAGAAGATGTTTTGGGCAGAACCTGAAACAAGGTACTAAGTAGAACTAATTAATACAAGGCTTGTGTTCACACCTTTACTCATTGGAGTTCAATGAGTTCACACCTCCCTTGAAGCTCTTTGGGCCAGAGAGCACTATGGGAGAAAACCCACAATCCCTCTCTTGAAGGAGCATAAATAGAGCTTCAATGGGCCAGTCAAAGAAGTTCTTCAGAGTGAAGAAGCTACAAGTCGAGATTTCACCAGAATGACATGAAGAGTGGAGCTGGCTGGAGGCTGAAGAAAGCAGAGGCAGAGGCTGAAGGACCAGACCTTTGGATTTGGCGACATTTAGAGAGAGCTCTTGGAACCAAGCAGAGAGATAGGCCTCTAAGCTAACCGGGCTATATTGGAGATAATAAAAGATCTGAACTTTTATCACCTGGCTGCGTTTTGAGAAGAAAAAGCTCACCACATATACATATTAATCATGTTGTAAAAAAAAATAGAGATGACCCCTGCCCCAAAAAATCAACAAAAAATATACATGCCTCAATATGCATTCATAATCCATCAGTTCTTTCTCTGAGGATAGTTAGCCATTTTTCACTATGAGTTCTTCAGAATTGTCTTAGCATATTATGTTTCTGACAATAGCTAAGTTATTGATAGTTAATCATCATACGATATTGTTGCTACTATATACAGAGTTCTCTCTCTCTTTTTTTTTTTTTTTTCATTTCACATTGGTTTGGTTTATTTAAATCTATTCATGTTTTTTCTGAGAACATAATCCTTATCATTTCTTATAACACAATAGTATTCTGTCATAATCATATACCACAACTAATTCAGTCATTCTTAATTGAGGGACGCTCCCTCAGTTTCCATTTATTTGACCCCAGAAATGAGCCTCTATGAATATTTTTGTATTTATATTCATATTTATTTAAAAAAATGTTAAATGGATGCAGGTAGGCAGAAAGACAACAGACATTTATTACATGTTTATAATCTGCCTAGCATTATGCTAAGTTCTGAGACTACAAATATAAGCAAACACATAGTTTGACCCCAACAGAACATAAAATCTAATGGGAGAAGATAACAGGCAAAATGGAGATCATTTGTAAGGGGTGGATGAGATGAAGCTATATCATATAAGGGCATGGTATTCAAGTCTGGGAAGTGAGACTTTATACTACTTTTCTTTATATTACTTTTTCTTTATACTACTATTCTAGTAAGTTGTGTTGTTGGTTAAAAGGGTATGTCGTGCTTTATAGTGCTTGAGGCATGTTCTAAATCGCTCAACAGAAAGTTTGTATCATTTTACAACTAAACTAAAAGTGCATTTCTATCCTAATTTTCCTGATCCCATTTTATCAATTTTATTTGCCTTTTTATCCTATAAGTGAATCTGATAGATATTGAGATGGTAACCTAGAACTGTTTTAATTAGTATTTCTTTAGTCAATAGGAATTTAGAGATTTTTTTTTTTGATATGTCTTTAGATAGCTTTTATTACTCCATTTGAAAACTGCCTGTTCTTATCTTTTGACCATTCATCAATTGGTTGATAGTTTTTTTTTTTTTTTTTTTTTTTACAAATTTGAATTGATTCTCTATTGAGAAATTGGAAATACTTGCTATCAAGATTTTTTCAGTTATGATTACTATCTATATTTTCCTCCATCTTATTTTTGTCCTATTTGTTCTCACTTTCCACTCTGTCCATGTTCAAAAGTGTTTTGCTTCTGGCTCTCATATTTCCAAATCCTATCTCCATTCTATCACCTTTTATGTTTTTAATCCTCTCCCATACTTACTTATCTTAAGGGTAAAATAGATTACTTTCCCCAACTGTGTATGTATGGTAGTCCTTCTCTGAGGTAACTTCATGAATAAGGTTTAAGCATTTCTCCCTGCCTCCCCCATCTTCTCAATTGTAAAAATTCTTTTGAATCTCTTTTACCACCATTCTGTCTCTATCTTTTCCATTCTCCCTGTGCATATCACTTTCTTCTCTCTTATTAATATATATATATATATATATATACACATATATATATATATCACATATATAATATATATATGTGATATATATATATATATATATGTATATATATATCATCTTATATTCAACCCACATCCTCCTCTTTGTCTATATGTATATATTCCTATTATGTAGGTCAACAGTTTAACCTCCTTGAGTTTTATGGTTTGTCTTTGCTGTTTATACTTCCCTTGAGTCTTGTATTTGAAAGACAAATTTCATATTCAACTGGTCTTTTCAACAGAAATATTTGAAAATTTCCTATTTCATTGAATATACAGTTTCCCCTTTAAGGATTATAGTCAATTTCATTGTGATGGTTATTATTGGTTGTAATAATAATTCTTTTGCCTTCTCAGTTCTGAAGTCCTCCAATTTCTTAATGCAGAAGCTCCTAAATTGTGTGCTATTCTGACTGAGTCTGCACAATATTTAAATTGTTTCTTTTGGGCCAATTGAAATATTCTTTCCTTGATCTGGGAGCTCTGAAAGTTCATTTTCTGGAAAGATTTATTCTGTGATATTTTTCAAGATGTGATAGATGAATGCTTTCCATTTGTATTTTTTCTTTCTGATTTCCAGAATATCAGGATATCTTTTCCTTCTTGAAAGATTGTCTCAGATTTTTTTTTCTTATTGTTCCTCTCCTAAAATCTAATAAGTCTTAAATTGTCTCTTCCTGATCATTTTCCAGGTCATTTGGTTTTCCAATTACATATTTTACATTTTCTTCATCTTTTACATTATTTTAACTTGATTCTATATCTTATGAAATGATTACCTTCGATTTTCCAAAATCTACTTTTAAAAAATATTTCCCAGTTACATGAAAAACATTTTTTTACATTTGTTTTTAAAACTTTGTGTTTCAGATTCTCTTTTCCCTTCCTTTCCACTGCTGCCCACTGAGAAGGCATGTTTGAAGTTATACAGAACATTTCCATAATAATAATGTCGTGAAAGAAAATGTAGATATTCCCTCCCACCAAAAAAACCTCCTCAAAAATAAAATAAAAAGTGTGCTTCAGTCTATATTCAGACTCAATCAATTCTTTCCCTGGATACTAATAGCTTTTTTTTTTTTTTTATCATAAATCCTCCAGAATAGTTGTGTATCATTTTATTGTTGAGAAAAGTCATTCATAGCCGATTATGCTACAATATTGCTATTGCATTTAAATAAATCATTTTATTTTGCTTGAGCTCATAGAACACTTTCCAGGTTTATTATTTTTTTTTTTTTTGCAAAATTCCTGCTCACCAATTCTTATAGAACAATAGTATTCATAATTGCATAATTTATTCAGCCATTCTCCAATTGATGGGCATCCTCTCAATTTCCTATTCTTTGCCCTGAGAAAAGGGCTGTTAAAATATTTTTTTTGTATTTGGATATGCTTTTTCTTTTTAAAAATCTTTTGGCATATGTACCTAGCAGTTGTATTCTTAGGTCAAAGAATATACATGGTTTTATAGCCTTTTTGATATGTATCTTACCTTTTTTTTTTTTTTTTCCAATTTATCAATTGGGGAATGGCTCTTACTTTTTCTTTGTTTTGGTTTCTTTTTCATTATTTTCTTTTAACATTTGATTCAGTTCCCAATACATTTCAGAAATTAGATCTTCATCAGAGAAACTTTTTTAAAAATTCTTTTCAGTTTGTATTGCTATCAGTATTCCTGATCTTCCCCCATTGAATATAACTTCTCTCTCTTTTCCTGACCCTCCCCAAAAATGCTTTGCTTCTGAACACTTCTTCTATATGCCCTCTCCTTTATTGCCTTCCCCACTTGTCACATGCTTTCTACTTTCTAACAGGGTCAGAGAGATCTCTATAATCATATTGAGTGTGTTTGTTGTAATGGGCTGAAGCTCAGGTTGATGCACTGAGGTCCCAAGCACGTGAGGCTAAATAGTAATTGGACCATACTCTATTAATATATATGCTTGGAGAAAGAATGGCCCCCGCCCACTCTTTGTGCAAGTCCTGATGTGTTATAAAGGAAATGACGATTTTGGTGGGTGGAGGCAATGGGGTGGAGAGAGGGGTGGAGAGAGGGACAGAGACTGCTGGCTTCTTGTCACAGCTGCTCACATTGTTATTGTGATCCCCCTTCACCTCCAATTCCCCTTCACCTTTGATCCTTCTTCACCTCCACTAAGAATAAAGATCAACGACTTTCCCCTAATCTGAATTCCTGACTCCAGATGATTTTAAATACGTGGTTATCACAGTTTGTTATTTCCTCTTTGACCCAATTCTAATTAGAATATGGTTCCCACATTTTGCCTCTCCTTCCCTTTTTCCCCTCCATTGTAAAAACATTTTTGTAGCAGAAAATTTATGTAATTTCATCTTTCCCTTTCCCTTTTTAAAGTACATTCCTCTATCACCCCTTGAATTTTTTTAGATAATATTCCTTTTTATTCCACTCTTGTCTGCCCTTTTAATTGTTTCAATAATGAGAAAATTCTTATGAGTCACAAGTGTCATACTCTTATGCACAAATGGACAAAGATAAATCTTACTAAGTCCTTATAATTTTCCTAACCTCCTCATGTTCTCATGTTTCCCCGGAGTCCTGAGTATATAAAAGTCGCATATTGTATTCAGTTCTGATCTTTTTCATCATGAATGTTGGAAAATACCCTATTTCATTGAAAGTCCTTCCTTATTGCTGACAGATTATAATCAGTTTTTTGGGATAGATGATTTTTGGTTGCAATACTAAAATTGTGACTTGGAATATCATATTCTAAATTCTCTAATCCTTTAATGCAGAAGCTGCTAAATTCTCAGTTATCCTGACTGCAGCTCCACGATACATAAATTATTTATGTTTCTGTGCTTGCAATATTTTGCCTTAACCTTAAAGTTCTGGAATTTGACCATGATATTCATGGAAGTTTTAATTTTCAGATCTCTTTTAGGAGGTCAACAGTGGATTCTTTCAATTTCCATCTTCCCTTGGTATCAGAACAGTTTTCTTTGATGATTTATGTTTTCTTTTTTTTATTTTTAAAAGGTATTTAATTTTAATATTATTAATTTAATTAAAGCTTTTTATTTACAAAGCATATGCATGGGTAATTTTTCCAACATTGACCCTTGCAAAACCTTTTGTTCCAAATTTTTCCCTCCTTCCCCCTAGCCAGCAGGTAGTTCAAAACATTTTAAATATGTTGAAACATATGTTAGGTCCAATATATGTCCAAGTATATTTATACAGTTATCTTGTTGCATAAGAAAAATCAGATCATGAAGAAAGAAAAAGAAAAATAACTGAGAAAGAAATATAATTCAAGCAAACGACAACAGAAGGAGTGAGAATGCTATTTTGTTTCATACCCAGTTACCACAGTCCTCTCTCTGGGTGTAGACGGATCTCTTCATCACTGAACAAGTAAAACTGGCTTGAATCATCTCATTGTTGAAGAGAGTGACATTCATCAGAATTGATCACCATCTACTCTTGTTGCCAAGTACAATAATCTCCTGGTTCTGCTCATTTCACTTAGCATCACTTAATTTAGGTGTCTCCAAGACTCTCTGAAATCATCTTAAGGGTCGTTTCTTAAACAACAATAGTATTACACAATGTTCATATACTATAATATATTCAGCCATTCTCCACTCAGTTTCCAGTTTCTTGCCACTACAAAGAGGGCTGCCACAAACATTTTTGCACATGTGGGTTCCTTTCCCTCCTTTAAGATCTGTTGGGGATATAATCCCAATAGAAACATTGCTGGATCAAAGGGTATGCACAGTTTGATAACTTTTTGAGCATAGTTCCAAATTGTTCTCCAGAATGGCTGGATCCATCCACAGTTCTACCAACAATGTATCTGTGCCCAGGTTTCCCACATCCTTTCCAATATTCATCATTATCTTTTCCTGTCATCTTAGTCAATCTGAGAGGTGTATACATATATCTCAGAGTTGTCGTAATTTTCATTTCTCTGTTAAATAGTGATTTGGAGCACCTTGCATGTGGCTAAAAATAATTTAAATTTCTTCATCTGAAAATTATCTATTCACATCTTTTGACCATTTATCAATTGGAGAATGGCTTGAACTATTATAAATTTGAGTCATTTCTCTATATATAATAGAAATGAGGCCTTATCAGATCCATTGGATGTAAAAATGTTTTCCCAGGTGATTGCTTCCCTTCCAGTATTGTCTGCTTTAGTTTTGCTTGTATAAAACCTTTTTGACTTAATATAATCAACATTATCTATTTTATGATCCATAATGATCTCTAGTTCTAATTATGGTCATAAATTCCTTCCTCCTCCACAAGTCTGAGAGATAAACTATCCTATATTCCTCTAGTTATTTATAGAATTAGTTTTTATGTCTAGATCAAGAACCCATTTCAACCTTTTCTTGGTATACGGTGTTAGGTATGGGTTTATGCCTACTTTCTGCCATACTAGTTGCCAATTTACCCAGAAGTTTTTTTATCAAATAATGAATTCTTTTCCCAAAAGGAGGGGCCTTTGGATATGTCAAATAATAGATTGTGATAGTCATTGGCTATTTTATTTTGTCAATCTAACCTATTCCACTGATCAATTTCTCTATTTCTTAGCCAGTACCAAATGGTTTAGATGAATAACTGCTTTATAACATAATTTTATATATGATACAGCTAGGGCACCTTCATTTGCTTTACTCTTCATTAATTCCTGTCAGATTCTTACCCATTTTTTCTTCCAGAGGGATTTTGTTATTATGTTTCCTAGATCAGTAAAATAGTTTCTTGGAAGTTTGATTGACATAACACAAAATTAATAGATTAGTTTAAGGAGTATTGTCATCTTTATTATATTCAATTGACCTATCCATGAGCACTTGATATTTTTCCAATTGCTTAGATCTGAATTTATTTGTGTGGACAGTGTTTTGTAGTTTTGCTCATATAGTTAGTTCCTGATTTTCCCTTGGCAGATAAATTCCCAAATATTTTATATTATCAACAGTTATTTTAAATGGAATTTCTCTTTGTGTCTCTTGCTGTTGGAATTTTTTAGTGATGTAAAAAAATGCGGATGATTATGTGGATTATTTTATATCCTGCAACTTTGCTAAAGATGTGGATAATTTCTAATAGCTTTTTAGTTGATTCTCTAGGGTTCTCTAAGTATACCATTATATCATTTGCAAAGAGCGATAATTTGGTTTCCTTATTACCTACTCTAATTCCTTTAATTTCTTTCTCAACACTTATTGCCAAAGCTAGCATTTCTAATACAATATTGAATAGTAATGGTAGTAGTGGACAACCTTGTTTTGCCCCTGATCTTATTGGGAATGGTTGTACTTGGACCTCGTTACAGATTATGCTTGCTGATAGTTTTAAATAGTTGCTACTGAATGTTTTAAAGAAAAGTTCATTTATTCCTATACTTCCTAGTGTTTTTAATAGGAATAGTTGTTGGATTTTATCAATTTTTTTTGCATTTATTGAGATAATCATATGGTTTTTGTTAATTTGGTTATTATATAATCAATTATGCTAATAGTTTTCCTAATATTGAAAAAGCCCTGTTACAAATCCAATTTGGTTATTATGCATCATCCTGGGGATGATTTTCTGTAATCTCTTTGTTAATATTTTATTTAAGATTTTTGCATCAATATTCTTTAGGGAGATTGATCTGTAATTTTCTTTCTTTGTTTTCATCCTACCCGGTTTAGGTATCAGTACCATGTCTGTGTCATAAAAGAAATTTGGTAGGAGTCCTTCATTTCCTATTTTTTTTTTCAAATAGTTTATATAGTATTGGAATTAATTGTTCTTTCAATGTTTGGTAGAATTTACATGTAAATGCATTATGGGGGAGCTGATGGGGTGAAGGAGGGGAAAATAGCAACAAAAGGTTATGCAATTATCAATGCTGAAAAATTACCCAGGAATATAACTTTTAATAAAAAAAATTATAATTAAAAAAAAGAAAAACAGAATTTACATGTAAATCCATGTGGTCCTCAGGATTATTTTTCTTAGGGAGTTGAATAAAAACCTGTCTTTTTCTTTTTCTTTTTCAAAAATGAGACTATTTAAGCAATTTACTTCCTCCACCGTTAATCTGGAAATTTATATTTTTTGTATGTATTCCTCCATTTTACATAGGTTATCAAATTTACTGGCATAAATTTGGGCAAAGTAACTCTTAATCATTGCTGTAATTTTTTCTTCATTAGTGGAAAGTTCTCTCTTTTCATTTTTAATACTAATGATTTAATTTTCCTCTTTCCTTTTTCTAATAAAATTTACCAAAGGTCTATCTATTTTACTGTGGTTTTTTAATATAAAACTAACTCATAGTTTTATCTATTAAGTCAATAGTGTTTTTACTTTCAATTTTATTAATCTCTCCTTTTATTTTTAGAATTTCAAGTTTGGGGTGAGAAGACTTCTGTCCAAGATTGCAGAGAAGACACACACAGCTACTTAAGCTCCATCTTTTCTCTCAGAATAATTTATTTCATGACAAGCCTCGGAATTAGTGCTTGACTGAAAAAAAAAAAAAAAACACAAGAAGATATCCTTAAAATTTGCCAGAAAAGGTCTGTTTTTGCTCTTGGATGGGGATGGTTAGATTGGGCACAAACTAAAGGCAGACAGCAGCAACACAGCAGAAAGAGTGAGGCATGCAGCTCACACCTGAGCAGTCTATAGATGGGTCGGGTGTGATCTCAGCTGTTTCTGCAGAGAGAGCTTTACAACAGTATTAGCTACTTTGTCCTGGCAGCAAGCCAAGTAGACAAACAGAGAAGCTAAAAACACAGAGGATAAAGACTATAACACTGAAAAGCTAGGGTCTCTTAGAACCTGCCCACACCCACCCACAGTGTCTCAGCATACTCTCAGAGGCTTAGAGTCTCAGAGCACAGAAGCAGCCCAGCCATTGCTGTCCTGCTAATGCCTCTCTGCTGCCCCCTGCAGTCTCTAGAGGAAGCTTGGTAAAAGCATGCAGCACCTCCCCTTCAAAAAAAAAGCTGACTGCATTTGTTTTTCTTGCTACTTTATTTTCTTTGATCCTTCTTTGACAAAAAGAGCAAAACATTAAAACAAATTCTAACTATTGATAGCTTCTATATGGATAGAGAGCAGACTTTAAATGCTGAGGAGACTAAAAACAGACTGTCTCCAGATGAATCCCCAAAGGAGGATATGATCTGATCCTCAACACACAAGATTCTCATAGAAGAAGTTTAAAAGGCTCTCATAACAGAGATAGAAGAAAAATGGGAAAAAGAAAGGGAAGATTGGCAAGAGAGTCTGATTAAGTCATCCCACTCATTTAAAGATAGAGTGGATAAAGAAATCAAATCCCTGAAAAACAGAATTAGTGAGTTGCAAAAAGAAAATAGCTCTTTAAAAAATAAAATTGGCTAAATAGAAAAAAAATCCATAGAACAAAACAACTCACTTAAAAACTCAATTGGAGAATTAGAAAAATATATAAAAAAGTGAGTGAAGAAAATAACTCATTAAAAATCAGAATTGAACAAATGGAAATGAATGACTCAAGGAGACAACAAGAATCAGTCAAATAAAACCATAAAAAGAGACAATGGAAAAACAATGTCAAATACCTTCTTGGGAAAACAACAGAACCAAAAAAGAGATCCAGGAGAGATAATCTGAGAATTATTGGATGTCCTGAAAAATATGATGAAAAAAAGAGCCTGAACACTATTTTCCAGGAAATTATCAAAGACAACTGCTCAGATGTTATAGAAACAGAGGGTAAAATAGACATTGAAAAAATTCATCGATCACCTAGTGAAAGGAACCTTAAAATCAAAACTCCGAGAAATATAGTGGCCAAATTCCACAACTATCAGACAAAGGAAAAAATACTGCAAGCTGCTAGAAAAAAAAAAATCAATTCAAATATAAAGGAGCCACAATAAGGATTACTTAGAATCTAGCAGCATCCACATTAAAAGATCAAAGGGCCTGGAATATGATATTCCAAAAGGCTAAGGAACTTGGTATGCAACCAAAAATAACTTACCCAGCCAGAATGAGCATCTTTTTTTTCCAGGGAAGAAGATGGACATTCAACAAAATAAGTGAATTTCATCTATTTTTGATGAAAAAAAAAAACAGATCTAAACAAAAAGTTTGATCTACATATATAGAACTCAAGGGAAACCTAAAAAGGTAAAAACAAATCTTAGGAACTATGTTTCTGCTATAAAGATATAGAGAGAACACATGTATACTTTGTTCTAGAAACTAGAGGTGGAAAGGAAATTATACCTTGAAAAGGATGAAGTGGAGGGTACTACATTTCACAAAAATGCAAAAAAATACCTATTGTATCTGAGAGAAAGGATGGAGGGGCATGAACATAGTGTGTATCTTACTGCTATCAGAATTGGCTTAAAGAAAAAATGTTAGACACATTTGATTTATGATGAAATTTCTCCCACCTCATTGAAAAGTGAGAGGGGAAAAGTGAAAAGGGAAGGATTAAGCTAAGTGGAAGGTTATCCATAAACTGTGAAGAAAAGGATTAAGATAGGAGGAGGAACTCTGAAGTAAGGGAGGAATACTAAAAAGAGAGGGTTTTGAAAAGCAAGAGGTGCTTACACATTTAATACTGGGGAGGGGGGTAAGGAGGAAGGAAAGGAGAAAAGCATAAGCAGGGGTTAACAAGATGTCAAGTAATACAGAATTGGTAATTTTAACCACAAATATGAATGGGGTAAACTCCCCCATAAATAGGAAGAAGTTAGTGGACTGGACTAAAAGCCAGAATCCTACAATATGTTGTTTACAAGAAACACACTTGAAACAGGGCGATACATAAAGAGTAAAAGTAAAAGGTTGGAGCAGAACTTACTATGCTTCAGGTGAAATCAGAAAAGCAGGGGTAGCCATCCTGATCTCACATCAAGCAAAAGTAAAATTTGATCTAATTAAAAGAGATAAGGAAGGGCACTATATATTGCTAAAGGATAGCATAAATAATGAAACAATATCAATATTAAACATATATGCACCAAGTGGTGTAGCATCTAAATTCTTTTTTTTTATAATTATTGTAGCATTTTATTTACAGGATATATGTATGGGTAATTTTTCAGCATTAACAATTGCAAAACCTTTTGTTCCAACTTTTCCCCTCCTTCCCTCCACCCCTTCCCCCAGATGGCAGGTTAACCAATACATGTTAAATATGTTAAAGTATAATTTAAATACAATAAATACATGCCCAAACAGTTATTTTGCTATACAAAAACTATCAGATTTTGAAATAGTATACAATTAGCCCCAGGGTGGCAGGTAGAACAATAATACATCTTAAATAAATTAAAGTATATATATATATATACACAAAATAACTGTATGTATATGTATATATGTATGTATATATGCATATATACATATACATTCATATGCATACAGTTATTTTGCTGCACATGAAAAATCAGACTTAGAAATAAGTTTAAAATAATCTGAAAAGGAGATAAAAAATGCAAGCAGACAACAGAAAGAGTAGAAACGCTATGTTGTGGTTCACACTCATTTTCCATCGTTCTTTCACTGGGATGTAACTGTTTTTTTTCATTAGTGTACAAGTGGAATTGATTTGTTTCATCTCATTTTTGAGGAGAGCCACATCCATCAAAATTGATCATCATATAATATTGTTGTTGAAGTGTATCCTGCTGGTGGATGAATACAGAGAGGCTTGGAGAGACTTACATGAACTGATGCTGAGTGAAATAAGCAAAACCAGGAGATCATTATACACTTCAACAACAATACAGTATGGAGATGTATTCTGATGGAAATGGATATCTTTGACAAAGAGTAGATCTAATTCAGTTCCAATTGATCAATGATGGACAGAATCAGCTATACCCAGAGAAGGAACCCTGGGAAATGAATGTAAACTTTTTGCATTTTTGTTTTTCCTCCCAGGTTATTTTTATCTTCTGAATCCAATTCTTCCTGTACAACAAGAAAACTGTTGGGTTCTGCACACATACATTGTATCTAGGATATACTATAACATATTTAACATGTATAAGTTTGCTTGCCATGTAGGTGAGGGGGTGGAGTGAGGGAAGGGAAAAATCAGAACTGAAGTGAGCGCAAGGGATAAGGTAAAAAATTACCCATGCATATGTACTGTCAATAAAAATTTATAACTATTTTTTTAAAAAAACAAAATTATCCTGCTGGTCATTTCTTACAGAACAATAATATTCAAGAACATTCATATACCACAATTTATTCAGTCATTATCCAGTCAGTGGGCATCCATTCAATTTCCAGTTTCTAGCAAATACAAAAAGGGCTGCCACAAACATTCTTGCACATACAGTTCCCTTTCCCTTCTTTAAGATCTCTTTGGTATGTAAACTCAGTAATAACACTGCTGGATCAAAGGGTATGTATAGTTTAATAACTTTTTGAGCATAATTTCAAATTGCTCTCCAGAATGGTCGGATCCATTCAAAACTCCATCAACAATGCATGTGTCCCAGTTTTCCGACATCCCCTCCAATATACGTCATTATCTTTTCCTGTCATTTTAGCCAATCTGACAGGGTGTAGTGGTATCTCAGAGTTATCTAAATTTGCATTTCTCTGATCAATAGTGATTTGGAACATCCTCTCATTTGAATAGAAATAGTTTCAATTTCATCATCTGAGATTTTCTGTTCATAACCTTTGACCATTTATCAATTGGAGAATGTGGCTTGATTTCTTAATAGTCTATTCTCTATATATTTTGGAAATGAGGCCTTTATCAGAATCTTTGAATGTAAAAAAAATTGTTTTCACACTTTATTGCTTCCCTTCTAATCTTGTGAGTATTAATTTTGTTTCTACAAAATCTTTTTAATTTGATATAATCAAAATTTTCTATTTTATTTTCAATAATGAACTCTAGTTTATCTCTGGTCACAAACTCATTCCTCCTTCACAGGTCTGAGAGGTAAACTATGCTTTGTTCTTCTAACTTATTTATCTCATTTTTTATGCCTAGATCATGAACCCATTTTGGCATTATCTTTGTGTACACTGTTAAGTGTCAATGTCTAGTTTCTGTCATGCTAATTTCTAATTTTCTCAGCAGTTTTTGTCAAACAGTAAATTCTTATCCCAAAAGTTGGGGTCTTTGGGTTTGTCAAATACTAGATTATTATAGTTATTGACTATTTTGTCCTGTGAACCTAACCTATTCCATTGATCAGCTAGTTTATTTCTTAGCCAATACCAAATGGTTTTGGTGAATGCAGCTATATAATATATTTTTAGATCTTTGTTTTCATTAGTTTCCTTGAAAGTGTTGAACTTTTGTTCTTCCAGATGAATTTTATTGTTATTTTTCTAGGTCATTAAAATAATTTTGGGGAGTCTGATTGGTATAACACTAAATAAATTAATTTAGGTAGTATTGTGATCTTGGTTATATTTGCTTGACCTATCCAAGAGCACTTAATAGTTTTCCAGTTGGTTAAATCTGACATTATTTGTGTGGAAAATATTTTGCAGTTTTGCTGATATAGTTCCTGACTTTCCCTTGGCAGACAGATTTCCAAATATTTTATACTATCAACAGTTATTTTAAATGGCATTTCTTTTTGTATTTCTTGCTGTTGGATTTTGTTAGTGATATGCCAAAATGTTGAACATTTATGTGGATTTATTTTGTGATGCAACTTTGCTAAAGTGGTGGCTTATTTTTTTTTAAATTATAGGTTTTCATTGACTGTACATATGCATATACAATATTGACCTTTGCACTCACTTCTATTCCAATTTTTCCCTTCCTTCCCTCCACTCCCTCCCCTAGATAGCAGGGCAGTTTTATATATGTTAAACATGTTAAAGTGTATCTTCGATATAATATATGTGTGTGTGGATCCATACAGTTCTCTTGTTGCACAAGAAAAAAATGGATTTTGAAGATAAAAATAACCCGGGAAAAAAAACAAAATTGCAAATAGACCACATTCATTTCCCAGTGTTCCTTCTCTGGGTGTAGCTGATTCTGTACATCATTGATCAATGGGAACTTAATTGGATCTTCTCTTTGTCGAGAGTAGCTGCTTCCATCAGAATACATCCTCTTACAGTATTGTTGTTGAAGTGTATAATGATGTCTTGGTTCTGCTCATTTCACTTAGCATCAGTTCATGTAAGTCTCCCCAAGCCTCTCTGTCTTCTTCCTGTTGGTCATTTCTTACAGAACAATAATATTCTAAATATTCATATACCACAATTTACCCAACCATTCTCCAATTGCTGGGCATCCATTCAATTACCAGTTTCTAGCCACTACAAAAAGGGCTGCCACAAATATTTTGGCACATAGAGATCCCTTTCCCTTCTTTAATATCTCTTTTAGATATAAGCCCAGTAATAACACTACTAAAAAAAAGGCCATGCACAGTTTAACAATTTTTTTAGCATAATTCCAAATTGCTCTACAGAATGATTGAATCTGTTCACAACTCCATCAACAATGCATCAGTGTCCCAGTTTTCCCACATCCCCTCCAACATTTGTCATTATCTTTTCCTATCATTTTAGCCAATCTGACAGGTGTGCAGTGGTATCTTAGAATTATCTAAATTTGCATTTCTCTGATAAATACTGATTTGGAACATCCTATCATATAAGTAGAAATAGTTTTACTTTCATCATCTGAAAATTGTCTGTTCATGTCCTTTGACCATTTATTAATTGGAGAATGGCTTGCTTTCTTGTACATTAAAGTTAATTCTCTATATATTTTGGAAATGAGACCTTTATCAGATTCTTTAACTGTAAAAAATGTTTTTCCAGTTTATTGCTTCCCTTCTAATCTTGTTTGCATTAGTTTTGTTTGTACAAAGGCTTTTTAATTTGATATAAACAAATTTTTCTATTTTGTGATCAATAATGATCTCTAGTTCATCTTTGACCACAAATTCCTTTCTCCTAAACAAGTCTGAGAGGTAAATTATTTTATGTTCCTCTATTTTTTTTATAATCTCGTCCTTTATGCCTAAATCATGAACCCATTTTCATCTTATCTTGGTGAACTTATCTTAGTAAGTGTGGGTCCATGCCTAGTTCTGTCATACTAATTTCCAGTTTTCCCAGCAGTTTTTGTCAAATAGTGAATTTTTACCCCAAAAGTTGGGATCTTTTGGTTTGTCAAACACTACATTTCTATAGTTATTTTATCCTGTTACCCTAACCTATTCCAATGATCAACTAGTCTATTTCTTAGCCAATACCAAATGGTTTTGGTGATTGCTGCTTTATAATACAGTTTTAGATCAGGTACAGTAGGTCACCTTCATTTGATTTTTTTATTAGTTCCCTTGAAATTCCTGACCTTTTGTTCTTCATATGAATTTTGCTGTTATTTTTTCTAGGTCAATAAAATAGTTTCTTGGGATTCTGTTTGGGATATAAATAAATAAATAGAGTAGTTTATGTAGTATTGTCATCTTTAAAATTCGCTCAGCCAAACCAAGAGCAGTTAATGTTTTTTCCAATTGTTAAGATCTGACTTGATTTGTGTGGAAAGTGTTTTGTAATTTTGTTTATATAATTCCTGACTTTCCTTTTTTCCCAAATATTTTATGCTATTGACAGTTATTTTGAATGGAATTCCTTTTTGTATCTCTTGTTGTTGGCTTTTCTTGGTGATATAAAAAATGCTGAGGATTTATATGGATTTATTTTGCATTCTGAAATTTTGCTAAAGTTGTGTATTGTTTCTAATAGTTTTTTAGTAGTATCTCTGGGGTTCTCAAAGTATACCATTGGTTCTTCTGCAAAGAAAGATAATTTTATTTCCTCATTACTTACATGAATTCCTTTAATCTTTTTCTCAATTCTTATTGCTTAAGCTAGCATTTCTAATAGAATATTGAATAATAATGGTGATAGTGGGCAACCTTATTTCACTCCTGACCTGAATTATTGCTCTAATTTCCTCTTTATTGGAGGAAAGCTCTGCTTTTTCATTTTTAAGACTAACAATTTGATTTTCTGCTTTCCTTTTTCTAATCAAATTTACCAAACATTAACCTTTTTTTTCCCACAAAACCAACTTAGTATTCCAGTAGTTTTTTTTTTTTCTTTCAATTTTATTAATTTCTACTTTTAATTTTAGAATTTCAAGGTTAGTATTTGATTAGAAGGTTTAAATTTGCTCTTTTTCTAGCTTTTTAAGTTGCAAGCCCAATTCATTGATCTTCTATTTTGCTATGTTATTCAAGTAAGCCTCTAATGATATAAAATTTCCCATCATTACTACTTTGGCTGTATCCCACAAATTTTGGTATGTTGGGTCATTGTTGTCATTCTCTTGGGTGAAAATATTCATTTTGTTTGTGATTTGCTGTTTCAACCATTTATTCTTTAGGATGGGATTATTTAGTTTCCAATTACTTTTTGATCTATTTACCCCTAACTTTTTGTTGAATGTAGTTTTTATTACATCATGATCTGAAAAGAAAGCATTTACTATATATGCCTTACTGCATTTAATTTTGAGATCTTTATGTCCCATGTATGGTCAATCTTTGTATAGTTTCCATGAACTGCTTAGAAGAAAATGTATTCCTTTCTGTCTCTATTCAGTTTTCTCCAAAGATCTATCATACCTAACTTTTGTAATATTCTATTTACCTCTTTAACTTCTTTCTTATTTGTTTTGTGGTTTGATTTATCTAATTCTTAGAGTGCAAGGCTGAGATCTCCCACTATTATAGTTTTTTTCCTATCTATTTCTTCTTGCAACTCTCTTAACTTCTTCTTTAAGAATTCAGATGCTATAACTCTCGGTGCATATATGTTTAGTATTGATATTGCTTCATTGTCTATGCTACTTTTTAGCAAGCTATAGTTTCCTTGCTTATCTCTTTTAATTACATCAATTTTTGTTTTTGCTTGATCTGAGATAAGTATGGCTACCCTTGTTTTTTTTTTTTTTTAATTTACCTCTAGCATAATAGATTCTGCTCCAGCCTTTTTACATTTATTCTATCTGTGTCACCCTACTTCAAGTGTTTTTCCTGTAAACAACATATTATAGGATTCTGCCTTTTATTCCAGTCTGCTATCCGCTTCTATTTAGCCTACTCTTTCCTTTTTCATTTTCCTCTCCCATTTTTAATGAGGTGAGAGAAGTTTTTCTGTAAACCAAATATATCTAATATTTTCTCTTTGAGCCAAATCTGATGAAAGTAAGATTCTCACAATGTTCCTCTCCCTCCCTTAATTCCATCAGATATGACAGGTTTCCTTTGCCTCTTCATGAGATGTAATTTCTCTCTTTTTCCCTCTACTTTTCCCTTTTTATGATTAAGTCCCCCTTCCACTTCTACTTCCCTTTTTAAAATATTATAACAGTAACATCAAATTATACACGTGCTTCTTATGTATGCCTATAACAGAAATACAGTTTTCAAAAGTTCTTTTTATCTTTTTCTGCTTCTCTTGTGTCTTATATTTGGAGGTCAAAAAAAATTTTTTAGCTCTGTTTTTTTTTTTTTTTTCATTAGGAAAAAATGGAATTCACCTATTTCATTGAATATCCATCTTCTTTCCTGGAAGAAAATGCTCAGGTTAGCTGGGTAGTTTATTCTTGGCTGAATTCCAAGGTTTTTTGCCCTTAGGAATATCAGATTCCAGATACTTTGATCCTTTAATGTGGAAACTGCTAGATCCTGAGTGATCCTTACTGTGGCTCCTTGATTTTTGATTTTTTTTTTTCTGGCTGCTTGTAATAGATTTTTCTTAGTCTGATAATTCTGAAATTTAGCTACAATATTCCTTGGATTTTTTATTTTGGGGTGATCTATGAATTCTTTCAATGCCTATTTTACTTTTTGATTCTATTATATCTAGGCAGTTCTCTTTGAAGATTTCCTGAAAAATGGTGTCTAGGTTCTTTTTTTTTTTTCATCATAGTTTTCAGGGAACCCAAATAATCCTTAGATTGTCTCTCCTAGATCTATTTCCCAGGTCTGTTGTTTTTCTAAATAGATAACATTTTTTTCTATTTTTTTTCATTTCTTTTTAATTTTGCTTGACTGATTCTTGATGTCTCAATGAATCATTCATTTCCATTTATGCTGTTCTGATTTTTAATGAGTAATTTTCTTCATTAATTTCTTTTACTTCTTTTTCTATGTGTCCAATTGAGTTTATAAATGAGTTCTTTTACTCCATGGGATTTTCTTCCATTTCACTATTTTTAATGAGTTATTTTCTTTTTCCATTTCACAAATCCTACTTTCCTGGGAGTTCTTTATCTTTTCCAATTCATAAATTCTATTTTCCTGGGAATTCTTTACTTTTTCTAATTCACATTTCAGGAAGTTGTCTTCTTTTCCCACTTTATAAAATCTTTCTTTTAATGAGTTATATGCCTTTTCCATATTCTCTTGCAGAGCTTCTGTTCCCTTTCCCCATTTTTCTTTTAGCTCTCTTTTAAGGTCTTTTATAACTTCTTCCAGGGGAGCCTTGTGTGATGGGGACTGAGTTATATCCCCCTTTGTTGTTGTTGTTGTTGTTATTGTTGTTGTTTTTGGAGACTGTCTGTTATTAGTCTGCTCAGGGCTGGAAATCTGCTCTCTGTATAAAAGCTATCTATAGTTAGAGCTGGCTTTCTTTTTTACTCATTTTTTAAAAGCCCTTGGGGTCTGCCTTCAAGGCAAGAAGGTTCCCAGCTGCCTCTACAAAACAGGGACAGATGGATAGTATCTGTCCTGCTACGGGGCTGGGAAGAGTTGACTTGCTGCAGACTCCTGCTCTGGGCATAACCCCAGTGTGTAGAAGTGTGCTTGCTCTGCACAGAACCTCCATGTTATGAAAAAGGGTTGTGCAGCTGTGCTGAGGTCATGCTGAGTCACTCTCCATGTTGGATGAGTGGACAGGTCCTGTGAAACTCTGGTGTTTGGGGGTACACTTTACTTTTGGCATTTGAACTTCTCTGCTCATCTACTGATTTGCAACCAAAGCAGAGCAGCCAACCTGTGGTAGAGTCCTCCCTGAAAATTCTCTATCAAAGGAGACTGCACCCTACTCCCATTGAGCTCAGCATGCACTAACCCCCATGCTCTGCCTCCCTGCCTGCATTGGCCTCCTCCCACATGATCAAAACAGACATTTTTTGGTAATCTTCCCGACTATCTTCTGCTGTTAATTTGTTGTACTCCCAATATTTGTGGATCTACCACTAAAGCACAATTTCAAAGAATGAATTTAGTAATTAGTAGGGAGCATAGAAGGGTGTGTCCTCTCCATTATCTTGGCTCTGCTCCCTCTTGGTAAAAATTTCACTTGGTCACAGTGTATTATTTTGCTGATAAGTTGAGGCAATCTTTTTGCTAATATTTTATATAATTTTTTGTATCATTATTTATTAATAAGATTGAGCTGTAATTTTCTTTCTCTGTTTTGTCTCTTCCTGATTTGGCATCAGTACCATACTTGTGTCACAGGAGGAATTCGGCAAGACTCATTCTTATTGGAATTAATTGTTCTTTAAATATTTTTGTTGAATTCACTTATGAATCCATCTGGCCCAAGAGATTTTTTTGGAGGAAGTTCATTTAATGGCATGCTCAATTTCTTTCTCTAACATGGGACTATTTAAGTAATATTTTCTCTTCTGTTAAGCTAGACAATTTATTTTTTTTTTTGTACACATTCATCTATTTCAGTTAGATTGTCAAATTTGCTGTCATACAGTTGAGCAAAATTTCTCTTAATTATTGCTTCCGTTTCTTTTTTATTGGTGGTAAGTTCCCTTTTCCCATTTTTCATGCAGGTGGTTTTTAATTTTTTATTTCCTTTCTCTAAAGAAATTAACCAAAATTTTATTTATTTTGTTATTTTTTTTACATAAAACTGAGTCAGTTTTATTTATTTGTTGAACAGTTTTTTCAGTTTTAATTTTGTTAGTCTCTTCTTTCTGCTTCAGATTTTCTTATTTGATGTTTAATTGGGGGATTAAATTTGTTCTTTCTTAGTTTTTTTTTTTTTGTTTGTTTTGTTTTGTTTTGTTTTGTTTTTCAGTGACATATCCAATTCATTGACCTCCTCTCTCCCGATTTTTACATTTAGGTATTTGAAGATATAAAATTTCCTCTATGAACTGCTTTGACTATATCCCACAGGTTTTGGGATGCCATTTCACTATTGTCACTCTTGAATGAAATTATGGATTGCTTCTGTGATTTGTTGTTTGATCCAGTCATTTTAGAATGAGATTATTTAATTTCTAATTGTTTTTAGCCTAACTCTCCCTGGCCCTTTATTGAATATAATTTTTATTTCACTGTTGTCTGAAAAAGAAGCATTTATCATTTTTCCCTTTCTGTATTTGATATTCTTTGATTCAGCAGTGTTTCTACTGGGCTTATATCCCAAAGAGATCTTAAAGGAAGGAAAGGAATTCACATGGCAAAAATGTTTGTTACAACCCTTTTTGTATTGGCAAGAAACTGGAAAATGAATGGATGCTTAATTGGAGAATGGCTGAATAAATTATGGCATGCAAATATTATGGAATATAATTGTTCTATAAGAAAAGACCAGCAGGATAATTTCAGAGATGCTTGGAGAGATTTACATGAACTCATGCTAAGTGAAATGAGTAGAACCCTACATCATTATATATAGCAAGAAGAAGACTATACAATGATCAATTTAGACTGATTTGGCTCTCTTCAACAAAGAGATGTTTCAAATAATTTCCAGTTTTTCAGTGATGAAAATAGCCATCTTCATCCAGAAAGAAAGCACCTTGGGAACTGAGTGTGGACCACAACATAGCATTTTCATTCTTTCCGTTGTTTGCTTGCATTTTGTTTTCTTTCTTAGCTTTTTTTCCCTTCTTGATATGATTTTTCTGGTGTAGCAAGTTAACTGTATAAATGTGTATACATATATTGGATTTAATATATATTTAACATGTATTGGACTACCTGCCAACTAGGGAAAGGAGGGGATAATTTGGAATGGAAGGTTTTGCAAGGGTCATTGTTGAAAAATTACCCGTGCATATGTTTTGTAAATAAAAAGCTTTAATAAAAATAAAGTTATTTGGGTGTATATTGGGGAGAATTCAGTTGACTTTCTGCCTTTACCCAGTCATCTTGGTTCTGCTTTCCAAATTCTACTACTTTTTAAGGCATTGTCCCTTCATTCAGCTTTTTAATCTTTTTGTCCATTTGTTCAATTCTATTGTAAGGCATTTTTTTTCTATTCTGGATTTTTGTTTCTTTTATGATTTGTTTTATTCTCTTTTGTTGTTGTTGTTTTTGTTGTCTGTTTTGTTGTTTTACAGTCTTATTTTCTTTAGCATTTTTGAACTTTATTTACCAAGATTGTATCCCCCCTTTCATGAATTTCTTGTTCACTGTAATTTTTCCTTTCTCTCTCTTACTTGAATTTCAACATTATTTTTGAGGTCTTCCATGGCCTAAGACCAACTCACATTTTTCTGTGATGCTTTGGATGTGGCAAGTTTAATTTGATTTTGTTTTCTTATGACTTCTCTTTTAATTCGATTTATTTTCACTTTTGCTTTATCTGAGATCAGAATTGCTACCTCTGCTTTTTTTTTTCTTCATCTGAAGGATAATAAATTCTCTTCAAGTTTTTTTTTTTTTTTTTTTTTTTTTACCTTTTCACTGTATATATCTTTCAGGCTTAAATATATTTCTTGTAAACAACATATTCTAAAATTTCCATGCTTCTGTTTTCAGAGCTAATTTTATGTGTCTATAAGTTTTCAGTTCTTCCAAGGTGTCTTTATTATTCTCTTGGCCTGTGCTCCAGTCTTTGAATAACTAAAAGACCTTTTTTCTGCCATGGAACTGGAACCAGAATTCCCACTACTCTGCTGTCATAAGCTATGCTCCTTCTCTCCCTGTGATCTTGATGCAGATTTAAGTATTTGCAATGCAACATAACCCTGTTCCCAAAGTAAGCCAAGTAGTCTTATAAATTTCTAATTACTTGACCTCTTTATCACCAGTGGGTTGAGAGTATTGTAAACAGGCACTGCTACTGCTAATTCAATTGCCCTCAGGGCTTACTCCTGGGGTTCTAGTTTGCTGTGCTCCCACCTTTGCTCCACTTTAATACAGGTGCATTACACCTTTCCTACTAATCTTTTAATGTATCATGAGTTAGTCAGCTTTTTCTCCAGATTGTTTTGTGAGCTTTCACTCCAAGTTTATTTTTGAGATTTTCATTAAAGTCTTTGAAGGGAAAATTTGGAAAATCTCAGGAAGGTCCCTGTATTTTCTCCACAATTTGAACTTTGCCCAGCCATTTACATCTTGTCCTTTTTTCCTTCCTTTAATTTTAAAGCAAGATAAATTAAATTATAGAATTATATAAATGATGATTAGTATCTCTTCTTCTTTCCCAAAATTAATTGTATCTTTCTATTTTATCATTTTCAAACTAGTTTTCAGGTCTGCTCCTAGCTTATTTTCTAAAACAGCTAAAACTAACAAGAAAATATTTAAACGATATATCTTCAATAGGACTACTTCAAAATGTATATTATAAAGAAAATGTTAAAGACAGTAGTATTGGATAGTGAAGAAGAAGGAACTTTTGAACTATTTGACTGTAAAAAAAGAAGTGATTACGGAGGGAAGGATGAAACTGCATATTGTGCCATTTCTATTTGAAAGCTTAGGTACAGCAGAGCAAAGGAACATCTATTCCATATAGTTAGTAAAAGGTCATCTCTTCCTTTCATCAGTGCTGATTCTACAGAGCTATCTGCTTTTAACTCAGACTGAAAAGGGTACATCAAATTATCTGATTAAAGAGCTATAAAATCTAATCCTTATAAAACACTGAGGATTTAGATAAAGCAAGGACAGAGAGCATCAATGGACAAGTTAGAGCCAAAAAATTCAGAAAAGAAATTGCCACAAGAGGCTTAAGATGAGAAGCAAACTTTTCTTTTGAATTTAGGATATAAGGAGTGGAAGTAGAAATGCAAGGTAAAGACACCTAAAGAAAACCGTGATGCATGGGGTCACAAGTGCAAGTAGAAGAGATAGACTGACTTAAATGGGGATTTAAAGGTGAGAACACAGATACTTTCCTCAAAGGCCATTGGGAAGGTGGGGAGGAAAGGCTAAAGAGAAGGAAAATCACAGACAGACCTCAAGCTCACAACAATTTTATTTCCATGAAACTAAGCTTTACTGTGAAGATTTAATATTATATTCTATTCCCTTTATTTTTAAACCTTTGTACACATATATGTAAAAAACATATATATATATATATATATATATATATATGTAGCAAAACAGCACTTGTTTTATTCAGCAATATAAACAATATGTTTTAACTTATTTTTTCTATCTTAAAAATGCAGACATAGATTCAAATCCAGCCTCTAAAATATATAAGGAAATCACTTGATTATCAATGTTCTAGGCAATTTTCTAAAACTCTAAATTTCATGAGTCATAAATCTTAGTCAGTTTTTGCTTTTGGATTATTTTTAAAATCCTAATTATAAATATAAATAGTCTACAGAAACCATAAAGTCTATTGAAATCTAGCCCATTTGACAATAAAATATATTTTAAATGAGAAATGCTGTGTACCTTGTCAGACATGGTCAGTTAGTTTTGCATAACTCTTCTTTCTTAGAAGACTAGTTTAACAATAGTGATAATTGGTTGAGGTAGAAATGACTATAGTTTAACTAGTAATTAAACATTTGAAAATGCTAAAAAAAATGAAAAAAAAAATTATGAGGCAGTGTAATACAGTAAAAAGGGCACACTCCTTGATGCTGAAGTCTACTGTATAGTTTCTAGAATTTCTAGGCACATTATCTTTTATTCTATGTACCATAATGGACTTAGGATAAAACAGTTACAGTTTTGTCAAAACAGTCTTTTTTTTCCTCTGTCAACAATGCTAGATTTTTAAATTTTCCATTTCTATTGAAAAGAGTAAAATATTTTATTTTTCTTTTTAGAAAATTCTGAGTAAGAATACAAAATTATGAAGATAGTCACATCTCCATACTTATAGTTAAGTTACTTTTATAGTGAACTATTCTATTTTTTTTTTTTTTTTTACATTCTCCAAACTTTTTTTATTAGGAGGAAGGGATTTTATTTTATTTTTTTTAATTTTTATTTTTTATTTAATGATTACTTTATATTGACAACATTATCCCTTGCACTCGTTTCTTTTCCGATTTTTTCCCCCTCCCTCCCTCCACCCCCTCCCCTAGATGGCAAGCAGTCCTTTATATGTTGGATATGTTGTGGTATATCCTAGATACAATATATGTTTGCAGAACCGAACAGTTCTCTTGTTGCATAGGGAGAACTGGATTCAGAAGGTATAAATAACCCGGGAAGAAAAACAAAAATGCAGATAGTTCACATTTGTTTCCCAGTGTTCGTTCTTTGGGTGTAGCTGCTTTTGTCCATCATTTATCAATTGAAACTTAGTTAGGTCTCTTTGTCAAAGAAATCCACTTCCATCAAAATATGTCCTCATACAATATCGTTGTCGAAGTGTATAATGATCTCCTGGTTCTGCTCATTTCACTTAGCATCAGTTCATGTAAGTCTCTCCAAGCCTCTCTGTATTCATCCTGCTGGTCATTTCTTACAGAACAATAATATTCCATAACATTCATATACCACAATTTACCCAGCCATTCTCCAATTGATGGACATCCATTCATTTTCCAGTTTCTAGCCACTACAAATAGGGCTGCTACAAACATTTTGGCACATACAGGTCCCTTTCCCTTCTTTAGTATTTCTTTGGGATATAAGCCCAATAGAAACACTGCTGGATCAAAGGGTATGCACAATTTGATAATTTTTTGGGCATAATTCCAGATTGCACTCCAGAATGGTTGGATTTGTTCACAACTCCACCAACAATGCATTAGTGTCCCAGTTTTCCCGCATCCCCTCCAACATTCATCATTATTTTTTCCTGTCATCTTAGCCAATCTGACAGGTGTGTAGTGGTATCTCAGAGTTGTCTTAATTTGCATTTCTCTGATCAATAATGATTTGGAACACTCTTTCATATGAGTGGTAATAGTTTCAATTTCATCCTCTGAAAATTGTCTGTTCATATCCTTTGACCATTTATCAATTGGAGAATGGCTTGATTTCTTATAAATTTGAGTCAGTTCTCTATATATTTTAGAAATGAGGCCTTTATCAGAACCTTTAACTGTGAAGATGTTTTCCCAGTTTGTTGCTTCCCTTCTAATCTTGTTTGCATTAGTTTTGTTTGTACAAAGGCTTTTTAATTTGATGTAATCAAAATTTTCTATTTTGTGATCAGTAATGGTCTCTAGTTCATCTTTGGTCACAAATTTCTTTCTCCTCCACAAGTCTGAGAGATAAACTATTCTATGTTCCTCTAATTTATTTATAATCTCGTTCTTTATGCCTAGGTCATGGACCCATTTTGATCTTATCTTGGTATATGGTGTTAAGTGTGGGTCCATATTCTATTATTTCTTGAGAAGCTGAAATTTATTAAGAGCAATTAAGTCATGTTATATCAATTGTAGGAGAAATTTGAATAAGACTATAGCTAACCATAGCATAGCTGTGGAGCCTAACTAGAAAATGAATATATTTCCCCCAACATAATATTGAACAGATTACCTTTGTTTATTATTATGATAATATTAGCATCAGAAAAAAATTGAGCCAAAAATGCTTTTCTTCCTAATAAAATTGTAGGAAAGCATGAATGTTATTGTAACATTAGGAGCAACAACCAAGAACAGACAATAGTTAGAAGATATAATTTTATTTTAAAAATATCTTCTTTTTTTTCTGAAAAAGCCATTACTAAGATTTCTTTTCACATTTTTTTACATTTTTATTTTTCACAATTACATGGAGAAGCAACTTTTTTGTTGTTATATATGCACATTCACTTTTTTTACACATTTACTTATAAATCATTTTGGGAGAGAAAATTCAGAACAAAGGAGAAAAACTAAGAGAGAAAAAAAAAACAGAAGAAAAAGAGGAAAATGTGACTATTACATGTATTGATTTACATTGTCTCCACAGTTCTTTCTCTGGATGTGGATTGCGATTTCCATTCAAAGTTTATTGGAATTACCTTGGGTCACTAAAACACTGAGAAGATGCAAGTTCATCATAGTTGATCATTGCACAGACTTATTTTTGCTTTATACATTGGTTTCCTCTTTCTGCTCATTTTGCTCAGCATCAGTTTGTTTAAATCTTTCCAGGTATTTCTAAAATCAGCATGTTTATCATTTTTAGAAAACAATATCATTCCATTACTTTCATATTCCATAACTTATTCAGCCAGTCCCCAAATGATGAGCATCTACTCCTTTCTCAAGGTTTTTTTTTTTTGTTTTTTTGTTTGTTTTGTGTGTTTTTTTTTTTTTTACATTACAAAAAAGACTGCTAAAAATAATTTCACAAATGTGGATTCTTTTCCCTTTTTTAAAATTTCTTTGGGGTACAGAACAAGTAGTGTTATCTCTGAATAAAAGGGTATATAGAGTTTTATAGACCTTTGGGCATGGTTGCAAATTGGTCTCCAGAACAATGTATCAATAGCCAAGTTTTCCCAAATCCACTCCAACATTTTGTATCTTTTTTTCTTGTCATACTAGCTCATCTGAAAGATGTGAAAGATAATTTCTGAGTTATTGCAATTTGCATTTCTCTAATCAATAGGGAATATTTTAGAGCATGTTTTCATATGACTATATTTCATCATCTGGAAATTGTTCATATTCTTTACCATTTATCAATTGAGAAATGAGTGGTATTCCTATAAATTTGACATTCTTCTTGATATATTTTAGAAAGTAGCCTTTTATCAGAAACACTGTCTGTACTGTTTTCCCCAGTTTTAACCCTTCTGATCTTGATTGTGTTGATTTTGCTTATGCAAAAATGTTTTATGTAATTTAATCAAAGTTGTCTATTTTGCATTGCATAATATTCTCTCCCTTCTCTAAAAATCTAATAGGTAAACTGATAGATAAACTATCCCTTGGTCTCTAAATTTTCTTATATTATTATTCTTTACAAATAAGCTTTATCAAATACTCATCTTTTTTATAATTTCTTTTTTAATTTTACTTTAATTTATTTTTATCAAAGCGTTTTATTTTCCAAAATATATGCATGGACAATTCTTTAACATTAACCCTTAAAAAACCTTGTTTTCTAATTTTCCCTTCCTTCCTTCATGCTCTCCCCTAGATGGCAAGTAGTCCAATATATGTTAAACATGGTAGAAATAAATGTTAAATCCAATATATGAATACATATTTATACAATTAGTGTGATGCACAAGAAAAATCAAATCAAACTAGTAGAAGAAGAAAATGAAAGCAACCAACAATGAAAAGATTGAAAATGCTATGTTGTGAACCACATTCATTTACCAGTCCCCTCTCTAGGTGTAGATAGCTCTCTTCATAACTGAACAATTGGAATTGGTTTGAATCATCTCCTTGTTGAAAATAGCCACGTCCATTAGAAATGATCATCATATTATCTTGTTGTTGCTATGTATAATAATCTCATGGATCTGCTCATTTCAGTTAGCATCAATTCATATAAGTCTCTTCAGCCCTCTCTGAAATCATTGTGTTGGTCATTTCTTACAGATCATTTCTTACAAATCATATACTCATCTTGACTTTATTTTGATATATGATGGGAGATGTAAATCTATGCTGAACTTCTGACATGTCATTTTCAAGTTTTCTCAGCATTTTTTTTAAGTAGTGAGTTCTTATCACAAAAGCTGCAGTTTGGGGTCAAATAAAATACTAGATTATTATAATTATTGATTATTGCATCATCTGTATCTAATCTATTCCATTGGTCCACCACTCTATTTCTGCTCATTACCACATGGTTTTGATTACCACTGTTTTACAATATAGTTTAAGGTCTGGTTCTGCTAGTTCTTTATATTTCTTTTTCATTAATGCTTTTGATATTCTTGACCTTTTGCTCAGATGAATTTTATAATTAGTTTTCTAGCTCTATAAAATATTTTTGGGCAGTGATTATTATGATACTAAATAAGGAAACTATTTTAAGCAGAATTGTCATGCTATGAAATTAGCTTGGCCTACCCATGGTCAATTAATTTTTTCCCAATTGTTTAGGTCTGACTTTAATTGTGTGAAAAGTATTTTGTAATTGTGTTCACATAGTTCCAGGTCTTTCTTTGCAGTTGTAAATATATCATTTTGTCTACAATTATTTTAAATAGAATTTCTCTTTCTATCTCTTTCTGGTGGGCTTCATTAGTAACATATAAAAATGCTGATGATTTCTGAATGAATATTTTATATCCTGCAACTTTGCTAAAGATGTTCATTGTTTCAAGTAAGTATTTGGATGATTGTGTAGGTTCTCTAAGTATACCATCATATCCTTTGCAAAGAGTGATAGTTGTATCTCCCCATTGCCTATTCTAATTCTTTTTAATTTCTTCATCTATTCTTATTGCTAGAGGAAACATTTTTACTGTAATGTTAAATAATAAAGGTGATAATGGGCATCCTTGTTTCACTCCTGATCTTTTAAAGAATGATTCTAACTTTTTCCTATTAAACATACTGATTATCATTTAAAGAAAAACTCCATTTATCCCTATTTCCTCAAGTGACTTTAATAGGAATAGGTGCTGCTCTTTATCAAATATTTTTTTCTGCATCTTTTAAAAATATATATAATCTGTAAGTTTTATTATTGGTCTCTTCAATTATGTCAATAGGGTTAGGGTTAGGGTTAGGGTCATAGTGTATTATCTTGTTAATAAGTTGCTGTAATCTCTTTGGTAATATTTTATTTAAACTTTTTGCATTAATATTCATTAGGGATATTGGTCTATAATTTTCTTTCTCTGTTTTGACTCTACCTGGTTTAGATACCACTACCATATTTGTGTCATAGAAATAATTTGATAGGCTTCTTTCTTTGCCTATTTTACATACTATTGGAATTAATTGCTTTTAAATATTTCGCAGAATTCACTTATAAATCCATCTAGCCCTGGAGATTTGTTCTTAGAGAGTTCCTTATTCAAATTATTTTTTAAATTGGGTTAAGTCATTTATTGCCTTTTCTATTAATCTAGGCAATTTACATTTTTGTAAATATTTATCCATTTTGATTAGATTGTCAGATTTCTTGGCATAGAGGGCTGGGCAAATTAGCTCTTAAATGTTTTTATTTCTTCTTCACTGGTGTTGTTCACCCTTTTCATTTTTGATGTTGATATTTTTTCTTTTTTTTTTTTTTGTCTTAATCAAATTAACCAAAAGTTTATCTTTGTTTTTTTAATGACTTTAATAGTTTTCTTACTTTCAGGTTTATTAATCTCTCCTTTGATTTTCAGAATTTCTAATCTGGTATTTAATTGGGATTTTTTGATTTGTTCTTTTTCTACCCTTTTTTAAATTGCATGACTAATTCATTGTTCTTTTCTTTCTCTATTTTATTCATATTGCTATCTAGAAATATAAAATTTCTCCTAAGAAATGCTTTGGATGTATTCAAATTTTTTTTTTCAATGTTGTCTCATTATTGCCTTTCTCTTGAATGATATTATTGATTGTTTCTATGATTTATTGTTCAATCCACTCATTCTTTAAAATTAGATTATTTAATTTCCTATTGATTTTTAGTCTATTTTCCCCTGGCCTTTTATTGAATGTAATTTTTATTGCATTATGACCTGAAAAGTTTGATTTACTCTTTCTGCCTTTCTTTACTTGATTGAGGGGGTTTTATGATTTAATACGTTGTCAATTTTTTTTTTGTAAGTACCATTTATTACAGGGGCAACTTGTATTTGATTCCTTGCTCCTAGGGAAAATTTAACAATCATCTCTCCTGAACTAAGTCCAATATATCAACAGTAAAGAGTGTTAGTGAGCATGCTAGTTATCATTTGACTCAAAAGACAGTGTCACAAAAGTTAAATTACAGGAAGAATTATTTTTTCCTCACCACTGTTCCAGTGGATAGAGCACCAGCCCTGAAGTCAGGAAAAGCTGAGTTCAAATCTGGCCTCAGACACTTAACACTTCCTAGCTATGTGACCCTGGGTAAGTCACTTAACCCCATTGCCTCAGGGAAAAAAAAAAAAAAAAAAAACAATTACCAAGGGAAGGAGTTCTTTTTTCATCTTCCTTCTTGAAAGTGGTGAGGAAAAAATAATTCTTGTTGATATATTGGACTTAGTTCAGGAGAGATGCTTGTTAAATTTTCCCTGTTGGAATTTACTTCAGGAATAGTGAACAATGTACATTTGAACTTGCTTGACTGTTTTACTTGTTGACTAGATTTAAGAATATAATGGAGCAGCTAGGTAGTGCAGTGGATAGTGCATCAGCCCTGAAGTCAGGAGAATCTGAGATTAAATCTGGTCTAAAAATCTTAACACTTCCTAGCTGTATGACCCTGGGCAAATCACTTAACCCCAAATGCCTCAGCAATAAATAAATTATATATGTGTGTGTGTGTGTGTGTGTGTGTGTGTGTGTGTGTGTATGTGTATCTCCTATCTCTATCCATATTTTTATATAAATATATGGATATATATGTGTATATCTGCTATCTCTTTATCCATTTGTTTATATAAATATATGGATATATATTTAATTATGCTATTAATTATAACACATTTAATATAATATATATGTGGGTATATAAAATTTCCCTTTTGCCATCCAATTTTTAAACATTTAAGAGACCACAACTTATCTTAACTCATTTAAGTGATCTATCAAACCGAATATGGATCTTAATGCTCTTTACCAATAGGCTTAACAACATCAAGGGAATGACTTCCTATTTTTTTGTTGCTGTTCAATCCCTTTAGTTGTGTTTGACTCATTGGGACACCATCTTGGGATATTCTTAGGAAATATAACAGTGCAGCTTATTATTTTCTTCTCTAGAACATTTGTACATAAGGAAAACTGGGGCAAATTGGTTTAAGTGATTTGCCCAGGGTCACTCAGTTAGTAAGTATATGAGGCATGACTTGAATTTACATCTTGCTGACTCCTGACCCATTGCTTTATCTACTCTGCCACCTAGGCAACATCATCATCTCTAATAAGAAATATATTAATCATGATGTTGAGAGCTAAAGTTTTTATTTTAGTACTTTAAGGTTTGTAGAAATATTATAAACATAATTTCCATTGATCCTCACAATAAGTCTATGACATAAGTGTCATTATTATTTCCACTTTACAGATTAGGAAAATGAAGATAAGAGAATTATATTATTTGCTATGGTCACATAGAAAATATCTAAAATAGAATCATTTTCAGGCTCCTCTATTATTTCCAACTTTGTATTTTTGATGTCACATTGTCATATAATAAAAGTCATCTTTAGAAAATTTTAATATTAAGCACAAAATCATTTTTATTCTCATCAAAATATTCTTTGTATAAGCCAATATTTCTAACAACTTAGAAATTAACTTAGAGCTTATTCTGAAGTTATCTTTGCAGAATTAGATTTCATTTGAAGTATATATTTTGTATGAATTTTTTGTGATGTAGATTTCATATAAAGTTTGTGTTATGTATGTGTTTTGGTGTTTTTACAAAAAGTAAAAAAAAAAGTGTCAATGAATTGCAACTATATTGAATGAATATCACCTTAAATAGGCTCTTGATATTATGTGGCATCTCCTTTGAGGCATGGTAAATATCAAAGAAGACATAAAACTTTTCAAAGTAAATACTGAGGACTTTAAAAGTAATACTTAATTCATGCCTACAAGTGCTAATTAGTGAGGCATTCTAAAGACAGATACATTATGGAATGATCTGACCATCAAGATACATTCTCTCTTTCTTTCTCTCTCTCTCTCTCTCTGTGTGTGTGTGTGTGTGTGTGTGTGTGTGTGTGTGTGTGTATGTGCATGCCTCTCTGTGTCTCTCTCTGTATTTTTCTCTCTGTGTGGGTCTCTCTGTCTCTGTCTCTCTGTCTCTCTCTCTTTGTCTCTCTCTCTTCATCTCTTATAATGCACTGCGGCTCAAGTTGATGCACTGAGGTCCCAAGCATGTGAGGCTAAATGGTAATTGGACCATACTCTATTAATATATATGCTTGGAGAAAGAATGACCCCCACCCACTCTTTGTGCAAGTCCTGATGTGTTGTATAGGAAATGATGTAGAGACGATTTTGGTGGACGGAGGTGGAGGGGCAGGAAAGAGAGGTGGAGAGAGACTGCTGGCTGGGTTCCTGTCATGGCTACTCACATTGCTAATCCCCCTTCCCCTCCACAGAGAATAAAGATCAAAGATTTTCACTTAACCCGAATTCCTGACTCTGGCTGATTTTAAAATACATGGTCATCACAGTCTCTTTCTTTTCAGTTCTCTCTTCATCTCTCTCTCTCTCTCTCTCTCTCTCTCTCTCTCTCTCTCTCTCTCTCTCTCTCCAACTGTCTCTCTCTCTTTCTCAGTGTCTCTCTGTTTCTGTCTCTCCATCTGTCTCTGTTTCCCTCTGTCTCTGTGTGTGTGTGTGTGTCTGTCTGTCTCACTCTCTCCAATTCTCTCTTTTTCTCTCTGTCTTTCTGTCTCTCTCTCTGTCTCTGTCTCTGTTTTTCTCTCTTGCTGCCCCCTATAACACACATGTAAATATGTAAATGCATAGATGTATATATACATATATACCTGCGGTTATATTTATATACACACATAAACATATACTTATAGTTATATATGCATATATACATTCATATACATAGGGGCAGCATAAAAGTATTTTGTTTTTAAAATATTTTTTGGCTTTCTTGATTTAAATGTGGTTTTGATTTTCCTTACTGGATGAGAACATTTGTTTTAAATTTCATTTTTCCTCATTTTTAACAACAAGTAAACTTCAAGAAACTCAGATGATGTACTTAAATATGGACAAAACTACTATGTTGTGTGTATAATTTCTCATGTAGGGACTTTTCAATAGTCATTTAATAGAATAGGATTACTAGTTCAAAAGGAATTACAGAGTATCCCAAATTTCCAAGGTCTTTTCATCTTAGAAAGGATCTTCTTTCATTTAAAATTTAGCTGAAGAGACAAGAATATGAAAAGACAGAAAATAAAAAAAATGACTGTGAGCTGTGCTCACCATTTCATTTTCTTCATATTTAGCTGATGATGAATAGGAAAGATAATTCCCTTGTGACAAAAAGAAAAAAAAAAAACAAAAACAAAAACAAATAGACCTCATAATGTGGCAGAGTGTGAAGTGATTCAGAACAAGATACTATCAGAAGAACCAAAAAATTAGATTGATGAAAACCCTAAAGTCTAATTTATAGCCACTTGTCATTTTTTTGCTGACCATTTATTTCACTTTGTATTTTTCCAATGATCAGTGGAAAGAACTATGAAGAGTGAGGATGGGAAAGGGAGAATGTTATATACATCTCTATCTTATTTAAATCTATTATTAAAATATATGGCTACTTCTATAATTTGTATGCAAATCTATAAATATATATCTATTAGGCTCTTCATGACACAGACAGATACAGAGAGAGACAGAAAGAGAGAAAGAGAGAGAGAGAAAGAGAGAGAGAGAGAGAGAGAGAGAGAGAGAGAGAGAGAGAGAGAAAGAGAAAGAGAGAGACAGAGACAGAAAGAGAGGGAGCCAGAGAAAGACAGAGATAGACACACATACACACACACACACACACACACACACACACACACACACACACACACACACACACACAGATTCCTTACTATAGACAGTGTTGATGACCAACTAAACACAGATAATTTGTTGAAGTTCTTTTAAAGAATCTCCACATTCTAAACAGGTTTAAACCTAGATACAGTAAGTAACTAGCTAACATATGGTCACCATCATGTGCTAATGGATCAACAAAGGACTCACATAATCATATGTAAATATATGTAAGAAATATGGTGACCTATTCAGAGACAGCTTGGAGTTATGAAAAAATGTAGTAAAAGACCTTCTTTTGAGCATTAACTTTTATAGAAAAATCTTTATGATCTTAGACAAGCCACTTAATTTCTCTAAGTATAAATATGTGTATATACACACATATGTATTCAACTATATTAAATTGGTGAAAAATATATCTTACCCATTACTCAGATAAAAGAGGAAAGAAAGAAATATGGGGGAAGAAGATAAGGTGAAATGGTGAAATGCAGATTGAGGGGGAGACAGTAGTCCAAAGCATGACAAACTTTTGAGACAGTAAAGGTAAAGAGACAGAGAGATGGGAAAAGAGGAGAAAGACAGAGAGACAGAGAGAGACAGAGAGACAGAGACAGAGAGAGGAAATGATAAACAGAGGAAAATTTTAAAAAAAATGAAAAGTCATGAAATGCAATCTTAACTATCATAACTGTGAATGTGAATGGATGAACTGAACCATAGATTTGATGTATATAACAGAACACATTAGAAATTAGAATTCAACTATGTTGTGTGAATGAGAAACATTTGAAATAGAAATATATATCCAGAGTTGAAATAAAGGGCATGGACACAGGTTGCGAAGCTTTAGCTGAAATAAGAAGGGTAGATGTGGTTATCATAGTCTCAGAATTAGACATTGAAAAAGATAATCAGGGAAACTACATTTTTCTAAGTTATCATAGTTAATGAAGTAATATCAAAGAATTTCTCAGCAAGTTCCTCTGAAAAAGGCCTCATTTCTAAAATATACTGACAACTGTGTTCAATTCATAAAATATAAGAGCCATTCCCCAAATGACAAATGGGCAAGGGATATAAACAGGCAATTTTCAAAAGAAATTAAAGTTATCTATAGTCATTTAAAATGTTCTAAATCACTATTTATCAGAGAATTGAAAATTCAAACAACTGAAAGATACCATCTCACATTTATCAGAAATAACAAATACCACAGAAAATGAAAGAATATAGGAGCATTGTTGAATTATTATTGGTGTAGTAAATGCCTCTAACCATTCTGAAGAACAATCTAAAATTAGGAGTAAAGGGTTATAAAAATTTATATATTGTAAAATCCAACAATACTGCTACCAGGTCTATACCCAAAAGAGATCAAAGAGAAAGTATGTATTATGTGTAAAGATATGTATAGCTGTTCTTTTTGTGATGGAAAAGTTGGAAATTGAAGGGAAAGGATAGTCATCAATCAGGGAATGACAAAAATTAGTTCTGGTATATTTGTTTTTTTTTATATTTTATTTTATTTTATAATAACTTTATATTGACAGAATCCATGGCAGGGTAATTTTTTTTACAACATTATCCCTTGCACTCGCTTCTGTTCCGATTTTTCCCATCCCTCCTTCCACCCCCTCCCCTAGATGGCAAGCATCCTATATATGTTAAATATGTTGCAAGTATATCCTAGATAAAATATATGTGTGCAGAACCGAGCAGTTCTCTTGTTGCACAGGGAGAATTGGATTCAGAAGGTAAAAACAACTTGGAAAGAAAAACAAAAATGCAAATAGTTCACATTTGTTTCCCAGTGTTCTTTCTTTGGGTATAGCTGCTTCTGTCCATCATTTATCAATTGAAACTGAGTCTTTGTCAAAGAAATCCACTTCCATTAGAATATATCCTCATACAATATCATTGTCGAAGTGTAAAGTGATCTCCTGGTTCTGCTCATTTCACTTAGCATCAGTCCATGTAAGTCTGATAGCTTTTTAGTAGAATCTCTGGTGTTCTCTAGGTATACCATCATATCATCTGCAAAGAGTGATAGTTTGTTTTCCTCATTGCCTACTCTAATTCCTTTAATATCTTTCTCAACTCTTATTGCCGAGGCTAGTGTTTCTAATACGATATTAAATAATAATGGTGATAGTGGGCAACCTTGCTTCACTCCAGATCTTACTGGGAAAAGTTCCAGTTTTTCCCCATTGCAGATGATGCTTACTGATGGTTTTAAATATATGCTCCTGACTATTTTAAGGAAAAGTCCATTTATTCCTATGATCTCAAGTGTTTTTATTAGGAATGGATGTTGGATTTTATCAAATGCTTTTTCTGCATCTATTGAGATGATCATATGGTTTTTGTTTGGTTGGTTATTGATATAGTCAATTATGCTAATAGCTTTCCTAATATTGAACCAGCCCTGCATTCCTAGTATAAATCCTACTTGGTCATAGTGTATTATCCTGAGGATGATTTTCTGTAATCTTTTTGCTAATATTTTATTTAAGATTTTAGCATCAATATTCATTAGGGAGATTAATCTATAATTTTCTTTCTCTGTTTTCAGGCTACCTGGTTTAGGTATCAGTACCATGTCTGTCTCATAAAAGGAGTTTGGTAGGACTCCTTCAATCCCTATTTTTTCAAATAGTTTATTTAGCATTGGAGTTAATTGTTCTTTAAATGTTTGGTAGAATTCACATGTAAATCCATCTGGTCCTGGGGATTTTTTCTTAGGGAGTTGGTTGATAGTTTGTTCTATTTCTTTTTTTCTGAGATGGGACTGTTTAGGATATTTACTTCTTTCTCTGTTAGTTTGGGCAAGCTATATTTTTATGGCAGAATACGTTTTTTCCTCTTGGCTGGCTGATCGCGCTGGACTCGAGAGGAACGACTCTGGTGCAGAGAACACTTTGACGGATTTCAGTGGAGCTACGCCAGAAGCCCTCTCTCCGCGGCAAGTTGGTGGCGGGGCTCCCCAGAAGGAGATAATAGAGACCTTCCATCTCTGTCTTGGTTGGAGGCAGAAGAAAGCAGAGGCAGAGGCTGAAGGACAGAACCTTTGGATTTGGAGACATCCAAAGGACTCTAAGCCTCTAAATCGGCTGTGCTTTGAGAAGAACAAACTCCAACATTTGAACTCTAACATTTGGCACCCGAACAGGGACCGACAAAATCCTGATTCCAGGGAAGGCACCCAGAGAGAACTTTTTATAATATTTTAAAGAAGAACAAGAACCCAACATTTGAACTCCCAACACATGTTAAATATATTAAAGTATAAATTAAATACAAAATAAGTATAGATGTGCAAATCGTTATTTTGCTGTACAAAAAGAATCTGACTCTGAAATATTGTACAATTAGCCTGTGAAAAAAGTCAAAAAGCAGGCGGGCAAAAGTATAGGAACTGGGAATTCATTGTAATGGTTCTTATTCATCTCCAAGAGTTCTTTTGCTGGGTGTAGCTGGTTCAGTTCATTACTGCTCCATTGGAACTGATTTGGTTCATCTCATTGCTGAAGATGGCCAGGTCCATCTGAACTGATCATGATATAGTATTGTTGTAGAAGTATATAATGATCTCCTGGTCCTTCTCATTTCACTCAGCATCAGTTCGGGTAGGTCTCTCCAGGCCTTTCTGAAATCAGCTGTTGGTCATTTCTTGCCCTACAATAATATTTATATACCACAATTTATTTAGCCATTCTCAAATTGATGGGTATCTATGCAGTTTCCAGTTTCTGGCCATTACAAAGAGTGCTGCCACAAACATTTTGGCACATACAAGTCCCTTTCCCTTCTGTAAGATCTCTTTGGGATCTAAGCCCAGTAGTTATACTGCTAGATAAAAGGGCATGCACAGTTTGCTAATTTTTTTAGCATAGTTCCAAATTGCTCTCCAGAATGGTTGGATGTATTCACAATTCTACCAACACTGTATTAGTGTGCCTGTTTTCCCACATCCCCTCCAACATTCCACATTATCTTTCCCTGTCATTCTAGCCAGTGTGACAGGTATGTAATGATATCTTAGAGTTGTCTTAATTTGCATTTCTCTGATCAATAATGACTTGGAGCATCTTTACATATGGCTAGAAATAGTTTCAATTTCTTCATCTGAGAATTGTCTATTCATATCCTTTGACCATTTATCAATTGGACAATGGCTTGATTTCTTATAACTTAGAGTCAATTCTATATATATTTTGAAAATGAGCCCTTTGTCAGAACTTTTGACTGTAAAAATGTTTTCCCAGTTTATTGCTTCCCTTCTAATCTTGTCTGCATTAGTTTTGATTGTACAAAAACTTTTCAATTTGATATAATAACAATTTTATATTTTGTGATCAGTAATGATCTCTAGTTCTTCTTTGGCCATAAATTCCTTCCTCTTCCACAAGTCTGAGAAGTAAACTATCCTATGTTCCTCTAATTTATTTATAATCTCATTCTTTATGTTTAGGTCATGAACCCATTTTGGTCTTAACTTGAAGTACAGTGTTCAGTGTGGGTTAATGCCTAGTTCCTGCCATACTAATTTCCAATTTTCCCAGCAATTTTTGTTAAACAGTGAGTTCTCATTCCAAAAGCTGGGGTCTTTGGGTTTGTCAAACACTAGAGTATTAAAGTTATTTACTGTTTTGTCCTTTGAACCTAACCTATTCCACTGATCCACTAATGTATTTCTTAGCCAATACAAAATGGTTTTGGTAATGTGTTGTGATCTAATTCAGATGGATCTGAATCGGTCCCTGTTCGGGCGCCAAAATGTGGTGAGCTTTTTCTTCTCAAAATGCAGCCAGGTGATAAAAGTTCAGATCTTTTATTATCCCAATATAGCCCGGTTAGCTTAGAGGCCTATCTCTCTGCTTGGTTCCAAGAGCTCTCTCCAAATGTCTTTAAATCCAAAGGTCTGGTCCTTCAGCCTCTGCCTCTGCTGTCTTCAGTCTCCAGCCAGCTCCAGTCTTCATGTCATTCCGGTGAAATCTCGACCTGTAGCGTCTTCCTCTCTCCCAAGAACACTTCTGCCACCAGCCAGCCAAGTGGAAAATATTCTGTCTTGCCTCGGAGCGAGGGCTTCTGGTGTAACTCTACTGAAATCTGACCAAGAGCTTCTGTCTGTTTCTTTTATCCAAGAGGGAGGAATTGTGGGATACGAGAGAGAGGGATTATGGGTTTTCTCCCATAGTGCTCTCTGGCCCAACGAGCTTCAAGGGAGGTGTGAACTCATTGAACTTAGTTCTACTTAGTACCTTGTTTCAGGTTCTGCCCAAAACATCTTCTTGTAAGATTAGATCAACTCTAATTAGTTAGCAGTTAGTAAGGATTCCAACAGTAATGGCTGCTTTATAATATGATTTTAGATCTGGTACAGCTAGGCCACCTTCATTTGATGTTTTTTCATTAATTCCTTTGAAATTTTTCCATATGAAGTTTGTTGTTATTTTTTCTAGGTCATTAAAATAGTTTGTTGGAGGTCTGATTGGTATAGCACTAAACAAATAGATTAGTTTAGGGAGTATTGTCATCTTTATTATATTTGCTCACCCTATCCAAGAGTATTTAATATTTTTCCAGTTGGTTAGATCAGAATTGATTTGTGTGGACAATGTTTTGAAGTTTTGCTCATATAGTTCCCTATTTTCCTTTGGCAGATAGATTCCCAAATATTTTATGCTATTGACAGTATTGACAATTTTAAATGCAGTTTCTCTTTTTATCTCTTGCTGTTGGATTTTGTTGGTGATGTATAAAAATGCTGAGAATTTATGTGGATATATTTTGTATCCTGCAGCTTTGCTAAAGTTATGAATTAGTTTTAATAGCCATGTGGTAAAATCTCTGGAGTTTTCTAAGTATACCATCATATCATCTTCAAATATTGATAATTTGTTTTCCTCATTATCTACTCTAATTCTGCTAATTTCTTTTTTATGTCTTATTGCTGAAGCTAGCATTTTTAATGCAATGTTGAATAGTAATTGTGATAATGGGCAATCTTGTTTCACTCCTGATTTTATTGGGAATGGTTCCAGTTTATCAGCATTACATATGATGCTTACAAATGGTTTTAAATAGATGTTGCTGATGATTTTATGGAAAAGTTCATTCATTCCTATAGTCTCTAGTATTTTTAATAGGAATGGGTGCTGGATTTTTATAAAATGCCTTTTCTGCATCTATTGAGATGATGATATGGTTTTTGTTAATTTGGTTATTAACATGGCCAATTATGTTGATAGTTTTCCTAATATTGAACCAGCCCTGCATTCCTCATATAAATCCTACTTGATCATGGTGTATTATCCTGAGAATGATTTTCTATATTCTTTTTGCTAATATCTTGTTTAATATTTTAGCATCAATATTCATTAGGGAGATTGGTCTACAGTTTTTTTTCTCTGTTTTCAGCCTACCTGGTTTAGGTATCAGTACCAAGTCTGTGTCATAAAAGGAATTTGGTAGGACTCCTTCATTCCCTATTTTATCAAACAGTTTATATAGCACTGGGGCTAATGGTTCTGTAAATGTTTGGTAGAATTCACATGGAAATCCATATGGGCCTGGGGATTTTTTTTTTAGGTTGTTTTATTTCTTTTTCTGAAATGGGACTATTCAAGCAATTTACTTCCTCCTCTGTTAATCTGGGAAGCTTAAATTTTTGGGGGTAGTCATCCATTTCACTTAGATTATCAAATTTATTGGCATAAAGTTGGGCAAAGTAACTAGTTATTTCTCTAATTTCCTCTTCATTGGTGGAAAGTTCTCCCTTTCCATTTTTAAGATTACTAATTTGATTTTCCTTCCTCCTTTTTCTAATCAGATTTACCAAAGGCTTATCTATTTTATTGATTTTTTTCATAAAAGCAACTCTTAGTTTTATTTATTAGTTCAATAGTTTTTTTTTAACTTTCAATATTATTAATTTCTCCTTTTAATTTTAGAATTTCAAGTTTATTATTTGATTGGGGGTTTTTAATTTGGTCTTTTTCTAGCTTTTTTAGTTGCAAGCCAAATTCATTGATCTTTTCTTTCTCTATTTTATTCAAGTAAGCCTCCAAGGATATAAAATTTCCTCTTATTACCTCTTTGGCTGCATCACACAAATAATGGTATGATGTTTCATCATTGTGATTATCTTGACTGAAATTATAAATTGTGTCTAAAATTTGCTATTTAATTCAATCATTTTTTAAGATGAGATTATTTAGTTTCTAATTACTTTTTGGTCTATTTACCCCTAGCTTTTTGTTGAATGTAGTTTTTATTGCATCTTGATCTGAAAAGAAAGCATTTACTATTTCTGCCTTCCTGCATTTAATTTTGAGGTCTTTATGTCCTAATATATGGTCAATTTTTGTATAGGTTCCATGAACTGCTTAGAAAAAAAGTATATTCATTTCTGTCTCCATTCAGTTTTCTCCAAAGATCTATCATACCTAAATTTCTAATATTCTATTTACCTCTTTAATTTCTATCTTTTTTGTTTTGTGGTTTGATTTATCTAGTTCTGAGAGTACAAGATTGAGATCTCCCACTAACAGTTTTGCTGTCTATTTCTTCTCGCACCTCTCTTAACTTTTCCTTTAGGAAGTTAGATGCTATACCACTTGGTGCGTATATATTTACTATTGATATTGCTTCATTGCCTATGTTACCCTTTAGCAGAATATAGTTTATTTCCTTATCTCTTTTAATTAGATCAATTTTTGCTTTTGCTTGATCTGAGATAAGAATGGCTAGCCCTGCTTTTTAGACTTCACCTGAAGCATAATAGTTTCTACTCCAGCCTTATACTTTTACTCTTATGTATCTCCCTGCTTTAAATGTGTTTCCTGTAAACAACATATTGTAAGGTTCTGAGTTTTGAACCAGTCTGCTATCTGCCTCCACTTTATGGGAGAGTTCATTCCATTCACATTTATGGTTAAAATGACTAATTCTATATTTCCTGACATCTTATTATCCCCAGATTATGCTTTTTGTTTACTTGCCCCAACCCAACCCTCTTTCCCAGTTTTAAACTTATGTGCACCACTTGTATCATGCCACTCACCCTCTTTAGAATTCCTCCTCCCCCACCCTTTGAATCCCTTCCCCTTTCTTCTACCCTTACCTTTTTTTCTCTCCTTTTTAATGAGATGAGAGAAGATTTTCTGGAAAACAAATATATCAATTCTTTCCTCTTTGAGCCAACTCTGATGAGAGTAAGATTCACACAATATTTCTCCCCCTCTCTAAATTCCCTCAGATATGATATTTCCTTTGCCTCTTTGTGTTATGTAGTTTCCCTCTTTTTATCCCCTTAACCCCCTTTACTGACATTATTCCTTTTCCATTTCTACTTCTATTCTACTTCAATTCTAGGTCCTTCGACCCTTTAATGTAGAGATAGCCAGGTCTTGGGTGATCCTTATTGTGGCACCTCGGTATTTGAATGGTTTTTTTCTGGCTGCTTGTAATATTTTTTCCTTAATCTAATAGTTCTGAAATTTGCCCACAATGTTTCTTGGAATTTTTTATTTTAGGGTCTTTTTCAGAAGGTGTTTGATGAATTCTTTCAATGCCTATTTTACCTTCTGATTCTATGAACTCTGAACAGTTCTCTTTGATGATTTCCTGTAAAATATTATATAGGCTCTTTTTTTCATCATTTTTGGAAAGTCCAATAATCCTCAGATTATCTCTCCTAGATCTATTTTCCAGGTCTGTCATTTTTCCATGTAGATATTTCATGTTTTTTTTTCCAAATTATCATTTTTTTGGTTTTGCTTGACTAATTCTTGCTGTATCAATGAATCATTGATTTCTTCTTGTTCAGTTCTGATTTTTAATGAGTTATTTTCTTCATTAGCTTTTTTTTTTTTTTTTTTTTACTTCTTTTTGTATATGTCCAATTGAGTATTTAAATGAGTTGTTTTGCTCTATGGAATTTTTTTCCATTTCACTATTTTTTTTTTTTATAGTGAATTATGTTCTTTTTCCAATTCACAAATCCTACTTTCTTTCGGATTATTTGTCTTTTCCAATTCACAAATCTTACTTTCCTGAGATTTTTTTTACTTTTTCAAATTCACAAATTATGTTTGCCTGCACTTTCTGGGAATTTTTTACCTTTTCCAATTCATATTTCAGGAAGTTGTTACTTTATTGCAAACCTTCTCTTTCCTTTCCCCATTTTTCTTCTATCTCTCTTTTGAGACTTTTAATGGTCTCTTATAGGACAGTGTTATGTAAAGGGGGTCAGGTAACATTCCCCTTTGGGGTATTGTCTGGAGACTGTTTGCTATTAGTCTCCTGGGGGGTTGCAAACCTGCTCTTTTTCTGTATAGAAGCTATCAATTGTCCTTTTGATGTTTTTATCATTTTTAAAGCCTTTATGGTTTGCCTTCAGGGCAAGGGGGTTAGCAACTTCCTCTGAAAAACAGGGAAAAATATAAACAGACTTGAGGCAGTGAGTATAGGTGTGCTCTGGGCAAAAGTTCCCCCCCAAAAAAAAACCAGAAGTGATTCAGCATAGCCGAGGTACGGAAGTGTCCAACCCCGCTGTGTGGTTTAGTGACTGCCCCAAGGCTAGAGACTAAGGAGTGAAAGTGTTACTACCCGAGGTCAAAGCCCTAGTAGGGCTTTGGGTATTAGCAGCTGACTAGGGATTAGCCCCACTCAGACCAGAAGGGTCTCTACCATGAAGCAAATCATGCTTTGAAAGGTCTATTGCCCCAAGTCTAGCCCCACACTGTGTAGATTAGAGGTTGCCCTGGGCTATGCCTCCTTGCTGTACAGGTTTGCAACTGCCCCAAGAAAAAGACCCATGCTGCAGGTTGGGGCTGCAAGGTTGTGCTGCAATCTGTGCTATCACTTCCGGTTTTGGGTGTGTACAGCCAGACCCTATTAGGTTCTGGCATTTTTTTAAAGTGGCTTTGATTTCTCTGCTGATCTACTGTGATGCAGAGCAATCAGTCTATGCCATGTTATCTCTGTAATTTTCTGGCCACAGAGACCACTCCTGCCTGGTCTGCACAATATGTTAGCTTTTAGTTCTCTCCCTGCTTGCACTGATCTTCTCCACAATCCATCAGAATAAACCTTTTCTGATGAAATTCCGGATTATCTTCGGCTGGTGAGTTGTTGTACTTTTAGTTTTCGGGGGTTTTATCAATCAAGCACTATTTTTGAGGCTGAATTTAATGTTGGTCTTGAGGGTATCAGAGAGCTTAGAAAGTGTGTGTGCCTTCTCTACCATCTTGGCTCTTCTCTCTGCCCCCCCCACCAAAAAAAAAAGTTCCATTTTGAAAAAAAAAAAGTAGAACAAGCTATTAATCAACTCCCTAAAAAAATCCCCAGGACCAGATAAATTTACATGTGAATTCTACCAAACATTTAAAGAAATATTAACTCCAATGCTACATAAACTATTTGAAAAAAATACTGTTCAAAGGAGTTCTACAGAATTCCTTTTATGACACAGACATGGTAGTGATACCTAAACCAGGGAGGATGAAAACAAAGAAAGAAAATTATAGGCCATTCTCCCTAATGAACATTGATGCAAAAGTAAAATCGTAACAAAAAGATTACAGAAAGAGGACTTCCGGTTAAGATGGCAGAGAGGAGGCTCACTGCTGCATAAGCTCCACGCTTTCTCTCACTATCCACTTAATTACAAGCCTCTGAATCAATGCTTGACTGAAAAAAACCCACATATAGTTACCAAGAGAAGCCATCCTTGAGATCCGCCAAGAAAGGTCTGTCTTTACTGGAGGGCTGGGGTGGTTTTAGATCGGGCGCAGGCGGCGGGCAGTGGCAGTGAGAGCACGGGAGCAGACTGGAGAGGGGGTGGGGAGTGATCGCAGCCGTCTCTGCGGGGAGAGCTTCGCTACAGGACTGGATACTTTGCTCCGGCAGCAAGTCAGCAGCCCAGCAGAGAAGCTAAAAACACCGGGGCTGAAGAATACAACCCCAAACAGCTGGAGTCTCTCAGGTCCTGGCCGCCCCCCTTCCCCCCCCACAGTGACTCAGCACGCTCTGGGATCTCAGAGCGCACGCGCAACACAGTCCTGCTAGTGCCTCACTGCTGCCCCCTGCAGTCTGTAGAGGAAGTTCGATAACACACCCAGTCCCCCCCCCCCCCCAAAGAAAGACTCCAGTTTTTTCTGTTTTTCTTTGGTAGTTTGTCTTTGATTATTAGACAGAATGAGCAAGAAGCTGAAGAGGACTTTAACCCTTGACAGCTTCTATACAGATAGAGAGCAGACTCTAAATCCTGAGGAGACTAAAAACAGGCAGTCCCCAGGTGAATCCCCAAAGGAGGAGATCATCTGTTCCTCAGCACAGATGAACCTCATAGAAGTGATTAAAAAGGCTTTCACAAGGGCACTAGAAGAAAAATGGGGAAAGCAGAGTGAGGCTTGGCAAAAGAGCCTGGAGAAGTCAGTTAAAGAGAGAGTGGATAAAGAATTAAAATCCTTGAAAAATAGGATTAGTGAACTGGAAACAGAAAACAGCTCTCTAAAAAACAAAATTGGCGAAATGGAAAAAAATTCCACAGAACAAAAGAACTCAATGGGACAATTAGAAAAAGATTTTAAAAAAGTGAGTGAAGAGAATACTTCACTGAAAATCAGAATTGAACAAGTGGAATTGAATGACTCGAGGAGACAAGAAGAATCAGTCAAGCAAATCCAAAAAAATCAAACAATGGAGAAAAATGTGAAATACCTTCTGGGGAAGACAACAGACCTGGAAAACAGATCCAGGAGAGACAATCTGAGAATCATTGGACTCCCAGAAAAACATGATGAAAAAAAGAACCTGGACACTATTTTCCAGGAAATTATCAAAGAGAACTGCCCAGAAGTCATAGGAACAGAGGAAAAAATAAACATTGAAAGGATTCATCGATCACCCACTGAAAGGGATCCTAAAATCAAAACCCCAAGGAATATAATGGCCAAATGCCAGAACCCTCAGATGAAGGAAAAAATATTGCAAGCGGCTAGAAAAACCCAATTCAAGTATCAAGGAGCCACAATAAGGATCACCCAGGAACTGGCAGCATCCACATTAAAAGATCGAAGGGCCTGGAATATGATATTCCGAAAGGCTAAGGAACTTGGTATGCAACCAAAAATAACTTACCCAGCGAGAATGAGCATCTTTTTCCAGGGAAGAAGATGGACATTCAACGAAGTAAGCGAATTTCATCTATTTCTGATGAAAAAACCAGAACTTAACAAAAAGTTTGATCTACAAATATAGAACTCAAGAGAAATCTAAAAAGGTAAAGATTAATCTTGGGAACTATATTTTGACTATATAGATGTATAAAGAATACATGTATACCTTGTTCTAGAAATTGATGTGGAAAGGACATTGTACCAGAAAAAGGGTAAAGTGGGGGTAGTACATCTCATGAAGAGGCATAGGAAACCTATTATATCTGAGAGAAAGAATGGAGGGGGATGAATATAGTGGGTATCTTACTGCCTTCAGAATTGGCTTTAAGTGAAAAATCTTAAGACATATTCAATCTATGGTGAAACTTCTCCCATCTCATTGAAAAGTGAGAAGGGAAAAGTGAAAAGGGAAGGAATAAGCTAAGCGGAAGGGAATACGGGAACTGGGAGGGAAAGGGGTAAGATAGGGGGAGGAACTCTAAGGCGGGGGGAGGGATACTAAAAAGGGAGGGCTGTGAGAAGTAAGTGGTGCTCACAAGCTTAATACTGGGAAGGAGGGGAAAGGGGAAAGAAGGGAGAAAACCATAAACCAGGGTTAACAAGATGGCAAGTAATACAGAATTGGTCATTCTAACCATAAACGTGAACGGGGTAAACTCCCCCATAAAGAGGAAGCAGTTAGCAGAATGGATTAAAAGCCAGAATCCTACAATATGTTGTTTACAGGAAACACACCTGAAGCGGGGAGATACATGCAGGTTAAAGGTAAAAGGTTGGAGCAAAATCTACTATGCTTCAGGTGAAGTCAAAAAAGCAGGGGTAGCCATCCTGATCTCAGATTAAGCTAAAGCAAAAATTGATCTAATTAAAAGAGATAAGGAAGGACACTATATCTTGCTAAAGGGTAGCATGGATAATGAAGCACTATCTATATTAAACATATATGCACCAAGTGGGGTAGCATCTAAATTCTTAAAAGAGAAACTAAGAGAGCTGCAAGAAGAAATAGACAGTAAAACTATAATAGTGGGAGATCTTAACCTTGCACTCTCAGAATTAGATAAATCAAACCACAAAATAAATAAGAAAGAAGTCAAAGAGGTAAATAGAATACTAGAAAAGTTAGATATGATAGATCTCTGGAGAAAATGTAATGGAGACAGAAAGGAATACACTTTCTTTTCAGCAGTTCATGGAACCTATACAAAAATTGACCATATATTAGGACATAAAAATCTCAAACTCAAATGTAGTAAGGCAGAAATAGTGAATGCATCCTTTTCAGACCACGATGCAATGAAAATTACATTCAACAAAAAACCAGGGGGAAGTAGCCCAAAAAATAATTGGAAACTAAATAATCTCATACTAAAGAATGATTGGGTGAAACAGCAAATCATAGACATAATTAATAACTTCACCCAAGAAAACGATAATAATGAGACATCATACCAAAATGTATGGGATGCAGCCAAAGCGGTAATAAGGGGAAATTTCCTATCTCTAGAGGCCTATTTGTATAAAATAGAGAAAGAGAAGGTCAATGAATTGGGTTTGCAATTAAAAATGCTAGAAAAGGAACAAATTAAAAAACCCCAGTCAAACACTAAACTTGAAATTCTAAAAATAAAAGGTGAGATCAATAAAATCGAAAGTAAAAAAAAAACTATTGAATTGATTAATAAAACTAAGAGTTGGTTCTATGAAAAAACCAACAAAATAGACAAACCCTTAGTAAATCTGATTAAAAAAAGGAAAGAGGGAAATCAAATTGTTAGTCTTAAAAATGAAAAGGAAGAACTCACCACTAACGAAGAGGAAATTAGAGCAATAATTAGGAGTTACTTTGCCCAACTTTATGCCAATAAATTCGACAACTTAAATGGAATAGAAAAATACCTCCAAAAATACAGCTTGCCCAAACTAACAGAGGAAGAAGTAAATATCCTAAACAGTCCCATCTCAGAAAAAGAAATAGAACAAACTATCAATCAACTCCCTAAGAAAAAATCCCCAGGACCAGATGGATTTACATGTGAATTCTACCAAACATTTAAAGAACAATTAACTCCAATGTTATATAAACTATTTGAAAAAATAGGGATTGAAGGAGTCCTACCAAACTCCTTTTATGACACAGACATGGTACTGATACCTAAACCAGGTAGGCTGAAAACAGAGAAAGAAAATTATAGACCAATCTCCCTAATGAATATTGATGCTAAAATCTTAAATAAAATATTAGCAAAAAGATTACAGAAAATTGTCACCAGGAAAATACACTATGACCAAGTAGGATTTATACCAGGAATGCAGGGCTGGTTCAATATTAGGAAAACTATTAGCATATTTGACTATATCAATAACCAAACAAACAAAAACCACATGATCATCTCAATAGATGCAGAAAAAGCATTTGATAAAATCCAACATCCATTTCTAATAAAAACACTTGAGAGCATAGGAATAAATGGACTTTTCCTTAAAATAGTCAGGAGCATATATTTAAAACCATCAGTAAGCATCATATGCAATGGGGAAAAACTGGAACTTTTCCCAGTAAGATCTGGAGTGAAGCAAGGTTGCCCACTATCACCATTATTATTTAATATCGTATTAGAAACACTAGCCTCGGCAATAAGAGTCGAGAAAGATATTAAAGGAATTAGAGTAGGCAATGAGGAAACCAAACTATCACTCTTTGCAGATGATATGATGGTATACCTAGAGAACCCCAGAGATTCTACCAAAAAGCTATTGGAAATAATTCATAATTTTAGCAAAGTAGCTGGCTACAAAATAAATCCCCATAAATCCTCAGCATTTTTATACATCACCAACAAAACCCAACAGCAAGAGATACAAAGAGAAATTCCATTCAGAATAACTGTTGATACCATAAAATATTTGGGAATCTATCTACCAAAGGAAAGTCAGGAATTATATGAGCAAAATTATAAAGAAGTCTCCACACAAATAAAGTCAAACTTAAATAATTGGAAAAATATTAAGTGCTCTTGGATCGGTCGAGCGAACATAATAAAGATGACAATACTCCCTAAACTAATCTATTTATTTAGTGCTATACCAATCAGTCTTCCAAGAAAATATTTTATTGATCTAGAAAAAATAACAACAAAATTCATATGGAACAATAAAAAGTCGAGAATCTCAAGGGAATTAATGAAAAAAAAATCAAATGAAGGTGGCCTAGCTGTACCTGATCTAAAATTATATTATAAAGCAGCAGTCACCAAAACCATTTGGTATTGGCTAAGAAATAGATTAGTGGATCAGTGGAAAAGGCTAGGCTCACAAGACAGAATAGTCAATTATAGCAATCTAGTGTTTGACAAACCCAAAGCCCCTAACTTCTGGGAAAAGAATTCATTATTTGATAAAAACTGCTGGGATAATTGGAAATTAGTATGGCAGAAATTAGGCATGGACCCACACTTAACACCATATACCAAGATAAGATCAAAATGGGTCTATGACCTAGGCATAAAGAACGAGATTATAAATAAATTAGAGGAACATAGAATAGTTTATCTCTCAGACTTGTGGAGGAGAAAGAAATTTGTGACCAAAGATGAACTAGAGACCATTACTGATCACAAAATAGAAAATTTCGATTACATCAAATTAAAAAGCCTTTGTACAAATAAAACTAATGCAAACAAGATTAGAAGGGAAGCAACAAACTGGGAAAACATTTTCACAGTTAAAGGTTCTGATAAAGGCCTCATTCCCAAAATATATAGAGAACTGACTCAAATTTATAAGAAATCAAGCCATTCTCCAATTGATAAATGGTCAAAGGATATGAACAGACAATTTTCAGAGGATGAAATTGAAACTATTACCACTCATATGAAAGAGTGTTCCAAATCATTATAGATCAGAGAAATGCAAATTAAGACAACTCTGAGATAGCACTCCACACCTGTCAGATTGGCTAAGATGACAGGAAAAAATAATGATGAATGTTGGAGGGGATGCGGGAAAACTGGGACACTAATGCATTGTTGGTGGAGTTGTGAACGAATCCAACCATTCTGGAGAGCAATCTGGAATTATGCCCAAAAAATTATCAAATTGTGCATACCCTTTGATCCAGCAGTGTTTCTATTGGGCTTATATCCCAAAGAAATACTAAAGAAGGGAAAGGGACCTGTATGTGCCAAAATGTTTGTAGCAGCCCTATTTGTAGTGGCTAGAAACTGGAAAATGAATGGATGCCCATCAATTGGAGAATGGCTGGGTAAATTGTGGTATATGAATGTTATGGAATATTATTGTTCTGTAAGAAATGACCAGCAGGATGAATACAGAGAGGACTGGCGAGACTTACATGAACTGATGCTAAGTGAAATGAGCAGAACCAGGAGATCATTATATTGTATGAGGACATATTTTGATGGAAGTGGATTTCTTTGACAAAGAGACCTGAGTTTCAATTGATAAATGATGGACAAAAGCAGCTACACCCAAAGAAAGAACACTGGGAAACGAATGTGAACTATCTGCATTTTTGTTTTTCTTCCCGGGTTATTTATACCTTCTGATTCCAATTCTCCCTGTGAAACAAGAGAACTGTTCAGTTCTGCAAACATATATTGTATCTAGGATATACTGCAACATATCCAACATATAAAGGACTGCTTGCCATCTAGGGGAGGGGGTGGAGGGAGGGAGGGGAAAAAAATAAATCGGAACAGAAACGAGTGTCAATATAAAGTAATTATTAAATAAAAAATTAAAAAAAAAAAAACAAAAAGATTACAGAAAATCATCTCCATGATAATATAGCATGATCAAGAAGAATTTATACCAGGCATGGAGGGCTAGTTCAATATTAGGGACACTATTAGCATAATTGATTATATCAATAACCAAATTAACAAAAACCATATCATCATCTCAATAGATGCAGAAAAAGCATTTTATAAAAATCCAGCACCCATTCCTATTAAAAACACTAGAGAGTGTAGGAATGATTGGCTTTTTCCTTAAAATAGTCAGCTGCATCTATTTAAAACAATTTGTAAGCATCATATGTCACACTGATAAACTGGAACCATTCCCAATAAAATCAGGAATGAAACAAGATTTCCCACTATCACCATTACTATTCAATATTGCATTAGAAACACTAGCTTTAGCAATAAGAGATTTAAAAAAAATAGCTGAATTAGAGTAGATAATGAGGAAAACAAATTATCACACTTTGAAGATGATATGGTGGTATAATTAGAAAACCCCAGAGATTCTACCAAAAGGCTTCTAGAACTAATCCATAACTTTAGCAAAGTTGCAGGAAACATAATAAATCTGCATCAATTCTCAGCATCTTTATACATCACCAGTAAAATCCAAGATCAAGAGATAAAAAGAGCAATTTCATTTAAAACAACTGTCAATATTTTAAAATATTTGGGAAACTATCTGCCAAAGGAAAGTCAGAAACTATATGAGCAAAACTACAAAACACTTTCCACACAAATAAAGTCCTATCTTAACAATTGGAAAAAAAATATTAAGTACTCTCAGATAGGTCAAGCAAATGTAATAAAGATGACAATACTACCTAAAATAACCTATTTAGAAATTATTTTAGTGAACTAGAAAAAATAACAGCAAAATTCATATGGAAAAACAAAAGGTCAAGAATTTCAAGGGAACTAATGGAAATAAAATTAAATGAAGGTGGCCTAGCTGTACCTGATCTAAAACTATATTACAAAGTAGTGGTCACCAAAACCATTTTGTATTGGCTAAGAAACAAACTAGTTGATCAGTGGAATAGGTTAGATTCACAGAACAAAATAGTAACTATAGCAATCTAGTGTTTGACAAATCCACAGACTCCAACTTTGGGAATAAGAATGTACTATTTGCCAATAACTCCTGGGAAAAATGGAAATTAGTATGCCAGAAACTAAGCATGGACCCACACTTACTATCATACACCAAGAAAAGATCAAAATGGGTTCATAATTTAGGCAAAAAGACTTAGAATATAAATAAATTAGAAGAAGATAGGGTAGTTTACCTCTCATACTTGTTGAGGTGAAAGGAATTTCTGACCAAAGAAGAACTAGAGGTCATTACTAATCACAAAATATAAAATTTTGATTATATGAAGTTAAAAAGCTTTTGTACAAACAAAGTTAATACAGATAAGATTAGAAGGGAAGCAATAAACTGGGAAAACATTTCCCATAGTTAAAAGTTCTGATAAAGGCCGCATTTCCAAAATGTGTAGAAAATTGACTCTAATTTATAAGAAATCAAGCCATTCTCCAATTGATAAATGGTCAAAGGATATGAACAGACAATTTTCAGATGATGAAATAGAAACTATTTCTACTCATATTTAAGGGTGTTCCAAATAACTATTGATCAGAGAAATGCAAATTAAGGCAATTCTGAGATACCACTACACACTTGTCAGATTGGCTAAGATGACAGAAAATGATAATGACAAATATGGGAGAGGATGCGTGAAAATTGGGACACTGATGCATTGTTGGTGGAGTGTGAATAGATCCAACCATTCTGGAGAGCCATTTGGAATCATGATCAAAAAGTTATCAACTGTGCATACCTTTTGATTCAGCAGTGTTACTACTGGGCTTATATCCCAAAGAGACATTAAAGAAGGGAAAGGGACCTGTATGTGCCAAAATGTTTGTGGCAGCCCTTTTTGTAGTGGCTAGAAACTAGAAATTGAATGGATGTCCATCAATTGGAGAATGGTTGGGTAAATTGTGGTATATGAATTTTTGGAATATAATTATTCTGTAAGAAATGAATAACAGGGAGAATACAGAGGAGTTTGGAGAGACTTACATCAACTGATGCTAAGTGAAATGAATAGAAACAGGAGGTCATTATAGACTTTAACTATAATACTATATGAGTATCAATTCTGATGGAAGTGGCTATTTTCAGCAATGAGAAGATCCAATTCAGTTCCAATTGATCAGTGATTAACAGAATCAGCTACATCCAGAGAAAAAATACTGGGAAATGAATATGGAATGCTTGATGTTTTGTTTTTCTTCACAGGCTATTTTTTACCTTTCTATATCTGATTTTTCTTGTGTAACAAGAGAACTGTATAAATATGTACACATATATTGTATTTAAGATGTACTTCAACATGTTTAACATATATGAGATTGCCTGCCATCTAGGATTGGGGATGGACTGAAGGAAGGGAAATGTTGGAACAGAACTGATTGCAAGGGACAATGTTGAAAAATGACCCATGCATATGTTCTGTCAATAAAAAGGTATAATAAAAAAAAAGAAAGAATAGTCACTCAACATAGAATAATGTTATATTATGTGAAAATAGTCAACACTAAAAAGAAATGACAAGAATTCCTGGGAAGAATTATCAAGATTCAGATATCCAATGGATTGCCATGTCCATTCAAACTGGATGGTTTTAATTCTTTTTATTTAGCATTTACATATTTAAAGCTGGACAGTAAGTTCTTTGAAATATCAGAAATTATGTAGTTTTGAAAATCAGAGATGTGATAAAATTCTATTAAGTACATTCAATTTTGAGCATAGAAAACATCTACAATAACATTAAATGCTTCAATACCAAAAAGTATAGTTATTTCGAACATATCAGCATTGCACTATTTCAGAAAGAGTATATGACAGCTGTATTTGACATTTGATTTAAATGTTAAGTACAAATCCAGTCCTCCCTGTCTGAGTTTATAAGTTGATAACTTTGTTTTCCATTTGGTTTCTGACAACCTGAAACAGTTAAAAGTTTTTTTAGCAATCACAAATGATTTCAATTTTAGTACAGCTATCAAGGGAGAAGAGATCTACCAATGGCAAAGATTTATTTAGGGTTAAAAAAATAAAAATAATTTTAAGGCAGTTGAATAGAAGTATTTGTATTTGTATTCATGATTATTCTCAAAATCTATTTGTACAAAGTCCCCTTCATGACTTTAAAAATTAATGTTCAGAACGTGAACAATTGTTTAGGTATTTAAGAAGAAACATATTTTTGATGGTGTTCAGTGATAAATTTTGAAGATATCTGAAACAGAAGAGTTTGCCAGAGATGTAAAGAAAATCATAAAGTTAATTATTACTAACATGAACGATTGAAAAAATAAGTTATACCCAAAGTATTCTATTTAGTTATAGATAATAAAAATTACACATTTATATGCAAAACCACATTCATTTTCAGAAAAAAAATCAAGTATGAATGTGTATTATACATTTGGTTTGCACAGTAGAAGTGGAAATGCATACTTTTGTGTAGTATTAAAACTGAAAAAAAAATACTACCACCCCCCCCAAAAAAAAAACGAATAAATCTTTCCTTATCTGTTTAAATGCTATCATTTTATACAGGCTGAGAGAGAATATGATAAAGGAAAAAAAAATAAAAACCCACAATCAGTTGATAGCAATGATCAGGTTAGAGACCTGGCACAAGCAGTTTTGTTTTGTTTTTCCCCCAAAATTCACATTCTAATTTCCTGACCATATTATAGTTAAAACAGTATCTCACACCACTATATGTTTCATAAAATTTGGATCCTCTGATAGTTATCATACTTTTTGTAGTTGGATTGGTGGCTGTTCATTTTGTTTCTTTTCCTTGCTTGTTCCTTCTTCACCTTGACTTCAAGTAGTTTTGTATTCATCTAATACTCATGACCCAAAAAAGACCTTAAAATCATTTGGGCCAGTCCCTTTGTTTTACAAGTGAAAATGTTAAGATTCAGAGAAGTCAAGTGACTTGTCCAAGATCACTTGACCTACAAGTGCAATAATTAGAACAGAACTATGAGCTCATAGTTCTTGCTCACTTTTGTGTGTGTGCATGTATGCATGTGTGTGTAAATTGATATTAAGGTACAATTGTCTCAGATTAATGTCAATGGAAGGTGGAAAACAGTAAATAATAAGTTTTGTTTTCTTGCATGAGATTCAAGCCCAGAAAATATCAATTTAATTTTCTTATCTTAGCAAATATAACTTAACTTTACTTAACAATAGTTAATTTAATGTTTCTATAAACTATTTTATTTGTTAGTTAAAACCCTTTTTATGCTATTGAATGTATAAATTTCTTGAGGAGAAAACATCCAAATTAATTATTACAACTAAAGAGTTATATGGATTATTGAATTTGTTGGTTAAATCGTGTAAACATGATTTAAGTGTGATTTTATTGAGAAATGAACTTTTTCCCCCTTTTATTTATTTATTTTTATTATAGCTTTTTTATTTACAAGTTATATGCATGGATAATTTTACAACATTGACAACTGCCAAACCTTTTGTTCCAATTTTTCCTTTCTTTCCCCCCATCCCCTCCCCCAGATGACAGGTTGACCAATACATGTTAAATATGTTAAAGTATAAATTAAATACAATATAAGTATACATACCCAAACAGTTATTTTGCTGTACAAAAAGAATTAGACTTTGAAATGGTATACTATTAGCCTGTGAAGGAAATCAAAAGTGCAAACAGATAAAAATATAGGGATTGGAAATTCTATGTAATGGTTCATAATCATCTCCCAGAGTTCTTTTGTTGGGTGTAGCTGGTTCAATTCATTACTTCTCTTTTGGAACTTATTTGTTTTATCTCATTGTTGAAGAAAGCCAGGTCCATCAGAATTGATCATCATAGAGTATTGTTGAAGTATATAATGATCTCCTGGTCCTCCTCATTTCACTCAGCATCAGTTCATGTAAGTCTCTCCAGGCCTTTCTGAAATCATCCTGCTGGTCATTTCTTACAGAACAATAATATTCCATAATATTCATATACCACAATTTATTCAGTCATTCTCTAATTGATGGGTATCCACTTAGGAGAAATGGATTTACAAATAAAAAATGGGTGAAGAGTGCTTCCAGGCTTAGTATACAAGGGATAAAAGTAATTTTGAGATAATCAGCAATCAATTCTCATGACATCTAAAAGAACAGCAAATACTTGTTTAAAGAAATCATAAGCTTTATTATTACCAAAGTAGATATCTGAAAATATGTTTATATCCACAGATATATAGCTATATATATGCCAATATTCCCAACTTCAAAACAAATAAAACATATATGCATACATTGTGTGTAGTGTAACTCTTAAATCTTCTTGATGAAAAAATGATAAAGAGTCAAACGTATTTTACCAAATTAAATACAAGAATTTTCCTTTATACTCATATAATCAACCTCAAGATACAATTAATAAAATATTTATTTGTAATTATTACTTAATTACTGTGAAATTTCATTTGCTTAAGGAGAGTAAAAATCTCTCTTTAATGGTGTTCCCTGAGCAAGATATTATTATAAATTTACCAAGGTCTTGCAAAGTCCTTAAAAGATATAGTTACAACAACAAATATCTTGTTCAATGGACTTGGATTTTTAATATCAATTCTAGCATATAACAGATAGATTTACAAAGAAAATATAGGGGATATTCATCCAGAATCCAAATTTATGAAAATATCCCTTCAGAATATAGTGAAGTTTTGCTGATTGCATATATTTCTGTAACAGTATAGAATTTGGTAAATGAGAATCCTAAATACTCAAAACTATACATATGAAAGGCCATTATCTAGATCATGATAGGCATTTCTACACACTATTTATGGAAGTGGTTCATTTATGGATTGATGATGGATATCAGTAGAAAACTAATTGGGACTAGAATTTAATTGAAGGAAAAAAGGGGGGGGTGGAACAGAAATAAATTAACCAGAGGTACCATCCTTCCTAACCCAGGATTAGAGGTGCTTACACTATTTCTTCTCATTAAAAAAAAATAAACTAGGTAAAATTAGTATGATAATAGAAAAGACCAAAGTTTATCTTCAGAGGAGGACATTGAAATTAAAAGAAAAAATGTCTACTCTATTCTAAAGAGTAGCATTGAATAGTTAGCTGCCCAGAAAGAATTTATTGAAGAACTCAAAAAAGGCTGTTTAAATCAAATGACAGAGATTGAGGAAAAACTTTTTTAAAAAAGAGAACCATCAAAGAAAAACAAGATTATGGGGGAAATGTAATCAACTTATATAAGAGATACAGTGTCTTAAAGAATATATATTTTTTAAATTACAATTGGGCAAGGGGAAGCCACTGAAGTTATAAGAGACCAAGAAATAACAAAACAAAATATAAAGAAAAAATAGAATAAAAAGTGAAACATCTTATAAGAAAACAAGATCTGGAGAATAAAGAAGAGAAAATAAAAGAATAAATGGACAGCCTAAAAGCTGTGACCAAAAAAGAAACCTCAAATCAAACAAATAAACCCTTGACACAATAATTCAAGAAATAATCCAAGAAAATTCTCTTAGAGTGATAAGGGAAAGATAGAAATAGAAGTTGAAATAGAACACCACCTTAAAGAAATGCTTTAAAAAATACACATAGGAATATTATTTCTAAATTAAAAAAAAAGTAGATCAGATTAAAAAAAAACAAGAAAATATGTTCAAATATATTAGGGCTATAAAATTATCATTGTGCCTTTTGGAAGTTTGAAAGTGTTTTTAATGATACTCAAAGGTCCTCTCTATACAAAAGACCATATTTTTTATGTAAATATTCTTTCATCTTTGTTGTTTGACTCTAAAGAATAAAATAATATATTATTTGAAGACAATATATGAGGTCATCATAGTGAGTTTAAATGTGCCATATCATATTGTTAACATAGTCTTGAAATAGCATAAACAGTAACTTAAAATACAAAAGACCAGACAAAAAAGAAAGGTTTTATGTAATGATAGTAAAGGTTAACCAATGGTAAGCCTCATCAATGCTGTGAATTTCAAATGTTTGCCTGCTGCTTTATATTGATTTATATAATGAGTTAACATAAACATTGTTTGTTTTTTATTTTTTAAACATTTCTCAATTAAAAGTTTAATCAAGAGTTTTATAAAATATATGCAATATTATAAAATAAAGGGGAAAACACTCTATCACTTTCCATTGACCTTCTGTGAAGGATTTCTGAGATATGGACTAGAATCACAAAAGATGAGGAGGTATTTCAGTTTATATAACAGAAGGAGTCACTACATTGATCACAGCTCAAATATATTAATGTTTATTTAACTTGCAGGTCTATACCTTTAAGAGAACCTATGGGCTCTCTAGTCTAAATTTTTGTCTTTTTATATATGAAGAAACTAAGAACCAAAAGAAAATAAGGGAATTGATTAAAATTACTGATAAAATGGCATATGAAAAAAAAATATTTGAACTAAAATCTTTTGATTTCAAAGTCAGTATTTATTTGGGATATTGTATGTCCCTGGCAGAATAGTATACAACATACAAAATTTGTTCTAATTCATTTCAGTAACAAATATTTAACAAGTCCTCATTGTGAAAGCATTACATTAAGTGCTGGGGAGATACAAGTTACATCATGTTCCCTTTTCTATGGGAGTTTACAATCTAATAAAATACATACCATAATATGAAATTACATTTGAAAATTACTTATTTTAAAGAGATAACAAAGTACTACATGAGTTTTTGAGAGAATAATATTAAAATGAGAATTAGGAAGGTACACAAGTAATGAATGCAGGTAACATATGAGTAAACTTTAAAAGATGAGTAGGTGGTACACTAGACAAAAAGTGAAAAGTGGGATTACATTTTAGGAATAGATAATGGTCTTTAAAAAAGTTGAACATGCCCAAACAAAGAATCGATTTCAAACAATATGGGGGTGCCCAGTTTGACTGGAACAAAGTATATTTGAAGGAGAGTAATAAGTACTAAAATTGGAGGGCTTCAAATGTCAAACAGAAGAGTTTTAATTTTACTCAGTAGGCAAAACAAGAATTGCTTAATTTTTTTTTTTAAAGAAAGGAATGATTTTTTTTTTTTACAATAGCAGAATGAGTAATTTATTGGAGACTGAAAGCAGAAGTAAGATCTGTTAAGCATTGTTTGGAAAGTCTTAGTACCTGTATTAGCGTAGCAGCAATTTGAGAGAAGCAAAAGATGACAAGAATCACCAATATCTGATCATTAAATATGATGCAAAAGTGAGGAGATATGTTTGTTTTCAAAAATGAAGGCTTAAGTGAAGGTGGGATGACAAAACAATCTCAATTTTTGGACATGTTGAATTTGAGACAATGTGACTCATATTTTCTTCAGTCAGATCTGGGTCTGCACAAAGAAGAGAAATTCATGCTGGAAATATAGATTTTTGAAGTTACCAACATAAAAGTAAGTGAAATAGTGCAGCTTCTAGAGAAGATGTAGCAATAATTCTAACTCCCCTCTCACCTTGGAATTGATGCAGTTTGAAATGATATAATTCTTCCATTAGGCTATCCTGCTCCAGTTTACTCTGCATGACCAGCATACTATGGTTAAAATGGTGATGATTGTCAGTTAACAGCCTGTTGTCAGTGATGACAGAGTTTCTGAAAGTAATGAGTGAGAATTAATGAGATGCTTAAAGTTGATGCAGATATAGTGTCCACCACTTAACCTAGTAATGTTTCAAGCCTAAAACATACCTCCAAAAGATCCTCCTCAAGCTCTGCCCAAAGAATTAGGATATTGCAACTACACATAGTCAAAACCAGCTCACTTCTCAATTCTACATCTAAGCCACAAAATTAGCATACAATTATATGAAGCATTTAGTTTTTTTTTTAACTCTTTCCTTTAAATCTGTCTTCTTGCCCCTAGTTCTTTGCTTACTTCTTTTGCAACTAAGCCCATTTTAATTGAAGATACAATTATAATATGCTTTATGCCTTGACTTGGATACTGCAAATTATTTTGAGACACCTTAGGAAGTTCTGGAACCTTAAACTTTTGGGGGTTCTCTTGAATTCCAACAAAAGATCCAATCCACAGTGATGAATTATATTTTGGAGGTAGATAATTTATAAAGAGCAATGAGGAAGAAGAAAAGAATGCTCAGAATTATTCAACCAAAGTGTTCAAGAATATAATGTTTAACCAAAAAGGGTTGAGAAAAAGTTTCAGAAAGTCAATTTTTCAATTATTATCCTTTAAGAAATAGAACTATCTAATTATCAGGTGTCCAAAAAAAATTAAAAACATTCACTTCCTTCATGCAACTAAAATAATACTGAAGGAAATAAAATATAAATAACAGGGTATATATGCAATATATACAGGAGATGAGAGAGGTGATTTTTAATTTGAATACACCAGCAGCTAATGAAAAAAAAAAGATATTGTGTGTCACGGAGGTAAGAATATGTGCCAAAGATGGTGTTATTAAGACTGTCCAAAAATTAAGAGAAGTTAAAGAGAATGAGAATAAGAAAAAGTATATTTATTTGATTATTAGGACATGACTGGTGACTTTTGAGTAAACAGTTATGATAGAATTTATTAATAGAAGCCAGATAGGCTGATGCACTTTCTGTGAAACAAATTTCACTAATCATAGATACCATATTAAGCTTCCAAGATTATGTTTTAAAGTTATCTATTAATGCTTTTATTCATTTGTTCCTTTCAAACTTTATATTTTATAATGACTTCTGGTAATACTTGCTTAACTCTTATTTTCCCCCAAATGATCCTGAAATGTTTTAGATTATCATCTAGCCATAACATAGTCAAATTTATGAGAATTTTGTCCCATAACAACGATATGTTTGATTCTGCATAAACACATACATAAACATGCAAATGTTCATATGTGTTTATATTTTAAATGAAAAAAGATTTCGTAATGATGAAATTTTAAATTCCAAATGTGGCTGTGTATTTCATTTTTATTTCCAAATTACAATATGTACATTTCAATATAATAGCATTTAAATATAGTCTCAAAATATGAAAAATCTTTTTGAAACACAACTCTGGGATCATGTCCAAGTCTCAAGAACACAAGTAAGTCATGCATAAATATCATTGTTACTCAGGGCATGTTCAGTAAGTAATTAATTTTTCCGAAATGGAAGCAGGTGAAAGGGCTTAACATTTTAGTAAGGCATTTAAGGGAAGTGATTTAAATAATCTAGAGAAGTAAATCTGGCATAAATATATATCCACAAAATCTACTTAGACTGAATGCATGAATAATTCCAATAAACTTTTCCCTTGTACACGTGATAGTTACCTCACAGAAGAGCTAAAGCAATATATGTATTTAGATGTCCATTAAATCAATATTGTATTAATTTCCTCAAGTAGTCAATTAAGGTCTAAGTTACTCATGGATACATTTCAAACACATTTTTCCCTCTAGAGAACACATTATTTTCTCCTTCTTCTTCCCTTTGATACATTGGAAGTATATATTATAAATAAACAGAGTTTCTAAAAATTCAAATGAAAATATTTTTCAAATTTTGTTGTTATTTGTATCAGAAAATTAGGAGAATTTAAAATATTGTTTTGTCTTTCAAATTGGCACCTACAATTTTAAATTTCTCAAGGTATGTGTTTCAAGGATTATGGGTATCTAACTAAGAAATAGCCAAAAAAAAATTAAAAATGAGTGAACATTAAGAAGGATAATATGGTAGAAGAGCCACTGAATTTTTAATGACAAAATATATCTACTCCCAAATCTATTAATGCCAAAGTGTAACTTTGGACCAATGGCTTAATTTAGTCATGTTTCAGTTATCTTGTGTAATTAAGATATTGTACTAGATTCCAAGTGTCATTAAAGCATAGGAAAAAAAATGGAAAGATTATTAAAAGTAGTCTAATCCAATCTCATCATTTTACAGAATAGGAAATTGAAATCCAGTGAAGCTTAATCTCATATCCACAATTACAGAGATAATTTTCAAAACTAAATATTAATGTTTGATAAGTGTCCTAATGACAGTTACTCTTGACCATTTGTATCACATTTTGTTATCCTCCTTACCATCCTTATCATAATTACACTTAAGACATTTCTCCTATTTTATATATGCAAAGTAATTTTTGATCCCCACATAACTAATTGATTGCATGTCTAATAAAAACAATCTTCTTTCATGTCCTTGAGATTTCTCTTCCTTTTTAATGGAATGGTGTATAATGCTGACAAAAGTCACAAAGAAAAATCCCTATTTCTGTGAATTTTTTTGAAGTAATCAATGCTTAATTTAATCATTGATATATTTTAAAATAAATTTTCTCTGCAGAAAGGAACTGAAGTAGTCTTTTACCTGTCTCAGTTCCTATGCACATTTATAGATAAACTATGTCTAAAATGATAGTCTGTCGAAATGAAAATTAATGTTTTCATAATTCCTTACTTATTTGGCAATGGAAAAAGGACTATTAGACAAAATATTAAAGTAAGCAACATTTTACAAAATACTCATGTCTTTTGAACTCTGCACAAGAAAATAACAGATGTACAAAACTGAGGTAAGGAAAGCCAAGAGAATCTAATAGGTAGATAAAACAAATGGCAATATCTGTAATATGTGTGTATGCATAAGCATATATATATGTATATATATGTGTGTGTATATGTATATATATATATATATATAAAGTATATATGAATATGTGTGTCTATGTATGTGTATATGTATATGTGTGTGTGTGCTTTTTTGTGCATGTATTTTGGGAGATTCAAAATAAACCATTATTGAAATGAAGGGAGCAATATTTGAAATAAATTTTAAAATACAAGTAGGAATTTAAAAGGTTAAGAACATGAGTACCTCTCAGATATAAGGAACAATATTAATAATGTCAAAATGCCAGGAAAGTTTGAGATGAGTTTAGGGCAAATAGAAAATTCCAGTTTGATTGCTTAAAACCTTCTTAGAAAGGAGCAAACAAAGAAACCAAGATGATGGAATAAACATAGAGACTTGCTGGAACTCTCTCCTAAACACCTCCAAATTCTTTTAAATACATTTTAGAGCAGCAGAACCCAAAAAAAGATTAATTGGAATAATTCTTCACCCATTTAAGATCAGTAGGAAAGATCTGTTGCATCAGGATGGAAGTAATCACAGTGCCAAAGCAGGCCACACCAATATGGCCACAGCTGTGCCCGGTGCCAGCAATGTAGAACCAGGTGTTGGGACCACTGAACCAGGGAAAGAACTGGTTTTCCAGCCCAGAAAAACAAAACAAAACAAAAATAACTTGGAAGGCCAACAAAAAATGTTTGTTTCACTAATGTAAAAGGGCCATGGAAAATCAGCAAACCAGGAGCAGACAGAAGTGGTGGTAGTAGCTTCTGGAGGTGTCATCCCAAAGGAGTTCCCTTTACTAGTACCGAGGAAGGACTAAGTTGCTTTTATACACTATAATATACAATCACAGTAGATTGGGGATCCTCTTCAAAGCTCCAAGGCCAAAAAGCTGTGGTCCCTAGAAATATCTCTGAAAATAGCTGCACAAAACCCCTGAAACTTGGGAAAGTGCACCCTGGAAACAGTATTACTTTAACAAAAATTTAAAAGATGCATACTAGGCAGGGAAAATAGGCAGGCAAACAGCATGAAAAGATTCTGACCATAAAAATACTATGGTGACAAGGAAGATCAAAACACACAATCAGAAGATAACAAAGTCAAAGCTCCTATATCCAAAGCCTTCAAAAAAACCAAGAATTGGTTTTAATACATGGAAAAGCTCAAAAAGGATTCTGAAAATCAAGAGAGGTATAAATTTGGGAAGAGAAATGAGAAAGAATGAAAAGCAAATGTAAAAGGCTAATGAGGAGAAGAATATCTTAAAAAGCAAAATTGACCAAATGGGAAAGCAGGCTGAACAGGTCACAGAGGAAAATAATTCCTTAAAAATTAAAATTGACCAAATAAAAGTTAATGATTTCATAAGAAATCTAGAAACAAATCAAATAAAACCAAAAGAACAAAACAATAAAAACAGTGTTGAATATCTTATGGAAAAAACAACTGACTTGGAAAACAGATTGAGGAGAGATAATTTAAAATGTTTTGGTCTATCTAAAAGCCATGATATAAAAAAGAGTCTGGACATCAACTTTCAAGAAATTATCAAAGAAAATTATTCTAGAATCAGAGGGTAAAAGAGAAATAAAAAACCTTGAAACTCTCAGGTTAAAAATAAAATATTGTAGGCATCAAGAAATAAAAAGTTCAAGTACAGTGGAGTTACAGACAGGATAACATAAAATTTAGCAGCTTCTACTTTAAAGGACTGGAGGAATTAGAATATGACATTCCAGAGAGCAGTAGAGCTAGGATTATAACCAAGATCTGTCCAACAAAACTTAACATAATCCTTCAGGGGCAAAAGTGGGCATTCAATAAAATAGAGGATTTCTAAACATTTGTGATAAAAAAAAAACAGATTTTCAAATACATAATTCAAGAGAAGCATAAGGAAAGAATTCCAAAACAAATCATAAGGTACTTAATAAAGTTTATGTATTTACATTCCTACATGGAAAGATGATACTTGTAAGGATGAAACTTGTATATCATAAGAACTTTCTCACTATTAGGGCAGTTTGAAGGAATACACACACACACACACATACACACACACACACAGAGAGAGAGAGAGAGAGAGAGAGAGAGAGAGAGAGAGAGGTGGGGGGAGAAGAAAGGAGGGAGGGAGGGAGAGACAGAGACAGAGATAGAGAGAGACAGAGACAGAGACACAGAAAGGAGAACAGAAATGAGTTGAATGTGAAGTGATAAAATCTAATAAAAACTTAAAGTGTGAGAAAGGATTGTACTGGGAGAAAGGGAAAAAGAGAGTTGGAATGGCATAAAAGAGGCACTTTTACAGTGGAGGAGAAGAGGGGGAAGGAAGATGGAATATGTGAAAACTACTCTCATCAGAATTGACTCAAAGAAGAAATAACATTCACACTCATTGTGAGTATAGAAATCTATCTTACCTTACAAGAAAGTAGAAGAATGGGATATGAGAAGGTAGGAAGGTGATAAAAGGGAGGACATATTGGGGAAGGGTATGATCAGATGCAAAACATTTTGAAGAGGGATAGGGTAAAAGGAGAGAGAATAGAATAAACAGTAGAAATAGAGTTAGCAAATTTTTGTGAAGAGGATTTTAAAGCAAGTTTCTCTGATGAAGATTTCTTTTCAAATTTATAGGGAGCTGAGTCAAATTTTTAAAAAAGTAAGAGCAATAACCCAATTGAGACATGATCAAAAGATGTGAATTATGCCTGAAAGGCTTTAAAATCACATATATCCTTTGACCTAATAATACTACTATTAGGAATGAATCCCCAAAGTGGTTTTAAAAAAGAAAAGTTTCCATATGTTACAAAAATATTTAGCACAACTCTTTTCTAATGGCAAAGAATTGGAATTTGAGGGAATGCCCATCAATTAAGGAATGATTGAATAAATAATGGTATGTATTTTTGATGTAATCCTATTCTTCTATAAGAAATTATAAAAGTAATGCTCTCAGAAAAACTCAAAAAGGACTTTATAAGCTCATGTAAAAATGAAATGTACTACATATAAAATAATAGCAACATTATGGAATAATCAGCTGTGAATGACTTTGCTTTTCTCAGCAATGTAATGATCTAACACTACTTTGAAAGACATGATGAAAAAATGCTATCCATACTCAGAGGGAAAAAAATGATTGTAGGAAATTACAGATTGAAGCATATTTTTTTATTATTTTTAATTGTAATAGCTTTTTATTTACAAGTTATATGTAAGGGCAATTTTACAGCATTGACAATTGCCAAACCTTTCGTTCCAATTTTTTCCCTCTTTCCCCCCACTCCCTTCCTTAGATGGCAGGATGACCAGTAGATGTTAAATATATTAAAGTATAAATTAGATACACAATAAGTGTATATGTGACCAAAGCAATATTTTGCTGTACAAAAAGAATGGGACTCTGAAATATTGTATGATTAGCCTGTGAAGGAAATCCAAAATGCAGGCAGGAAAAATATAGGGATTGGGAATTCAATGTAATGGTTCTTATTCATCTCCCAGAGTTCTTTTGCTGGGTGTAGCTGGTTCAGTTCATTACTGCTCCATTGGAACTGATTTGGTTCATCTCATTGCTGAAGATGGTCAGGTCCATCTGAACTCATCATGATATAGTATTGTTGAAGAAGTATATAGTGATCTCCTGCTCCTTCTCATTTCACTCATCAACAGTTTGTGTAAGTCTCTCCAGCTTTTCTGAAATCGTCCTGTTGGTCATTTCTTACTGAACAATAATATTCCATAATATTCATATACCACAATTTATTCAGCCATTCTCCAATTGATGGGCATCTACTCAGTTTCCAGTTTCTGGCCACAACAAAGAGGACTGCCACAAACACCCGTGCACATACAGATCCCTTTCCCTTCTTTATGATCTCTTTGGGATATAAGCCCAGTAGTAACACTGTTGGATCAAAGGGTATGCACAGTTTGATAACTTTTTGAGCATAGTTCCAAATTGCTCTCCAGAATGGTTGGAAGTATTCACAATTCCACCAACAATGTATTAGTGTCCCTGTTTTCCCACATCTCCTCCAACATTCCGTATTATCTTTCCCTGTCATTCTAACCAGTCTGACAGGTGTGTAGTGATCTCAGAATTGTCTTAAATTTCATTTCTCTGATTAATAATGTCTTGGAGTATCTTTTCATATGACTAGAAATAGTTTCAATTTCTTCATCTGAGAATTGACTGTTCATATCCTTTGACCATTTATCAATTGGAGAATGGCTTGATTTCTTATGTCAAGTCTCTATATATTTTGGAAATGAGTCCTTTATCAGAATGTTTGACTGTAAAAATATTTTCCCAGTTTATTGCTTCCCTTCCAATCTTGTCTGCATTAGTTTTGTTTGTACAAAACCTTTTCAGTTTGGTATAATCTATTTTGTGATCAGTAATGCTCTCTAGTTCTTCTTTGGTCACAAATCCCTTCCTCTTCCACAGGCCTGAGAGGTAAACTATCGTGTGTTCCTCTAATTTATTTATAATCTCATTCTTTATGTTTAGGTCATGAACCCATTTTGACCTTATCTTGGTGTACGGTGTTAAGTGTGGGTCAATGCCTAGTTTCTGACATACTAGTTTCCAATTTTCCCAGCAATTTTTGTCAAACAGTAAGTTCTTATCCCAAAATCTGGGGTCTTTGTGTTTGTCAAACACTAGGTTGCTATAGTTATTGACTGTTTTGTCCTTTGAACCTAACCTATTCCACTGATCAACTAATCTATTCCTTAGCCAATACCAAATGGTTTTGGTAACTGCTGCTCTATAATATAAGTCCTTATTCTTGCTCTAAGTTCCTCTTCATTGGTGGAAAGTTCTCCCTTTTCATTTTTAAGACTACCAATTTGATTTTCCTCCCTCCTTTATCTAATCAGATTTACCAATGGCTTATCTATTTTTTGGGTTTTTTCATAGAACCAACTCTTAATTTTATTAATTATTTCAATAGTTTTTTTACTTTCAATATGATTAATTTCTCCTTTTAATTTTATAATTTCAAATTTAGTATTTGTTTGGGGGTTTTTAATTTGGTCTTTTTCTAGTTTTTTTAGTTGCAAGCCCAATTCATTGATCTTCTCTTTCTCTGTTTTATTCAAGTAAGCCTCTAAGGATATAAAATTTTCTCTTCTTATCACTTTGGCTGCATCCCACAAATTTTGGTATGATGTTTCATCGTTGTCATTATCTTGACTGAAATTATTGTGTCTATAATTTGCTGTTTCACCCAATCATTCTTTAAGATGAGATTGTTTAGTTTCCAATTACTTTTTGGTCTATTTACCCCTAACTTTTTGTTGAAGGTAGTTTTTATTGCATTGTGGTCTGAAAAGAAAGCATTTATTATTTCTGCCTTCTTGCATTTAATTTTGAGGTCTTTATGTCCTAATATATGGTCAATTTTTGAATAGATTCCATGAACTGCTGAGAAGAAAGTATATTCCTTTCTGTCTCCATTCAGTTTTCTCCAAAGATTTAACATACCTAATTTTTCTAATATTATATTTACCTATTTAATTTCTTTCTTATTTGTTTTGTACTTTGATTTGTGTAATTCTAAGAGTGCAAGGTTGAGATCTCCCACTATTACAGTTTTGCTGTCTATTTCTTCTTGCAACTCTCTTAACTTCTCCTTTAGGAAGTTAGATGCTATACCACTTGGTGCAATATGAAACATATTGATATTGCTTTGTTGTCTATGCTACCCTTTAGCAAGATATAGTTTCCATCCTTATCTCTTTTGATTAGATCAAGTTTTGCATTTGCTTGATCTGAGATAAAAATGGCTACCCCTGCTTTTTAGACTTCACCTGAAGCATAATAAATTCTGCTCCACACTTTTACCTTTAGTCTGTATGTATCTCCCTGCTTTAAATGTGTTTCCTGTAAACAACATATTGTAGGGTTCTAACTTTTGATCCAGTCTGCTATCCACTTCTGATTTATGGGAGAGTTCATCCCATTCACATTCATGGTTAAAATGACTAATTCTCTATTTCCTGCCATCTTGTTATCCCCAGATTATGATTTTCTTTTACTTGTCCCTCCCCAATCCACTTTGCCAGTTTTAAACTTATGTGCCCCACTTGTATCACACGCTCACCCTCTTTAGGATCCCTCCCTCCCCACCTTTGAATCTCTTCCCCTTTCTTGTACCCTTCACTTATTACTATTTTTATTATCCCTTTTCCTCTCCCCATTTTTAATGAGGCAAGAGAGGACTTTTTTGTAAAACAAGTATGTCAATTATTTTCTCTTTAAGCCAACTCTGATGCGAGTAAGATGCACACAATGTTCCTTCCACTCTCTGAGTTCCCTCAGATATGATAAGTTTCCTTTGCCTCTTTGTGGGAAGTAGTTTCCCTCATTTCTTTTCCCCTTTTCTGACATTATTCCTTTTCCATTTCTACTTCTCTTTTTTATGTTATATCAGTAAAATCAAATTATACATGTAGTCTTTTTGTATATCCACAACAGAAATACAACTCTCAAGAGTGCCTTTTACCTTTTCTTCATCTCTTGAGTCCTATGATTGGAGATCAAGTTTATGCTTAGCTGCATTCCAAGTTCTTTTGACTTTCAGAATATCAGATTCCAGGCCCTTCAGTCCTTTAATGTGGAGGCAACCAGATCTTAGATGATCCTTATTGTGGCACCTCGGTATTTAAATTGTTTTTTTTTTTTGTTTTGTTTTTTTGTTTTTTTTCTGCCTGCTTGTAATTTTTTTTTCTCTTAATCTGATAGTTCTGAAATTTGGCCACAATATTCCTTGGAGTTTTTATTTTAGGGTCTTTTTCAAAAGGCGTTTGATGAAGTCTTTCAATGCCTATTTTACCTTCTGATTCTATTACCTCTGGACAGTTCTCTTTGATGATTTCTTGTAAAATAATATCTAGACTCTTTTTTCCATCATAATTTTTGGGAAATCCAATAATCCTCAGATTATCTCTCCTAGATCTACTTTCCAGGTCTGTTGTTTTTCCAAGTAGATATTTCATGATTTTTTCCAGCTTATCATTTTTTTTTTTTTTTTTTTTTTGGTTTCGCTTGACTGATTCTTGCTGTCTCAATGAATCATTAGTTTCTATTTGTCCAGTTCTGATGTTTAATAAATTATTTTATTTATTAGCTTTTTTTTACTTCTTATTGTATATGTCCAATTGAGTTTTTAAATGAATTGTTTTGCTCTATGGACTTTTTTTCCATTTCACTAATTTTTTTTTTTTTTAAATAGTGAATTATTTTCTTTTTCCAATTCACAGATCCTACTTTCTTGCAAGTTCTTTGTCTTTTCCCACAAATCTGACTTTCTTGTTCACAAATCTTACTTTCCAGAGGTTTTTTTTTTTTTTACTTTTTCCAATTCACAAATTTTGTTTCCCTGCACTTCCTGGGAATTTTTTTACCTTTTCCAATTCATATTTCAAAGCTTCTCTTTCCTTTCCCCATTTTTCTTCTAACTCTCTTGTGAGACTTTTAATGGTCTTTTCTATGAGAGCCTTATGTAAATGGGGACAGGTAACATTCCCCTTTGGGGTGTTGTCTGATGACTGTTTGCTATTAGTTTCTTCAGGGTTGCAGACCTGCTCTTTTTCTGTGTAGAAGCTATCAGTTGTCCTTTTAATTTTTTTTTACCCATTTTTTTAAAGCCTTTAGGGTATGCCTTCAGGGCAAGGGGGTTACCAGCTTCCTCTGCAGAGCAGGAAGAGCTGTAACCCAGCTTCAGCACCCAGGTGAGTGAGTGCTCTGAGTGAAAGTTTCCCCTTCCCCAACCAGAGGTGATTTAGCACAGGCCAAGCTACAGAAGTGCCCAGTGGAGCTGTGTGTTTTAGCAACTGCCCTAAGGCTAGAGACTAAGTGGTAAAAGTGTCAATGCCCCAGACCAGAGCCTCTTGTAGGGCTATGGGTATTATCAGTTGACCAGTGAATAGCCCACTTGGACGGGAAATCTCTGCCCAGAAGTCTCTGCCTGAAAGCAAATTGCCCTGCAAAAGTGCTATTGCTCCAAGCTGAGCGCCCCACTGTGCAGATTAGAGGCTGCCCTGGGCTGTGCCCCATTGCCATGAAGGTTCGCAACTGCCCCAAGGAATAGCCCCACTTCCAGTTGGGGCTGTGAGCTTATACTGTGGTCTGTGCTCTCACTTCTGGTTTGGGGTTCTGTTGTGAGCTTTTTCTTCTCAAAAAGCAGCCAGGTGATAAAAGTTCAGATCTTTTATTATCTCCAATATAGCCCGGTTAGCTTAGAGGCCTATCTCTCTGCTTGGTTCCAAGAGCTCTCTCCAAATGTCTTTAAATCCAAAGGTCTGGTCCTTCAGCCTCTGCCTCTGCTTTCTTCAGCCTCCAGCCAGCTCCAGTCTTCATGTCATTCCGGTGAAATCTCGACTTGTAGCGTCTTCCTCTGAAGAACCCCTTCGACTGGCCCATTGGCCTATTTATGCTCCTTCCAGAGAGAGGGATTATGGGTTTTCTCCCATAGTGCTCTCTGGCCCAAAGAGCTTCAAGGGAGGTATGAACTCATTGAACTCCAATGAGTAAAGGTGTGAACACAAGCCTTGTATTGATTAGTTCTACTTAGTACCTAGTTTCAGGTTCTGGCCAAAACATCTTCTTGTAAGATTAGATCAACTCTAATTAGTTAGCAGTTAGTAAGGATTCCAACATCTCCCCCTTTCTTTTGTTTTAAAACATAGGGGGTTTCTGAGGGGGTACACATAAATCCATCAATATGGGCCAGAACTTTGTAACAGATATACATGGTATACATAAATCCATCAATATGGGAGGCATTATACACAATTTACATAAGAACATAGCAATATAACACAGGCTAGTAGTAATGTAACAAATAACAAGAATCAACCTGAAATTTTACACAGGCCCATAAGTCCTAGAAATAGTCCATAAGCAATCCATTGTCCATTAATTCATGTGCCAGGAATCTAATAGTTCCTGTAAGCCCTGAAGTACTGCAAAAAGTCTCATCAACAATTTTTCATCTCAGGGAAACCAATGATTCTTGCTGGTTTTTCAGGAACTGAAATAGTTTCATCTTGTGTTAGGAAATCCAATGATTTCTGAAGATTTTAAGAGTCCTTTTGACAGTCTCATTGTTAGCCATCTGATTCTTTCTTCATCTGTGGAAATATAAGCAGATCCTCTTCCCCAAGCAGTTAACCTAATTCCCTTCTATTTACCAAATTTGGGATTTCTCCTCATCATCTGGTAATTACATTGGAGCTGTTTGCACTGGATACCTTGTTGTCTTAAAAGGCCTGTATTCTTCCCAACTGTAATCCTGATTGCTTTTCTGTTGGTTGATGACATCAGAGTTCTGAATTTCTAAAGTCTCTCTGGGTGTAACCTCAGCTGCTATCATGCCCCACCTGTCCTTTGATTGATACTTTGGAGCTGGGCCTTGCCTCTCATTCCTCTGGGTCAATATACATTTAGAGGCCCAATGAAAGCCTCGGTTACATTTTGTACATGGGGTTTGGGGTTTTCTCTCACCCTGTCTTCTCACTCTATCTCCATATCTACAATGAGCTCTCAAATGTCCAACTTTTCCGCACTGAAAACATCGACGAGTTTCTCTAGAATTCCTCTGCCAAGAAGGACCTTGTCTTTCCATGTTCATCATCGTCTGGGCATAATAAGCATTTGTGCCCACTGTGGCACAGCGTCTTATGATTTCTTCTAAAGGAGCATCTTTGTCTAGCCCCCATATAATTCTTTTGCAAACCTCATTGGCATTTTCCTTAGCCAAATGTTTAGTCATTATTTCTGTTGCTGCATTGGCTCCAATGGTTCTTATTACAGCTGTTTGTAAACGTCCCACAAAATCTGCAAAAGGTTCATTGGGACCTTGCTCTATTTTTGTGAAAGCATTATTTCCATCTTTCTGTCCAGGGAGAGAATTCCAAGCTTTTATTGCAGCCTTAGAAATTTGCTCATACACTGTTATGGGATAATAAATCTGTTCTGAACTCTCTGCATACTGACCTTCTCCAGTTAGTTGGTCAAAAGCAACTTGTACAATAGCTCCTGTTTGCCTATTGTGTTGGGCTTGAATCCTACATAATTCATGAAACTCTGAAAGCCACAATAAATTTTGTCCCGGTTCAAGACATGTTTTAGTGATGGATTTCCAGTCATTCGGGGTTAAGATTTCATAAGACAAATTATCCAGTAACATCTTCACATAAGATGATGTAGCCCCATAAAGAGTGCAACCCTTTTTCAAATCTTTAATTTTTTCCAAATTAAAAGGAGTGTATCTTCTCCCTTTTTGACCTGAGGAGTTGAGCTCTTCAATCACAGGATATGTATTTATAAAATCAGATATATCTTCTCCTTCATTTTTTGCTTTAATTAATGCTTTTTCTAATCTTGTCAAATTCTGTTTTACAGGAGAAGCTGACTGTGTTTCTGTCTCTCTCCCTCCCCCTTGTTCCACCCATGAAGGGTTAATTGCAGGGGGAGGGTCATGAGATGTGGAATCACCTAATTCCTCCTGCTGTGAAGTATCATACTCAAAACTGTAATTAACTCCATTCTCATCTGATTCGTCCTCCTTTTCACCTAGTAAAGTTGGCACTTCCTCCTGTACTTTCCTTTTCATCATTCTATCACTTAAATAACTTCTTATAGCCAATTGTATTACATTATATGTATTAATTATTGAGTTAGGCCCATTTTTATCATAGAATTGACAAAGATCCTCTCCAACCAATTTCCATTCATTTAAATCTAATTCCTTATCAAGAGAGAAACAAGGACATATGTCCTTTACAGTTTGTAAAAGTTCAGTGATTTGCTGTAAACTTATAATTAAACCTTGGCTTTCCATAACTTTGACAATGCTCTCTAAACATTTTCCTTGAACAGAAACAGGCTGTTTTCTAAATATCTGTCCCATCTTAGCTGAAATTCTACTTTAACTCTTCTAACAAAATTTCTTTGTTGCACTCACCCTAATTTCTGGGTTGAAGAGTCTTTTCCACTGGATCAGGATCAGAGGCTTGTCTGCCTCTAGTTTTCTCCCTGCCTGTGCTGATCTTCTCCCAGGCCCTGAGGACAAACCTTTTCTGGTGAGATCCAGATTATCTTCAGCTGGTGAGTTGTTGTACTTCTAATCTTTATGAGTTGTAGCAATCAAGCACTATTTTTGAGGCTGAATATGATATTGATAGTGAGGGTAAGAGAGGAGCTTAGTTAGAAAGTCACGTGTGCCTTCTCTGCCATCTTGTTGCCACACACCCCCTTTTCATTTCTAAGACGGACAACTTGATTTTCCTCTTTCCTTTTTCTAATCAGATTTACCAAAGGTTTATCTATTTTTATTGTTTTTTTCATAAAACAAACTCTTAGTTTTATTTATTAGTTCAATATTTTTTTTTTACTTTCAATATAATTATTTTCTCCTTTTAATTTTAGAATTTCAAGTTTTGTATTTGATTGGGGGGGTTTAATATGGTCTTTTTTCTAACTTTTTAAGTTACAAATCCAATTCATTCATCTTTTCATTTTCTATTTTATTCAAGTAAGCCTCTAAAGATGTAAATTTTTCCCTTATTACTGCTTTGGTTGCATCCCACAAATTTTGGTATGATGTCTCATCATTGTCATTATCTTGAGTGAAATTATTAAATGTGTCTATAATTTGCAGTTTCACTCAATCATTCTTTAAGATGTGATTATTTAGTTTCCAATTACTTTTTGGTCGATTTACCCCTAACTTTTTGTTGAATGTAGTTTTTATTGCATTGTGATCTGAAAAGAAAGCATTTATTATTTCTGCCTTCTTGCATTTAATTTTGACATCTTTATGTCTTAATATATGGTCAATTTTTGAATAGGTTCCATGAACTGCTGAGAAGAAAATATATTCTTTTCTGTCTCCATTCAGTTTTCTCCAAAGCTCTATCATATCTATTTTTTCTAATATTCTATTTATCTCTTTAATTTGTTTCTTATTTGTTTTGTGGTTTGATTTATCTAATTCTGAGAGTGCAAGATTGAGATCTCCAACTATTATAGTTTTGCTGTCTGTTTCTTCTCTCAACTCTCTTAACTTCCCCTCAGTTTGATGCTATACCACTTGGTGCATATATGTTTAATATTGATATTTCTTCATTGTCTTTGCTACCCTTTAGCAAGATATAGTTTCCTTCCTTATTTCTTTTAATTAGATCAATTTTTGCTTTTGCTTGATCTGAGATAAGAATTGCTACTCCTGCTTTTTTGACTTCACCTGAAGCATAATAGATTCTGCTCTAGCCTTTTACCTTTACTCTATATGTATTTCCCTGTTTTAAATGCGTTTCTTGTAAACAATATATTGTAGGGTTCTGACTTTTGATCCAGTCTACTATCCACCTCCACTTTATGGCAGAGTTCATCCCATTCACATTTATGGTTAAAATGACTAATTCTGTATTTCCTGCCATCCTAATATCCCTAGATTATGCTTTTCTTTTCCTTGCCCCCCTTCATCCCCTTCCCTAATATTAAACTTATGGGCCCCACTTGCGACACACAGCTCACTCTCTTTAGGATCCCTCCTTCCTCTCTTTGAATCCCTTTCCCTTTCTTGTACCCTTCCCTTATTACTGTTTTTCCTTCTCCCCTTTTCTTTCCTACTTTTTAAGGAGGTTAGAGAAGATTCTTTGTAAAGCAAATGTCAATTATTTTCTCTTTGAGCCAACTCCAATCACAGTAAGATTCACACAATGTTCCTCCCTTTCTCTAAGTTCCCTCAGATATGATAGATTTCCTTTGCCTCATCATGAGATGAAGTTTCGCTCTTTTTATCTCCTCTTTCCCCTTTTTCTTACACTACCTCTTTTCCATTTCTACTTTCCTTTTTATGTTATATCAATAAAATCAAATTATGCATGTGGTCTTTATGTATATCCACAACAGAAATACAGTTCTCAAGAGTTCCTTTTACCTTTTTCTGCTTTTCTTGAGTCTTATTGTTAGAGATCAATTTTTGTTGTTGTTGTTGTTGTTTAGATCTGGCTTATTCCTTAGAAATAAATGGAATTCCTCTGTTTCCTTAAATGTCCATCTTCTTCCATGGAAGAAACTGCTCAGCTTACCTGGGTAGTTTATTCTTGGCTGTATCCCAAGTTCTTTTCCCTTTAGGAATATCATTAATTCACATTTTTGAAATAGCTATTTCCTAATTTCTCAAATACAATAGTATTCCATCACATTCAAAAAAGTCATTACATTTTAACAATATTTTTTCAATAAATATTTCCGATGCAGCAAGATAACTTTTCAGTTATTTTTAAAAGTCTGTTCTTCAGTCAAATTGGGAGGACTGTGATTATTTCTCAAATAAGTATCTGATGGACTGATGTTGAATGAAGTTCCTGATTATCATTAAGCTTAGACTAGAACTCATCCAATATGTTTTTCAAAGCTTTTCACATCTTTTCAAATATACTATAATGGCTTACTTAGTATTATAACATCATTGGTTGTCAGTGACACATTATAGCATTGATGGTTTGTACTGACATATTATACTCAAGTCATTTATTCAGAAAGCTAAATTAATCTCTGTAAGTATTCATTAATCTCTTTCCTTCGATTTTTATAGGCCTTTTTTAAAAATTAGATACATATTTTCCACCATTCATTTTTTCATTTACTAAATATTAATTGACTCCTGTATAAAGAACACTATACTAGATAAAACAGAGATTAGATAAAATGCAGTGCTTTTCTTCATGACAGATATTATAATGATAAATGTCTCCCAGGCAATGTTTTGTGCAGCTGAACAAGAGTTTTAAAGAGATTGAAGAGTCTTAGAAGTCTTTAAACACAGTTCAGTAAAGATCAACCTAAATAGAAGGCCCCATTTTGAAACCTGGCAATGTTTTCCTATTTTTTTTTAAATAAAGGTGACTGGATCATGATTTCATCCATCCTAATATGAAAGTGACATAGTTCTTTAAGAAACATGGGGTGGGGCAGGAACAGTGAAATTTCACTTGTAAAATACATAGCCAATTTAAAAAGTTTTAAAAACTGTGTGATGTGATACATCCCTTATTCTCATCTTTTCCTTGTTTCTCTCATTTGAATTTTACACCTCTGTTGGTAATGTACAGAATTTTTTTTTTAATTGAGAAAGATACCATGTGGGGAAAAAAGTGTAAATTTTTTTTCTCCCTTTGCCTAGTTCAGATTTATATGCTTTCCCCAGAGAAAAGGTGGTGTGTTGTTAATAAGTAGCCTTAGGATCATATTTTTGCAGTAAGTTATTGGGGGATAAGAAATAGGATGAGGAGCAGAAAAAGGTATATTTCATGCCATTTTCCCTCCCATCCTCTACTGATTTACTAAAATATGTAGAAATACATGCAAACTCAACACATGCCTGAAGGGTTTGGTCTGAATTGAAGATAAACAGTTTTAATGAATATTTTGATCAATCATGCCAAATTGATTTAGAGTGCCAGTGCAGTCTGGGAATTTTTCTCATTAGCTCCGAACTTCATGAGAGAGAACCATGGATGGGTGAGCTCATTAGTATCCATCTTTCTATGTCTGAAGGCGTACATGGTGACTAGATGACACAGGTGTTGAGAAATGGAAAGCTCAGTGTGGCACATTAAAAATATCCCTCCCAGCACTGTTCTAAAATATTAATTTTACTAACATATTTCTTGCAATCAGTTATGTTGAATTAACAAGAGAATGAAGTGTTTTTTTTAATGTTTTTCCCCGAAAGAAATGTTCTTGATTCTTTAGCAGGGCTCTGAATAGAGGAGTCAATTTGAATATAATGACATTTGCTGTATTTGAATAATCCCTCTTTCCTTTGAACTCATAGTGCTTTGAAAAAAAAATTCTCAGATCATGTTAACTGTGCATGTCAGAACCTGCATACTGCATATGAAAGTCACAGTTATGCATACGATACTCTCCTTTCAATCACAAATCCATTTTTATCAATTGTAAAATAACAAAGACTAAATTGCTCTTTTTTTTTCATTTTCCAAAATTATAACTTCATGGGAGATATTGTAAAAAGTGAGTTGTGACCAAATGAAACCAGGTGCAAGAAATCTAGTGGAAATCTATGTGGTTTTGAGGGCTTGTTCATAAAACATTATTCTTTAAGTAGCTAACAAGATCTCAAAACAGGAATGGAATACACTAATATGGTAGATTAGTTTTCCTTAAAATTAGGCTGGATGCATTCATTTAATGACAAAGGAATTTCATGGAAAGTTGTATTATACTTTATCATTGATCTAGAAGAACTATAAGAAATACATCAATTGCTAAAAAAAAAAAAAAAAAAAAAAAAAAAACAATGGTAATAGATTTTATTTCCATAGAAATGCCCTCATTAGTATTGACTTCAGAAAATCTATTAAGGCAGTAGAATATGGACCACGTCTCAAAGCATTGTCCTACCTATTGACTCATAAAAGCTATTTATTTTCATATTTAAAAATAAAATTCTTTTAATTGATCATACACAATGTGACATTCTTATGCCATCTGTTTCATTTAAAAACATTAGTGCTGTATATTCTTTTTCTGTAGCCCAAAGGCTAAAAATAATTAGTCCATTTATGTTTACAAATTCAACAGACATCAAGTATCTGGTATGTGCAAAGTAAAGGTAATCAACTAGGTTTAATTTCATAAAATATACAAACGAATTCATTATGCTTATAGTGGAATTTTTGCTATGTCTTGATTTTCATAGACAAATATAAACATATGTTAGTAATACTGTATAAAAAGTTATCTTCAAATCAAGCCATTCTTCAATTGATAAATGATCAAAGGATATAAACAGACAATTTTCAGATGATGAAATTGAAACTATTTCCACTCATATGAAAGAGTGTTCCAAATCACTATTGATCAGAGAAATACAAATTAAGACAACTCTGAGATACCACTACACACCTGTCAGATTCACTAAGATGACAGGAAAAAATAATGATGAATGTTAGAGGGGATGTGGGAAAACTGGGACATTGATGCATTGATGCATTGATGATGGTGGAGTTGTGAATGAATCCAGCCATTCTGGAGGGCAGTATGGAATTATGCCCCAAGAGCTATCAAACTGTTCATACCCTTTAACCCAGCAATGCTACTACTGGGCTTAAATCCCAAAGAAATACTGAAGAAGGGAAAGGGACCTCTATGTGCCAAAATGTTTGTGGCAGCCCTGTTTGTAGTGGCTAGAAACTGGAAAATGAATGAATTCCCATCAATTGGAGAAAGGCTGGGTAAACTATGGCATATGCATGTTATAGAATATTATTGTTTTGTAAGAAATGACCAGCAGGATGAATACAGAGAGGTTTGGAGAGACTTACATGAACTGACATCATTTCACATGAAGTGAAATGAACAGAACCAGGAGATCATTATATACTTCAACAACTATACTATATGAGGATGTATTCTTTTTTTTTTAAATTTTTATTTAATAATTACTTTATATTGACACTCGTTTCTGTTCCGATTTTTGTTTCCCTCCCTCCCTCCACCCCCTCCCCTAGATGGCAAGCAGTCCTTTATATGTTGGATATGTTGCGGTATATCCTAGATACAATATATGTTTGTAGAACCGAACAGTTCTCTTGTTTCACAGGGAGAATTGGATTCAGAAGGTATAAATAACCCGGGAAGAAAAACAAAAATGCAGATAGTTCACATTCGTTTCCCAGTGTTCTTTCTTTGGGTGTAGCTGCTTTTGTCCATCATTTATCAATTGAAACTCAGGTCTCTTTGTCAAAGAAATCCACTTCCATCAAAATATGTCCTCATACAATATCGTTGTCGAAGTGTATAATGATCTCCTGATTCTGCTCATTTCACTTAGCATCAGTTCATGTAAGTCTCGCCAGTCCTCTCTGTATTCATCCTGCTGGTCATTTCTTACAGAACAATAATATTCCATAACATTCATATACCACAATTTACCCAGCCATTCTCCAATTGATGGGCATCCATTCATTTTCCAGTTTCTAGCCACTACAAATAGGGCTGCTACAAACATTTTGGCACATACAGGTCCCTTTCCCTTCTTTAGTATTTCTTTGGGATATAAGCCCAATAGAAACACTGCTGGATCAAAGGGTATGCACAATTTGATAATTTTTGGGGCATAATTCCAGATTGCACTCCAGAATGGTTGGATTTGTTCACAACTCCACCAACAATGCATTAGTGTCCCAGTTTTCCCGCATCCCCTCCAACATTCATCATTATTTTTTCCTGTCATCTTAGCCAATCTGACAGGTGTGTAGTAGTATCTCAGAGTTGTCTTAATTTGCATTTCTCTGATCAATAATGATTTGGAACACTCTTTCATATGAATGGTAATAGTTTCAATTTCATTATGAGGATGTATTCTGATGGAAGTGGATATCTTCGACAAAGAGAAAATCTATCTAAATTCCAATTGATCAATGATGGACAGAAGCAGCTACACCCAGAGAAGAAACACTGGGAAATGAATGTAAACTATTTGCATTTTTATTTTTCTTCCCGGGTTATTTTTATCTTCTGAATCCAATTCTTCCTGTGCAACAAGAGAACTATTCAGTTCTGTACACATATATTGTATCTAGGATATATTATAACATTTTTAACATGTATAAAACTGCTTGCCATCTAGGCGAGGGGGTGGAGGAAGGGATAGGAAAAGTCGGAACAGAAGTGAGTGCAAGGGATAATGTAAAAAAAATTTACCCAGGCATATGTTCTGTCAATAAAAAAGTTATAATTAAAAAAAAAGTTATCTTCAAATTTTTCTCTCACAAACACTATGTGATCTTGAATAATTTACTTAATTCTTTGGTGTCCCAGGCCTCTCTTTACAAATATAAATTGAAAAGAATGTGATAATCTACACAGAGAAAAGAAGCTGCTCATCATATGAATAAAAATCACAAATCAATTCACAGTAAAATAAGAAGATACATTGTGTATAGTATAGTTTCAGTGAAGAAAACATTTTTCTTCCTTTATCTTTTCAAACACAGACACTTCAATTATTTGGGGGGAAGGCAACAAAACAATATCATACATATGACCAGAATTATCAAATGTACTTATTCTTAAGAGGGAAAATAGTTAAGAGAAGGAAATAAAACCAAAAAATTTAAAAACTCCAATATTTTACAATATCACAGTGGGATTCATTATTTATGAATGTATGCAATTAGCAGCATCTGGTAACAAGCACTTATTCTTACTTCAAAATAAATGATAATGATTATCTGTCATGTAGACAAAAACAAGAGTGAAAGTTTGGAAGACTTAAATAAGGAAATTAATAGGAACAACCAAATAGAATGAGGATAGCTGTCTATTAAGAATAAGGGGAATGCCTTTTTGAAATGTGATTAGTAAATATCTGCCTTAATATTAGGAGCCTGGGTGTACACAATTAAGGAAGACACTTCTGCTATCCTAACAGTAGTACTTCTGACTTGCAATATTACCTGTGTGGAACATAGATGGAACGCAACTTCAAGAATGTAGAAGTAAATAATAATGACAAAACTTGTGTACAGCCAAAATAGATGCCCTAGTTTATAAATGAACTTTATAGATCTGACTCCTCATATTAGAGCATATTACCCCTTTTCACTCATTATCTATTTATTTTCATAAAAAAACATTCTAACAACCTTGGTTATCTAGTTTCCTAGCTAATAATACAAAGAAAACAAATTGGATGGCAGTCAAGGTTGCTGGAGTTAAGCACATTGAAAACTATGAGAAGTAACAGAGTAGTAAAACCATGGGGAAGGAAACAATAGAATAATAAAAACCAAACAAAAGAACTAAAGGTTAATGTGGTGGAAATAACATTAAAATGAGCATGTGAAGTTCTGAACTAAGTCCTTGGCTTACTGTTGCTTATTAGCTATATGACCTTGGGCAAATCACTAAATCTTCCTGAGCTTCATTTACTTCATCTATTAAATAAGCATTGCAATAATCACAGAGTTTCTGGGAGAATCAAATATGCTAATTGGTAGAGTATTTTATAAACATAAAATGTCATATGACTGTTATACTAATATAAAGAACATAGCCACTTATAATCTCACCTCAGTGCACCAAAAGAGACATCATAGTATAACAGTCCAGTACTGTATTAGTACTGAAGGTTCTTAATAATAATCCTGGGTCATCAATAAAAGGTAAAATTATATTTATCATCCTCTAAGTAGTCACTTATGTCTTCTATGGTTCAGTAAAGCAATTTTCATCAATATTATGGAAGTTTTTGTTTTTAATATTTCCTTAACATGCCATTCAAAAGGACATTACAAGACCCATAAAAGATATGAATTTTGAAAATTTATACATATATGTTTTTTATTAGCAAAGTGGTAACCAAAACACCATTTGTCCATATTCAAAGAGGACTGAATATATAGAAGAGGCAGTGTTAGATGTAAATATGAAGTGGAGAAAAAAATGGAATAAGCATTTATTAAGTGCATATTATTTGTCAGATATGGTGCTAAGCATGTTAATGCTGTTGGAATCTTTACAAACTGCTAACTCATTAGAGTTGATGTTTTGGGCCAGAACTTGAAACAAGGTACTAAGTAGAACTAATAAATACAATGCTTGTGTTTATACCTTTATTCATTGGAATTTTATCTTTTTTTTAATTTAATGTGTTATACACAATCAGGAGATACTGTTGTTAAAAAACAAGGAATTGTGGTATCAAAGACCTGGAGATTGAAGGGATGTCCATCAATTGGGTTATAGATAGATGAGCTATGGCATTCAATTGTGAAGAAAGAATTAAAAATTTTCTGAAGATGTCAGAGTACATAAGAAAATTTCAAACTCTCCCACATAGACAAAACATCACCTTAAGGTGAAGCTGAAGAAGTAAAAATAAACAATAGCAGTGGTCCTTTCAGAACAGTCAGAGAAGATCCAAAGAAAGATTCCATAATGGAAATTGACCCTTGTGAAATTGTAAACACTACCCAGACTAGTTATATTGGAACAGTGGGCAGTGAATCCTGGGACTAGCTGGATTGGGAAGTAGCATTGACCATAGCCACAAAAATTTTCACCTCCCAGAGAGTGTGGGAAGTCCTATATCTGAACAAAAGAAGACTGAGGGAGCCTCTGCTGATAAGCACCAGACCCAGCTACATCGTTGAGGTATGGCCCTGGATGAGAAGGAATCAACACATGTCTAGTGAGTAAAGAAGCAGTAGGTCAAGGATGTTGCTAACTGTGAGCATTTACTGATTTCAGGCTATAAGCCAGAGGGAAGGCACCATTTCCCCCACCCCATAACTAAGGTGATTACATAAAAAGCTGTTATATATATATTTTATATAATCATAAAAAAAACTGTTTTATATATATATGTGTGTGTGTGTGTGTGTGTGTGTGTGTGTGTATACATGTATACACACACACACACACACACATATATATGGAAAATTATTACAGGAATAGAGGACAGTAGGATTCATCTTCAGAAGAAGATACTGAAGTTAAATAAAAGCCCCTTTTACCCTAAAGCATAACATAAAATATCACCTGCCCCCCCCCAAAATTAAAAGAACTCAAAAATATTCAAGTCAAATAAGGAAGATTGAGAAAAAATTAAAAACAAATAAGAACAATCTAAGAAAGGCAAGATTATGAAAAGGTCAACTAACTGGAAAAAGTCCAGAATCTTGTTTTTTTCTTTTTTATTGACAAAACATATGCATGGGTAATTTTTCCACATTGTCCCTTGCAATTACTTCTGTTCCACCTCTGCCTTCCTTACCTTCACCCCCACCCCTAGATGGTAGGCAGTCTCAAACATGTTAAACATGTTAAAGTATATCTTAAGTACAATATATATGTATGTCTTTATACAGTTCTCTTTTTGCATAAGAAAAACAGATTTAGAAAGGTAAAAAAAAAGTGGGAAGAAAAACAAAAATACAAGCAGTCCACATTTATTTCCCAGTGTTATTTCTCTGGGTGTAGCTAAGATCTAGAACCTTAAAGAAGAAAATGAATCTTTGAAAATGAGAATTGGGCAAGGAGAAACTGGCTAAATTATAAGAGACCAAAACTAATAAATTACAAAGGATGAAAAAAATAGTACAGAATGTGAAATATCTCAGAATTAAAACAACTGATCTAGAAAACAGATCAAGAAGATAAAACATAAGAATAATCACATTACCTGAAAGATACCATCAAAAATTTTTTTGATTCAATACTATAAAAGATAATTTAAATTTTTCCTGAAATTTTAGAACAAGAGGGGGAAGTAGAAATAGAAAAATCCACTGATAACCACCTCAATGAGATCCTTCAAAGAAAATATATAGGAATATCATACCTAAATTCTGAAACTCTCAAGTCATGGGGAAAATATTGCAAACAAGAAAAAAACAAATCAAATATGGATGAACTACAGTTAGAATCACACAAGTCACTAGTAGCTACATCAAAAAAAAGCACAATTTTGGAGCAATACATATGAAAGAACAAAATAATTGGGGTTGCAGTAAAAAATATCATACCCAGGTTAAAACTGATACTGAATGAAAAAAGAAAAAGGACATTCAATGAACTTACAGAGTTTAATGATTTTGTTGCAAAAAGAACTGAACTTAATAGAAATTTGACATAGAATATCAAAGAGAAATGTAACATCTCAAAGACTAATTACAAAATACTCAATAAGGGCAAATTGTTCATGTTTTATATGTAGAAATATAAAACATATGTCTAAGATTGTCAGTTGGGTAGTTCACAAAAAAGATTGAGGTGGAACTGAATGATATGATTTTCAAAATCAAAATCATGTAGAAAATAGTAAAAAAAAATAGAATAAGTATACAAATAAAGTATGAGTGGAAGAACTGACATAAAGAAATCAAAGGGGTGAAGGGTTGGCAGTTCTGTAACCCTATTCTTTTGGAGAATTAGTTAAAATAAATAATAAATAAAATAATAGATAAAAAGAAAGTAATGCATTTCTATTTAGAAGGATAATAGGATGGGTTGTGTGCAGTATTGGAAGGTGTGCAGATTACTGGGATGGGATAAAATATATAGACTAACAGGAATGGGATAAAGATGGAGGAACATGTTTGGAAAGCTATATTCAAAGCTATATTCTAAATTCAAGTAGAAACAGAGAGCAAAGAAAAAACACTATGGGGAAGAGGGTAAGGAAGGGATTATTGAGGAAGGGGATTAGGTTAAGTAATAGGAGAACAAGAAGAAGTAAAAATAGAGGTAAAGCAGAGAAGTCCAGAGGGAAAGGAAAGAAAAGATAACAGACAAACATAAAATAAAAATCAGAAATAGAATTCATTATATTAAAAAAGCACAGTAATAGTAATCATGATTTCAGACAAAGTTAAAAGTAAAATAGATTTAGTCAAAAGACAAAAATAGTGAAATGATGCTATATGTCACACTCATTAATCAATATTGTCTTAGACTATAATAACTAGATAATATAGGGTTGAAGTGGCATAGGAAATAATGAATTAATGAATTTAGGGAAAAAAATTGAAAACATGAAGACAGATGTTAACTATCTTCAGAGAAATAGAGGACACACAAAAATGCATATGAATGTATATGTTTATGATTATAAATATCTAAATATAAGTTTGCATGTGTATTATGCATCCATATATGTGTATGCATGCATATGTATATTTGTATTTCTATGTTGATATATTTATTGTGTATATATCTATAAATATATATATATATACGTATATACATGTATATATCTATAACTATCTCTCACTTAGTCACTAGCTCAACATGAAATATGTACCCACACTTATTTGTACTTTCTTGGGGAAAAGGAAAGGAGAAGGAAAAAGAATAAAATAAAAAGTACATAGCAGAAAACAAGAAAAACCACAAAGAAGTAAAGAAAAGATGGACAGCTTTGAACACAATATGTAGTATTTATAATATATGTTTTCTTACAATGCAAATGTGTTGCTTTATGTTTTGAACCCTCTCTTAGGTTCAGTTGTGCACGTGGTGATATATTTATTTTTTCTATTTTATGCTAAAATTTAAAAAAAGATAAAGAATGAAAAGCACAAATGAAACTAAAATAAATGTTTTTTTAGAAAAGTATGAATAGACTTGCATGAAATGATGAAAAGTAAGATTAGGAGAACAAAGAGAATGCTATATACTGTAACAATGAGAAAGTTGAAAAAAAATTGTGAATATCTATATTATATTGAGTACTGAAAACACTCAAATTAACCACAAAGGACCTATAGAGGAAGATGCTATTCCAGAAAAAAAGAACTGTTAAACAGAGATGTGTGTAGTATAGTTTGACATATACAGTGATACGTTAGTACTCTTGTTTTGAAACTAATTTAATTCAATATTCAATACATTTTGAGGTAAAAAAAATTTTTCAGTGAGGCATCCAGTGTTTATCGGGAAGTAGCAGTAGCAGAAAGCACTACACAATGGGGAGAACAAAAGTGGTGGCTGGTATGTGGGCTAGTGAAGAGAAGGACCTAGGACTCCTAAGTAGCTCCAAGCTCCATGCTGGAACCCTCGGTGTCAGAGGGCCCAGGACCATAGATTTCAACTCCACACCAACTTGTCCTCCTCTCCTTTTCCCCTAGGAAGTGTGGACCATAATATTGGAGGAGAGTATAAAGGTAATAAGAATTCCTCTCAGGGTTAAGAAATTCAACGGGGACTTCCGGTTAAGATGGCGGAGAGGAGGCACACAGCTGTGTAAGCTCCGTGCTTTCTCTCACTATCCATTTCATTACAAGCCTCTGAATTAATGCTTGACTGAAAAAAAAACCCACAGATAGTTACCAAGAGAAGCCATCCTTGAGATTCGCCAAGAAAGGTCTGTCTTTACTGGAGGGCTGGGACGGTTTTAGATAGGGCACAGGCAGCAGACAGTGGCAGTGAGAGCACGGGAGCAGACTGGAGAGGGGGTGGGGAGTGATCACAGCCGTCTCTGCGGGGAGAGCTTCACTACAGGTTTGGATACCTTGCCCTGGCAGCAAGTCAGCAGCCCAGCAGAGAAGCTAAAAACACCGGGGGTGAAGAATACAACCCCAAACAGCTGGAGTCTCTCGGGACCTGGCCGCTCCCCTCCCCCCCCCGTCGCCCCCTCCCCAGTGACTCAGCACGCTCTCGGATCTCAGAGCGCAGGCCCAGCACAGTCCTGCTAGTGCCTCACTGCTGCCCCCCGCAGTCTGGAGAGGAAGCTTGGTAACACCACCCAGCCCCTCCCCCAAAGAAAGACTCCAGTCTTTTCTGTTTTTCTTTGGTAGTTTGTCTTTGATTATTAGACAGAATGAGCAAGAAACTGAAGAGGACTTTAACCCTTGACAGCTTCTATACAGATAGAGAGCAGACTCTAAATCCTGAGGAGACTAAAAACAGGCAGTCCCCAGGTGAATCCCCAAAGGAGGAGATCATCTGTTCCTCAGCACAGATGAATCTCATGGAGGAAATTAAAAAGGCTCTCACAAGGGAGCTAGAAGAAAAATGGGAGGCTTGGCAAAAGAGCCTGGAGAAGTCAGTTAGAGAGAGAGAGTGGATAAAGAAATAAAATCCTTGAAAAATAGGATTAGTGAACTGGAAACAGAAAATAACTCTCTAAAAAACAAAATTGGCGAAATGGAAAAAAATTCCACAGAACAAAAGAACTCAATGGGACAATTAGAAAAAGATTTTAAAAAAGTGAGTGAAGAAAATACTTCACTGAAAATCAGAATTGAACAATTGGAATTGAATGACTCGAGGAGACAAGAAGAATCAGTCAAGCAAATCCAAAAAAAAATCAAACAATGGAAAAGAATGTAAAATATCTTCTGGGGAAGACAACAGACCTGGAAAACAGATCCAGGAGAGACAATCTGAGAATCATTGGACTCCCAGAAAAAACATGATGAAAAAAAGAGCCTGGACACTATTTTCCAGGAAATTATCAAAGAGAACTGCCCAGAAGTTATAGGAACAGAGGAAAAAATAAACATTGAAAGGATTCATCGATCACCCACAGAAAGGGATCCTAAAATCAAAACACCAAGGAATATAGTGGCCAAATGCCAGAACCCTCAGACGAAGGAAAAAATACTGCAAGCAGCAAGAAAAACCCAATTCAAGTATCAAGGAGCCACAATAAGGATCACCCAGGATCTGGCAGCATCCACATTAAAGGATCGAAGGGCCTGGAATATGATATTCCGAAAGGCTAAGGAACTTGGTATGCAACCAAAAATAACTTACCCAGCGAGAATGAGCATCTTTATCCAGGGAAGAAGATGGACATTCAACGAAGTAAGCGAATTTCACTTATTTTTGATGAAAAAGCCAGAACTTAACAAAAAGTTTGTTCTACAAACATAGAACTCAAGAGAAATCTAAAAAGGTAAAGATTAATCTTGGGAACTATATTTCGGGTATAAAGATGTATAAAGAATACATGTATACCTTGTTCTAGAAACTGATGTGGAAAGGACATTGTACCAGAAAAAGGGTAAAGTGGGGGTAGTACATCTCATGAAGAGGCAAAGAAAACCTATTATATCTGAGAGAAAGAATGGAGGGGGATGAATATAGTGGGTATCTTACTGCCTTCAGAATTGGCTTTAAGTGAAAAATCTTAAGACATATTCAATCTATGGTGAAACTTCTCCCACCTCATTGAAAAGTGAGAAGGGAAAAGTAAAAAGGGAAGGAATAAGCTAAGTGGAAGGGAATATGGAAACTGGGAGGGAAAGGGGTAAGATAGGGGGAGGAACTCTAATGCGGGGGGAGCGATACTAAAAAGGGAAGGCTGTGAGAAGCAAGTGGTGCTCACAAGCTTAATACTGGGAAGGGGGGTAAGGGAGTAAGAAGGGAGAAAAGCATAAACCGGGGTTAACAAGATGGCAAGTAATACAGAATTGGTCATTCTAACCATAAATGTGAACGGGATAAACGCCCCCATAAAGAGGAAGCGGTTAGCAGAATGGATTAAAAGCCAGAATCCTACAATATGTTGTTTACAGGAAACACACCTGAAGCAGGGAGATACATGCAGGTTAAAGGTAAAAGGTTGGAGCAAAATCTACTATGCTTCAGGTGGAGTCAAAAAAGCAGGGGTAGCCATCCTGATCTCAGATCAAGCTAAAGCAAAAATTGATCTAATAAAAAGAGATAAGGAAGGGCACTATATCTTGCTAAAGGGTAGCATGGATAATGAAGCATTATCTATATTAAACATATATGCACCAAGTGGGATAGCATCTAAATTCTTAAAAGAGAAATTAAGAGAGCTGCAAGAAGAAATAGACAGTAAAATAGTGGGAGATCTTAACTTTGCACTCTCAGAATTAGATAAATCAAACCACAAAATAAATAAGAAAGAAGTCAAAGAGGTAAATAGAATACTAGAAAAGTTAGATATGATAGATCTCTGGAGAAAATGTAATGGAGACAGAAAGGAATACACTTTCTTTTCAGCAGTTCATGGAATCTATACAAAAACTGACCATATATTAGGACATAAAAACCTCAAACTCAAATGCAGTAAGGCAGAAATAGTAAGTGCATCCTTTTCAGACCACGATGCAATGAAAATTACATTCAACAAAAAGCCAGGGGGAAGTAGCCCAAAAAATAATTGGAAACTAAATAATCTCATACTAAAGAATGATTGGGTGAAACAGCAAATCATAGACATAATTAATAACTTCACTCAAGAAAACGATAATAATGAGACATCATACCAAAATGTATGGGATGCAGCCAAAGCGGTAATAAGGGGAAATTTCATATCTCTAGAGGCCTATTTGTATAAAATAGAGAAAGAGAAGATCAATGAATTGGGCTTGCAACTAAAAATGCTAGAAAAGGAACAAATTAAAAACTCCTAATCAAACACTAAACTTGAAATTCTAAAAATAAAAGGAGAGATCAATAAAATTGAAAGTAAAAAAAAAATTATTATAAGAGTTGGTTCTATGAAAAAAACAACAAAATAGACAAACCCTTAGTAAATCTGATTAAAAAAAGGAAAGAGGAAAATCAAATTGTTAGTCTTAAAAATGAAAAGGGAGAACTCGCCACTAAGGAAGAGGATATTAGAGCAATAATTAGGAGTTACTTTGCCCAACTTTATGCCAATAAATTCGACAACTTAAATGAAATAGAAAAATACCTCCAAAAATACAGCTTGCCCAAACTGACAGAGGAAGAAGTAAATATCCTAAACAGTCCCATCTCAGAAAAAGAAATAGAACAAACTATCAATCAACTCCCTAAGAAAAAATCCCCAGGACCAGATGGATTTACATGTGAATTCTACCAAACATTTAAAGAACAATTAACTCCAATGCTAAACAAACTATTTGAAAAAATAGGGATTGAAGGAGTCCTACCAAACTCCTTTTATGACACAGACATCGTACTGATACCTAAACCAGGTAGGCTGAAAACAGAGAAAGAAAATTATAGACCAATCTCCCTAATGAATATTGATGCTAAAATCTTAAATAAAATATTAGCAAAAAGATTACAGAAAATCATCCCCAGGATAATACATTATGACCAAGTAGGATTTATACCAGGAATGCAGGACTGGTTCAATATTAGGAAAACTATTAACATAATTGACTATTTCAATAACCAAACAAACAAAAACCATATGATCATCTCAATAGATGCAGAAAAAGCATTTGATAAAATCCAACATCCATTCCTAATAAAAACACTTGAGAGCATAGGAATAAATGGACTTTTCCTTAAAATAGTCAGGAGCATATATTTAAAACCATCAGTAAGCATCATATGCAATGGGGAAAAACTGGAACCTTTCCCAGTAAGATCTGGAGTGAAGCAAGGTTGCCCACTATCACCATGATTATTTAATATCGTATTAGAAACACTAGCCTCGGCAATGAGTCGAGAAAGATATTAAAGGAATTAGAGTAGGCAATGAGGAAACCAAACTATCACTCTTTGCAGATGATATGATGGTATACCTAGAGAACCCCAGAGATTCTACTAAAAAGCTATTAGAAATAATTCATAATTTTAGGAAAATAGCTGGCTACAAAATAAATCCCCATAAATCCTCAGCATTTTTATACATCACCAACATAACCCAACAGCAAGAGATACAAAGAGAAATTCCATCCAGAATAACTGTTGATACCATAAAATATTTGGGAATCTATCTACCAAAGGAAAGTCAGGAATTATATGAGCAAAATTATAAAAAAAAGTCTCCACACAAATAAAGTCAGACTTAAATAATTGGAAAAATATTAAGTGGTCTTGGATCGGCCTAGCAAACATAATAAAGATGACAATACTCCCTAAACTAATCTATTTATTTAGTGCTATACCAATCAGACTTCCAAGAAAATATTTTAATGATCTAGAAAAAATAACAAGAAAATTCATATGGAACAATAAAAAGTCAAGAATCTCAAGGGAATTAATGAAAAAAAAATCAAATGAAGGTGGCCTAGCTGTACCTGATCTAAAATTATATTATAAAGCAGCAGTCACCAAAACAATTTGGTATTGGCTAAGAAATAGATTAGTGGATCAGTGGAAAAGGTTAGGTTCACAAGACAGAATAGTCAACTATAGCAATCTAGTGTTTGACAAACCCAAAGACCCTAACTTCTGGGATAAGAATTCATTATTTGATAAAAAACTGCTGGGATAATTGGAAATTAGTATGGCAGAAATTAGGCATGGACCCACACTTAACACCATATACCAAGATAAGATCAAAATGGGTCCATGACCTAGGCATAAAGAACGAGATTATAAATAAATTAGAGGAACACAGGATAGTTTATCTCTCAGATTTGTGGAGGAGAAAGAAATTTGTGACCAAAGATGAACTAGAGACCATTACTGATCACAAAATAGAAAATTTTGATTACTTCAAATTAAAAAGCCTTTGTACAAACAACACTAATGCAAACAAGATTAGAAGGGAAGCAACAAACTGGGAAAACATCTTCACAGTTAAAGGTTTTGATAAAGGCCTCATTTCCAAAATATATAGAGAATTGACTCAAATTTATAAGAAATCAAGCCATTCTCCAATTGATAAATGGTCAAAGGATATGAACAGACAATTTTCAGAGGATGAAATTGAAACTATTACCACTCATATGAAAGAGTGTTCCAAATCATTATTGATCAGAGAAATGCAAATTAAGACAACTCTGAGATACCACTACACACCTGTCAGATTGGCTAAGATGACAGGAAAAAATAATGATGAATGTTGGAGGGGATGCGGGAAAACGGGGACACTAATGCATTGTTGGTGGAGTTGTGAACGAATCCAACCATTCTGGAGAGCAATCTGGAATTATGCCCAAAAAGTTATCAAATTGTGCATACCCTTTGACCCAGCAGTGTTTCTATTGGGCTTATATTCCAAAGAAATACTAAAGAAGGGAAAGGGACCTGTATGTGCCAAAATGTTTGTAGCAGCCCTATTTGTAGTGGCTAGAAACTGGAAAATGAATGGATGCCCATCAATTGGAGAATGGCTGGGTAAATTGTGGTATATGAATGTTATGGAATATTATTGTTCTGTAAGAAATGACCAGCAGGATGAATACAGAGAGGACTGGCGAGACTTACATGAACTGATGCTAAGTGAAATGAGCAGAACTAGGAGATCATTATATACTTCAACAACGATATTGTATGAGGACATATTTTGATGGAAGTGGATTTCTTTGACAAAGAGACCTGAGTTTCAATTGATAAATGATGGACAGAAGCAGCTACACCCAAAGAAAGAACACTGGGAAACGAATGTGAACTATCTGCATTTTTGTTTTTCTTCCCGGGTTATTTATACCTTCTGAATCCAATTCTCCCTGTGAAACAAGAGAACTGTTCGGTTCTGCAAACATATATTGTATCTAGGATATACTGCAACATATCCAACATATAAAGGACTGCTTGCCATCTAGGGGAGGGGGTGGAGGGAGAAAGGGGAAAAATCAGAACAGAAATGAGTGCAAGGGATAATGTTGTAAAAAAAAATTACCCTGGCATGGATTCTGTCAATATAAAGTAATTATTAAATAAAAATTAAAAAAAAAAAAAAAAGAATTCCTCTCAGAAAGTGAACTGGTTCAATAAGACAGCTCAGCTGGGCACCAGGCTGGGAGCTGCCAAGTGGAATCAATTAATACCTGAGATACCTCTGAATTTATAAATGTGTATTAAATTATGGTCTTCTCTACTGCAGAATAGGGAAAGGGGAAATGAGATAGTTCCCAATTTAAACTATTATCAAAATAAAATAAAATTTAAAAATAAACAAAAAAATAAGAAAAATAAATGTAGTGAGAAGGGAAAATGGAGGAAAATATTTCTAACATATTGGTAAATGAATTAATTGAAAAATGAATCAATACCTGCAATAATATAAAAGGAAGAAAAAAAGATAAAGCAAGAAGTGATCACAAAATCCTTATCTTTTTTGTCATCCATTTCTCAGAATCCTTTCTCAATTGTCCTATCTCTTTTATGTTAGATTTGATTTTTAGCTATTCTCATCACTTTTGTAAGAAAAAGATCATATAAAGTTTCGAGTGCATTTGAAGCCATTTGCAGAGAGAGATAGCAGATCTCTAATGAAGCCTATCAGACAATAGGATTTTAAATCCTGTAGGTGATAAGGATCAAACCTTTTCCATCTTTGTTTCTGCAATACCTAACACAGTGCCTTGAATGTAAAAGGTTTGCAGGATATTTGGGTGTATGGAATAATAAGCAATCAGCTACATAGTAAAATAATAGGTTAAAGCACAATACACAAATCTCCAAGAGAGAGGTGATTTGGGAGATTAAATAAATTAATTATGAAATCAGAATAAAGACTGATGCTCGTACAGTGTTGATGCATGTATTGTTGTTGTGCAGTCATTTCAGTTCTATCTGATTGTCCATGACTCCACATAAGGTTTTCTTGACAAAAATAGTGGAGTGGTTTGACATTTCTTTCTCCAACTATTTTAAAGATGAAGAAATTGAGTGAAACAGGATAAAATGATGAACAGAACCTATAAGTACTAAATATCTGAAGCCAGATTTAAACTCAGGAAGATGAGTCTTTCTGACTACAGGCTTGGCACTTTATCTACTATTACTATAATATCATATATATATTGACCTGCTTAAGGGCCTTTAGGATATTAGAACAATTTCCATGAAATATCACTAAAATTAAGTAAATATTAAGTGATAAAGCCCAAAGTAACAGAGCTAATAAGTGCTGCAAGCAAGATTTGAGTTCATATCTTCCTGACCCTAAGTACATTGTCCTATCCACAATGACTATGAAGAATATAGTATATTAAGTCTAACAGGGAAGATTGTAGCCAATCATTCACAGGGAGAAATAACTAAAGAGGACTGAGAATAATATTCACAATGTTAGTATTTATATACTATGAGATAGAAATACATATATCAAATCATATAAAACCTACATTTTAGAACTTAGAAAGATGATGTCATGGACCTGTTTTTTTTTTTTTTACATTTTTTTAAATAATTATAACTTTTTGTTGACAGAACCCATGCTGGGGTAATTTTTTACAACATTATCCCTTGCATTCACTTCTGTTCCAACTTTTCCCCTCCCTCCCTCCAGCCCCTACCCAAGATGGAAAGCAGTCCTATACATGTTAAATATGTCACGGTATATCCTAGATACAATATATGTGTGCAGAACCAAACAGTTCTCTTGTTGCACAGGAAAAATTGGATTCAGAAGGTAAAAATAACCTGGGAAGAAAAATAAAAATGCAAAGAGTTTCCATGCATTTCCCAGCGTTCTTTCTTTGGGTGTAGCTGCTTCTGTCCATCATTGATCAATTGGAACTGAATTAGATCTTCTTTTTGTCAAAGAAATCCACTTACATCAGAATACATCCTCATACAGTATAGTTGTTGAAGTATATAATGATCTCCTGCTTCTGCTCATTTCACTCAGCATCAGTTCATGTAAGTCTCTCTAGGCCTCTCTGTATTCATCCTGCTGATCATTTCTTACAGAACAATAATATTCCATAACATTGATATACCACAATTTACCCAATCATTCTCCAATTGATGGGCATCCATTCATTTTCCAGCTTCTAGCCACTACAAACAGGGCTGCCACAAACATTTTGGCACATACAGGTCCCTTTCCCTTCTTTAGTATCTCCTTGGGGTATAAGCCCAGTAGTAGCACTGCTGGATCAAAGGATATGCACAGTTTGATAGCTTTTTGGGCATAATTCCAGATTGCTCTCCAGAATGGTTGGATTCGTTCACAACTCCACCAATAATGCATCAGTGTCCCATTTTTCCCACATCCCCTCCAACATTCATCATTATTTTTTCCTGTCATCTTAGCCAATCTGACAGGTGTGTAGTGGGATCTCAGAGTTGTTTCAATTTGCATTTCTCTGATCAATAGTGATTTGGAACGCTCTTTCATATGAGTGGAAATAGTTTCAATTTCATCATCTGAAATTTTTTTCAGCATTTGTTGTTGTTGTTGTTGTTGTTATTGTTATGTTGTTGTTTTTGTTTTACAAATTTGTCTTCTTTGATTCTTCTCTGACCAAATGAGCAAAAAATTTAAATGGACCTTAATCACTAATAGTTTCTATATGGATAGAGAGCAGACTTTAAACCCTGAGGAGACTAAAAACAGACTGTATCCAGATGAATCCCCAAAGGAGGATATCATTTGGTCTTCAGCACAGATGATTCTCATAGAAGAAATTTAAAAGGCTCTCACAAGAGAGCTAGAAGAAAAATGGGAAAAGGAGAGGGAGGCTTGGCAAGAGAGTCTGGATAAGTCATCCCATTCTTTAAAGATAGAGTGAATAAAGAAATCAAATCCTTGAATAACAGAATTAGTAAGTTGGAAAAATAAAATAGCTCTTTAAAAAATAAAATTGACAAAATTGAAAAAAAAATTCCATAGAACAAAACAACTCACTTAAAAACTCAATTGGACAAATAGAAAAAAAAATATAAAAAAGTGGCCAGGTCCTGACAGATGCTAGCTTTTGGGGGTTATAGCCTGTGTTTTTAGCTTCTTTGCTTGTCTACTGACTTGCTGCCAGGGCAAAGTAGCCAATACTGTAGTAAAACTCTCCCTGCAGAAATGGCTGAGATCACACCCCAACCCCACCCAGTCTGCTCAGTTGTGAGCTGTCTGCCTTACTCTGTTTGCTGTGCTGTCACTGCTTGCCTTCAGTTTGTGCCCGATCTAACCATCCTCACTCATGAGCAAAAACAGACCTTTTCTGGCAAATTTTGAGGATATCTTGTCTTAGTAATTTTTCGTGTTTTTTTTTTTTTTTCTTTTTTTCTTTCAGTCAAGCACTAATTCCGAAGCTTGTCATGAAATAATTTTTTCTGAGAGAAAAGATGGAGCTTAAGTAGATGTGTGCGTCCTCTCTGCCATCTTGGCTGGAAGTCAATATATAAATCTTATGAGATATTATTATTCTATAAGAAACAATCAGCAGGATGGTTTCAGAAAGGCCTGGAGAGACTTGCGTGAACGAATACTAAGTGAAAGGAGAAGAACCAGGAAATTATTGAATACTGCAACAGCAAGATTCTACAATGATCAGTTCTGATAATCATGGCTCTTCTCAACAATGAGATGATTTAGGCCAGTTCCGATAGTCTTCTGATGATGAGAGCTAGTCACATCCAGAGAGAGGACTATGGGAACTGCATTGATCCCAACAAAAGAATTTCATATTTTTTGTTGTCATCTGCTTGAATTTTATTTTCTTTCTCATTTTTTCCCTTTTTGATCTGATTTTTCTTGTGCAGCAAGATAATTGTATGAATATGTATGCCTATGTTTGATTATGTTTAACATGCATATAATATATGTTTAACATATATTGAATTATTTGCCATCTAGGGGTGGAAGTGGGGGGGCGGGTAAGGGTTGAAAATTGAAACACAAGGTCATGCAAGTGTAAGTGTTGAAAAATTATCCTTCCATATATTTAGAAAATAAAAAAAAAAGTTTCAATAAAAATTTCATAGCATCAAAATTATTTTACTTATCAGGATTTATAGTAGCAAAATTATTTTACTTATCAGGATTTTATCTATTTCTTATTTAGTCATAGATTCTTCCTTTACTCATAAATTTGACAGGGAGTTTTTTTTTTTTTCTTGCTCTTTTAATTTTCCTATATTATAACCCTTATGTAGAAAAAAAGTATACATTTTGACATTATTTTTGTGTATGGTGTAAGAGGTTTGTCTTTCTTTTTCAAAATGTTTTACAGCCTTTACCCATTAATTAATTAATTCTAGCATTTTTTGTCAAAATGTAAATTTTTGCCCCAAAAGTTAGGTTCTATCAAATACTATTATTATGTTATTATGGCTATTATGGTTATTCACTGATGTCTTTATTATATATTATACTTTCTTTGATCCAACACGCTATTGCTTAACCAATAATTATTTTAAGTTAAAATTAAATCATTTCTTTTTCATTCTTTATTCATCTGTTTATTTATTCCTTTATTTATTTATTTTATCATTTTGCAATATAATTGAAAAACAGTTACTACCAGGCTACCTTTACTTTTTTTTTTTTTTTTTCATGGATTCCCTTGATTTTTTTTAAATGATAGCCTTTCACTTTCAAAATATATGCAAAGATAGTTTTCAGCACCCACCCCCATAAAACTGCTCCAAATTCCCATTGCTTCCTCCCTTCAATCTTCCCTCAGGCAACAAGCAATACAAAATATGCCAAGCATATGCAGTTCCTTCACACACCTCTGCACTTATCATCTGCACAAGAAAAATCAGACCAAAAAGAAAAAAAAAAATGGGAAAGAAAAAAAAAGCAAGCAAACTACAAAAATACTATGCTGTGATCTATATTCCTTTGAAATCTTTCCTCTTTTCTTCTTTTCAAATGAATTTTATTATTTTTCTATCTCTATAAATCATTCTTTTTTTAGTTTAATTATTAATTTCAGTAGGATTTTCTTTTTTTTAACATTGTCTAGGCCTATTGATTAACTACTAGCATTTCTCCAATTGATTTGAAGTGTTGATAGATATCCTTGCTATTTCCAATTCATTACTGAAGAGAGCTTTTATAAACAGTTTTAACATTTCCTTTTTTTCCCTTATTACCTTTGGAAATGGAGCTAATGGTAATATTTCTGAGTCAATTGTTATAGATTCTTTAATATATCATTGCAGCATCACTAAAGATATTAATTATTTCAATCAATTTTTTTAGTTGAGTCTCCATGTTTCTTTTAAGTATAACATCATATCACTTGGAATTAGTGATATTTTTGTTTCTTTATTATCTTTTTAAATTTCTTCATTTTTCTTGTCTTATTGATCTATTTAACATTTCCAGTGTAATGGTGGGTAATAGTCATGGTGATGGACATCCTTGCTTCATTCCTGATCTTACTGAGAAGTCTTCAAGTTTATTCTCATCACTAATAATTCTTGTTCTTGGTTTCAGAAAAGTACTACTTATAATTTTAAGAAAATATTTATTGATTCAAAATATTTCTAATGTTTTTGATAAGAATGAGTGCTTGTTGGAATCCTTACTAACTGCTAACTAATTAGAGTTGATCTAATCTTACAAGAAGATGTTTTGGCCAGAACCTGAAACAAGGTACTAAGTAGAACTAATCAATACAAGGCTTGTGTTCACACCTTTACTCATTGGAGTCCACAAGTATGCTAGCTTCACAAAGTACACTTTCTAACTTCAAGGGAGTCCACACCTCCCTTAAAGCTCATTGGGCCAGAGAGCACTATGGGAGAAAACCCATAATCTCATTCTCTCAGAAGAGTCAGATAAAAGGCCAGCGATGAGGCATCTATGGCAGAATACATTTTTTCCTCTTGGCTGGCTGATCGCGCTGGACTCGAGAGGAGCGACTCTGGTGCAGAGAACACTTTGACGGATTTCAGTGGAGCTATGCCAGAAGCCCTCTCTCTGCAGCAAGTTGGTGGCTGGGCTCCCCAGAAGGAGATAAGAGAGACCTTCCATCTCTGTCTTGGTTGGAGGCAGAAGAAAGCAGAGGCAGAGGCTGAAGGACAGAACCTTTGGATTTGGAGACATCCAAAGGGCTCCAAGCCTCTAAACCGGCTTTGCCTTGAGAAGAACAAGAACTCCAACATTTGAACTCATAACAATAATGAACTTTATTTTCATCAGAATTGGCTCTAAGAGGGAATAATATATGTATTCAATTGGATATAGAAATCTATCTTACCCTATAGTACAGTAGGGAAAGGGGATAAAATAAAGGCATGGGATTAATGGAAGAGAGGGCAGATTGAGGAAAACAATAGTAGCCAAAAAAAAAAAAAATTGAGGAAGAGCAGGTTGAAAGGAAATTGTTATTGGAGTAAACATAATGAAATACAATTAGCAAGAGTATGAAAAAAATTGAAGCAAGTTTCCCAAATAATGCTGTTAATTCTCAAACATATAAAGAATGGAGTCAAATTTATAAAAATAAAAGTCATGCCTTAATCAATAAAAAAATTGAAAAAAAATAACTCCTTGAAAAACAGAATTTGTGAAATGAAAAAAAATCAGGTGAACACAACAACTCATTTAAAAGTTCAATTAGTCAAATGAAAAAGGAGATTTTAAAAAAGCTCACTGAAGAATATAATTCACTTAAAGTTACAATTGTCAAATGGACCTGAATGATACATTGACATTTCAAGAATCATTCAAAACCAAATAAAAATGAAAAAAAAAACAAAACAAAACAAAACAAAACAAAGAAAAGAAAAGAAAATATGAAATACCTCATTGGAAAAAAACAAAAACAAAAACAAAAACTGGAAATGAGATCCAGGACAGACAATCTAAAAATTATTGAATTATATGAAAATCATGATAATAAAAAGAGCCAAGACAATATCTTTCAAGTAATAACCAAGGAAAACTGCCATATTTACTGAGAACCAGATGGTAAAATACCCACTGAAACAATTCACCAATCACCTCCTCAAAGAAACCCCTAAGATGAAAACTCCAAGGAATATTATAGCTAAATTTCAGAATTATCAGATCAAGGAGAAAATGCTGCAAACAACCATAAAGAAACAATTCAAATATCAAGGAGACACAATCAAAATTACCCAGGACTAGCAGCTTCCACTTTAAAGGATGAAATGGGCTGGGATAAGATATTTTGGAGGGGAAAGGTGCTTGGATTACAACCAAGAATCAACTACACAGCAAAATTAAGCATTATCTTTCAGAGGGGAAAATGGACATTCAATTACATGGGAGAATTTCATTTATTTTTGAGGAAAAGCCCAGAACCAAGCAAAAAAGTTGATCTTCAAATACAGCACTCAAGAGAAGTATTAAAAAAAATTAAAAGGACAAGGGGAAAAAGTTATTTTAAAAAAAAAAATGAAAATGTTTACATAGATGATATGTTTGATTCTTGAGTACTATTAGGGTATACTTAGAGAGTGTAGATGTAATTTGACTTTATCGTGATGAGATAAAAATAAACTAAGTGTGGAAAGGGAATTGTGTTGGAAGAACAGGAAAGGGGAGATAGAAAGGGGTAAATCACACCTCAGGAAGAGGCAAAAAAGATCTATTACAATTGAGGTAAAGAAGGGAAGGGGATAAGTATTATGTGAATCTCCATCTCATCAGATTTGGCTCAAAAACAATATATTAGACATATTTAATTTAATAAAGAATCTTGCCTCAGGCTCAGGGAAATAGGAGGGGAAAGGGGAAAAGAAAGTTGTAGATAATAGAACAGAAAACAGAAATTAATGGAAAAAAGGATAAGAAAGGGGAAGAAGTTGTAAAATGGGAGGGCTGTTTGAGGGAGGTGGTGGTCAGAAGCAAAATATTGGGGAGGAGGAAAAGTGGGAATGGGAAGAGAAAAGGGCAACTTCGAGAAAATAAAATGGCAGTAAATAAAAATTTAGCAATTTTAACAGTGAATATCATCGGGATAAATGCTCCTTTAAAATGAAAGCAGATAAAACATTGGATTAAAAGCCAGAATCCTACAATATGTTGTTTACAAGAAGCATATTTAACGCAGAGTAATGCACACAGAGTAAAGGCAAAAGGTGGAAGAAGAACCTATTATGCTTCAGCTGAAGTTAAAAAAAAAAAAAAAAAGCAGGGGTAGCAAGCCTCATCTCAGATTAAAAAAAAAAATAGATCTCTTAAAATAAATAAGGAAGGAAACTACATCTTGCTAAAAGATATCATAGATAATTAAGTAATATCAATATTAAATATACATGCACTCAGTGGTATATCACTTAAATTCCTAGAAAAAATTATAGAGAGATATGAGAAAAAATGAATACCAAAACAATACTAGGTGGGGATGTCAGACTTGCTCTATCAGAGCTAGATAATCAAAGCACAAAATGAATAAGAAAGAATTTAAGGTATTTTAGAAAAGTTAGGTATAATAGACCTTTGAGATAATTGAATGGAAAAAGAAAGGAATATATTTTTCTTAGTGGAAAATGGAATCTGCACAAAACCTTACTATGGATAATAGCATAAAAGCTTCAAAATAAAATGCAGAAAGATAGAAATAGTAAATTTATTTTTTCAGAACTTGACACAATAAAAATAACATTTTAATAAAAGGCAAAGGAAAAACAGTCCAAAAATCTATATGAAATTAAATAATGTAATGGTAAAAAATTGGTGGGTGAAATAACAAATCATAGACACAAACCATAAGTTCATCCAAGAGAATGATGATAAGGAGACAAAAAAATTCATAGAAGACAACCAAAGCAATTCTTAAGGAAGTTTTGTATCTCTAGATGCTTATTTGCATAAAAAAGAGAAAGAGAAGATCAATGAATTGGGCATGCAATTTAAAAAAGCTAGAAAAAGAACAAATGAAAACCCCCCAATTAAATACCTAATTTGAAATTCTGAAAATAAAAGGGGAGATTAATAAAATTGGAATCTATTGAAATAGTAAACAAAACAAAGAGTTTTTATTTAAAAAAAAAATCAAAATAAATAACCTTTATTTAAGTTGATAAGAAAAAGGAATAAAGAAAATTAAATTGTTATTATAGAAATGAAAAGGGTGAGTTTTCCAACCATAAAGTGGAAATTAGAGGAATAATTAGTAGATATTTTGCCCAACTGCATGCCAATTAATCTGATAATCTAAGTAAAATTTGAGTATATTTACAAAAATATAGATGGGCCAGATTAACAGAGGAGGAAATAAATTACCTAAATACTCTCATTATAGAATAAAATTTTTGAAAAAGCTAATAATAAACACCCTAAGAAAAAAAAAATCTCCAGGGCCAGATGGATTTACATGTGAAATCTGCCAAATATTTAAAAAAAAACAAGTAATTCCAATGCTATGAAAACTATTTGGAAAAATAGGGAGAAAAGGAATCCAACCACATTCTTTTTTATGACACAGATATGGTGCTGATACCTAACCCAGGAATGGTTAAAACAGAAAAAAGAAAATTATAAACCAAATACCCTAATAAATACTGATGAAAAAATTTTAAATAAAATGTTAGTGAAGAGATAACAGCAAGTTACCATGAGAATAATATACCATGACCAAGTAGAGTTTGTTCTAGGAATTCTAGGCTGGTTCAATATTAATAAACCTATTAGCATAATTGACAATATCAACAACCAAACTAACAAAGATCATATGATAATTTTGCTAGATGCAGAAAAAGTATTTTACAAAATCCAATACCTCTTACAATTAAAAACATTAGAGAGTATAGAAATAGATGGAATTTTCTTTAAAATGATGAGTAGTGTCTATTTAAAACCATCAGCAAGAATCATATATAATGGAGTTTAAACTAGAAGCATTCTAAATAAGATCAGAGTGAAACAAGGTAGTCCATTATCACTATTATTCACTATGATATTAGAAATGGTAGCTTTGTCAATAACTTGTTGTTGTTTTGTTGTTGTTGTTTTTTTGTTTTGTTTTGTTTTGTTTTTTTAGTAAAACTTTTTATTTATAAAGCATATGCATGGGTAATTTTTCCAACATTGACGCTTGCATAACCTTTTGTTTTAAATTTTCTCTTCCTTCCTCTCACCCCCTTTCCTAGCTGGCAGGTAGTCCAATATTATTAAATATGTTGAAATATATGTTAGATCTAATATAGATATAGATATTTATACAGTTATCTTGTGGCACAAGAAATATCAGATCAAGAATGAAGAAAAAGAAAAACTGAGGAAGACAACAAAATGCAAGCAAATAACAACAGAGTGAGAATGCTATATGTGTTCCACACTCTGTTCCTATGATTTTCTCTCTGGGTGTAGATGGCTCTCTTCATCACTGCATAAGTGGAACTGATTTGAATCATCTCAATGTTGAAGAGAGCCACATGCATCAGAATTGATCATCATATAGTCTTGATGTTGCCATGCATCATGATCTTCTGGTTCTACTCATTTCACTTAGCATTAGTTCATGTAGGTCTCTCCAAGCCTCTCAAATCATCCTACTGGTCATTACTTACAGATCTATACTATTCCATATCATTCATATAGCACAATTTATTCAGCCATTCTATAATTGATGAGCATCCATTCATTCAGTTTCCAGTTTCTTGCCACTACAAAGAGGGCTGCCACAAACATTTTTGCACATGTGGGTCCCTTTCCCTCCTTTAAGATCTCTTTGGGATATAAGCTTAGTAGTAACATAACTTTTTGAGCATAGTTTCAAACTGCTCTGCAGATTGTTTAGATCTGTTCACAGTTCCACAAACAATGTTTCAGTGTCCCAGTTTTCCCACATCCCCCTCCAATGATTGTCATTATCTTTTCCTGTTATTGTAGCCAATCTGACAGGCGCATAGTGGTATCTCAGAGTTGTCCATTTGAATTTCTCTGCTCAGTAGTGATTTGGAGCACCTTTTCATGTGGCTATAAATAAGTTTCATTTTTTTCATCTGAAAATTGTCAATTTATCTTCAGTTAGCTTTTTTATCTCCTTTTGTATTTGGCCAATTGAACTTTTATATGAAGTGTTTTTTTCACTGCATTTTTTCCATTCCACAGATTTTGTTTTTCAGTGAATTGGTTTCTTTTTCATATCTATTTTGTAAGGATTTGTATGCTTTTTTCCCATTTCATCAAGTCTATTTTAAGGAGTTTTCTTCAGATAATTTCTCATTTTCTTTTTCCATATCTTCTTGCAAAAATCCCATTTCCTTTTCCCATTTTTCTTCTAATTCTCTTTCAAGATCCTTTTTTTAATTCTTCCAAGAGAGCTTTCTGAAAAGGGGATCAACTCATATCACTCTTTCTGGCTTCATCTGGTGATGATGCTTTCAGGAGTCTCAAGGTTTGAAGTCTGTTCTCTTTTTTCTCCATAAAAGCTGTCTATGGTCAGAGTTTTTCAGTTTTGTTTTGTTTTGTTTTGTTTTTGCTCATTTTTTTAAAGGTTGAGGTCTGCTTTTAAGGGAAAAGGGTGATAGCTGCTTTAATTTGTTCTGGGGCAGTGCTGCTGCATGATTTTTGGGGCTGGATAAGCAGGGGCAGGTCCTGCATTCTTCTAGTCCTCAGAGGCTAACAATTTGCCTTTTGTATTGGCTTCTGAGCATGTGCCAACTGTAGAACCATTACATCACCATACCACACAAAGTATATGCCAACTAGAGTGATTAAATCATTATATCACAGTAAGTATATGTGAACTAGAGATCCATTATTACATCAATCACACTGAGTAAACACCCTGCTGTAAGTATCCTTGTTTCAAGTATACCTTTCCCATAGTTCCCCATTATCTGCTTTCCACTACAACTCCCTAAGTGGTTTTTGGAGAAAATAATATCTCACCTTAAATTTTTGCTGATTCTTTCATTCTGGAATTTAATTCAGATCATAATTTCCAAGTTATATGAAAGGTAATATTAGGGGAGCCCAATTATAACTCTTTCTTTACTCAACTGTTTTGACTCTGCCAATATTAAAGGTTAAATAAATGGCACAATCAACTTCTGTGTAAGCAATTCTGTGTGAATGCTGTATCATTTAATGTAAAATATGTATTGAAGTTCTGAATGGACAATCAAGTTAGAGCTTCTAGAATCATATGTCAACCTTACCAGGAAATAAAGAAATAATTGAAGAAAAACATTTGAAAACCATGCTAAATTTTTACTCTTCCTTCTTGATCCTAACTTGAAACTTTTTCCAATATATTCTTTTGAAAGATATCCTCAGAGAATCATAATTCCCCAGCTACATATTAAAAACAAAACAACTCTTTATATATAGATTTAACTAATATCACTGGTAGTATTGTTAACATTTATTATGTGGCAAACACAAAAATATAGTCTTGATTCCAGTACTTCATATGCTGTAAGTTGCTGTTTTTGATGGCAATTCCTCAAAACACACATGCACATTTTTTTTAATGTAAAAGGAGAAAAAGAATCACACATTTATTGGCTTCCTTTATGTGCTGGGCACTTTAAACATATGGCCTCATTTGTCCTCACAATCATCTTTGAAGTATGGTGCTTAAATCATCACTATTTGTATATGAGAAAACTGAGAAGGCAAAGGTGCCACAAAACAGTTTCTGTATGAAGTCAGAATTGAACTTTATCCTTCCTGACTCCAATCCCAGCACTCAAAGATGATTATGTCATTATTTGATCCTCCCAACAAATCTCTATAGTAATCAGTGCAAATGTTATTATATGTTACGGATTAGGAAGTTCAGGATTAGTGAGGTTAGATAATTAACATGAAGCCATATTACTAATAAGTAGATATAGTATGATAGATATAACTGCTACCCAGGTCCTTTGCTTTCTAGTTACCAGCTTTCTACTTCTAGCATGGATATGTAATCTTATTAGTTGTTTTTCTTGTCCTTAAATGAATTCATGATGTCGTGATCAGAAAATATTCTTTACCTGAAGCAGACTTATTCTTTTGACAATTTAGGAGAAAAAATATTTCTAATAACTCAAGAAATCTGTTGATTATATATGAAAAATAGATGTCATAGCAATGGTTAAGACCAAGAAAATCAATGGCTTAATGAAAGCTGTCTCTAATGACTAATTTTATTACTTCTAAGAGAAAAGACAACTTGTATATTCCATTGCTACTAAATATAGTGTCTGACTACTAAACTGACTACTAAAATAGTGTCCCTAATTTAGGGATGCCAGTATGATCATGTCTATAATCAGTGGGGTCAATCCATTTACATTTTCCATTAAGTTTATTTTTTTCCTTTGTTTTCAAGGCCATTGTATTGCAATTGTGTTATATAAATGTTTAATTTACTTGTGTGCTAGACATCATCATTACCTTTAAATGTGGCTATATTTAATTTGTTAAAATGCAGCTTAAGAAGTTAAGAATAACTTCTATACCAAACATTCTAAATTTAAATGAATGACTTTCTATTTGCCCTTAATTAAATAAGCTTTCTCCTTTTGATACAAATAACTTCCAAGACTTAGGGAGTCAGATTAGAAAACATCTATTGGATTTATATTTCTTTTTAATTTTAAGTTGGCAATTAAGTCAAAGTTTTATTTTTTCCACAGAAATATATATATATATATATATATATATATATAGTATGTATGTATCACCAGATTTTGCTGGGCATAAATTTAACATTGCAATTTTTAAAAAGGTGTATTTAGTATTGCTTCTTTTTTGTGTTCATATAGTCTTTATGCCAAAAAAATAAGGAACTTTCGTTTTTATGACCCTATTTTCCCTCTGACATTTTTCATGGTTAATGATATGGAAGCAATGCTATTAGCAAGTCAATCTGGCCCATCCTTATGTACATCGAACACATTAGGAAATGTTATAGAAACTGAGATTACTTCTTTTATAAACTCAAGGGTATATTCTTTCATATGCATTGACTCTTCATTTAAAAATAAAGATGCTTAATTTTTAATATGATTAGTATTCGAGCATAATAATGTATGTTATCAGTTAAAAAGAATATTGAGTGATCAAAAATATCTAGATTTTTTTTGGGGGGGGAAATAATGTTGCATATTTTTACCAACTATTTAAGAAAGGTACTCTAATGTTCATGCTTCCAGGCATTTTCATAAATATAAGATAGACAACACCTTTATAATGTTTTCAAGAACAGCAAGCAGGAAAGCCATTCTTCTTTTTCAGGCTAATTCATTAGTGTTTCACCTGTGACAACACTTGGCATTAACTTTCAAATGAACTTTCTTATGAACTAAAAATCGACAGTATGATATAGCTACCAAGATGCTTTTGCTTGTTGAGTTAGCATTTTATTTTTCTCAGTAGTACATTAATATTAACAAATATGAACTGATATGTCCAATACTCTATTGATAAATGTGAACTAGGAAGAAAATTTACTTGTGTAAAGAAAAACAGGGAAGAAAAACAAAATTACAAACAGAATGAGGTCTATATTTTTATGCCAATTATTTTTTAGTGTAACTACAATTTTGCACAGTTACTTTTTAATAAATCATCAATTTTGTTTTCCATTCAGTAAGGAACTGTTTATATTATAATTATAACTCTGATTAACTCTGAGCATAGATTAAAAAGATTATCAATCATACACCATTGGCAAACATACATAATAGTATTTTCAATTAAATATAAAAGATACTAGGTTTTAGCACAGAAGAGCTATTCTGAATTATTTAAAGCACCACAATTTTTTTCAAAATTAATCTTCCTTAATAATAATAAAGATGATTGATTGATAGTGATGATGGTAGTGGTGGTGGTGAAAATAATTTTCAATACTGACATTTAAATAGAATTTTAAGTTTTAAAATGTGTTTTTTTATATATTTGTCAATCTATTCGTTTGTTAATATATTTATTCCTATGCAATTTCAGGTCTAACCTATTATTTTTTTGAAAATTTTATTCCTGAAACATGTCAGCATTTAAAAAGTGGCCAGCCATACAACTATAAAATCACATTTTGCACTGCAGACATTTAACATCTATCCAGCCCTTCATTTATTGACAACTACATTGATCTCTCCCAACCTATCAACAATTTCTTTAAAGAGACCTTTAAATGATCTCTGGCATAATGCAAACTCCATAACAGGATTTAAAAAGAGAAACATATAGAAATTTATCATTCACATGGAATCATTATTGCACCTGGTGACTGTGAAAGAAAATTTTTATGATATCTGTACACATACCTGGTGAACATACATCCACCTGTGCCATGACTTTCCAATTATAGCAATTAGTGAGCAACTGAACAATTTATATCTTGAATTTCATTAATCAAATAATCCTTTGCAATTTTTCTCTGTCTCTCTCTCTCTCTCCACTATATATATATATATATGTATATATATATATTCTTCCATATTGAAGGAGAGTCTCAAAGGCTGTGCATTATTTTCCTAAATCAAATAAGTTATATAATCAATAAATGTTTCAGGACTTCGTTATTTTTGGCAACCAAACCACCTACTCCAAGTCATTTGTATGATTTTAAAGAAGTTTTTAAGAAAGTAATCTTCTTCGACAGCTTGTCTAGTCATTTTTTGTACTTTTATCCAAATTTTTTCATGTATTTATTTCATTCTCAAAACAAGTTTTATGATAAAAAGTAGGTGTATAGGATAGGTAGCTGGATGACTCGCCATTCTTTTTTTTTTTTTTTTTTGAGATAGTAAAATTATCCATTTTCTATTTTTCCCCATAGCATTCTCCTATCAAGTATATATTGTATAAAATAACCCATTAGTGGTTTAAGATTGTTATTTTTAGCACTGTCTTTTTAGTTTACATACCATCTAATCAAGGCAAACTTTCTACCTTTGTTGTCCTCCCCTAGATGCAATATCAGTTCTATGCTTAGATCATGGGGTCTTGAGGTCCAAATGCCATCTTTCCATTGCTACAATGAAAACTGATTTTACTTTGAAATGATGAAATACCCTATCTCCCAAAAGTTCTGTCCAGGAATGTTCTTGAGATAATATGACTCATCTGAGTTCCCTATAAACATTCTTTAAACTTAATATAGAATCTTCTGCATTTTGATATTTTGTACATTCAAATCCCATCTCTGATCCTTTATATATTTAGGATCACAATAAGTTTCTTAAATAGTATATTCCTGAGATAACTTATTAAGCACTATAGTTTATTTTCTTTAAAATGAGGTTCCATTTTTTTTCTTAAAAATAAGTGTTGAATGAAATAACATCTGAGACTTCTTTTCATTCTAACTCAATGATACTGATTGTACAATAGAACCAGAGAAAATTTGTGACCTGCATGGATGATACTAATATTGTTTTTGATAATTTGTCCTTTTCCTCTATAATGTTTTAAGATTGAAGTTTTACTCCAAACCAATATTTTGGACTGTTATGTCCCTTTTTTTGAACCAAAGATCAATCTTTGATGCTTAAGTAGTTAATAGAGTATCTGTGCTTTGTTGGGGGATATGATTCCTTTGAATTTATTAATCTTATATAAAGACCAATGTGAAGTTTAAGTGATACAGGTTATTGTTTTTAATCACTGATATCAACCTAGAAATAATCAGTACCAAATTATCTGTGGGTTTTCATGTAAAATCCTGCTCTCAAAATCATAATATTCAGAGGATTGTAATTTCTATTAATCATTTTATTACTGACATTGTGCTTCTGTCATCTTCACTGAATGTCTTTAATATTTTAATAACATATGATTTTGTGATTCTGTTATATTGTATGATTTTTGCACAGTATAATTGGCATATTACAGTAGTAGAAGCTTAATTCCAGTTTACCATTGCCAAGTCTTTGCTAGAATTGCTGCATCACCAGTCACAGAGATTGAGGGTAGGAGTGAAACAAAGAAGAGGGAATAGTAACCTACAATTTATTTTCCATACTACTGCTGCTTTAGTATTCTTTTTAAAACCCATGTGTGAATTGCTTTGCTCAAAGTTATAAATACAGATTTGTGTTCTGTTATTAAATCAAAACCATGCACTCACGGCAGGTGGCTATGCCTTAAATCTCTTGCCAGTGTCTGCTCAGCTTTTATGGATCAATCCAATTATTCACAACTCTGCATTCTCCCAACACCCAAGGTTTGCAATTCTCATTGACTGCTGAGTGCATATTAACAAAGAAAGGAGTTAGTTAACTTAAAGCTGAAAGCACTTATCCTATAATAAACAGAAAGAGAAAAAGAAATATTGTAACATAACAAAGCTATATAAAGTGCTTAAAGGTTAAGAACTATGACATTCTACTAAAGAATCCAAATTTAGTATTAGAACTTAGGGATGTAGAGGTAGAAGTCACATTTTATCACATAGTCTAAACCCTTCATTTTACAGATGAGCAAGTTTACTTCTACAAAACTGAAAGAACATCTTCAAGGTTAGATGGGCAGCAAAGGACAGAAACATGATATATCAGACCTCGATTCCATTACTATTTTAATGAAAACATACTGTCTCATTGAAATAGCATGTTGCATATCTCTACATTTTTTATTACAATTATACAGTTTAATGGGATGCTATAACTTGTTTTCCATCTCTTTAATAAAGAAGAAAAAAATAAAAATACATTTTGGTCTCTATTGAGTAAAACAGTTTAAGTTATCTCAACTGTTTTAGTAAATAATCGTTCTACTCATCAGTGAAAAGACTAACATATAAGAAGAAGACTATTAAATAGTGGACAGATTTGAAGATAAGTTCAAACATTTACAACAACATTGTGACCCTTATAAGAAAAGCTGCCTTTCAATGTAGCATTTGATAAATGGTAATATGCAGAACCAGGAATAAAATTATGTCATTAATTGTAAGGTGATCTTTATATTGTTTTCTAATTAATCATTTAAAAACAAGTTATTTCCAACTTGTCTTTTTGGAGTCAGATCTTTTCAATTTCTTATCAGGTTTAATGAAGTTCCTTTAATTATACTATCTATATATGTATATATATATATATATAATATATATATATATATATATATATATACATATATATGTGTGTGTATATGAATGATTTAGTACATACACACACACACATATATGATTTAGCCTAAATTATTGACCAATTGTAAAAGAATTTTCATTTTCCCATACAGATGGCATTTTTCAAATTTATACAAACAACCCTTCAGCTCAAGTAAGAATTATATTTTGGATTTGAACCTGTGCAAGAATAGAAAACTGAAGTTATTTTTTTTCGTTCAATGACTATACTTCATTTTCATTCAAATATCTGAATATAGACATTTATGTAACCTGTTCAATTAGAAATACTTTTTTTTTTACTTTTAAAATGCAGTGTATTAAAAATAACTCAGTTGTTATTGCATTAAAATTTTGGAAGCAAATTTCTCAACACAAAACCAATGTGCTAGGGTAGGTAAGAGAAGTCTTATTTTCACCCATTTTTGAAAGATGAATACTAAAAATAAGAGTGAAGATATGCCTTTTCCATTGTGAGACAAGAAATTTATTTTGGATGTGAACCCAGGTTTTCTGATTTCCAGTATAATGCTCTTCTCAGAGTTGTGCTGATAAAATTGCAATTAACTAGACATAAAAAATTTAACAGTGCAATTTTAAATTTAATCTGCATTTCTAAAATTTTTCCAACAGTTTCTTAATCTAAGCAGGCAACAAAACAATAATCCAAGCCCTGATTTGTAATGTTTGTCACTTTCTGAGGTGTGAATGCTCATACTGAAAATTTAACCAGCAGTTATTCCTGGTTGGTTCTATGAGAATGTTCTTTGCAACATTCTACTCTGCAACATATTCAACTATGAAGAAACTGAATAAAGAATGCTAAATATAAAGTTTGAACACCTGTGTTTGAATTGTGGTTTGCCTATTGATAGCTTATTTGTTCTTAGTAGATATATCATTTAACCTTTCTTGGCCTGTTTTCTCATCTACAAGATGAGATATTTATTTTAGTTTATGATCTTTACAATTTCTTCCAGTTTCACATTTTGTTTGGGATCAGATGGTGATAGACATGAATAGAGGGTGAGTGGAAAATAAGATTAACATGAGCATCACCAATGCAGTCAAGTTTAGGAAAGCCTTGTTAGTCAGATAGAGCAGTTTAGATTCTATGTGGTAAATAATAAAGCATCAATAAAAAGTGGTCATCTTCTGTGTTATAGGTGACTAAGCTACATGATAGTAGGCAAATCACTTTACTTCTATAGGCCGCATTTCTCTTCTCTAAGAATGAAATAATTTTTCACCTGATATCTAAGACCTTTTCAAAAACTAAATAATAAGATGCAGATACAGCAAAGTGTCACTCTCTTAACCATCCTCCCTTCTGAAAGTTTCAGGTAAATCACTCAACCTCTCTCTGACTCTCTGTAATGGTGGAATGATATTTTTTTTTTTTTTTTTTGCTGTGAGGCACAATTAAATCAACAATTTAAATATCTTGAGAAGCCACAATATGTGTGTATATTATAACAGTTACTATTGTCATTATTATCACCATTATCATTTCTTCCCATATAAGTTTTGCCCTAATGTAACAGGTTGATATGAAGGCTATATAAATGGACCCCATGTACAACAAGGACCTACTACATAAAAAAAAAAATTTTATTATAGGCCCCAAAATTGACTTTTCTCTAAACTCCATCCTAACTAGTGGAGAAATTCATAAACATTGATCATCAGGTAATATTTTTGTTTCTTTGTTTGCTTACCTCAGCAAGTCACAAAATAGACTCCATTCTTCTTGCTATTAATCAATTAATCAAAACATCATTTATAAGGTATTTATGTGCTACTAACAAGAAAGCCAAAAAATATAAGATAGGACTTTTTCTCTAGGAGCTTATATTCTATTGTGGGTGAGGTTGGGCTTCAAACATGTTCACAGATAAATAATTTCAGGTTATATATGAAATATCTAAACAATGATTGATTTTTTAAAAAAACTAAAAAAAAAAATCCTAAAGTCAATGTAGACCATTTGAAAAAAAAATACATCTTATATTCTTCCTGAGGGATGAAAATGTATACTTATAAATATGTAGAATAAAACTAAGCAATTTCAAATTGGAATGATTAGTAAATATAGGTGAAATGCAAAATATTTGTATAGATTTCCAAAACAATTTTAGATTTATGTGCATCACATACTAAGTTTTATTCTAAGATTTTATCTAAGATTAGCCATCTTAGTTAGCAGATCATTTGGTAATATTTATTCACTTTATGAACTATAAGTACAACTTACCAGTTTTGCAATTTATTATTTTTTTCTAATACAAAATGAGCCCATTAGCCTTTTCTCCAAGAAACTATAGTTGTATCAATAGCATGTCACTTGAAGTCTACAATTTTGGAACTTTAAAAGAGTCAGAATCAATGGTGTTGCAAGTAAATTGTAAGTCATACAGCACAATACAAACAGGAATTAAACAGGCATCCTTGCCTGAGACTCGATGAAAGTGGTTTTCTGTGAACTAGCAAGGACTGTCTCGTGGGCAGAAGTTCTGGTCCTATTGAGATCACATCATTAACAGGAGGCAACTCCTTCTCTGATTGGCTATGTGTGTGACCTCAGACCTATTTAAGGTGTGGAGACTAAGAAGTACCTCTCTTTGAACAGGAGTTCACTAGGAGTCAGCAGGAGGTTCTCTAGGGGCATGATGTGGACATATGAATAAAAGGTCTTGAGCTTGCACATGGCTATTCTCGAGAGCTCTACTGAGTATCTAAATCATCATTCTATAAAATGATGGCCAGAGATCTCTGAAGATCTCAGACATAAATAAGTTTGTAAAATTGGTTTAAGCACTGCAAAAAACAGTGACCAGAGACTTCTCTGAGGACATGGGAATTAGGAGAGACTGGCAGTAGTGAATGCAGAGTGGGCATTAACAAGGGTATTCACAAAAGTAGTGAATGCCTTGTGGGCATTCACGGTAAACCATTGAACCATTGTAGATAGAGGAGTGTAAAGTAACATACTTTGTAAAACATTTAGAAACCAATTAAATCATGTAGGTTTATATTGACAAAGAAAATTCACATAGTTTCAATGAGCTCTTCAGGGAATATTTCTGCATAGTAATTTCAAAAATCAAACTCAGATTCTTAGCTGACGTAAATAAGTTCAGGTACTGCCACCTGACTATATTTATGGATTTTCTTCTTTTTAAGAGTATTATTGGAAACAGAAGATTTCATGTTGTCAAAAAGATAATACTATATGAAGAAGCTATCATATAAATCATCTGTTCTAATTGATGTTATTTCCATAGAAGCTTTGAAATAAATTAAGGCAAAAAGATGATTTAGCAGATAGAGTGGTAGGCCTGGGGATAAGATCACCTATCGATCCAAGTTTAAATCTAGGCTCAGTCACTTACCAAACGTGTGATGCTGGGCAAGTCACTTAATGTTTTGCCTCAGTTTCTTCATCTGTATAATGAGCTATAAAAGGGAAGGACAAGTCATTCTGGTGTCTTTGTCAAGGAAATACCAAATGAAGTCATGAAGAGTTGGATACAACTGTAAAACAACTGAAAAAATTGAAATAAATTGTCAGTATAATTTATACCTTGTAATCATTTATCTACAATTTAAATTATGTGCTTTAAATCTCTATCTTAATTATGTTTACATAATTTATATTTTTTACTTATTTTCATTAGTTCTAGGACATTGTGCAGATGCTATTTGAGTGTATTTCTCTATTAAATAATGAAGCAAACTCAGAAATGTAATAGCTCAGTGACCATTTGCCCTAGAAATTTTCTGCCTTGCTTTATTAGAAAAATAGCCTCCCTTTTCAGACCTTTATGGCACTCTGTTCTTGAACTTTCTATGCATTTGTGCTGTAATATTATTTATTAAATTTCTATTTGTTAGTGTATAATTAATTTAGTATATTGTAAGCATTCTGAAAGCAGGGAGCACATCTCTCAATTTTATATCTCTCCTACTATCTAACATATTGTCTCTAAATGCAAAAATAGTTAACTGGACTGACATTTTTATTTCATTGCATCCTTTTCAAAGAATCATTGTGTATTATATAGGGACAAAGATCAGAACCAGGAAGAAATAAGTTCAAGTCCCACCTTGGGAACATATTAGCTTGTGGGTGGATTGCTTATTTAACTTCTCAGTGTTCTAGATAATTCTCTTACAATAGGAATTTCAGAAAACATGCCAACCTGCATTCATAAGGAGAGTGACCTCATCAACTAGGTTATCATGTCCCTGCATTTTCATTTTTACTCTGACAACACTTGCATAGCTTCAAACAATTTAGGTAATTTGTATTCAGTTTATTGATAATAACAATTAATATTTACAAAATATTTCCATACTTTATGTATTTCATAAAATTATATTCACAACAACCTTGAGAGAATGAATATAGGTATTTTAATCTCATTTTAGAATCAAGGAAGCCAATAATGTAACAAGGACATATTAGAATTGGAATTTGAGCTTGTGCTTGTCTTTACTCCAAGTCTATGATTCTCTCTATTAAAATATATAGATTCACATCTGAGTTGCCCTTATTCTGGAGTGGAGAAGGTCATGGTAGATGAATTTTAAAGTCACATCAAATTCTAACAGTGTGTGATTTGATCGCTGTGCCATCTCCCAACCCAGAGGTCAAGTGAAAGTCACTACCAAAATATTAATCTCTAAGAGAACTACTGAGGTCATTGTTGTCCTTAATCTAATGGACAAAATATGAGGTCAAATGGAGTGGTATTCTGTTGGGAATGCTGTTGGTTCACTAATCCTGAGTCATAAGGAAAAATTAATATGTTACATTCAGTCATGCATTTAGCATTTGAAATATGATTTGACTCCAATATGACAAATAATAATAATAATATATATTTCTATAGCACTTTTACATTTACAAAGCATTTTACAACCACTATGTAAGGTAAGTATGAATATTATTATTCATGTTTCAAATATGAGAAAAGGGGAGTACTAAGAGATGAAATGACATGTTTTTAGTTATATAATTAGATAGCATCAATGTGAAAATTAGAAGCCAGGTTTCCTGATTGAAATTCAGTACTCTTCCCACTATACTGTATTTCCTCTGGACAAAATCTATACAAATCAGCATATTTTATACATAATAATATAATTTAGAGTACAGCCCAATCAAGGTCTCATTTCAAGAATGGTATGATATCTTTTTTCTTTCAAACTTGAGTTATTCCATAATAATTGGAGATATATTTTTCTTTTATTCTCCAAGTCTTTGAAGAGGGAAGGCTACTTTGACTTTTTCTACTTTATCCTTTACAAGTTTTCTGCAGATGAAACAATTATTCCCTAATAGTTTACAGACCAAAAATGGGGACAATTAGAAGGGCCATTTCCTTCCTACTCAATGTCATTCACTTATCTTATGTTTCACAATTAACAACAAATTTTAACAACCAATTTATAAATAACTAATAATAACAATAAAATAATCCCTATTTTTATAAATAGAAAGAATATGATGACTCCAAAAATAAACAGGTTTAATTTCAGATGAAAAGATGAAAAGACCGTGATTTATCTGTGATGAAATGCTGAAGTGAATACGTAAAAAGAACAGATAGAAACTGGAGAAAATTTGTTAATTTGGCTAAGTGATACAAAGTAGACTGAAACAATAGTAGGTTGAAGTCAGATTTGCAAGCACCTTGCAACAGTTCACATGTTATAAAGAGCCTATAGGCAGTAATTTTAAAGTGTTTAACAGAGGATGAAGTTTAGTGATCAAATATGACTTAGAAATGTCATTTTGGCAGCTATATGAAAGAACAAATTTAAGGAGAGATCATAAGTAGGAAAATCATTAGAAAGGGCATTATAAACTATTGTTAAACTTTAATTTTTCCCATTTCTCCCCAACCTTAGTTTTAGAAATGACTCCTCTCTTACATATCGTCATTGTTTCCTGAATTACTTGACCTTTCCCACAGGTGTTTTCAATATGCTCACTTCTCAATATTATGATTTTTTTTTGCTTGAAGCTTCTATCTTGTTCAATACATACATATTGATCTTTTAAACACCTCACCCTATCACAGCTGAGAATAATTTTTACGTATGATTTAGGTGTAAGAGTTATCCAAAATTGGAAATGAGGGCTAAAACAAAAGTGTTCAGTAAATCAAGTAGAAAATAGGCAATATAGCTCATGTTCACCAATGACCTCCTATTATTAAATCCTCTTAAATTCAATGTGCCCCCAAACAAATTTGGTTTTTTTCCTAAATTTCATATATATTCTTTGTTTAGAATATGTTTCCATAGCACCAGGATTCATTTGACCTTTGATGCTAATAATCTTAGGTTTGTCCATTATAGTATTGAAATATCTTGGATGATTTCAGAGAAGTGTACTACTGACTAAGGCAGAACACCGACGAACACGCCCGGGTCATGTCTTGGTGGGATTATGGCTACCAGATTGCGGGATAGCCAACAGGACGGGATAGCCAACAACACGTGAAATAACAGTCACATTGCACTGGTTGGGAAAGCCATGTCTTCAAGTGAAACAGCAACTTATAAGATCATGAAGAGCCTGGATGTGGATTATGTCTTGATTATTTTTGGAGGAGTCATTGGTTATTCTGGTGATGATATCAATAAGTTTCTCTGAATGGTCAGGATAACTGAAGGGGAACATCAGAAAGACATTCGGGAAAGAGAGTACTTCACCCCCCAGGGAGAGTTTCTGGTAGACAAGACAGGCTCTCCAACCTTACTGAACTGCCTCATGTATAAAATGTTCTATTACAGATTTGGAGAAATGCAGCTGGATTTTTGGACACCCCCAGGCTTTGACTAGACACGTAATGCAGAGATCGGCAACAAGGACATTAAATTCAAACATTTGAAAGAAGCCTTTATATCTGAGCACTGGCTTGTTAGGATATACAAGGTGAAGCAGCTGGAAAACAGAGAGACCCTTGACCACAAGCCTAGAGTCACCAATATTTTATCCAAACAGAAGTATTTGTCAAAGAAGACTACCAAGAGGAAGTGCCGCTACATTAAAAACAAACTACTTTTAAAGAAGGGGAAAAGACCCAGCAAAAAGACTGTTTAAAAGAGACTGTACCCTTATAGTAACTGCTTACATGTGGCTCATACCAGTTGATGATACAGCAGCTTAAGTGGGTTTGTTTATAACCATACATGGATTGCACCACAAAAAAGAAAAAAAAAAAAAAGATGTCCAGGCTTGACTACAATGATCTAGATATTATGATTGCAATAAAAAACAGTATTTGCTTAGCACCAGGACAAGAAAAATTAGTTACAGAAATTGTAAAATCAATTTGTTACAAAAATGAATCAGTTCAAAGTTCAAAGTTCAAAAAAGTTTACAGTTGGAGTAGTATGATGGTACAGAGCCAAACTAAATGTAAAATGCAGAACAAATATCCCAGTGATTTCTTTACATCATGATGAAACTTAACATGTACCAACAGATTTTGACAATTGATTTACTTTTCTGAATATTTTTGTTAGCACATGCTTATTAATGTCTTGTTATTTGAATTTCCTTTTATTTGTAGAAGTAGATTGCCTATTTCCTACTTGATTTACTGAACACTTTTTTTTAGCCCTCATTCACAATTTTGGATAACTCTTACACCTAAATCATATGTAAAAATTATTCTCAGCTGTGGTAGGGTGAAGAGTTTAATAGATCACTGTATATGTGGAACAAGAAACTCATCTTCTTTCATAAGAGTTAGGATTCTCCAAAACTAGACCCCAATAATACCACTTTGAGGGATATAGGGTGAGTAGTAGCACCTATTATTATGCCAGCACCTACTGGCTTAACAGTTGTTGATTCTCAGTGATAGATATTTTCCTTGTACTTCCCTCTCAGAAGTAGTTACAAGATCCTGTCAATTTCTTCCTCTTTATTGAGAATGCTATTATCCAATTACAAATTCTCATTTTGATTAATGTTTTAATAATCCATTTTAGATATTCCAGCTCTATTTCTTATCATTCATGTTTCTTAGAATAATCTCATTTTTAATGTAATCATTTGGATATATAAATTTTCTACATATTTAGTGAATCCCCATATTAATTTCAAATTCCTTTGCATAAGATTCTAAGTCCTAGATTACTTGATGCCTCTCTATCCTTTAAATCTTAACATATTATTCCCATACAGAGATTCAAGGTTTAGACAAGGTAAACAGTTCTCTATCTCTACTACTCCATTAGGGATTTTTCTCTATATCTATGTTTTCCTCACTGTTGAAGTTATACCCCTCCTTTAAATAGAGATACAAATGGCATATCTTCCAGGAAGCCCTCTTTGTTTTATCTTTTTAAATTTTTTTATTAAGTAATGATCTATGCTTTGGATTTCACAGATTTCTTTCTTTCTTTTTTTTTTTTTCAGTTAGTCAATAAACATTTATTAACACAAGTACATACCCTATGCCAAGCTCTGTACTGAGTACTAGGGAGGCAAGGAACAGCAAAATGCAGTACTCTCTTTCTAGGATGTCACAACACAAACAATTTTATGCAAACAAGCTATCTATAGAATAAACTGGAGATAATCAACAAAGGAATGACATTAGAATTTAAGGGAAATAAGGAAAGGTTTCTTGTATGCAGAGGGTATTTTCTGTCCAAAGTCTATTGGGATTGCTTTGAATTACTGAACCATTGAGAAGAACTAGGTCTTTAATAGTTGATCATCACACATTCTTGCGTTATTGTGTACAACGTATTCCTGGTTCTTCTTGTTTCACTCAGCATCATTTTGTGTAAATCTTCCCAGGTCTTTCTAAAATCAACTTATTTATCATTTTTAATAGAACAATAATATTCCATTACCTTCATATACCATAACTTGTTCAGCCATTCCCAATTGAGGGCGTCTGCTCATTTTCCAATTCTTTGTTACTACAAAAAGAGCTGCTACATTTTTGCACATATGGGTTCTTTTTCCTCCTTTAGAATTTCTTTGGGATATAGATCCAGTAATGGCACTGCTAAGTCAAAGTTTATAGCTTTTGGGATATAGTTCCAACTTGTTCTCCAGAATGGTTGGACCAACAATGCATTAGTGTCTTAGTTTTCCCACATTGCCGCCTACATTTATCATTATTTTTTCTTGTCATATTAGCAAATCTGAAAGGCATGAGATCATTTTTCATAGTGATTTAGAGCATTTTTCGTATGACTATAGCTGGCTTTATCTTCCTCATATGAAAATTGTCTATTCATATCCTTTGATCATTTATCAGTTGGAGCATGGTGTATCCTATAAATTTGACATGGTGCTTTATATATTTTAGAAATAAGGCAGAAATATTGACTATAAAGATTTTCTCCAAATTTTGTACTTCTCTTTTAATCTTGGACTGTTGGTTTTATTTGTGTAATTTTTTTTTTAGTTTAATGTAATCAAAGTTGTCCATTTTACCTTCCATAATGTTCTCTAGTTCTTTGGTCATAAATCTTTCCTTTCTCCAAAGATCTGATACGTAAATCACCCCCTGTTCTCCTAATTTGTTTATGGTATCATCCTTTAGGCCTAAATTGTGTATGCATTGTGAACTTATTTTAGTATGGGGTGTGAGAGGTAAGTCTATGCTGTTTCTGACATATTGTTTTCCAGTTTGCCCAGAAATTTTTGTCAAATAATGAGTTCTTATTACAGAAGTTTGAATTAGGGGGGTTATCAAATATTAGATTGCTATAGATCTTGATTATTGTGTCAAGTGTAACTAAACTATTCCAGTGATCCACCACGCTATTTCTTAGCCAGTACCAACTTGATTTTGATGACTACTGCTTTACAATATAGTTTTAGGTTTGATACTACTAAGCTACAATTTTGTTTTCATTAATTCCTTTGATATTCTTGAACTTTTGTTCTTCCATTTGAATTTTGTTGTTATTTTTTTTTTCTAGTTCTGTAAAATATTTTGGCAGGTTTATTGGTATGGTACTGAACAAGTAGGCCAAATAGGCAGAATTATCATTTTTATTATTAGATTGGCCTAACCATGAACAATTGATATGTTTTCAATAGTTTAGATCTGATTTTATTTGTGTGAAAAGTGTTTTAAAAATTATGTTCATATAGTTTTGTGTTTATTTTGTCAGATAGACCCCCAAGTATTTTATTTTGTCTACTTCAACTTTAAATGGAATTTTCATTTCTATCTCTTGTTGATGAGCTTTGTCTGTAACATATAGAAATTCTGATAATTTGTGTAGATTTATTCTATATCCTGCAAATTTCTTAAAGCTGTTAATTGTTCCCAGTAAGCTTTTGGTTTATTTTCAAAGATTCTCTAATTATATCATGTACAAAAAAAGTGACTGTATTATTTCCTCATTGTCTATTCTAATTCCTTTAATTTCCTTTTTCTTTTCTTATTGCTAAACCCAGTATTTCTAGTATAATATTCAATAATAATAGTGATAATGGGCATCCTTGTTTCACCTGATCTTATTTGGAATACATCCAGCTTCTCTCCATTACAAATAATACTTGCTGTGGTTTTTAGATAGGTACTGCTTCTTATTTAAGGAAATCCCTCTTTATCCCTATGCTTTCTAGTGTTATTAATAGGAATGGGTAATATATTTTGTCATAGGCTTTTTGGCTTCTATTGAAATTATCATATGATTTCTGTTACTTTTGTTATTGATTTGGTCAATGTTGGTAATAGTTTTCCTGATACTGAACCAGGCATGCATTCCTGGTACAAATCACACTTGGTCATAGTGTATTATCCTGCTGATAAATTCCTGCAATCCCTTTATTAATATTTTATTTAAAAATTTTGAATCAATATTCATTAGGAAGATTGATCTGTAATTTTATTTTTTTCTGTTTAGATTCTTTGTGATTTAGGTATTAGTACCATATTTTTGTCATAGAAAGAATTTGGTAGTATTTCTTCTTTCCCTATTTTTTCCAAACAATTTACATATTATTGGAATTGATTGTTCTTTAAGTATTTGGCAGAATTCACTTGTGAATCTATCTGGATCTAAAGATATTTTCTTAGGGAGTGCATTAATGACATTCATTTTTTAATAGCATGTGACTATTTGCAAAATTTATTTCCTCTTCTCTTAACCTGGGCAATTTATATTTTTGCAAATATTCATCCATTTTTGTTAGATTGTTAGACTTGCTGCCATATAGTTGGGCTAAATAACGTCTAATCATTGCTTTAATTTTTTTCATTCATTATCAAGGATTCAAGGATGGTAAATTCACCCTTTTCATTTTTGATGCTGATGATATATATATATATTTATATACACACACACACACACACACACACACACACACACACACACACAAACACACACTTTCCCTCCCCCATGAAACACATTCTTTGTTTTATTTATCAGTTCACTAGTTTCCTTAGTTACAATTTTTTTAAAACTTTTTTTTTTGAATTTCAGAATTCCTAATTAGGTATTTTATTGGGAGTTTATAATTTGTTAATTGCATGGCTAATTCATTGACCTCTTCTTTCTGTGTTTTATTTATTTGATTATTTAGAGATATAAAATTTCCCCTCAGAACTGCTTTGACTGAATCCCATAGAATTTTGTATGTTGTCTTAAATGAAATTTTGGATTGTTTCTATGATTTGTTGTTTGATGCACTCATTCTTTAGAATTAGATTATTTAAATTCATTGCTGGGAAAATTGGAAATTAGTATGACAGAAACTAGGCACTGACCCACACTTAACACCGTACACCAAGATAAGGTCAAAATGGTTTCATGATCTAGGTATAAAGAATAAGATTATAAGTAAATTAGAAGAATATAGGATAGTTTACCTCTTAGACTTGTGGAAGAGGAAGGAATTTATGACTAAAGAAGAACTAGAGATCATTATTGATCACAAAATAGAAAATTTTGATTATATCAAATTGAAAAGTTTTTGTACAAACAAAACTAATGCCAACAAAATTAGAATGGAAGCAATAAAGTGGGAAAACTTTCTTTGCAATCAAAGGTTCTGATAAAGGCCTCATTTCCAAAATATATAGAGAATTGACTGTAATTTATAAGAAATCAAGCCATTCTCTAATTGATAAATGGTCAAAAGATATGAACAGACAATTTTCAGAAAAAGAAATTGAAACTCTTTCTACCCATATGAAAAGATGCTCCAAGTCATTATTAATCAGAGAAATGCCAATTAAGATAACTCTTTGATACCACTACACACCTGTCAGATTGGCTAGAATGATAGGGAAAGACAATGTGAAATGTTGGAGGGGATGTGGGAAAACTGGGACACTGATACATTGTTGATGGAATTGTGAATACATCAAGCAATTCTGGAGAGCAATTTGGAACTATGCTGAAAAAGTTATCAAACTTTGCATACCCTTTGATCCAGCAGTGTTACTAATGGGCTTATACCCCAAAGAGATACTAAAGAAGGGAAAGGGACCTGTATGTGCCAAAATGTTTGTGGCAGCCCTCTTTGTAGTGTCCAGAAACTGGAAACTGAGTGGATGCTCATCAATTGGAGAATGGTAGGGTAAATTGTGGTATATGAATGTTATGGAATATTATTGTTCTGTAAGAAATGACCAGCAGGATGAATACGGAGAGACTTGGAGAGACTTACATCAACTGATGCTGAATGAAATGAGCAGAACCAAGAGATCATTATCTATTTCAACAACAATACTATATGATGATCAATTCTGATGGATGTAGCCCTGTTCAACAATGAGATGAACCAAATCAGCTGCAATAGAGCAGTATAAGAATTCCCAATCCCTCTATCTTTGTCTGCTTGCATTCTTTATTTCCTTCACAGGTTAATTGTACACTATTTCAAAGTCTTATTTTTTTTTGTATAGCAAAATAACTATATGGACATGTATACATATATTGTATTTAACTTATACTTTAGCATATTTAACATGTATTGATTAACCTGCCATCTGGGGGAAGGAGTGGAGGGAAGGAGGGGAAAAGTTGGAACAAAAAAGTTTTGCAATTGTCAATGCTGAAAAATTATCCATGCATTTATCTTCTAAATAAAAAGCTATAATTTTTAAATTTTTTTTGTTTCTTTTTTGTCAAAATGAATAAAAAGTTAAAGCGAGCTCTAACTATAAATAGCTTCTATAGTGATAGAGAGCTGACTTCAAACTATGAGGAGACTAAAAACAGTTTGTCTCTAGAAACTCCAAACGGGGATATGATGTGGTCCCCATCACACAAGGCTCTCATAAAAAAAGCAAAAACTTACAAAAAAGCTAGAAGAAAAATGGGGAAAGGAAAGGGAAACTTGGCAAGAGGGTCTGGGTAAATCATCCTACTCATAAAAAGATATAGTGGATAAAGAAATCAACTCCCTGAAAAACAGAATTAGTGAATTGGAAAAAGAAAATAGCTTTCTAAAAAATAAAATTGAAAATCCGTAACTTTGCAGGGGATGTGGGAAAACAGGGACACTAATACATTGTTGGTGAAATTGTAAATACATCCAGCCATTCTGGGGAGCAATTTGGAACTATGCTCAAAAAGTTATCAAACTGTGCATAATCTTTGAACCAGCAGTGTTACTACTGGGCTTATATCCCAAAGAGATCTTAAAGAAGGGAAAGGGAAAGAATGTTTGTGGCAGCCCTCTTTGTAGTGGCCAGAAACTGGAAAATTAGTAGATGCCCATCAATTGGAGAATGGCTGAATAAATTGTGGTATATGAATAATATGGAATATTATTGTTCGGTAAGAAACAACCAACAGGATGATTTCAGAAAGGCCTGGAGAGACTTACACGAACTGATGCTGAGTGAAATAAGCAGAACCAGGAGATCATTATATACTTCAACAACAATACTATATGATGATCAATTCTGATGGACCTGGCCATCTTCAGCAATGAGATGAAGCAAATCAGTTCTAATGGAGCAGTAATGAACTGAATCAGCTACACCCAGTGAAAGAACTCTGGGAGAAGACTAAGAACCATCACATCGAATTCCCAATCCCTATATTTTTGCCAGCCTGCATTTTTAATTTTCTTCACAGGCAAACTGTACAATATTTCAGAGTCTGATTCTTCTTGCACAGCAAAATAATGATTTGGACATGTATACCTATTTTGTATTTAGTTTATACTCTAATATATTTAACATGTATTGGTCATCCTATCATCTAGGGGAGGGTGTGGGGGGAATGAGGGGAAAAATTGGAACAAAAGGTTTGGCAATTGTCAATGCTATAAAATTACCCATGCATATATCTATAAATAAAAATCTATTAAGATAAAAAAAAAATTGACAAAATAAAAAAAAAATCAATAGAACAAGACAACTCATTAAAAACTCAATTGTACAATTACAAAAAGAAATAAAAAACTAAATGGAGAAAATAATTCATTAAATATCAGAATTTTATAATTGGAAATGAATAACCTGAGAAGACACCAAGAATCAGTCAAGCAAAACCAAAATAAATAAATAAATAAATAAATAAATATTAAATACTTACTTAGGAAAACAACAGACCTGGAAAATAGATCTAGGAGAAATAATCTGAGGATTATTGGACTTCCTGAAAATTATGATGAAAAAAGAGCCTAGACAATATTTTTCAGTAAATCATCAAAGAGAACTGCCTATATGTTGTAGAAACAGAGGTTAAATAGACATTGAAAGAATTCATTGATTCCCCTACTGAAAGAGATGCCAAAATCAAAGCTCCAAAAAATATTGTGTCTAAATTATAAAACTATAAGACCAAAGCAAAAATACTACAAGCAGCAAGAAAAAAACAATTCAAATACAGAGGAGCCACAATAAGGATTATTCAGAATCTAGCAGTGTATACATTAATGGATTGAAGAGCCTGAAATCTGATATTCCTAAAGGTTAAGGACCTTGGTATGCACCCAAGAATAACGTACCCAGCCAAAATTAGTATCTTTTTCCATGGACATTCAATGAAATAGGTGAATTCCATCTATTTCTGAAGAAAAAATTGGAACTAAACAAAAAGTTTGATCTTCAAATATAGGACTCAAGAAAAACATAAAAAGTTAAAAAGGAATCTTCAGAATTATATTTCTGTTATGATTATATATAAAGAATACATGTATAATCTAGTTATACAGTTATAATATGAAAAAAGAAGGTAGTAAAAGGAAATTGTACCAGAAAAGAGGCAAAGTTGGAGTACTACATCTCAGGAAGAGGCAAAGGAAACCTATTATATCTGTGGGAATGAAGGGAGGGGGATGAACATAGTTTGTATCTTACTCTCATTAGGATTGTCTTAAAGGGAAAAAATATTAGCCGTATCTGATTTACAGAAAAAAAAAAAAAAAAAAAACTTCTCCCACCTCATTGAAAAGTGGGAGGGAAAAAAGTAAAAAGGGAAGGAGTAAGTTAAATAGAAGGGAATACAGAACTTGTGAGGAAAAGGGTTAGGAAAAGAGGAGGAACTGTAAGGTGGGGGAGGGATCCTAAACAGGGAGGGCTGTGTGAAGCAAATGATGCCTCACTTAAAACTTAATACTAGGGAGGTAAGTAATGGGGAATGTAATGGGCCAGAACTCTGAACTTGAAACAAAGGATTCTTACAAGGTACTAAGTCAGTGGAATTGATACAGACAATAGTTATCTAATTTAGCATGGTTCAGTATGATTGATTTAATCCTACAAGAAGATGTTATGGGGCAGAACTTGAGACAAGGTATTAAGTGGAATTGAGGAGACAATGGTTATATCTAGTTTAGCATTAATTTAATGCTACAACAAATAATGTTTTCCTAGTGATATAATGATTAGTGTATACTCATTGTGGAGAATATAAGATAGAAGCTCTTAAGGCTGAAAGGATAAGCCCACCAGAAGCTCTTGGAGGTTGAGACAGATTAATTCCATCATCCATTCTTGTTGTAGCTGAGGCTGAAGCACAGACCTTTGAATCTGGGGAGATTCAGAAGCCAGAGAAGAGCAAGTGGGAGCTCAAGCTCTTGGAACCAAGGAGAGAGAAAGGCCTCCAGAAAACTAGTGGAACTCCAAGTGAAGGAGATATCACTTTGAAAGAGACAATAAAGGATTTGGACTTTAACACTTGGCTGCACTTTTGGTGATTACTGAACTGAAAGGAAGCCTGCTCCCAGAGAATCCAAGAAAACCTTAGCAGAGAACATTACATTTTAGAGAGAACATTACCTTTTTGGTGCCCAAACAGGGACTGACCCAATCCTGATTTCAGTGTAAAGTCTCCTCAACCCAGAAATTAGGGTGAGTACAAAAATAGACGAGGAAACTTTGTTAAAGGGCTAAAGTAGTACTTCAGCTAAAATGGGACAGATGTTTAGAAAACAGCCTTCTTTTCCAATTCAAGGAAAATGTGTAGACTTATGAAAAGCCAAGGTTTGATTGTTATTTGGGAGCAGATAACTGAACTTTTAGAAACAGTACAGAACACATTTCCTTGATTCTCTAAAGAAAGACTTGAATCCAGATGAGTGGAAATTAGTAGGAGAGCAACTATGTCAATATTACAATGATTATGGACCTAACTCAATTTCCAAATAAAGACTTTATACATGTAATTTAATAAAACTGGCTTTAGAAAATCATATAATTTATAAAATAAGGAAAAAGAACAAAGAGCAGGAGAGTCAGGATTCAGATAAACTAGGTGGAAAGGATGAAGAATTAGACAAGAATGGAGTTAAGTACAATTCTGATTGTGGTACTTCAAAGCAAGAGCATTCCTCATCCCCTGACCTACCTCCCTCAATTAACATTTCATGGGTGGAATGAGAAGGAGGAGGGGAAGGGGCAGTGACACAATCAGCACCACTTATGAAGCAGCCTATGACAAGATTACAAAAGGCACTGGTTAAGGCAAAAAAGAAGGAAAAGATATATCTGCGGTAAATAATGTATACCCTGTGATTGTAAAGCTTGACTCTTCAGGTCAACAAAGGAGAAGATACACTCCTTTTGATCTGGAAAAAAAATAAGGATTTGAAAAAGGGTTGCAATCTTTATGGGGCTACATCATCTTATGTTAAGATGTTACTAGAGAATTTGGCTTATGAAATCTTAACCCCAAGTGATTGGAAATTCATAGCAAGGACATGTTTAGATCCTGAACAAAACTTGTTGTGGCTTTCTGAGTATCATGAATTATGTAGGATTCAAGCCCAACTCAATAAGCAAACTGGAGTTAATACTCCAATCACCTTTGACCAACTAGCAGGTGAAGATCAGAATGAAGACAATTCAGCACAAATTAATTACCACATAGCAGTGTATGAGCACATTGCTACTGCTGCTATGAAAGCTTGGGGTTCCCTCCCAGGAAAAGATCAAGGGGAAGCCTTCATAAAAATAGAGCAAGGTCCCAATGAACCCTTTGCTGATTTTGTGGGATGTTTGCAAACAGCTGTCACAAGTATCATTGGAGAAAATGCAGCTACAAGAATTATGATCAGATAACTGGCTAAGGAAAATGCTAATGAGGTTTGCACAAGAATTATATGGGGACTACACAAAGATGCTCCTTTAGAGGAGATCATAAGACGCTGTGCTACAGTGGGCACAAATGCACAAAGTGGGCACAGTCTATGATGAAAATGGGAAGACAGGGTCCTTAGCAAGGAACTTCTAGAGAGACTCGTCAATGTTTTCAGTGTGGAAAAATTGGACATCTGACAGTCCGTGTAGGTAAAGAGATAGAGTGAGAAGATAGGGTGAGAGAAAACCTAAAATCTTATGTCCAAAATGCCACAAGGGCTTCCACTGGGCCTCAGAATGTAAATTGACTCAGGGAAATGAGAGGTGGGGCCTAGCTCCAAGACATCAAATTAAAAAAAAAGGTTGGGCATGATGGCAGCCAAGATTATACCTTTAGAAGTTCAGGACTCTGATGTGATCAATCAGCCAAAAAGAAATCAGATGGCAGAAGGGGATTTCATGATCAATCAGCAAAAAAGCAATCAGATAGCAGAAAGGGATTACAATCAGGGAAAATACAGGCTTTTTAACCCAACAGAAGGGCAGTGTCCAATGCAAACAGTTCCAATGTAATTAACAGGTGATGAGAGATTTAGAAAGTGGTAAGTATAAGGGACTAGACAGGTTAACTGCTTGGGAGAAATGGTTTGCTTGTATCTCTGCAGATGGAGAAGGAATCATATGGGTGCCAATGAGCACCTGGAGAAAGACAGAAAAAAAAAAAAAACCTCGAAACAAAGGGGAAGACTTAAGAACAAAATTTGCAGGAATCATTGGATTCCCTAACACAACATGAGATTATTGCAGGACTTCAAAACTTGCAGTAATTATTGGATTCCTGGCACATGAATTAATGGACAATAGATTCCGTTAGGACTATTTCTAGGAATTATGGACATGTATAATTCCTCATTGTGATTCATGTTATTTGTTACATCACTACTAGCCTGTGTTACTATGTGCTTATGTAATTTATGTAATTATGTGTAATACCTCCCATATTGATGGATTTATGTATACCTGTTTTAAGGGTGAGACCCTTCAGCAACCCGCTAATCTGATTTGATTTCCCATTTCCTTTAGTGTTTTCATCTCCCTTCCTGAGATATTGGGAAGGAAGTGATCACCTCCTTTTATGGTGTTTTCACTCCTTTTTTGATTATTCAGGGAAGATATGATCACCTCCTTTTTAGGGGTTCTCATGTTCTTGAGAAGTCAGGGAGGTCATAATCACCTATGTTCTAAAACAAAAGAAAGTGAGGGGATGTTATGGGCCAGAACTCTGAACTTGAAACAAAGGATTCTTACAAGGTACTAAGTCAGTGGGATTGATAGAGACAATAGTTATCTAATTTAGCATGTTTCAGTATGATTAATTTAATCCTACAAGGAGATGTTATGGGGCAGAACTTGAAACAAGGTACTAAGTGGACTTGAGGAGACAGTGGTTAAATCTAGTTTACATTGATTTAATCCTACAACAAATAATGTTTTCCTAGTAATAAAATGATTGGTTTGTACTCAGTGTGGAGTTTAAAAGCTAGAAGCCTCAGCCAGGGAGATTAAGAGACATTCAGAGAGACAAGTGCACTAGAAGCTCTTGGAGTCTGAGACAGATTCATTCCATCATCCACCTTTGTGGTGGCTGGAGGCTGAAGCACAAACCTTTGAATGTGGGGAGATTCAGAGGGCAGAGAAGGAGGCAGGCACACAAGCCCATGGAACCAAGGAGAGAGATAAGCCTCTAAGAAAGTTAACTGGGCCCGAGAAAAGGAGACAAGACTTTGAAGGAGGCAATAAAACATTTGAACTTTAACTACTGACTATTCGTATGGTGATTACTCTGACTGAAACGAAGGCTGCTTCCAGAGACCAAGAAAACCTCAACAGAGAACATTACATTTTATAGAGAACATTACATTTTATGAGTTCAAGTCTATTCAACCTAGATGAATTAAAGTCTGAGGTGCTGAGATTAGCAAAAGGGATTACTGAGCTGCTCTACAAAAATTGTAGAAAATGTAGGAGATATTAAAGATCAATATTTCAGGAAAAAAAAGAAAGATTAAGACATTTTATTAACAAAAGTTAACAAAAATGTGGTTTATCACAATTGTTCTAAGTAAAAAACCAGCATGAGTCTATCAAAACCATGTAAAAGACTGTCCCTCTCTATTTTATTAACTGGACTGCTGTCAATAACATACCTATCTGTACCAAAAATAATTCACATCTATCTAGCAATATTAAAGTTTTCAAGGTTCTTTCCATTGTATCTCATTTGATCCTCATAAATACCCATTGATGTAGGTAATATATTATTAAGTCCATTTTACATAGTTTGAAAGATACTAACTCATTCTACATGTTTGTAAATATAGGATTTATGCATGTAAGTTATAGATATAGGAAGGGATGTTATACATTTGTGTGAGGAGTCATTGTTGATTCTATACTACTTTTAAGCTCTCCACAAGTCCTACAGTCTTATGATTTTCCTCAAAATTTTTGCATATTTATATGTCTTAAAGCATTAAAACGATATTTATTCTCCAAGCATTATTTAGTAAAATCTTTGGATTTTTGTAAGGGAATATAACAAATATAAAAGAATGGGGAATAAAATATATCATTCTGATTAGTAGTAAGATCAAATTAATATGAATATTTCTGGGGCCTTGCTCATTTTATAGTATGTGTAATGTCTCCTTACAGCATTTTTAGTTTTCTGGTATGAATCTTTTATCTCATGGAATGTTTTTAGCTGGAATGTATGTGAAATGTTATGAGTAGAATTGTAAATCATTCTTTGACCCAAACTTTCCTTTTCCCAGCTACTCTAATTTGTTCTGACATTACAGATTAACAATCCCCCCACCAAACTTTTTTTTTTAATTTAAAATAACTATTGACCTGGGAAAGAAGCCATATCTGAGCAAAAACTTCATTTTTGGTATGCATGGAAGCACTTTATTAGTTAACTCTTTTGAAATAATTAATGCCAGACATTTTTCTAAGTTTCTGAACAGAAAAGAAAATGTCAGACAGATAATATATTTGATAACCCAAGAAACTCTTTAATCAAAACATGTCTAAATTAAACAATATTTTAGCTAATAGCTGTGTAGATAATGTAATTAGCAATGTCAGGATTATAAGGTTCTATATTTATGTGTCCATCTATTTATAAATTGTATATAAACATCCTTTATTAGTTTTATTAATTGAATTGTTCCATCGTGAAAATAACCAGACAATGTTCATTATATTGCTGTTTTTCTTCTATGGGGTTACATTACCATTTTATCTGCTTCTCTGCCTAATAAATAAGCTATTAGAAATAATTCATAACTTTAGCAAAGTAACAGGATACAAAATAAATCCCTATAAATCCTTAGCATTTTTACACATCACCAACAAAATCCAACAGCAAGAGATACAAAGAGAAATTCCACTCAAAATAACTGTTGACAGCATAAAATATTTGGGAATCTATCTACTAAAGGAAAGTCAGGAATTATATGAGCAAAATTACAAAAAACTTTCCGCAGAAATAAAGTCGGACTTAAATAATTGGCAAAATATTAAGTGCTCTTGGATAGGCCGAGCGAATATAATAAAGTTGACAATACTCCCTAAACTAATCTATTTATTTATTGTTATGTCAATCAGAGTCCCAAGAAAATATTTTAATGATCTAGAAAAAATAACAACAAAATTCATTTTTTAAAAATTTTTATTTAATAATTACTTTATATTGACAGAATCCATGCCAGGGTAATTTTTTTTTACAACATTATCCCTTGCACTCGTTTCTGTTCCGATTTTTCCCCTCCCTCCCTCCACCCCCTTCCCTAGATGGCAAGCAGTCCTATATATTAACAACAAAATTCATATGAAAGAACAAAATATCAAGAATCTCAAGGGAATTAATGAAAAAAAAATCAAATGAACGTGGTCTAGCTGTACCTGATCTAAAACTATATTATAAAGCAGCAGTCATCAAAACCATTAGGTATTGGCTAAGAAATAGACTAGTTGATCAGTGGAATAGGTTAAGTTCACAAGACAAAATAGTCAACTATAGCAATTTAGTGTCTGACAAACCCAAAGATCCTAACTTTTAGGATAAAAATGAATTATTTGACAAAAACTGCTGGGATAACTGGAAATTAGTATGGCAGAAATTAGGCATGGATCCACACTTAACACCATATACCAAGATAAGATTAAAATGGGTCCATGATTTAGGCATAAAGAACGAGATTATACATAAATTAGAAGAACATAGGATAGTTAATCTCTCAGACTTGTGGAGGAGGAAGAAATTTGTGACAAAGATGAACTAGAGATTATTATTGATCACAAAATAGAAAATTTTGATTATATCAAATTAAAAAGCCTTTGTACAAACAAAACTAATGCAGACACGATTAGAAGGGAAACAACAAACTGGGAAAACATTTTCACAGTTAAAGGTTCTGATAAAGGCCTCATTTCCAAAATATATAGAGAACTGACTCTAATTTATAAGAAATCAAGCCATTCTCCAATTGATAAAGGGTCAAAGGATATGAACCATTTTCAGATGATGAAATTGAAACTATTTCCACTCACGTGAAAGAGTGTTCCAAATCACTATTGATCAGAGAAATGCAAGTGAAGACAACTCTGAGATATCACTACACACCTGTCAGATTGGCTAAAATGACAGGAAAAAAATAATGATGAATGTTGGAGGAAATGTGGGAAAACAGGGACACTAATACACTGTTGGTGGAATTGTGAATACATCCAGCCACTCTGGAGAGCAATTTGGAACTATACTCAGAAAATTATCAAACTGTGCATACCCTTTGATCCAACAGTGCTACTACTGGGCTTATACCCCAAAGAGATACTAAAGAAGGGAAAGGGACCTGTATGTGCCATAATGTTTGTGGCAGCCCTCTTTGTAGTGGCTAGAAACTGGAAAATGAATGGATGTCCATCAATTGGAGAATGGTTGGGTAAATTGTGGTATATGAATGTTATGGAATATTATTGCTCTGTAAGAAATGACCAGTAGGATGAATATAGAGAGGCTTGGAGAGACTTACATGAACTGATGCTAAGTGAAATGAGCAGAACCAAGAGATCATTATATACCTCAACAATGATACTGTTTGAGGATGTATTCTGATGGAGAAAGTGGATTTCTTTGACAAAGAGAAGATCTAACTCAGTTTCAATTGATCAATGATGGACAGAAGCAGTTACACCCAAAGAAAGAACCCTGGGGAATGAATTTAAACTGTTTGCATTTTTGTTTTTCTTCCCCGGTTATTTTTACCTTCTGAATCCAATTCTTCCTGTGCAACAAGAGAACTGATCGCTTTCGCACACATATATTGTACCTAGGATATACTGTATTCTACACATGTATAGAACTGCTTGCCATCTTGGGGAGGGTGTAGAGGGAGGGATGGGAAAAGTTGGAACAGAAGTGAGTGCAAGGGATAATGTTCTGATAAAGGCCTCATTTCCAAAATATATAGAGAATTGACTCTAATTTATAAGAAATCAAGCCATTCTCCAATTGATTAAGGGTCAAAGGATATGAACAATTTTTAGATGATGAAATTGAAACTATTTCCACTCATGTGAAAGAGTGTTCCAAATCACTATTGATCAGAGAAATGCAAATGAAGACAACTCTGAGATATCACTACACACCTGTCAGATTGGCTAAATCTGGCATGGTTCTATCAATAAAAAGTTATAATTATTTTTAAAAAGAGTTATATTGTAATATAAGTGATAAAGATTTGTTTTTATGATCAGAAGACTTGACATGAAGTATTACACCTTACTGGCTGAGACCCTAGGCAAGTCACTTAAACTCTCAATGTTTGGCAGCAATATCATTCATTTGATTTTTACTTTATTCTTACTTTTTATTTTTATTATTGTCAATATGTTGTCTTAGCCTTTCCTTGGACAATTACTATTTATCCAATTTTTAGATTTATCTTTATTTATGTGAATGTTTTAATATATTCCTTGGACTTATTTTAGCAAGGCAACTTCCAAGTATATTGCACTGTCTACAATTATTTATAGTGGAATTTTTCTTTTTATTTCTTTCTCCTATGTCTTAGAAACATTAATGATTTATCTGACATTATTTTATATTAATTGTTTCAATTTGATTTTAGTTGATTCTCTAAGTTCTCTAAGTATACCAGTATATCATCTGCCAAAAATAATAGCTGTTTCCTCATTACTTATCTTTTATTCTTTCAAGTTTTTTCCTCTAGTATTACAGCTTTAGCTGGGATTTTTAATGCAATATTGTACAATAGTGATGATAATCAACATCTTTGCTTCATCTTGATCTTCCTGGGAAGGCTTCAATGTTTATTCTTTACAATATATACTCAAAAAAAAATAGCAAGCAAGAGCCTATTTGGCAGAAAGTAGGCATGACTTTGCCTGAGCTCTTCTCAGCTTTTGTCAGAATTGATGCTAGATTAAGCCTCTGAAAGGATTTTGGAATGACAGAACCCACAAACATTTGGAAGGTAATAATTTTTCGGCTTAAAATATCCTGGTAGAACTTCACAAAAAGTCTATCTAAAAAGGCAATTAGTAATGTACAGCAGCATAGACACAGCACTGTGAGATCTGGGGGAAGCTGCGTGAAAGGAATTTAATAGAAGGCTCTTAGTCCAAACAATCTTTGTACTGATTCAGAAGCAACACTGAGAAAGCCTGCAGTAGCACCCCCACTAACGCAGTAAGAGAGATCCTTGACCCTTGCAAAAGAAGCTTGCTCAATTTAAAAAAAAAAAAATGAACAAAAAAGTAAAAAAGGAACTCTGACTATAGAAAGCTACTACAGCAAAAAAGGAAGATCAGAACAGGAAAGGCAAAAAGTCTTCAGATGTAGCTCAAAGAAAGATATGAACTGGTCTCAAGCCCAAAAGATTCTCTTAGAAAATTTGAAATAAAAAAGAGATAGGAAAAAAAGTGGGGAAAAGAAATAAGAGCTATGTAGTTGAATTATGAAAGATTTTGGATAAAAGCCAACAGTTCAGAAAAGACAACACAGAAATTGATTAAGGAAAACAACTCTTTAAAAATAAATTTGGTAAAATGGAAAAAGAAAACAACTCCTTTAATAGTACAACTGGTTAAATGCAAAAGAAGGAAAAAAATCTAAATAAAGAAAATAATTTGCTAAAATTATTAGTAAATATAACTAAATAAATATGAAATAAAAAATTAGAATTGGACAATGGAAGTGAGACATTAAGAGACTTAAATGGAGGCATAAATAATTAGTCAAATAAAAGAAAAAATATAAAAAATTGTAAAATATCTTTGAAAAAGCAACTGATATGGAAAATAGATTCAGGAAAGACATTATAAGAATTATCGGACTGCTTGAAAGCCATCATGAAAAAAGATCCTGGACAACATCATTCAAGAAATCACAAAGAAAATTGCTCTGATATTATGTAACAAGCGAGTAAAATTGCCATCAAAAGATTCCACTGTTCATCTCCTAAAAGAGGTGAAATTGCAGGAGTTAAGGTAGGTTATGTGGAAACAAAACTATCACTCTTGGCAGATCATGTAAAGTTATATTTAAGAAATCCTAGAGAATCGGTTACAAAACTACTAAAAACAATTAACAACTTTAGCAAAGTTGCAAAATATAAAATAAATCCACATAAATAATCAGCATTTCTTTGTTTACCAATAAAGCCCAGCAGCTAGAGATAGAAAGAAAAATCCCATTTTAAATGATTGTAGATATGATAAAACATTTGGGAGTCTACCTCCCAAGGAGGAGAGGGGGAGGGCAGAGAACAGGGACTATATAAACACAGTTACCAAACAATTTTCACACAAATAAAGTTATATCTAAAAACCTGAAGGAATATCAATGGCTAATATGTAAACTGAGTTAATATAATAAAAATGACTATTTTGCCTAAATTGGTCTACTTGTTCAGTGTCCTACAATCAAACTGCTAAGAAATTATTTTATAGAGGTAAAAAAAAATAAGAAAATTCTTTTGGAAAAACAAGAGATCAAGTATTTCAAGGGAATTAATGGAAAAAATGCAGAGGAAGGTAGCCTAGCTATATCAAACCTAAAACTATATTATAAAGTAGTGGTCATCAAAATCATTTGTTACCAGTTAAGAAATAGAGTAATGCATCCGGGGAATAGGTTAGGTTTATAAGACACAATAATCAATTATTTTAGTAATCTAGTGTTTGAAAAACTCCAAAGCTCCAACTTCTAGAACAAGATCTCATACTCTGACAAAAAAATTCCTGGGAAAACAGGAAAACTTCTATGGCAGAACCTAGCATCTAATACCCTTTCCCAAGATAAGATTGAAATGAGTTCATGATTTAGACGTAAAGACAAGAGACATCCCTTCTCCTCATTTATGGCCAAAGATTATAAAATCAAAGTGGATAATACTGATTACATTAAAAAAAAAGTTTTTTTTAATTTTTTGCAAACAAAAACAAATGCAGTACAGATTAAAAAAGAAACAGAAAGCTGGGGAAAATTAATAGCCAGTATTTTAAAAAAAAAGCTTCATTTCTAAAATGTATAGAGAGTTGACTCTAATTTATAAGAAAATTTTCATTTCTCAATTGATAACTGGTTGAAAGATACTTGCAATTTTCAGATGAAAAAAATAAAGCCATCTCTAGTCATATAAAAATGCTCAAAATCCCTATTAATTATAGAGATGAAAATCAAAGACAGCTCAGAGTTATCACTTCAGATAACTATGATAACAGATTAACTCTCAGATTAACTAGGATAACAGAAAAAATAATGATAAAAGTTGGATAAATGTAGTTTTTCTATAGAAAAAAACTGGAACACTAATATATTGTTGGTAGAGTTGTGAAAATATCCAATCATTCTGGAGAGCAATATGGAATTATCCCCAAAGGCCAATAAAACTGTGCATTCATACTTTTTGATTCAACAGTTTCTCTACTGGGGTTGTATTGCAAAGTAATTGTAAAAGAAGGAAAATCATCGACATGTGAAAATTGTAGCAGTCATCTTTGTAGTGGCAAGGAACTGGAAATTGAGTGAAAGGCCATCAGTTAAGTAATGGCTGAATAAATCATGGTTTATGAATGTAATAAAATATATTGTTCTATAAGAAATGATGAGCATCTTGATTTCAGCAAAGCCTGGAGAGACTTGTATGAACTGATGCTAAGTGAAGTAAGCAGAACCAAGAGAACACTATACATTGTAACAATAAGATGATGTGATGATCAACTGTAATGAACTTGGCTCTTTTCAATAATGAGGTGATTCAAGGCTGTTCCAATAGACCAGTGATGGAACATGACATTCATATCTTGAGAGAGAACTAAGGAGACAGGATGTGGATGAAAGCATAGTATTTTCACCTTTTGTTGTTGTTTTTCTTCCTTGTTTTTTTCTCCCTTTAGATGTAATTTTTCTTTCACAGCATGACAAATATGAAAATATGTTTAGAAGAATTGCACATGTTTAATCCATACTTTATTGCTTTCTTTCTTGGAAGGGGGAGGAAGAGAGAAAAATTTGAACATAATATTTTGCAAAGGTGAATGAATGTCGAAAATATTTTTGGGATAATAAAATGATATGAAAATAATGATAAAAATAAAAGTCAGCAATCTTAATATAATTGGTTTAAGCTCTTATTAAATCACCCCTATGACCTAAGTGACCCACCTCACTTATAATTAACAAATATCTTGAAAAAAATGAGAGTTTTTTTTTTTTTTTTTTTTTTTTGCTTTTGGTTTTTGGTAGTTTATGAAAAAGAGGAAAAAAGCTAATACCAGCATGTCTTTAGGACATCCACACTGAAGTATGGAACAGATTATGATTATAGAGCTTCTGATCTTCAACTTCATTTCCCTCATTCTTGGAACATAATGTTTTTGCTGCTGACACTCCAGCTTAGAAATAACATATGTTTTCCTAAAGTTTTGGGGAAATAAACAACACTGTGACAAAAGTAGTTTATTTAATGCTTCAGATATTTGATATTGGATGTTCTTTCACCTTTTTCTAAATCTTTGAGAGAAGGTTTGGTAGGGAAACTCCTTGTTCCTCCTATTTTACTTTCTTAATTCTACTTTTGACAATGTTTTTAATTTTTCTATAAACAGGAAACATAAAAAATATCTCCCTCATGGGAGAAAGAATTTGAGTTATTCAGGATTAATGTAATAGTTCAAATTAAGAAGTGCTTATATGAGTACTGGTAGGTTCCATTGAGTATCTGGATATTGTTTCAACATATAGCTATTCCATGAACTATGCTCATCATTGTGAAGTTTCCCTCTACTTACTTGGTCATGACCCTACTTCAGGGCCTCATCTTTCTCATCTATGCTATTTCCCTAGACTATTAATTAGATTCCTGACATGCAGAAATTATTTTTCCCCTTTTCAATCTGTCCCCCACAATTGACAAAATAACCTTGTTAAAGTACAAAACTGAATACATCATTTCATGCTCAATAACCTTGACTGACTCCTTATTGTCAAACTATTTAGCTTAGCATTGAAAACCCTTTATACCCTGAATCCAGTCTATCTTTCCAGGCTTATTTCATGTCATTTTTCTTCATACAGTCTATATTCTGGTTACTAAGGTCTATTGGCTATTCCTCAGATCACCATTCATTTTTTTTCTTCCTTTGCTTCCTTTTCACAGGCTCTCCTCCATGTTTAGAATGCACTTCATCACTCTCACATTTTAGAAGTCTTGATTTACTTTAAGGATCAGTTCATGAGGCATATTTACAACAAGTATTTCCTGATTATTCCTCTTGTTAGTGCTATCCCTTCCCTCAAATTGCCATGTATCTATTAATCTCTCCCTCTCTCCCTCCTTTTCTCTCTTTCTCTGTCTCTCTCCCTCTCTCTCTTCCTCTCTAATATTATATATACATATTATATATGTATATGTATCTTTACATGTGCACATATTATAAGTATGTATGGTGTGTCTATATAAAATACACATAAACATATATGTATATAGACACACATATGTGAATATGCATTAAAGTAAAGGTGCCTTTTAATTGTGATTTTTATTCTCCCTTATTTATAGTCTATCATACATACTAAGCATGTCATAATTTTTTTTTTGCATTACACTGGACTGGGTTGTTGGTTTATAGCTATTATATTCCTTTATTCCTGCAAAAAAAATCTTTACACATTTTATAAATATAAAATATAAATCTCAGGTATTTTCTTCATGTATCCCTTCATTTAAACCTGAGGTGTGAGGAGCTTGTTTATCAGGCTAATCCAATATATCTTCTCCAACAATATCTTTTATGCTTCTTTAAGGCAATGCACACATGCATATACATACATATATTTAAGTGAATTTTATTTTATAATACATTGTATAAATATTTTATTTAATATTTTACTACGGTTTACAAATATTTACACACAATATATCACATATTTACATAATTATATATTTTACAATATTTACATATTGTTTACATAAATATGTTATTACATACATATATATGTGTATATGCACACATGTGTGCAGGATGGTTTTAAAATGTAGGGAGAATGAGATACAACAAATAAAAAATCTAGGTACTATATGTATATATAATTTGATAATGTCTAAAAACCCAGAGAAATATCTTCAATTTATAGGGGAATATATTAAAAGACCTAGTAAAAAGATTTCAACATGAACATAGACCATAATCACACTGTATTAGGTGTGGAGTAATTATGATATTAATTGGTAGAGTAAGAATCAATACCAATAACGCCATACATGCATTAAAATCTCAAAATTTATTTAGCCCATAAAAGAGCACAAGCTCTTCAAATTATAGTATACTATAATATATAATTAACTTCACTTTTGAAGAATCTTCTAAAATAGTTTTATAGACTGAGCACTTTTGAAGAATCTTCTTAGATAGTTCTATAGACTGAGCAATATAACTATTATATTCCATGTGTAAAATTTTGGACATTTTCAAGTAAGTTGTTTACTTTAAAAAAGAAGAACATCAAACTTCTGACCCTAGCACTACTATTTCTGTTGTCTTCTCTGTATTTCTAATTCATTCAAATCTAGTTACAAATTTCTACCTATTGAACCATTTCATTATCTTGTTTACTGTGCCTATCAAATGTACACATAACTTTATATTTGTATTAGCAATTGACCTCATTCAAAAAGCATTGACATTTTACTGCATGCTTAAATTTATTTGGCATTTGGATTGATTGGGTTATTTAAAAATAAGTTTATACTGGTTGTTTCCCTTCATTCTCAAAGAGGACCAAAATGGCATCACTATGTTAGAGTTGAATTACCGTATATCCAACTGGCTACTCAGAACACTATGAGCTCCGAATGCTCTGCCACAGGTTGGGCACAAATAGTCCCTATGAATATTTGGGGTGGATTATCTAATTTTGTGCATCTCACATTTTTCCTGAGCTAATTCAATTTTTCTTTGCTCATAGAGCATAGCAATTTCTTTAATAAGGACACACAATGCTGGCCATTCCTGTGCCAGTGTCACAATGAATTCTAAAATTCTTAAGAGATACATTGAGAGTGTCCTTGTTTGGTTTTTTGACCTTTAATACTTTTTCTGTATGAGTTCTGCATAAAGATGATCTTTTTGGCAAGTGTACATTTATACAATGTGGCCAGCCCTGTTTGACTGTTTTGTTTGAGAATGAACCTCACTGTCTGGTATCTTACGCTGTCAGATGATCTTCAAAATCTTTTTAAGATTATTCAAATGAAAGCAATTCAGTTTTGTGGTATAGCACTAATATACTCTCCAGGTATCACAGGCATACAATAATGAAGTTTATATCATGGCTCTAGGCATTCAGTTTGATAGTCTCATATCTTTTCTCTCCCTATTTTCCTTCAGAGCCTTCCAGATAAGAAACTAGCTCTGGAAATAATTATCTCAATCTTGTTATCAATGTGAATGTCCCTGGAAAGCATACTGACAATATATATTGGCCGATGGAGTTCCTGTGTTTACTTGCCATTAATTGTTAGGCCAAAAAGACAAGCAGTAGAATATTACTCTATACATTGTTGCATCCCAGTGTTGGAGACTGCATTAAGTGCATAATCTTCTACAAACAAAAAAATCATGCACCAACATTCCCGCTTTCTTATTTTTGGCTTACAGCAAAAGCTGGCCTTGATGTTATATTTGTCCTCAATGAAGGCTTTTGGCAACATAGCTGAAAACATCATGCTAAAAAGCATGGGAGCAAGCACACAGCTTTGTTTCACTCCAGTGGTTGGTGACTGTAAAAACTTGAGAGCACTATCCATTGTCCAGAACCTGGGCAAGCATGCCGTCATGAAACTGACGTACAACACTTATGAACTTCTCTGGGCAACCAAATTTTGATATTGCTTAGTTATGAGGACATGACCTTAGAGAGATGGGCTGAAAATTTTCCTACAGACCATCATCAATGCTGAAGCCACTGACAGTTTACCTCAGGTTGAAATCAATCTCTCCTTACCTGTGTTTCAACTGAAGAGCTTTTGAATATTATTAGGCTACTTTCATGTGGAAAAGCATTTGATGGTGATTCTATTCCAGCTGTGATTTACAAGAGGTGTGTGTGTGTGTGTGTGTGTGTGTGTGTGTAGGAGAAGTGGAGCATTACTCATAAAAAGCTAACTGAAATTAAAAATTAAGATCCATATTATATGACAAGAGGAAGTTTTGCTCCAGAAATTCAAGGATACTTGTCCTTATCTATAAAGATAAAGGGAATAGACTATCCTGAGATAATCAAAGAAAGTTTTCTCTCTTAGCTGTTGCTAGTAAAATTCTTGCCAAAGTCCCCCTTAATAACTAATTCTGTACCTGAAAGAAGATCATCTACCTTAGAATCAGTGTGGCTTCAGAAGGGATAGAGGAACACTTAATATGGTTTTTGCTGCCCAAATTGCCAGGAGCAGAACAGAGGTCTTTACACAACATTTGTAGATCTGCCCAAGGTATTTGATATTGTCAGTCATCAGGGCTTATGGAAAGCTTATGATAACAAATACAGATAATGGCAAATCACACTAATAGAAATGTGAACTCTCCCTACCTAGGATATATATCATCTAGCTCTGGTAATTTGTCTGAAGTATTTACTGTAGTTGGGCTTTCTGTGTAGAATTTTAAGTTAATCAAGTGTAACTACACTAAGAATATAAATGTCCTAAATAATAATAAATAGCTAATATTTAAATAACACTTGAATGTTGCAAAACAATTTAAATACATGATTTCATTTGGACCTCACAATAATTTTCTGCTCTTGTTATGATAATTTTATCAATGAAGAAACTGAGACTGAATGGTTTATAAGACTGTAAAGTTATAGATCTAGAAAGAAAGATACATGCAGTTCATGTAGGTCAACTTGCCTACTTTAAAAATGAGAAAAATTTAAAAAAGAAAAGAAAGTTCAAATAATTTTCTCAGGATTATAAGGCTAAGAAGTATATGAGAACAAACATAAATATAATTTTTCCTGATTCTATATCAGTATTTCCTTTGAGCCACACTGCCTCTTTAAGCTAAATACAAGGTTTACTTTTGATCGAAGTGATATCCATGCTATATATTAGAAAGAAGTTGAATACTTTTTTTTTTTTCCTGGAAGAAATAAAAGATTTGTAAAAAGTAAATAAATATGACTGACTTGTTTAATGTAATAGTTTAATTGTTTTCATAAATGGTCTACTTTAAAATGAAGTTAAATAGAACTAACATCAATCTTTATTTTCTGTTATTTCACCTGCCATTGTCACAAATCTCTGGGTTATTTTGGTATCATAGAATACACCTGACCTTTTTTCTCCTTTTATTGTTGAGAGTTAAGAAAATGTTTTCTAATTAAGGCCTAAAATAGGAAATCTTCACTAAATATGGCATTAATAAATTCGTGGAAAGAAAAAGGCTAATTTATCTTACTTAAATAATAAATGATGCTAATGGCTCAGAATATCTTAAAATAGAAGAATTCTTAGAGGACAACTCATCTGATCTGTACTTTTCTAAAGAGGTAGGTTAGTTAGGTTGTCATAGTCAATAGCTTTAAGCATGGAGTAAGGAACACGAGTTTAAATATGATTCTGGAAAAATTATTTAACCATTGTTTGCCTCATTTGTCAAGTGTAGAGAATAATAGCACCTATATAACTGGGTTCTTGTGAGGATCAAATTGTGTAATATTCATAAAATGCTTACCAAAGTGTCTGGTACATAATATTGACAATATAAATGTTGCTATTATTTTTCTTATCATCATCACCATCATTATTTGATTCTTTTGAACATATCCAATAGGGTGGAAGGTATTAGCTTCCTAAGCAGTCGATTCCACTTCTTCATGGATCTAATAATAATTTTGCCTTTCCAATTCCTGTAAGTCAGGCTTAATTTTATTTTTGTTTAACTGCTTACCTTTTGTCTTGCCTTAGATCAAGCAGAATGGTTTCCTCATTACCTACTCCAGTTGCTTCAATCTCTTTTTCTTCTCTTATTGCCAAAGCTTTTTATTCAATACAATATTGGATAATAATAGTAATAGTGGGCAATCTTATTTCAGCCCTGATCTTGTTGGAAATGGTTCTAGTTTGTTCCTGTTACATATGATGCTTGATATATATAGATGCTACTGATCATTTTAAGGAAAACTCCATTTATACCTATAGTCTCTAATGTTTTAATAGGAATGGGTGTTGGATTTTGTCAAATACATTTTCTGCATCTAGTGAGATAATCATATGTTTTGTCATTGATATAGTCAATTATGCTAATAGTTTTCCAAATATTGAACCAGCCCTGCAATTCTGGTATAAATCCTACTTGGTCATGATGTATTATCCTAGTGATAACTTATTATAATCTCTTTAATAATAATTTATTTAAAATTTTGGCTTCAATATTCACTAGAGAAATTGGTCTATAATTTTTCTTTTGTGTATTGACTCTACCTGATTTAATTATTAGCACCATATCTGTGTCATGGAAGGAAGTTGATAGGATTCCTGGTTTCCTTATTTTTCCAAATAGTTTGCATAGTATTGGAAATTATTCTTTACATATTTGGTAGAATTAACATGTAAATCCATCGTGTTCTGGATAATTTTTTTAGGGTGCTGATTAATAGTATGTTCAATTTCTTTTTCTAAATTGAGACTATTTAAGTAATTTATTTTTTCTGTTAATCTAGGCAATCTGTATTTTTGGTAAATATTGCTCCATTTCACTTATATTGTCAGATTTATTGACATATAGTTGGATAAAATAACTCCTAATTATTGTTCTAATTGCCTCTTCATTAGTGGAAAGTTCTCTTTTTAAACTTTTGACATTAACTATCTCCCTTTCCCTCCATCCCAGTGTTTTGCTTCTGATTTCCCTCAAACGGCCATTACCTTTTAGAACCCATTCCCCTTTGTTATCCCTTTATATTTCTACATCTGGTCTCCCTTTGATTAGCCTATCCTTTTTCCTTTTCCTCACTTACTTCCCTATATGATAAGAAAAATTTCTCTATGAAGATAAATATGTCTGATATTCTCTCTTTAAGCCAAATCCTATGAAACTAAAGTTCACACAATGCACATCATCTACCCTGTCTTTCCCTCAACTGTAATAGGTCTTTTCTAGCCTCTTCATGTGATGAAATTTACCCCATTTTACCTTTTCTTCGCTCTTCTTCCAGTACAATCCCCTTTCCATCCATAGCTTCTTTTTTATGTCATCACAGTAAAATCGAATTATGCCTATACTCTCTAAGTATATCCTTATTAAATACACAATTTTTGGGAGTTACACATGTCATCACATTAAATAGGAGTATAAGCATTTTAACCCTTAAAAAACTTATTTTGCTTCCCCCCTTACCTTTTAAAGCTTCTCTTGAGTTCTGTATTTGAAGATCAAATTTTCTGTTCAGCTCTAGTCTTTTTCATCAAAAAAAAAAAATGAAAATGCCATATTTCATTGAATATCCATTTTCCTCTGAAAGATAATACTTAATTTTGATGCATAGTTGATTCTTTGCTGCAATCCAAGTTCAATTTCTGTCTGTAATACTATATTCCAGACTCTTCAATCCTTTAAAGTAGACAATACTAAGTCTTAATAATCCTGATTGTGGTTCCTCAATATTTGAAATGTTTCCTTTTGGCTGCTTGCCTTCATCTGATAATTCTGGAATTTAGCAACAATATTTGTTGGAGTTTTCATTTTGGGGTCTCTTTCAAAAGGTGATAAATGGACTTTTTTCAATGGCTATTTTGTCCCCTAGTTCCAGGACATCAAGGCAGTTTTCCTTGATTTTTTTTTTGCAAGATATTGTCTAGGTTCTCTCTCTCTCTCTCTCTCTCTCTCTCTCTCTCTCTCTCTCTCTCTCCCATTGTTTTCAAGTAATCCAACAATTCTTAGATTGTTTCTCCTGAATCTAATTTCCAGGTTAGTTGTTTTGTTGATGACATATTTTGCATTCTCTTCTATCTTTTTTCATATTTTGGTTTTGCTTGACTGAATCTTGATGTCTCATTTAGTCATATACTTTCATTTATTCAATTCTATTTTTAATGAATTATTTTTTCCAGTTTTTTTTGTTTGTTTGTTTGTTTTTTTTTTTATCTCCTTTGCATGTGACCTATTAAGGTTTTAAATGAGTTTTGTTCATTGGCTTTTTTTCCATTTCAGAAATTCCATTTTCCAAAGAGTTGTTTTCTTTTTCCATTTTGCCAAAACTATTCTTTAAAGAGTGATTTTCATCAGACAATTTCTGTGCTCTCATTTCTTTTCCCCATTTTCTTCTAATCCTTTTTAAAATCATTTTTTAATTCTTCTAAGAGAGCCTTGTCAGATAGAGACCAATTTATGTTACTATTTGAGGCTTCATCTAGACATGCTTTTTTCTCTACTCTCCTCAGGGTTTAAGTTTGTTTGTTTGTTTGTTTTTGCTTTTTTTTGCTCATTTTTAAAGAGTGAGATGTGCCCTTAGGGCAAAGGGGATATTCTCCCAAATTTCCTCTATAGATGAAGTGATGTCACACTGTTCTAGGTCTGGTCTTGATGGCTTTGTTCCCATGCTAGGTGGGCATAACTAAATCTCACATTACACTAGTTTTCAAGAGCTCAATATTTTCCTTCTATACTTGCATATGATGATCCACTGGCTTCTGAACATGTTTCTGTGTTTTGGCTAGAAGCTTTCTACTTGATTCCCCAACTACACAGAAACCTCTCTACTCTGGTTCTCCCTGTAATGTACTTTACTGCACTTTACTGAGCCTGTGATGGCCTGCAACCTACCAACCCCACCCTCCACCCCCCACTGTCTGATTAAGCCAAAAGTTCTTCCAAAATATCTTCTACTGGAAATTTGTGAAAATAAATATTTATGGGCTCAGTCACTCCAAAACATGTTCAGAGGCTTGATTTTATCTTTTTTTTTTCTCATAACATTTTTATTTTTTTTTCCTTTCCTGAAACCTTTTTCTTTTTCTTTTTTTTTTAATTTTTATTTAATAATTACTTTATATTGACAGAATCCATGCCAGGGTAATTTTTTTTTTTTTTTACAACATTATCCCTTGCACTCGTTTCTGTTCCAATTTTTTCCCCCTCCCTCCCTCCACACCCTCCCATAGATGGCAAGCAGTCCTTTATATGTTGGATATGTTGCAGTATATCCTAGATACAATATATGTTTGCAGAACCGAACAGTTCTCTTGTTGCATAGGGAGAATTAGATGGCAAGCAGTCTTTTATATGTTGGATATGTTGCAGTATATCCTAGATACAATATATGTTTGCAGAACCGAACAGTTCTCTTGTTGCATAGGGAGAATTGGATTCAGAAGGTATAAATAACCTGGGAAGAAAAACAAAAATGCAGATAGTTCACATTCATTTCCCAGTGTTCTTTCTTTGGGTGTAGCTGCTTCTGTCCATCATTTATCAATTGAAACTCAGTTAGGTCTCTTTGTCAAAGAAATCCACTTCCATCAGAATACATCCTCATACAATATTGTTGTCGAAGTGTATAATGATCTCCTGGTTCTGCTCATTTCACTTAGCATCAGTTCATGTAAGTCTCGCCAGTCCTCTCTGTATTCATCCTGCTGGTCATTTCTTACAGAACAATAATATTCCATAACATTCATATACCACAATTTACCCAGCCATTCTCCAATTGATGGGCATCCATTCATTTTCCAGTTGCTAGCCACTACAAATAAGGCTGCTACAAACATTTTGACACATACAGGTCCCTTTTCTTTCTTTAGTATTTCTTTGGGATATAAGCCCAATAGAAACACTGCTGGATCAAAGGGTATGCACAATTTGATAATTTTTTGGGCATAATTCCAGATTGCTCTCCAGAATGGTTGGATTCGTATACAACTCCACCAACAATGCATTAGTGTCCCAGTTTTCCCGCATCCCCTCCAACATTCATCATTATTTTTTCTTGTCATCTTAGCCAATCTGACAGGTGTGTAATGGTATCTCAAAGTTGTCTTAATTTGCATTTCTCTGATCAATAATGATTTGGAACACTCTTTTATATGAGTGGTAATAGTTTCAATTTCATCCTCTGAAAATTGTCTGTTCATATCCTTTGACCATTTATCAATTGGAGAATGGCTTGATTTCTTATAAATTTGAGTCAGTTCTCTATATATTTTGGAAATGAGGCCTTTATCAGAACCTTTAACTGTGAAGATGTTTTCCCAGTTTGTTGCTTCCCTTCTAATCTTGTTTGCATTAGTTTTATTTGTACAAAGGCTTTTTAATTTGATGTAATCAAAATTTTCTATTTTGTGATCAGTAATGGTCTCTAGTTCATCTTTGGTCACAAATTTCTTTCTCCTCCACAAGTCTGAGAGATAAACTATTCTATGTTCCTCTAATTTATTTATAATCTCGTTCTTTATGCCTAGGTCATGGAGCCATTTTGATCTTATCTTGGTATATGGTGTTAAGTGTGGGTCCATGCCTAATTTCTGCCATACTAATTTCCAATTATCCCAGCAGTTTTTATCAAATAATGAATTCTTTTCCCAGAAGTTAGGGGCTTTGGGTTTGTCAAACACTAGATTGCTATAGTTGACTATTCTGTCTTGTGAACCTAACCTTTTCCACTGATCCACTAATCTATTTCTTAGCCAATACCAAATGGTTTTGGTGACTGCTGATTTATAATATAATTTTAGATCAGGTATAGCTAGGCCACCTTCATTTGATTTTTTTTTTTCATTAATTCTCTTGAGATTCTCGACTTTTTATTGTTCCATATGAATTTTGTTGTTATTTTTTCTAGATCATTAAAATATTTTCTTGGAAGTCTGATTGGTATAGCACTAAATAAATAGATTACTTTAGGGAGTATTGTCATCTTTATTATGTTCGCTCGGCTGATCCAAGAGCACTTAATATTTTTCCAATTATTTAAGTCTGACTTTATTTGTGTGGAGATTTTTTTATAATTTTGCTCATATAATTCCTGACTTTCCTTTGGTAGATAGATTCCCAAATATTTTATGGTATCAACAGTTATTCTGAATGGAATTTCTCTTTGTATCTCTTGCTGTTGGGTTTTGTTGGTGATGTATAAAAATGCTGAGGATTTATGGGGATTTATTTTGTAGCCAGCTACTTTTTTTTTTTTTTTTTTTTCTGTTGTGTTTTTTTTTTTAATTTTTTTTATTTAATAATTACATTATATTTACACTCATTTCTGTTCCGATTTTTTTTTTCCCCTCCCTCCCTCCACCCCCTCCCCTAGATGGCAAGCAGTCCTTTATATGTTGGATATGTTGCAGTATATCCTAGATACAATATATGTTTGCAGAACCGAACAGTTCTCTTGTTGCATAGGGAGAATTGGATTCAGAAGGTATAAATAATCCGGAAGAGAAACAAAAATGCAGATAGTTCACATTCGTTTCCCAGTGTTCTTTCTTTGGGTGTAGCTGCTTTTGTCCGTCATTTATCAATTGAAACTCAGGTCTCTTTGTCAAAGAAATCCACTTCCATCAAAATATGTCCTCATACAATATCGTTGTCGAAGTGTATAATGATCTCCTGGTTCTGCTCATTTCACTTAGCATCAGTTCATGTAGGTCTCTCCAAGCCTCTCTGTATTCATCCTGCTGGTCATTTCTTACAGAACAATAATATTCCATAACATTCATATACCACAATTTACCCAGCCATTCTCCAATTGATGGGCATCCATTCATTTTCCAGTTTCTAGCCACTACAAACAGGGCTGCTACAAACATTTTGGCACATACAGGTCCCTTTCCCTTCTTTAGTATTTCTTTGGGATATAAGCCCAATAGAAACACTGCTGGATCAAAGGATATGCACATTTTGATAATTTTTTGGGCATAATTCCAGATTGCTCTCCAGAATGGTTGGATTCGTTCACAACTCCACCAACAATGCATTAGTGTCCCAGTTTTCCCGCATCCCCTCCAACATTCATCATTATTTTTTCCTGTCATCTTAGCCAATCTGACAGGTGTGTAGTGGTATCTCAGAGTTGTCTTAATTTGCATTTCTCTGATCAATAATGATTTGGAACACTCTTTCATATGAGTGGTAATAGTTTCAATCTCATCCTCTGAAAATTGTCTGTTCATATCCTTTGACCATTTATCAATTGGAGAATGGCTTGATTTCTTATAAATTTGAGTCAGTTCTCTATATATTTTGGAAATGAGGCCTTTATCAGAACCTTTAACTGTGAAAATGTTTTCCCAGTTTGTCGCTTCCCTTCTAATCTTGTTTGCATTAGTTTTATTTGTACAAAGGCTTTTTAATTTGATGTAATCGAAATTTTCTATTCTGTGATCAGTAATGGTCTCTAGTTCATCTTTGGTCACAAATTTCTTTCTCCTCCACAAGTCTGAGAGATATGTAGCCAGCTACTTTGCTAAAATTATGAATTATTTCTAATAGCTTTTTAGTAGAATCTCTGGGGTTCTCTAGGTATACCATCATATCATCTGCAAAGAGTGATAGTTTGGTTTCCTCATTGCCTACTCTAATTCCTTTAATATCTTTCTCGACTCATTGCCGAGGCTAGTGTTTCTAATACGATATTAAATAATCATGGTGATAGTGGGCAACCTTGCTTCACTCCAGATCTTACTGGGAAAGGTTCCAGTTTTTCCCCATTGCATATGATGCTTACTGATGGTTTTTAATATATGCTCCTGACTATTTTAAGGAAAAGTCCATTTATTCCTATGCTCTCAAGTGTTTTTATTAGGAATGGATGTTGGATTTTATCAAATGCTTTTTCTGCATCTATTGAGATGATCATATGGTTTTTGTTTGGTTGGTTATTGATATAGTCCATTATGCTAATAGTTTTCCTAATATTGAACCAGCCCTGCATTCCTGGTATAAATCCTACTTGGTCATAGTGTATTATCCTGGTGACGATTTTCTGTAATCTTTTTGCTAATATTTTATTTAAGATTTTAGCATCAATATTCATTAGGGAGATTGGTCTATAATTTTCTTTCTCTGTTTTCAGCCTACCTGGTTTAGGTATCAGTACGATATCTGTGTCATAAAAGGAGTTTGGTAGGACTCCTTCAATCCCTATTTTTTCAAATAGTTTATTTAGCATTGGAGTTAATTGTTCTTTAAATGTTTGGTAGAATTCACATGTAAATCCATCTGGTCCTGGGGACTTTTTCTTAGGGAGTTGATTGATAGTTTGTTCTATTTCTTTTTCTGAGATGGGACTGTTTAGGATATTTACTTCTTCCTCTCTTAGTTTGGGCAAGCTATATTTTTGGAGGTATTTTTCTATTTCATTTAAGTTGTCGAATTTATTGGCATAAAGTTGGGCAAAGTAACTCCCAATTATTGCTCTAATTTCCTCTTCGTTAGTGGCGAGTTCTCCCTTTTCATTTTTAAGACTAACAAATTCATTTTCCTCTTTCCTTTTTTTAAATCAGATTTACTAAGGGTTTGTCTATTTTGTTGGTTTTTTCATAGAACCAACTCTTAGTTTTATTAATTCAATAGTTTTTTTTTACTTTCAATTTTATTGATCTTTCCTTTTATTTTTAGAATTTCAAGTTTAGTGTTTGACTGGGGGTTTTTAATTTGTTCCTTTTCTAGCATTTTTAGTTGCAAACCCAATTCATTGACCTTCTCTTTCTCTATTTTATACAAATAGGCCTCTAGAGATATGAAATTTCCCCTTATTACCGCTTTGGCTGCATCCCATACATTTTGGTATGATGTCTCATTATTATCGTTTTCTTGGGTGAAGTTATTAATTATGTCTATGATTTGCTGTTTCACCCAATCATTCTTTAGTATGAGATTATTTAGTTTCCAATTATTTTTTGGTCTACTTCCCCATGGTTTTTTGTTGAATGTAATTTTCATTGCATCGTGTTCTGAAAAGGATGCATTTACTATTTCTGCCTTACTGCATTTGAGTTTGAGGTTTTTATGTCCTAATATATGGTCAATTTTTCTATAGGTTCCATGAACTGCTGAAAAGAAAGTGTATTCCTTTCTGTCTCCATTACATTTTCTCCAGAGAGCTATCATATCTAACTTTTCTAGTATTCTATTTACCTCTTTGACTTCTTTCTTATTTATTTTGTGGTTTGATTTATCTAATTCTGAGAGTGCAAGGTTAAGATCTCCCACTATTATAGTTTTACTGTCTATTTCTTCTTGCAGCTCTCTTAATTTCTCTTTTAAGAATTTAGATGCTATCTCACTTGGTGCATATATGTTTAATATAGATAATGCTTCATTATCCATGCTACCCTTTAGCAAGATATAGTGCCCTTCCTTATCTCTTTTAATTAGATCAATTTTTGCTTTAGCTTGATCTGAGATCAGGATGGCTACCCCTGCATTTTTGACTCCACCTGAAGCATAGTAGATTTTGCTCCAACCTTTTACCTTTAACCTGCATTATCTCCCCGCTTCAGGTGTGTTTCCTGTAAACAACATATTGTAGGATTCTGGCTTTTAATCCATTCTGCTAACTGCTTCCTCTTTATGGGGGAGTTTACCCCGGTCACATTTATGGTTAGAATGACCAATTCTGTATTACTTGCCATCTTGTTAACCCCGGTTTATGCTTTTCTCCCTTCTTTCCCCTTTCCCCCCTTCCCAGTATTAAGCTTGTGAGCACCACTTGCTTCTCACAGCTCTCCCTTTTTAGTAACCCTCCCCCCCGCCTAATAGTTCCTCCCCATGTCTTACCCCTTTCCCTCCCAGTTTCCGTATTCCCTTCCGCTTAGCTTATTCCTTCCCTTTTCACTTTTCCCTTCTCACTTTTCAATGAGATGGGAGAAGTTTCACCATAGATTGAATATGTCTTAAGTTTTTTCACTTAAAGCCAATTCTGAAGGCAGTAAGATACCCACTATATTCATCCCGCTCCATTCTTTCTCTCAGATATAATAGGTTTCCTATGCCTCTTCATGAGATGTACTACCCCCACTTTACCCTTTTTCTGGTACAATGTCCTTTCTACATCTAGTTTCTAGAACAAGGTAAACATGTATTCTTTATACATCTATATAGTTGAAATATAGTTCCCAAGATTAATCTTTATCTTTTTAGATTTCTCTTGAGTTCTATATTTGTAGATCAAACTTTTTGTTAAGTTCTGGCTTTTTCATCAGAAATAGATGAAATTCGCTTACTTCGTTGAATGTCCATCTTCTTCCCTGGAAAAAGATGCTCATTCTCGCTGGGTAAGTTATTTTTGGTTGCATATCAAGTTCCTTAGCCTTTCGGAATATCATATTCCAGGCCCTTCGATCTTTTAATGTGGATGCTGACAGATCCTGGGTGATCCTTATTGTGGCTCCTTGATACTTGAATTGGGTTTTTCTAGCCGCTTGCAATATTTTTTCCTTCTTCTGAGGGTTCTGGCATTTGGCCACTATATTCCTTGGTGTTTTGATTTTAGGATCCCTTTCAGTGGGTGATCGATGAATCCTTTCAACGTTTATTTTTTTCCTCTGTTCCTATGACTTCTGGGCAGTTCTCTTTGATAATTTCCTGGAAAATAGTGTCCAGGCTCTTTTTTTCATCATGTTTTTCTGGAAGTCCAATGATTCTCAGATTGTCTCTCCTGGATCTGTTTTCCAGGTATGTTGTCTTCCCCAGAAGGTATTTCACATTCTTTTCCATTGTTTGATTTTTTTGGATTTGCTTGACTGATTCTTCTTGTCTCCTCGAGTCATTCAATTCCAATTGTTCAATTCTGATTTTCAGTGAAGTATTTTCTTCACTCACTTTTTAAAAATCTTTTTCTAATTGTCTCATTGAGTTCTTTTGTTCTGTGGAATTTTTTTCCATTTCGCCAATTTTGTTTTCCAGTTCACCAATCCTATTTTTCAAGGATGTTACTTCTTTATCCACTCTCTCTTTAACTGACTTCTCCAGGCTCTTTTGCCAAGCCTCCCTCTCCTTTTCCCATTTTTCTTCTAGCTCCCTTGTGAGAGCCTTTTAAATCACTTCTATGAGGTTCATCTGTGCTGAGGAACAGATGATCTCCTCCTTTGGGGATTCACCTGGGGACTGTCTGTTTTTAGTCTCCTCAGGATTTAGAGTCTGCTCTCTATCTGTATAGAAGCTGTCAAGGGTTAAAGTCCTCTTCAGTTTCTTGCTCATTCTGTCTAATGATCAAAGACAAACTACCAAAAAAAACCAGAAAAAACTGGATTCTTTCTTTGGGGGAGGGGCTGGGTGTGTTACCGAGCTTCCTCTCCAGACTGCGGGGGGCAGCAGTGAGGCACTAGCAGAACTGTGTTGCACGTGCGCTCTGAGATCCCAGAGCGTGCTGAGTCACTGTTGGGGGGGAAGGGGGAGCGGCCAGGTCCCGAGAGACTCCAGCTGTTTGGGGTTGTGTTCTTCACCCCCGGTGTTTTTAGCATCTCTGCTGGGCTGCTGACTTGCTGCTGGAGCAAAGTATCTAATCCTGTAGTGAAGCTCTCCCCGCAGAGATGGCTGCGATCACTCCCCACCCCCTCTCCAGTCTGCTCCCGTGCTCTCACTGCCGCTGCCCGCCGCCTGCGCCCGATCCAAAACCGTCCCAGCCCTCCAGTAAAGACAGACCTTTCTTGGCGAATCTCAAGGATGGCTTCTCTTGGTAAGTATTTGTGGGGTTTTTTTTCAGTCAAGCATTAATTCAGAGGCTTGTAATGAAATGGATAGTGAGAGAAAGCATGGAGCTTACACAGCTGTGTGCCTCCTCTCTGCCATCTTAACTGGAAGTTGGCTTGATTTTATCTGAGGGAAGTCTGAAAGAGTTCAGAGAAAGACCTGTCTAAACTGTGCCATCTTGACTCTGCCCTTCCTTAATTTTATCTTTCAAGAAATTATTCAGAAAAAAAAGTGTCCTGATATTCTAGAGGATTAGAAGCCAAAATAGAAAACAAATGAATCCACATATATCTCCTGAATAGGAATCCAAGATGAAAAATCCCAAGACTATGATAATTAAATTCTAAAACTTGAAGGTCATGGAAAAAATACTATAATTATCCAGAAAGAAACCATTCAAGTATAGTGGAGTCACAGTCAGGAAAAAAAAAAAAAAGGTTTAGCAACGTCTAAATTAAAAATAAAACAAAACAACAACAAAAAAAAAAAAAACACAGAGAGTTGGTTATAATATTCCAAAGAGGAAGGGAGCCAGAATTCCAAACAACCAAGAATAATCTACCCAGGCTACTTCCAGGTGCTAGAGCTCTCCCACTTTCACTTGAAAACCACATGAAACCAAGGCTCTAAACAGAGTCTATTGGTATGAAACCACTCTCCAGCTCAAGACAGATTGAAAGGATTTCAAGAAAAATCAGCCTCACTCAGCCTAGCTCTGACAATCATGGAAAGTCAATGATAGGCTCTTAATCACAGCAATAAACAAGAAAGACCCTCTGTCCTGGCTTAATAGAGCAGAGGAACAGACTAGTGAGGAAGCTGTTAGCAGCTAATAAGAAGGCAAATTCTGGGGAACCAGGCAGTTTCCAGGAAAAAGAGGTAAAGGTACTCTTTGTTATATGCAAAACACCAAACACAAGGTGGAATCCCAATGCTCCAAACCAAGTCTCAAAGATGCATTGGATTTTGAGGTTTATATGCCCTAATACATTGCCATTTTTTGTATAGGTTCCTTATGCCACTATAGAAAAAAGTATATTCCTTTTCTTCTACATTCAATTTTGTCCAAAGTTCCATCATACCTAAATTTTGTAGAATTTTATTTACCTCAACTTTTTTCATATTTATTTTGTGCTTTGATTTATCTAGTTCTCAGAGAGTAAGGTTGAGCTTCTTTTTTATCTCTTCGTAAGATATATTTTACTCTATTTTAACTACATTTTTCTCTTCTTCCAGTAGAATCACCTTTTCTTCTCTAGTTTCTTTTTCTATCCTCATTATAAAATTAAATTATACCTGCACCCTCTAAATATACCCATAATATACATGCATATCTTAAATAATTAAACATATCATGTTCCCATAAAGGAGTATAAGCTATTTAACTTTTAAAAGATTTTTTTTTTCCTTTTTATCTTTTTATGCTTCTCTTGAGTTCTGTATTTGAAGATAAAATTTTCTACTCATTTCTGGTCTTTTCATTAGAAATAAACAAAATTCACCTGTTTCATTGAATATCCATATTCAATGCTCAATTTTGCTGGATAGTTGATTTGTGGCTGTCTTTCAGAATATCAGATTCCATTTCCTTCAATCCTTTAAAGATGCTAGGTCTTGGCTAATCCTTACTGTGGCTCCTTGAAATTTGAATTGTTTCTTTCTGGCTGCTTATAATATTTTTTTTCTCTTTGATCCAATAATTCTGAAATCTACCTATGATGTTCCTTGCAGTTCTCATTTTGGATTCTCTTTCAGGAAGTAACTGGTGAATTCATTCAATGGCTACTTTACTCTCTGATTCTAGGACATCAGGACATGATAATTTTCTGAAAGATGATGTCTAGGGTCTCTTTTTCACCATTTTTCAGGATATTCAGTAATTTATAGATTGTTTCTCCTTGATCTATTTCCAAGGTCAGTTGTTTTTCCAATGAGGTATTTTAAATTTTCTTCTTTTTTTTTCATTTTTAAAACTTTTTTTTTTTTGACTGATTCTTTAAGTCTCATTGATTCATTCACTTACATTTGTTCAGTTATGATTTTTAGTGATTTTTTTTTTCAGTTAGCTTTTTTATCTCCTTTTGCATTTGGCCAATTGAACTTTTAAATGTGGTGTTTTGTTCATTGCTTTTTTCCCTCATTTCACAAATTCTCTTTTTCAAGAAATTGGTTTCTTTTTCATATCTATTTTCTAAACAGTTACATGCCTTTTCCATTTCATCAAATCTATTTTAAGGAGTTTTCTTTGGATAATTTCTGTTTTTCCTTTTCCAAACTCTCTTGCAAAGTTCTCATTTTCTTTTCCCATTTTTCTTCTAACTCTTTTTTAACAGCTTTTTTGAATTCTTCCAAGAGTGACTTGTAAAATGGGGATCAACTCATATCACCCTTCTGTTGGAATCCTTACTAACTGCTAAGTAATTAGAGTTGATCTAATCTTACAAGAAGTTGTTTTGGCCAGAACCTGAAACAAGGTACTAAGTAGAACTAATCAAGACAAGGCTTGTGTTCCCACCTTTACTCAAGGGAGTCCACACCTTAAAGCTCTTTGGGCCAGAGAGCACTATGGGAGAAAACCCATAATCCCATTCTCTCAGAAGGTTCACATATAAGGCGAGACAGCCATTCCAGAATACATTTTTTCCTCTTGGCTGGCTGATCGCGCTGGACTCGAAAGAAACGACTCTTGTGCAGAGAACACTTTAACGGATTTCAGTGGAGCTACACCAGAAGCCCTCTCTCTGCGTCAAGTTGGTGGCTGCGCTCCCCAGAAGGAGATAAGAGAGACCTTCCATCTCTGTCTTGGTTGGAGGCAGAAGAAAGCAGAGTCAGAGGCTGAAGGACAGAACCTTTGGATTTGGAGACATCTGAAGGGCTCCAAGCCTCTAAACCGGCTGTGCTCTGAGAAGAACAAACTCCAACATTTGAACTCTAACACCCTTCGGGGCTTCACCTGGAGATGATTTGCCTTTAGGATCTTCAAGGTTTGAGGTCTGTTCTTCTCTTTCTCTATAAATGCTATTTATGGACACAGTTCTTTTTGCTACTTTGATTATTTTTTTAAGGCAGATTTCTACTCTTAGAGTATAGGGGAAATTATCCCAAGCTTCCTCTACAAGCAATAGCCAATTTAGTTTGTCCTGTACTCAGTGCTGTTTACTGACTTCCATTGATGGGCAGTCATGGCCAGGTCCTGCATTTTTCTGAGGTTCAGAGGCTCACTATTTGCTTTTTGATTTGTGTTAGATGTCTCACAGCTAATATACTGATCCATTAGCTTGTAACCAGGACAGAGTAACTGATGAAGTTATATTGTGCCTAAGAGCCTTCCAGTAGATTTTGTGGCTTATGGACACCACCATGCCCAGTCTCCCTGCACTACTTTTGCTAAACACCTGTTCCCCTGGCCAATTGAAACCGACCTTCTCTGAAGTTTTTCCAAAGTATCTTCTGCTGGAAATTTGTTCCATTCCAAATATTTGTGGGTTCTGTCACTGAAAAACAATTTCAGAGGCTTGAGCTGGTGTTGATCGGCTCACTAGGAGATCAGATAAAGACGTGTCTGCTCTCCATCTTGGCTCAGCTCTCCCTCCAAAGAAATTCTTAAGGGAAATTTTATATCTCTTAATACTTTATGTGAATAAAATAGAGAAAGAGTGGATCATTGGATTGGGGCTTGCAGCTAAAAAGCAAGGAAAAAAAGAACAAATTAAAAACTCCAATTAAATACCAAATTAAAAATTCTGAAACTCAAAGAAAAGAGTAATAAAATTGAAAGTAAGAAAACTATTAACTAATTAATACAACTAAGACTTATTTTTTATGAAAAGAATCAATAAAATAGATAAATTTTTGGGTAATGTGCTTAGAAAAAAGAAAGAAAAAACCAAATCACCAGCATCAAAAATAAAAAGGTTCAACTTGCCATCAATGAAAAATTAAACAAAGCAATAATTAGGAACTATTTTATCCAACTGAATATCAACAAATATGACAATCCAATTGAAATGGATGAAAATTTACAAAAAAATAGTTTGCTCAAATTAATAGGAGGGAAAATGCATTACTTACATAATCTCATTTTAGAAAAAAAAAAGAAATCAAAAAAGCCATCAAGAAACTCCCTAATGAAAAATCTCCAGGAAGAAGGATTTCCAAGTGATTTCTCCCAAATATTTAAGGAACAATTAATCCCAATACTATGCTAACTACTTTGAAAATTAATGAAATAGTCCTTCCAAATTCCTTTTATGACACAAATATCGTGCTGATACCTCAGACCAATCTCTTTAATGAATATTGATGCTTAATTTTAATAAAATATTATTAGAGAGATTATCACAAATAAAGCAGGATAATACACCATGATCAAGTGAAATTAAGTCCAGGAATACAGGGCTAGTTCAATATCAAGAAAACTAATGCCAAAATTGACCATATCAATAACAAAATCAAGAGAAATCATAAAATAATCTCAATAAATACAGAAAAAGCTTTGTACAATATACAGCATCCATTCCTATCAAAACAGATAATTTAGGAATAAAGGAAATTTTCTTTAAAATAATAATCAGTAATTATATATACATATTGTGATGACCACGCTAGCCCCCAGGACACCCCAGAATCAGCTGGAGTTAGGTAAGCAAAAGTCCGTCTTTATTTTTGGTCTTTAGATGAAGCATTGAACAGGATGGAAGCAGAATCTTCTCAACTCGTATACCACCCAAGAGTGATTCTGGCTAGTCTTAATCCACCCCCTAGTCCCTCCTACAGTCCTCTCTATATACCAATCATTGAGCTATCACGGATAATGGAAAGGACCATTTCCCAAGCATATGCCCATAGAGTACTGTCCAATCAGTAGTTAGCCTCAAGTGCTCAGCTGTCCTGACCTCAGTGCATTGACTCAATTGTTTCAGCCTTCTACAACATATATATGTATATGTATGTATGTATGTATATATATATACACACACAAATATATATGCACATATATATGTTTGTGTGTATGTGTGTGTGTGTGTGTGTGTGTGTGTGTGTGTATTCCATCAGGAAATATTGTTTGGCAGTAATAAGACACATTTCCAAAAAAATCAGGGGTCAAACAAGAATGTCTATTATCACTACTATTATTCAACATTGTACTACAAATGTTGACTTTGGCAGTAAGAAAAGAAAAATAACTTAATTTGAATAGGGAATGAGAAGATACAACTCTTACTCTTTGCACATTATATGATGACATACTTAGAGAATCCTAGACAATCTTCTAAAATTTACTTGAAACAATTAACAGCTTTAGCAAATTTGCAGGATATAAAACAACCCCACAAAAGTTATCGGCATTTCTATATATTACTGACAAAGCCCAACAGCAAGATATAGAAAGAAATTGCATTTAAAATAAGTGTAGACAAACCAAAATACTTGGGTGTTGGTACCAAGTAGGACTTATACTAGGAATGCAGAGCTGGTTCAGTATTAGGAAAGCTATTAAGATAATTGACTATATCAATAATCAAACTAATAGAAATCATACAAAGAACTCAACAGATGCAGAAAAGTATTTGTTAAAATCCAAAACCCTTTCCTATTAAAAACCCTAGAGAACATAGGAATAAATAAAGTTTTCCTTAAAATGATCAGTAGCAATTATTTAAAACCATCAGCAAGCATTATATGTAATGGGGATAAACTAGAGGCATTCCAAAAAAGATGAAACACATTTGCCAACTCTCTCAACTACTATTCAATATTGTGTTAGAAATATTAGCATTACCAATAAGAGAGGAAAATAATTTAAAGAAAGTAGAGTAGGTAATGAGGGAACTAAATTATCACTCTTTTTAGATGATATTATGGTATAGTTAGAGAATCCTAGAAAATCAACTAAAAAAACTTCTACAAACAATTCATAAATTTAGCAAATTTGCAGAATACAAAATAAATTCACAAAATCATTAGTATTTTTATTTTAATACTTCTCATACAAAGTCAGATCTAACTAATTGGTAAAATATCAATTGCTCATGGGTAGGCCAATGAATATAATAAAAATGGCAATTCTTAACCTTACTTGGTCTACTTGTTTAATACCATACCAATCAACCTGTCAAAATATTATTTTACAAAACTAGAAAAAATAATAATACAGTTCATCTAGGAGAACAAAAGGTAATGGATATCAAGGTAATTAAAGAAAAAAAATATAAAAGGATAGTGGCCTAACAGTACCAGATCTAAAACTATATTTTAAAGCAGCAATCATCAAAACTATTTGGTATTGGCTAAGAAACAGAGTGGTGGATCATTTGAAAAGGGTAGATACATATGACATGATAATCAATGAGTATAGTAATCTAATATTTGACAAACCACTAAATTCTAGCTTCTGGGGTAAGAACTGACTATTTTTCAAGAATTGCTGGGAAAACTGGAAAATAATATTTCAGAAACTTGACATAGAACTACTCACATTCCATAGAAAAATAAACTCAAAATAGGTACATAATTTTGGCATAAAAGATAATATCATAAACAGATTAGGAGAGCAGGGGATAATTTACCTATCAGATCTTTGTAAAAGATAGGAATTTATGACCAAAAAAACCCTCTAAAGAATATTATGAAAGATACAATGGACAACTTTGATTACAATAAATTAATATTTTTTCCACCAACGAAGTCAGCAAAAACAAGATTAAAAGTTCTCTTTTGAAGTACAAAGATCAGAAAATATTTTACAACCAACATTTCTGTTTTCATTTCAAATATATATAAAGAATTTTGCCAAATTTATAAGAATACAAATCATTCTCCAAAAAATAAATGTTCAAAAGATATGACTAGTTTTCAAATGACAAAATTAAAGCCATCTCTACTTAGATTAATTAAGATGACAGGAAAAAGATAATGAACAATATTGGAGGGGATGTGGGAAAACTGGAACACTAATGCATGTTTGTAGAGTTTTGAACTGATCCAAACATTCTGGAGAGCAATTTTGTAGTATTCCCAAAGAGCTATAAAACTAGTGTATGCCATTGACCCAGTAATTCTACTACTGGGTCTATATCCCAAGCAAATCATAAAGATGGGAAAAGAATCCATATATGCAAAAATAATTGTAGTACCTCTTTTTGTAGTATCAAAGAATTAGAAAATGAGTGGATGCCCATATAAAGTTAGTGGAACATTGATGTGGTACAAAAAACTATGAAAAAGCTGATTTTTGAAAGGCCTGGAAAGATTTAATGAGCTGATACTGAATGAAATTAACAGCATCTGGAATAAATTGTATACAATATTCACAAAATTGTGTGGTGATCAACTATGAAAGACTTGGTTCTTCTCAGTGGTTTAGCAATCCAAAGCAATCCCAATATGCCATGGATAGAAAATGCCATCTGCATCCAGAAAAGAGCTACAGAATTTAACTGTAAATCAGCAAATGCTATGTAAATTTCTTTTTTCTGTTTTTTCTTCCCATGATTTTTCCTTTTAGTTCTGATTTTCTTTTTTTTTTAATTAAATTAAATTATTTTTTTAATACACATTTCTTTATGAATCATATTGGAAGAGTAAAAGAGAACAAAAGTTTAAAAAAAACACAAGAGAATAAATAAGCAGAAGAAAAAAGAAAAAAAAGTGAACATATTTATATTTAAAATCCCCTTTAAGGTACAGACCTGGAAGGTATTGCTGGTTCAAAGCATATGCATAATTTTAAATTGCTCTGCAGAATTATTTCACACCTTTGACAACACTATATTAATATCTCATTTTTTCCCACATCTCCTCCAACATACATCATTTTTTTTTTATCCTATTAGGTAATTTAACAGGTATGAAGTAGTACTTCAGAATTGTTTTAATTTGCACTTCTCCAATCAACAGGGAGTTAAAGTAATTTTTTTTTAATTTGTCTGTTGATAACTTTGATTACTTCACCTGAAAATTTTATATATTTTGATTATTTATTAATTGGGGAATGGCCCTTATTTTTATAAATTTGACTCATTTTTCTTTATGTTTGAAGAAAGCAACCTTTATCACAGAAACTTGATTCATTTTTTTTTCACAGTTACTATTGCTAACTATATTTCACTCCATTTTATTTCTCTCCATACCCTGTTTATTCTATTCTATCTAGTCACCTTAAAAGTGTTTTGCTTCTGACCATCCCTTTCTCCAATCTGCCTTTCCTTCTCTATCCCCATTTCACATAATCCCTTTCTTTCCTACTTTCCTATAATATAAGATAGATTTTTATACCCAATGAAGTGTGTGTGTGTGTGTGTGTGTGTGTGTGTGTGTGTGTTATTCCCTCTTTGACCTAATTCTGCTGAGAATAATGTTCAGTCACTCTCCCAAATCTCCTCCTTCTTCCTGATATGAAGAATGTTTTCTCTTTCCAGTAAGCATTCTAATATTTAATAATTTCAACATGTACTAGGGATATATATTTTCTAGGATCATCAATATTTGGATATAAGCAATCTTTGCTGGCTGAAGAGTTTCTGAGTGACTTTTTGTTCTAGTTCCTATTATATTAAGAATGTCTGAAAATTATAAGTAAAATACAAGAAAATTGAAGTTATTCAGTTTTTGAATATTTGATTTTGTGTTGTCATTATTATTGTTGAGTCATTTAAGTCACTTCTGAATTTTTGTGACTCACTTGGGGATTTCTTGCAAAAATATTGGAGTGCTTTGCCATTTATTTCTTCAGCTTATTTTATAGTTGGGGAAACTGAAGCAAAGAAGGTTAAATATCTTGCCCAGGGTTATACAACTAGTTAGTAACTGAGACCAGATTTGAACTTATAAAGACGGATCTTCCTGATTCTATATCTGATGCTTTATCCACTTTGCCAAAGAGTTATCAGTCAATAAGCATATAAGAGTCTAATATGCCAAATATTATGCTAGACACTGGGGATATGAATGCAAAAGTGAGATAATCTCTTCCCTCAAAAAGTTTAAATTCAATTATTAACAGTCAGGAAAGTTTCAAAACTAAACTTACAGAAAAAATACATTTCTTATTTTGATCTTTCAGATATCTTTTTCTGAGTAACTGATTGTTTAATTAAGTCTAATTTTTCTTTCTTATTTTTTTTGATTAACTTTATTTTATTTTTTAAAATAGCTTTTTATTTACAAATTATATGCGTGGGTAATTTTACATCATTGACAATCTCCAAACCTTTTGTTCCAATTTTTCCCCTTTTTCCTCCCACCCCTTCCCCTAGATGGCAGGATGACCAGTAGATGTTAAATATATTAAAGTAAAAATTAAATACAAAATAAGTATACATGTAAGTCCAATTTTTCTCTCAATACTTTCAATATCATCTTTCCCTTTCATGAGCTTAAAACCCCCTCTTTTTCCATAATCTCTCATTCTATAATCTTAACCCCTTTTTCTGAATACTACATATCTACTTCACTTTCTGTTTTTTTTTTTTCTCTGCTATGTATTAGCTATATATAGCTATATATCTCTTAAAGAAAGCAGTATTCTCGTTGAGTTCCAATATTATAGTAACTGTTCTCTTTCATTGACATTTATTCCACTGTCCATACTCACAGGGAGTCTTGTGGTGAAAAAATGTGGAAGGAAAATCATAAAATTTCCACACAATTCACAACAGGCATTTGAGATGTAAGTAACTGAGGCAGAAAAGGGTACAATAAAGCAATTAAATTTTTATTTCTTTTTTATTTAGCTCCAGGCACTTAAGTGATGCAAATCCACACACAGCAGAGGTAGGAGAGGGACTTGGATAAAGAAGATTGAGAAATCTCAACAAAAGAACTAATTTTATTTTTATTTGGCTTTAGACACTATAGCTATTCAGCAGAGACATGGTGTTTAAAACAAAACAAACCCTAAGGCCCTATAGGCACTGACTTTCAATGTGCCAAACAAAGCAGCTACTTGTAGTTGTTGGATTTGAAAATGGCATCTTGCCTAATGGAGAAAACAAAACCAGAATAAAAAATAAATACCTTCATGATATGGGTTATGTGATTGCAGAAGGTTTAGCAAAGGTCTTATACTGTAATCATCAGATATATTCAAAAAGAAAAATAATGAATTTCTGAGATTCAGTAGATTAAGATAAAATTATGCTTTTTAAAATTAGGAAACACATGTCTGTAGCAAAAATTCTATAATAATTTCATTCATGACAAGTGGATTTAAAAAAAAAAATGAATGCAGTGTCATAAATGTGAATTTGTGTAAAACTATAACCAGATTACAATGTTTCATTTGTCTTTCTGAAGCTTTTTTCCTCATGAAATTTGCTACATGTAATCTATTTGCACTCACATTCTATCTTGAAGTCAAAAATATTAATTATAGATTTGAATAAAGATGAAATAAATATAAAGCAAATTAAGCTGGATCAGACCCCTTAGACTTTGCCTTCAGGGTAAGGACATTAGCAACTTCCTTTACAGAACAGGGATAGATAAATGGACTGTAGCTGTTCTGCAAATGGTCTGCAAAGAGCTGCTGAGTTGCCCTCTGGGCAAAAGCCCCATGCTGCAGAATGCAACTGCACAGCTGTGCTGTGGTTCGTGCTGAGTCACTTCCGGTGTTGTATGGATGTAGCCACGTTCTGTTAAATTCTGGTGTTTTTTTTGAAGTACACAATACCTTTGGCATTTGTGTAACTTCTCTGCTGATCTACTGCTTTGCAACCAAAGCAGAGCAGCCAACCTGCATTAGAGTCCTCCCTGCAAATTCCACACCTTCAGAGACTGGCCCCCACCTCCCTTCCACCCACCAATCTGCTCAGTGTGCTAGACTCTGTGTTCTGCCTTGCTGCCTGTGCTGGCCTCCTCCTGATGATCAGGACAAACCTTTTCTGGCTATCTTCCAGATTATCTCATCTGATAATTTGTTGTACTCCTAATATTCCTGGATTTTACCAGTCAAGCACTATTTCTGAGGCTGAATTTGGTAATTAGTAGTGAAGGTAGAAGGGGAGCTTAGAATAATGCATGTATGTCCTCGCCACCATCTTGTCTCCACCCCCCATGAGTAACACAGCAGACTGATACATACAGGATGAAGGTAAAGAGTTGGAGCAGAATTTATTATTCTTCAGATGAAGTAAAAAAAAAACAAAAAAGTGGGAATACCAATCCTGATCTCAGATCAAGTAAAAGCAAAGCTAGATCTAATTAAAAGAGATAAGGAAGGAAACAATCTCTTGCTAAAGGGTACCATAGATAATGAAACAGTATCAATTGCAAACATATATGTACCAAGTGGTATAGCATCCAAATTCCTTGAGGAGAAGTTAAGAGACCTATAGGAAGAAATAGATAGCAAAACTTTACTAGTGGGATCTCAACCTTGCTCTCCCAGAATTAGATAAATTGAAAAAACAAAATAAATAAGAAAGAAGTTAAGGAGGTAATCAGAATTTTAGAAAAGTTCGGTATAATTGATCTTTGGAGAATATTGAAAACATAACAGAAAAGAATATTTTTTTCCTCAGCTGTTCTTGGAACTATACAAAATTTGACCATATATTTATTAGGCATAAAAACTTCAAAATCAAATGTAGAAAGGCAGAAATAGTAAATATTTTTTTCAGATCATCATGCAATAAAAATCATATACAATAAAGGCCAGGGGAAAATGGACCAAAAATTAATTGGAAATGAAATAATCTAATCCTAAGGATGAAATGGCTAACACAACAAATTGAATAAACTATTAATCAACTCCCTAAGAAAAAATCTCCAGGGCCAAATGGTTTTGAAAGTGATTTCTACCAAACATTTAAAGAAGAGTTAATTCCAATACTATATAAACTGCTTGAAAAAAAATAGGAATAGAAGGAGTCCTACCGAATCCCTTTCATGACACAGATATGATGCTGACACCTAAACCAGGTACAGTGAAAAGAGAGAAAAAATAGACCAATTTCCCTAATGAATATTGATGCAAAAACCTTAAATAAAATATTAACAAAGATTCCAGAAAGTCATCCCCAGGATAATTCATTATAATCAAGTAGAATTTATACCAGAAATGCAGAGCTGGTTCAATATTAGGAAAACTATATTCAATAACCAAACCAACAAAAATTATATAGTTATTTCAAAAGATACAGAAAGAACATTTGGTAAAATCCAACATCCATTCCTATTAAAAACACTTGAGAGTATAGGAATAAATGTACTTTTCTTTAAAGTGATCAGTAGCATCTATTTAAAATCATTAGCAAGCATTGTATATAATGGGGATAAACTGGAACCATTCCCAATAAGATTAGAGATGAAACAAGGTTGCCCACTATCACCATTACTATTGAATATTGTATTAGAAATGTTAGCTTTGGCAATAAGAGAAAAAAAAAGTTCAACAGAATTAGAGTAGTTAATCAAATAAAATGATATGATGGTATTCTTAGAAAACCCTAGAGAATCAACTAAAAAACTACTAGAAACTATTCACACTATGTTACAGGATGCAAAAGAAATCCACATAAATCATCAGCATTTTTATACATTACCAACAAAGGGCAGGAACAAGGGATTCAAAGAGTAATTCCATTTTAAAATAACTATAGATAATATAAAATATTTAGGAGTCCACCTGCCAAGACAAAGTCAGGAATTATATAAGCACAATTACAAAACACTTTCCACATAAATAAAATCAGATCTAATCAATTGCAAAAATGTCACGTGCTAATGGGTATGCCAAACAAATATAATAAAAATGACAATACTATCTAAATTAATCTACTTATTCAGTGCCATACCAATCAACCTCCCAAGAATTGATTTTACAGATCTAGAAAAAAGTAATTAACAGAGTTCATCTGGAAGAAGAAAAAATACCAAGAATTTCAAGGAAATTAATGAAAAATATGCAAATAAAGATAAAGATGGCCTAGCTGTAAGACACCTAAAACTGTATTATAAAGCAATAGTGGAATAATTTAATTTCATAGGACAAAATAATCAATAACTACAGCAATCTAGTTTTTTACAAACCCAAAGATCTCAGCTTTTGAGAAAAGAACACACTATTTGACAAAAACTGGTGGGAAAATTGGAAACTAGTATGGCAGAAACTAGGCATTGACCTGCACCTTCTAACATATACCAAAAAAAGGTCAAAATGGGTCTATGATTTAAACATAAAAGGTGATATTATAAGCAAATTAGAAGAACAAAGATAGTTTACTTGTCAGATCTGTAGAGAAGGCAGGAATTTGTGACCATTGGAGAACTGGAACTCATAATTGAACACCAAATAGATAATTCTGATTATTTTAAGTTAAAAAGATTTTTGTGCAAACAAAACTAATGCAGACAAGATTAGAAGTGAAGCAATAAATCAGGAAAATATTTTTTACATTCAAGGGTTCTGATGAAGGCCCCATTTCTAAAATATATAGAGAATTGACTCAAATTTATAGGTATTCAAGCCATTCTCTAATTGATAAATGGTCAAAGGATATGAATGGACAATTTTCAGATGAAGAAATTGAAATAATTTCTAGTCATAGGAAAAGGTGCCCTAGGTCATTATTGATCAGAGAAATGCAAATTAAGGAAATTCTGAGATACCACTATCTACTTGTCAGATTGGCTAAGATGACAGGAAAAGATAATGACAAATGTTGGAGGGATGTGGTTAAATTGGGTTACTAACACATTGATTGTGGAATTTTGAAGAGATCCAATCATTTTGGAGAGCAATTTGGAACTATGCTCAAAAAGTTTTCAACCTTTGCATACCTAGCACTAAGAGCCAGAATATCTTGTTTGAAGAATCACAAGGAGACCAATATTAGTCATGGTTTGAAGTTAAATGTAAGAAAACTGGAAGGGTGTGTATAAGGGAAGAAACAGGTAAGGCATCAATGGGAAAAATAGAACTTTGAAAACCAAGCAATGGATTTTGTACACACTTAAAAAGTATATATTTAATGTGGCTTTTGCAAATGATCTCAGCATTCTTCTAGTATAACTCAAATCTGGAAAAGAGTTTTTCCTACCAAATAATCATCCTTTTTTAATTGTAGGAATAAATATGTGGAAAAACTACTTTATTGTTGTTGGTTTTTTAATAGTGCTAATTTTTAGAAACTTTCTTTTCATTACATTGAGACAACTTTTACCCATTGATTTTTTTCATTACCCTCTATGACCATGGGTTATAAGGATAATCCCCTTTGCATATGACAGTCTATTGATTTACAGAATACAATTCTCCAAACCTCATTAGTTTTTTTGTTTTGTTTTGTTTTGTTTTTTTAGCATGATTTTCTGTCATTCTGAAAACTAGGTAATCCCACAATATCATCTCCATTTTATATATAAGGAAGCTGAGCCAGAAAAATATAGTATTTGATAGTAAATGACAGAAAAATGTCAGTTTTTGCTACAAAAGAGGCACCCACAGCAGTCCTTCATCAAGAAGACAATGTGATAAAGTGGATGACCCTCCCGGCAAAACCATAACAAACCAGAAAGTCAGAAAGAACTAGAATGTCAATAGTACCACCAGATCAGAAATGCAGAAAAAAAAAAAAAAGATTTTCTTTGGGAATACTATTCAATGCTCAGTCCTAGAAATATATATCAAAAATCATAATATTAGAAACTAAGTTAGACATCCATTTGTGATGCAATAGAGTGAGACAGGACTTATTTTAAACTCAGATCTGTCTTGTATCAAAGCCTTACTTCTTACCCAGTGCTTGTGGCTAGAATTTTATTAAAGGCCATTAAGCAAGCAGTACAATTATCTGAGATAAGACCTGACAAGATATACACAAGATAGCACAAATTAATGTTTGCTGTGAAACCATCCTATAGTGGCAAACTTTATTGGCTATAGCTCCAAATTTTATATGGGTCTCCATTAAAGATAACCCAGCAATTACACAATTGGCACTGGATTTTTGAAGAAAAGTTTTCTAAGGTTCCTCTTAAAGGACCAACTATCTTTACAGATGCATCCAAACATACCATTTGTGTTGTATACTCTCATGACTTAACTATAAAGTAGTCAGAACTCCTTTTCAGTCCACTCAGCAGAATGAATTGTATGCAACCATGCTAGCTCTTACTTATTATCCAGGAGATGTAAATATAATATCTGATTCAGCCTATTCAGTAGGTATAGTACAAATTGCCACAGCACAAATAAAATGTTTTGGCTTCTAATGTATATCTGCTCTTTAAGGAACTTCAAGAGCAAGTGAGAAAGTGGGCAAGTAAGATTTATTTCTTGCATATTCACTCTCATAGTGGACTTCCAGGTCTTAGTTTTTTATGGAAATTCAAAGCCAGATAGCCTTCTAACCATTTTAGCCAATACTCCTTTATTTCAGGCAGCCCAAGAATCTCTTCTAAATATCATCAGGTTTCTAGAGCTTTACATTTGCAATTTGGGAAAATAAAATAGGAAGCAAGGAGTATAGTAAAAGCCTGTACAGCTTGCCTTCCTTTTCACTCTCTATGCTCCCTCCACGGAAGAAACCTCATGGTTTCAGACCCAATGGCACTTGGCAAGTGGATGTGACCCATTATAAATCTTTTGGTCATCTGTCTTTTATCCAAGTTGTAATAGATACTTTTTCAGGATTTACTTTTGCAGTACCAGCAGCAAAAGAGATAGCCAAGTGGTCACTGAATTCCTTATACAAGCATTGCAATTATGGGTGTGCCACAAGCAATAAAAATAAATAATTAACCTGCATATACTTCTAAACATTTTGCACACTTTTGTCCACAGTATCAGATTTTACATACCACTGGCATATATGCCCTTTAAATCCTCAAGGACAGGCAAAGGTAGAGAGGAGAAACAGAAACATTAAGATGCTCCTCCCAAAACAAAAGAGAGGTGGAGCCACAGATAACCCTAGAGAACTTCTAAATGTAGCTCTTTTTACACTACTAAATTTTTGATTTTTGATAAAGAAGCACTGGCTCTGGCAGACAGGATTTTTTACCCCCGGCAAGGGCAGCCTCCAGTGGGAGCAGCTCTACTATCTTTAGATAATTACCAGGTGATCTGGTGAATGGAAGGGGCCAGATAAGTTAACTGCTTGGGGGAGAGGATTTGCTTGTATCTATACAGATGAAGAAGGAATCAGATGGTTGCCAACGAGCCGTATCTGCCTTGTCAATAGGAGAGAGATGGAGAAGAGCCTTGAAACAAAGAAGAAGACCCAAGAAAAATTGGTGGTTCCATCTCTGACAAGATGTGCCACTAAAAGAGTCTGACAGTTAACCCTATGTGCATGGCAATTGACTCATGAACATAATAAATGTTGATGAGACTGATGCAGGACTTCAAAATCTGCAGGAATCATTGGATTCCCTGACATATGATGAGATTGTTGCAGGATTTCAAAACTTGCAGGAATCATTGGATTCCTTGAGACATGATGAGACTCTTTCAGCACTTAAAAACTTGCAGAAATCATTGGATTCCCTGACACATGAAGTAGTGGACAATAGATTGGTTTTGGACTATCTCTTGGTTGCTGAAAGAGATGTATGTGTGATTGTTATTTATATATCCTCCTTCTAAGACTTATAGACATGTATAATTTCTCATGTTGATTGATGTTGTTTATTACATCACTATCAGTCGGTGTTATATTACTATGTGCTTGTGTAATACCTCCCATGCTGATAGATTTATGTATACTGATTTCAATTAACCTTCAGCTCAGAGGAAACCTGCTAACAATACCTGGTTTGACTCCACACTTCCCTTTGGTGTTCTCACCTCTCTTCCTGAGAAGTCAGAGAGGGTGTGACCACCTGTGTTCTAAAACAAAAGAATGTGGGAGACATAGAGAGCAGGAACTCTAAAAAGGTATACTTGAATCAAGGATGGTAGGGTTCTTATAATTAAGCACCTGCTCAGTCTGAGATATCATCTCTAAACATATCTTAATGTGATGGTGATGTAAGGGGAAGTTGGCGCACGTTCAATTGTTGTAGTGATATAATTGTACTGAGGTATTTAAGGGCTGAGAGGACTGTGAACTAAGTCTCTCAAACACAGACATAGAATTCTCAGATATAGACACAGAGGATTCTCTCAGGCACAGACACTCCATCTTTGACCAGCCTCATGGTGGCTCTCCTACCTTCATCACTTCTCCACCTAAAGACCAAAGCCCATTAAGAGATCCTCCAGAGAGCTAGCTAGGACATTGTAGATCTAGAACCCCAAATCAAGAGCTCCACCCTCCTGAAAATGCTAGCAATCTGGAGAATCCCTATCTTTTGCACTCATCTAGTGTGCTGGTATCTTTTCACACAAGGTCCTGTCTCTGCAGCACAACTGACCATAACATTCCATCAGCTGAGATGCCTTCAGTCTGCCTGGACATGGACCTGGATTCCACATACATTTCAGAAGGTGAAAGTTTCTTTGATTCTTGCTCAGGCTCCAGCCAAACCCCACTTTGGAACTAGCTTGGAGGTATTTGCAATTCACATTGCACTTACCTTTTTCTTTAGATCTTCTTAGATTGTGCCAAGAGGATCCCTATTCTGCCCCAAGACTTCTTGATATTTTACCAGTCTATGTTTGTCTTAAGGTGCTAATATGTTCTGTTTCTGGGGGGAATATAATGACCGCCCTAGCACCCAGGACACCCCCGAATCAGACAGAGTCAGGATAAGCAAAAGTCTTCAATCTTATTCTCAGTCCCCACACGCAGGATTGAACAGGATGGAAGTAGAATTTCCACCACTGCCTTCTCCTTTGTCTACCACTTAGAGTGTGTCCCTGGCTAGCTTTACTCTACCCCCTGGTCCCTCCTACAATCCTCTATACACCAATCATTGAGCCAGTACAGATGATGGAAAGGACCATTTTCCAAGCATATGCCCATAGAGTATTGTTCAATCAGTAGTTAGCCTCAATCATTCAGCAGTCCTGATCTCAGTGCATTGACTCAATAGTTCCAGCCCTCTACATCTCCCACTTTCTTTTGTTTTAGAACACAGGTGGTCATGCCATCCTTGACTTCTCAGGATGGTGAGAGCCCCCAAAAGGAGGTAATCATGCCCTTTCTGAGTTCTCAGGAAAGGAGGTGAAAAGCACCAAAGTGGGGATTGCTAGCGGGTTTCTGGGCTGAAGAGTCTTATTATGTACAAACCCATCAGCAGGGGAGGTATTACACACGCACATAGCAATAACGCACAGGCTATTAGTGATTACTCTCCCCACAACCAGTGCAGGCTCAATGTGAGGTAACAAACATGAACTGTACATGCAAGTAGTGATATAACAAGCAATACGAATCAACATAGTGTTGTAAAAGATTTCCAGAAGTCCTAGAAGGTGGGTATTTAAACAACAATCACACATACGCCTTCTTCAGCAGCCAAGAGATAGTCCAAAACCAATCTATGGTCCATTGCTTCACATGTCAGGGAATACAATGATCCCCACAAGTTTTTGAAGTCCTGCAACAGTCTTTTCATGTGTTAAAGAGAATCCAATGATCCCCATAAGCTTTTGAAACCCTGCAACAGGTTTTTTATGTGTTAGGGAATCCAATGATCCCAGCAGATTTTGAAGTCCTACAACAGTCTTATCATATCTCAAAGAATCCAATAATTCCTGAGGGTTTTTAAAGTTGTACAACAATCCTATCTCAGAGAATCCAATGATTCTTGAGGGTTTTGAAGTCCTACAATAATCTTATCATGTCTCAGAGAATCCAATGACTTATGAGGGTTCTAAAGTCCTACAACAATCTTATCATGTTTCAGAGAATCCAATGATTCCTGAGGATTTTGAAGTCTAACAATTTTTGATGTCCATGAGTCAAACACCATAACTGTCATGCTCTTTCAGTGATGGGCACAATCAGCAACGGAACCATCTGATGTTTCTTAGGTCTTCTCCTTTGTGTCAAGGGTCTACTCCATCTCTCTCCTATGGACAAGGTGAAGATGGCTCGCTGGCATCCATCCAATTTCTTCTCCACCTGTGGAGATACAAGCAAACCCTCTCCCCCAAGCAGTTAACCTATCTGGTCCCTGCCATTCATCACTTTCTGGGTCTCTCCACCTCACCTGGCGATTATCTAAAGATAGTGGACTGCTTGCACTGGACACTGTCCTTCCAGTGGGTTATAAAACCTGTCTGCCGGAGCCAGTGCATCTTTGTCAAAAATCAAGAAATTAATAGTATAAAGAGCTAGATTTAGAAGTTCTCTAGGGTTACCTGTGCCTCCCCCTTTCTTTTGTTTTTGAAGGAGAATCTTAATATCTCTGTTTCTCCTCTCTGCTATTGCCTGTCCTTGAGAATTAAAGGGTATGACACACAAGTGTATCAGTTTTCCATTGAATAGGAACAGGTGAAAGTGTTGGCAGGCCTTCAACAGCAGCCCTGCCTAAAAAACCGAGGTACTCATTTTTAATCCTAATTGTTGTAAAATGTCTCTTCCCCATAAATTGATGGGGATTTTTTTCAACTATAAAAGGAGTAAAAACTCCTGTTTCACCTTCAAATATCCATCTCAAAGGGGCAGCACTAACTTCAACTGCTTTTGTTCCCCCTATGCCAGACATGTAGGTGTCTGCCTTAATATTTGGCCAGTGATTGGGCCAGTTGTCACCTCTAATGACTGTATGATCTACATCTGTGCCTACCAATCCTTCTAATTGTATGCTATTTACCATAGTGAGCATAGATCGGTCAGCTGTCACAGCTGCTGTTCAGTATATTCCTGGATTTTGTGGTCTGGAGTCAGAATCTGGGTGACTATCACCATGTTGCTTATTAGGATTCTGTATTAGTAAACCTGATACTACTACTTCTCCTGGTTGATAAGTCACACATTGTCTACCTGTATTAGTGACTGGGATATTATCCACACATTCCCCAGTTTCCCACATCAGTGTATGGATGGACACTGTTTTGTAAGGACTCTCAGGAAGTAAAATGATCAAGCCTACTTTGCCTGGAGGCAAGGGATCCATAGTCTGGAGAGGAACAGATTTCACCTCTCCAGGGGGTATCTCAGTTGTTCCAGCTGCATACAACTCTATTCTCCCCAATTGTAATCCCTTTCTCCCATCAGGTTGCTTCCTGGCTGGTTGATTGTGTAATCCCCTTCTCCCATCATATGGCTTCCTGGCTGATTGGTCATGTCTGAGTACTGGACTTCTAGGCAGTCTCTGGGTGTAGCATTGGCTGCCATCATGCCCCAAATGTTTTTTTTTTTTTTTTTGTCTTGGGCCCTGGGGCTGGGCCCCTCATCCTATTTCCCTGAATCAGTCTACATTCTGATGCCCAATGGAAGCCTCTGTTGCATTTCAGACATGGGGTTTTGGGTCTTATTCTCCCACCCTGTTTTCTCACTCTGTCTCTATGCCAACACTGAGCTTTCAGATGTCCTACTTTACCACACTGAAAGCATTGATGAGTCTCTCTAAAAGTCCTTTGCAAAAAGGGACCCTGTCTCTCCGTGAACGGATTTGGGGCAGTCTGCATCATAGCCTGGCTATAAAAGGCATTTGTGCCCACTGTGGCACAGCATCTTATGATCTCCTCTAAAGGAGCATCCTTGCGTAGTCCTAGTATAATTCTTCTACAAATCTTATTAGCATTTTCTTTAGCAAGTTGCCTTATCATAATGTTTGTTACTGCATTTTCACCATTAGTTCGTACGACAGCAATCTGCAAATGTCCCACAAAATCAGCAAAGGGTTCATTTGGCCCTTGTGTTATTTTTGTGAAGGCTTCACCCTTGTCATTTTTATTGGGAAGCAAAGTCCATGCTTTGATAGCAGCAGCAGCAATTTGCCCATATGCTGCTAAGGGGTAATTAATCTGTACTGAAATTTCTGCATAAGAACCTATCCCTGTTAGTTGGTCACAGGTGATTGGAGGATTAACTCCACTTTGACTATTTTGTTGGGCTTTTATCCTACAGAGTTCACTGTATTCAGAAAGCCACAACAAGTTTTGTCCAGGTTCTATGCATGTCCTTGCTATAGATTTCCAGTCCCTAGGGTTAAGACTTCATAAGCCAAATTCGGTAGTAACATCTTAACATAAGCTGATGTAGCCCCATAAACAGTGCAAACTTTTTTCAGGTCTTTGAGGATTTCTATATCAAAAGGAGAGTATTTTCTAGTTTCTTGACCTGAAGAGTCAAACTCTTGAATCACCAGATACATTTCTAGTTGCAAATCACTTAAATTCTGGCCTTCTTCTCTGGCTTTAACTACTGCCTTTTGCAATCTATCTAATCAGAAGAGGAGGTAATTTGGGTGGTTGAGGTGCTGGTGATGTCACTGCCTTTCTCACTACTCCCCCCCCCCTCCATCCCAGAAGGTAAAGTTGATGGGGGGTGTCAAGAACCAGTTCTGATGTAGGTGGGGTTGAAGCTGCTTTGTGAGAACAAGAATCACCAGGCCCTTCACACCCACTTAACTCCTCATGGCCTCTGGTGATATCGCTGTTAATCCCTTCTTTGTCCTCCTCATTTTCCTCACACTTCCTTATCTGGCCATTTTTAGAATTTTCCTTTTTTCTATAACTAGCAGGATTTTTTAAGACCAACTGTATTATGTTGTGTGTATATATATATAGTGTTTCTTTGGTAAGTGACTCGGAACTATTGTCATAATATTCGCAGAGTTATCTCCTACAAATTTCCAATTATATAGGCTTATCTCTTCTTCCTCAAAGAACCAAGGGGACATACGTTCTAATGTATCCAGGAATCCATCCATCTGCTCCCAAGTCATAAATAAGCCCTGTCTCTTTATCAGTCTGAGTATGCTTCCTGCAGATCTCCTTTGGGGTGGGGTTGGGGTTGGAGGTGGGGCTGGGGCTGGATCTTTTCTTAATATCTGCCTCATTGCAATGAGAAAAGATTACTAGTTTAGCTCTTAAGAAAATAAGTTCCCTGTTTGTCTATTTAAATACTCACCCTATTTCCTGGTCACCGGAGACTTCTTCAGTGAAGTTAGGATCCTCGGTTCCCATGCTTGGGTGCCAAATATAACAACCGCGCTAGCACCCAGGACACCCTCTAATCAGATGGAGTCAGGATAAGCAAAAGTCCTCAATTTTTATTCTCGGGCTTCAGCTGCAGGATTGAACAGGATGGAAGCAGATTCTCCACAATGGCCTTCTCCTTAGTCTACCACTGAGAATGTGTTTCTGGCTAGCTTTACTCCACCCCCTAGACCCTCCTACAATCCTCTATACACCAATCATTGAGCCAGTACCAATAGTGGAAAGGACCATTTTCCAAGCATATGCCCATAGAGTGCCAATCAGTAGTTAGCCTCAAGTGCTCAGCAGTCCTGACCTCAGTGCATTGACTCAATAGTTTCAGCCCTCTACAGGGGGAAATTTGGAGAGTTTGAAATTTATTAACCTACTCTGCCATATTCCCAGAATCCTCCACAAGATTTTATTCTTAATAGGTTTATGTAAAGATGATGTCAAAAATGATGATTTTTTTTCTTTCATAAGTACATTTCTATACCTGTACCTAGAAAAGAGTCCTATAGGGAGGGTTTAAGGAAAATGTAAATGAATTAACACTATTTATAAGATTCTTCTTTTCAAATTGTTCTATTGGGTATGGTCTGACAATACTGGCAAAAGAAGACATATGAAGAAATAAGCAAATGCTCACCATAAGTAAAGAATGATAAAGTATTCTTAACAAGATCTGTCTAAGCCTTTGCCAGTTTTTCAGATTACTGGTTTCCCTTTTACATATTAATATCTGATAGTACAGGTAGATGTAGGATTCTACTCACTGGGAGGATAATGGCATGACAAGGAGAGGTGTAAAATGCTTGTTACAAACTGATTTGGGAACTAGAACTTTAAAACTAGCAAACTAATCTGAGTAGAACAGCTGAACATGTCACTAGGGATTTGGTAAGGGCTGTTTGGGAATCTAAGAAATTTCAAGTTGCTGTTATCCTCTGTGTGTATTTCCTAGTGCTCTCAGCAGGAAGCATAAACTAGAGGCATGTGTGTAAGTTATTATGAGACAGATGTAGGCTCACTGTAAATGTCGTAACAATTAAAGCTGCCCAGATCCAGAGTACACAAAGCAGGGAGAGAAAATGACAGTGAATCAGATTAAGAACCCCAAAAGATTTTGATAGGTTGGAGCACTATTAAGCAGAAATCAAATAGGAATAATTATAAGATATTATATTTAATCCTATAAAAATGAAAAAAAGAGAAAGAAAATTGAATAGATATAGCTTATAAAAATAAGAACAGCAAGGTAGCAATCCAATTTTATAGAAGTTAGTATTTTTAAAAACTTAAAAAGCCATCTTATGTAACACAAAGTTTAAAATATGTTACTTGTATAATGGTTAGGCCACCCAATCTGATATTATCTTGTCACCTTAAATTATAGTCATAAAAGGATAATAATGATCAGAATAAGGTCTGGAAAATTTAGTGATAAACTACTCTGTGCAATTGAGACAAGGCCTAGAGGAAGGATTCTTAATTTGGATTTTTCCTACAATTCTTCAAGTAAAAAATATTATATTATTCTTCAGTCCCCTCCACTTCTTCACCCCATTAAACATGAATGTATCTCTGTGTGTGAGTGTCTATGTGTGTGTGAGTGTCTATGTATGTGTTTGCAAATTTGTGCATTGACCTCAGAGTGTGATACTCACCTGTGGTGGCAAGCAAATCAGGATTGAGTGAAGGAGACAATTTTTAAATTGTCTTTTATAGCACCTTCCTCATATAGAAGGTGAGCAAAGGTGGACTTTGAAAAAGGTTGCTCACATAACTCAGGGGCTGCCAAATCCCATTGCTATTTTAGACCAGTGAGTAGATAAAAATGCATTAATGCATGAATACATGTCTATATAGTCAATCAAAACCAATTAGTGCATAAAATTATTTCAGAAATTGTCCCTTCTTCATTTTAAGTTCATCACTATGTCATGCAGAAAGCAACTTATTTTAACTTCATTTTTTTGTATAGATTATTTATTTGTATGCCATGACACCATTTGGCAGGCTAATAAATCTTATAATTCTTTACAAAACAATGTTTTTAAAGATGTAAAATCAAATGTATCAAAAGGAAAGCAATTTTATGTTGATTTAGTTACCAGAAAAATCCATAATATAGAGACAAAGAACCCTTCATCTATTCTGTATGTGTGTATATGTGTGTGTGTGTGCGTGCTCAATTATGGGTACAATATGATAAAATAATAAAGAAAGAATTATATTATGGCCACTAGGTAAGTCTATACTAATTGGGGGATAGGGTGCTCAAGGAATACTAGTAACTCTGGTATGACGGTTGCTGAGACCTTTTTAGGACTGCTTTCTACCTTTAGTGTTTCCCCAGTTCAGTAAACTCTCATCTGTGGCTCCAAGAAGGTATAGCATGCTCAGCAGCCACCCCTCAGTAAATTATTTAAGTAGACAGGCTTAACTAGGTTGAGGGGTCTCAATCACATCAGTAAGTTAGGGAAATATTTGCCACAGACATATAAAGACGTTCCCCAGGAGAATGTCTAGTTAAGAACAATTTGATCCAATTGCCATGAACACAGCTGAAACAGTCTTGGTAGTACTTAAAGCTTACCTATATACGAAAGTCACCAAGGTGAGCCACTGCTATGATTTTCACTGGATTTTGATGACTCTGGAAGAGAGGGTAAGCCTGATAAGTTCATGTAACTTTGTCTCACTTTAAAATGATTTATCCATGAATCAGAAAAAATCAAAACAAAACAAAACAAAACAAAACCAAAAAAAAAAAAAAAAACTGTTCATGTCATTTCCCCATTTTTATCTATTTCAAAGTCCTGTGGTGACAGATAAGTGTTGAAGCACCAGTTGCAGATACACTTAGATTTTTAAGCACAATACTGCACATAATCTAAATCAGCAGTGAAGTTTGGCAGGCCCTGGGCTATCTTAGTAATCTTTTTTTAAAAAATGTATTTATTTTATTACACATTGTTTTATGGATCATATTTGGAGAAGAAAATTAGAGAAAAGGAAAAAAAAAAACATGGGAGAGAAAAAAAAAAACAGAAAAAAAAAAGTGAACATAGCATGTGTTAATTTATATTTAATCTCCATAGTTCTTTTTTCTGGATGCAGATGACATTTTCTCTCCAAAATCTATTGGAATTGCTTTTGATCACTGAACCACTGAGAAGAACCAAGTCTTTCATAGTTTATCATCACATACACTTGCTGTTGTTGTGTATTCCTGGTTCTGCTTAATTTACTCGGCATCAGCTCATGTAAATCTTTCCAAGCCTTTCTAAACTCCATTTGTTCATTTTTTATAGAACAATAATATTCCATTTCTTTCACATACACAACTTATTCAGCCATTCCACAACTGATGGACATCTACTTATTTTCCAATTCATTCCAATTCACCACAAAAAGAGCTACTCCAAACACTTTGGTATATGGTGGGTCCTTTTCCCTCCTTTATGATTTCCTTAGGATGCAGACCCAACAATGACATACTCAAAGAGTTTGTATAGTTTGATAGCCCTTTGGACTTAGTGACAGATTGTTCTCCAGAATTGCTGGATCATTTCATAACTCCACCAAAAATGCATTGTCCCAGTTTTCCCAGATCTTCTCTAAAATTTATCATTATCTTCTCCTGTCATGTTAGCCAGTCTGAGAGGTTTGAAGTGGTACCTCAGAATTGTTTTAATTGGCATTTATCTATTCAGTAGTGATTTAAAACTTTTTTTGATGCTAGTTTTGATGGCTTTAATTTCTTCATCTGAAAATGACTGTATTCTTATAAATTTGACAAATTTCTATACATACTTTATCAGAAATGCTGCTTGTATAGATATTTTCCCTGTTGTATACTTCCCTATGCATCTTGTTTCTATTTGTTTTTATTTTGTGAAAAAAAAATTAAATATAATCAAAGTTGTTCATTTGGCCTTTCATAATATTTTCTAGTTCTTCTTTGGTCATAAATTCCTCCCATCTGCAAAGACTTGATAGCTAAATTATTCCTTGCTCTCCTAATTTGTTTGTGGTATTATCATTTATGCCCAAATCATGTAACTATTTTGACTTTCTTTTGGTATATAGTTTTATATCAAATTTCTGACAAATTGTTACCAAAATCTCCCAACAATTTTTATCAAATTGTGTGTTCTTATTCTAGAAGCTGGAGTTTGGGAATTTATCAAATATTAACTTACTATGACCTTGATTATTGTGTCGTGTATATTGAGTCTATTCCACTGATCCACCACTCTGTTTCTTAGCCAGTACCACATAGGTTTGCTAATTTCTGATTTATAATATCTTTTTAGGTTTGGTACCTGCTAAGCTACCATCCTTTTATTTTTTTAATTTTTTTTTTTTTACTAATTCCTTCAATATTCTTGACCTTTTGTTCTTCCAGATGAATTTTGTTATAATTTATTTTTTGTTCATTAAACTAATTTTCTGGCAATTTGATTGGTATGGCATTGAACAAGTAGATCAATTTAGGAAGAATTATCATTTTTATTATATTAGCTTGGCCTACCAATAAGTAATTGATGTATTCCCAATTGTTTAAATCTGACATTATTTGTGTGAGAAGTACTTTGTAATTGTGTTCATATAGTTCTTGGATTTGTCTTGATAGGCAGACCCCCAAATATCTTCTTTTGTCTACAGCTGTTTTAAAAGAAATTTCTCATTCTAAGACTTGTTGATGGATTTTGTCAGTAATATATAGAAATGCTGAGCAATGATGCATTTTTTTTTTTGATTGTTTGATTTTTATGGATTTATTTTATATCCTACAACTTCGCTAAGGCTATGAATTGTTTCCATTAGGTTTTTGCATAATTTTCTTAAGTTCTCTAAGAATATCATATCATCTGCAAAAGGTGATAGTTTTATTATTATATTGCTTATTCTAATTCCTTTAACTTCTTTTCTTTTCTTATTGTTAAAGCCAATATGTCTATCACAATGTTGAATAATAGTGGTGATAATGGGCATCTTTGTTTCACCTCTGACTTTATTGGGAATGTATCTAACTTCTCTCCATTACAAATAATGTCTGCTGTTGGTTTTAGAAAGATATTGCTTATTATTTTAAAGAAATATCCCTTTATTTCTATGCTCTTTCATGTTTTTTAAGAGGAATAGGTGCGTATTGTGCCAAAAACTTTCTCTGCATCTATTGTCATTATAATATAATTTCTGTTAGTTTGCTTATTGATAGTCAATTATGCTAATAGTTTTCTTGATAATGGGACAGCTCCACATTCTTGGTATAATTCCCACTAAGTCATAGTGTATTATCCTGTTAATAAGATGCTGTAATCTCTTTGCTAATTTTTTTTTTTAATTTTTACACCAATATTCATTAGGGAGATTTATTTGGAATTTTCTTTCTCTGTTTTGGCCCTTCCTTGTTTGGGCATCAGTACCATAAAAGAAATTTATCACAAAAAGGAATTTAGCAGTACTCCTTTATCTATTTTTCCAAATAATTTACATAGTATTGGAATTCATTGTTCTTTAAATGTTTCATAAAATTCACTTATGAGTCCATCTGTTATTGGAGATTTTTTCTTAGGGAACTCATTAATGACTTTTTCAATATCTTTTTTTTTCTGAAATTAAGTAACATTTCTTGTAATGTTTATCTGGATAATGTATATTTTTTGGTAAATATTCCTTCATTTCAGTAAGATTGTCAAATTTGCTGACATACAGATGGGCCATAGCTCTAATTATTGCTTTAATTTCTTTTTCATTGGTGGTAAATTCACCCTTTTCATTTTTGATGCTAGTGATTTGTTTTTTTTTTTTTTTCCTTTTTTAATAATCAAATTAACCAAAGGCTTATTTACTTTGTTGGGTTTTCATAAAACCAACTCTTAATTTTAGTTATTAATTCAATCATTATCTTACTTTCAATTTTATCCATCTCTCCCTTGAGTTAAAGAATTTCTAATGTTGTGTTTAATTGGAGGTGTTTAATTTGTTTCTTTTCAAAGTTTTTTAGTTTTATGTCCATTTCATTATCTCCACTTTCTCTATTTTATTCATATAGCTTTTAGAGGTATAAAATTCCTGCTCAGAATTGCTTTTGCTGCATTTCTGAGGATTTAGGATGTTGTATCATTATTGTCATTCTCTTGGATTAAATTATGGACTATTTGTGCAATTTGTTGTTTGACCCAATCATTTTTTTAGAATTAGATTATTTAATTTCCAATCGCTTTGTAGTCTATTTTCCCCTGCACATTTACTGAATATAATTTCATCGTATTGTGATATGAAAATAAAGTATTTACTGTTTATGACTTTCTCCATTTGATTGTGAGGTTTTTATGTCCTAATACATGGTCAATTTTTGTGTAGATTCTATGTACTACCAAGAAAAATGTATATTTCTTTCTGTCCCATTTCAATTTTCTCCAGAGGTCTATCATATTCTAATTTTCTAGGATTCTCTTACCCTCCCTTGTTTTTTATTTTTTTCTTGTTTATTTTGTTAGATTTATCTGATTCTGAGAGGGTAATATTGAGTTCCCTCACTAGTACAATTTTTTTGCCTGTTTTTTCCTTTAAATGGCTTAAAATCTTCTCTAAAAATTTGGTTGCTCTAGTACGTGGTGCATACATATAGTATCTTTATTACTTCATTATGGTATACTTTATCAAGATGTATTTTCCTTCCTTATGACATTTAATAAGATCTATTTTTCTTTTGTTTTATCTGAGATCATAATTGCTACTCCTGTTTTTTTTAACTTCCTCTGAAGCATAAAAAAATCTTTCCCATCCTTTTACTTTTATTCTGTATGTTCTCTGTGTCAAATGTTTTTCTTGTAAACCACTTATTGTAAGATGTTGTTTTTTAATCCATTCTGCTATTGATTTCCATTTTATAGTAGAGTGCATCACATTCACATTCACAATTTTGATTACCAGCTCTGTATTTGCCCCATTCAATTTTCTCCCCTCTACATACTTTTATTCTCTTTCCACCCTGTCCTTAGTAGTGTTTTTTTTTTTTATACTCATCCCACCCACTACTTTATATTCTATCATCCCTTTCCCCTTCTCTTCACTTTTTTCAGGTGCTTCTGCCCTTCCTTCTTTCCTGAACCTCACTTTTCTTTCCTCTTTCTCTTACTACTTCTTTATAGGGTGAGATAAATTTTTATACTCAACTGAATGATTAAGTTATTTTCTCTTATAGCCAAAATTTATGAGATCAAACTTCAGACAATTATCATCCTTTTCCTGTCTTTCCCTAGATTGCACTTCTTCATGTGAACTAGTTGTTCCATTATACCTCCCCTATCTTCTTTTCCAGTACAGACCTTTTTCACCCCTTAATGTCTTTTTCTTTGATGTCATCACATCAGAGTTCATTCATAACCACACTCTCAGTCCATATGATGTCCTCCTCTGTCTGCTTCAATGACAGATAACATTGTCAAGAGTTACAGATTTCATTTTCCCATCTAGGGAAACTTTTTAAACTTTAAATTATATAAATGTGTGTGTGGGGGGGGGAGTGTTTCCCTCTGTTTACCTTTCTATTCTTCTCTTGAGTCCTGTGTGTGTACATTAAGTTTTCTGATTAGTTCTATTTTTTTTTCCCAATGTAAATGATTGAACGTCTCTTACTTCACTGAAGATCCATTTCCTCGAGATCTGGAAAAACTTATATGAATTGAGGTTAAGTGTAATAAGCAGAACCAGGAGATCACTGTACATGGCAACAACAAGATTATATGATGATCAGTTCTGATGGACGTAGATCTCTTCAATAATGAGATGATTCAAGATCATTTCCAATAGTCTTGTGATGAAGAGAGCCATCTACAGCCAGAGAGAGGACTGTGGGGGCTGAGTATGGATCACAACATAGTATTTTCACTCTTCTTGTTGCATACTTGCATTTTCTTTCTCATTTTTTTTTCTTTTTGATCTGATTTTTCTTGTGTAGCATAATATTAGTGGAAATATGTGTAGAATTGCACATGTTTAACATACATTGGATTACTTGTTATCTAGGGGAGAGTGTGGGGAGAAGGGAAGGAAAAAATTTAGAACACAATATTTTGTAAGGGTGAAGGTTGAAAATTCAATGTATATATTTTGAAAATAAAAAGCTTTAATTAAAAAAAAGAAGAAGAAGAAAATTCATTCCTCCCTCCCCCAAAAGGTGATGCTGAATCTTGCTGGGTAGTTAATTCTTGGTTGTAACCCTATGCCAGCTGCTACACCAGGTGCCAAGCCTTACCTTCTCTCAAGTTTCAGTGCGCATCTGGACACAAACCAATCATATTCCCCAAAGAGAGTCATAAGCCAGAAGAGATAAATCAAGATGTTCTTTATTAGAGGCACTTTCCTTTGCCTTCCTCTCCTCTACAATCTTTGATTCCTCCTTATGTCCCCCTCATACCACCCTCAAGGAAGTAGGTTTATGCTGACATGGGTGATTCAGGAAAGGTCAGAGACCCTGATAAGGAACCTTATGTTGATATGGCTGAGTCAGGAAAGTCATGGAGTTCACCACATCCTGATGACAGAGCACTTCTTGGGAAAAGCATGTTTTGGGGTCACTGTGACTTGTTCTTTTACCTGAGCTATTGTCAGCAACCTTTGCAAGCCCTAGGCCTCACATTTCTCAGGGGAACTACATTATATTTGAGGTCCTCCAATCCTTTATTGTAAAATTTACGAGTTTCTGGGTAATACTGACTGTTTTGCTTCTTGATATTTGAATTGCTTTTATCTGGCAACTTATAGTATTTTATCCTTGAAGTTGTAGTTCTGGAGGTTTCAACAATGCTCCTTGGGTTTTTCCTTATGGAATTTCTTTCTGAAGATGGTTGATGGATTATTTCAATGAGTAGTTCCCCTTCTGTTTCTAGAATACCAGGACAGTTCTCCTTAATGATTTTTTTAAAGAATGCTAGCTAGTCTTTTTTTTTTTTTTTTTTTTTTTTTTTTTGTCAGGGTCTCATAAAGGCCAATAATTAGGCCAATAATTTTATTATCTCTTCTGGATCTATTTTCCAGGTTGGCTGTTTTTCCAGTGTAGTCTTTCACATTTTGTTTAAATTTTTTTAAAAATTCTTTTTAGTTTGACTAATTCTTGCTGTCTCATAGAGTCATTAACTTTCATTTGCCCATTCTAGTTTTTAATGTGTGATTTTCTTCAGTTAGTTTTTGGTTCTCTTTTTCCATTTGGTTAATTCTACTTTTGAAGGTCTTCTTTCTTTGGGGAATTTTTTTTTTTTTTTTACATTTGTCCAACTGTATTTTTTAAAGAGTTGTTTTATTCAGTTGTTTTTTCCCTTCCTTTTCCAAGCTTTTTACTCTCTCTTGCATATCTCTCTTTTTTTTTACTCATTTTTCTTCTGCTTCTCAAATTTGCCTTTTAAAATCTTTAAGGTGCAATTCCAAGAAGCTTCTCTAGGTTTGAGATCAATTCATAACACTTTTTAGATTTCTTCTGGGGGCATTTTGTCCTCATCTCAGTTGGTGTTTTGATCTTCTCTGTCACGATAGTAACTTCCTGTGGTCAAGGTTCTTTTCTGTTTATTGCTCATTCTCTATCCTTTTCTTTTGGTATTTCCTTTTTTTGTTGTTGTTTTTGATTTTTACTTTTAAGGTGGCGCTCTGCTCCTGGGGTAAAAGGGGTTCTGTCTCAAGCTTTCTGTGCAGCTCTGAGATTTGACTTTGTGTTTGCATGGAGTAGCTTTGCTTTGTTTCCCAGAGTTTGACTCCTGAGCTGGAACTGGAAGTTGCTCCCCTGCTGTGCTCCTCTCCTGAATCAGGACTGAAGGTCTTAGATGCTAATTTGCTATGATTAAGACCCTCTTACTGGCTTTCCCAGAGTCTGTCTGAGCTGGGCTTAACACCCTTTTCATCCCAATGAGACTGACCTTTCTTGAAGACTTTCCAATCTAGCTTCAGCTGGAGAGGGGTTTCATTCTATCAAACAGCATTCAGAGGCTGGGTTTCATGCGGTTTTGCATGGAAATTGGTAGAGCTCAAAAAGCTGCCTGGCTTTCCTATGCCATTTTGGTCCCACCCCCAGAAATCAACGAGCAATCTTTTTCAAAGCCCACATTGCTCACCTTCTGATATGAGGAAGGGACTAGAAAAGGTACCCCCCCCCCCAAATTGTCTGCTTCATCCTACTGTAATTTGCTTGCCACAACAGGTGGATATCACACTTCTGTTCAATGCATCACAGACATGTACACACACAAATTGATGGCACAGGGCATCAGTCATGACAAAAACTTCTTGGATTAATGTAGTCATTGAAAAAACACACCCAAAATATATATACAAAAACATTTGAAAAGATAATTTCATTATCATCAACACACAGAATGTGTACATGCTTATGGACAACTCAAAACCTAAAAGTTTTGAAAAACAAACAATATTCCTTGCAAGAAAAGTCAGCATATTCTAAGAAACATCCCTGAGTATAACAAGACTGACAAGTGAAGACCAGCTTATGGAGCTCAGTTCACATTTTTGTTTTTTGTTGTCTGTCTTTTCTGGACTGGTAAGAGTGATAATTAAAATAAAGGTGGCATGCATTTTGCAATCAAAACCAATATGTTTATTTAAAGGAACTAATAAAAAAACTCATGACAATATGATTGCCACTTGTAAGAAAGACCCGTTCTACCACCCTCAAAACATGCTCCAACCATGATATACCCTGATGAGGTCAAAGAAAAATTTTGTGAAGATTTGGATTCCTTCATCATTAATGTGCCAAACAAAGATAAGCTTATAATTCTGTCTTATGTTAATGTAAGAGTAAACATAGATTATCAGTCATGGCAAAAAGTTCTTAGCAGTAATGTAGTCATTTAAAAAAAAAAAACACAAATAGCAGTAATTACTTACCATTGAGAACTTTTTTGTTTTCATGACCTCAGCATTAATACTGTCTTTCATTTTCCTAATGCAATAAAACTTTATGAATAAATATTGACACTGAATATCAACATTTAATAGACTGTCATTGTAAAGAGAAGACATGGACAGAATGTGAGAATGACAAGAATGCTTTCTCCACAGAGAGGATTATCAGAAGACTCAATGTCATCAAATTGGAATGCTTCTCCAGACATGAACAATTCATGACTAATTTGCAGGGAAAGTTGAGTTGGTAACAACTGAACAGAAAAATAGTAGAAAACTTTTAAAGACTTTGTTTGCATCATTGCATTTTTCATCTAGAAGGGAAAATTCACCAAGGTCAAGATTGATTTGAAGAGAATTATGATGAGGAAATTCAGAAACTATTAAACAAAAAAAAATGAAAACTCCACAGGCTTTATCAATAAGATAATTCATCTGTCTTTGAAAAGACAGCATTTAACTTCATTCAAAGTAAAGTGCAAGCCAAGATGAGAGACTTGTAGGATTCTTACATCAATAAGAAGGTAGATAAAATTCAGTTTTACACTGATAGTAACAATCTAAAATGCTTTTGTGATACCCTGAAGGCTTTTTGATGCATCTAAACTACTCAATATTGATCATGCCGTATTGATTAGTGATAAAAAGTTAATCTTGGGGAAATAGGTTGAACACTTCCAAAGTCTTCTTAATAGATTGTCATCAATGCTGAATCCATTGACTCTGATTGAAATTTATCCCTGTCTAGCCAAATTTCTAATTGAACAAAATATTTGAATGTTATTAGGCTCTTCTCAGATGACAAAGTTCCTGGTGATAATTCTGTTACAGCTGAAAGATACAAGGGAGAGGACTACTTATACAAAACTGATGGAATTATTGTGAGATGTCTGGGAAGAAGAGGTTATCTCCACATAAGTTCAAGAACATTTCTGTTGTCCATCTATGTAAAAGAAAAATAAGTAGGTAGTCCTGTTGTAATCACAGGTTAGGGTGTTCTTAGTCATTGCTTGCAAGATTCTTGCCAGACTCCTGCTAAATAGGCTGATATTTCATCTAAAAGATAGTTATTTACACAAGAGCCCGTGTGGCTTCAGACATAGCCAAGTGATGATTGATATGGTGGTTGCTGCTTGGCAAATCTAGGAGAAATGTCAGGCTCAGAATAGAGGTCTGTACACAATGTTCATCAGTCTTGAATAATATCAATCAGGAAAGCTTGTGGAAAATCATGGCAAAAAGCTGGTTATCACAGAAGCTTATCAATATTCTATATCAGTTTCAGAAAGCCATGCTTGTTTGGGTTCTGGATAATACTCTCATGTTTTCCCAGTCACTAATGGAGTAAATCATGGCTGTGTTCTTGTTCCCAATTTTGTAAACATTTATTTAATCAGTTTTTTATTATTTTTTTCTATAATTATAACTTTTTATTGACAGAACCCATGGCAGGGTAATTTTTTACAACATTTTCCTTTTCATTCACTTCTACTCTGATTTTTCCCCTTAATCCTTCCACCCTCTCCCCAAGGTGGCAAGCAATCCTATCCATGTTAAATATGTCACAGTATATTCTAGATACAATATATGTGTGCAGAACTGAACAGTTCTCTTGTTGCACAGGAAGAACTGGATCCAGAAGGTAAAAATAACCCAGGAAGAAAATCAAAAATGCAAGCAATTTACATTCATTTCCCAGTGTTTTTTCTTTGGGTGTAGCTGCTTTTGTCCGTCATTTATCAATTGAAACTCAGGTCTCTTTGTCAAAGAAATCCACTTCCATCAAAATATGTCCTCATACAATATCGTTGTCGAAGTGTATAATGATCTCCTGGTTCTGCTCATTTCACTTAGCATCAGTTCATGTAAGTCTCTCCAAGCCTCCTGTATTCATCCTGATGGTCATTTCTTACAGAACAATAATATTCCATAACATTCATATACCACAATTTACCCAGCCATTCTCCAATTGATGGGCATCCATTCATTTTCCAGTTTCTAGCCACTACAAACAGGGCTGCTACAAACATTTTGGCACATACAGGTCCCTTTCCCTTCTTTAGTATTTCTTTGGGATATAAGCCCAATAGAAACACTGCTGGATCAAAGGATATGCACATTTTGATAATTTTTTGGGCATAATTCCAGATTGCTCTCCAGAATGGTTGGATTCGTTCACAACTCCACCAACAATGCATTAGTGTCCCAGTTTTCCCGCATCCCCTCCAACATTCATCATTATTTTTTCCTGTCACCTTAGCCAATCTGACAGGTGTGTAGTGGTATCTCAGAGTTGTCTTAATTTGCATTTCTCTGATCAATAATGATTTGGAACACTCTTTCATATGAGTGGTAATAGTTTCAATCTCATCCTCTGAAAATTGTCTGTTCATATCCTTTGACCATTTATCAATTGGAGAATGGCTTGATTTCTTATAAATTTGAGTCAGTTCTCTATATATTTTGGAAATGAGGCCTTTATCAGAACCTTTAACTGTGAAAATGTTTTCCCAGTTTGTTGCTTCCCTTCTAATCTTGTTTGCATTAGTTTTATTTGTACAAAGGCTTTTTAATTTGATGTAATCGAAATTTTCTATTCTGTGATCAGTAATGGTCTCTAGTTCATCTTTGGTCACAAATTTCTTTCTCCTCCACAAGTCTGAGAGATAAACTATTCTATGTTCCTCTAATTTATTTATAGTCTCGTTCTTTATGCCTAGGTCATAGACCCATTTTGATCTTATCTTGGTATATGGTGTTAAGTGTGGGTCCATGCCTAATTTCTGCCATACTAATTTCCAATTATCCCAGCAGTTTTTATCAAATAATGAATTCTTTTCCCAGAAGTTAGGGGCTTTGGGTTTGTCAAACACTAGATTGCTATAATTGACTATTCTGTCTTGTGAGCCTAGCCTTTTCCACTGATCCACTAATCTATTTCTTAGCCAATACCAAATGGTTTTGGTGACTGCTGCTTTATAATATAATTTTAGATCAGGTACAGCTAGGCCACCTTCATTTGATTTTTTTTTCATTAATTCCCTTGAGATTCTCGACTTTTTATTGTTCCATATGAATTTTGTTGTTATTTTTTCTAGATCAATAAAATATTTTCTTGGAAGTCTGATTGGTATAGCACTAAATAAATAGATTAGTTTAGGGAGTATTGTCATCTTTATTATGTTCGCTCGGCCGATCCAAGAGCACTTAATATTTTTCCAATTATTTAAGTCTGACTTTATTTGTGTGGAGACTTTTTTATAATTTTGCTCATATAATTCCTGACTTTCCTTTGGTAGATAGATTCCCAAATATTTTATGGTATCAACAGTTATTCTGAATGGAATTTCTCTTTGTATCTCTTGCTGTTGGGTTTTGTTGGTGATGTATAAAAATGCTGAGGATTTATGGGGATTTATTTTGTAGCCAGCTACTTTGCTAAAATTATGAATTATTTCCAATAGCTTTTTGGTAGAATCTCTGGGGTTCTCTAGGTATACCATCATATCATCTGCAAAGAGTGATAGTTTGGTTTCCTCATTGCCTACTCTAATTCCTTTTATATCTTTCTCGACTCTTATTGCCGAGGCTAGTGTTTCTAATACGATATTAAATAATAATGGTGATAGTGGGCAACCTTGCTTCACTCCAGATCTTACTTGGAAAGGTTCCAGTTTTTCCCCATTGCATATGATGCTTACTGATGGTTTTAAATATATGCTCCTGACTATTTTAAGGAAAAGTCCATTTATTCCTATGCTCTCAAGTGTTTTTATTAGGAATGGATGTTGGATTTTATCAAATGCTTTTTCTGCATCTATTGAGATGATCATGTGGTTTTTGTTTGTTTGGTTATTGATATAGTCAATTATGCTAATAGTTTTCCTAATATTGAACCAGCCCTGCATTCCTGGTATAAATCCTACTTGGTCATAGTGTATTATCCTGGTGACAATTTTCTGTAATCTTTTTGCTAATATTTTATTTAAGATTTTAGCATCAATATTCATTAGGGAGATTGGTCTATAATTTTCTTTCTCTGTTTTCAGCCTACCTGGTTTAGGTATCAGTACCATATCTGTGTCATAAAAGGAGTTTGGTAGGACTCCTTCAATCCCTATTTTTTCAAATAGTTTATATAACATTGGAGTTAATTGTTCTTTAAATGTTTGGTAGAATTCACATGTAAATCCATCTGGTCCTGGGGATTTTTTCTTAGGGAGTTGATTGATAGTTTGTTCTATTTCTTTTTCTGAGATGGGACTGTTTAGGATATTTACTTCTTCCTCTGTTAGTTTGGGCAAGCTGTATTTTTGGAGGTATTTTTCTATTTCATTTAAGTTGTCGAATTTATTGGCATAAAGTTGGGCAAAGTAACTCCTAATTATTGCTCTAATTTCCTCTTCGTTAGTGGTGAGTTCTCCCTTTTCATTTTTAAGACTAACAATTTGATTTTCCTCTTTCCTTTTTTTAATCAGATTTACTAAGGGTTTGTCTATTTTGTTGGTTTTTTCATAGAACCAACTCTTAGTTTTATTAATCAATTCAATAGTTTTTTTACTTTCAATTTTATTGATCTCACCTTTTACTTTTAGAATTTCAAGTTTAGTGTTTGACTGGGGGTTTTTAATTTGTTCCTTTTCTAGCATTTTTAATTGCAAACCCAATTCATTGACCTTCTCTTTCTCTATTTTATACAAATAGGCCTCTAGAGATATGAAATTTCCCCTTATTACCGCTTTGGCTGCATCCCATACATTTTGGTATGATGTCTCATTATTATCGTTTTCTTGGGTGAAGTTATTAATTATGTCTATGATTTGCTGTTTTACCCAATCATTCTTTAGTATGAGATTATTTAGTTTCCAATTATTTTTTGGTCTACTTCCCCCTGCTTTTTTGTTGAATGTAATTTTCATTGCATCGTGGTCTGAAAAGGATGCATTTACTATTTCTGCCTTACTACATTTGAGTTTGAGGTTTTTATGTCCTAATATATGGTCAATTTTTGTATAGGTTCCATGAACTGCTGAAAAGAAAGTGTATTCCTTTCTGTCTCCATTACATTTTCTCCAGAGATCTATCATATCTAGCTTTTCTAGTATTCTGTTTACCTCTTTGACTTCTTTCTTATTTATTTTCTGGTTTGATTTATCTAATTCTGAGAGTGCAAGGTTAAGATCTCCCACTATTATAGTTTTACTGTCTATTTCTTCTTGCAGCTCTCTTAGTTTCTCTTTTAAGAATTTAGATGCTACCCCACTTGGTGCATATATGTTTAATATAGATAGTGCTTCATTATCCATGCTACCCTTTAGCAAGATATAGTGTCCTTCCTTATCTCTTTTAATTAGGTCAATTTTTGCTTTAGCTTGATCTGAGATCAGGATGGCTACCCCTGCTTTTTTGACTTCACCTGAAGCATAGTAGATTTTGCTCCAACCTTTTACCTTTAACCTGCATGTATCTCCCCGCTTCAGGTGTGTTTCCTGTAAACAACATATTGTAGGATTCTGGCTTTTAATCCATTCTGCTAACCGCTTCCTCTTTATGGGGGAGTTTGCCCCGTTCACATTTATGGTTAGAATGACCAATTCTGTATTACTTGCCATCTTGTTAACCCCGTTTATGCTTTCCTCCCTTCTTTCCCCTTTCCCCCCCTTCCAAGTATTAAGCTTGTGAGCACCCCTTGCTTCTCACAGCCCTCCCTTTTCAGTGTCCCTCCCCCCGCCTTAGAGTTCCTCCCCCTATCTTACCCTTTTCCCTCCCAGTTCCCGTATTCCCTTCCGCTTAGCTTATTCCTTCCCTTTCCACTTTTCCCTTCTCACTTTTCAATGAGATGGGAGAAGTTTCACCATAGATTGAATATGTCTTAAGATTTTTCACTTAAAGCCAATTCTGAAGGCAGTAAGATACCCACTATATTCATCCCCCTCCATTCTTTCTCTCAGATATAATAGGTTTCCTATGCCTCTTCATGAGATGTACTACCCCCACTTTACCCTTTTTCTGGTACAATGTCCTTTCCACATCAATTTCTAGAACAAGGTATACATGTATTCTTTATACATCTATATAGTCAAAATATAGTTCCCAAGATTAATCTTTACCTTTTTAGATTTCTCTTGAGTTCTATATTTGTAGATCAAACTTTTTGTTAAGTTCTGGTTTTTTCATCAGAAATAGATGAAATTCGCTTACTTCGTTGAATGTCCATCTTCTTCCCTGGAAAAAGATGCTCATTCTCGCTGGGTAAGTTATTTTTGGTTGCATACCAAGTTCCTTAGCCTTTCGGAATATCATATTCCAGGCCCTTCGATCTTTTAATGTGGATGCTGCCAGATCCTGGGTGATCCTTATTGTGGCTCCTTGATACTTGAATTGGGTTTTTCTAGCCGCTTGCAATATTTTTTCTTTCATCTGAGGGTTCTGGCATTTGGCCACTATATTCCTTGGTGTTTTGATCTTCTCTGTCACGATAGTAACTTCCTGTGGTCAAGGTTCTTTTCTGTTTATTGCTCATTCTCTATCCTTTTCTTTTGGTATTTCCTTTTTTTGTTGTTGTTTTTGATTTTTACTTTTAAGGTGGCGCTCTGCTCCTGGGGTAAAAGGGGTTCTGTCTCAAGCTTTCTGTGCAGCTCTGAGATTTGACTTTGTGTTTGCATGGAGTAGCTTTGCTTTGTTTCCCAGAGTTTGACTCCTGAGCTGGAACTGGAAGTTGCTCCCCTGCTGTGCTCCTCTCCTGAATCAGGACTGAAGGTCTTAGATGCTAATTTGCTATGATTAAGACCCTCTTACTGGCTTTCCCAGAGTCTGTCTGAGCTGGGCTTAACACCCTTTTCATCCCAATGAGACTGACCTTTCTTGAAGACTTTCCAATCTAGCTTCAGCTGGAGAGGGGTTTCATTCTATCAAACAGCATTCAGAGGCTGGGTTTCATGCGGTTTTGCATGGAAATTGGTAGAGCTCAAAAAGCTACCTGGCTTTCCTATGCCATTTTGGTCCCACCCCCAGAAATCAATGAGCAATCTTTTTCAAAGCCCACATTGCTCACCTTCTGATATGAGGAAGGGACTAGAAAAGGTACCCCCCCCCAAATTGTCTGCTTCATCCTACTGTAATTTGCTTGCCATAGCAGGTGGATATCACACTTCTGTTCAATGCATCACAGACATGTACACACACAAATTGATGGCACAGGGCATCAGTCATGACAAAAACTTCTTTGGATTAATGTAGTCATTGAAAAAACACACCCAAAATATATATACAAAAACATTTGAAAAGATAATTTCATTATCATCAACACACAGAATGTGTACATGCTTATGGACAACTCAAAACCTAAAAGTTTTGAAAAACAAACAATATTCCTTGCAAGAAAAGTCAGCATATTCTAAGAAACATCCCTGAGTATAACAAGACTGACAAGTGAAGACCAGCTTATGGAGCTCAGTTCACATTTTTGTTTTTTGTTGTCTGTCTTTTCTGGACTGGTAAGAGTGATAATTAAAATAAAGGTGGCATGCATTTTGCAATCAAAACCAATATGTTTATTTAAAGGAACTAATAAAAAAACTCATGACAATATGATTGCCACTTGTAAGAAAGACCCGTTCTACCACCCTCAAAACATGCTCCAACCATGATATACCCTGATGAGGTCAAAGAAAAATTTTGTGAAGATTTGGATTCCTTCATCATTAATGTGCCAAACAAGGATAAGCTTATAATTCTGTCTTACGTTAATGTAAGAGTAAACATAGATTATCAGTCATGGCAAAAAGTTCTTAGCAGTAATGTAGTCATTTAAAAAAAAAACACAAATAGCAGTAATTACTTACCATTGAGAACTTTTTTGTTTTCATGACCTCAGCATTAATACTGTCTTTCATTTTCCTAATGCAATAAAACTTTATGAATAAATATTGACACTGAATATCAGCATTTAATAGACTGTCATTGTAAAGAGAAGACATGGACAGAATGTGAGAATGACAAGAATGGTTTCTCCACAGAGAGGATTATCAGAAGACTCAATGTCATCAAATTGGAATGCTTCTCCAGACATGAACAATTCATGACTAATTTGCAGGGAAAGTTGAGTTGGTAACAACTGAACAGAAAAATAGTAGAAAACTTTTAAAGACTTTGTTTGCATCATTGCATTTTTCATCTAGAAGGGAGAATTCACCAAGGTCAAGATTGATTTGAAGAGAATTATGATGAGGAAATTCAGAAACTATTAAACAAAAAAAAATGAAAACTCCACAGGCTTTATCAATAAGATAATTCATCTGTCTTTGAAAAGACAGCATTTAACTTCATTCAAAGTAAAGTGCAAGCCAAGATGAGAGACTTGTAGGATTCTTACATCAATAAGAAGGTAGATAAAATTCAGTTTTACACTGATAGTAACAATCTAAAATGCTTTTGTGATACCCTGAAGGCTTTTTGATGCATCTAAACTACTCAATATTGATCATGCCGTATTGATTAGTGATAAAAAGTTAATCTTGGGGAAATAGGTTGAACACTTCCAAAGTCTTCTTAATAGATTGTCATCAATGCTGAATCCATTGACTCTGATTGAAATTTATCCCTGTCTAGCCAAATTTCTAATTGAACAAAATATTTGAATGTTATTAGGCTCTTCTCAGATGACAAAGTTCCTGGTGATAATTCTGTTACAGCTGAAAGATACAAGGGAGAGGACTACTTATACAAAACTGATGGAATTATTGTGAGATGTCTGGGAAGAAGAGGTTATCTCCACATAAGTTCAAGAACATTTCTGTTGTCCATCTATGTAAAAGAAAAATAAGTAGGTAGTCCTGTTGTAATCACAGGTTAGGGTGTTCTTAGTCATTGCTTGCAAGATTCTTGCCAGACTCCTGCTAAATAGGCTGATATTTCATCTAAAAGATAGTTATTTACACAAGAGCCCGTGTGGCTTCAGACATAGCCAAGTGATGATTGATATGGTGGTTGCTGCTTGGCAAATCTAGGAGAAATGTCAGGCTCAGAATAGAGGTCTGTACACAATGTTCATCAGTCTTGAATAATATCAATCAGGAAAGCTTGTGGAAAATCATGGCAAAAAGCTGGTTATCACAGAAGCTTATCAATATTCTATATCAGTTTCAGAAAGCCATGCTTGTTTGGGTTCTGGATAATACTCTCATGTTTTCCCAGTCACTAATGGAGTAAATCATGGCTGTGTTCTTGTTCCCAATTTTGTAAACATTTATTTAATCAGTTTTTTATTATTTTTTTCTATAATTATAACTTTTTATTGACAGAACCCATGGCAGGGTAATTTTTTACAACATTTTCCTTTTCATTCACTTCTACTCTGATTTTTCCCCTTAATCCTTCCACCCTCTCCCCAAGGTGGCAAGCAATCCTATCCATGTTAAATATGTCACAGTATATTCTAGATACAATATATGTGTGCAGAACTGAACAGTTCTCTTGTTGCACAGGAAGAACTGGATCCAGAAGGTAAAAATAACCCAGGAAGAAAATCAAAAATGCAAGCAATTTACATTCATTTCCCAGTGTTTTTTCTTTGGGTGTAGCTGCTTCTGTCCATCATTGAGCAATTGAAACTGAGTTAGATCTCTTCCTAGAAGAAATCCACTTCCATCAGAACACATCCTCATACAGTATTGTTGTTGAAGTATATAATGATCTCCTGGTTCTGCTTATTTCACTTAGCATTAGTTCATGTAAGTCTCTCCAAGCCTCTCTGTATTCATCCCGATGGTCATTTCTTACAGAACAGTAATATTCCATAACATCCATATACCACAATTTATCCAGCTATTCTCCAATTGATGGGCATCCATTCATTTTCCAGTTTCTAGCCACTACAAACAGGGCTGCCACAAACATTTTGGCACATACAGGTCCCTTTCCCTTCTTTAGTATCTCTTTGGGGTATAAGCCCAGTAGTAGCACTGCTGGATCAAAGGGTATGCATAGTTTGATAATTTTCTGAGTATAGTTCCAAATTGCTCTCCAGAATGGCTGGATGTGTTCACAATTCCTCCAACAATGTATCAGTGTCCCTGTTTTCCCACATCCCCTCCAACATTCCCCATTATCTTTCCCTATCATTTTAGCCAATCTGACAGGTGTGTAGTGGTATCTCAGAGTTGTCTTAATTTGCATTTCTCTGATTAATAATGACTTGGAGATCAGTTTTTACTGTTAAAGCTTTTTTTTTTTAAATTTTAAAACATGCATTGATTATTCTCGACAGTTACCCCTGCAAAACCTTGTGTTACAATTTTTCCCTGCCTTCCTCCAACCCTTCCCCTAGATATCAAGTAATCCAATATATGTTAAGCATGTACAATTGTTCTATACATTTTCCCACAATTATCTTTTTTGCACAAAAAAAAAAATCAGATCAAAAAGGGAAAAAAAATGAGGAAGAAAACAAAATATAAGCCAACAGTGACAAAAAAGAATGAAATACTATGTTGTGGTGCACCATGCCTGATTGAAACAGACCTTTTCTGAAGTTCGTCAAAAATATCTTTTGCTGGAAATTTATTATACTCTAAATATTTGTGGATTCTCTCTATCCTAAACCAATTCAGAGGCTTGATCTGATGTTGATCTGTTGGACACCAGGAAGAGCTCAGATAAAGACTCATTTACTCTCTGGCATCTATGCTTTTTATCATGAAGTTTTCAGTTTTCAGAAACATCAGTTTATCATGATAGATTCAGATCCAATTTTATCAGATGCTTGGATAAAATGTGAGAATAAAAATAGCATCAAGGTCAGCTACCATGCTGATGAGAAATTTTTTTAACTTGAAAAAGCTTCAAGCCAAGACTAAAATGAAGTAAGAGTTGATGTACAGCTTTTTGTTTGTACATAATTGTACATTCAATGCAGTCACTAAAGCCAAGATGAACAACATATAAATCAATTCTCTCCTGATTGTGGCAATTTTGTTATAATAACAGCACTGCACTATCCATATGTGGAACCGTTACTTACAATAAATGGAGATATTTTGAATATCATGGATAAGTTCACTTACATTGGATACTTTTCAGGGATATATATATATATAAAGCCTGAGATTGACACATGCATTTCCTGAGCTAGCTCAGTGTTTAAGAGGCTCCAAAAAAAAATATGTGAAAGAAGTGATATTAGACTGCCTATTAAACTGAAAATCTACACAACTGTTGTGCTCACTTCATGCTGTATGCTTCTGAAAATTGAAACATTAATGCCATAGCAGGAAACAGAATCACTTCCATTTCAATACTCAGGAAGATTCTGAAAATCAACCAGCAAGATAAAGTACCAGACACTGAGGTTCTTTTTTAAGCTGACACCAAGCATTCAAACTCTACTGCACAGTGCAACTGTAATGGCTAGCTAGTTGTTCAAATGCCAAAAATAGCTTTGTCTTAAAAATAAATTTATGGATAACTCAGGCAAGGCAATTGCTCCAACAAAAATCAGAAATAGCAATACAAGATCTCAAGGTCTTTCTAAAGAACTTTTGAAATGATTATGAGAAATGGAGGACACTTGGCACAGTATCACCTAACATGGCTTACTCAAATCACAAAAGGTATGGTACTGCATGAGCAAAGTAGAATTGTTGCACCTCAAAAAAAGAAAGTGAGATGTGTACATTTAAAACTTTTTTTCCATTTCAAATGTTTATATGACTTATCTGTGCCTGACTTGTGGTAAAAAGTTCTGAGCTATTATTGGTCTGATCAGCCACAATTAGGCACACAGGCCCGAGCATATTGATATTATTATTTTTCTTTTCTACAATGAAGCACAAACGAACTAAATACTAATTAAGAAAATTTTAGTTTTTCATTTGTCTTTGCTATATCTTGACTTCTGTGATCTTGCATCAAGACTTCTCTGATTATCAGTTTCTTGACTTTAAAATAAAGAATTTAAAAATCTGATCTTTATGAAAATTTTTAGCAATAAATCCTCTGATTTTATAATTCTATAAAATTATATAGAATTGTGAGGAAACTAGAAAAAAGATCAGATGAAAATCTGTCAAAGGACCCGGGAATAATTAGACAGAAGAATAGAAGATTTAGAAAGAATAAAAAAAAAATAATTTGAAGAATGCCCAGGTAGAAGAGAGAGTAGACTGATTCGCAATCACTTCAGATAGTTGACTTAGAGATTGCTGACATCGTGGGCAAGGTATATGTTTTATATTTTACATCTTTGAGTTAAAATATTTTTCTACACACTAACAAAGTATAACTGTCTATTTTCTACAATTAGGATTTATAGGGAACTATATAATAATTCAATTTAAGGAAAACATTCTTAACTTTAAAGTAGTTCAAAAGTGGAATGGATTCTCTCCTATAATCATAGTAACTCCCTAGTTGAACTTACTAAAAATAATTCCCAATAAATCTGATGATGACTAAATGTTTGAAGAGGTTCAACAAATTATGGTTAGTCTAGTTCACGTCAAGACCAATAAAATCTAAATTCCTTAAAGGAAGGGACTCTGGTTTTGTCTTTGAATCTGCAGTGCCTAGCACATGGTATATATGATAAATACTTTTTGAATACTGAATAAATGTTGTACTCTAAGTCACTTAATGTTTCATTAGATAACTCTCTAAGACTTTAATTTGCAGGGGAGCTACAGATCAAATCTTAATCAATGAGCAAGTAGCTGTTTGAGTACCTAATCTCATTGAGCCTCTTCAGTTTTCTTATCTGATTCTAATTGGCTATCAGTGCCTCCTGGTCAAAGCCCCATTTAGTCATTGTTAGGGTACTGATTGACTAAGATTGAATATAAATAACAGTCATTTCTTCTTTGGTCAGAAACCCTGAGGATCTTCCCCTCAGAGATCCATTCATTTATTCTTTTAGGGTTTGTTTGTTTTTGTTTTTGTTTTGTTTTGTTTTGTTTTTGGGGGGTAGGTGAAAGAGAAGATTCTTTGCCTCAATTGCTACCTAGTCTTAATTACTGAATAGATGTCCAACTGAGACTTGTAGCTTAAAGAGGCCAAGGTGTCTCATTGCATCCAGGGCCATCTGCAATCTTCCTGATCTTTATCTGGCCACTGGACCCAGATGGCTTTGGAATGAGGCAGGTGACCTTGAATAGCTCTCCTTCACTAAAATCCAACTCACTTGCATCCCCTCCCTAATGTCATGGTCCTCTTTGAAAATGAATGACAGACAACAACTTAACAAACTTAAACAAAGATTAAATCAAGAGATAAATTTATGTTATGTCAGCTATATCAATACTATTTTAAATTCATATCTAGGAATATGCATATGTATACATATGTGTTTGTATGCACCCATAAATATATCCTTTTCTTAACTGCAGCCTCCTTTTTTAGGGGGATGGAGAAAGGAAAAGGAAAGAATAAAGGAGAAAGTACACAGCATAGAATAAAAGAATAACCTAAAAGAAAGCAAAGAAAAAAAATGGACAGTCATGAATATAATATTAGTATAATTAATATAACATAATAATATAATTGATATAATATAATAATAATAATAATATATGTTTTTGATAAGAACAATACAGCCTCGCCCAGAAGAGCATCTGCATTCCCTGGGAAAGACTCTTTTCCCACACCCTATCTCAAGTATGTTCCTTTTGGATGCAAAACCCAAATTGTTTTGTTTCTGTATAAGAGTAAGCCCCGAGAAAATGTTAGCAATTCTTTGACATTGCCCACCAAGAGAACATCTTGGTGTCTCTTTTTTTAATAAAGTGCCTTTTCTTATCATAGCCTTTTATGTAACGTTTCTCGCTGCGAACCCCCCCAACTCAGTGTTCTGGAGAACTAAAAAGATCAACCCATATTCCTGCCACGATCTATACCTCATCACTTTCTTGAAATGTAAATTTACTATTACATGTTTTCTAACATCTGTAATATTTCACTGGCACCTGATAATTTCATTTGTTTTTCCATTTTCTCTTTCTGTTTGTGTTTTTTCTCATTTTATATTTAATTTTAAATAAATGGAATTTTAAAATAAATTCTATAATGAAGGATCTAAATACTACCATAAAATAATATCCTCTCTATTGCCAAAAAGAATTGATAGTTCTAAAACTAAGGGGACCAAGAACTTAAATTTACAAGAGAATAACACAATAACAGAAAATGTTTAGTAGGGAAAACCAAAGATAACTACTTTAGAAACTTTTAATTCATGAGGAATAAAAGACTAAACTATTAAATAAGTATTAGGGTCATGATTTATGCAATAAAAATGGGACAAAAAAGAAGCAGGACTTTTATGCTTACTCTACTCTGCATTCTCTATTTTCTACTCTATGAAATAAGATAGTCCTTCTAGCTTAAGCCCATAACAACCAATTTTACCAGCTGAAATGGACAAAGGACTGGCCTCTCCTCCCCTCCCTCAGTCTTAGGGCCTGGGGCTGGCAGAGAAGAGTCTGTTCAGCTTGATTAGGGGACTTATTTTGCACTTCAAAGTGCCAGATCAACAATGCTCCCAAGGATATCTGTTCCATGAGGGTGGTCACCTAACCCTGTTCCCTATCTATGTTAAAACATCTGCCATTGTATCTTTCCTCCTGTAAAGTGGAGTCACTGTTTATTGTCAAAATATGCCAGCAAAATTGAACAAGAATGCTTATAAGGCTGTCCCTACTTCAATTGGGCACAGAACCATGCCAGAATCCTACTGGAGGTCCATCCTGGCCATGTAGACCATCTAGGCCAGTTACAAATAAATCATTTCTAAATTATGAATTACTATGGCCGTCTTGAATTTTATTGCCTGAGCTATTTCAACCAAAGTGTTAACTCAATTCTTGACTGACACTATCTCTCTTTGTATCATTTCCCATCTGATTGGAAGATTGAAGGATACAGTCTCCTCCTAATGGCTTTCTTTATGAAGAGCAAAAGTTTTAGCTCATTCCCTTGTAACTCTTTAGAGTTTCAAAAACAAGATGTTCTTCTTGTTCCAGAATTGTTCCTTATCTCCAGCTGTACCTTCTTTCCTGACCTTTTACTTGAGTTGTTCACCCTTCTGGTACCATAAGATCATGAGATCCTTGAAGTCAGGGACTGTAATTTTATTATTATTAATTTCATTTCCACTATTTAGCAAATAATAGATGCTTAATAAAAGTTTATTAGACTGATTTTTTTTTCTCTCACCAGGGAAAATTATGAAAGAATACTAGCTGAGTTGTGATTGTGTTCTTAATATTTTTTATTGACAAGTGCTTGTGACTGATGATTTATTCTTTATTGAAGAGAGAGAAAGGTGAAAGACATACTAGAACTATATTTTTACCAGCAGTATTATAACAGATTATTTTAGCATATAACCTGAACTTTAAATAGTATACTACTTGAGGATCACAGGATTCTTTGCCCTAAATGAAAACAGTCCTTGGGTGTGTGTGTGTGTGTGTGTGTGTGTGTGTGTGTGTAAGAGTATAAGGGTATAAGGGCAGAAGTAACATATGATACATTTCTTTAAGCCTAACCAAGTTCAGAATTCTTTATGTTTTTTTCTTTAAAATTTTTTTTTTTTTAAGTGAGTCTAAGAAGAATTAAGGATGTTATTTGGAGGTATAAAAAGCTACTAACTTCTGTGTGGTTCAGAAATGGGGAGGGGGTCACCATTTAATAAAAAAAGCTGGAGAGATCTCTAGAAGCAAAGCAAAGTTTATTATACATTCTTGCAAGAAGGGCGTCCCACCCATCCAGTAGACAATCAAAGGGAGGAAGCTCCATTGGGGGCAGGGTCAACACATTTAATCCCTAGCTCAAATACTGCAGGAATTACCTGAGAAATTGAATTTGACCAATAAGTACATAGTTGACCATATTTGACTGAAATAGGGAGACCCTGTTGTCATGGGAGGATAGCAGGAAGGGGACTTAAGTATGCCCTTGACTCAATGCTTTAAGTCCTTCAGGCCTACTCAGATTCTGAAATAGATGAAGCCTTACTTGATTTTTACAACTGTCTTGAAAGATCTCATCATTCACTTCTAAACCAGTCTTGCAATCAGTGAAATAAAATGTAGTTTACCAATGTAATATGATGTTAAATCAAGATGAGAAAAATGCATTCTCCCCCCTGCCACCACAACAAAAAAGTTCACCAAGATAATTTCTATTATATCTCTTCTACTGAAAAATATTCCGGGTAGAAATACTAATCTTTAAAACATAATAAGTAATTAAATTATTTTTATTATAATACTAGTACTACTAAATCTATTTAGGAGGCATTAAATATAATAATCATCTCAACAATATTGTGAGGATGGATATTATTATGCTCCCTTTTAGAGATGAGGTACTAGAGGAGCAGATGGGATTAATTAATTTGTTAACATAAAGTAATCTAGCCAATGAATTAGAGAAATTTTAAAGGTCATCCCTTTTTAAAAATTATCATATGGTTTGCTTTTTATTGAGTAAATATTTCAAAACTGAAGATTATTTTTAAAATTATTTATTTTTTTCTTTGTTTCTTTCTTTCTCACTTTTTTGTTTGTGTGAAGGATTTGATAATTTATTGTATCCTACAACTGTGTTAGGAACAAGGGATAGCTAAGTGGTTATAAGTGGATAGAGTAAGGGGCGAGGAGGGCTTGAATCAAGAGAACCCATCTTCTTGAGTTCAAATCTGGCCTCTGAAACATATTACAGGTGTGACCCTTGACAAGTCACTCAACCATTTGCTTCAATTTTCTCATCTGTAAAATGAACTGGAGAAGGAAACGTCAAATCACTTCAGTATATTTGTCAAGAAAATTCCAGATGGGGGACACAAAGATTTGGACATGATCAAAAAATTATTAACAACAATATTAGTGAATAAAATCCACTCATTTAACTTACTATTATTTTTTGAGTAATGAAAATTAGAAATTAGCATTTTTTAATTTAAGGAGTTTTGCACATGTTAACCAGACTAGGATATGAATTTTTAGAGCTTTGTCAAATGAACATTGTTACCAAAAATTATCTAAGCTTTCATAAAGGCCGTCATTGTAGTAAAATTGAAAAGGAAGGGGGACAGAAAAAAGATAAATGTAAGGTAAGAAAATTCATCCAGGAATAAAACTGGGAGTAACATAAGTTAGTAGTATATAGGATCTAGGAATAATTGAACTTGATAAACAAAGGTGTGAAAAATTAATATTATGATTGTAAGCTACAGAGCAAGATGAAAAAAATTACGAACTGTATTTAATTGCTGTTGCCTTGTATGGCTGGCTAACAAATAAAAAAAAAATTGAATTGAGGACTTGATTTTGGCTTTCCTTAGGCTGTAAGTCTGGGATTTTGTCAATAACTCATACAGATAAATATTTGGAATTTAGGGCTACAGATTCATCTGGTAAGAAGTCATTAAGATGTAAATCATCCAATTACAAATGAGATGTAGTTTTCAACCAGAAAATAAAGAATGAGAATAAAGATGGACAAAGTCCATTTGTATACACCTGAGATTTTTAATTGTAGCATAAAACACAACACAGCTGGAACAAGTTAAACAAATACTAATGGAGCTCTTGATTCTAATCTCATAGAATCACCTGATTTAAGTAAAATACAATGAAATAGACAATAATATTCAGAATTTTTAAAAGCAATAAATAATTTAATCAGGAACAAAATAATAAAGTAAAGAAGGATTGTGTCTTAAATAAGCTAAGGCTCTTAATAACCCCAAAGAGCAAGAAATATAACAAACTGAATAGTATGAATAAGGTCAATGATAAAAAAAGGGGAGAAATCCTACACAAATAAACAATAATAACAACAGAAAGCTTTACCAGTCCATTGTGCTAGCAACCCAGTATCTTTTGCAGTATAGCAGTATCTATTGTTGGAAAAGATTTTTTATTCCTCAGTTATTCAGTCTCCCTATCTTTTGGTGAAGAGAAATTTGAAAATACAACTAACTTCAATGATTTGGACAAAATATAACCAGTGTCACTGAATATAGGAGATTGATATCAGTGAAGGACCAGTGAAAATAATGTCTGAAACATCCATGAAGACCTTTTTAAAAAGAAGAACCAGAGATAAATTTTCTATAGGCTGATTATTTCCCATATCACTGCATTCTTACAATTAGAAAAGCAGCAAATAAAAGGAATTAGTAAATGCAAAATTAAATGTCAATGAACAATAGCAAACAGTAAAAATATTTCAAAAAGGTAGATAACTAGATAGCGCAGTGGATAGAACACTGGTCCTGTGAAATCAGGAGGATCTGAATTCAAATTTGGCCTCAGATATTTAACACTTTCCTGGCTGTGTGACCCTGGACAAGTAACTTAACCCCAATTGCCTCTGGTGAAAAAAATTAAGAGATTTATACAACAAAACTCACAGAAATTCTAGAAGAGGCAGTGGTAACAAGAAAGGAAAATAGTTAACAAAAGAAATGATCTAATACAAAGAATTAATATTATGCATGAAGAAAACTAATTCAAAAATCTCTAAAGAAAAAGGAGGGATGTATAGCCATTTTCTCACCCTCCCTTTTCATTTGATCTTTTATAAAAATAATTATAAGAATCTGTGGGATGGTTCAGGAAAAAAAAAAAAAACAACACAACAAAATAAACTAAATAAACAACAGAATGAACAATTTAGAATAAATGACAATGAACATTTTTTAAAACAGATGTTATAAAAAGAGTGGCAAACTAAGACCTCCAAAATACAGCAGCATAAGAAAAATGAGAGGTTTAAATAAAAACATGAGGTGGAAGTAGATATCTGAAATATGCCAAAGAAAATAATTCTAAAGATAGAACATACAAAGATATGCAGAAAGTTTTCCATTAAAATCATAATAAAGTTTTTAAAAGTCTAAAATCATACTTCATGAAATTATTTATGAAAAATAAGTAGAATTGAAATAGAAGATAAGGTATGACTCATTTTTTTTAAAAGTCACCAACAAAAAGAAACAACGTTTGATACAGTAAGGTATACTGTGTTTTAAGTTGAAAACTACAACATAAAACAATGGATATTAAAGACAAAAATAAAATTGTTTCTTCACTTTAATCAAGAAAACCAATATTAAACTACTAAGATTATAATTTAATTGTGATAAATAAAAAGAAAACAATATAGTTCTGTAAAATTAAAGAGATCAGTTTGCACCTGAAATATAACAATCTCCAATGAAAAATAGTGGACTTTGAATAAAAGGCTAAATTTGCAGTATTTCTTCAAAAGATATCAGAATTGATCATATAAGTAAGAAAAAAAATAAAAACATAAATATAAAGCAAAAATAATAGATATAGAATTGAACACAAAAATAGTGACTAATAAGAAAAGATAAGAAAAATTTAGAGAAACAAATAAGATATTCATAATGATATGTTGAATAATGATGTCAAAAAATAAATTTAGGAAATAACAAAAAATTCTTAACTAGAACTCGAAAAATAATATAAAATTTCCAAACTTATCGATAAATTAAATACAATCTTTAATTACCTGTTGTCTACTTTCTTTCCTTCCTTCCTTCTTTCCTTCTTTACCTTCCTTTTTTTTTTTCTTTTCTTCCCTTCCCTTTGTCTGTTTTTTTTTTTAATTTGCTTTTTTTCATTTCTACTTTAAGCTTGACTTGCTTTTTATTTACTCTCTTGGAATCTGACTTGAATGTTTTGCTCTTGAACTCTATTCTTGACTTTTGTCTAACATTCTTAGAATGGTTAACCTCTTTAAACTCTTATATTTCACATTCTATTGATTCATTTTCTCAGTCTAAATATCAGATTAAATCATTGTATCACCTTGTTTCACTATGTTTGATCTTCTTGATATGTTAACATTCTGGTAACAATAACAAGACATTTATTAATTGATTTACCTAAACACACATGGGTTATGATAATAGTAGGAGGGTTGGCAACATTAGATATTTAACTATATATTAATTCAGAATATTTATGCCAGTTTAACAGTTGCTAAAAAAAAAAAAAAAAAAAAAAACAGTAATACAAAGAAAACTGGGGAATAAAAGAGAACTGAGGTTTGAGGCATCTCAGAATGAACAATAGACTTTGAATAAGAATAACTTAGTTCAATTTTTAGCTCTTCTTATTTATGTGACTTTGGACAAGTAACTTTTTCCTTACAATAAAATGAAGGATTTCAATTTCATGCAAAATCATTCTCCACAAGCATTAAAAATGTACTCACTGTGTGTAGTGGAATATAAAGTGCTCAAGGGGATCATCACTAAAATCTGGACCTGATATGAACTTTTGGATTCTTTCCAACTATCCAACTTGTATAAATTTATAAAAAGGAAACAACCCATTTAAAGGTTTTTTATATAAAAGAAAAATATTAGAGAGACAACTTTGAGCAAGAAGTAACTAGCTTTTAGTGATAACTTGGTAATAATGCTTTATATAATTTCTGATCTGGATTATTTGCTGAAAAATTCTGCTCCATAAAAGTTGGTTACAAAACATGTGAGAAACTTTTTATCTCATTCTAGACACAAAATTATTTTGAAATGTCATGATCCCCACCTAAAATTCACTTTCAAAGTCAGATATAATCATCAATTTCATTCACTTCCTTAATTCTTAGATCTCTACTATGTGAAGGACATTGATATGAAAAGTAAATAAGCAATGAATCTAAGTGGCACAAAAAACATGCATAGAACAAGTAAAGCAAGAATTGTAGAACAGGCATTCTCTAATCCAAGCACATTAGCACTTTGGTACAAATCTTTAAAATCTGTAAGACATAGGTGTGCATGTTAATTTTATTCTAAAGTTTATGGCCTCCTTCTATCTATGGAATGTACCTATATGACTCATTTCTTTCTTAGTTTCCCTCTGGCACGATTCAGCAATGACACATCAAAATGGATCCATTTATTAAGAAGAGATATTTAAATTACTATATATAATATGGAAACAGAACATACACTAGGGAATTTTTATAGAGATAGAAGAGATTTTATTCTTATTATTATTCAGGGTTGTATGATATTCATCTTTGTAATTAATCTATTTTATAAGACTAAAGGGCAAAAAAGGGCTCTGATCATTGCCTTCTCAAAATATCTACCATACCAATGAACTACACTTCACTGGTTTTCACCGCACCAGTCAAATGTTCTCTTATAATGAATGCACTTAGTCTGCAAGGACAGAACACTCAAGAGTGTAAATGATTTATTTTTCACCCCATTTGCCCTGATTTCTAAGTAGGCAATGTCACTCAGGAACTCCGGCCAAACTTTGAGTGTCAAAATAACTAGCGATCTTATGGACATTTCTGCCAAAGAATACATGAAGATAATGTTTCTGTGGATTAGAATCATCAAGCATGGATTCTATAAGGAAGCAAGAAATTTAAAATACATTTAAAATATCACATACTTTTTGGAAAATTAAATTTTAGTTTTTTATTGCTATGACTTTTAAGGTCTAGATTATCTTTCAGAAAAGATGTTAATAAATCAAAAATATGTCACTATGACATTATAAATTCAACATTACTTCATAATTTTCTGTCTTACCTGTCCTATCTCTATAAAAGTCATAAACTTTCAATTCTTACTTAGTGACTTCTATGCAAATTTAAATTCACTTAATATTAGGTTCTAAGACAGGCAAGCTTTTTAATCAGTGTGAGTAAGGCAGCAATATTACATTGCTTAGCAATCATCTTATCATAGAAGAATGAGTAAAATGAACATTAATGAAGCATTAAGCAAAACACAATACAAGCAACAGAATGCAATAATCTGCTGTTTTTGTTTGTTTGTTTGTTTTTACCTTTAAATATCAATTGAGATTATTTCTATTCTCTCTTTGGTTCCCTTTTACTTTCCTATTTGGAATATATGGATAAAGAATTTTTTCAGATTGCTTTTGAATTTCTTTTGGTTTTTTAGCAGTTTATCAAAAAGTTGTTTTTCAAGTAGTTTTCATTTTTTAGTGTACTTAACATTAGACTGCTATGAGTGGTACTTCATCTTGTTTATCTAATCTGCCTAAAATATTTTTTTCTATTTCTAAAACCTGTTTCAAGACAGTTACAATAATTATTGATCTAAAATACATCTGTAACTTTCCTTCTCTCTTTCTCTTTCCTCAGATTCACAATCTCTTCACTGCCCCTGTGCTTGCTCTCCAAACCTTGCAAATCCCAGGATCATCAAGAAGAGGACCACAAAGCTCATCCAGCACCAGTTCTACAGATATGTTAAGATCAAGAGAAACTGGCATAAACTAAGAGGCACTGCTAACAGAGTGTAATGACAATTCAAAGGCCAGATCTTGATGCCCAATATTGGTTTAAAAAGCTCTAAGAAGACAAAACACATGTTACCAAGTGGATTCAGGAAGTTTTTGGTGCACAATGTCAAAGACTTAGAAGTGCTCTTGATGTGCAATAAATTTTATTGTACTGACATACTCATAATATTTCCTCTAAGAATCTGAAAGTCATTGTTTAGAGAACAATTCAGCTAACAATCAAGATCACAAATAAAAATGCAAGACTGAGGAATGAAGAAAAGTAAAATACTTTGCAAATTTTTATTTCTTTTTATTCTTTTTTTATTGTAGAAAGTTTATTTTTAATACACATGCAGTTTTATTTCTAATAAACATTAAAATTACAAAAAAAGAAACTTTAATAATCGATCTGTCAGTATCCTATTTAATTTATTTTTAAATTTTCATTATTTCTCTTGACTCTTTATTTGTACATAGGTGTTTTGTTATATTTGTTTAATTATATAATGTTCTTCCTACTATGTTAGTTGATATAACACTAAATTTATAGATTATTTTGAGCAACAGTGTGCTTCTTACTTTAGTAATGAAAATTTAATTATATAAGTCCTAGATTTCTTAATAGGTGAACTCCAAAATATTTATTAATCTTCATTACTTTAAATGGATTTTACCTACATATAAAAATAATGTTGATACTTTTTTGTGGATTTTTCTGAAACTTTTTATTAGAAAAATTCATTTTCTCTCCTATTCTTAGAGGTTTTCTAATGTTGTAGATTATGATAGCTTATAGCAACAGAAATTCTTCTCCCTTTTCTCATAAAATTATTTATGCATATAAATATATATGAAATAATGTTATTACATCATTTAATAGTGCAAGCAATTAAAATTATTGCTTCTCTTCATGTTTTAAAGGGAAAAATTCCAATGGTAAGCCAGTATTTAAACCTCTAGGGGTTAATTTTACAATCACTATTGCTAACTACATTTCCCTTCATTTATTCTATTCTCGCTCCCTTTTCACCATGTCTTTCCCAATAGCAAAGTGTTTTGGTACTAATTCCTTTCCCAATATGATCTCTCTTCCATCACCCTTCCCCACTTCCTATATCCCCTTCTCCTCCTTCTTTTCTTCAGAGTAACATAGATTTCTATATGCATATTGAGTGTATATGATATTTTCATTTTGAGCCAATCCTCCTCCACTGTAAAAGCTTTTTCTTACCTCATTCATAGAAGATAATTTACATCATACTCCTTTTGACTTTCTCCTAGTACATTTCTCTATCATTGCTTAATTTTATTTTTTTTCATATTATCCCTTCATATTCAAAACAATTGTGCTCTCTGTCTACATACTCTCCTTTTAACTTCCATAATTATGAGAAAGTTCTAATGAATAACAAGAATCATTCTACCATATAGGAATGTAAACAGATAAACCTTGTTAAATCCCTTATGATTTCATTTTCTTGATTACTCCCTTTTGCTTCTACCTAGTCCAGTAATTGAAAATCAATTTTTCCATTCAGCTCTGTTTTGTTTTGTTTTGTTTTTTTCATCAAGAATATTTGAAAATCCTCTATTTTATTGAATTTTCACCTTTTCCCCTGAAGGATTATGCTCAGTTTTGCTGGGTAAGTGATTTCTTTTGCTGGGGGGGGGAGGGGGAGAGGGAAGAGGGTTGTAATCTTAGTTTCATTCCTCTTCAGAATATCAAAAGCTGCTAAATCTTGTGTTTTCCTAGCTGTGGCCTCACTATAATTGAATGTTTTGCTTGTTCTTGATAGTTACAATATTTTCTTCTTCACCAGAAGTTCTGGAATTTGGTTGTCATATTTCTGGGAGTTTCCATTTTGGGATCTCTTTTAGTAGATGACTAGTCTTTTTCTTGATCATGACTTTCAGGTAGAACAATCAATTTTAAATCATCTCTCCTGGATCTATTTTCCAGGTCAGATGTTTTTCCAGTGAAATATTTCAAATTATTTTTATTCTTTTGGTTTTGTTATATTGTATCTTGATTTCTCATAAAGTCATCAGCTTCAATTTTCTTAATTCTAACTCTTACGAAATTTTTTTTTTTTTACTCAGCAAGCTTTTTGGGCAATTTTCCCTTTTTAAGAATTCTTCTTCTCATTAACTTTTTGTATTTCCTTTTGCATCACTCTCAATTCTTTTTTTAAAATTTTTTTTCAATCTCTTCTACTTGATTTTTAAAGCCTTTTTTGAGCTCTTCCATGACCTAAGACCATTTTTTAAATATTTCTTGGAGGTTTTAGATGTAGGAGTTTTGATTTTGTTATGTCCTTTTGAACGTGTGTTTTTATCTTCATTGTTACTCTAGTAACTTTCTATGGTATTTTTTTTCTGTTTGTTAATTTACTCAGCTTATTACTCAGTTTTGAACTTGCTGTTGTTAAAATAAGGCTCTATTTCCATAGTAGAAGTTGCACTGGTCCTCAAACTTCAGGGACTTTGTTCAGCTGTTGTCAGAGATCCTTTTAGGGACTTTATCATAAGCACTATTTTTCTACCCTTGAGTGTCCCTGCCCTTTCATAGCTGTAAAATCTAGTGTGCTAAAGCAATAGTGTCCTTCCTCAGTGCTAGTAAAGAGACCTCCTATGAAGTGAGACCTTCAAAAGCTTCCACTGTCCCCAGTGTCCATTTCCATTTTTGTATGCTGGTTTCCCAAGGCCCTCTTACCCTGTTGATAACTTTTCCCTGACTTCTCATTTTTGTTGCCTCTGGGCTAAGGGATCTAGTGACCACCTGGGCTACTACTGGTTCAGAGGTCTCTAGGCCTGTTCCTTGTTTGCTCATTCTGGGGCCAGATATGGGAATTGGGTCTAAGATGATTGCACTGAGACTGTGTTCTATCTCCCACCTTGGTGCTACAGATATTTTCTGCTGACTTTTTGGTCTCTCTAGGTGAGAGATCTGGAAGCCCTAATACTCCTGCTGAGTCAGAGCCCATTATCACTTTGCTAGCACTGGCACTGAGCACAGAGCCCAGGCCTACCTTGCACAGGAGCAGTCTGCCCCAGTACTGCATACTGTACTACAAAAGTGGAGCCACAGAGCTTTTCTGCTGACTTCTAAGGTGTCATCAACTAGAAAATTGTTCCACTACGTCTTTGTTGTGTATTCTGATGCTCTAAAATAGCTTACTGTCATTATTTAAAGGAATTTGGAGTGGTTTGGGGGAAAACACAAAAGTTCCTGCTTTACTTAGTCATCTTGCCTCTGCCTCCATAAGCCTTAAGTTTAGTTTGATACTAATACTCTAATTCTGGAAAAAAGCCTTTTGTCATTGTTTTATTTATAGCAATTATAATATTAATGATGCTATAATACACTGAAGGCATTATGAAACTATTGGTATAAGCATAAGGTTTCTTATTTTTAATAATATGATTAATTAATTGTACTAATACTTTAATACTTTTCCTGATATGGATTCATCATTTTCTTCTTGGCATAAATCCAAACTCTGCAATCAATAATTTTAATATGTTAATTATTCATCTTTATTATTATTTTACATTATAAATCCTAATGTTTGGTTAGTAAAAATCACACTCACACATATATGTATGTGTGGTTATGTATACCACCAGTATATGTATATATGTTTGTGTATTTTGTATAATTTTTACATGTAGGTATGCAGGTATGTATATGTATTCTCAGTGTTCTCTCTCCTTGATTTAGATATCAAATCCATCCTCATTCATTCATTCATTTATTCATTTATTCATCTATCTATTTATCTATTATTATTTATTTGGTTTGTTTGTTTATTTATTTACTTTGGTTTTTTGCTGAGGCAATTGGGATTAAGTTATTTGCCCAGGGTCACAGAGCTAGAAAGTATTAAGTATCTGAGATCAGACTTGAACTCAGGTCTCCTGACTTCAGGGCTCTACTGAGGGCTCTATCTGCCTCATCAAAGTCATATGTTCTTTCTGTGATCAGTAAAATTAACTTGTTAATTAATTTGTACTTAGAGGTTTTTACCACTGCCACTCCCACTGTGGCATTTTATTACTGACTCACTCAGTTCACTTCATTAGATTATCTGTTACCTATTATTGTTCTGTAAGAAATGACCAGCAGGATGAATACAGAGAGGACTGGTGAGACTTACATGAACTGATGCTAAGTGAAATGAGCAGAACCAGGAGATCATTATATACCTCAACAATGATACTGTTTGAGGATGTATTCTGATGAAAGTGGATCTCTTCGATAAAGAGAGCTAATTCAGTTTCAATTATCAAGGATGGACAGAAGCAGCTACACCCAAAGAAAGAACACTGGGAAATGAATATAAATTGCTTGCATTTTTGTTTTTCTTCCCGGGTTATTTCTACCTTCTGAATCCAATTCTCCCTGTGCAATAAGAGAACTGTTCGGTTCTGCATACATATGTTGTATATAGGATATATTGTATATATCCTATATACACTATACACTATATATAGTGTATAGGATACAATATATCCTATATATTGTAACCTATTTAACATGTAAAGGGCTGCTTGCCATCTGGGGGAGGGGGTGGAAGGAGGGAGGGGAAAAAATTGGAACAGAAGTGAGTGCAAGGAACAATGCTGTAAAAAATTACCCTGGCATGGGTTCTGTCAGTAAAAAGTTATTAAAAAAAAAAGATTATTACCACTTTCCTCAATATAGAAGATGATTTACATTTTTGTAGCTATGCAACCTTTTCATTTGCTTTTTATTTATTTATAAAATAATGAAGTTTAAGAGATTTTGATAAATTTCATTTTTCTTTTCCCATTCCCTATGAATTTCCCTTTCTCATTTGTCTCAGGAAAATTTTTTTTATCTTTTTATTAAATGACACTAACACATAATTTACCATTTTTTATTCTTTAAAAACATATTCTGCTTTGTCATTGAAATGCTTTTCATTTATTTGTTTTTAGTTTGTGTATCTTTGTTTTCAAAACCCTTTCTTTGAGGTAGGTTGTGACTTTATTGACTTATTTTCTATTTTTATTCTATACATCAATGGTATCAAATTCATATTTTTATTAGACACATGGTATGTGTATGTATGTATATCTCCAAATTATATTTTGCTCATATTCAGACACTTAAACATACGTGGTTTGAATGTCACCCCTAGGTTGCATATTTAATTGCACTAATATACATGATTTATTAGTATTATTTTTCTCAAAATTTTGTCCATAAAAATATCCATTTTTTATTTTATTTTGTGCTGCTTCATTTAATTTCATATTGTAATGCAAGACAAACTGAGCCAGATAGAGATTAGAGAACAATTTAAAAATTTATTTAAAAGAGAGAGATTTACTGGGACCAAATGGATCCATGTTTGGTCCCAGGGCTGAAGGAGACTATCGACTCAAAGAATCCAGTCGTGAATGTCAGACACAAGATTCTTTTATAGGGTTACAAGATAATAGGGGAGGTACCTGGATGGGGATGACCTAATGGATGGGAGGAACCTAGCATGAGGATGACATAATGGAGGCAGGCACCTAGCATGACACAATGGAGGGAGGTACTGGAGAGGCTCCTGATATTCTAATGATGTCTAAAATGGATAAAGACCTTTATCCCAGCAAACATTAAGAAGGAATAAGTATAGCCTAAGGTCTAAGATATAAGACCTTTATCCTATCAAACATTAAGAAGGAATGGTTATAACCTGAGGCAGAGTAACTAAATAGGGTAATTAGAAAAACTGGGTTAGGACATTAAAAGAGAACTGTGGCACAATATCTCAGTCTCATGTTTTTAAGGAATACTGTTGCATCCTCTTCTATCACCTAATCTAGAACAATTCTGTCTGATCATTCAAGTCCCTATCTTTCTATCATGTTTTTACTACTTATAATCCTTATAAAAGGTATAACTTCCTAGGACCAAAGTATTATTTCATATAAAATGTAACTTATCACTGAGTCATTTCAAATTATTTTTAAATTGTTACTTGTAATTTTAACAAGTTTGAATGTTTTTATTTATTCATTTTATTGAGGACTTATATGACAGTATTCAAAGCAATGGCTTTTCTAATAACAATGTATAACTGTAAAAATTGGACTATGAGAAAGTTAAGTGCCTCAGAATGAATGTTTTCAAATTGTGTTGCTTGAGAGTCCCATGGACAGCAATCAGGTCAATACTTAAACTGATATAGACTATTTAGTGTAAGGCCAAATGATGAAGCTGAAATTTAAATGCTTTAGTTACATAATAATAAGATGAGGCTTGTAAAAGACTATAATGATGGGAAGATGAAGGCAAAAGGAAAAGGAGATAAAAGAAGATAAGATGGGTGGATAATGTCATGGAAACAATGAATTAACTTGATCAGACTTGAAGACACAGTGGAAGATATGGAAGATAGAAGGAACATATGCTATTATGCATAGGGTTACAGAGTCCAACAAAACTAAATGACTAAACAATATGATTAGTTTAAGATAAGGAAAGGACCTGATGTTAAATACAATCTATCATTGACTTAGTTTGCCAGAAATATTTTACAATTTTTTTTTCACTTTTTTCATAATCATCATGCTGCACAAGAAAAAAATTGGATCAAAACGGGAAAAAGAAAAAAAAAAAAAAAAGAAAAAAACAATAAAGAAAAAAATAATGCAAGCAAACAACAAAAACAAAAATGAAAATAATATGCTGTAATCCATACTCAGTCCTCACAGTCCTCTCTTTGGGTGCAAATGGCTTTCTCCTTTACAAAACCATTGGAATTGGCCTGAATCACTTTAGTGTTGAAAAGAGCTTTGTCCATCAGAATTGATCATCATATTATTTTGCTATTGCTGTGTACAATGTTCTCTTGGTTCTACTCACTTCACTTAGCATCAGTTCATGTAAGTCTCTCCAGGACTCTCTGAAATTAACCTGATGATTGTTTCTTATAGAATAATAATATTATATAACATTCAAATACCATAACTTATTCAGTCATTTTCCAATTGATGGGCATCCAATCAGTTTCCAACTTCTTTCCGCTACAAAAAAGGCTTCTACAAACATTTTTGCACATGGGGGGGTGGGTCTTTTCCTCTTTTTTTTTTCTTTTTTTTTTTAAATCTCTTTGGGATACAGGCCCAGTACAGATACTGCTGGATCAAAGGATTTGTAGAGTTTGATAGCCCTTTGGGCATAGTTCCATAGTGTTTTCCAGAATGGATGGATCAGTTCACAACTCCACCAACAATGTATTAGTGAGTGTTTCAGTTTTCCCACATGCCCTCCAACATTCATTATCACCTTTTCCTGTCATCTTAGCCAGTCTGAGGGGTGCATATTGGTACTTCAGAATTGTCTTAAGTTGCATTTCTCTGATCAATATTGATTTAGAGCATTTTTATATGATTATAGTTTTTCCTAGTTTATTGCTTCCCTTCTAATCTTGTCTACCTTCATTTTGTTTGTATAAAAACTATCTTAATATAATCAAAATTATTCATTTTGCATTTCATAATGTACTCTAGTTATTCTTTGGCCACAAATTCCTTCTTTTTTCACTGATCTGGGTGGTAGATTATCCTTTGTTATTCTAATTTGCTTATAATATGACTCTTTATATCTAAATCACAAACCCATTTCAACCTTATCTTGGAATGGGATGTTAGGTGTGGGTCAATGCCTAGTTTATGCTATATTAATTTCCAATTTTCCCAATGATTTTTGTCAAATAGTGAGTTTTTATTCTAGAAGTTGAGGGCTTTGGGTTTATCAAACACTGGATTACTACCTCTGATGCATTCCCCAGGTATACTCTTCCTTTTCATAAATAATCTCTTTCAAGTTGCCATTATAAACTTTTCTTCTCAATCAAGTACTCTCATTTCCTTTCATAATGTGCCACTATCCATTATAGTTGCAAGGCATTTTGGTCATTTGATATACCTCTCCCATTATGCATTTCATTATGTTAAAGAGGGATTAATTATGATAATAATATGGTCTCCAGTGCCTATTGCATATTAAGGATTTAATTAACTTTTGCTTAATTAAGTTGAGATGAATTGATGTTTTAAATGTCTAGAAATTACATTTAAATTTTACATAGTATAAAACTTTAGAACAAGGATGATTTCATTTGTTTGTTAATATCTCCAGGAAATAATAACTAATACTTATATCCAGGGAAAATTCAGTTAAAACTCATGCTTGCAATTGGGGTGGATAGGAGAATATTTGTACAATTAACAGTTGTAGTACAGAAAATAAATAAATCATGAATTAAGTATTCTGGGAAAGAGAGCATATCTTTTCCAGAGCTTCCAAACAACCAGACATGTGAGATAATTTTCAACAATGAAATTTGGTGTGGTTAAACTCTGTGATGGCACAATAGGGTGAAGGACTAGGACTTGAGTTATGAAGAAAGCATACCCATTAGCATCTAGAATAGAACTTTAAAAATAGGCATTAATAAATATTCATAGAAATAAATTTATTTTTATGATTTACTTCACAAAACATATTTCTAGAACAGCATTTTATATGTGCAGTACAGATTTTGAATTGTATATTTTGAAAAAATTCTAAGCTCCTTCAACTTCTTTGGTTCTGTATATAATGATTTCAGTCATATTGTATTTGTTTCACTATATTCCTTGGGATGAGAAATGTAGTCATCTTAAAGTTGCCGTCAATGGAATGTAGTATTAATATGAATATTTCAGCAAGAACAATATTGAGTGTGTTGAAATATAAATTAGTTAATATTTGCAATTTGTTGGAGGTTCATGTCACCCAGTAATTGAATGTCTATAGTTGCATGACAAATAGATCACTAAAATCATATGCTTCAACATTTATTTGTATTTTACAAGATTCTTTTGTTCATCCTTTTTTTCCTTAGGGATTACAATTTGAAATGTTCTTGCTGCACTAGATAGTTAAAATTATGCAATTGTAAATATGATTACAAATCTACAGGGTTTTTTTTTTTTTTAAAGATGTATTTTATTAAGGTTCTTAATTATATCATTTTATGAGAGTTCTTTTTATTGCTCTTAAATGTTCCACTCAATGCAATTTTAATATATTTTTTCCACTTACAAGAAACTAATAGTGATAAAGTGCTAGTTAATTAAATAGTTTCCTTTTAAAATGACTGCTACTCATTCATATGTTGCATATACAGTACAGTGATATCCTTTTATTAGAGATTGTATTCATTTATTCTCTTCTAGAAACTCAATAGAAGAGCATAAAAGTAGTATACTTCAGGCTTTATTAGGATACTTTAGTCTGGATTTATTCACCTATTAATAGCTAGTTCAAGTGTTTATTCATTTTATTTATTTATGTTGTAATTGTAGTGTCTAAAATGCTTTCCACCAATTTATCTTTAAAAAACTGGATTTATATAAAATATGTAAAGAAAAAAGGGGCAAAAAATTAATATTACTTTTTTTTTTCTTATTCTGTCTGGAACTTATATAGAGAATAAAACATTTTAATGTTTCAGTGTCAATAGCATCATGAATAATGGATTTGTGTGTATGTGTGTGAAAATAGCAGGATCCAACTCTCCTCAATATACACCAAAGAAGAAAGAAAATAAAAGAAATTTTAAATTGTCAAATAATTTCATATTCATAAAAGCATATATGTCATGGTTGATTATTAACGCCTCAGAGTAGCAAATTTATATAGATTGATCAAATCCTTCTTTGTATTTCAGAAGAGCGAAATAATTTTAATGTATCCTCTGTTTCTGTTGCAGGCATAAGACACTTTCTGACCTCACTGTCCCAACCTTCTCTTCTGGGAGCAAGTCAGGAGCACTGAAAGCAGCCAATTGTACTTTCAGAGTTCTACTCTAAGGTGACTGAGATTTCTACTATTGATGACGAAGTATCCCTTCAATATTCATTATCTCCATTGATTATCACTCAGATTTAGATCATTGAAGAGTTATTTACTAACCAGATATTGCAATAATAGTTACAAAATGTACCCTCTGAAATAAAGCTACTTATAATTCTCAAACTAAGGAAAGATATATAGACAGAGAGACAGAGGAAGAAAAATAATTGTGATAGACTAGGGGGGAGAGAGAGAGAGAGAAAAAGAGAGAGAGAGAGAGGAAAAATGACAGGGAAAGGAAGAAAAAGAAGGAGAGAGAGAAAGAAAGAGGGAGAGAAAGAGGGACATGAGAGGGAAAGGGAGAAGAGAAGCTGGGGGAGGAGGGAGGAGGAGAGAGAAGTACCAATAATTAATGAGAGTAACTACATCATGAGCTAAGAAAGACAAAACATGAATAGAACTTTGTTCTTGAAGGGGATCATGATATCAGAAAGGTGATACCATGACATACAAATGAATTAGATTTGAAGAAGGGAAGGCTGTGTAAAGAGAATCACCATCCTCACTTTCTCTTCTAGAGCCACTTGAGTCTAGTAGCAAGATATAAATCAGGACAATTAGAGATGGCCCTATAGGAGACTTTTAGCACTTGATCTAACTACTAGTTAAACTGCATCGCTGCTGGAATACCTTATTCCAAATTATCTTGTTGTATTATATATACACCCAGAAGGTTTTGTCTCATTATTTTAGCCAAGCATAAGATATTAAGCCTGAAGAATAATCTGAGGTTTTATTCCATAAAGCATTACAATTAGCCGAAATTTATGAAAAACTGAACAAATCTTTGTTCACTTATTTTGTATCCTTGTTTAATCCCACTCTCAAGACTATTATGACTGCATCAGTTGGACTGAAATGGAAACTTTCACTTTTACATGTGTACCAGAACCCTTCAAGATTCTGATTTCATTATATCTTTGGTGAGCAGTACCATTAGGTTTTACTCAAATCTCTTTAAAAAATAAGAGTATTACAATTATGCTCACTTTTATCTATATTTTAAGTCACAGCAATCAACTCCTGATCCTTTACCATAATGTCTTTTTGTTTTGACATTTATCTTTTCCCAGTCAAAAAGAGGGCAGCTCTGGTGCACTATTTATTCCAATAATGTCTTTTTTTTAAACCTTGTTTTTATTTTGTTAGGAATATCATGCTCTTTGTGGGTATTTTTCATTGTCAATTGGTCCAATTATTTATTGATCTTTTATTTATTTTCATGTCTTTATATTACAAGTACTGAAAATCATTTCCATATATATTGCATTACTTTCTAAATACCCTTTTATGGTACCAAGTAAGAGAGAAACATGATATTCTTATTTTAGATAGAGTAGAATTATGGAAAATATCTGTCCTATGATTGATATGCATAAGAATAATTTTATTAATACCAGACATTATGTCAAAACTGTATTTAATACTTAATTATTGTTTTATTATATATATAATTAATATTTAAAACTTAATATTTAATATGATTGGGATAAAATAGCATGAATTATATTACTTTTATGGTACCAAAGAAATATGAGCTTAGTAAATAAGTGAAAAATTATTCAAACTCATCGTTCTCTACTTTGCAGCTACATCAAGTGATTAATGAGAAACTTCCCCTTTTCAACTATGTGGTTAGACATAATTTATATATTTGATATGCTTTCAAATGAAACTTTAAATATAGAAATATCAAGTATGATGTGATGGACATTAACATTTGACCTTTTATTTTCATAATAAATTGTTATGTGAATCAATAAAACCAGGAAATAAGTCTAGGTCCCAAAGATTTTTTCCATCATATTGGATGTTAAAGTATAATAAAAAGATGCTTTACGTGGCATTTTGCAATTATGTTTATGCAGAAATACAAATGTACTTCTACATAGAATGCAATAAATATAGTACATTATGTTGCTCAGAATATTCTACCTGAGGTACTATCTGAATTTATATATAATTTTGACCCTATGTATACTTAATATTATAATTTGTTGAAGATTACCTGTCCATCCTTGATATTAGTTATTGTTCTACTTTTCAAAATTGTAATGGGTATTGTTCAAGGAATAGACACTTAGCTATTACACTCACTTTTGTCTAACCATAGAGCTTATCATAATATACAGACTGCTATCACTCACTCATGAAAATATAATGATATATGGACATATTGCAATTCTTTAAAGACTGTTGGGTCCTCACCACTATTTGGCTCTAGCATGTGAAGCTACATTCATAAGCAGAGAGAACTAGAACCTTTTGAATTCTAGGATAAAAAGATTTTAGAATTCTTTGAATATACTCATTCTGAATAGCTCAGACATGGATTCATGAAAAGATTGGTAGAATTTGTTGTTAGGAACTATGTTCCTTGTTTCATTTATCTCTACAATGTTGTTTTTTTCTTTTCTCCATGTATCCTTCATCTTTTCCCCAAGGTAATCAATCCATACAAACTATATCATTATTTATAATATTCCTTAAACTTTTTAGATAATGGAGTTATATCTGTTTTTTGTATGGATAAATTAAAAAGTTAAACTTCACAACACTATACTATGTGAAAGAGTTTAAGCATCAGTTCTTCTTAAGAACTTTGTTTATCCCTGCATGAATTATACCTAATTTAACTATTTTGTAATCATATAACCTATCTGACAAAATTATTGGGAGGAAAACATCTTATAAATCTTACCACACCATATAAAATTTTATAATTGTTTTCTTCAACTATAGTTATATAGTGATATATAATGCGATCACCTCATTAGTTTTTAAACAAAATTTCTATAACTTTACTTGTAACAAACCACTATGTTTTCTGACATACTGTATACCTTAAAGAATTAGTCCATACTTATTATAAACCCAATCCATTTGTCTGGTTCTCTACTTCAAAGGAATTCTAGGTTTTTGGACAATCAAATTATATAATACTAAGATCTAAAAGCATGCACTATATCACCTTTTGAAATGAGATGAGTCAATGGAGTGTCCTGAAAAGCATAAAGGACTTGTAGTTAGAGGGCCCAAATTCAAATTCTAAACCTGTCACTTACACTTTGATCAAAAAAACTTAATTTTATGGAATTGAATATCCTTATTTGTAAAAAAAAAAAAAAAAAAAAAAAGTGCCCTATATTTCATGACCTTTGAGACTTTTTCCTATATATATATATATTTACATATACACATATATATGCATATACATATGCACATACATATATGTGTGTGTATCTATCTATATGATCCCATGATCATATATCTAAATATGGTTCTAAGACTATAGTTATATGTAACTGCTCTACCTTTGACTTCATGAAATATATACACAAACACATAATTCACATACAGAATAAATATGAATATAAATCTTAGCAAGTTAAATCCACCCAAGAGTTATGTATAAAGTCCAGGGACTGTCTGTTACACAAGACTTTATGTGTAGTGAATTCCTTCTTAGATCCCAAACAAGAGAGGTAACAAACATATGTATATGTAGAATCTAATATGTGCTACACACAATACTTAGTGTTTTTTACATATTTTATTTACTATAAGCTTTACAACAGGCTTGTGAGATGATTATGTCCATTTTACAACTGAAGAAATTGAGGTAAAAAGGATTTAAATGATTTGCTCATGGTATGATAGCTAGTTAATGTCTGAGGCAAGATTTGAACCCAAATGTCCCTGTCTTCAGGCCCAGTGCTCTACCCACTATTTTTAGATGCTTCTGTTGCTCTGACAATTATATTGAAGCTTTTACTCATGTAATTAGAGATCTCCTTTACCTCATTGATTTTTTTTTGTAATTGTGATGTAATTTTTAAAAAAATATATTTTATTTTATTTAATTTAATAATAACTTTATATTGACAGAATCCATGCCAGGGTAATTTTTTTTTACAACATTATCCCTTGCACTCGTTTCTGTTCCGATTTTTCCCCTCCCTCCTTCACCCCCTTCCCTAGATGGTAAGCAATCCTATATATGTTACATATGTTGCAGTATATCCTAGATACAATATATGTTTGCAGAACCGAACAGTTCTCTTGTTGCACAGGGAGAATTGGATTCAGAAGGTAAAAATAACCCGGGAAGAAAAACAAAAATGCAAATAGTTCACATTCGTTTCCCAGTGTTCTTTCTTTGGGTGTAGCTGCTTCTGTCCATCATTTATCAATTGAAACTCAGTTAGGTCTCTTTGTCAAAGAAATCCACTTCCATCAGAATACATCCTCATACAATATTGTTGTCGAAGTGTATAATGATCTCCTGGTTCTGCCCATTTCACTTAGCATCAGTTCATGTAAGTCTCTCCAAGCCTCTCTGTATTCATCCTGATGGTCATTTCTTACAGAACAATAATATTCCATAACATTCATATACCACAATTTACCCAGCCATTCTCCAACTGATGGGCATCCATTCAATTTCCTGTTTCTAGCCACTACAAACAGGGCTGCCACAAACATTTTAGCACATACAGGTCCCTTTCCCTTCTTTAGTATTTCTTTGGGATATAAGCCCAATAGAAACACTGCTGGATCAAAGGGTATGCACAATTTGATAACTTGTTGGGCATAATTCCAGATTGCCCTCCAGAATGGTTGGATTCGTTCACAACTCCACCAACAATGCATCAGTGTCCCAGTTTTCCTGCATCTCCTCCAACATTCATCATAATTTTTTCCTGTCATCTTAACCAATCTGACAGGTGTGTAGTGGTATCTCAGAGTTGTCTTAATTTGCATTTCTCTGATCAATAATGATTTGGAACACTCTTTCATGTGAGTGGTAATAGTTTCAATTTCATCATCTGAAAATTGTCTGTTCATATCCTTTGACCATTTATCAATTGTAGAATGGCTTGATTTCTTATAAATTTGAGTTAGTTCTCTATATATTTTGGAAATGAGGCCTTTATCAGAACCTTTAACTGTGAAGATGTTTTCCCAGTTTGTTGCTTCCCTTCTAATCTTGTTTGCATTAGTTTTGGTTGTACAAAGGCTTTTTCATTTGATGTAATCAAAACCTTCTATTTTGTGATCAGTAATGGTCTCTAGTCCATCTTTGGTCACAAATTTTTTTTCTTCTCCACAAGTCTGAGAGATAAACTAACCTATGTTCCTCTAATTTATTTATAATCTCGTTCTTTGTGCCTAGGTCATGGACCCATTTTGATCTTATCTTGGTATATGGTATTAAGTGTGGGTCCATGCCTAATTTCTGCCATACTAATTGCCAGTTATCCCAGCAGGTTTTTTTTTTTTTTAATCAAATAATGAATTCTTATCTCAAAAGTTAGGATCTTTGGGTTTGTCAAAAACTAGATTGCTATAGTTGACTATTCTGTCTTGTGAACCTAACCTTTTCCACTAATCAATTAATCTATTTCTTAGCCAATACCAAATGGTTTTGGTGACTGCTGCTTTATAATATAATTTTAGATCAGGTACAGCTAGGCCACCTTCATTTGATTTTTTTTCATTAATTCCCTTGAGATTCTCGACTTTTTATTGTTCCATATGAATTTTGTTGTTATTTTTTCTAGATCATTAAAATATTTTCTTGGAAGTCTGATTGGTATAGCACTAAATAAATAGATTAGCTTAGGGAGTATTGTCATCTTTATTATATTCTTTCAGCCTATCCAAGAGCACTTAATATTTTTCCAATTATTTAAGTCTGACTTTATTTGTGTGGAAACTTTTTTGTAATTTTGCTCATATAATCCCTGACTTTCCTTTGGTAGATAGATTCCCAAATATTTTATGCTATCAACAGTTATTCTGAATGAAATTTCTCTTTTTTATCTCTTGCTGTTGGGTTTTGTTGGTGATGTATAAAAATGCTGAGGATTTATGGGGATTTATTTTGTATCCAGCTACTTTGCTAAAATTATGAATTATTTCTAATAGCTTTTTAGTAGAATCTCTGGGGTTCTCTAGGTATACCATCATATACCTCATTGATTTAATAACATATCTACAAATGTACTCCAGTTTTGATCTCCTATTATAGCCAAAATCTTCAGAATATTAGAAACTTGCCCTCAGAGCTTGCTTCAAGAGTAATAAAAATGTCATATCCCTTAGAAGTCAAAGGATTAATTAGCAATAGTTACTAAGTGCCTTGAGTGATGACACTTCATATATTCTATAGCTTTCCAAGCCAAATGACTAAGGAGAGAAAAGAGAAGTTGGTTGAGGTGTCTTACCAAGTCCTAAAGTAATATCCATCCCTAATATTGCTACATTGATTCTGATTTTCTTATATCCACAATTAGAAACTGAAATCCAAAGGAAAGGGGATATACACTTCTTTCAATAAATTCATCTATCAAACATTTTTAAGTACCTATTGTATAACAGGCACTTTTCGAAGCATTGTAATACAAACTTGTTATATTCAATTCCTAAGGAATGTTTTATGTCTATAGAAACAGAATAATTGTAATCAGTGGTAATAAATTGAAGAAGTTATTCTTTATTCAGTATCTACTTGCTACAGCTTTGAATTCTCATTTAAAGGACTATGACCAAGCCAAAAGAGAAATCCATAGAATTTTATTGTTAATGAGGAACATCTTCACTGAGAATATGCCCACCCTGATGGCTAAGAAAGTGTATCAAATAAGCAGAGATGCTGTGGTTGAACTAGCCAGAAAAGTGGTCACTAGAGCAAAAAAAAAAAAAAAAAAAAAAAAAAACAAAAAAAAAAAAAAAACTGTTGCTGAAATTAACCCTGATAACAGTGATTACAACAAAAAGAACAGGGTAGTAGGAATTAGGAAGTAATTGCTAGAAATAAGATTTGAGACTTTGGATTAGCATATTTTTTTTTTCAGTAAAATATAAAATGTTGGGTGATTTTTTTCTTCCTAAATGAATTTTTTTTCCCCATTAATGACAAGAGATGTTATTGTATTTTATGTATTTATTTATTTATTGTATATTGCAAATGGGGAAATAGTACCAGTTCAGTGTTCTCCACTGAACAATTTTTCTGGGTCTCATGTTGACTTCCCAAATGAACAGGACAGAAATATGTCATTCTAATAAAAGAAATAATACTCTTCAGGCCATGACAATTTCCTACAAATGTGTCTCTTATTGTATTCCCTCCCCTAAACTCTACTAGGATTTATTTTACTTCTGTAGACAAATCCACATGAAGAAGAAATACTTCTATCAATTGAAATGAGTAAACATTCCATAATTAATAGTTTCACTAAGTTACCTAAACCAAAAGTTTAAATTACTTGTTCTAGATATATATATATATATATATATATATATATATATATATATATATATATATATATATATATATATATATATATCTCCAAGGCAGAAACTGATCCAGTTTTTAAAAATATATATATATATTTATTTTTACCTGTTACATATAAACTATTTTTTACATTTGTTTTTAAAACTTTGAGTTCCACTATACTCAAAGAGTTATCAAACTGTGCATACCCTTTGATCAAGCAGTGTTAATTCTGGGCTTATATCCCAAAGAAATCTTAAAAGAGGGAAAGGGCCCCACATGTGCAAAAATGTTTGTGGCAACCCTTTTTGTAATGGCAAGAAACTGGAAACTGAATGGATGCCCATCAATTGGATAATGGCTGAATAAACTATGATATATAAATGTCATGGAATGTTATTGTTCTGTAAGAAATGACCAACAGGATGATTTCAGAGATGCTGGAGAAATTTACATGAACTGATGCTAAGTAAAATGAGCAGAAGCAGGAGATCATACTATGAGGCAATAACAAGATTATAAGATGATCAGTTCTGATGGACACGGCTCTCTTCAACAACGAGATGATTCAAACCAGTTTCAAGTGTTCAATGATAAAGAGAGACATATACACCCAGAGAGAGGACAGTGGAAACTGAGTGTGGTTCACAACATAGCATTTTTCACTCTTTTTGTGGTTATTTGCTTACATTTTATTTTGCTTCTCTCTTTTTTTTTCTTGTGCAGCACAATCATTATATAAAGAGGGTAGCATGAATAAAGACGTATATTGCATTTAACATATATTTCTACCATTTTAACATATATTAGACTATTTGCCATCAATGATGCTTTCTCTGAAAACTTTAGATTCTCAAAGCATCACCTGAAGCAGTTTATTCTCAGAACAAACCATATCATTCTGAAACTATTAGTCTAGATATTCTTATTGGAAAAAGCAGTACAAGATTCCTTTGAGTAAACTTATGCTAAGAGAGCAAATCCTTAATAAATGGTCCACAGAAAATTTTCATGGACATGGGAAAGTAGCCCAAGAGTATTTAGGGGAAATACAGCCAAGTTGTCAAAGAATAATCAATGAAACTATCCATCAGATTAAAGATATATACGTAGATAGATAGCGATAATAAGATATATTTTATATGCATACATATCCATCTACATGCATTCATGTTTATATGTGTATGCATAAATCTGATCATGTATATATTTATATCAGTATGTATGCATATGCATATGTAAAATGCATATAAAACATATATGTATATAAATATATACATACAAAATATTATTTATACTACTATATATTCATATGAATGCATACACATATATGAACATAATCAGCATTTTTTTTCTCTCCTCCCCTCCCCCAAGCCTAGAGAGATTAAACAGAATGCCAAATTTCATTAAAATAAATAGTGGCATAGATGGAAATAGAATCTAGGTCTCTTGCCTACAAATTCAGAGGTCCTTTTATTATGTTTTATCAAAAATATATTTCTCTTCTGCTAAAGCAGAAGCATAGTATATTGCTAAATGGAAGATTCTTATAAAGTAAGCATTTGAAAAAAATAAGCAGAATGCAACTTCATTAATGAAAATTCATTTTCTTTCATTTTTGTTTTGTATCCCAATATTTCAAAATGGATTCCAAACTTACATATTATAAAATGTTAATGGAAATATTCTAAACTATTTTACCTAGCATATTGCATAGAAGGCAATAAAATGTTTCTTGATTGAGTAATCAATTGATTAATTGAAAGAGATATAAATTGATATGCCCCAGATTAGTCATTCAATAGCACTTAATTTTACATGGATTTTTTTTTAAATAAAAGGAATAATTTTAAGTGCTGTTCAAAGATGAAAAGTACCCTCATAGAGCTTATCAACTCAAAAAAAGAAGTAAAATATATACATATACAACATAACAGGACATAGAATAAGGGAAAGATAGGATGAGTAAAGAATTCCTCAGACAATTATAGATTGAGACAATTTGTTCTAGGAAAATTTTAGGGGAAAGATAATATACTGAGCTAAGAAGTAACAAAAAAAAATTTCATGCTTAAATAAGCAGATACTTGAAATTTAAATTAAAAGAAGTTTTTTGTTGTTTTTCTTGTTTGTTTGTTTCCCCTCCCACTTATCCCCATATACAGGCAGAGATGAGAAGGATAAGGATTCCAAGCATAGTATATAACTTCCCTGAATGCAAAAAATTCAGAAATGTCAGGTTTATATTGGCATAGAGATAGTAATAAATTTTCTCTGGAATATTGAATTCATCAGAATTAGTAATAAGTTAAAAGGGCTTAAATTTGTCTATTTAAATTCAGTTCTCTTAGAGCTACTGATTCTTTTCTAGGGGAATATTTAGTACATCAGGAGATATAATCTAATCCACACAAGTGATCCTTCATCACATTTATATAGCCTCCTATTCATATATTTCCATATTAATGCTTCTTCTAAAAAAGAAGGTAGTATAGACTGATTAATCAAGGGCCTGCCGTTGAGCTGGGATAGTTATCTTCCACTTGTTTTGGGCTACAATGATGGATTATGAAGAGCCATCCTAGAAAAGAAAAAAGTTTTTGAGTATTATGATGAAAAGTCTATGGAAGATTGAGAAATTGATAGTTTCCATCAGAGCTTAATGGTCAGACTAGAAAGATTATGCAAGCAATAGTGATTTATGACATCAAAAGTGGTTATAACAGATTAATGATGAGTAAAAACAATTTTAAGCAGTGGGAAATTTGAGAAATGCTAGTTATGGATTCAACAGTTTTAAAGTCAAAATGGGCTGTCAAGGTAAAAATGCAGTTTTACCTAATAGGAACTTGATGAAGATTAACATTTTATCTCACTTTGTATTTAGAAGCTTTTAAAGTCAATTGTTTGATTGCTGGAAAGTGCATTAGTGGTGATTTAAAAAAAATAGTTACTCTAAATTACTTCATCATAGAACATTAAATTAGGAGTAGTAACCTAATCTCAGCAGACCTCAGTGTTTGAGAGTAAATGCCCAGTTGATTGAATAACTCCCAAAGTAATACTGTATTTATGTAAATTGTCCATAAATTTTAAATGGAGGAATATATTTGAAGCTTTCCTGGTTCATTTTCTAAAGAAAGAACAAAGATAAAACTATGTTTAACAGCTATATCTCAAGAAAAGACATTTCATCTCCTGTCTCTAACAGTGGGACAGAAAGGCTGTAACTCTGGGCTTGGAATGTTTGATCTTTTCACCTATACCTCTTAGAATCCTTAGCATTCTGAAAGCCTTTACTTAAATCATTACTTCATTTCATAGCTTTAGAATTTATTCTCCTTGAAGTTCAAATTTTGTGTGCTAAAATATAAGTGAACATAAATTGACTTTAATTTTTATTATCTTAAAGTGGAGACCATGTATAATTTCTTGTCAATTAAAAAAAATCATTTAGGTTTCTAAATATATGTATATATATATATATATATATATATATATATATATATATATATATCTTATTTATTTAGAAAAATATTTTCTTTTTTTATTTCTATTGGATTTCAAGCTATGCAATCATTTAGAGTCTTTGATAAATGATAGCTGGAATGAGTGGAAAGTTGATTCTCTTAATACTTTCCCTAACAAGTACTTAAAATTACACTTTATAATTCTTTTTAAAGGAAAGTATCCAAAACAGAAGGTTTTGAAGAAAAATCAAGAGAAGACTAGATAGCAGATTAGCAGTTGCAACACAAATGAGCTCTTTCAAATAATTTTTAAAGAATTTTAAAATAAAATCTTTCAAATCAAATGATGGAGGATTAGAGTCAAAAACAAAGACTGGGATGACTAATATTGTTCTGATTTAAGAAACTGAAGAGCTTCCCTGGAGAAGTCTCTAACACTGGGGTGGAAACCTATCTGTAGCCCACATAAGAGGTGATAGCAATAGCAGCCAGAATAATAACAGCTATCAGATCAGAGATGGTGAGGGATTCTGACTACTGGTCAGATAGATATGTTAGTGAATCTTTTTCAGGCCATGGGATCAGCTGGGACTAATTGAGAATTCTATGGCCTATACTAAGATCTAGGTCCCATTTGAGGCAGAGAATAATGCTGTTAATTACTCATAAGCGAGCAATTACATAAATCACACTTCCAAAATGATGAAGAGCACTATCACATGTAACATCAGAGAACCAAGGCCAGAGAACAAACCAGTAGAGTAATGATCATATCTTTCCCAAGATCACACCACTTTGTAAATATTAAAACTTCCAGACCTCCAGAACTAGCTCTGTCAACAACCACACAGAAAAACAGACAGACCAAAAACAAAATAACCCTTAAAGCTTGAGACAGTACTTCCCCACCATCAGTTTCAAAATTTAAAAACAAAAGGGGAAGTTGTACAAAAATGCATAAATAACAACGAATTTGAACACAAAAAGGTACGATGGTGGCAGGTAAGACTAAGAAAAACAGAAAAAAAGACAATAATGAAAAACAGCAACAATAAAATCCTCAAAGAAAAAAAGCTAATCATACACAAACCCAACAATAATCATGGAAAGCATTTTTTAAAAGAGTGTTAGAAAAAATAGAGAAGGGTAATAAAAGGAAAGCCAAAAAAAAAAAACAACAACAACAACAACAAGAAGTAAGAAAAAAAATTAACAGCTTATTAAAAGAGCTAGAGAACTACAAAAGAAAATAACATTTAAAAAACAAAATTAACCAATGGTAAAAGATACATAAATATTCAAAAAATGTTAAAAACCAAAATTCACCAAATGGGAAAAAAAAGATAAAAAAGTTCAATGAAGAAGATATTTTTAAAAATAGAATTGAGGAAGCAAAAGCCACATTATATCAAGAAATAATAAAACAAAACCATAAGAATGGGGAAAGTGGAAGAAATTATGAAAAAAATTACTGAAAAATAAAACAACTGATCTGAAAATTAGATTCAGGAGAGATAATTTTAAAATTGTTGGACTTCCTGAAAGTCATCATCAAAAAAAGATTTGAGACACCATCTTTCAAGAAGGTATCAAGGAAAAATTCTACTATATTCTGAAACTAGAAAGTAAAATAAAAATAGACTGGATCCATGGATTCTCTAGGGAAAGGGATCTCAACATGAAAACTCCCAGGAATATTGTTGCAAAATTCTAGAGCTTTCAGGTCAAAAAGAAAACATTACAAGCAGCCAAAAAAAAAAAAAAAAAAAAAAAACATACAACTATCATGGACTCACAGTCTGTATAATACTAGATTTAGCAGCTTCTACATTAAAAAATGAGAGGGCTTGGAATATAAAATTCTAGAGGGCAAAAAGGTTCAATTTACAACTAATAATCACCTATCCAGAAAAAAAATGAGTACAATCATTAATTTTCAATGAAAGAGACACCACAATGAAGGAGAAGGTACTCAGAAGCAAAACACTTTTGAAGAGGGACAAGATGAAAGGAGAAAAAGGATAGAACAAAGAGAGAAGAGGAAAATAGCAAGAGTAATTGTGAAAAAAAAATAAATTTATCTGATAAAGTCCTCATTTCTCACATAGAAAAGTCAAATTTATAAAAAATGAGTCATTCCTCAATTGATAAATGTTCAAAAGTTATCCAAAATTTTCAGATGAAGTAATAAAAATTGTCTATAGCCATATGAAAAATGGGTTATTTATTATATTAGGTAATAGGACAAAAAAGTAAAATTACAAATGGTGGAAGGGATGGAAAAAAATGAGACCAATGCACTGTTAGTAAAATTTGATAGAGCTTTTTGAAACTATGCCCCAAAATACATACACATCTTTAGATCAGACAATTCCATTGATTCATCACAAAATAGATTTTTTTTAAAATGGAAAGAACATAGTTCTACAAAATATTTATACAACTCTGTTCTGGTAGTGACTGGAAATAAAGGGATTCCCACCTGTTAATGAATGGCTGAACAAATTGTGGTACATAACTGTGCTAAAAAAAAGAGAGAAGGATGCTCTCAGAAAAACCTGGAAAGACTTGCATGAACTAAGGGAAAGTAAAATGTATGGTATACAAGGCTGATAGCAATATTTTAAGATGATGACTCAGCATCTTTCCACAATGCAATGAGCAAAGACACTTTGAAGGACTTATGCTTTAAAATGCTATCCATTTCCAGAGAAGGAAGAGATTGTGCCTAAATATAGCTTGAAACATGCTTTTAGAAATCTTTATTTTTTTTTTAGTTTTTTTCCTATATTTTCTTTCACAGCATGTTTATAATGGTTTTATAAAACTCTCTATCTATAGATAAATAGATAGATGATAGATAGATGATGTGTATTGATTTGATTGCCTTTTCAATAAGATGAGGTGGGGATCCAGGAAGGGAGAGAATCTGGAACTCAGGTTTTTTTTTTAAAAAGTTAAAAATTATTTTTACATGTAACTGAGAGGAAGTAAAACATCAAATAAATGAATATAAAAAATAAATACATATTTGGACTCCCTGAAAGTCAAAATTTTTAAAAAAAAGAACCTAGACATCAGTTTTCAAGAATTTGTCAAGAAAAATTGTCCTGATATTCTAGAACCAGAAGGTAAAATGAAAATTTAAAGAATCCACTAATCACCTTTTGAAAGAAAGCTCAAAATGAACATTCCCATGAATATTATAGTCAAATTTTGGAATTCCCAGGTAAAAGAAAAATAATGCAAGTAATTAGAAAGAGAAATTCAAGTAGAACTACAGCTGGAATAACACAGCATTTAGCAACTTCTATATTAAAGGATTAGATGCCTTGGACTATGTTATTCAGGAAGGCAATAGAGCTAAAATTAGAAGCAAGAATCACTGATAAAAGAAAACTGACTAGAATCTTTCTTGGTGAAAAAAAATATTCTTTAATGAAATAGAGGATTTTCAAGCATTCCTGATAAAAAAAAAACAAAGATTAATAGAAAATTTTGCTTTTAAATATAAGAATGAAGGGGAAAAAAACAAAAACAGGAAAGAGAAACTATAAGGTATTTAATAAGGTTAAAAGGTTTCTGTTCTTATAGGAAAATGATACTTATGACTTAAGAACCTGATTTTTAGAGCAAATTAGAAGGCAGTTAGATCATGAATGTGAGTTGAATATGATAAGATGATATCTAAAAACAAAAATAATTTGAAGGGAAAAAACAAGAAGAACTGGGAAAGGAGAAAATAAAATGAAGTAATTTATCTCACATAAAAGATGTACAATGTACCTTTTACAATGAAGGAAAAGATAAGGATAGTAGTGGGAGGGTGTCCATCTTCAAAAAAAGAACTTGTGAAGTTTTAGTAAACATCTTCATTTTTTTCTTGTTTATTTTTGTTGTTGTTGCTTTGTTGTTGTTCTGTTTTCTCCCAAACTGTAATTAAAATGCATAGATATGGAAATATGTTTTGCATGACTGCACATGGATAGCCTATATTAAAATGATTGCCTTCTAAAAGAGGGAGGAGAAAAGAGAGAGAGGAAAATAATTCAGAACTCAAAATTTTTTAAAAGAACATTTAAAATTGTATTTGCATGTAAATGGAAAAAAATAAAATAATAAAATAAAATAAAAGATTTCCCTTTCACTCTGGAATAAATGTGTAAATAGAATTAAAGGACTAAATATAATTAGACTAAATTCATCTAAGCAGTTGATGCAGTAAGGAAATATGAAAGTGCATTCTGTACAAATCTTTGGATAAACTAAATATTGTGTCACATCTGATCTGAGAGTGTTTTATCACTTTATTTATATTAAGTAAATATTTTTAATTTAGTTAGCATAATGTGTTTAAAACAAGCTAGCCATAATAAATGCAAATCATGGTCCATTTGACAGTTTTTTTTATATCTAGGCTTTATTTCAATTCTCTCAAAATTATTTTTATATACAGAAGTAAAAGAAAATATATAAATGGATATGCTTCCAAAAAACTTCTTAATAAACTGTGTTAATTTTAATTCTTGTTGGTACTTTTTTTTTAAGTTGAATTTTTTATCTGTTATTTCAATGAATTCAGGAAACTTGTTTGACATTTGACTAAATTTAAAATTAACTGTATTTTTGACATATTTATTACAAGTTAAAATAAAATGTTTTCTTTATAATTCAAAGTTCACCTTCAAAATTAAGAAATAGACACATATTGGAATCTTTATTCTAAATTCTAATTATTTCACGTATAGAGTTTCATAAGATTTAATTTTTTTGATAAATCAAAATACTTTTCAAGAGCAATTTGTTATTCATAATTCATGAGAAATTACATGATCTAAAACAATAAAGAAACTCAGTTCTCTGCCTAATTGATAATCACTTCTCACTCTTATGAAATTTTTATAAACTTACAAATAACTTCATTCATGACAACATTGTTAGAAGGGTAGAATAATGATGTAAATGTTATTAGCCCCATTGAATAAGTCAGAAAATTGAGATAGAACAGTAAAGTGTTTTGTAAATGATAATATGACTAATAAATAACTTAATAAGAAATTCAAATACAGATCTTCCCACTCTAACTCCAGTGCAACTGTCTTTCATGACACATCATACACAAAGAGACCATAGTTGAAAACACTGTCAGAGAACATCACCCTATCTTGATTCATCATTGAAAGAAGTTAACCCAATTCATTTTCCCCAGGAAATTGTGATTAAAATTATAATGGCTGACCTAAACTTTCACAAAATTTTGTATTCTCAGAATTTTGGATATATTGAAAATACTGCCAGAATATCTTTAATATTCTAGAAGGCTGTAAATAGAAGAAAGTAATTCTCTCTCTCTCTCTCTCTCTCTCTCTCTCTCTCTCTCTCTCTCTCGATATGTGAAAGAATTTAAAAAGGTATCAAACTTGGAATTACAAAAGTTATGTTCAAAAATTAATTTTAATACTTGAAAATTTTAAGACAGTGCTTGCCTAGTGCTAATTACAAAAACTATAAATACCACTTTCCTTTGAGAATTTATATTTCTCTTGATATTTTTGACACAGATGATTTCCTGGCAGGCACATGTTGAACTCCTGATGCTAAAATCTCCCTGCAACATGGACTAAACAGAAATAGTCACATGATTTCTTCAAGATAAGTTTTCTTTGACTTTTACTGAAAAATAATATTGCCTGCTTTTCAAATCCTGTTATTGCTATAATTTCTAGCTCTTTTTCTGATTAAATATTTTTAAATGGTCCACCTATTATTACATGATTCTTTGTAAATGTTTTAGGAAGTTTAATTCAGGAATAAATTTCAATTTCCCTTAAATCTTGTTTTTTTTCAATCATAACCAGAATTTGAATATTTTAGTCAATAATAAAGTAGTTAACTTGGATATGTAAAGGGATACAAAGATTAGTTTTTTTTTTTTTTCATTTGATTGATTGATCATTACACAACATTGCTGATACCATATACAATGGTTTCCTGGTTCTGCTCATTTCACTTTCCATCAGTTTATTCAAATCTTGTTAGATTTTTCTATAATCTACATTTTCAACACTTCTTGTTACAGAATATTACTCAGTTATATTCATATACTGCAGCTTGTTCAGCCATTCCTCAATTGATAGCTGTCCCATCATTTCCTAATATTTTACCATCACAAAAAAAAAGCAGCTATAAAACTTTTGTACATGTACATACTTTTCCTTTTTTATAATCTCTTTGAAATGCAAATCTCTTAGTGGTATTGCTAGGTCAAAGGTTACAAACAATTTGGTTATCTTTGGGTCATAGTTCCAAATTGCTTTCCAGAATGGTTGAATCACTTCACAATTCCACAATCAATATATTCATATCCTATTTTTCTACATTTTCTCCAAAATTTATCACTTTTCTTTTTTTTTTTTTTTGCTAATTTTATAGGCAAGAGGTGATATCTCAGAATTATTTTAATATGCATTTCTCTAGTCAAAAGTGATTTAGACATTTCTTCATATGCTTATAGATAGCTTTGATTCTAAAAACTGCCTGTTTTGCCATATCTTTGACCAATTATGAATTGTAATCTCGTAAATTTGACTCTGGTCTATATATTTGAGAAATGAGTCTTTATCAGAGATATGTGCTATAAAGATTGTTTTCTAACTTTCTGCTTTCCCTATAATTTTGATTCTATTCCATTAGTTTTCTTTGTGTAAAATCTTTTTTTAATTTAATATAATCAAAAATACCTGTTTTTCATCTTAATGCTCTTTATCTCATTTGGTCATTAATCCTTCCCCACTCCATAGATCTGACAGGTAAATTATTTTTCTACTTTGCACTTTCATAAGTGTAATGATTACCTGTGTCTTTCCCTACTTCCTGTCTTTCCTCCTCTCTTTCCTTTCACCTTTCTCCCAAGTGTTTTGCTTCTGTCAAGCACCTCTCCTGATCTACCTTTCCTTCTCTCATGCCTCATTCCTTATACTTAATGTTTTCTCCTTCTATTATTCTGTCAGTTAGGAAAGATTTCTATATTCAACTGATTGTGTATATTATTTCTTCTTTGAGCCCAAAGTTCAAGAATTGCTCATTGCCCACTCTCTCATCTTTCTCTTCACTATAATAGGTCTTTGGTGTCTATTTATATGAAATAATTTACACCATTCTATTTTTCTCTTTCTCCACTAGCTAGTGTACTCCTTTATCTCATCACTATATTTTTGTGTCATGACATCAAATTCACCTCATATGCATGCCTCTGTTTATGTATATTCCTTCTACCTCTACTATTAGCAATGCCATTTTTAATTTAAATTACATAAATAAAATTTATATAAATTTATATAAATTACATAAATATAAATTTAAATAAATAAAGCAAATGATAATCACACAGAAATTACAGTGTGCATTAACGGTATAATTTTTCATAGCTTTTTATTGACAGAATATATGCATGGGTAATTTTTGCAACATTGTCCCTTACACTCACTTCTGCTCCAACTTTTCCCTTCCCTCCTTTCACCCCCTCCCCTAGATGGCAAGTAGTCTCATACATATTAAACATGTTAAACTATATCTTACATACAATATGTGTGTGCAGATCTGTACAGTTCTCTTGTTGCACAAGAAAAATTGGATTTTGAAGGCAAAAATAACATGGGAGGAAAACCAAAAATGCAAGTTGTCCACGTTCATTTCCCAGTGTTCCTTCTGCGGGTGTAGATGATTCTATCCATCATTGATCAATTGGAACTGAATTGAACCTTTTCTTTGTCGAAGCTATCCACTTCCATCAGAATAGGTCCTCATACAGTATTGTTATTAAAGTTTATAATGATCTCCTGGTTCTGCTCATTTCACTTGGAATTAGTTCATGTACATCTCTCCAAGTCTCTCTGTATTCATTCTGCTGGTCATTTATTAATGAACAATAAAATTCCGTAAAATTCATATACCACAATTTATCTAACCATTTTCCATTTGATGGATCATCCATTTAATTTCCAGTTGCTAGCCACTACAAAAAGAGCTACCATAAACATTTTGGCACATGCACATCCCTTTTCCTTTTTAAATATCTCTTTGGGATATAAGCCCAGCAGTAACACTGTTTGATAATGTTTTGAGCATAATCCCAAATTGCTCTCCAGAATGGCTGGATCCATTCACAACTCCACCAACAATGCATTAGTGTCCCAGTTTTCCCGCATCCCCTCCAACATTCATCATTATTTTTTCCTGTCATCTTAGCCAATCTGACAGGTGTGTAGTGGTATCCAGAGTTGTCTTAATTCACATTTCCCTGTTCAATAGTAATTTGGAGTACCCTTTCATGTGAGTAGAAATAGTTTCAATTTCATCATCTGAAAATTGTCTGTTCATATCCTTTGACCATTTATCAATTGGAGAATGGCTTGATTTCTTATAAATTAGAGTCAGTTCTCTATATATTTTGGAAATGAGGCTTTTATCAGAACCTTTAACTGTAAAAATGTTTTTCCAGTTTATTGCTTCCCTTCTAGTCTTGTTTGCATTAGTTTTGTATGCACAAAAGCTTTTTCATTTGATGTAACAAAATTTTCTATTTTGTGATCAATAATGATCTCTAGTTCTTCTTTGGTCACAAATTCCTTCCCCCTACATAAGTCTGAGAGGTAAACTATCCTATCTTCCTCTAATTTATTTATAATCTCATTCTTTATGCCTAAATCATGAACCCATTTTTAGCTTATCTTGGTGTATGGAGTTAAGTGTGGGTCCATGCCTAGTTTCTGCCATACTAATTTCCATTTCCTCCAGCAGTTTTTGTCAAATAGTAAATTCTTATCCCAAAAGTTGGGATCTTTGGGTTTGTCAAACACTAGATTGTTATAATTATTGACTATTTTTTCCTGTGAACCTAACCTATTCCACTAATCAACTAAACTATTTCTTAAACAATACCAAATGGTTTTGGTGACCACTGCTTTATAATATAGAGTTAGAACAGGTACAGCTAGGCCACCTTCATTTGATTTTTTTTATTAGTTCCCTTGAAATTCTTGACCTTTTGTTCTTCCATATAAATTTTGTTCTTATTTTTTCTAGGTCTTTAAGATAGTTTCTTGGGACTCTGATTGGTAGAGTACTAAATAAACAGATTACTTTAGGTAGTATTGTAATGTTTATTATATTCACTCAGCCTATCCAAGAGTACTTAATATTTTTCCAGATGTTTAACTCTGATTTTATTTGTGTGGAAAGTATTTTCTAGTTTTGCTCATATAATTCCTGACTTTCCTTTGGCAGATTGATCCCCAAATATTTTATGCTATCGACAATTATTTTGAATGGAATTTCTCTTTGTATCTCTTGCTATTGGTTTTGTGGCTGATGTATAAAAATGCTGAGCATTTATGTGGATTTATTTTGTATCCTGCAACTTTGCTAATGTTGTGTAGACTCTCTGGTTCTCTAAGTATGCCATCATGTCATCTGTAAAGAGTGATATAATGGGCTGAGGCTTGAGTTAATGCACTGAGTTCCCAAGCACGTGAGGCTAAATAGTAATTGGACCATACTCTATAATATATATATATATTCTTGGAGAAAGAATGACTCCTCGCCCACTATTTGTGCAAGTCCTGATGTGCTGTATAGGAAATAACGATTTTGATGGGTGGAGGCAGGGGAGTGGAAAGGGAAGTGGAAAGAGAGACTGCTAGCTGGTTTGTAGACACAGCTGCTCGCATTGCTATCGTGACCGCCCTTCACCTCTGATCCCCCTTTCACCTGCAATGCCCCTGCACCTCTGCTAGCTGGCTTCCTGTTGCAGCTGCCCATATTGCTATCACAATCCTTCTTCACCTCTACTGAGAATAAAGATTGAATTCCTGACTCTGGCTGATTTTAAATATATGGTCATCACAGAGTGATAATTTGGTTTCCTCATTACCTACTCTAATTGCTTTAATCTCTTTCTCAACGCTTATTGCTAAAACTAGGGTTTCTAATACAATATTGAATAGTAATGGTGATACTGGGTAACCTTGTTTCACTCCTGATCTTATTGGGAATGGTTCAGGTTTATCCCCATTACATATGATGCTTACTGATAGTTTTAAATAGATACTTCTGACTATTTTAAGGAAAAGTCCATTTATTCCTATCCTCTCAAGTGTTTTTATTAGGAATGGATGTTGGATTTTATCAAATGCTTTTTCTGCATCTATTGAGATCATATGTTTTTTGTTAATTTGGTTATTGATATAGTCAATTATGCTAATAGTTTTCCTAATATTGAACCAGCCCTGCATTCCTGGTATAAATCCTACTTGCCATGGCGCATTATCCTGAGAATGATTTTCTGTAATCTTTTTGCTAAAATTTTATTTAAGATTTTTGCATCAATATTCATTAGGGAGATTGGTCTATTATTTTCTCTCTGTTTTCAACTTACCTGGTTTAAATATCAGTACCATGTCTGTGTCATAAAAAAAAAAAAAAAGGTAGGACTCTTTCGATCCCTATTTTTTCAAATAGTTTATATAGCATTGAAGTTAATTATTCTTTAATTGTTTAAATGTTTGGTAGAATTCACATGTAAATCCATCTGGACCTGGGGATTTTTTCTTAGGGAGTTGATTAATATTTTCTTTGATTTCTTTTTCGAAAATTGGACTGTTTAACCAATTTACTTCTTCCTTTGTTAATCTGGGCAAGCTATATTTTTAAAGATATTCCTCCATTTCATTTAAATTATCGAATTTATTGGCATAAAGTTGGGCAAAGTAACTCCTAATTATTGCTCCAATTTTCTCTTCATTAAGAACAAGTTGTGCCTCATTTTTAAGAATAACAATTTGATATTCCTCTTTCCTTTTTTTAATCAAATTTACTAATGGTTTATATATTTTGTTAGTTTTTTTCCCCTAAAACCAACTCTTAATTTTATTTATTAATTCAATAGATTTTTTTTTTTTTACTTTCAATTTTATTAATCTCTCCTTTTATTAGGATGTGATTATTTAGTTTCCAATTATTTTTTGGTCTATTTTCCCCCAATTTTTTTTTATTAAATGTAAGTTTCATTGTATTGTGATCTGAAAAGGATGCATTTTCTATTTATGCCTTTCTGCATTTGAATTTGAAGTTTTTTGTCTGAAGATATGTTCATTTTTTGTATAAGTTCCATGAACTGCTGAGAAGAAAGAAAGAATAAACTGTCTTCATTTAGTTTTCTCCAAACATCTATCATACTTAACTTTTCTAGTTTTCTATTTACCTCTTTGACTTCTTTCTTATTTATTTTGTAGACTGATTTATCTGATTCTGAGAGTGAAAGGTTGAGATCTCCCACTATTATAATTTTGCTTTCTATTTCTTCTTGCAGCTCTTTTAAGTTCTCTTTTAAGAATTCAGATGCTACACTACTTGGTGCATATATGTTTAATATTGTTATTGCTTCATTATCTATGCTACCCTTTAGCAAGATATACTACCCATCCTTATCTCTTTTAATTAGATCAAATTTTGCTTTTGCTTAAACTGAGATCAGGATGGCTACCCCTGATTTTTTGACTTCACCTTACGTATAGTAGATTCTGTTCCAGCCTTTTACCTTTACTCTGTATGTATCACCCTGCTTCAAGTGTGTTAGCTATAAACAACATATTGTAGGATTCTGGCTTTTAATCCAGTCTGCTATCCACTTCCACTTTATGGGGGAGTTTACCCCATTCACATTTATGGTTAAAATTAATAATTCTTTATTTCTTTCCATCTTGTTAACCCCTGCTTATTTTTTTTCTCCTTTCTTTCCCTCTTACCCCCTTCCCATTCTTAAACTTGTGAGCATCACTTGCCTCTCACAGCCCTTCCTTTTTAGGATCCCTCCTCCTACCTTAGAGTTTCTCCCCTCTTTTACCCCTTTTCCTCACAATTTCTGTATTCCATTCTGCTTAGCTTATGCCTTCCCTTTTCGCTTTTCCCTTCCCACTTTTCAATGAGGTAGCTGTAGTTTCTCTTTAAATCAGTTATGTCTAATATTTTTCTCGTTAAGCCATTTCTGATGAGAGTAAGATAAACACTGTGTTCATCCCCTTCCCTTCTTTCCCCCAAATATAATAGGTTTCCTTTGCTTCTACATGAGATGTAGTTTCCCTACTTTACCCTTTTTCTGGTACAATTTCCTTTCTACCTCTAGTTTATTTTTTATATTGTAACTCTAAAACCAAATTATATATGTATATATATATATATATATATATATGTATATATATATATACACATATATATATATAAGTATATATATATATGTATATCTTTATGTATACTCATAACAGTAATATAGTTCTCAAGATTTCTTTTTACCTTTTATGTTTCTCTTGAATCTTATATTTGGAAATAAAACTTTTTATTTAGTTCCGGATTTTTTCATCAGAAATAGCTGAAATTCACCTATTTAATTGAATGTCCATCTTCTTTCCTGGGAAAAAATGCTCATTTTTCCTGGGCAAGTTATTATTATCTGTATAACAAGTTCCTTAGCCTTTCAGAATATCAGATTCCAGGCCTTTTGACCCTTTGATGTGAAACTGCTAGATTCTAAGTAATCTTCATTATGGCTCCTCTATATTTGAATTTCTTTTTAGCTGCTTGTAGTATTTTTTTCCTTGGTCTGATAATTCTGGAATTTAGCCACAATATTTCTTGGAGTTTTGATTTTGAGGTCTCTTTCAGTAAGTGATTGGTGAATTCTTTCAATATATATTTTACCCTCTGTTTCTATAACATCTGGGCAGTTCTCTTTGATGATTTCCTGGAAAATATTGTCTAGGCTCTTTTTTTCATCATAATTTTCAGGGAGTCCAATAATTCTCAGATTACCTCTCCTAGATCTATTTTCCAGGTCTGTTGTTTTCCCAAGTAGAAATTTGACATTTTTTCCCCATTGTTTCATTTTTTTTTTTTTTTTTTTGGTTTTGCTTGATTGATTCTTGATGTCTTCTCAAGTCATTCAATTCCATTTGTTCAATTCTGATTTTTAATTAATTATTTTCTTCACTTACTTTTTAAATTTCTTTTTGCGATTGCCCAATTGAGTTTTTAAGTGATTTCTTTTGTTCTATGGATTTTTTTTTCCATTTTGCCCATTTCATTTTTTGGAGAACTATTTTCTTTTTTCCAATTCATTAATTCTGTTTTCCTTGGAAGTACTTACCTTTTCCAATTCATAAATTCTGTTTTTCAGGCATTTGATTTCTTTAGCCACTCTATCTTTAAATGATTGGGATGACTTATCCAGACCCTCTTGCCAAGCTTCGCCTTCCTTTCCCCATTTTTCTTCTAGGTCTCTTGTAAGAGCTTTTTTAATTTCTTCTCTGAGAGTCTTGTGTGATGGAGATCAGATCATATCCCCCCTTTGGGGGATTCATCTGGAAATACTCTGTTTTTAGTCTCCTCAGGGTTTGAAGTCTGCTTTCTATCTGTATAGAAGCTATCTATAGTTAGAATTTGCTTTATTTTTTTGCTCATTTTGACAATAAAAGAATCAAAAAAAACAAACAAACAAAAATATGGTCTGCTTTTTGGGCTGTATGCTATTAACAAGCTTCCTCTACAGACTATAGGAGTTAGCAATGAAGCAGCAGTGGAACAGCAATGGCTGTGCTGCCGGCACAGCAGACACTCCCTGAGACTCTGAGAGAGTGTTGAGTCACTCTGGATGTTAGGTGGATGTGCTCAGGTCCTGAGAGATTCCAGTGTTTTAGGATTGAAGTCTTTACCCTCTATGTTTATAGCTTTTCTGATGATTTACTGGCTTCCTGCCAGGGCAAAGAAATTCACACTGGGTAAAGTTCTCCCCACAAATTTTCTGAGGGCTGCAACTACATTCCATCCCTCTCCAGTCTGGTCAATGTGAGTTGCCTTTGTTCTGGGTGCCAGCCTGCAGTCTGTGCCTGATCTAGCCATTCCTGCCTATGAGCAAAAACAGACCTTTTATGGTGAATTTCGAGAATATCTTCTGTTGAGGATATGTATTCGTGGGTTTTTTCAGTCAAGCACTAATTCCAAGGCCATATCATCAAAAAAAAAAAAAAAGTATTCTGAGGGCAAGAAGGAACTTAGATACATGTGTGTGTCCTCTCTGCCATCTTCACAATGTAATTTTTAAGAATTATAAGTATTACCTTTCCATGTACAGATATAAAATGTTTGGCTTTATTAAATAACTTATGTTTTCTTCCCGACCCCCTTTTTTGTAAAATATGTTTATGTTTCTCTTGAATCTTGATATCAGAGGTCAAATTTTTGTTATAGTTCTGGTCTTTTTATGAAAATTTGAAATCCTTTTATTGAATTGAATGACCTTTCTCTCACTTAAAGTATTATACTTAATTTTATTAAATAAGTCATTTTTTTCTTGCAATTTTTGCTCCTTTGTCTTCTGGAACTTCATATTCCATAACCACTAATCCTTTAATGTTGCTCCTATTGAGTCCTTTGTAATCTTGATTGAGAGTACCTGGATGTTTGCATTGTTTCTTTCTTGTAGTATTTTTTCCTGGATTGACAATGCTAAAATTTGATTGTTATATTCATTCAGTTCTTTTTTTTTAGAACATCTTTCCAAGGCTGATTGGCGGATTTTTCAGTGCTTATTTTGCCCCTTACTTTCAGGATATCAGGAAAGTTTTCCTTGATAATTTCTTGAAATATGCTGACCTAATTCTAATTTTGATTATGGCATTCAAACAGTTAAATGATTCTGATATTTTTTCTCCTGGATCTATTTTACAGATCAATTGTTTTATTCCATGAAATTTTTTACATTTTACTCAACTTAAAAATCCTTTTGAATTTGTTTCAAATTTTGATTGATTCTTTGTACTTTTTTTCCATTTGGCCAATTGTTCTTTTAAAGGACGTGCTTTTTTTCAGTGGATTTTTGTATCTCCTTTTCCATTTGGCCAATTGTACTTTTTAAGCAACTTTCTAAGCTGTTGACTCTTTTTGACTTATTTTCTTGAGCACTTTCACTGCCTTTCCCAATTTTTTTCTATCCCTCTTACATGGTTTATAAGCATCTCTTTGAACTTTTCCAATATATATATATATATATATATATAATATATATATATATATATATATATATATAATCATCCCTCAGGCTTCTTATGCTAGTAGCAATAGGCTAGGCTATTTGTTTTGTGTTGTACTGATGTTTTCCTAAGATTCATTAAGGAACTTCATTTCTGGTGCTGACTGAAGGGGTAAGGTTTTGAGTAGCTGGTACTTCTGGAGGCTATAGAAGTCTGACAGCTCACTTAGTGTTGAATCAAGGTTCTAGTGGTGGTATCTGGTTTGTATTGACAAATGGAGTGTTTCCATGTTTCCCTGCTGTTATATAGAATCATTTGTTGGTTTGGCCTCTGGAAGATTACTATTTGCCTAGGGCTATGATGAGGAGATCTGGCTGCTGGAGTTACCTGGGGCTACTTGGAGCACATGGTGATTACCTGAACTAGAGTCCATAGGATCCCCTGCTTTTGCCATAGCATGTATAATGCTCTAATGTTGACATTTGTCTGTTCCACCACTCTGGAACTCAGAATCTCCTGCTGATTTGCTAAGTATGGCTGACTGTTTGCTTGTTGGGGAACTTCCTTCCCTGGACTGAGACACCTCCTCCTCCATCTATCCCTCTCCATAATTCTCTCCTACCCACCCACAGTTGAAGAAATCAAAACTGTTTATAGTTATGCAAAAATGTTCTAGATCACTATTGATTAGGGAAAAGCACATTAAATATATATATATATATAATATATATATATATATATATATATATATATATATATATATATATATATATAACTAATGGATTGGTTAACAGGACAGAACAGGAAAATAACATATGTTAGCAGGGATGGGGAAATTGAAATACTAATGTATTGTAGGAGAAGTTGTGAATTGCTCTAACTCATTTTGGAGAGCAATTTCAAACTGTGCTTAAAAGGTTCTAAAATTTAGCCTTTTATCCAATGAAACTAATGGGATTCTGATTATTGCTCTCAGTTTAAACTTCCAGTCCTGAGCCCTAAGAAAATAACTAATTATGTGCCTCATTAGAACAATGAGCAAGTCAGCATATTATGTAACTCCATCCCTAAGTTAATGGCTTATGATGGCTACCACAAAATATAACATAGAAATTAGCCAATAAGAAAGTGGCACCAACAGAATGCATTAAAGGACACTGGACAAGAAATATCAATAAAACTTTCCCCTAACATGGCACCTATGTATTTCCCTCTTTTTTACAATCCTTGCGTAAACTTATCCTAGTTACAGCATCATTAGCATACTTTAATATCTTTCTTCTACAATACGTTTTTCTGTATGCATTCTGGGTAGCTACATGTATCACCAAATCTTTAAGACCTCCTCATGCTAACAACCTTCTCTTACAATTTTACATGTCTTACATATCTTGTAATCAGCACTGTATAAAAATCCTTGTCTAGCTCTTCTGGACAGTTGACTCCTTCTTGGTCCATCCACTGGATATATAAATATCATTAAAGTGACTGCTTAAGTTGGATTCTGTCTGAAAGTGAATTGTTTATGAGATGACACTATGATACATACCTGATATTTCAATAATACTCAACAATACAGCTATATTATATCTATATTTAAAAGAAATCAAAGAAAAAAAAAAGAAAAGGTCCTATATGTACAACAATATTTAAAGCAATTCTTTTTGTGGTGGCAAAGAATTTGGAATTGAGGAGTTGCCAATCAATTAGGGGATAGATGGACACATTATAATAGTATATGATTGTGAACAAATAGTATTTTCCTATAAGAAATATAAAACAAGATGAGTTCAGAAAAAAAAAAAAAATCTGTGAAATCATCTATGGATAGATAAGAGAGCAGAAACAAGAAATCAATGTACACAACAATGTTGTATTGTGATCAAGTGTGAATGACCTAGCTATTTTCATGAATAAAATGATCTGTGACAATTCTGAATGATTCATCATGGAAATTTCTATCCACCCCCAGAGAAAGAATCTATGCAGTCTGAAGGCAAATTGCAGTATACTTTTAAAACGTTTATTTAGTTTTCTTGATTTTTTTCTCTGTTCTCTAATTTTGACTAATATTGATTTTTTTTGTCATTATATATGTATAAACAAAATCAGATTATTTGTCATCTCAAGAAATGAGAGGCAGGAGGAGGATAGGGAATTTAGAATTATATTAAAATTACTTTTAAATCTTAAAATTTGCTTTTGCTTATGATTGAGAAAAAGAAAAACAATTCAAATACCGAGGTGTCACAATAAGTATCACTCAAGATCTGACTGCTTCCACATTAAAGCATCAAAGGGCTTGGAATCTGATATTCCAAAAGGCAAAAGAACTTGGAATGCAGTGAAGAATAAACTACCCAGCTAACCTGAGCATATTCTTCCATGGAAGAAGATGGACATTTAATGAAACAGAGGAAATCAATTTGTTTCTAAGGAAAAACCAGATCAAAACAAAAATTTGATCTCCAACCATAGGACTCAAGAGAAGCAGAAAGGGATTGAAGGAGTTCTACCAAATTCCTTTTATGACACAGACATGGTACTGATACCTAAACCAGGTAGGTTGAAAACAGAGAAAGGAAATTTTAAACCAATCTCCCTAATAAATATTGATGCTAAAATCTTAAATAAGATATTAGCAAAATGAGTACAGAAAGTCATACCCAGGGTAATACACCATGATCAAGTAGGATTTATACCAGAAATGCAGGGCTCATTCAATATTAGGAAAACTATTGGTATAATTGACCATATTATTAATTAAATTAACAAAAACCATATGATCATCTCAATAGAAAAAGCATTTGATAAAATCCAACATCCATTCCTATTAAAACAAATTGAGAGTACAGGAATAAATAGACTTGTTCTTAAAATAATCAGTAGCATCTATTTAAAACTATCAGTAATATGTAACTGGGATAAACTGGAACCATTCCCAATAAGATCAGGGGTAAAACAAGTTTGCCCACTATCACCATTAGTATTCAATATTGTATTAGAAATGCTAGCTTTGGCAATAAGAGCTGAGAAAGAAATTAAAGGAATTAGAGTAGATGATGAGAAAACTAAATTATCGCTCTTTGCTGATGATATGATGGTATACTTAGAGAACCCTAGAGATTCTACTAAAAAGCTATTAGAAATAATCCACACTTTTAGCAAAGTTGCAGGATAGAAAATAAACCCATATCAGTCATCAACATTCTTATATATCACTAAAAAAATCCACCAGTTAGAGTTACAAAGAGAAATTCCATTTAAAGTACCTACCAATAATATAAAATATTTAGGAATCTATCTGCCAAGGGAAAATCAGGAACTATATGAACAAAACCACAAAACCCTCTCCACACAAATAAAGTCTGATCGAACCAATTGGAAAAATACTAAATGCTTTTGGACATGTTGAGCAAATATAATAAAGATGACAATACTACTTAAACTAATCTATTTATTTAGTGCTATACCAATCAGACTCCCAAAAAACTATTTTAATGACCTAGAAAAAATACCAACAAAGATTATATGAAAAAACAAAAGATCACAAATTTCAAGAGAATTATTGAAAAAAAATCAAATGAAGGTGGCCTAGCTATACTAGAACTAAAATTATATTATAAAACAGTGGTTACCAAAACCATTTGGTATTGGCTAAGAAATAGAGTAGTTGATCAGTGGAATAGGTTAGGTTCAAAGGACAAAACAGTCAATAACTTTAATAATCTATGTTTGACAAACCCAAAGACCCCCAATTTTGGGATAAGAACTCATTGTTTGACAAAAGCTGCTGGGAAAATTGGAAATTAGTATGGCAGAAATTTGGCATTGATCCACACTTAACACCGTACACCAAGATAAGGTCAAAATGGGTTCATAATCTAGGCATAAAGAATGAAATTATAAATAAATTAAAGGAACATAGGATAGTTTACCTCTCAGATCTGTGGAAAAGGAAGGAATTTATGATGAGAGAAGAACTAGAGATAATTATTGATCACAAAATAGAAAATTTTGATTATATCAAATTGAAATGTTTTTGTATAAACAAAACTAATGCAGAAAAGATTAGAAGAGAAGTAATAAACTGGGAGAACATTTTTACAGTCAAAGGTTCTGATAAAGTCCCCATTTCCAAAATATGTAGAGAATTGACTCTAATTTATAAGAAATCAAGCCATTCTCCAATTGATAAATAGTCAAAGGATATGAACAGACATTTCTCAGTCGAAAAAATTGAAACTCTTTCTAGCCATATGAAAAGATGCTCCAAGTCATTATTAATCAGAGAAATGCAAATTAAGACGACTCTGATATACCACTATACACCTGTCAGATTGGCTAAAATGACAGGGAAAGTAATGTGGAATGTTGGAAGGCATGTGAAAAAAATGGGACACTGATACCTTGTTGGTGGAATTGTGAATGCATCTAGCCATTCTGGAGACCGATTTGGAACCATGTTCAAAAAGTTATCAATCTGAATATACCCATTGATCCAGCAGTGTTTCTACTGGACTTATATCCCAAAAGATTTTAAAGAAGGGAAAGAGAACTGTATGTGCCAGAATGTTTGTGGCAGCCCTCATTGTAGTGGCCAGAAAACAGAAACTGAGTAGATGCTCATCAATTGGAGAATGGCTGAATAAATTGTGGTATATGAATGTTATGGAATATTATTGTTCTGTAAGAAATGACCATCAGGATGTTTTCAGAAAGGCCTGGAGAGACTTCCATGAACTGATGCTGAATGAAATGAGCAGGACTAGGACATCATTATATATTTCAACTACAATACAATATGATGGTCAATTCTGATGGACACAGCCCTTTTCAACAATGAGATAAACCAAAGCAGTTCCTATAGAGCAGTAATGAATTGAACTAGCTATACCCAGTGAAAGAACTCTGGGAGATGAGTATTAACCACTAAATAGAATTCCTAATCCCTCTATTTTTGTCTACTTGCATTTTTTAAATTTCCTTTACAAGCTGATTGTATACTATTTCAAAGTCCAATTCTTTTTGTACTGCAAAATCACTGAATGGACATATATACATATATTGTATTTAACTTATACTTTAACATATTTAACATGGATTGGTCTACCTGCCATCTGGGGATGGGGATGGGAGGAAGGAGAGGAAAAATTGAAACAAAAGGTTTTGCAATTGCCAATGTTGAAAAATTATCCATGCATATATCTTGTAAATAAAAAGCTATAATTAAAAAAGAATTGTGATATTTATCATACTAGAAACACCAGGGTGAAAAATGTCTGCCCTTAAGTACCTTGCGTTTTAATAGGCAAAACATATTGTGAATGACAACCTGGAAAGATGATTTTGGTTTAGAAAGTTTCAGGACTGGTAAATTATCATTGTCTTACCAAAAGCAATTAGTGATTCTATTGTAGTAATTTGTATCAATTTAATAATTGTTTCTAGAGCTATAGCTGAAAGGAGTAAAGAATGCAAATATCGATGTCTTAGGTTTAGAGCAAATGGCAAAAAAGATAGTTGATGAATATGACTAGATTATATATGCAGCAGTTTCATTCTGGAGTTAGCACAAACAATAGAAAGTAGTATAAGTAGCAGAGTAGCAACTTTGAAATGTGTAATGCAGGAGAATGCAGAGTGTCATTAATTTTCTTTTCTTTTTAGCTAGTTGCTCATTCTAAAGTAAATGTTGCTACGGAAAAAAAAAATCTTTAAAGTCAGTAGATGAGAATGATTTACTGCATTCCACAGATGTTTTCACTTAAAAGTGGAATTTTGTGATGGTGCTAAAACTTTTATACACCATTATTGTAATTTGCATAGCATTACACATGATGTTTATATTTTGAAAAGTTGAAATGTTTTCTGAGCTCATCATAACCTAGTGCTAATGATTTTCAGTACATCTGTGGAAAACCAACATCTAGGCAGTTTTCTACAACTCAATCATTTTTGATGTGCTTTTACTCTCTTCCACAATATTCAGCTAGGATTTTGTATGTACTTAAAGATTCTGCTTTATATGTACACAATCAGAGAACTAACAACTGAGTAACAAATCTAAATTATGCAGTGCAACATGATTAAATTTCATTCTGGCATCTGTTTCAATCAAAAACTTTTACCAGATTGCTCACAATATTATTGGTCTGGCTAGATTATTTCTATGTGAGGGTCATAAGACCTGAAGGAGTATTTATAAATAATGAAGTGAATTAAGCTTCATTCACACTCTAAAGACTAGGGAAAAATTAATTTCTACAGGTGCACCCAGAAGAAAAGACTAAAGAAATGTTTTCAATAGTGAAAGATTCTCAGAACAAATAACCCTCAAAATTGATTTGTAAATTAAAAGGGAAAATAACAACAATGTTCAAGATATTATGTACATGCCACATCCCACTTTGGTAGTCTTGGTGCTTATTGGAAATTTCAAAAATTAGATAATCAGCCAATAAATACTTAAATCAAAAACCCTTTATTATGGTACATTTGAATTCATTCAAGGGAAAACATGAAGAGGAAGATACAGACAGGAGAGCAATTGATATCTTCAAAAGCATAGTTTAATTTGCCAGAGATTGCAATGCAGGGAAGCAAAAATGACTAAGATGGAGCTGGGAACTACAATCAGATCACATCAAAATTTTACCAAGAAACTCTATGCTAAACAAACACATACTAAACTAAAAAGGATAGTTTCATATATTAATTCCCACTAAAGACAGTTGATAAAATAATAGTCACTAATGACAAATGCCTACTGCTATGTAAAATATTTATGAAAATTATGCACATAAAATTTCAAAGTATCTTTGATGGAAATATTAAAAAGAAAACATATTTATAAATAATTCTCTGCAGAAGGCTTCACTTGATAGCCATGAACATAAAAGAGGTATAAGAATTTAAAAATTAGAATTGTGGTGCCAAATATAGAACTAAAGACATCATGAAAGTGTTTCTCATAAGCATTTTTTTAAGTAAATGCATTTTACTGATGTCTTTTTTTTTTACATCACCATAGTTTTCCCCAGTAACCTTTTCCCTCCTCTTCCAGAGAGCAATACCACATCAAATAGTATTTTAAGTGAAGAGACAGAAAGAGAGGGAAATAGAGAGACAGAGACAGAGACAGAAACATAGACACAGAAAGATAGAAACAGAGATACAGAGAAGAAAAACACAAGAAATAAAAGTTTGTATTGCTGTTAAATTAATTGAAAAACTGAAAATATGTACAATGTACATCATTTATGGTCTCCCTATCTATTCTAAGAGGTGGAATTGGATTATGTTTTCATATACTTTATTCATGAGTCCAGTTTATTCTTTATTTTTTCTAACATTCATTTTTTTATTTTGTGTATATGTTTGGTGTTTCCATTTATACTAATATACTCATCATATATACATTATTTCCTTGACTTTGCTTAATTCATTTGATATCGGTTGTCTTTGAGCTTTTCAAATATCTCTGAATTCATTATTTTTTACAATATAGTAGTATTCCATTGTTTTCATGTACAGTTCAGCCATTACTCAATTGATCCTTATAAGTTGTTGTTGTTGTTGTTTTGAGAGGAGAAGCAAGGGGATTGATGCTAAGTGACTTGCCCAAGGTCACACAATTAGGGAGTGTTAAGTTGAATTTGAACTTAGGAATTCCTGATTTCAGGCCTGATAATATATACGCTGCATTATCGAGCTGCCCCCCATCCTCAAAAATATTTTTAAATATTTTTGAATTCCTAATAAAGTATAAATTAATTCTGTATTTTCACTATGATTTGTAGAGAGCCACAGACAGTGGAGGAACTCTTGGTGAGGTGTAAGACCCTTCAGCCCAGAGGGAACCTGCTGACAATGTCTCCTTCAGCTCTTATTTCCCCTTGGGGATGTCTCAGCCTTCTTGAGAAATCAGGGAGGCATGAAAACTTGTGTTCTACTTGAAGTAGAGATACTTGAGATAAAGAGGCATTTACATATTAATAGCAAGGTGCTTATAGTTAGCACATGCTGTAGTAATGTAACAAGATTATGTGATAATGAATTCTATGGACATGGCACTTTTCAACAATGAGGTGATTCAGGCCACTTTCTAGAGGTTCTCAGGATCTGCCGGAGTCCTTGGTTTCAGTGGAGAAGTGATGAAGGCAGGACAGCCACTAAGAGGCTGGTCAAAAGTAGGATGTCTCATTTCCAGTCCTCTTTAGCCCTTATATATCTTACTGTAATTACATCATTACAGCATACTGAATATGTGTGAACTAAATAACCATTACATCACCATACTAAGTACTAAGTGTATATATATATATATATATATATATATATATATATATATATATATATATATATATATACTAGAGAACCATCATTTCATCAATTCCACTGAGTTAACACCTTGTTTCAAGTGCACTTCTCCAGAGTTCCAGGCTTCTACAGGCTAATTTCCAAAAGAAGTTAGCAATGATCCAGGAGCGAGAGGATAGATAAATGAAAAACTTAGAGAAACCAGGTGCTTCATGTCACTGCTATGCTAATTTTATGGCTTTGAGGTGGAGTTGAGGAATGGTCTGGTTCTGACTTTGAGTTCAGGTGCAAAACCCATAATAATATGGGCAAAGCTCAAGGGAAAACCTTCTGGAAGTGGGTCTTTATGTCTGAAATGTCAGTAGGTCAAGTGCCAGAGTTTGTTCTGTGCCCGTGTCAACGTTAAGCACCTATTACTGTTGCTTATGTGTCAGAAACTTTATCATTGATCAATAGGTTATTATCTAATAGCTAGCAATATTTGTAGCCATAGCATTCTGGTCATATAGAGTAAACTGGAATAGGATAATTTAGGGCAAGAAATATATCATTTCCACCTACATCACTCTCAAGGCCAGGTGGCTTCAGGGTCATGGCTACATCTTCCCAGGAGCTGCACCACATCATAACCATCTTTTAGAATCTATACCTATTTGCTCAATAGACATCTTAAACTCAATTTGTCCAAAGTATAATCCATTTCTTTTGCATGAAATCCTATGCTCCCATTCCACAAATCCTTAGTGGCATAGAGGATCATATCATCCTCCCAGTGTTTCATGAATTACAACTAAGTATTCCTTACTCTCTGAATTTTTCACTGTATTTCATCCATTTCATATCCAATCTGTTGCCAAGGCTCATTGAATTCACCTGTGAATTATATATTTTATACAATTCCTTCTCTTTGACAATATCACAACTTAATACAAACCCTCAAGAACTCAAATCTGGATTATGATAATGCAACAGTTTGCTGGTTGGTCCACCTATTTCAAATCTCTCTCCACTCCAATCCATCTTTCATTTAGACAAAAATGTGATTATTTTAAAGACACTCTTCTAACCATGTGCTTCCCTCTTACACACACACACACACACACACACACACACACACACACACAATATACTCTAATGTTTTCCTATTGCTGCTAAGTTAAATAAAAAGTCCTTTGCTTGCCTTTCAAAACCTAGCTCCTTTCCAGCTTTCCAGTCTTCTTTCATCTTGTTCAAGCATGCATATATATATATATATAATATATATATATATATATATATATATATATATATATATATATATATTCTTTGAGATGTCCACACTTTCAGTCCAATTTCTCCATTTAGCAAGAACCCTTGGTAAAAACCAATTTTTTTTTCCTTTCAGGTATTCATTGATCACTTAGCATAACTAGGAGCTATCTGATTGATTATATTCAGGAAATGCCTTCATTAAGTTGCTTTGTCATTTAGATCTGTGGGAATTACCTAGTAGGATGAGATAGGGAACTTAGTATCTCTCTCTTTGTGTGTTTTTATGTATGGTTTCCCTCTCTCTGAGTCAGCTAATTTGATTTTGCCTATTGTGTTTTTTTAAATAGGTCCATTAGCATAACTAAAAGAAGCATTTAGTGGTCAAAATCTTGGCCAGAAAACTTATAGAGAAAAAAATCTTACCAGACTTTGGAAAGCTCTTCCATAATATCTTGGTTTATTTGGGAAGTGTGCCCTCTTCATAAGATGTGAGAATTGAAGGTAAGAGATCTCCTTAACACCAATGAGATCCCCTTGGCCAGTTATTCAGGTTTTGATAACGAATTTGCAAATTCCAAAAAATGCAGGCACAAGGTTTATGGCAACAAAGGGGATTTGTTTACACTAAGAAGACAGCTTTCTTGTGGGCAAAATCCTGTTAGGCCTTTTGGGAAGATGGGTTAACAAATCCTTGGTTAAATTGGGTTAGTCTTGGCCTGGGGACTGGGGAGCAGTTGGAGCCACTCAATAGAGGATGTTGACTATGCCACAGGCTGGGATTTTCAATTGAATGGGAGTTGTCTGGGAAAGGTATGCCCTTCCCAGGCTTTGAGAATCCAGGAATTCCCCCCAAAGGGGACATAATTTACATCCTAGCCCCCCAAAGTTTAAAGGGACATAATTTACATCACCCCCCCCCAAGCAATGCTCCCAAATTTGTTTGGGGCAAGAGGATGAAGGTCTCCTCTTCTATAGTTGCTTCAAGTTAACAAGGGTCTTAATGGTGTTACTATGTTCCATGAGGGTCCAGACCAGGAGGAGAAGTGCGAGATGTCAAGACAGCACAGCTCAGGCCAGGAGATGTGGAGTATCCCATGATCTGCAGGCTGAAGGAGTTTAGAAGTTTGCTTGGAGCCTGGAGGAAACAAATCTCAGAAGCAGATTAAAAGTGGGATACCATCCAGGATAGAGATGGTGGCATTTAGGAATAGACCTTTTGAAAAAAAATACACCAGACCCCATCTATGGGCTTCCTTGAGGATGCAACAATCCTGAATGCCTTATTGCCCACAGAGCTTCCTAGCTGAAAGGCTAGGAAGAAGTTAACTGCTGACATCAGGCATAGAATGACATCAAGAAAAGCCAGAGAGAAGATGCTAGTAGCAAAGTTTTCATCCTTGGCACAAGAAAGAGTTAGGAAGAAGTGAGAGTGAGAGAAAGAAGGTCACAAGTGCTTCCCTTCTGGAGTCCTTTACAAAATATGACTGAAAACTTTCTGGATTTATGGACAGGCTGAAGTAGCTATAGAATTTCTCCTTCATATTTAATAGAAGAATTTCTTAAATAGTTGATATATACTAGAGGCTATAAATTTTATTTGGGCTGTGGCAATTCTTTGTACCATACCTATTGAATAGGCTGACTCAGATATTATATTTACATCTCCTGGATAATAGTAAGAGCTAGCATGATTGCATACAATTCATTCTGCTGAGTGGATTGGAAAAGAGTTCTGACTACTCTCTTTATAGTTGTCAGGAGAGTATACAACACAAATGTTATGTTTGGATGCATCTGTAATAATAGTTGGTCCTTTACGAGGAACTTTAGAAACTTTTTCTTTAAAAATCCATTGCCAATTATGTAATAGCTGAAATGTCTTTAATGGAGATGATATCTTTAATGGAGGCCCTGTGTAAAATTTGGAGTTGTGGGCAATATAATTTGCCACTTTGGGAAGGTTTCACAGCATATATTAATTTGTACATTGGTATAAAAGGTATATATCTTGTCAGGTCTTATCCCAGATGATTGTACTACTTACTTAATGGCCTTTAATAAAATTGTAGCCACAAGCACTGGGTAAGGAGTAAGGCTTTGTTCTTATTCTGCTGGGAGGTTCACTCACTCTATCACACTGTCTCCTTGATGAAGGACTGCTGTGGGTGCCTCTTACCAACAAGGCTTACTTCTTTATTAACCTAACCCTGCATGATACACACTTCCCTTGTGGTTGGGAAGGCTCTTTTTTTAATATTTGCCCCATTCCATCTGAAAAACGAAAGTGAACTAGAAAACATTTGCCATCAGACATAAATAGGTCTGTATACATATTCTATAGCTATTTCTATTTATTACTTTTTTTTTCCTCTTCTGTAAACATATGGAATCTTTATTAATATAATCCTGATAGTTAATTTGTATATTTATAATAGGCAAACAATTTTGGTTGTATTTATTTTTCTCTCCATTATTTTTTACAATTATTTTTTTAAAATATTATTTATGTCTTATTCAATGTATTTTTAAATATAGGGTTATATAAGTATTATATTTCTTCTATTAAACCAGGCAATTTATACACACACACACACACACACACATATATATATATACACACACACACACACACACACATTTTAAACAGTTATATGTTTCATTTAGATTGCCAGTTTTATGGACATATAAATGAGCAAAGTACTCATATAATTATTTTAATTTATCTTCATTGATTAATTAGTCTTTTTTTTTTTAAATCAAATTGACCAATGGTTTATTTAGTTTATTTGTATACCCACGCACACACGCACGTGTGTGTGTGTGTGTGTGTGTGTGTGTGTGTGTGTTCCATACTGATTTTATTTAATAATTTTCTAACTTTCAATTTTATTTTGATTTATTTTTAGGATTTCTATTTAAATGTTTAATTGGAAATATTTAATTCTTTTTTGTGTCCTTTTTGTTCTAAATTTGATCTTTTTTCTAGTGCTTTTATTAAAGTTGTATTCCTGATTCACTGATCTTCACATTCTCTCTCTTTAAGCATTTAAATAAACACAATTCTCTCAAAAAATTGGTTTGACTGCATCCCACACTTTTCAATTGTTGTCTAATTATTGTCATCATATTTAAAATATTCACTGATTTTTTTTTCCTCTGTCATAGCTTTCTGTAGGATTGGATTGTTGTTGATATTGCTGTTGTTCAGTAAGTTTTCATTATATCCAATTCCTTGTGATTTTGTTAGGGATTTTCTTGACAAAAATCCTGGAATGTTTGCTATTCCCTTCTCCAACTCATTTTACAAAGGAGGAAACTGAGAGAAACAATGTCAAGTGACTTGCTTAGGACCAAATGGTTAGCATGTCTCTGAAGTCAGATTTGAAGTGAGGAAGATGAGTCTTCCTGACACTAGACCCAACACTCTATCCACTAAACTGTCTAGTTGCCCCCAAGATACTCTGACTGCCTTCCAAACATCACAAATTAACCTTTAGGGATCTGGTAAATTTAACATATTTGATAATATCCTAGAAGAATAAAAAAAAATACGTACATACATATTACATTGTTTTCATTATTACAATTATTGTGTTAGATATCATTTCTTTATGAAATTAAATGTTTTATATAAAGGTGAATGTGAATTTCAAAATTAGTATATATATACATATATCTATATATTTACAAATAAATATATTTACATAATGCATATATTTTATATCTGTGTAATATAAAATCATACATATACAAATGCTATATACATTTGATTATATGCATATTTACTGGTATTGCATCTATTATTAAAAGATGTGTGATGATGGCATAGAGAAAATATATCTACCAACTTCCAAGTCTTGAACTTTGAAGCATTTTTTCCAGAACCTCCTTCGTTATTTACAGACTGAGAAGGATGTCTAATTATTTCATTCTGTCTCAAAATAATTTGTCATTTGATGTCAATAGTGGACCCAAGGATTTTACTTCTTTCTAACAATCCATTTGTGATAACTTTCATATAAATATATGCACATATATGTTTATGTAAACATTCACATATATCTTTAAATATAAATTCACATGAAATATTAATTGTGCTTGAGTTACATAAAGTAGATTAAATTATGAAAAAAATGAAATTATTTTATATATAAACTTTCACGTGTGTGTGTGCATAACACAAATTATAGGAATAGTAACATATTTATATAGATATACATATGAAAATATGTATACTTGTATATAATATATATGTAAATAAGATGACGATAATAAAAATTTTATATGTATACAATATATTCAATCACATGCATATACATATACACATGTATGTATGTCTGCATGAATTTATTGCTCTTTACCAGTGGTATATGTTTTGATAAGGATGCCTTTTCCCAATTGAAATAAAAGTATACAGCATTTTCAAGAATTAACATCCCTTTTTCACATCAAACATTTTCTCAAACTTCCTCACATGATACTAGTTACATTACATATTTATAACTGTAATGATGAAATTAATAAATCTCTTAAACAAATTTGTATTTTATTGATAACAATAGCATCTATATAGCTTTAAAATTAATATGTTTATAAAATATATTACTTATTCTTTCTACCACTAGTATTTTTTTTTTCAAAATCTTAATCTGAAAAGGAAAATACTAATAAAATATTTATTAAATGCCTACGATGATCAGGATATTGTTTGAGGTAAGAACAACAACAATATCTAACGTTAATATCACATTTACTATGAGTCAGGCACTATGGTTAGCATTTTACAATTATTTTACAATTATTATTTCATATGATCTTCACAACAGCTCCACAACTCAGCAAGAGAGATATTATTATTATTCCCACATTACTGATGAGAAAACTGAGGCAAATAGAGATTGAGTTTTTTACCTAGTGTCATTCATTCTGTAAATGTTTGAGGGTATATTTGAAGTCATGTTTCTGATTCAAAGTGCAGCACTCTGTCCTCTTTATCACCTAGCTGCTTAGGTACTAGCTGTACAAATATAAGAAATTAAATAGTTCCTATCCTTTAGTTGTATACATTTTTCTGGAGAAAGATTAAATGGACACATGATTATAAATGCAAAATACATGTAAAATTAATGCATGCTAATATAAGGGGACTGTAATGGGCTGAGGCTTGAGTTGATGCACTGAGGTCCCAAGCACGTGAAGCTAAATAGTAATTGGACCATACTCTATTAATATATGTGCTTGGAGAAAGAATGGCCCCCGCCCACTCTTTGGGCAAGTCCTGATGTATTGTATAGGAAATGGCGTTTTTGGTGGGTGGAGGCAAGGGAGTGGAAAGGGAAGTGGAAGGAGACTGCTGGCTGGTGTCTTGATAGAGCTGCTCTCATTGCCATTGAGATGGCCTTTCACCTCCATTCCCCCTCTGCTCGCTGGCTTCCTGTTGCAGCTGCCCATATTGCTATCGCAATCCTTTTTCACCTCTTCACTTCAATAAAGATTGAAGATTTTTCCCTTAAGGTGAATTCCTGACTCCAGCTGATTTTAAATACAAGGTCATCACAGGGGACAATGACTAGTTAGAGATAGTGAACAAAGAACATAAAGTGATAGCATTTGAATGGAAATTTGTTTTCTTAAGAGGAAAGGAGAAAATGCATTGTGCACATGAAATTGAATTCTATGTATGAGAAAATAAAAAGGTTCAACTATAAGTGTTAATTTTTATCTATATATGCATTCCTCTATAACTATATACTAATAATCATATGTGTATGCACACATATGTACACATCACATTTATATGTATATATAAGTATTGGACACATTCACATATGTATACATGTTTATGTATAGTCACCAAGGGTTAAATGATGTTTATAGTAACAAAGTCAGTATGTGTTAGAAAGATTTGCACACATGCCTTTATTATTTCTAAGCTGACCCCCTATCTATTGTGCCATGTACATTTATTAGCATAGATAATTGAAAGTCAGTTATAATCTCCCTTTAAAAAAAAATCACTTACCTATGCACATGTGACAGTCATTGTAATTATTATAAGGAAGGATGACAGATACATGGCATACTAGGTATGACAACTTAGATAATTCAAAAAGCAAACTATATATCATCTTGTCAGTTTTACATATGCTGTTTATAATGTTAAATATAAATAGACATTAACATGAATATTATAAAAAATGGGGAACAAGGGACATTTGACCTTGAACTCCATTAAAACAAACTTGCTTTGGATATTAAGTCTTAAAATTCCAACCCTGGTAATTTATCTAATTTTGAATCATTTCTCTTGAAGGTTTTGTGAAATACATGCAATGAAAACAGCATTTATCTTTGTATGTATGATTATTCTAATTATAGTTCCCAAATTTAATATTTAAAATATGTACATAGCTTTAAAAAAGAACTTATTCTTTCATTCAAACTATAATATGTAAAACATTATAGTCTCCAAGAAAATTAAAAATACCTATCACTTGGAAGGCAATTGAAAACTAGTGTGTTGTGGGTAGGCTAAGACATTTTCCAAAGAGGTAATTATAAAGGAGGATAACAAAAGATGTCATCAAAGAAATTCATGAATGAAAAATAATATAGCCTATTCAAATAGGGAAAGTGAAGTGTAGCAGGCCTTTACTAAGTTTTTTGAGGTTAAGTATATGAACAAAGTTACCATTTTAGCTATTATATGGCAAAATTTGAAGATTGTGACAAGATTTATATGGAATGAGCAATCCTTATCTATTAATTAGATCAAAAATTACATTTCTATTTGAATATTACACTTGTGTTTTTATGTATATATTCACTTATATGTATGTACATTAATAGAAAATGACAATTCTCGGGTTGTGGAGTAACCAAATTTAATACTACTACTAAATTCTATTTTTAAAAATACCAATGATAATTCATATTTCATAATGGTGCAATCCTCAACCCTAGAATCAAGAAGATCCAAGTTCAAATCTAGTCTTGAGACATTAATGAGCTGTGTGATCCTGAGCACTTTACTTACGCTGTTTGCCTCAGTTTCCACTTTTTTTTTTTTTTTTTTTTGCTGAGGTAACTGGGGTTAAATGACTTGCCAAAAAGTGTTAAGTGTCTTAGGTTAGATTTGAACTCAGGTCCTCCTGACTTCAGGGTTGGGGCTCTATCCACTTCACAACCCAGTTGCTCCTATATTGATTTTTTTAAGCTTTTGTGCTACTAACTTAATTTTGTCTGTACTAGATAAACTATATTCAACCTATGGAACTAGTAACATGTCACATAGATCATACTCTATTTCTCTGACTCCTATTCAATAGCAAATTGGAAGACCAAGAATTAGATCGTAATGTATATAAACAACAACCCTAATGAAACACAATTTCATGGGGGAACACATTAGTAGGATAGATGACTACAGAATGAATGCCCTGAGTGCTACCAGACTGTGAGATCATGTGGAAAAATGTCAAGCAAGACAGGTGAGAGAAAACTTACAAGGATACATTGTGACACAATTTCAATCGGTGTGTTAAAAGTATGGAATACTGGGAGACAACCTTGCAGCAAGAAGACAAGTCTTAAATAACAAATTTCACAAAGAGATATTAGCTACATGCAAGGCCAAAAAAAGTTTTTATATGTCTGTTTAAACCTCAATTAAAGCTCCAAGTGAACCCCTGGCCAAAAAGAAAATATTGATTATGAAGATGTAGTCTTTTGTAGAAATAGTATGAAATAGCTTGCCTATGTTTCTATTTCTTCTATAACTCATTCTAATATAAAAAGTATTAAAATAAAAAAATATACATAGAAATATGGGTGGGTTGTTATCAACGCTATCTGTAGAAGCTTCTGGAAATAACACTTTTTTTTTTTTTTTTTTTTTTTTTTTAGCTTTTTCCTTCTTATCCTCTTGTTATCTTTTGCCATCTACTGTGGAGAAGCAAAGATGGAAGAGTGAAGACAGGGACTCATCTGACCTCTCCCAAATTCCTCCTACAAACAAATTTAAATAATAATGCAAAATGAATTCTGGATCAGCCGGATTAAGGAAATTAAGGGACAATATTCCCAGCTTTAGATGACTTAGAAGGTTGAAAGTGGTTTCACAATGATGAATGTAAAGCAGGAAGGTAAAGGTAGTGGAGATACACTAAATCATGGAGCTTCAATAGAATGCTGTGCAAAGGCTTCAGAGTCAAAAAGAAGTATTATAATCACTTATAGACCAGAATATGTCTGAATAAACCTGTGGATCATAAAAACAGTGACCACAATTGTCCCTAGATCATACCAATGAAGAAAAACTTGAAAAATTACAGATAAGCAGAACTAATTTAGAAAATAGTAGCAAAGAAATAGGAAACTTGGAACACTACCACCTCTATCCTGAAAGCAAAGACCAGAAGGAGGATGAAAAATGAGCAACCACAACTAAAAGAATCTGACCAGAGAAACTTACTATAGTGATAGGGAAAAGTAAACTAAAAACACAGAAGAAAACAAAACACAACTAATATGCAAAACCTAAAGAAAACAATGTGCATTGGATTCAAGCCCTCAAAAGATTTCCTGGAAAACCTCGCAAAAGATTTTAAAAATTTAATCATAGATGCAAAGATAAAATGGGAAAAGAAAAGAGAGATGTAAGGAATGTATGAAAAAAGGTCTAAATTTTGTTAAAGAGACAATAATACTGAAGAAAAGAATACCTGAAATAAAAAAAAATAATAATAAGAAAAATGCTGAAAGAAGCAAAAAAAAAAAAAAATCACTGAAACTTAGAACATATTTAAAAAGTAATTTGGCCAAATAGGAAAATTATTGCCCCACAGAAAAGCCATATTTTTTAAAGAGGCTATACATCATATTTCAGGAAATTAGAAAAGAAAAATTCTCTGATATCTCAGAACCAGGGGGTAAATTCAAAATCGAATTAAATCACCAATCACTGATGGACCTAAAAGAAGATGTTCTCTCATCTAAATTCTCTCACAAACCCCTCCAAATAGCTTTAAATAATGTCTCTGAACAAAGTCTGAAGTGGCAGAACCCACAAAAAGACTTAATGAAACCCCTTTGTAGTCCAAGACAATTTAAATCATCCTGTGACACCAGGGAGAATGTGGAGTACAATCTAGCAGACTATTCCAGTGCAGACTAGGCCCTAGAAAACTGGGAAGAGATCACAGGGAAAGTGAATCAGCAGCAGGAGGACTGCATGCAGCTATTTTCAGGTCAAGGAGAAAATATTGGAGCAGTCCAAAAAAAACTGATATCACAGAACCACAATCAGGAATACAGATTAAAGGATCAGAGGACTTGGAATATGATATTCTAGAAGGCAAATGAGCTTGGATTACCAGACTCAATTATCCAGCAAAATTAGGAAAAATCTTTCAGGGAAAAAGATGTACATCCAATAAAATAGAGGATGTTCAATCATTTCTGAAGAAAAGGTAAGAACTAAAATAAAAATCTGATCTTAAAATATAAGAATCTAGAAAAACATAAAAAGGTAAACAGCAATATACAAATATGTGTATGTGTATGTATAGACATTATATATACGTATATGTGAGTATATGCATACCTACATACATGTGTGTCTCTGTGTGTGCAAAATTTTATTTGATAAGGTTGTATTTATATCTGTGCATGGGAAAATGATATTTGTAATTCTTGAGAAATGTATCCTTATTAGTGCAATTCGAAAGGGTACATACATATACATACAACGGGTCTATATATAAGTTGATTTTGATGTAATGATTTTAAAAAGAGGGTGCAAAGTATTATGTTGGAAAAAGAAGAAAGGAGAGACGAAATAAAGCACATTACTGCAACTGAAGAGGTGCATAAGATGTATGACAATAGAGAGAGAAGAAGGAGAGAATAGGAATTGTTTGAACATCATTCTCATTGGCTTTGGCTCAAAGAGAGAATCAATTGCACACTCATTTGATTGTAGGAATTTATCTTACCCCATAGAGAAGTAGGAGGAGAAAGAGGAAAGAAAGAAGAGTTGATAGAAAGGGAGGCAGATTAAGTGAGGTAGTGATCATAAGGAAAACACTGGTGAGAAGGGACAAGGTGAAAGGAGAGAGAAATATGTAAACAGAAGCAGAAACAAGATGAAGGGAAATATACAGATAGTAATCATAACTATGAATGATGAATGGGAAAAATTCTTCATAAAATTAAAGTGGATAGCAGAGTGGATTAAAAGTCAGAATTCTATAATATGTTGTTTCAAAAAAAGTCATTCAAAGCAAAAAGATACACACAGAATAAAGATAACAGACTGAAGCAAAATATATTATTCTACTCAAATTTAAGAAACAACAAAGCCAGATTAACAATACTGATCTCAAACAAATCAAAAGCAAAAAAAAAAAAAAATATTTAAAAGAGACAAGGAAAGAAACTACATCCACCTTGTTATAAGGTACTATAGACAATGAGGTAATATCAATACTAAAATATATACGCACCAAGTGGTATATTATCCAAATTCTATAATGATCTGATTTTCTGGAAAATAGCAAACATAGAGCAGTGAGGGATCTCTCTCAAAACTAAATAAATGTAACTTCAAAATAAAAAGAAATAAGTTGAAATTAGGCTTTGATACACACCTGACCCTCTATAACAAAATAAGGTTGACATGGGTTCATAATTTAAACAGTAAAAGTGATGCTATAAGAATAAAGGATTGTCTACCTCTCAGATCTGTGGAGAAGGAAAGAATTTGTAGCCAAAGAACTAAACTACATTGCAGAATGCAAAATGTATAATTTTGATTATATTAAGTTTAAAAGTTTTTGTACAAACAAAAATATTGCAGACAAGATTAGAAGGGAAGCAATAAACTGAGAAAAACATTTACATACAAGGGTTCTCATAAAGGTCTCATTTCTAAAATACATAGACAAGTGACTCAAGTTTATAAAAATACAAGCCATTACTAAATGATAAATGGTCAAAAGTCACATCAATGAAGAGGAAATTAAAGCAACAATTAGGAGTTATTTTGCCCAACTATATGTAAATAAATTAGATAATTTAAGTGAAATAGGGGAATAGTAACAAAAATATAGATTGCCCAGGTTAACAGAAGAGGAAACATATTATTTAAATAAGACCATTTTAGAAAACGAAATAGAAAAAGCTGTTAAAAAATGCCTAACAAAAAACCCCCAGGACCAGATGGATTTACATGTGAATTCTACCAAACATTTAAAGAACAGCTACTTCCAATACTATATAAACAGAAAAAATAGGAAAAGGAGGCCTACCAAATCCCTTTTATGACACAGATATGATGCTGATACCTAAACCAGGTAGGATGAAAAGAGAAAAAGAAAATTATAGACCAATTTCTCTAATGAATATGAATGCAAAAATCTTAAGTAAAATATTAACAAAGATTTCAGAAAGTTATCCTCAGGAAATATACTATAATCAAGTAGGATTTATACCAGAAATGCAGAGCTGGTTCAATATTAGGAAAATTACTAGCATAATTGATTATATCAATAACCACATCATCAACAACAACAACGACGACGACAGCAACAAAACATGGTCATCTCAATAGATGCAGAAAAAAAAATGTGATAAAATTCCTATCCTATTCCTATTAAATTCCATTTCTATTAAAAAATACTTGAAAGTATAGGAATAAATGGACTTTGTAGATGATGAATAGATAATGTAGATATATAGATGATGTAGATATAGAGATAGATTATAGATGAATGGTCAAAGGATATGAACAGTTTTCAAATGAAGAAATGGAATCTATTTCTAGCCATATAAAAAGATGCTCCAAGTCATTATTGATCAGAGAAATGCAAATTAAAACATCTCTGAGATACCACTACACACCTGTCAGATTGGTTACAATGACAGGGAAAGATAATGAGGAATGTTGGAAGGAATGTGGGAAAACTGAAACATTGATACATTGTTGGTGGAATTGTGAATACATCCAGCCATTCTGGAGAACGATTTGGAACCATGCTCAAAAAGTTATCAAACTGTCCATATCCTTTGACCCAGCAGTGTTACTACTGGATTTATAAACCAAAAAGATCTACAAGAAGGGAAAGAGACCTGTATGTGCAATAATGTTTGTGGCAGCTTTCTTTGTAGTGGTCAGAAACTGGAAACAGAATCGATGTCTATTAATTGGAGAATGGCTGAATAAATTGTGATATATGAATATTATGGAATATTATTGTTCGGTAAGAAATGACCAGAAGCATGATTTCAGAAAGGCCTGGAGAGACTTACATGAATTGATGCTGAGTGAAATGAGCAGGACCAGGAGATCATTATATACTTCAACAACAGTACTATATAATGATCAATTCTGATGGACATGGCTCTCTTCAACAATGAGATGAACCAATCAGTTCCATTTGTTCAGTAATGAATAGAACCAGCTACACCCAACCAAAAAAAAAAACCTCTGGAAAAGGAGAGTGAACCACTACATAGCATTTCCAATCCATTTTTTTTTGTCCACTTGCATTTTTTATTTCCTTCACAGGTTAATTGTACATTATTTCAAAGTCTGATTCTTCTTGTGCAGCAAAGCAACTGTATGGATATGTATACATATTGCATTTAACATGCACTTTAACATATTTAGCATGTGTTGGTCTACCTGCCATCTGGAGGAGGGGGTAGGAGGAAAGGGGAACAATTGAAACAAAAGGCTTTGCAATTGTCAATGCTGAAAAATTACCCATGCATATATCTTGTAAATAAAAAACCTATTAAAAAAAGAAAATTAAGCATTTGCATCTTATCCAAAATATTCTATCTTCATGCAACTTTTATAAAATTTATAATTAAATTGAAATGTCACATTTCATTTCTTAAGAGAAAGCTTGATTTTAATTTACTTTTAACTAACTTTGACTATAACTCCCATTTTCCCATCTTATGCTTCCTTTCCTATAAGGAATTACATCACAGAATATGTGCTATATAAATTAAAGCTAGCAATCTTCAAATGAATAAACAAATTTTCAAATGATTTATAGATAGAATTTGTAACCGTGTCTTGATGAACAAAGCCACAGTTGTCATAAGAATGATTCACTAGGCTATATTTTCTAGCATATACCAATTTTACATGAATAAAAGCCTATTCAAACTTTATAACAAAGAAGGTTGATTTTTTTTTTTTTGAGAAACACATAACACCTAATCATTTACTCAATAAGTTAGGATTTCTATTTCATCAAAACATTAAATCATCAAGTTAGTTGTCAGAGAATATATTTGGAAAAAAGGGAAAGAGTTTGGCATTTTGTAAAGTAATTTATGAAAAATGAACTGTTTTAATTCTTTAATTGATAAACTAATTTAAATCTGTAATATGGAAGACATTTATAGTTTAAACTAATTAATAAAAATGAAGCATGGAAGCATTTTAAAGACCCCTAAATGAATTCCTTTTTTTTCCTCCTTTATGCAAGTACGAGTTATTATAACTAGCAAGTAATACTGAAAATGTTGTATAGGTTTTTTCTTAAGTTTCTTCTTGAATATATTTTCCAGTTATTTATAAGTGAAGCTCACTTATGCAGTTAGATATAAATTTACCACTAGAGATTTCTAAATGTAGGGTAGATGCAAATAGATTATTACCAGTGTAACACTTTCAAGATTTTCGATCACATTTTAATTAATTGTTATAACCTTTACAAGTGTTTAATGAATTCAAATAAATTCCCTACTCTCCTACATATATATATAAACTCCCAATACCTCCTTGACCAAAATAATGCACACAGATATACTACCACTATCAATGCAAAACAACCAGTAAAGTTTCTATGAAAAATAGAATATTTATTCCTACAAGTGTAGGAAAGACAATATTTTTAGTTAATTTTGCTTATAGAGTTCATTTTTCCCACAGAAATGTAGATTTCAGATTGGATCTATGTCACTTAGTGAATATTATAGACTAAGAATTCATTTCAAAATTTTAAGTTCCAATATTTACATAAAAGATGAATCCCAAGTGTCATATTACATTTTGCAGGTAATTTATTCTAGTTATTAAATAAGTGGTATTTCATAATTACCTACATACTTGAACATTTGAGCATTAATTGTCATACTGCATGAGGATATATTCTGATGGAAATGGATATTTTCAACAAAGAGATCTAATTCAGTTCTAATTGACCAATGATGGACAGAATTCAGCTACACCCAGAGAAGGAACACTGGGAAATGAGTGTAAACTGTTTGCATTTTTGTTTTTCTTTCCAGGTTATTTTTACCTTCTGAATCCAATTCTTTTTGTACAACAAGAGAACTGTCCGGTTCTGCACACATATATTGTATGTAGGATATACTCTAACATATTTAACATGTATAAGACTGCTTGACATCTAGGGAGAAGGTGGAGGGAGGGAAGGGAAAAATCAGAATAGAAGTGAGTGCAAGGGATAATGTTGTAAAAAATTACCCATGCATATGTACTGTCGATAAAAAGTTATAATTTTTAAAAATATATTCATCTGGAATAACAAAAAAATCAAAAATTTCAAAGGAATTAATGAAAAAAAAAAAGCAAATTAAGTGGTCCTATCTGTACCAGACTTAAAACTGTATTATAAAGAAGTGGTAATCAAAATCATTTGATACTGGCTAAAAATAGATAGTCGATCAGTAGAATGGCTTAGATTCACAGGAAAAAGTAATCAATGACAAAAGTATTCTAGTGTTTGAGAAACCCAAAGACCCCAACTTTTCGGTAAGAATTCTCTATTTGACAAAAATTTCTGGTGCAAATTAGCATTGAACTACATCTAACACCACATATTGGGAAAAAGTAGAAATGGGTTCAGGATTAAGACATAAAAAGTGAGCAAATTATAGACAAATTAGAAGAACATAGGGTATTTTACCTCTTAGACATGTGGAGAAGAAAGAAATTTGTGACCAAAGAAGAACTGAAGTACATTATTGAAAAGAAAGTGTTTAATTTTGATTATTTTAAAGACTTTAAAATTGAAGAAGAACTACTAGCTTGCACTGGGAAGGTAATTGCCTCACCCTGGAGCTTAATATAATATTTAGGGTAAAATTCCAAACTCAAGCTCTTCCCCCAATTTTTAAATTTTAGGAATTAAAAAAGTTATTGTATTAAAAAAAAAAAAAACACAACAGAGATGTGACACCATGTTTTCAAAGGTATGGAATAACAAAATAGGCCTTTTTGGTTTTTCATCTTCAAATTGAAGTTTTGATATCCACATTTGCTAAGTTTGAATATAAATGGAGGTGTTTATTTGGATGGTATAATGAGCTTCTTTAAATTAGATTTTATCTGCAACATGAAATAATAAGAAAGTTAGAACTATGATGCAAATGAGCTGTTTAAATGAGACAGAGAGGTGGTTGATTGGTTTCCTTTAGTTGAGGTCTTTGTTAATAGAAATTGTCTTTAACAGTATTTTTAAAGAGATTTTCCTCTTTAGATCCAGACCATCATTTGCCTCCATTCTTACATAGCTTTTAATCACTGAAAGGATTTTGCATCAACCTAACTGAGACTAGGAAAAACCTTGGCTTAAAAAGATCAAGGTCTCCCATTGCAGATGTTGCACTGACATATGTTTTGCTTCTAAACTTTAATGACCCTGAAAAAAAGTGAGACTGATGATTTTAGAACTCTGCCTTACTTACAACCAATTCACAAGATATTAGCCTCCTGATGTCATTATTCCTCTTAGAGAATGAAGGAAGAATAAAAATAACAACAATAGCTATATAATTTAGTAATTTTGAGGAGATATTCAATTTTATTTCAGTTCTATCAAATTATTATCATCATTTTGTATAAATACTGTATTCAATTAAATGTGATATAATTTCTTCCCTCCACAACCTTCTATATTGCAAGTTCTCTGTGGACAGAGATTGTCTCATTTTTGTCTGCATACAACCAGAAAGTATCTTGTACATAGTATATGTTCTATAAATGCTGTTAAATGAAAAATATGTAATAAAGAGGATGAAAATGAAAAAAAGAAAAAAAGAAATGGAGAAAAGCATGTTTTTAGAAAAAACTGGAAAGATTTAAGAATATAAAATGAAGTGAGCAGAATAGGAGGGTTTTGTGAATAATAATAGCAATATTGTATGATGTTTAACTCTGAATGATTTAGATATTCTGACCAATATAATGATCCATGACAATTCTAAAAGACTTACACCTACAAAAAAAATTTAATAATTTCAATGAAGTTCAAAGCATACCCTTCTAGTAATAGAAGGGTATGCTTTGAACTTCATTGAAATTATTAAATTTTGTTTTCTTTTTTGGTGTTTTTCTGCTTTATCTTTTGCCATATTGATAATATGGATATATGTTTTGCATGATCCCATGTGTATAATTGGTTTGCATGATTTCATATGTATAAGTGATATTAAATTGTGAACCTTTTCAAGGAAAACTGCTATGAGGCAAAGGAAGAATCTGGACCTTAAAATTTCAAACACAAAAACAAAAACAAATATTGATTTTTTTAAAAATGTAATTTAAAAATTTATAACAAGATAAATTTTAAAATTGTGAAAACAGAAGGGAAGAATTGTTCCCTTTATCTTATTTGATACCTTATGTCTTCAATAGTAATATGAACATTGTCATAATAATAATTATAAAAATAGCCAACATTTACATAGCATTTATTATATGCTATGTACTCTGCTAAGTGCTTTACAATTATATCATTTGAGCTTGCAAGAACCCTGTTATATAGATGCTATTAATATGCCCAATATATAGTGGAGAAAACGGAAATTCATAATAACTACTTTTAGTTTGTTTGATTGATTTTAAGATACCAATAAATCCTCAAAGATTCAGTCACACATTTTTTTTTTCCCATGATAGCTTAATTCTTAATGTTTTATGGGGAAAAATATTAAAATATTGGCTTTCAACAATAGTTCAATTTGACTTTTAGATTCAAGTAAAATATCCAAAGTCTCTGTCTTTGAGTGTCATATAATAAACATATTATATTTATTGAATTCAGATAATTTTCCTTATGATGTCTTTAAGACTAATGAGACATTTCATGTATTTCACTTTGAAATCAAATGTACTTGTTTGGAATGATACTAATTATAGCACATATTTCATATTCACTTTATTATTATTTTACTATTGTTAGGGTAGATGGGAGAATATGAATGTAAGTATTCATGTATTTTTTTTTCTTTTTTCTCAGATTTTTTTTCTTATAATTCTTTGGAACCACTGCTAAACTTTTATCTAAAGTGAATTTATAAAGCTTATTCCAACATATTAAAAATATTTGCTGGAATTTTACCAGGTATCAGGTCAATAAAAATTCCTTGTTCTTTGACCAACACTATATTTAAATACAAATATCTACATAGATATGATTTTTCTAACTCAGTTAAATTCTTTACATTTTTAAGCAAAATTCTTGACTCTGCTCCAAAGACCAAATGCAAAGTATTTGGTATTCATGTGATACATACTTTATAAAGATCCAACAGTCTGAATTATGCATCTAATCAAGAAACTTTAAAGTACAACTCGTCTTTCAATGACTTCTGATTAGGAAAAGTAAAACATTATCACTCCTGAATATTTCAGAACAGAGCTTGAGGTAATAATATGCAAAACGCTCATTTGAAGTTTAGATTCTAAAAGTTGCATGTTGAATTTTCAAAATTTTTGCTCCTCTTTAAGATCCATACTCCTACTAAAATATAGTCTCATCCATTATTGTAAACAATTGGAGATTGAAGTGAAGTGTGTGTGTGTGTGTGTGTGTGTGTGTGATATTTGTGTGTGTGTATATATAATATTATTTACACATATGTTTTGAAATAGGTTTCTTATGTGCCTCCCTTCTAGAAAAGCAATATTCCACCTTATCTGAGTAAATATGAAATGGTAAGATTTGAATTGGGACTGTATGAAAAATGACAGAGAAAAATGGAAGGTGACCCATAATTCAAGTTGACAAATAAGATAAAGACTATGAGGTATTACTTTGCATTTAATGTTGATGAATAATATTCTTATCTTATTAAGAGTTGAAGGTAGAATAGTGGGAGAAAGTGTTGTTGTGGCACATAATTTGCCTCCTAAAATCCTGCTATATGATAATGAACTTCACAAGATTGTTCCCACTATTTAACACAATGACTTACATGTTGTAGATATTCAATAAATTCTTATTAATTTCATTCATCCCAAAAGCACACAAATCAAAGTATATCCTTTAGGAGAGTTATCGGAAACCATGTAATTCCATACATGCATACATAGATAGTCATGAAAATTCTTTCAAATCATTCTTATGTTTCTAATCTTCATAAGTTATATTCCCAACAAGTTAATCTTTGATCCAGTGACACTGGTGTCTGAGCTATTTCACAATAATATGTTTCACCTGTCTGGTCTGGACATTTTCTTTACTGTTGCCAGTGCCTGATGTAGTCTGGCCTCCATTCTATCTACCAATTCTCTGGCTTCTTTCAAGTGCTACTTAAAATCCTATCATTTACCAGAACAATTTCCAAACTCCACTTAATTCTAGTGATTTCCCTCTGCTAATTATTTTGTATTTGTCCTTTAGATAGTTCCTATGTGTTTGTAGTATATGTTTTACTTTCGTTATAGGATTATAAACTTCTTTAGAGCAGGGACTTTTTGTTTTCCTTCTATGAAATGCAATTGAATCGATTTAAGTTAAGATTTAACATCACAAGCCCCATTTTCTCCTCCAAAGTCATCTGGGTCCAGTGGCAAGATATTGATCAGGATGGTTGGAAATGTGCATGTATGTAATGAGACATCTTGGACTGAGGCAATGCTCAATCAGTGATTAAGGCAAGGTAATAAATAAATGAGGCAAAAATGGCCTCTTTTACCTCAACAAATACACATATACATATACCTGCCTCTGTGTGTGTATATACATAAATGCATACACATGTGCAAAATACATACATGGATAATGTTTATATATGAAAAGTATATATACACTTGTGTATGTGTATTCATGTATATGCATATACAATGCACATGCATATAAAAGTATATGTGTATATGTATATTCTTCAGAGTTTGTGGCCAAACTGGAAACAACTGTTATTTATGTTGACTCTGAGTCAAGCAGGGCCAAACAAGGTTTACATGGGGCTTGGCCAGGGATCTATAAATTGTCAATCAACTAAAGTCAGAGTGATTTTGGTTTAAAGCATGATATTCAAGAAAGAAATCTAGCCCGAAACACTAAGATATCATGTAATATTTCAGTGAAAAGAAAGAAATAAACAAACAAACAAACAAATAAAGAGAGGGAGGGAGGGAGGGAAGGTGGGAAGAAGGAAGGAAGGAAGAAAAGAAAGAAGGAAGGAAGGAAGGGAGGAAGGGAGGAAGGAAAGGAAAGGAAAGGAAACAATTTTAGGAGCATATGTTATAAGAGAATATGCACCAAGTGGAGAATGACTGCACATGATATGTGGTATATAGATGTAACATAATATTAACTCATCAAGACAAATTACAAAAAAAAGATAGTTTCAAAGTCAACCTGAGTTCATTTTGCCAAATGAAAGTCTTGCAAAATCAGCAGAGCCAATGAAAATAATTTGTAAAATGATTCAATTTCTGAAGCACATCTGAAAAATATTTGAAACATCCAAAAAACACAATGACCAAATACAATTTCAAAAGACGAATGATGAAGTATTTTTCCAGCTATTGACAAAGAAGTGACTGAATAGACTTAGAGATTAATATACAATAATACAATTTAGTACAATAAAAAATAATATTATATTAGATATATAATGTGATATAATATAAATATATTACATACTATTGCCAGAGGCATAATATTCACATGTAAGTGAATACAAAATGCTTATAGAGAAGCTGTGGAGAAAAACAATATAATAAATAACATAGTTGTATAGCTATTTAATCAGAGTCATTGTATAATGAAAAGAATTATGACAATGATGGCAATGTACAGAGTGAACTAAGGTATAAATACAAGTGAAGAGGCTATTATAGTCATAGTAAGAGCAGTGAAGAGAAATGAAAGGGTAAAATACTATATGGGTAACAAGATCAGTTTCAGGAACTGAAGGAAACAGAAAACTAAAATGATGAATTCAAGTCTCAAACTTCAAGAATTTGAAAGATATAAGGAAGAAAACATCCTATGTCCCTAATGCCAATTCATTCATGCTAAAGCATCATCTCTCGGAGTTATTTTTTCTCTATACACCTGCCCCACATATCTAGCAGCTTGATGATATAAGCAAAACATTCAAAATGTATTTACAAAAAATGGCTTCTGTAGGGATTTATTATTTTTAATCATGCAATCAGGAATGCATCATGTCCACTGAAATGAAATGTTTTCAAAACAAGTTAATCACATTTTATTTCCTCCATCAGCCTGCACTTTAATCTAAGCTCCAATCAAAGCCAGATGAACTTTTCAGAGGCAAAAATTTGCAATTTTCTATAGTTTGTGGAACTTAAAAACAGAATATCAGACTGCTCATAAAGTTACTGTCTAAAATGCCAGTTCAAGTTTACATGAGATAACTGATTCTGGTTCAACCCAGGGACAAAAATACTTCATAACGTAGGAGAATGATGTTGAAATGCCAATGTCCTAATTTGTAATGGGGTGAGGCTTGAGTTGATGCACTGAGGTCCCAAGTACGTGAGGCTAAATAGTAATTGGACCATACTCTATTAACATATATGCTTGGAGAAAGAATGGCCCCCGCCCACTCTTTGTGCAAGTCCTGATGTGTTGTATAGGAAATAATGTTTTTGGTGGATGGAGGCAGGGGAGTGAAAAGGGAAGCAGAAAGAGAGACTGCTGTCTGGCGTCTTGAAACAGCTGCTCACATTGCTCTCGTGACCACCCTTCACCTCCAATCCCCCTCTGCTAGCTGACTTTCTGTCACAGCTGCCCATATTGCTATTGCAATCCTTCTTCACCTCTACTGAGAATGAAGATTGAAGGTTTTTCCCTTAACCTGAATTCCTGACTACGGCTGATTTTAAATGCATGGTCATCACATCCCAAGTGTGGGAACCAAGGACCCTACTTTCACTGAAGAAGTCTCCAGTGACCAGGAACTTAGGTGAGTATTGTAATAGTCAAACAGGGAACTTATTTTCTTAAAGACTCAACTAGTAAACTTTTTTGGCTGAAATGGAACAGATGCTAGCTAAAGATTCTCCATCCCCCACCCCAACCCTCCCACCCCCAGCCCCACCCAGGAGTGGCACTATAGAAAGTCTGCTTAAGCTGATAGAAGATCAAGGGCTACTTATAACTTGGGAACCGACAGCTAGACTTCTGAGTACATTAAAACATACCTCCCCTTGTTTCTTAGAGGAAGAGCAAATCTCTCCAGATAATTGGACATTAATTGGGCAACAGCTCTCCGCATATTACAAGGAAAACAGTCCTCACTCAATTTCCATCAAGGCATTCTATTTATACAATATAATACAGTTGGCCTTAAGAAACTGTATAAGTTATAGAAGAAAAGGAAAAGGCTCTAGGAATAGCCAAATGGGGAAGCCTGAGATAAAGGAGGAAGACAAAGAACAGATTAATGACCATATCCCCACAGGGCATGGAGACTTAAGTGAGGCTCAAGGGTGTGGTGAATCTGAGGCAGCTTCAGCCCCACCTAAGGAGCAGGTAATTGACTCCCCTCCATCAACTCCACCCTCCAGGATGGAGGAAGGAAGGGTAGTTGGGGGGAGGGGGGGCAGTGACAGCACCAGCACCTCCCCCCCCAGTATCCAGCCATTCCTGACATTCCTGAGTAGGTTGCAAAAGGGACTAATTAAGGCCAAAGAAGAAGGGAGAAATGTATTGGAATTTCAACAAAACATTTTTCCTGTAATTCAACAGTTTAATTCTTCAGGTCAAGAAAGTAGAAAATATGCTCCTTTTGATATAGAAATCCTCAAAGACCTGAAAAAGGCTTGCACTCTTTATGGGGCTACATCAGCTTATGTTAAGATGTTATTACAGAATTTGGCTTTTGAAATCTTGATCCCACATGAATGGAAATCTATAGCAAGGCTATGCCTAAAACCTGGACAAAACTACTTGTGGCTTTCTGAATATAGTGAGCTCTCTAGGATATAAGCCCAACAAAATAGTCAAAGTGGAGTTCATGCTGCAATCACCTGTGACCTACTAACAGGTGTAGGTTCCTATGCAGACCTCGCAGTACAGATTAATTATTCCATAGCAGCATATGAGCAAATTGCTGCTAATGCTTCTCTCCACAATAAAGATGACAAGGGAGGGGCCTTCACAAAAATAACACAAGGGCCAAATGAACCCTTTGCTGACTTTGTGGGACTTTTGCAGACAGCTATCACAAGAACAAATAGGGAAAATGCAGTAACAGACATTTTGATAAGGCAACTTGCTAAGAAAAATGCTAATGAGGTTTGCAGAAGAATTATACTAGGACTACACAAGGATGCTCCTTTAGAGGAGCTCATAAGATACTGTGCCACAGTGGGCACAAATGCCTTTTATAGTCAGGTTATGATGCAGACTTCCCAAGATCCCAATATGGGAAGATAGTGTCCTTCTTGGCAAAGGAATTCTAGAGAAACTCGTAGATGCTTTTAGTGTGGAAAAGTTGGACATTTGAAAGCTCACTGTAGATATGGAGATAGAATAAGAAAACAGGGTGAGAGAATAAAACCCCAAACCCCATGTCCAAAATGTAACTGAGGCTTTCACTGGGCCTCTGAACGTAGATTGGCCCAGAGAAATGAGAGGCAGGGCCCAGCTCCAAGATATCAATCAAAAGATAGGTGGGGCATGATAGCAACTGAGGTTACACCCAGAGAGTCTTTAGAAATTCAGGACTGATGTCATCAACCAACAGAAAAGCAATCAGCATTACGGTTGGGGAGGTTACAGGCCTTTTAACACAACAGGGCAGTGTCCAGTGCAAACAGCTCCACTATCTTTAGATAATCACCAGGTGATGTGAAGAGATCCAGAAAGTGGTAAATAGAAGGGAATTAGATAGGTTAACTTCTTGGGGAAGAAGGTTTGCTTGTATTTTTACAGGAGGAGAAGGAATCAGATGGGTGCCAACAAGCCATAGTTGCCTTGTCCATCGCAGAGAGATGGAGCAGACCCTTGAAACAAAGGAGAAGACCCAAGAAATATCAGGTGGTTCTGTTGCTGATTGTGCTCACCATTGAAAGAGCATGGCAGTTATGGTGTTTGACTCATGGACATAGAAAATTGTTGGACTTCAAAACCCTCAGAAATCATTGGATTCTCTGACACATAAGATTGTTGTAGGACTTGAAAACCCTCAGGAATCATTGTATTCTCTGAGACATGAGATTGTTGTAGGACTTGAAAACCCTCAGGAATCATTGGATTCTTTGAGACATAAGATTTGAAAACCCTCAGGAATCATTGGATTTTCTGAGAAATGATAAGACTGTTATAGGACTTCAAAATCTGCTGGAATCATTGGATTATCTAACACATAAAAAGACTTTTGCAGGACTTCAAAAACTTGAGGGGATCATTGGATTCCCTGATATGTGAAGCAATGGACAATAGACTGGTTTTGGACTATCTCTTGGCTGCTGAAAAAGGCTTATGTGTGACTGAGGAGTCAGGGATGGCATGACCACCTGTGTTCTAAAACAAAAGAAAGTGGGAGATGTAATGGGCTGAGGCTCGAGTTGATGCACTGAGGTCCCAAGCACATGAGGCTAAATAGTAATTGGACCATACTTTATTAATATATATATATATATATATACTTGGAGAAAGAATGGCCCCCACCCACTCTTTGTGCAAGTCCTGATGTGTTGTATAGGAAATGATGTTTTTGGTGGGTGGAGGCAGGGGAGTGAAAAGGGAAGCAGAAAGAGAGACTGCTGGCTGGCGTCTTGACACAGCTGCTCACATTGCTATCGTGACCACACTTCACCTCCAATCCCCCTCTGCTAGCTGGCTTCCTGTCTGCCCATATTGCTATCACAATCCTTCTTCACCTATACGAGAATGAAGATTGAAGATTTTCCCCTTAACCTGAATTCCTGACTTCCTCTGATTTTAAATACGCGGTCATCACACTAATTGATTCTTTTAATCTTTTTCAATTAAATATTTATTTTAACAATTTTATTTTTAATTTTTAAGTTCCCAGTTCTCTGCTTCTTTTGCACTTTTCTGCACTCACTTAGAAGACAAGCAATATTATATCAATTACACATAAGAAATCAAAAACATATTTCAATATTACTAATATACCAATAAGAAGAATGTGAGAGAGAAGACAGAAACTTTGTTTGTACACACACCCACCCACACACACACACACACACACACACACACACATATACACACTCACACACCAGATGGCCTATTATCCAAATTGCTAAAGAAAAGTTAAATTAGTTATAGGAAATAAAATAATAGAAAAATATACTAGTGGGGGATTTCAACTTTCATCTCGCAGAATCAGATGAATCTAACTAAAAATAAATGAGAATGTCATTATGCAATTGAATAAAATTTAGGAGAAATGACAGACCAGAAAAAAACTGAATGTGATTGTGAATCGAAAGGAAAATACATTTTCTCAGTGGTATATAAGAACTATACAAAAATTAACCATTTATTAGAACATTAAAATCCCATAATTGAATGTGGCAAAACATAAACATTAGATCCTTTTTTGGGATCATAATATGATTTTAAAATTTTTAAATGAATTTTAATTAATTTTTAAATGATTTTAAAATGAATGAAAACTAAGCATCATAAAGAATCAATGAGTCAAAGGATAATTATGGAAACAATCAACTTTAAATAAAGAAAAACACAACAAACTATATACCAGAATTTGATGCAGTTAACACAGTACTTAGGAGAAAAAAAAAACAGACCAACAATTTGGGCATGGAAAAAAATGAAAAGAAACAAATTAAAATTTTTCAAGTAAACACCAAGTTGCTTCTCCTGGAAATAAGGAGAAATCAATGAAATTTAAAGTAAGAAAACTATTGAATTAACAAATAAAGCTCAAATCTAGATTAATGGGAAAAACAATAAAATTGATGAAGCATTAAGTAATTTGATTACAAAAAAAAAAAAAGAAGACTAAATTATCAGTATCAAAAAGTAAAATGTGAATTCCCCACCAATGAAGATGAAATTAAAGTAATTATTAAGAGATATTGTAACCCTGCAACATATTTAACATATATAGGACTGCTTGCCATCCTGGGTGGGGGGGGGAGGAGGGAGGGAGGGGAAAAAACGAAACATAAATGATTGCAAGGGATAATGTCGTGTAAAAATTATCCTGGCATGGATTCTGTCAATACAAAGTTATTATTAAATAAAATAAAATTTAAAAAAAAAAAAAAGAGATATTGTAACCAATGATATGCTGATAAACCAGGCAGTCTAAGTGAAACAGATACATTTTTATAAAATATAAATTCTTAAATTAATGAAGAGGAACTAAAGTACTTTTCAGGACCCAATAGATTCCACAGGGAATTTTACCAAACATTTAAAGAACAAGTAGTTGAAGAAGCTTTCCCAAATTCTTTTTATGAAACAAATACAGTGCTCATTCCAAGAAGAGAAAAAAACACATTATACTCAATCAATATCAATATGAAAATTTCACATAAAATATTAGCAAGGAGATTATAGCAATATATAACAAAGATCATAGACAGTAACCAAGTAAGGTTTTATACCAGAAATATGAAGCTGATTGAATTTTAGGAAATCATCATAATTGACACATCCAAAACAAAGTCTTTTACTACAGTATATTATGTACTCAATCTATTCCATTGGTTCATTACTTGTTTTTAAGTTTATGCTCTGGTTTGGCTAAGCATTTTCTTTCTTTTTTTCATTAATTCCATAGATATTGTTGACCTATTGTTTTTCCAGATAGATTTTAATCTTACTTTTGAGTACTATAAGTATTTTGGCTAGTTTAATATGACAATGACTACATAAATTAATTTAGGTAGAACTGTCTTTTTATTACATTGGCACAATCAACTCTATCAATTTTTTTTTCAATTATTCTGATATGACTTTCTTTGTCAAAATTGTTTGAAATTGTGTTCATATATTTCCTGGGTTTGTCATAGTAGATAGATTCCCAGACACTTTATATTGTCTATTATAATGGGCTGAGGCTTGAGTTGATGCACTGAGGTCCCAAGCACGTGAGGCTAAATAGTAATTGGACCATACTCTATTAATATATATGCTTGGAGAAAGAATGGCCCCCGCCCACTCTTTGTGCAAGTCCTGATGTGTTGTGTAGGAAATGATGATTTTGATGGGTGGAGGCAGGGGAGTGGAGAGGGAAGTGGAAAGAGAGACTGCTGGCTGGCATCTTGACACAGCTGCTTGCATTGTTATTGTGACCATCCTTGACCTCCGATCCTCCTCTGCTAGCTGTCTTCCTGTCGCAGCTACCCATATTGCTTTCTTCACCTCTACTGAGAATAAAGATTGAAGATTTTCCCCTTAACCTGAATTCCTGATTCCAGCTGATTTTAAATATGCGGTCATCACAGTCTATAGTTATTTGAAATGGAAATTCTCTTTCTACTTGCCAGCATCACACACTGTATAACAAGATAAGGACAAAAGAAGAACATAACTTAGACTTAAATGCTGATATCATAAGCAAATTAGAAGAGGATGAAATAGTTCAACTTAAATCCATGGATAAGAGAAGAATTTGTGAATAAACAAGAGAATCAGTGTAAGTAAAACAGATAACTATGATTACATTAAGTTAAAAAAACCCTTTTTTTGCACAAAATCAAAGCAGGCAATATTGGAAGGAAAGCAGAAAACTGAAGGGAATTTTATTCAACTTACTTTCAGAAGGGCTTCAATTTTCAAATATACAGACAACTGAGTCAGATTTATAAGAATAAAAATCATTTTCCAATGGATAAATGGTAGTGGAAATGAATCGGCAGTTTTCAAATGTTAAAATAAAAGCTATTTTCCCCAATTAATAAATGTGTCAATATTTATGAATAGAAAATTTTCAGATGATTAAATTAAAGCCCTCTATACTCATATAAAAAATGTCCTAAGATGCTATTTATTAGGAAAATGCATAAACAACTCTGAGGTACCACCTCATACCTCTCAAATTGGCTGAGATGAGAAGAAAAAACAATGATAAATACTGGAGAGGATGTGGGAGAACTGGGACAATGCAGAGTTTGTGAAGTGATCAGCCATTCTGGAGAACAATTTGGTATTGTGCCCAAAGGGCTTTAAAAGAAAAAAAAAAAATGCTACAGTAATACCACTAGTGGGTTGTATCCTAAGGAAATCATAGAGAAGAGGAAAGGATCCACATATAAAAAAAATTTATAGCAACTGTTTTTGTGATAGTGAAGAATTGGAAAATGAGTAGATGCCCATCAAGTGGGGAATCAATGGTTAAATAGTAGTATATGAGAGTAATGGAATATTATTGTTCTATTTAAATGATGAATAAGCTGATTATAGAAAGACCTGGAAAGATTTACATGAATTGATACTGAGTGAAAAAGCAGAACTAGTAAAATATTGTACACAATAACAGCAATAATATGAGATATTCAAATATGAAAGACTTGCTTCTTCTCAGTTGTTCAATGATACAAGACAGTCACAATAAACTTTAGATAGAAAATGCCATCTGCATCCAGAAAAAGAACTATGGAGATTAAATGTAATTCAACACATACTATGTTCATTTCTTTTTTTTTTTTTTCTGTTTTTTTTTTCCTTTTGTTCTGATTTTTCTCTGCCAATGTGATTCACAAAACACTGCATAGAAAAACAAACAAACAAACAAACAAATAAAAGCTCTTATAGTCATATGTAAAAAAAAAATTCTAAGCCAAGAAAATTCACCCTTTCTTTTCACCCTGCTACTTGTACAATTGTTTTTAATTTTCATTTTTATGTCCATTTAGCAAAACATTTCTCTCATTCTTTTATTTGTTCTCTATTTCTAGCTCCTCTAGATCCCCATTCTCTACATCATGATGCCTATAATTATCTGCTCTCTCTTTCTGGCTATCTGTCTTTCTGTTTCTCTCTGTCTCTCTCTCTCTGTTATGCTAACAAAGTTTTCAAAATATCTATTCTAGATGCTCCCCCTGCCACTTCCTACTATTGCCTTTTAGAGTTTTCCCCACAAATTTATTCACAGTCTAGAAATGACTAGAAATGATTTTAAATTCTTTTAAATTCTCAATCTGAAAATTGTCTGTTCATATCTTTTGACCATTTATTAATTGGAGAATTGCTTAAATTCTTATAAATTTGAGTCAATTCTCTATATATTTTGGAAATGAGGCCTTTGTCAGAATCTTTGAATGTGAATAATTTTTCTCAGTTCATTGCTTCTCTTCTATTCTTGTCTGAACTGGTTTTGTTTGTACAAAAACTTTTTTTAACTTAATCAAAATTATACATTTTGCATTCCATAATGTATTCCAGCTCTTCTTTGGCCACAAATTCCTTCTTTTTCCATAGATTTCAGAGGTAGAATATACTTTATTTTTCTAAATTGCTTATAATATCACTGTTTATATCTGAATTATGAACCTATTTTGACCCTAAATTGATATAGGATGTTAGCTGGTGATCAATGCTCAGTTTCTGCCATACTAATTACTAATTTTTCCAGCAATTTTTGTCAAGTAGTTCTTATCTCAGAAGCTTAGACTTGGGGTTTATCAAACACTAGATCATCATAGTCATTAACTATTATGTCTTGGGTGTCTAACTTATTCCACTGATCAACTCTATTTCTTAGCCAGTACCAAAATGTCTTGATGACCATTATTTTATAATATAATCTTACATCTGGTATATCTAGGTTACCTTTATTTGCCTTTTTTAAAATTAATTCCCTTGAAACCCTTGATCTTTTGTTCTTTCAGATGTATTTTTACTATTTTTTCTAGCTCTGTATAATAATTTCTTGGTAGTTTTAGTAGCATGGCACTGAATAAGTAAATTAATTTAGATAGCATTGTCATTTTTATTATATTAACCTGGCAGTTGACATTTTCCTAGAAGTATAGAGTTTAAATATAAAAGAAAATAATAGAGAAGTCATTTTAGATGGCATGATGTTAAAATATACTTTTTGGTATTTCTTTCATGTGATGTATGAATGAAGACAGGAATTTACTTTCATTTAATCTTGTTCTTTATATATCCCACAGATAAAAGCATAGATGATGAGTCATTTCCTCCTTAGTAATAATGGATTGTTCTACCTATGCCTTTTTATTCTATTTTCATCTGGGCCAACAAGAGTAATTTTGAGGCAAATGGGTGTCTAACAAGGAGATGTGCCTTAAGATCATGGGACAGAATATACTTTACCAGCTCAGGTGGAGATTGACACTGTGAGCTTCTATTCATCTATATCAAATTGTGGTTATTTGTGAAAAAAAAACAAAAAAACAAAAAAAACCTAAAGAATAACAATAGTTTTCAAACACAGTGAGAAAGATATATATATATATAAATTTTTTTTTTCTGAAAAACAATTTTTCAATTTAAAAGTACAATTTAAAGCATTCAAATCCCATCAAAATATTTTAATTAATAAAACAACAAAAATTTATTTGTCAATCTGTCATTTAAATTCATATTTTCAACAATCTTGATTTTCTATGAACATAAATTTAAAATAAAATGGAACTTATTCTCCTTCATAAATATTGACAACAGCAATAAATTTTATCCAATTCAATATAGAGGATTTTCCTTTATAGCCTCAAAATAAAATGGAAACCAGGTTTAGTATGAATCATTATATCTTTTCCATAAGCAAATAGAATAGTTAGTATTTTTATACAAAATATGATTACACAACTGAATAGGGAAGAAAAGATGATAAGAAGCACACAGGAAAACAATTCTTATTGTATTGAATTTACCCACTATTTTGGGGGAGGGGACACCTGTGAAGCAATCTTTTTTTTTTTCTTTTTTTATTATAACTTTTTACTGACAGAACATTTGCATGGGTAATTTTTACAACATTGTCCCTTGCGCTCACTTCTGTTCCAACTTTTCTTTTCCCTCCCTCCACCTCCTCCCCTAAATGGCAAGAAGTCTCATACATGTTAAACATGTTAATATATATCTTAGATACAATATATGTGTGCAGATCCGGATAGTTCTTTTGTTGCACAAGAAAAAAATGTATTCAGAAGGTAAAAATATGAAAAACAAAAATGCAAGTAGTCCACATTCATTTCCCAGTGTTTCTTCTCTGGGTATAACTGATTCTGTCCATCATTGATCAATTGGAACTGAATTAGATCTTCTCTTTGTTGAAGATAACCACTTCCGAGGGCAGAGCTAAAATGGTGGAGAAGACACACGAGACTTTCTAAGCTCCTCTTATGCCCTCACGACCAATTATTAAATTCAGCCTCAAAAATAGTTCTTGACCCTAAATTTCATGAAAAGTAAAAGCACACAATTTACCACCTGAAAGTAATCTGGAAGATCACCAGAGCAGATTTGTCTTAAGGGGTAGGAACAGACCAGTGCAGGCAGGGAGAGAATAGCCCTGAGCAGACCAGGGGTGGGGGTGATCTCAGTGGCTAGAGAGGGTATAGAGATGACTCTGCTATGGGCTAACTGCTCTGCCTTGACTACAAAGCAATAAACTGGCAGAGAAGTTAAAGCCTAAAACAGAGGGTACTCTAAAAAAATGCCAGAACCTAATGAGATCTGGCTGTAACCACTCGAACCCGGAAGTGATTCAGGCAGACCCATAACACAGTCCTGCAGCCACATTCTACAATTCAGGGCTTTTGCTGGGGCAAGTACTAATCTGCATGGCAGGGGGGCACAGCCTGGGCAGCCTCTAATCGGCACAGTGGGGGGCTCGGCCTGGGGCAATAGAACTCCTGGGGCAGAGACACTTTCGGTCACAGCAGGGCTATTCACTGCTCAGCCGCTAATACTCACAGTCCCAGGGTGGGCTTTGGCTTGGGGTATTGAAACTTTCACTGCTCAGGGCAGTCATTAACCCGCACAACAGAGTTCTTTGCAGGGCATTTTCCCATCTCTGCCCTGCAGGCCTGAGTTACTCCCGGGTGGGGAACTCTTTCCCAGAACACTCCAGTTCCTTGCTGCTCTTTGTAGCTGGTTGTCAGGATAGCTGATAGGATAGTCCATACACCTATCACTGCTCTGCAGAGGAAGCTGGAAACCTCCTGGCCCTAAAGGCAGACCCTACGGGCTTTAACAAAATGAGTGAAAAAATCAAAAAGATGATTGATAGCTTCTATACAGAAAGAAAGCAGGTTTTCAACCCTGAGGAGACTAATAGCAGACAGTCTCCAGACAAGTGTTCATCCCCAACACAAAAGGCTGTCCTAGAAGAGACTATTAAAAACCTTAAAAGAGAACTAGAAGAAAAATGGGGAAAGGAAAGAGAAGCTATGCAAGAGAGCAACAACTTCCTGAAATGTGAATTGGAAAAGGTAAAAAAACTCCCAAGAAGTTCAGGGAAACAGAATTTGTGAATTGGAAAAAGAAAATAACTCACTAAAAAAATTAGTTAAATGGAAAAAAGTTCCATAGAGCAAAACAAGTCATTTAAAAACTCAATTGGACACATACAAAAAGAAGGGAAAAAAAGCTACTGAAGAAAATAACATACTAAAAATCAGGACTAAACAAATAGAAATGACTAATTCTTTGAGACATCAAGAATCAGTCAAACAAAACCAAAAAAAAAAAAAAAAAAAGAAAGAAAAAAAAAAAGAAAAAAATAGAAAAGAACATTAAATATTTACTTGGAAAAACAACAGACCTGGAAAATAGATCTAGGAGAGATAACCTAAGGATCATTAGATGACCAAAAATTTCCAGGAAATCATCAAAGAGAACTGCCCAAAAGTAATAGAAACACAAGGTAACATAGGCGTTGAAAGAATTAATTGAACACCTTCTGAAAAAGACCCTAAAATAAAAACTCCAAGGAATATTGTGGTCAAAGTTCAGAACTATCAGACTAAGGAAAAAATATTACAAGCAGCAAGGAAAAAACAATTTAAATACTGAGGTGTCATAATAAAGGTCACTCAAGATCTGGCTGCCTCCACATTAAAGAATCAAAGGGTCTGGAATCTGATATTCAGAAAGGCAAAAGAACTTGGAATGCAGCCAAGAATAAACTATCCAGCTAAGTTGAGCTTTTCTTCCATGGAAGAAGATGGACATTTAATGAAACAGAGGAATTCCATTTGTTTCTAAGGAAAAAAAAACCAGATCTAAACAAAAAAATTGATCTCCAACCATAGAATTCAAGAGAAGCAGAAAAAGGTAAAGGGAACTCTTGAGAACTGTATTTCTGTCATGGATATACATAAAGACTGCATGTATAATTTGATTTTACTGATATAACATAAAAAGGGAAGTAGAAATGGAAAGGGGATAAGGTCAGAAAAAGGGAAAAGAGGAGACAGAAAGAGGGAAACTACATCCTGCAATGAGGCAAAGGAACCCTATCATATCTGAGGGAACTTAGAGAGGGGGAGGAATATTGTGTGAATCTTACTCTCATCAGAGTTGGCTCAAAGAGGAAATAATTGACATATCTGTTTTACAGAGAATCTTCTCGCATCTCATGAAAAAGTGGGAGAGGAAAAAGGAAAAGGAAAAAGAGTAATAAGGGAAGGGTACAAGAAAAGGGAAGGGATTCAAAGGGAGGTGGGAGGGATCCTAAAGAGGAAGAGCTGTGTGACACAAGTGGGACCCATAAGTTTAATACTAGGAAAGGGGGTAATGGGGGGAAAAAAAGAAGCTATCCACTTCCATCAGAATATATTCTCATACAGTATTTTTTTGGGGGGTTTTAAAGTATATTTTTCTTTATTGTAGCTTTTTATTTACAAGATATATTCATGGGTAATTTTTAAGCACTGACAATTGCAAAACCTTTTATTCCAATTTTTCCCCTCCTTCCCCCCACCCCCTCTCCCAGATGGCAGGTTGACCAATACATGTTAAATATGTTTAAGTACTTGTTAAATACAATATGTGTGTGTGTGTGTGTGTGTGTGTGTGTGTGTGTGTGTGTGTGTATATATATATATATATATATATCCACACAGTTATTATACTGCACAAGAAGAATTGGAATTTGAAATAATGTACAATTTACCTGTGAAGGAAATCAAAAATGCAAGTGGACAAAAAAAAGGGGATCGGAAATGCTAGTAGTGATTCACACTCATTTCCCAGAGTTCTTTTGCTGGATGTAGCAGGTTGTATTCATTATTTAACAAATAGAACTGATCTGGTTTATATCATTGTTGAAGAGAGCCATATCCATCAGAATTGATCATCATATAGTATTGTTGTTGAAGTACATAATGATCTCCTGATCCTGCTCATTTCACTCAGCATCAGTTCATGTAAGTCTCTCCAGGACTTTCTGAAATCATCCTGCTGGTCATTTCTTACCGAACAATAATATTCCATAACATTCATATATCACAATTTATTCAGCCATTCTCCAATTAATAGGCATCGACTCTGTTACACAGAAACAGTATAGTTTCTGACCACTACAAAGAGTGATCAACTAATCTATTCCTTAGCCAATACCAAATGGTTTTGGTAACCTCTGCTTTATAATATAATTTTAGATCTGCTACAGCTAGGCCAACTTCATTAGTTCCCTTGGAAGTCTTCATCTTTTCTTCTTCCAGATGAAGTGAGATGTTATTTTTCCTAGGTCATTAAAATAGTTTTTTTGGGGAATCTGATTGGTATAGTACTAAATAAATAGATTAGTTTAGGTAGTATTGTCATCTTTACTGTATTTGCTCACTCTATCTAAGAGCACTTAATATTTTTCCACTTGGCTAAATCTGACTTTATTTGTGTGGAAAGTGCTTTGTAGTGTTGCTCATATAGTTCCTGACTTTCCCTCGGCAGATAGATTGCCAAATATTTTATACTATCGGTAGTTACTTTAATTGGGATTTCTTTTTGTAAATCTAACTGTTTGATTTTGTTAGTGGTATATAAGAATAGTGGTATAATAAGAACACTGATGACTTATGTGGGTTTATTTTGTATCCTGCAGTTTTGGCAAAGGTGTGCATTATTTTTAATTGCTTTTTAGTAGAATCTCTAGGGTTCTCAAAGTATACCATCATATCATCAGCAAAGAGTGATAATTTAGTTTATTCATTGCCAATCTGATTCCTTTTATCTCTTTCTTAACTCTTATTTCTGAGGCTAGCATTTCTAATACAATATTGAATGGTAATGGTGATAGTGGGCAACCTTGTTTTACTCCTGATCTTATTGGGGATGGTTCGTTCTCAAACACTCTCAAGTGTTTTTATTAGGAATGGATGTTGGATTTTATCAAATGCTTTTTCTGCATCTATTGAGATGATCATTTTTTTTTTGTTAACTTTGTTATTGATATAATCAATTATGCTATTTTTTTTTTTTTATAATATTGAACCAGCCCTGCAATCCTGGTATAAATCTTACTTGATCATAGTGTATTATCCTGGGTATAATTTTCTGTGGCTTTTTTGCTAATGTTTCATTTAAGATTTTAGCATCAATATTCATTAGGGAGATTAGTCTATAATTTTCTTTGTTTTCAAACTACCTGGTTTAGGTATCACTACAATGTCTGTGTCATAAAAGGAATTTGTAGGAATCCTTCATTCTGCATTTTTTTCAAATCTGGTTTGGCTCAAAGAGGGGGAATTTTTTCTTAGGGAGTTGGTTAATAGCTTGTTCTATTTCTTTTTCTAAAATGGGATTGTTTAGCCAATTTACTTCTTCTGTTAATTTGGGCAAGCTATATTTTTGAACTTATTTTTCCATTTCATTTAAGTTATCGAATTTATTGGCATAAAATTGGGCAAAGTAACTCATTATTTCTCTAATTTCCTCTTCATTAGTGGAAAGTTCTCCCTTTTCATTTTTAAGACTAACAAATTGATTTTCTGCTTTCCTTTTTCTAATCATATTTACCAAAGTTTATCTTTTTTATTTTTTTTCATAAAATCAACTCTTAGTTTTATTTAATTCAATAGTTTTTTTTTTTTTTTTTTTGCTTTCAATTTTAGTAATTTCTTTTAATTTTAACATTTCAAATTTAGTATTTGATTCGGGGTTTTTAATTTGGTCTTTTCCTAGCTTTTCAAGTTGCAAGCCCAAATCATTTATCTTCTCTTTCTCTATTTTATTCAAGTAAGCATCTAAAGATATAAAATTTCCCCTTATTACCACTTTGGCTGCATCCTACAAATTTTCATATGATGTCTCATTGTTGTCATTTTCTTGGATGAAATTATTAATTGTGTCTATGAATTGCTGTTTCACCCAATCATTGTTTAGGATGAGATTATTTAATTTCCAATTACTTTTTGGTCTATTTACCCCTAGCTTTTTGTTGAATGTAGTTTTTATTGCATTGTGAGCTGAAAATAATGCAATTACTATTTTTGCCTTCCTGCATTTAATTTTGATGTCTTTATGTCCTAATATATGGGCAATTTTTGTATAGGTTCCATTAACTGCTGAGAAGAAATTGTACTCCTGTCTGTCTCCATTCAGTTTTCTCCAATGGTCTATCATACCTAACTTTTCTAATAATATATTTACCTCTTTAACTTCTTTATTATTTGTTTTGTAGTTTGATTTATCTAATTTTGAGACTGCAAGATTGAGACCTCCCACTGTTGTAGTTTTGCTGTCTATTTCTTCTTGTAACTCTATCAACTTCTCCTTTAGGAAGTTAGATGCTATATGACTTGGTGCATATAGGTGTAATATTGATATTGCTTCATTGTCTATGCTACCCTTTAGCAAGATATAGTTTCCTGCCTTAACTCATTTAATTTGATCAATTTTTGCTTTTTCTTGATCTGAAATAAGGATAGCTACCCCTGCTTTTTTTTTTTTTTACTTCACCTGAATCATGATAGATTATGCTCCACCCTTTTTACTTTACTCTGCATGTATAACCCTGTTTTAAATGTGTTTCTTGTACACAATATATTGTAGGATTCTGGCTATTGATCCAGTCTCCTTTCCACCTCCACTTTATGGGAGAGTTCATCTCATTCAGATTTACGGTTAAAATGACTAATTCTGTGTTTCCTGCCATCTTATTATCCCAAGATTATGCTTTTCTTTTTCTTATCTGCCCCCTTTCTCCTTTCTTCCTATTATTAAACTTATGGGCACCACTTCCCTCACAAAACTCTCCCTCTTTATAATCCCTCCCACATCCTTTGAATCCCTTCCCTGTTCTTGTACTCTTCCCTTATTAATATTTTCTTCTTCCCATTTCTTCTCCCACTTTTTAATGAGGTATCAGAAGTTGTTCTGTAAACCAAATATGTCAATTATTTTCTCTTTGAGCCAACTCTGATGAGAGTATGATTTACACAATGCTCCTTTCCCTCTCTAAATTCCCTCAGATATGATAGGTTTCCTTTGCCTCTTTGTGGGATGTAATTTCCTTCTTTTGATCTTCCATTTTCCCTTTTTCTGATGCTGTTCCCTTTCCATTTCTACTTTGCTTTTTTATATTATATCAGTAAAATCAAATTATATATGCACTCTTTATGTATGTCTATAATAGAAAAACAGTTCTCAAGAGTTCTTTTTTACTTTTTTCTGCTTCTCTTGAGTCCTATAGTTAGAGATCAAATTTTTTGTTTAGCTTTGTTTTTTTCATTAGAAACAAATGGAATTCACCTGTTATAGAAAATGTTTATCTTCTTCCCTGGAAGAAATTGCTCAGCTTAGCTGGGTAGTTTTTTCTTGGCTTCATTTGAAGTTCTTTTGCCTTTTGGAATATCAGATTTCAGGCCCTTTTATCCTTTAGTGTGGACACAGCTAGATCCTGAATGATCCTTATTGTGGCTCCTTGGTATTTGAATTTTTTTTTTTTTTTCTAGCTGCTTGTAATATTTTTTCCTTAGCATGATAGTTCTGAAATTTAGCCACAATATTCCTTGGAGTTTTTATTTTTAGGGTCTTTTTCAGAAGGTGTTTGATGAATTCTTTCAATGCTTATTTTACCTTCTGATTCGATTACATCTGGGCAGTTCTCTTTGATGATTTCCTCTAAAATAGTATCGAGACTCTTTTTTTCATCATAATATTTAGGAAGTCCAATAATCTTCAAATTATCTCTCCTAGAGCTATTTTCCAGGTCTGTTGTTTTTCCAAGTACATATTTAATATTTTTTTCTTTTTCTTTTTCTTTTCTTTTTTTTTTTTTTTTTGGTTTTGCTTGACTGTTGATGTCTGGATGAATCATTTAGTTCTATTTGTTCAGTTCTGATTTTTAATGAGTTATTTTCTTCATTAGTTGTGTTTTTTATTTCTTTCTGTATATATCCAATTGAGTTTTTAAATGAGTTGTCTGGCTCTATGGAATTTTTTTCCATTCCACTATTTTTTTTTTTTATGATTATTTACTGAGTTGTCTTTTTTCCAATTCACAAATCCTACTTTCCTGGGAGATCTTTATCTTTTCCAGTTCACAAATTCTGTTTCCCTGCACTCCCTGGGGGTTCTTTACCTTTTCCAGTTCACATTTCAGGAAGTTGTTTATTTTCCACTTCATCAAATTTTTCTTTAAGTGAATTATATGCCTTTTCTGTACTCTCTTGCAAAGCTTATCTTTCCTTTCCTCATTTTTCTTCTAGCTCTCTTTTAAGATTTTTTTATATTTCTTCTAGGAGTTTCTTGTATGATGGGCATCAGGTTACATCCCCCTTTTCGGTTTTATCTGGAGACTGCTGTTACTCTCCTCAGGGGTGAAAATCTGCTCTCTTTCTGTATAGAAGCTATCAATATTTAGCTATGCTTGGCTTTTTAACTCATTTTTTAAAAGCCCTTAGGGTCTGCCTTCTGGGCAAGGAGGTTACAAGCTTCCTCTGCAGAGCAGGGATAAGATATCTGGACAGTAGCTGTCCTGCAAACAGGCTGATAAGAGCACCAGAGCTGCTTATGTGCTCTGGAAAGAGCCACACCCTGGAATTGCCTCTGCCTGAGGAAGCATGGGGGAGCTGCGAAAGTGTTCTGGGAAGAACCCTGCCCTGCTGTGTGGATTAGCAGCTGCCCTGGGACTAGCAGCTGAGCAGCGAAAGTGTCACTGCTCCAGGCAGAACCCTGCTATGCAGATCAGCAACTGCCCTGAGAAGATCTCCCGTGTGCTCCCCTCTCCCCCCACCCCTCCAGAAGTGTCTCTGCCCTGGGAAGAGTAGCCACACTTTGGAAATTCTTTACCCCAGGCAGAGCCCTTCTGCTATGCAAATTTGTGGCTGCCTCTGGACAAAAAACCTGAGCTGCAGAATGTGGTTACACAAGTGTGCTGTGATCTGTGCTGAGTCACTTCTGGTGCTATGTGGGTGTCCCAGATTCTGTTACATTCTGGCATTTTTCAGAGTACCCTCTACCTTTGTCTTTTATTTCTCTGCTATTCTACTGCTTTGCAACCAAAACAGAGCAGCTAACTTGTGATAGAGTTCTTCCTGCAAAATCTCCACCAGCTTGGAGAACCCCCCTCCCTCTCCCCTCACCCTCCTCTTCACTCCCCTGTCTACTCAGTGTGCTAACCTCTGGTTCTACCTTCCTGCCTCTGCTGGCTTGTTCCCATTGATCAGAACAAACCTTTTCTGGCACTCTTACAGATTATCTTTGGCTGGTAATTTGTTGTATTCCCAGTATCCGTTGATTTTGCCAGTCAAGCACTATTTCTGAGTCTGAATTTGGTAATTAGTAGTGGGAGGAGAAGAGGCGCTTAGAATGACACCTATGTCTCCTCTGTCATCTTGGCTCCGTCCCCTCATGCAATATTGTTGTTGAAGTATATAATGATCTCCTGGTTCTGCTCATTTCACTTAGCATCAGTTCCTGTAAGTCTCTCCAAGCCTCTTTATATTCATCCTGCTGTTCATTCCTTACAGAAGAGTAGTATTCCATAACATTCATATACCACAATTTACCCAGCTATTCTCCAACTGATGGGCATCCATTCAATCTGTGAAGCAATCTTAATAAATCACAAGTATTCAGTTACTCAAAGACAGTGCCATTCCTTTAGGTGGTTGCTAATTATGTGAAATGTTAAATGTGAAATGAAAATAATAAGCAATAATCATTGGTACTTTTTGAACACTTTCTCTTAACATTGTTTGACCTTATTGAAATATCCTTTAACTCTCCAAATGATCTCTCTTTCTGTGGCTTAAATAGTGCATAGAAAAGGTGACTTGTTCTATCTGGAATGATATTTCTACAAATTTTGCCTCAGGACAGGAATAGTTTTATTATTTATTTTACTTCCTAAGGCCTAGCACTTGCTAATTAAAAATGAGTTTTTTTTTCACAATTTGATGCAATCAAGAGAATCAATATTATTCATATCATTAACAGAGTTTGTCAAAATTATTTTGAATCTTCTTGAAGACCATAACAAATTAATAGACATGTCATGCCCTCTAAGAATTTTGGAAACAGAATTAAAAGTTGAGTTATATATAAGTAACCCTTGACTTTTGAGAAACTTTGACTCTTTGCCAAACATTTATCCTAGAAACCAAATGACATTATGGCATATAAAATATAAGGAAATAAGGAATTTTGTGTTAAATAATAACATTCTAAAAAACCAAACCAAAAAAATAGACTTTAAAGTCATAAAAGACTTAGGCCTCAGTTTCTAACTTCAAGGTTATGAAACTGTTTTTTGTTTTAATTGGTATGTGTATTTAAATATAATTAGTTTCTTTTCCAATGAAATATATTATATTTTGTTTATTTGAAAATAGCATTTTTGGGAGATAATACAAAGATTTTACCGGGATGCCAGAATGGTCCATGATGCAAAAAACTATTAAGAACTCTGACTCTTTTTGGACTCCATTTTACAGATGAGGAAATTATTATGTATTATAATTGTTCTGTTTCTTACAATTTCTTTGGTGAAAAGTATCATATCATCAAAATTATTTGAGTTGAAGTGTGCCATCTAGCCCAACTCATAGCTTCTGCAATATAAGACAGGTAATCATTTAAAAAAAAAATTCCCTGAAATTTTTCAAATAGTGAGAGATATATTTCTTGAAGGGAGATAAGGGGCAAAGCTTAAATGACCCTATTACCATACAATGTACCTCATTCCATTTGTAGGTTAATCTAATTGTTAGTTTGTATCAAGTCCCATCTTAATTTGATTATATCTTGTAATATAATTGTCTTATAAATATCTTATGTTTAAAAATAAAAGTATTTTAGTTAATATATCAAAATTAGCAATCATATTAAATAAAATCATATGTAGGCATAATTCACTCAGAAAAAAAAATTCAGATAGTATTCTCATTCTTTCCTTTGCCTTAAATGGAAGAGGATTTTATTACTGGTACTCTGAGGATTTTATTACTGAATCATATATGGTTATAGAATACCCTGACATTCAAATGACTAGACTTTGATTAGGACCTATCTGCTATACCATAAAACTATGCCTAGTAAAACTTAATAAACTTTTATTGTTTTTAATCTACATTTGGTTCTGGGTGTTATAAAGTAAAGTACTTTCGCTGTTAGAAAAATAGCACTTATGTAGTGATAGGGAAAAGGAAAATGCTAATGAGGTGTTACTGAAGTCTTGAAACCTCACAGTAAAATAAGTTTATTTTTAGAAATTTGCTTTTCTCAGTTTTGTCATGCTACTCTATAAATTGAACTATCAGCCTATCCTTCAGATATATTAAACTGGTTCTATAAGTCATCTCTGGCCTTCAGAAACCTTATTCTCTATTCATCATTATGAAGGAAAATTCTTAAATGAATACCTTTGTTGTGTTTCACTACTTCTGCAATATAAATCCTTATATAGACTGAATACAGTTTGAAAACTGACTCTAGGCTAATGGAATACATAATCGAGATTCTTCCAGATATGCAGAAAGTCATTTAGTGTGAAAATAATATACCAGGGTCATATTTGTTAAAGTTTTGTCTCAGCTTGACTCACTTAGAAGTCATTTGAATTAGTATGAGTGCAGTCTCACTCTAGTGCAGACAATAGGCAAAAGAAATAGGGAAACTTTTTGATAGGTTAAAATAAGATTATTCTTTCCCTAATAGACTCTTTTAGTTTTATTTTAGTATAAAATTGAGCCAAGATTAATATTTAAAAGACAGAATTCAATAAAGGTAAAAGCCTCAAAACATGAGATAATCCATTAAGTATATAATGCAATAACAAGCCACTAGAAAGACAAGTCTGTGATGTGTTTGTATAAAATAAAATTCAAAAGACACATTTATTTGATATTTCTGTCTATTATCTTTAATCTATAACACTACCTTCTTTGAAGGTCAATGACTGTGACAGATATCCAAATATATTTTGTTTCATTTTGGACTCTATTTTAATATGTGAACTCAGACCTCTGTAATTGTTTGTTATTGAAATATTTAAGCCATCTCTAAAAATAATCACAAAGCAGCCTCTTTACAATATAATATGATACTGCTTGAAATTGCATAGACTTTTAAATTACATTTCCTACTTTTATAATCAGATTAGCATATGTTCACCATAATGAAAACCATCAAGCTAATACAGATGTATAATTTATTTTGGATGCTAGCCACAACCCTGCCCAGTCTCCACATTAAGTCTCCACATAAATGTTTTTTTTTTTTTTTTTTTTTTTTTTTTTTCTGTGCAGCAAAACAGCTACAATGGGTAGCTATTTGTACTTTAAAAAAAGGACAAAATTTGTATGGCTGCTTTTAAGTTTTCTGGATTAAAATCAGCTTCTAAATCCTTTTGTATTTATTCCTCTGTCAAATTTTAGTACATTTATAAAGGTAGCACTTAATTATGGTTCTTAGAAAAAATTTACTATCAATTCACCTTGAATTTGTTAAAAAAAAAATTACTGTCTAATATGATAATACAAACACATTTTGGTGCCTCTTTCATGAGGAATTTAAGATGAATATTAATAAGATTTTTCTTCCTTAGTTTTTTTTTTTTTTTTTAATTTCCTCCCTCCCTCCCTTCCTTCCTTCTTTCCTGCCTTCCTTCCTTTGTCCTTCATTATTTCATTCCTTTTTCCTTTCCTCATTTTCTGTAATAGAATGATACCATATAGGAGTTAGAAGACTAAGAAATATTTTTAAATTGTTTGGCAGAAAAACCTAAAAATGAAAATGAAACTAGCTGGAGTATTCAAAAAAAAATCATCTGATTATTCAGGCAATTCCATTAAAGGTTTTGCTGTATTTGTTTTTATACCTTATTTTCATTTGCTCTTGACTTTTATTTTTTATAACTTGATTTATAGTTTCTGGGAGGAAAAAAAATTAGTGACAATGACTTATGAGAAAGTTAATCTCATGAAAGAAATAAATGCCTGTCAGTCTAGAAGTTTTAACCTTTACCATCTCATGACCTTTACATTTTCAAGGCACGGCTGTTATTTGGCAAGGAGTAGCACAAAACTGTAGGATACAATTCGATCAATATAATCAAACAGACCTTCACATTGTATGTTTAAAGGTATTAAGAGGATAAACAAATACATCAGCATTTTGCCAGTCAGAACAATCCTATGTTGGATGTTTGCCTCATTGTAAGCTTTTCAGTTGAGCTCTTCTGTACTCTGTAACATTATAATTCCTCGTGACTGCAGCAAAGGCAAGAGAAAAGTTTGTTCTTAATTGGTTGCAATTTTTTCTTGAGTTTGAAGGTTGAAAGACTCTTTTAATGTCTGTCTACCACATGAAGGGCAACATAAGGAAGAAAAGGCTCTCATCACTACCACCACTGCCACCACTACCCCCATAGCTTTGTCAAAAATCTAACTTTGAGGTAAAACAATTTTGGGAACATTTTTAATATTTTTTCTGCTCTGCAATTATTATATGATTCTACTACTGAAAATCATCAGTGTGCCTTTGCATTAGCTACTTATTCTGCATTTTGACATCTCCCACAATCTGCCTTTAATGTACTTTTTCATTTTATATTTTCTTCCCTTTCACTCTGGGTTTCATTTAACTTGAGCACTCACTCTTAATGGTTTTTATTTTATCCTCTTTCACCCAAGTGCTTTTCTCTACAGTGAATTAAGTAGCATAATGGATTGAGTGCTGGACTGAATCAAGAAGACCTGAATTCAAATATTTCTTTGGATAGTTAAGAGCTGTGTGACTAAGTGATTTAACTATTCTCACCTCAGTATCCTAATCTACAAAATGGGGATAACACCTAGATTATGAGTTTGTTGTAATGATCAAATGAAATGACATGAAAAATAACTTGTAAACTTTAAAAAACCTATATAAATGTAATTTATTGTATTACAGAATCCTACATTCTAAAATAAACTGTCTCTTCTCTTTTCTGAAGAAATGCTTTTATTTCATAGATGCCAGCTTTCCTATAAAGATGCAATTGTTGTTTCCCCCACCCTGAAACTCAAAGTCATCTCTTCCTTCTTAAATATCTCAGCACACTTTGTTGGAACTTCTATATATCTATTGATCTTCTATTCTGTAATTTAAAAAGCATTGCACAATATCTTCTTTTTTGTTCCTTTTGAATTTTTAATATTATATAATGTATATATATATATATATATATATATGTAATATGAATGAATTAAACTGGACAAATGTGTAAAAATACACAGAAATACACAGAGATTTGCAGTAAAGCATAATAAAAATATATTATTAGTTCAGCACCTTTTTATTGTCTATACTTCTCTGTAGATATATTTCATGGTAGGATAATCTTGAATCATTTTAGGTAAGGGCAGTTGGGAGGGAAGAGAGAAAATTAGATAGCCCATAATATTGCCAAGGATAGTGCTAGGTATTTTTAAAATATCATTTAATTTAGCATGAGTCAGTTCAATTGTTACTTTGGCTTAGTTTTAGAATAAATCATTTTGGTAACATCTAATATGATTCATACTTATCTAGACCAATTATGCAACTTTTTTATATACATATAAACCTAGCTACTGATCTGTACTTATATTTGATTTTTATTTTATAAATCTTTAAAGATGAGATTTGGGGACATACCATTAACTTCCCAGGATATAGCACACTTTAAGAATTACGTAATGAGACTTCATCTTGAATTTCTGACAATCTAGCTTATGAATTTTAGAAAATGATATAGAAGTCACCATCTTTTAATATAATGATCATGATGACCTTCACTAATATAAAATTATACAAAGCATTTTATATACAATAGCTTATTTCATAGTCATAATAACCCAGTGAAATATAAAGTCATTTGTTATTATCTTCATTTCAACAATTGAAAGAATTTCAGGTTTAGAGTTTGTCACTTCTCCAAGGTAATATATTTGATGGTTGCAAGTCTTGCACTTTAGCCTAAATCTTCTTATGGGAAATCTAGTCCTTCACCTATGCTATCTTGCCTTTACTAAAATTTATAGGATTACATTTGTATAATTATTCTTCATATCCTATTTACTGGTGGCATTGAATATGTCATACGCTTAATAAATATGTGGGTGCCATAAAAATAATTATATAAATGACTATTTCTACTGTAGCTCTAATAAATACTGATATGTATGTACATATACATATGTGTATACACACACACATGTGTGTGTGTGTTTGTGTAATTTTTTCTGTCTCTAGAGCCTGCCTAGCTAGGAGTAGGGGCTTAACATTCTTAACTTCTGATTCATTTTCCTTTCTGGCTTGGGGTGACAGAAATGCTAGGGTTTTTAGCTTTATATCAGTTTAACCACACTGAGTCCTTAGATTAATCTATACTTGGTCTCCATCCTCCTTTCAAGAATAGGAAAAAAATAGAAGTATTAATAGATTGGACTACATGTATACTCAACTAGGAGTGAGGAAGAATAGGATCCAAATCCTATTTTATACACTTTCTAACTATATGGCATTGGGCAAGTTACTTTACCTCTATTTGCTTCAATTTTCTCATCTATAATGGGGATAATAAAAATACCAACCTCTTAGGGTAATTGTGAAGATAAAAGGAAGTAATATAAGTATATAATAACTATTTTTTAAAATTTTTTTTAAATTACAAATACATGATCCTATGTATACAGCTAAATAGTCTTTTTGATGGAAATTCTTTAAGAACAGATTTAGTAGATTCAAGAGAATTGGATTAGAGACATTTAAGACTGAGTTAGATAGGGAAGAAAATATGGAGTATTTCATTAACAGAAAAGTTCATTCAATGAACTAGTGCCAAGATTCCTATTAGATAACCCTAAGTTATGCACTGGTGTGTAGTATCCAGTATAATCTTAATGTTCTGCTTAATATATATTTGTGTCAAATGAATATTTGCTTCAAAATATTCCAGATGCACTTTAGTTTCAAATATCAGCTATAAATAACACACTGTCTTCAAAATAGTCTTTTCTATTTGGTCTTTATTAAGGGTCAGTCTATGAGGATATCTCTAATTCCAATCTTTAAAAATTCTTAGGTTTTTCAGAGACAGTCTTGGAAAATAAAAAATAGAAAACTCCTTTCACTCTCTCCCTTTTTCTCCTGCTCCCTCCCTTCTCTCCCCACTTCTCCCTCACCTCATTTTTTCCCTCCGCCCCCTTTTCCCCTTTTTTCTCCTCCACTTCCACCTCCATCTCTTTCTGTGTATGTGTGAGTATTTTGTCTCTCTGTGTACACTTCCCTGCTACCCATGGCAGTCCCCATACAAGTGAGACAGACAGACTTTTTCTCACATTAGAGAATCTAGTTTATGCAATGGTAAGCAATCATCTGAGAGACAAAGACAAAGAGACAGATATAAAGACGGACAGAGATAGAGAAAAGGGGAGAAAAAGAGACACACACAGAGAGAGACAGGACAAGAGAGAAAGAGACAGAGAGAGTATAAGACAGCAATGTCCGCATGGCCAGGTCATTCTTGTCTTTTTCTATAACTCTTTTTACCCTTCAAGATATTCCATCATAAATTTTGCCTTGCTCTAGTGTATCTTATTGAATTGAGAGAAGGTGGCCAAAATAAACCATAATGATTCATTGTTTTGACCTATAATTCAGGTTACTTTTACATTGTCAGACTAATACTGGGTTCATGGTGCTTGGCCTCCTCCCCCTAAACATTTTCCAAGAGCAATTCATAATACTCCAAAGAGACATGCTGCTGTGCCAACATTAATATAAAGTGTCCAATATATTCTATTACATGAGAAACAGTTTGTCATATCCAGAATAGTCTTGTCCTTGGCATCCAATAATAAAAACCTTTCATTTTATAAGTGATTATCCAAAGCCCACAGACTAAGCACTTTTTATGGGGAAAAATTGCATATTTTAGTTTATAACAATATCCTACTTAACAGTATTTATTTCCACTTTGCTTAGAAATATTTTAAATAATAAAGATATTAAGACAGTGACTTAGACAATTAAGTCAGTTTATTGATTCGAATTCTCTTGTTACCAAAGTAACTGAATCAGATTTTGTTAGTAGAACATGTAATATGGCTAATTCAATACCTAATTTTAAAGGAAAAAATGTTAACAAATATCTATCTGTACTGTTGGTATAAGATGATATTAAAAGAATTTTTTAAACAAAGAAATTATATTTGATGAGTATACCTACAGACTTACACTATTTGCATGAAAATGAAAATTTTAATGCTTGAATTTTAAGAAGATAATTCTTAAGAAGCAGAAAAGAAAAAAAAAAGTTAAGTTCTTATATTCTATCTGGTAACGTTCTAAGTATGTTTTTGTTTTTAATATTATCTCATTTGATGATTTGTGAAATAATGGACAAAAGATTGGTTTTGGACTATCTCTTGGCTGCTGAAGAAAGCATATGTGTGACTGTTGTTTACACACCCCCCTTCTAGGACTTCTGGAAACCTTTTACAACACCGTGTTGATTTATATTGTTTGTTATACCTCGACTTGCATGTATAGTTCATGCTTGTTAAACCACATTAAGCCTGCACTGACTGTGGGGAGAGTAATCACTAATAGCCCCTGCGTTATTGCTATGTGCTTGTGTAATACCTCCCATGTTGATGGGTTTGTGCATAATAAGACCTTTCAGCCCAGAAACCTGCTAGCAACCCCCACTTCCCTTTGGTGCTTTCATCTCCCTTCCTGAGAAGTCAGAGGGGGTGTGATCACCTCCCCTTGGGAACTCTCACCTCCTTGAGAGGTCCGGGATGGCGTGACCACCTGTGTTCTAAAACAACAGAAAGCAGGAGAGAATAAGGGATCTTTATTCTTTGCGGAGGTGAAGGGGAATGGTTATATGAAGTGAGAGTAGTTGCAACATGAATCCTGCCAGCAATGCCTCTGCCTCTCTCACTCCACCCACCAAATCGTCTCTACATCATCTCCTATACAACACATCAAAACTTGCACAGAGAGCGGGTGGGGCCATTCTTTCTCCAAGCATATATTAATAGAGTATTGTCCAATTGCTATTTAGCCTCACGTGCTTGGGATCTCAGTGCAATGACTCAAGAGCTTCAGCCCATTACAATTATTACAGCAACCCTGATAATAGTCCCATTTTATGGATGAAAAAGTAGAAGAAAACAAAGATCAAGTCATTTGCCCATGATTGTACAGCTGGTCTTCCTTAATTCAGCATCCCACTAGGCAACCAGCTCCCTCTGAATTGTTAGTGCCACTTTCAGAAATGTTAACAAATATCCTTAGATCCAGATTAAGAGGGCCAAAATTCACCTGAACTGATAAAGTTAGAAATGCAAATAAGTTATGATTATTTGTATACCTCCTAAATAATTCTATTAGCTTTTAGCATTCTGAAACATAGATACACAGACACAAATATAGATACAAACACATAAACACCCATGCACAAACACAAAACTTTTATTTACCTCAACTTTCTTCACATGAGAAATTAACAAAATAATTATTGTAAAATTCATTAAAATGACAAAGAATAATGATACAGGAACTTAATATAAAATCAAATTAATATTGTGGTTTTCTCATGCCCATATTCTTTTAAATTTAAAAGCTTAAGATCCTAATTGCAAAGTCATGGAATGATGTCTTAAGTGTGGCTGTTTCCTTTAGTGACTGCAACAAATTAACAGAGGGTTTTGTTGTTAATGGGTTAATGAGAATAAAGGTATTGGGACACTAGAATTTTAGAAAGTATTGATTTTTGAGGGACTATATGGATAGTATAAGTAACAGTTAATATGGGAAAGTAAAAATAATACTTCTGAGTGTAGAAACAATTTCAGAGTATATCAATATTTGTTACATTTAAATGAGAATTTCCAATGACACTCTGGGTGTGGTGGAGAGAAGTGGAGTTGGCTTAATAGGAATCCAACTGAGCTGAATCTTGCTATGAACTTAGGAGATGCTAAGTAGATAGAATTCAGTTTAAAGGGAATTTATTGAATTTCCAGATTCTATTTAGATGGACTGATGAATCAATTTCTCATGTGGTGGCTTGCTTGGAAAGATTGATCTTTCTATATAATCCTGGTGTTCTGTAGTTCTTAGCTCATTCAGCTATATTAGCTTGTGTTCTACCTCTATATTGACCTATAAAAAGGGGCATACAACAAAGGGATATGTGGGTATATATAATATGAAACTTAGAACTCTGGATGAAGCAAAAGCAAATTTTATGGTTGTGGCATATTGTTTTTTATCCTGAAGTTTTTGTTTTCCATTCAATGTCAGTCAATGATCATTTATTAAGTGACTATTTTGTATCAAGAATTGGGCTAATTGCTGCAATATAAAGAAAAAGAAAACAAAAACATTAAATAGCCCCTAATATCAAAGATCTTATATTCTATGTGTAACAGATGAACTTGAATATATTTTGCCATATTTTATTATTTTTAAACTTCATCATATCTGTCGTTCAGCTTTGATTTAAATCCTTGGCTTTCTTCAAGACATGAAAGATATTTTAATCTATCAATCACATGATATCCTTTGTACCTTTCTTGACCTTGTTTCTTGAAAACTATTGTGAAATATTGAGAATTGTTGTGACAATAAATTTTGCTTCATATCCTAACTATTTTTTTTATTTTTTTCTAGGGATGGTTGCAATTTTAAAGTGAAAGTTTTTAATGTAACGTAATGAATCTGTAGCGGTTGAATTTCTATTAGTATAAAAAATGAAGTAATGAATTTCAATCTGTACAAGGTAGATGCATGACTATTAATTCTTAACATCCTTCAAATAACATGAAGAAAAGAATTTTGTAATAACAACATTCTACCTTATTGAGAAAGGTGTAGAGTGTTTTTCAGAGATAGTCTTCAAAAATAAAAATTAGAAAACACCTTTGGCTCTCTCCCTCTCTCTCCTGCTCCTTTCCTCCCCATTTCTCCCTCACCCCTTTCTCTCCTTCTCTCTCTCTCTCTCTCTCTCTCTCTCTCTCTCTCTCTCTCTTTTTTTCCTCTCTCTCTCCCTCTTCATCTCTTTTTGTATGTGTGTATATGTTTTGTCTGTGTATGTACACTTTCTTGTTATCCATAACAGTCCCCATATATGTGAGGCAGAAGGACTTTTGTGTAGAGGGAAAAATCTTTAAAGTCAGAGGATCTGGATTCAAAATCATGTTTTACCACTTTTGAATTAGATCTTGTTCCTTCATGCTTCTGGTCCTTATTTTCCTCACTTGTAAAATGAAAACCAACTAAATTCCAAGGTAATTTTCTTTGTTTTTTTTTTTTTTTATTTTTAATATACATTGTTCTATGAATTATTTTGGGAAAGAAAAATCAAAGCAAATAGAGAAAACTGAGAGAGATTAAAAAAAACAACAGAAAAAAGAAGTAAACCTAGGATATGTTGATTTACATTCAGTCTTCTTAGTTTTTTGTTTGTTTGTTTTGTTTTGTTTCATTTTTTTTTCTGGAGGCAGATGGCATTTTCTGTCCAAAGTCTAGTAGTATTGCTTTGGATCACTGAACTACTGAGAAGAACCAAGCCTTTTGCAGTTGATCATCACATGTTCTTGCTATTATTATGTACAATGTATTTCTAGTTCTGGTTATTTTCCTCAGTATTAATTCATGAAATATTTCCAGGCCTTTCTATACTCAGGTTGTTCATATTTTTTTTAGAGAACAGTAATATTGCACTACCTTCATGTTCCACAACTTGTTTGGTAATTTCCCAATTGATAATCTCCCTTTCCAATTCTTTACAACCACAAAAAGAGCTGCTACAAACATTTTTACACATATGTGTTCTTTTCCCTTCTTAATGATTTTTTTGGGATAAAGACATAGTAAAGAAACTGCTGGTTCAAAGAATATGCACAGTTTTATAGTTCCAGATTGCTCTCCAAAATGGTTGGATAATTTCACAACTTCACTAACAATGCATTAGTGTTCCACTTTTCCCACATCCCCTCCAACATTTCCTGTCATCTTTATTATCATTTCCTATCATCTTAGCTAATCTGAGAGGTGAGACTGATTTAATCCGCGTTTCTCTAATCAATATTGATTTAGAGCATTTTTATATAACTATAAATGGCTTTAATTTCCTCATATGAAAATTATCAGTTCATATCCTTTAACCATTTATCAATTGGGAAATGACACTAATTCTTATAAATTTGACACAGTGCTTTATATATTTTGAAATGAGTCCATTATCAGAAATAGTGGCTGTAAAGATTTTTTTCCCAGCTTTATACTCCCCTTTAATCTTGTTTCTGTTGGTTTTGTTTGTGCAAAAGCTTTTAAATTTAATCTAATCAATTTTGTCCATTTTGCCTTTCATATTATTCACTAGTTCTTTAGTCATAAATTCCACCATTCTGCAAAGAACTGATAGGTATGTTATTCTTTGTTCTCCTAATTTGTTCCTGGCATCATCCTTTATGACCAAATCATGTATCCATTTTGACCTTGTTTTGGTATGGGGTGTGAGATGTAAGTCCATGCAAAATTTCTGATAAAATATTTTCCAGTTTTCTCAGCAAATTTTGTCAAATAGTGAGTTCTTATTCCAGAATTGGAGTTTGGGAATTTATCAAATACAAGATTGCTTTAGGCCTTGCATATTGTTTTGTATATATTTTATCTAATCCATGGATCTACCCCTCTATTTTTCAGGGAATACCAAATGGCTTTAATGACTGCTTTTCTATAATATAATTTTAAGTTTTGTACTGCTCAGCAACCATCTTTTGTATTTTTTTCCATTAATTTCCTTGATATTCTTGATTTTTTGTTTTTCCAGATGAATTTTGTTATTATTTTTTCTAGTTCTATAAAAGGATGTTTTGGCAATTTGATTGGTATGACACTAAACAAGTAGACAAGTTTAGGCAGAATTGTCATTTTTATTATATTAGTTTGGTGTAAACATGAGCAATTGATATTTTTTCAAATTCTTTAGATCTAATTTTATTTGTGTGAGAAATATTTTGTAATTGTATTCATATAGTTCTTGGGTTTGGCTTGGCAGATAGCCCCCCAAGTATTTTATATTGTGTATAGTAATTTTTAATGAAATTTCTCTTTCAATCTCTTACTGATGGGCTTTTTCAGTAATATATAGAAATGCTGATAATCTGTGTGGTTTTATTTTATATCCTGCAACTTGGTTAAAACTGTGTATTGTCTCCAGTAAATTTTTGGATAACTTTCTAGGATTCTCTAAGTATATCATCATATCTGCAGACTGATAGTTTTATATCCTCGTTGCTCTAATTCTTTATTTTTCCCTTCTTATTGCTAAAGCCAACATTTCTAGTACAATATTAAATAATAGTGATGAAAACGGGCATCCCTTAGCCAAAGGATATGAACAAACAATTCTCAGACAAAGAAATTGAAACTATTTCTAGCCATATGAAAAGATGCTCCAATTGATTATTAATCAGAGAAATGAAAATTAAGACAACTCTGAGATACCACTACACACCTGTCAGATTGGCTAGAATCACAGGGAAAGACACTATGAAATGTTGGAAGGAATGTGTGAAAACAGGGACACTGATACATTGTTGGTGGAATTGTGAATACATTCAGCCATTATGAAGAGCAATTTGGAACTCTGCTCAAAAAGTTATCAAACTGTGCACACCCTTTGATCCAGCAGTGTTACTACTGGGCTTATATCCCAAAGAGATTTTAAAGAAGGGAAAAAGACCTGTATGTGCAAGAATGTTTATGGCAGCCCTCTTTATAATGACCAAAAAACTGGAAATTGAATGGATACCCACAAATTGGAGAATGGCTGAATAAGTTATGGTCTATGAATGTTATGGAATATTATTGTTCTGTAAGAAGTGACCAGCAGGATGATTTCAGAAAGGCCTGGAGAGACTTACATGAACTGATGCTAAGTGAAATGAGCAGGATCAGGAGATCATTATATACTTCAACAACAATACTATATGGTGATTAATTCTGATGGATGTGGCCATCTTCAGCAATAAGATGAACGAAATCAGTTCCAATAGAACAGTAATGAATTGAACAGCTACACCCAATGAAAGAACTCTGGGAGATGACTATGAATACTACATAGAATTCCTAATTCCTCTATTTTTGTCAGCCTGCATTTTTTGATTTCCTTCACAGGCTAATTGTACACCATTTCAAAGTCCAATTCTTTTTATATTCTATAATAACCATTTGGACATGTATACATATATTGTATTTAATTTATACTTTAACATATTTAACATGTATTGGTCAACCTGCCATCTGGAGAAGGGGATGGGGGGAAGAAAGGGAAAAATTGGAATAAAAGGTTTGGCAATTGTCAATGCTGTAAAATTGCCCATGCATATAACTTGTAAATAAAAAGATATATATATATATATATATATATATATATATATATATATATATATATGATGCTTGCTTTTGGTTCTTCCTGGTTTAGGTATCACTGCCATATTTGTGTCATAGAAGGAATTTGGCAATAACCTTCTTTATCTATTTTCCCACATAATTCACAAAGTATTGGACTTAATTGTTCTTTCAATATTTGGTAGAATTAACTTGTGAATCTGTCTAGTCCTGGAGATTTTTTCTTAGGGAGTTTATTGATAATTTGTTCAGTTTCTTTTTTCTAAAATATGATTATTTAACTATTATATTTCCTTTTCTATTAAGCTGGGAAGTTTATATTTTCACAAATATTTATCCATTTCAGTTATATTGTCAGACTTGCTGCCATAGAGCTGGGCAAAATATCACCTAATTATTGTTTTAATTTCTTTTTCATTGGTGGCAAGTTCCCCCTTTCATTTTTAATGGTAGTGAGTTGATTTTTTTCTTTCCTTTTTTTTTTTTTTGATGGGATTAATCAAAGGTTTATTTCCTTTGTCAGTTTTTTTTCATAAAACCAACTCAGTTTTGTTTATTATTTCAATAGTTCTCTTCGTTTCTATTTTATTAATTTATCCTTTGTGTTTCAAAATTTCTAATTCGGTATTTAATTGGGAGGTTTTAATTTGTTCTTTTTTAAATTTTTTAATTGTTTGTCTGATTCATGGATCTCTTCTTCCTTTATTTTATTTAAAGATATAAAATATTCCCTAATAACTGTTTTGGCTGCATCCCATAAGGTTTGATATGTTGCTCAGTAATGTTATTTTCTTGAATGAAATTATGGATTGTTTCAGTGATTTGTTGTTTGACTCACTTGTTCTTTAAAATTAGATTATTTAATTTCAATTTGGTTTTTAGTCTATCTTTCCTTGGCCCTTTATTGCATTAATTTTTATTGCACAGTCATCTGAAAAGAAAACATTTACTATTTCTGCCTTTTTTGCTTTTGATTGTGAGATTTTTTATGCCTCAACATATGGTCAATTTTTGTTTAGGTGCCTTGTATTGCTGAGAAAAAAAAAAAAAAAAAAAACTTTATTCCTTTCTGTCCCTATTCAGTTTTCTCCAGAGTACTATCATATCTATGTTTTCTAGGATCCTATTAATCTCCCTGGTATCTTTCTTGCTTATATTGTGGTTAGATTTATCTGATTCTGAGATGGGAAGATTGAAGTCCTCCACTAGAATAATTTTGTTGTCTATTTCTTGCTATAACTGACTTAAAGTCTTCCATAGGTATTTGCCTGCTTTACCACTTGGTTCACAGATATTTACAGACATGATTACTGCTCCATTATATATGGCAACTTTTATCAAGAAGTGCTTTCTCTCTTTATCTTTTTTAATAAGATCTATTTTTATTTTTACTTTATCTGAGATCAAAATTGATACCTCTGCTTGTTTTTTTTTTTTTTTTTTTTTCTTATGCTGAAGCATAATAAATTATGGTCCAGCTTTTTACCTTTACTCTGGATCATAATTCAAGAGCACAGAGGAACATTGTTTATCAAGGAATAGAAACCCTGAGGTGAAGTATTACTTGTGATATGATGGGAAGAAGGATGGGAAGAGCTTGAGGAGTATAAGGTGTATTTCCAAGAGATCAGGGACTCTCCTTGATTAAAAACCAGAGTTACAACGAAGAGAGCGGTGCCCATTCCTCTCCCCAAATCATACAACCTTGGAAGCACCAAGAATTTGTAAATCATAAAAAAATAACACAAAAAAATGAGATAAGGCCTAAGGTTCCTGTACCAAGAATAGAAATAAATATTAATATAAATTTCCAAATTAAGAAATAAAGGGGAAATGATCAAATAACAATATAACTTGACCATCAAAAGCTACTAGAGTGACATGGAAGATGAAGATCCAAACTCAGAAAACAGTGGAATCAAAACAGGTATAAGGAAAGCCTAGTGAATTCATCAAATTAGGTGCATCACTCATTCCAGAGAAGAACATTAACATGATTTTCAAAATCACATAAGAGGATAAAAGAAAAATTAGGTAACAAAATGAAAGTAAATAAAGAATATTTTGAAAAGCCAATTAACAAATTGGTAAAAAAAAAGGCACAAAAATACTGGGAAAATATCTTAAAATAAAAATGGCCAAATGCGCAAAAAGAGGTATAAGAATTCACTAACGAAAATAAGTCCTTAAAAAACAAAATTGGCCAAGTGGAAAAATAATTTAAAATCTCATGAAAATCAATGATATGATGAAATAAAAAGAAATGGTCAAATAAAGTCAAAAGAATGAAAAAAATAAAATGTGAAATATCTCATTGAAAAAACAACTGATATAGAAAATAGAACACTGAGAGATAATCTAAAATTGATTGGACTATATAACAACCATAATGGAAAAGGTGCCCTAAATAGAATATTTCAAGAAGTTGTGAATGAAAAATGACCTGATATCTACAAACCAGAAGGTAAAATAGAAATTTCCAAAACCTATTGATCATCAGGTTAAAAAAAAATCACAAAATAAAAATTCCAAGAAAGAGTAAAGCCAAATTCCAAAGTTCCAAGGTAAAAGAGTAAATAGTTTAAGCAACCAGAAAGAAGTCAATACCATGAAACAGCAATTAGGATCACATCAGATTTAGTGAATTCCACATTAAAAGGGTAGAAAGCTTAAAATGTGACATTACAGAAGGAAAACAAAGAGTAAAAATGACTAAATTAACTTAGTAACAAAACTGAGTATCATTCCTCAAAGGAGAAATGGATATTCATTGAAATAGACGAATTCCAAGCATTACTAAAGAAAACATCAGAAGCGCATAGAAAATTTGGCTTTCAGAAACAAGACCCAAAAGAAATATAAAAAGATAAACAATAAGCAAAACTTATAAGGGACTTAATAAAGTCAGATTATTATTTATTATTAAGGCATTTAGAAAGATCTACAAAAAAGGTGCAGAAATGAGTTGATTATTTTAGGATGGTGAAAAAGAAGGATGCCTTGAAAGAAGTGGGAAAGGAAATAAAGAGTAGGAAAGTTTATTTCAAATAATATAGTCATGCAAAGAAGAGCAAAGATAGTTATTATCAAAACTATCATTCAATATCATACTAGAAATGATAAATATAGCAACAAAACAAGAAAAAGAAATTGAAGAAATAAAAATAGCCAATGAGAAAATAAAACTATCATTCACTGCAAAAGATAAGATGCTGTATTTTGTGATCCTTAGAGAATCAACTAAAAAAACTGCTTGAGACAGTTAACTGTTTTAGGATATAAAATAAGTCCATATTAGTCATCAGTATTTCTACACATTGCTAACTAAACCCAGCATCAAGAAATAAAAAGTGAAATTCCATTAAAAATAACTGTGGACAATATGAAATATTTGGGGTTCTTCTAAAGTCAGATCTAAGGAAATGGAAAATACATAAATTTCCAATGGATAAGTAGAGCTAATGTAATTAAAAATGATAATTATACCCAAATTAATTTACTTATTCAGCACCATACCAATCAAACTGGCAAAAATGGTTTTATAGTGCTAGAAAAAATAATAAAATTCATGTGGAAGAATAAAATGTCAAGAATACCAAGGGAATTCATGAAAAAAAGGGTTAAGGAAGGTCATTTAGCAGATTTGAATTTACTTTACAAAACATTAATAAACAAAATTATTGGTTACTGGCTCAGAAGTGGAGTGGTTTATCAATGAAATAGTTCAAATACACTATACAAGATTATAATACATGAATTCACTAAATGAAAAAAAAAATTTTTTTTGGAATGAGTATATTTAGAGGGTGTAGGTATAATTTGATTTTATTGTGATGATATAAAAAATAGAGGTAAGAAGGGGATTTTACTGAAAGAAGAGAAAAAGGGAGATTAAAATGGGGTAAATTACATCTCATGAAGAGGCAAAAAAAACCCATATTAAAATTGAGGTAAATAAGGGAAAAACTGAAAAGTAATTTGTCAGAAACTAGATATAGACCAATATTCACACCACAGATTAAGAAAAGGTAAAAATGGATAAATATTTTATACTTAAAGGGGGATATCATAAGCATAATAAGGGAGTATGGAAGAAAATGTATTTTTTGAGATCTCTGATTAACAGGAGTCTATGAACAAAAGAGATAGTTGATAGAATTTAAAACTTTAGGAAAGTTGTAGAATATAAAATAAATCTACTTGAGTCATCAATGTCTCTCTATTATACCAATAAAACTCAGTAGCAACAGATAAAAAAAGAATATAGGCAATATAAAATGCTTAGAAACATACCTGCCAAAACAAATGCACAGACTATGTGAACATAAATACAAAATGCATTTTTAACAGAAAGAAAAGCCAATCTAGACAACTGGAGATAAATTACTTGCTCATGGAAAGGTAAAGCCAACAAATGACAATTCTTCATAAGCAAATTTACTTATTCTGAATTATACCAATCAAACTACCAACATTTTTTATAAATAAGAAAAAAATAGTATCAGAATCCATCTGGAAGAATAAAAATTCAATATCAATATAATCAAATGAATTAAAATTTTATGTTAACAAGAAGTACAGAATTTAATTTTAATATTTATTTTTCCACCAAAAAAAAAACAATTTATTGAACATGTTAAACTTATTGAATTGTTTTCTGCATTGGAGAGGGAGGAGAGAGACGGAGGGACAAAAAATTGGAACACAAGGTTTTGCAAAAGTTAATTATGAAAAGTATGTTTGCATGTATTTGGAAAAAAAGAAAATACTAATAAAAAAAAAGATAAATAAATTTAACATTCATTTAAAAAGCTAGTTCAAATTTTCCCCACCTTCTCTACCTATCATTTTCATTAAAAAGACATGCAATTTACACTTGTGCCGTTATGCAAAAATATATGTCCATGTTAGTTTTGTTGGAAAGAAAAGACAGACAAATGCAAATAAAATTTGAAATAGTAAGATTCAATGAGAACTAAAACTCCATAAGGTCTTTCTCTGGAAATGTATAGCATTTTCCATTATATATAATTCAGCATTTTCTTTGATCATTGTATTGTAGAGAATAGCTAAGTCATTCAGAGTTGTTGATCATAAATACTTGACATTACTGTGTGCACAGCTCTCCTGTGTTCTGCTCAATTCTCTTTGTATCAATTGAGCCTTTCCAATTTTTTTTGAAAAAAATCCACTCATCATTTCTTAGAATACTTTGTTATTCCATCACAATCATACACCTAAAATTGTTCAGTAATTTCCAACTTAATCACTGCAAAAATTAAATGTTGTAATTATTTTTGAATATACAAGTCCCTCTTTTTAATTTACTTTATTTTGTAGGTAAGATAATTTATTTTTAACATACATTGCTTTATGAATCATGTTGGGAGGGGAAAATCAGAACAAAAGGGAAAAACAATGGGAGAGAAAAAAAAAACAGAAAAAAGTAAGTGAATATAACATGTTGATAATATTCGGTCACTTTAGTTATTTTTCTGGAGGCAGATGGCTTTTTCTGTCCAAAGTCTAATTGAATTGCCTGGTATAACTGAACCACTGAGAAGAATCAAGCCTTTAATATTTGATTATTGCACATTCTTGCTGTTATTGTGTACAATGTATTCCTGATTCTGCTTGTTTTGCTCATCAGTAGTTCATATAAATCTTTTTGGGCCCTTCTATTATCAGCTTGTTCATCAGTTTTTATAGAATAATATTACAGTACCTTCATCTACCACAACTTTTTCAGCCATTCCCCAACATTGTTCAGCTATTCCCCAACTGATGGGCACCAATTCATTTTCTAATTCTTTGCTAACACAAAAAAGCTGCTACAAATGTTTTTGTACATATGAGTCTTTTTCCCTCATTTATTATTGCCTTGGAATATAGATCCAGTAATAGCACTACTAGATCAAAGGGTATACACAGTTTTATAGACCTTTGAGCATAGTTCCATATTCCTCTCCAAAATGGTTAGATAATTTCACAACTCTACCAATAATGCATTAATGTCCCAGTTCTCCCACATCCTCTCCAGAATTTATCATTATATTTTTCTGTCATCTTAACCAATCTGAGAGGTGTGAGGTGGTACATCAGAGTTGTTTTAATTTGCATTTCTCTAATCAATAGTAATTTAGAACATTTTTTCATATAAACAAAAATGTCTTTTATTTCATCATCTGAAAATTGTCTGTTCATATCCTTTGACCATTTGTCAATTAGGGAATGATTTGTATTACCATTTAATATAGTTCTTTATATATTTTAGAAATGAGATGTTTATCAGAAATACTGTCTATAACGATTTTCCCCAGTTTTGACTTTCCTTTTTAATCTGGTTTCTGGTGGTTTTGTTTGTGAATTTTTTTAAAAAAATTTTTTGTAATCAAATTTGTCCATTTTGCTTTTATAATGTTCTATCATTCTTCTTTGTCATAAATTCCTCTTCTCCAAAGATGTGATAAATACGCTATCCCTTGTTCTAATTTGCTTATCATATCATCTTTTTTGCAAAATCATATATCCATTTTGACCTTATTTTGGTATAGGGTGTGAAATGTAGTTCTATGCCTTATTTCTGATATATTATTTTCCATTTTTCCTAGAACTGTTTGTTAAATACTGAGTTCTTATTACAGGAATTGTAGTTTGGGAGTTTATCAAATAGTAGATTATTATAGGCATTGTTTATTGTGTTGTGTCTATGTAATCTATTCCATTGATCCACCATTCTATTTCTTAACCAGTATCATATAGTTTTGATTACTGCTGCTTTATAATATAGTTTTAGGTTTGGTAGTGCTAAGCCACCATACTTTGCATTTTTTTCATTAATTTCCCTGACATTCTTGAACCTCATTTCCTCCAGATGAATTCTGGTATTATTTTTTCTAGTTCTATAAAATAATGTCTTGACAGTTTAATTGATATGGCACTGAACAGATAGACAAATTTAGGCATAATTTAAATTTTATTATATTAAATCAGAGTAGCCTTGAACAATTAATATTTTCCCAATTGTTTAATCTGATTTTATTTATGTGAGAAGTATTTTGGAATTGTGTTCATATTGGGTATGTCTTGGAAGGTAGAACTCAAAGTATTTTGTTTTGCTTACAATTATTTTAAATGGAATTTCTCTTCCTGTGTCTTCCTGATGGCCTTTGTCAGGATTATATAGAAATGCTGATAATCTGTGTGGTTTCATTTTCTATCCTGAAACAGCGATAACGCTGTGGATTGTTTCCAGTTGATTTTGGATGATTTTCTAGGAATCCTTAAGTATATCATCTTATCATCTGCAAAGAGTGATGATTTTGTTTTCTCATTTTCTATTCTAATCTTTATTTTGTTTTTTCTTTTCTTATTGTTAAAGCCAACATTTCTAGTATAATGTTCAATAATAGTGGTGATAACTTCTCTCTATTACAAATAAAGCTTGCTGTAGGTTTTAGATAGATACTGCTTATTATTTTGAAGAAAGCTTTCTTTATCCCACTGTTCTCTGATATTTTTAATGTGAATGGGTGCTGTATTGTGTTAGAAGTTTTTTCTTTATCTATTGAAGTTATAATATGATTTCTGTTGCTTTTGTTATTGAAATAGTTGATTATGATAACAATGTTCCTAATACTGAACCAGTCTTGTATTTCTAGTATAAATTCTCATGGTCATAGTGTATTGATAAATTCTATTTATACTGATCTACTGATCTACTGTTCTAGCTCTACTGATAAGTTGCTGTAATCTCTTTTCTGATATTTTATTTAAAAATCGCATCAATATTCATTAGAGAAATTGGTCTGTAATTTTCTTTCTCTGTTTTGGCTCTTTCTGGTTTGATATCAATATCATGTTTTTGTCATAAAAGGAATTTGGCAGTACTCCTTTATCTATTTTTCTAAACATAGTATTGCAATTAATTGTTGTTTAAAAGTTTTGTAGAATTCACTTGTTAATCCATCTGGCTCTGGAGATGCTTTCAAGGGAATTCGCTAATGATTTGTTCAATTTTTTTCCCCTAAAATGGGACTATTCAGGTATATTATTTCTTCTTCTTTTAACCTGGACAATTTATATTTTTGCAAACATTCATCAATTTCTATTTCATTGTCAAACTTACTTCTATAGAGTTGGGCTAAATAGCTTCTAATTATTGCTTCAATTTCTTTTTCATTGGTGGTGAGTTCACCCCTTTCATTATTGATACTGTGATTTTTTTTCTTTCCTTTTTCTGATCAAATTAACCAAAAAATTACTTTGTTGTGGGTTTTTTTACATAAAACCAAACTTTATTTTGTTATTTTTTCATAAAACCAATTCTTAATTTTATTATTAGTTCAATAGTGTTCTTAGTTTCTATTTTATTAGTCTCTCCTTTGTTTCAAAATATCTCATTTGGCTCCTATTTGGGGATTATTAATTTGTTCTCTTTCTAGCTTTTTTAGCCATGTGCCTTCTTTACTGATCTACTCTTTATTTAATTTATGTAGCTATTTAAAGATAATAAATTTCCCTTAAGAATTGCTTTGGCTTCATCCCATAGGTTTTGTTATTTTTGTCTCATTATTGTCATCTTCTTGGATGAAATTATACATTGTTTCTCTAAATTTTTGTTTGACCCACTCATTCTTTAGAATTAGATTATTTAATTTCCTATTGGTTTTTAGTCTATCTTTCCCTGAGCCTTTTTTTTTTTTTTTTTTTTTTTTGCATCATGCTCTGAAGAGAAAGTATTTATTATTTATACCTTTTTGTATTTGATTGTAAGGTTTTTATGTCCTAATACAAGGTCAGTTTTTGTGTATATATGATGTACTGCTGAGACAAAAGTGTATTCCATTCTGTCCCTATTTATTTTTCTCCAGAGGTCTACCATATCTGGATTTACTAAGAACCTATTAACATTTAGAGTTTCTTTTTTTGTTTATTTTGTGGTGAGTTATTTGATTCTGAGAGAAGGTTGAGGTCTCCCACTAGAATAGTTTTGCTGTCTATTTATTTAAGTGGCAAAAAATATTCTCTAGGTATTTGCCTGCTCTAGCACTTGGCACATACATATTTAGTATCATTACTATTTCATTATTTATGGTATTCTTTATCAAGATGTGCTTTCCTTCCTTATCTCCTTTAATAAGATCTATTTTTACTTTTGCTTTATCTGAGATCAGAATTGTTACCCCTGCTTATTTTTTTACTTCAGATGAAGCATACTAAATTCTGTTCCAGCCTCTTACCTTTACTCTGTATGTGTCTCTCTCTATCAGATGTGTTTCTTGTAAACAACATATTGTAGGATTCTGTTTTTTTTTTTTAATCCATTCAGCTATTTCCTTCTATTTTATGCAAGACTTCACCCCATTCATATTCACAATTATGATTACCAGCACTGAAATTCTATCCAATTTATTTTCTCTCCTGTTTATACTTTTGTTCTCTCTTTCTATCCTGTCCATAATCTTGTTTTGTTTGTGTTTTTTTTTTTTAACCACCCCACCTACTACCTTATCTTCTATCAGTCCTTCCTACCTTCTTTTATCTTTTCCTCTAGTGTTGCTGCCCTCCCTTCTATCCTGCCCTTCCCTTTTCTTTTCCTCTCAGTCCTCCTTCATTATAGGGGTAGATAAATTTCTATACCCATCTGAATGATTAAATTATCTACTCTTAAAGCTAAAGTGATGAGATCAAGCTTCAGACAATGCTCATCCCTCTCCTTTCTTTCCCTAGATTGTAATAGATCTTCTATGTATTGTCCCATTAGTCAACCCCTTTCCTCTTTTTTGCAGTACAGACCATTTTCCACCCCTTAATGTCTTTTTCTTTGATATTATCACATCAGAGTCCGTTCACAACCACACTTTCAATCTATGTAATGCCTCCCTCTGCTTATCCCAGTAACAAATACATTCTCAAGAATTACAAATATTATTTTCCCATCTAGGGATGTAAATAGTTTAACCTGTATACACACATACACACACACATACACACACACACACACACACACACACACAAACATATATATGTGTGTAAAATATATATATATATATATATATAAACGAAAAAAGAGGGATATATATATATCCCTCTTTTTTCGTTTTTATGGTTCTCTTGCATCCTGTGTTTGTAGATTAAATTTACCATTTAGTTCTGATTTTTTTTCTATAGAAATGATTGAAAGTCTCTTACTTCATTGAAGCTACATCTCCTCCCCTGAAAGATAATGCTAAATCTCACTGTGTAGTTAATTTTTGGTTGTATCCTCAGGTTCTTTGCCTTCCAAAATATGGTATTCCAGGTCTTCCCGTCCTTTATTGTAGAAGCAGCTAGATCCTGGGTAATCCTAACTGTTGCCCAATGATATCTGAATTGTTTTTTTCTGGCAACATCAGTATTTTTTTCCTTGAGATTATACTTTTGGAGTTTTGCAACAATGTTGCAGGTTTTCCTTGTGGGATCTCTTTCCAGAAGGGATTGATGGATTCTTTCAATGAGTATTTGCCCCTGTATTTCTAGAATATTGGGGCAGTTTTCCTTAATGACTTCTTGTGGAATGCTATCCAGGCTCTTTTTCTATCATGACCTTCACGTAAGTCAACAATTTTTAAGTTGTTTCTTATGGTTCTATTTTACAGATTGGCTGTTTTGCCAATGAGGTGTTTCACATTTTCTTCCATTTTTTTTCATTCCTTTTAGTTTGACTGATTCTTGCTGTCTCACAAATCATTAGGTTCTATTTTCCTGTTCTTGTTTTTAATGTGTGATTTTCTTCAATTATCTTTTGTATCTCTTTTTACATTTGATGTATTCTATTGTTTAACAAGTTGTTTTCTTCAGAATTTTTTTTCTCATCCAAACTGTTGGCTTTCTCATATATACCTTCCATTTCCATTCTCATTTTTTCCTTCTACCTCTCTTATTTGCCTTTTGAAGTCTTTTATGAGCATTTCCAAGAATTCTTCTTTCCTTCCTTCCTTCCTTTCTTTCCTTCTTTTCTTTCTTTCTCTTTCCTTCCTTCCTTTCCTCCTTTTTTTCTTCCTCCCTTCCTCCCTCCCTCTTTCCCTCCTTTCCTCCTTCCTTCCTTCTTTCCTTCCTTCCTTCTTTCCTTCCTTCCTTCCTTCCTTCCTTTCTTTCTTTCTTTTCTTTCTTTCTTTCTTTCTTTTTCTTTATGCTTGAAAATTGTCTGTTTAAATAATTTGACCATTTATCAGTTGGGGAGTAACTTGTATTCCTATTTTCTATCCTTGATATATGCCAACAAAAGACAGATAGCAATCTCTATTGTAATCAGCTCAACAAACCTCCTCTCTCCCTGGTATACATTGTCATTGCTATTTTTTCTTTCAGTTTTTATTGGATATCTCTTCCCTGATGGCTAGCACAGTTTCTTAGTATCACTTTATTTTTTGAAAGACAAATAACTACTTTCTCTATAGAGAGACAAAACCTCCACTTTTAAAGTTTAAGTTATACATATTTAAAGTTTTATGATTCCCACTAAATACAAAGCTCTCCTCTCTTTTCTCTCTATATAATGTTTCTTGATGTATTATGAAGTAATTATTTTCACTTGTTTTATTCTAATTTTTAAGGAATTATTTTATTCAGCAAGATTTTATATCTCATTTTTCATGTGGTCAATTCTACTTAATATTGCCTTAAATATTATAATGTACTAAATGAGTGCATATCCTCCAATTCAACCATCACGGGCAACAAATAACTTTCTGTCCCCAGAGCTTAATTGGTGGTAGGGATTGAGGTGTAGGGAATATCATGTCCCTAGATTTTAATCTAGACACCACTAGATTTTTATCTAGACAAGAGAACATTGAAAGACTCTTTACATATGGCATTTTTCCTGGCCTTCTGCCTTTTTCTGAATTTCTTGCCTCCTTATCTCTGTCTCATGGCTTCCTTTACTTCCTGGATCTCCTTAAAGTCTTAGGCAAAATTCCACCTTCTATAAAAAGTCATTACCTGTCCTGTTTAATGCTAATATCTTTCTTCTGTTGATTATTTCTAATTTATCTAATTCATATCTTCTTTATACATATCAGTTTGCATATTTTCTCCCCCTTTTTTTGTGAGCAGCAGGGAGCAGGAAATTGTTTATTCTATTTTTTTTTTTTAATTTTCTTAGCAGCACAGTGCCTGGAACCTACAACAGGCACTTAATAAAAGCTCATATTTTGACTGATTGATTTCTAATATATCTTTCTTGTTCTGGAGTTAAATTCTACTGGATTTGTAGAACAGATTGAGAACATTTCAAAATAAGCACTTACAACATGTTCACTAACATGTTTTGAATCAGTCTAGGATTTGCTGTTTTGTTGATTATCTAGAATTCTAAAAATGATGGAGAAATTACTAATCATACAGATTAAATATAAAATCATGACATACATTTTTCCATATAGTTGATGATTAAAGTTCTACCAAAACACTACTAAAAGAGATATCATAAATTCTGGACCCTAGAGTAGTCTGCTGGCTATTTACTTAGCAAAAAGTAACAGACTAGCATTTTTTTTTCCTGTTGATAATGATATCCACAAACAATTTTTTTTTTGTAATTTGCTATTTGTAGGTTCAGTGAACCTTACTTCCCTTAAGTTGATGTGAAGGTAATGCACTTATAATTATTTGCAGACAGAGTAAATTGCAAATGTTTTAAACTCAAGATATAAAAGGAAACTGCAAGAAATCAGTATTGATAGGCTTAACTCTATTTAATAAGGTCAAGTGAGTAAAACTACAGCTACTGAGTCTTAAAAATGATTTAAAGTTAAACATGTTCCCATTAAACACATTTTTCTTTCTTTCTTTTTATTTATAATGACAAATAGAAAGAATATAATTGTTATAGAGAACTGCAGAAGAAAGAACTTACTTTTTATGTCAAATTGAACAAAAAGTTAATGAAACAGAACTTACATGATTTGCCTTTTAAAACTAAACATAACAGGCTGTGGTCAACATGGTAGAGAAAAGTCATAAAGTCTCCCAAGTTCTCCCCCCAAACACCTCTAAATTCCTTAAATAATATCTCTAAACAAATTTTAGAGAGTTGGAACCCACAAAAAGACAGGAAACAATTTTCCAGCTCAGGACAATTTGGAAGGAATCAGGGCAATTGAATCATTGGGCAGCAGTAATGGATTCCAGAACTCTGAGCCCACAAACACAAAAGGCAACTTAGAAAGTCAGTCACAGTGGGGTGAGAATGGAGCACAGTTGGGCACAGGCCTTCCCAGAACAGCCTTAATCTCAGAAAACCAGGAGCAAGATTTACAGGCCACTGAATCAGGGAATTCTCATCCCATAGATAACAAGTGAGTTAAGCCACTAGTCAGAAGGAGATTATGGGGGGTTCTTTGCTAACACTGTAACAGAACTCTGTTGCTTTTCCCACTTAGATAACAGACCTGGGTAGCAAGATGAAGAAAAAGTCTAGCATACCAGAGCTTGCAGACACAATGGAATAGGAAACCTTACAGTTCCAGGGCAAAAAAAGAGGGCTTATAGTCAATCCAAGACTAGAACAGAGGCCAGGATAGTAGTAAACACACTTCACATTAAATCATACTACCTTGGAAGTACTTAAAACTTATAGATCTTTAGAAGTATCTCAGAAAACTGCTTCACAAAACTCCTAAAGCTTGGGACAGTGTACCCTTCATATTGGAAGCAGATTTCTATTTTAACAAAGAGTTAAAAGTCAGTTAATAAGCTGGGGAAAATGAGCAAACGGTAGAAAAATATTCTGATATAGGAAGTTACTGTGGTGACAAGAAAGATTAACACATGTACTCAGAAGATAACAGTCAAAGATAAGCCTACATTTAAAGCAGGGATGAATAATGTCTGATCTTCAGGTTGTATATGTTTCATAAAATTATTTGGTCTGCCCTTGCTAAGGGAACTTCAAGTAAAATTCTTAATTCAATAAATTTATTGATTTTCATGAGAATATAAATTTATACTAAATGAATTATAATAATGTACAATTTGAAGGAAAATCAAGGAACAGCCATTTCCATTTAGATAGGACACACATAAGTATATGATGGGACAAATATGTATGCTTCTTGTTAGCTGCCTAAAGGCTCATCTGCTTGTAATGTAATGACTTAGAGAACAATCAGTGCCAGGCACATTGGGAGCATTCATGTGGCAAAAGTGTTAACACACTCTGAAAAATATACAGCAATCTGGTGGTGTGAAGATAACAAGATGGTCCTGGTGAGGCAGATGATGATTATTCCAATCCAAACTTTGTCCAAATGTTCATGATCAAAAAACCTTGCAAAAACTGAATCTCAAATGAAGATTATATAAATTACAGTATACAGAGAAGACTCAAAAGTTGATGACACAAATGTTTGTTAATGTTCCATATACAACACACAGGATTATAACAGAGATCAAAGCTAAATAATTGTGTCACTGATGACACACTCACTAGGTAGATACTAAAACTTGTGGTGTGAAATACTAAAAGTTTCATCAATCAAGAAAAGTTGATGAAATGTTGATCTTTCCAAGAGAAATTGACAAATGTTTATTTTTTGTTGTTGAAATTAAAGGCAAACCATGTGTCTGGAATGTGGTGATGCATTAGCAGTAATGAAAAAAGACAATTTGGAGCATGGTTACTGCTCAAAACATACTAAACTCAATGAATCAAGAGGCTAAATGAATCTTGATAAAAATCAATGCTCTTAAGAAGAGGTTAGAATCTCAAGAAGCTACTTTCATTAGGCTTTGTTGTGACAGAGACTTATTCAGACAAGATAATGCAGTAAACAAGCCAATTGCAAAAAAAAAAAAACAAAAAAAAAAACAAGAAAAAAAAAAACAGGCCTCATGAAATATGAGAGTTTGTATAAGAATTAATGGTGGCTGTTGGAATTTCAGAGTATTTATTTACATCAGAGAACAAAAAAAAAAAAATACTGTGCACAATCATTGTAGCTCAACAAAATGATGTCAACTGTAGTGCCAAGCATAAATTTTGTCAAAAGCAGAGGGTTTAACAACTGTCAATTTAAGGAGCTCCTAAATGATCATGACTAAGTTTGGTGATCTTTTTTAACATTGTGAAGTGTGGAGGCTGAGTTGTGGCAACATGCTCATGAAGTTTTACAAACTGGGGGGTGAAGTCAAGAAATTCATGGAGATGACCGGAAAACTCAATGACAAGTGACTATGTGATCTAGTATTCATAGTGGACATTACCAAGTGTAATGACCATGTATTTAAAGTCAGCCGGAGTTGGGAATTCAGGTTAAGGGAAAAATCTTCAATATTTATTGAAGTGAAGAGATGAATAAGGATTGCGATAGCAATATGGGCAAGAAAGGTTGCGATAGCAATATGGGCAGCTGCGACAGGAAGCCAGCTAACAGAGAGAGATCTGAGCTGCGCAAACCACCGCAATCGCAATGCCAAAAGTCTCTCCTTCCCCTTCCTTTTCCACTCCCCTGCCTCCACCCACCAAAATTGTCATTTCCTATACAACACATCAGGACTTGCACAAGCATCCTATACTTGCATCAGGACTTGTAGGCGGGGGCCATTCATTCTCCAAGCTTATATATTAATAGAGTATGGTCCAATTACTATTTAGTCTCATGTGCTTGGGACCTCAGTGCATCAACTCAAGCCTCAGCCCATTACAACCAAGTATATCACAGAATTAGATTCTTCTTCAAGGGATTCAACCAGTTTTGTAGCTCCCTGTTTTCTTTTATTTGTTTATTTTTTTTTTCTGGTTATACATGTATATTAGTTTTTTAATACATAATTTTTTAATCATTTTGAGAGAAAAATCAGAACAAGAAACACAGGGAAGATAAAAAACAGAAAATACAAATAAACATAGCATGTGTTGAATTACATTCAAATTCCAGTTCTCTTTCTGGATACAAATGATGTTTTCTATATGAAGTTTATTGCGATTGCCTTGAATCACTGAACTGCTGAGAAGGTCCAATTCTTTAATAGTTGATGATCGCAAAATCTTGCTGTTATTATATACAATGTAATTCTGGTTCAACTTGTTGCACTCAGCATTAGCACATTTAAATCTTTTTAGACCTTTTTCAAATCAGCTTGTTGATCATTTTTATAGAACAATGATATTTCATTACCTTCATATATTGTGGTGATCTTGTTCTTTTAAAATAAGTAGAATAGTTCTCTCTGGGGGAGAAGGTAGGTTTCTCGGGGGAGGTTTTCTTGGAGGCAGCCTTAGTATCAGTTCAGATCAATAATTACCCCAAATGCAGCCAGCTGGTAAAAATATCAATGTTTATTTTCCTTCCAAAGTAGCCTGGTTAGTTGAGGCCTCTCTCTCTGCTTGGTTCCAAGAGCTCCCTTCAAATGTCTCTAAATCCAAAGGTTTTGTCCTTCAGCCTCTGCCTCTGCTTACTTTAGCCTCCAGCCAGCACAAAGATGGAATGAATCTCTTGTCTCCTTCACTTGGGGCTCAGCTAGCTTTCTGGTAAGTCTTTCAGATCAGCGTGGTCTCAGTGGGGGAAATGCAGGAACCCAGCCACCACAGTGGTGTGAGATGAAGATGAATCTGGTTGTGCCTCTGAGAGAGCCTTCTCAATCTTCAGCTGAACTCTCAATCCGTAGCTTCTTCCTCTGAAAACTCTTCTTCCGCCACCAGCCAGCCAAGTGGAAAATATCCTGGAATAGATCTCTCTTGCCTCCAAGAGAGGGCTTCTGGTGTAATTCCACTGAAATCTGTCCAAGAACCTCTGTCTGTTTCTTTTATATAAAAGAGAGGAATTGTGGGATACGAGAGAGAGGGATTATGGGTTTTCTCCTATAGTGCTCTCTGGCCTCAAGAGCTTCAAGGGAGGTGTGAATTCACAAAGTTACACAGTTTACTTTGTGAATCTCCCATACTTGTGAACTCCAATGAGTAAAGGTGTGAACACAAACATTGTATCAATTAGTTCTACTTAGTACCTTGTTTCAGGTTCTGGCCCAAAACATCTTCTTGTAAGAGCAGATCAATAATCTATCAACTCTAATGAGTTAGCAGTTTGTAAAGATTCCACCAATATATCACAGTTTATTCTGCCATTCCCCAATTGATAGTCATCTATTTTTTTCCCAATTCTTTGCTATCACAAAAAGAGCTGCTACAAGCATTTTGCACATGTATGTCCTTTTCTTTCCTTTATAATTTCCTTGGAATATAAACCCAGTAATTACACTGTTGGATCCAAGATATGCACATTTTGATAGTCCTTTGGGCATAATTCCAAATTACTTTCCAGAATGGTTGAATCATTTCACAACTACACCAATAATGCATTAGTGTTCCAGTTTCCCCACATTCCCGCCAACACCTAGCATTATTTTTTCTTGTCATCTTAGCCAATCTGAGACGGGTGAGATGGTACCATGGACTTATTTTAATTTTTATTTCTCTAATCAATAATGATTTAGAGCATTTTTTCATGTAACTATAGATAGCTTTAATTTCATCATCTGAAAATTGTCTGTTTATATTCTTTGACTATTTATCACCTGGGGAATGTCTTGTATTCTTACAAATGAGACATTTATTAGAAACACTGAATTTAAAAAAAAAAAAAAAAACTTTTCCAAGTTTTTTGCTTCCCTTTAAATCTTCTTTGTGTTAGCTGCAAAAATCTTTTTAATATGATGTAATCAATTTGTTCATATTGCATTTTATAATGTTCTCTATTTCTTATTTGGTCATAAATTCCTCCTTTCTCCAAAGATCTCATAGGTAAATTATGTGCTTATGTTATAAATCTTTATGCTCAAATAATGTACTTATTTTAACTTTATATTGGTATGGGGTGTAAAATGGGGTGTAACATGTATGTCTATGCTAAATTTCTGGCATATTATTTTCCAGTTTATCCAGTAAATTTGTAAAATAGTGAGTTCTTCTTGCAGAAAATGAAGTTTGGGAGTTTATCAAATACTAGATTAATATAATAATTGATTATTGTGTCATGTGTATCTAACCTATTCCACTGATTCACAATTATATTTCTTAACCAGTATTAGATGGTTTTTACAACTGCTTCTTTATAATATGTTTATGTCTGTTACTGCTAGATCACCATCCTTTGTAATTTTTTCATTAATTCCCTTGGAAATCTTGTATTTTTGTTCTTCCAGATGAATTTTGTTATTGTTTTTTCTAGCTCTATAAAATATTTTTTAGCAGTTTGATTGTAAGGCACTGAATAAGTTGAACAATTTAGGTAAAATTATCATTTTTATTATATTAGCTCAGCCTACATATGAACAATTGCTATTTTTCCAATTCTTTAGATCTGTTTTGTGTGTGTGTGTGTGTGTGTGTGTGTGTGTGAGAGAGAGAGAGAGAGAGAGAGAGAGAGAGAGAGAGAGAGAGAGAGACATGTTTTGTAATTATCTTCATATAACTCCTGGGTTTGTCTTGAGAGTTAGACACCGAAATATTTTATTTTGTCTATAGTCATTTTAAATGGAATTTCTCTATCTCTTGCTGATGAGTGTTGTTACTGATATATAGAAATGTTGATGATCTGTGTGGGTTTGTTTTCTATCCTCCAACTTTGCTAATGTGGCTAATTGTTTCAAGTTGGGTTTTGGATGATATTCTGGGATTCTCTAAGTATATTATCATCATATCTGCAAACAATGATAGTTTTATCTCCTCAGTGCCTATCCTAATTCCTTTAATTTCTTTTTTCTTTTCTTATTGCTAAAGAAAACATTTCTGGTACAATACTGAATAATAGTAGTGATAATAGGCATCCTTGTTTCATCCCTGATCTTACTGAGGATATGTTCAGCTTGTCTCCAAAATAAACAATGCTTGCTAGTTATTATAGATAGATGCTGCTTGTTATTTTAAGGAAAAATTCATTTCTCCCTATGCTTTTTAATGTTTTTAATAAGAATGAGTGCTATATTTGTTAAAATCCTTTCCTCCATCTATTGAGATTATCACTTGACTTCAGCTGGTTTTGTTATTGATAGGATAAATTATAGCAATATTTTTTTTCTGATGTTACAGCCTTGTATTCCAGACACAAATTTCCCTTGAGTGTATTTTCCTGCTAATAAGTTGCTTAACTCTCTTTGCTAATATTTTATTTAAAAATTTTTTTTCATCAATATTGATTAGGGAGAGTGGTCTGTAATTTTCTTTCTCTGTTTTGGCTTTTCCTGGTTTAGGTATCAGTACTATATTTGTGTGATAGAAGGAATTTTGCAGTACTCCTTCTTTACCTATTTTTTCTAAATAGTTTTCATAGTATTAGAATTAATTGTTCTTTAAATGTTTGGTAAAATTCACTTGTAAATTCACCTGGCCCTGGAGATTCTTTTTTTAAGGAGTTCATTGATAGCTTATTCAATTTTTTTTTTTTTTTTTTATGGAATGGAACTGTTTAAGTAATTTATTTCCTCTTCTGTTAATCTGGGTAATTTATATTTTTGTAAATATTGTTCCATTTCAATTTATACTGTCAGACTTGCTGGCAATAAAATATGTTCAAAATGGCTACTTGTTACTGTTTTAATTTTTTTTCCCATTGGTGGTAAGTTCACCCTTTTCATTTTTAATGTGGGTTATTGGTGTTTTTTCTTTTATTTTCATAATGAAATTAATTAAAGATTTACCTATTTTATTAGTTTTTCATAAAACCAACTTTTAATTTTATTAATCAGTTTGAAAGTTTTCTTAATTTCAATTTTATTAATCTTTCCTTTGAGTTTCAGAATTTCTAAGTTGGTATTTAATTTGGGATTTAGGATTTGTTTTTCCTAGCCTTTTTTAGTTACATGTCCAATTCATCTATCAATTCTTTCTGTATTTTATTCATGTAACTATTTAAAGATATAAAATTTTCCCTAAGAACTACTTTGGCTGCATCCTATACGTTTTGGTATGTTGTCTCATCATTGTCATTCTCATGAAAGAAATTATGGGTTATTTCTGTGAATTATTGTTTGACTCATTCTTTAGAATTAAACTATTTAATTTTTTATTGGTGGTTAGTCTATTTTTTTTTCTGGATTTTTATTGAATATAATTTTTATTACATTGAGATCTGAAAAGGAAGCATTTATTACTTATACCTTTCTGTATATGATTGTGAGATTTTTGTGCTCTAATAGAAAGTCTATTTTTGTGTAGGCAGCATGAAGTGCTGAGAAAAACATGTATTCTTTTCTGTTTCTATGCAATTTTCTCCAAAAACCTATCATAAATACATTTTCTAGGATTCTTTTGGCCTCCCTAGTTTCTTTTTTTAATTTTTTTTTTATTTTATGGGTAGATTCGTGTGATTCTGAAAGGGGAAGGTTGATGTTCCACTCATATGAAAGAGTGTTCCAAATCACTATTGATCAGAGAAATGCAAATTAAGACAACTTTGAGATTCCACTACACACCTGTCAGATTGGCTAAGGTGACAGGAAAAATAATGATGAATGTTGGAGGGGATGTGGGAAAACTGGGACACTGATGCATTGTTGATGGAGTTGTGAATGAATCCAACCATTCTAGAGTACAATCTGGAATTATGGCCAAAAAGTTATCAAACTGTGCATACCCCTTGATCCAGCAGTATTACTACTGGGCCTATATATCAAAGAAATACTAAAGAAGGGAAAGGAACATGTATGTGCTAAAATGTTTGTGGCAGCCCTTTTTGTAGTAGCTAGAAACTGGAAAATGAATGGATGTCCATCAATTGGAGAATGTTTGGGTAAATTGTGGTATATGAATGCTATGGAATATTATTGTTCTGTAAGAAATGACCAGCAGGATTAATACAGAGAGACTTAGAAAGACTTACATGAACTGATGCTGAGTGAAATAAGCAGAACCAGGAAATCATTATGCACTTCAACAACAATACTATATGAGGATGTATTCTGATGGAAGTGGATTCCTTTGACAAAAAGAAGATCTAATTCACTTCCAATTGATCAATGGTGTATAGACTCAGGTACACCCAGAGAAGGAGCACTGGGAAATGAGTGTGAACTGTTTGCATTTTTGTTTTTCTTCCCAGGTTATTTTTACTTCTTGAATCCAATTCTTCCTGTGTTACAAGAGAACTGTGTGGTTCTGTGCACATATATTGTCTCTAGGATATATTTTAACATATTTAATATGTATAAGACTACCTGCCATCTAGGGGAGAAGGTGGAGGGAGAAAAGGGAAAAGTCAGAACAGAAGTGAGTGCAAGGGATAATGTTGTAAAAATCACCCATACATATGTACTATCAATAAAAAGTTATAATAAAATATATATATATATATATTATTGATTTAATGATTGAAAGTGTGTCATGTAGGTTTCTTATATTTTAATTATAACACTTAAGTTTTTCTGTATTCTCCCTTTGACCTTTAAACTTTTTTAAAAATTTATATTATTTATGTTATTTTGACTTGTCATTATAGAAAGAATTGCTCAGAATATAATGATAAGCAAGAGAGATAAAAATGATAAGGGGAAAGGGAATAGAACGAGCAAATATATGTGTCTGAATACACACGCGTGCATGCATACATATAAACATGAGTATATGTATGGATATATGTATATGTGCATGTGCATATATAAGCATGTATATATGTGTATATGTATGTGTGTGTATATATATATATATGTATAAATACATACTATATAGTATTACATATTACACATTACAAAGTGTCCTAATCTCATTTGACAAATATTTTATTTGATACTCCAACAACTGTATTGGATAAGTATTTTTATTATCTCTATTTTATAATTAAGGAAAATGAAGCAAAGTTTAATGAGTTGTCCAAAGTCACATAGCTAATAAAAGTCTGAAGTCACATTTGAACACACATCTTTTTGAATCAAAGTCCAATGCTTTAACTACTCCTCTACCAGGTACTTCTAAAATGTATGCAAAAGATTAAATCTTTAAAGCATTATAAAAGACATTGAAGATTTTACTCTTAAAGTTATCTCTTTACTTAAGAAAAGTCATACAGATTTCAAACTGAAATGCCATTGAATTTCATTTTTTTTTATGTATGGGAAAACTGTGATAAAAAGAAAAGAAATGACACCCAATATCTCAAAAATTCTATTCATTGTAAATGGAATTGAAATCTGTGTTGTTTTGCTTCCCACTGAATTGCCAGACTCCTCACAAAGTATTTAAATGTTTCCCTCCACATTCACCCCAAGTCACACCATTATTCTGTTACTCCAAACTAAATCTTTTCTAAATTTTGCCAAATACATTTTATATTACTCAATTTTAATGGAAAATAGTAAAAATGTTGATGGTCTCATCGCTCCTACTGATGATTTAGTTATATATTGAATTCAGCCTTAGTTATTTTTATCTCTGGACTAAGTGATTATGTCTACGGAAGTAATTTTTCAAGTAACAATGTACAACTCCTGCTTTTAATTTTTAAAAGATTTAAATTGTATTGAAAGAGAGATGAATTATAATAAAAGAGAGGAAGCCTTTATAATTTCATCTTAGGCTTTTCCCCTATTTGATATCTAGGACAGGAAAGCAACATTTACATATTTTTTATTGAACTTATAAATCTCATAAAATTCCTAAGCAGCTGTCTCTAATTGTTCATCTCTGCAAAGAAGGCTTCTTTTTGTGATGTTTTGGATTGTTTCCCCAAAATGGCCATTGTTTGAACATTCTAGTAAATTAAGGACCACTAAAGATAACAACCCCATCCTGGGAATGGGTCCCTGTGGCTCCATTTAAAGTATTAAAAAAAGCTTCATTGTAAAATTTAAAATGCCTCTTTGAACATTCTCCTTTTGGAATAAAGGACAACAGCATTCATATGGTCCCTGAAGTATTCTAGGTAATAGGAGGGTTAATGTTTCCACTAGCTTTTCTATTAAGTAATGCTCTTTAATTTGAATATCATGTGCCAGAGTGCTGAAAATTACCTACAATGCATTTTAAAGTATAAAATGTGATGCAGTTTTTTTGTTCTCTTCACCCTGGACATTTTATTAATTACTTTGAATTTAAAATTTTAAAATTCATTTTTACAATATTAAATAGCATGGCATGGTATGAAAAGTACTGGATTTGGAAACAAATTATTCCAGCTTTTATTTTGTTACTTGTTTACCCTGAGGAAGACTATAATCCTCATTCAACTTTACTTTCTTATTTTAACATGTGGGAAATGGACTAGCTAGCCTCTGATGCCTGCTCTCCTTCTAAAATTATAATCCTACATAAAGACAGGGGGCATATTGGGAAGAGCACTGGGCTTAAAGCTCAGAAGTCCTGAGTTTAGATGTAGCTTTGCATCCTTAATAGCTATGTGATCTTAGACCAATCACTTGATTTTTTTTTTGTTACCTATAGTAGCAAATTTATTTATTTTTATCATATTTATTTTTTTTAAATGCCTTAGCACACTATGTGACACATAGTAGACACTATATAAGTGCTTATTTCTTTTGAAGTTACCTTTGTCAAAAAGAAATTATCCTTTCAATGAAATAGTAGAACAGTGTTTTTTAGCTCGTAGGATCATAGGTCTTCAAGTTAAAGGGACTTTAGAGACCAGCGAGTCCAACTTCTAAATTTTTCAATTAAGGAAACTGAGCCTCAGGATGAAGTAATTCTCCCTAGGTGATAGATGGCAAAAATAAAATTTTAATTAACTTCTATCACTCGATGTTCATCTTCCTTTTCACTGCCCATAATGGGTTTCCTTAGTTATGTAATTATTTAGGCTTTTTAATGAAAATTAGATATTTATAAATGTTAGGACAATTTAGGACAATGTTTTGTAAAGATAAATAAGATATAGAAAGGAAGGAAGGAAGGAAGAAAAGAGAAAGAAGGAAGGAAGGAAAGAAGGAAGGAAGGAAGGAAGGAAAGAAGGAAGGAAGAAAAAAGAAAGACAGAAAGGGAAAGCAAAAGAAAGAAAAGAAAAGAAAAGTGAGGAAATAAGAAAGAAAATAAAGGAAAGAAATTAGAAAATAGAAAAAAAAAAGGACCATCTAAGAAAAACAAGAAAATTATGAGGGGGAAATGTTATCAAATAGAAAAAAGAGATAGTCTTAAAGAAGACAATAATTACTATTTTTGAAGCTTTTTATTTTCAAAACATATAAATGGACAATTTTTCAACATTACCCTTGAATAGTCTTGTGTTTCAGATTTTGCTCTTCTTCTTCCGACCCCCTCCCCTAAATGGCAATTAATATGTTAAATCAAATATGTGTAAACATATTTATATTTTACACTTTTACATTTTTACATTTTACATTTCCTGCACAAGAAAAATGAAATCAAAAAGGAAAGAAAATGAATAAGAAAACAAAATGTAAGCGAGTAACAACAAAAAGAGTGAGGATGCTTTATTGTAATCCATATTCAGTTCCCACAATCCTCTATCTGGGTATAGATGACTCTCTTCATCACAAGACCATTGAAACTGGCATTAATCATCTTATTGTTGGAAAGAGTCACATTCATCAAAGTTGATTATCCTATAATAATGATATTGCCATGTACAATGATTTCCTCGTTCTACTCATTTCACTTAGCATCAGTTCATGTAAGTCTTTCAGTTTATGTAAGTCTCTCCAGGCCTATTTAAAATCATCCTCCTGATTGTTTCTTATAGAACAATAGTATTCCATAACATTCATATACTATAAATTATTCAGCCATTCTCCAACTGATGGGTATCCACTCAGATTCCACTTTCTTGCCACTAAAAAAAAGGGCTGCCACAAACATTTCTGCACATGTGGACCCCTTTCTTTCTTTAAGATCTTTTTGGGATATAGGCCCAATAGAAACACTGCTAGATCAAAGGGTATGCACAATTTGAAAACTTTTTGAGCATAGTTCCAAATTTCTCCCCAGAATGGCTGGATCCCTTCACAGTTCTACCAACAACATATTTGTGTCCCAATTTTCCCACATCCCCTCCAATATTCATCATTATTTTTTCCTTTCAACTTAGCCAATCTGAGAGGTGTGTAATATTATCTCAGAATTTTCTTAATTTGAAATTTTCTGATCAATAATTATTTAGACCACTTTTTCATATGACTAGAAACAGTTTTAATTTCTTCATCTGAAAGTTGTCTATTCATATCTTTGGTCATTTGTCAATTGGAGAGTGGCTTCAATTCTTATAAATTTGAATCAATTTTCTTTATGTTTTAGAAATGATACTTTTATCAGAAACCTTAAATGTAAAAAATGTTTTCCCTATTTATTGCTTTCTTTCTAATCTTGTCAGCATTACTTTTGTTTTACAAAAACTTCTTAATTTAATATTGTCAAAGTTATCTATTTGTTGTGCAATTATGAATTCCAGTTCTTCTTTGGACACAAATTCCTTCCTTTTCTACAAATCTGAGAGGTAAACTATCCTATGTTCTTTAATTTGATTATAATATCACTCTTTATGTCTAAATCATGGAACAATTTGACCTTATCTTGGTATGTAGTGTTAGGTATTGGTTAATGCCTAGTTTCTGCCATACTATTTTCCAATTTTCCCAGCAGTTTTGATCAAATAATGAGTTCTTATCTGCAAAGCTGGAGTGTTTAGGTTTGTCAAACACTGGATTGCTATAGTTATTGGTGATTTTGTCCTGTGATCCTATTATACTGATCAACTTCTCTATTTCTTAGCTAGCATCAATTGGTTTTCATGGCTGCTGCTTTATAATATAGGTTTAGGTCTGGCACAGCTAGGCCACCTTAATTGACTTTTTTTAATTGATTCCCTTGAAATTCTTGACATTTTGTTCTTCTAGATGAACTTTGTTATTATATTTTCTAGGTCTGTAAAATAATTTATTGAGAGTTTGATTGGTTTGGCACTAAATAAGCAGATTAATTTAGGTAATATTGTCTTTTTTGTTACATTTGCTTGGCCTATTCATATGTATTTCATATTTTTCCAAACGATTAGATCTCATTTTATTTTTGTGGAAAGTGTTTTATAGTTGTGTTTATATAATTCCTGACTTTCCCTTGGCAGATAGATTCCCAAATATTTTATATCTCTAGCAGTTATTTTGAATGGATTTTGTTGGTAATATGTAAAAATATTATGATTTCTGTGGATTTATTTTGTATCCTGCAACTTTACTAAAATTGTGAATTGTTTCTAGTAGTTTTTTTTTTAGTTGATTCTCTAGGATTCTCTAATAGTTATTGCTAATTATTTCCTCTTCATTGGTGGAGCATTCTCTCTTTTCATTTTTGAGACTAACAATTTGATTTTCTGATTTCCTTTAATCAAATTAACTAATGGTTTATCTATTTTGTTGGGTTTTTTTTCATAAAACCAACTCAGTTTTATTTATTAATTCAATAGTTTTATTATTTTTAATTTTATTAATTTCCCCTTTTATTTTCAAATTTTAAATTTGGTATTTAATTGAGGGTTTTTAATTTGTTCTTTATCTTGCTTTTTCAATTGTAAGCTTAATTCATTGATCTTCCCTTTATCTATTTTATGCAAGTAAGCATCTAGAGATATAAAATTCATTCTTATAACCAATTTGATTGCATCCCACAAATTTTGATATGTTGTCTCATTATTGTCATTCTCTTAGATGAAGTTGTTGATTGTGTCTATGATTTGAATTTCCAATAAATTTTTTATCTATTTTTTCCTGATCTTATATTGCATGTGATTCTTATTACATCATGATCAGAAAAAATGCACTTATTATTTTTGCCTTTCTGCATTTGATTTGGGTTTATGCCCTTAATGCATGGTCAATTTTTGTATAGGTTCCATGAGCCATTGAGCAAAAAGTAAACTCCATTCTATCTCCATTCAATTTTTTTTTCAAAAGATCTATTTTTTCTAATATTCTGTTTACTTCCTTAACTTCTTTCTGTTTATTTTATGGTTTGATTAATCTTGTTCTGAGAAAGCAAGGTGCAAGTTTATGATCCCCCACTGTTATAGTTTTGCTTTCTATTTCTTCTTGCATCTCTCTTAACTTCTCCTCTAGGAATTTGGGTGCTAAACCACTTGGTGTATATATGTTTAGTATTGATCATCCTTTATTATCTGTGCTTTAGTAAAATATAGTTTCCTTCTTTATCTATTTTTATTAGATTTGCCTTTGCTTTTCCTTGATCTGAAATCAGGATTATGGCACCCCCCCCCCTTTTATTTTACTTCAACTAAAGCATAATAGATTCTGCTCCAGACCTTTACCTTAACTCTGTATATATCACTTTCCTTTAAATGTGCTTCTTGTAAACAATATATTGTAGGATTCTGGCTTTTAATCCCATCTGCTATTGGCTTCTATTTTATGGAAGAGTCCACCCCATTCACATTCACTGTTAAAATAAATAATCCTGTATGTCCTGCAATCTTATTTACCCTATTTTATGATTTTCTCTTTCCTCTCTCCGTTCTCCCCAGTATTTTGCTTTTGATGATCACCTTCCTCAATCAGCTTTTCCTCTTTATAGTCCTTCTCCATTTTTACACCATTCCTTTAATACTAGTGTTTTCCCTTCTATTACTCTTTGCCTTTCTTTTCTCCTTTTCCTTCCCACTTCCCTATAAGGTAAGACAAGTTTCTCTGGAAAATCAGATATGTCCAATAGTCTCTCTTTGAGCCAAGTGTGATGAGAGTAAGATTTACACAATGCTCATTGCCCCCATTCTATCCCTCTATTACAGTAGGTCTTTGCCTTTTCGTGAAATGTAATTTCCTTATTTTACCTCCTTTTTTTTTTCTTTTTCCAGTGTAATGCCTTTTCCATCTCTAGTTTCTTTATCATATTATCATAATAAAAACAAATTATACGTGCACTCTAAGTATTTCCATAACAGAAATATAACTCTCAAGAGTTCTTTCCTTTTTACTTTTTTTTTTTTTTTGCTTCTCTTGAGTTCTGTGTTTGGAGGACAAAATTTTTGTTCAGTTCTGGTTTTTTCATTAGAAATAGATGAAATTCATTTATATCATTGAATGTCCATCTTCTTCCCTGAAAGATAATGTTAATTTTAGCTAGATAGATTATTTGTGACTGTAATCCAAGTTCCTTTGCCTTTCAGAACATCAGATTCTAAGTCCTTCAAGCCTTTAAGGAGGAAGCTTCTTGGTCCTGTGTTATCCTAATTGTAGCTACTTGGTATTTAAATTGTTTCTTTCTAGCTGCTTGCACTATCTTTTCCTTGGTTGATAGTTCTGAAATTAGACCACAATATTCCTTCAGGTTTTAATTTTGCTTCTCTTTCATTTGATTGGTGAATTTTTTCAATGGCTGTTTTACCTTCTGATTCTGAGACATCAGGACAGTTTTCCTTTATGATTTCCTGTAAAATAATCTCTAGATTTTTTTTTTCCATCATGGCTTTCAGGAAGTCCAATAATCTTTACATTGTCTCTCCTTGACCAATTTTCCTCGTCAGTTGCTTTTTATAGGAGGTATTTCATATTTTTTCTATTTTTTTCATTTTTTTTTTGTTTTTATTTGATTGATCCTTGAAGTCTTATTGAATCATGCACTTCTATTTGTTCAATTCTAATTCTTATTGTATTATTATCTTCAATTACCTTTTTAGCTCCTTTTAAATTAAGCCAATTGAATTATTTTGTTCATTGCATTTTTTTCCATTTCAAGAATTTTGTTTATCAATGAATTGCTATCTTTTTGATATCAATTTTATAAGAAGTTTTATGCTTTTTGCATTTCATCAAATCTATTTTGTAGGGAGTTATATGTTTTTTTTTTTTTTTCATCCCTTCCTGCAATGATTTCATTTCCTTTCACCAATTTTTTTTCTAACTCTTTTAAGATCCTTTCGGCCATCTTCCAAGTAATTCATGTGAAATAGGGACTAGCTCATATCTCCATTTGGGGCTTTATCTGGAGTTGATTTGTTTTAAGAAACCTCAGGATTTGAGGTCTTTTCTCTCTTTCTCCATAAAGGCTGTCTATGATGAAACTTCTGTTTGCTTTTTTGCTAATTTTTTTTTTAAGGCTCAAGATCTGCTATTAATGCAAAGGAGCGACAGCTGCTTTAGTTTGCCCTGGGGCAGTTCTGCTGATTAAATTCTGTTGCTGGGTAGTCTTGGCTAGGTCCTGTATTTTTCTGGGGCTCAGTGGTTTACAATTTGCTTTTTATAGCAAATCTACCAAACCACCCACTTGTAACCAGTACAGAGTAGGCTAAAAGGCTTGCAAAAGATTCCCAGGTGCTTGGAAGCTGTGACACTGACTCCCTACCCCAGCTCCTTGCCACAGTCACCCTGAGCTGTTTTCTGGGACTAGGCATATTGCCCCTCTACCCATTTGACACAGACCTGTCCTGAAGTTCTTCCAAGGTATCTTTTTTCTGGAAGTATGTGAGTTCTTTTACTCCAAAGCCAGTTTAGAGGCTTACTCTACTATTGTTTTGAGAGAAGACCAGAGGAGGTCATAGAAAATTGTGTTTGCTCTCCATCATCTTGGCTCCTTCCTTGTGACTTGACAATAATTATTTGAAAATTAGAATTGGGCAAGGGGAAGTCAATGAAACTATAAAAAAACAAGAAAATGTAAAATTTAAGGAATGAAAAAATAGAACAAAATGTGAAATGTCATAAGAAAAATGGCAAAGCTGGAGAGAAGATTAAGAAGAGAGACTATGAAAATAATTGGACTACCTGAAAGTAGTGACCAAAAAATCATCTTGGCACAATAATGCCATATATATATCCTGAAGTTATAAAACATTTTCCAAGAAACAAAAAAAAAAAAAATCAAATATGCCAATTGCGATTAGAATTATACAGGATTATCGACAACTACATTAAAATACAACAGATCCTGGAATAATATATATTGGCAATCAAAAGAACAATGCCTATGGTCAAAAATGCCATATTCACCCAAACTAATCATGATATTGAATGAAAAAAATGGACATTCAATAAACTTGTAGATTTTCAGGACATTGTCTCAAAATTTGATATATAACAGCCAGTATCAAAGATTGAACATACTCACAATGTTTTATTTTGTATTCCATGTATTTAAGAGTAAGATCAGTAATTGGATAGCTCAAAAGTAATATTGGGACAGAACTGAATGTTATCTAACTCTAAAAAGTAAAACTGTCTAGGAAAAGATAAAAATAATAATTATGCTATACAATGAGGGATAAAGGTGAAAGAAACACAGGGGCATTTGAAAGCTTACTTACCTTGGGAATAGGTTAAATAGCAGACACTATATATATATATATATATAAGAATATCAATACTAAATTTCAAAACAAGTTAAAAGAGAAAATTTTACAAGCAATAATAATAACAAAAGAATTCAAAATTAAATTGTTGGAGATAAAATTAAACTTGCAAATGATTTATTAACAATTAAAATAAAAGACCACATGTTCTGGAATACTCATCAACAATATTACATCCAGAAAAATTAAGTATAATATTGAGTGAAAAAATGTATAATCAATGAGCACTCAGATGTTCAGGATTTTGTCTCAAACAAATCTAAACTCAAGAGAAAATTTAACATATGAGAGACAACATCAGAGGCTTATTTCAAGGGACTCAATAACAACAAAATATTTATGTGCTACATATAGACATACAAAGCATGTCTAAAATTGACATTAGTACTTGGGTAATCCAAATTAAACATTGAAATAGAGCTGAGTACGATGTGATGCCAAAAAACCTAAAATCATCTAGGAAAAGGTAAAAATAATAATTAAACTATACAACTGAGAAGTGAGAGCAAGAACCAATATAGAGGATTTAAATGGGGAAGAAGTGCTGGCAATTCTAAAAATCTACTGCAATCAGAAATTGGCTAAAGAGGGAACTATATATATCTAGATGTAGATATAAATATAACATATATAGTTATGTATATACCATTCTTCTGTAAGTACCTCATGGGAGATAGTTATTACTCTGGATTCAAAGTATTCTGTGCATATAAACTCATATAATTATTGCTAATGAACCTATGATGGATTTACTTTCAATAATCCAGCTGACAAAATTAATGAAAAATAAAGGTAGTAACTAAAACTGTATATCATGAACCACAGTGAAAATATATTTCTCTCAAAAAACTTAGTAGACTCTTCTTAAAAATAAAGTGTCACATATAAGTATGAGTAAACATACAGAGTATACAGATATAAAGACATACCACAAGGCCACATATAGTTTCAAGGCAACTCATGGTTTTTGTTCTATAAGTCCTTAATGTTCCTTCTCTTACAACACTGGGCCTTTTCCTCTCTAAGGTACAAATTACTTCCAAGATTAAATCTCTATACTCTGCAACTGAACTCTCTAAGCACATTATTAGGTCCAACATCTTCTATTAAATGAGGTTTTCCCTTTAAAGGCACTTTTGCACTTGGGGATGAGATGGGAGATTGCAAAGGACTGTGGACAAGACACAAGTGGAAAGCAAAGATTAAATCTCTTTCAATAGTAACATTCTTTCTTCTTCTTCTGTATCTGGATTTCTTCTCTACTATAAGGATTACTCTTCAATTGCTTCACTAGATTCTAGAGTGAGTTTTGTCTGGAAAACTATCTGACTTTTTAAAGACCACTACATTTATGCCTAATTTTTCAGTAAGCCAATGGATAAGTGATATGTAATGTTATCTAATTAGTGGAGAACATTTTTCATGCCTTCCAAATGAATAACCATATCTTTATATACTATAAATAAAGTGCTGCCAGTTTTCTACTATTTGCAGTACATGAATGGATCACCCAGGTTGCAAGTCATTCAAAACCTACAACCTTTGTGAGTTCTGAATGACCCTAACATTTTGTCCATTGCTTATTCCTTTTGTAATATAATTTTATCAAATTAGCAGAAATGAATTAAAAAGGATTCTTCTTTTTAAACTAATTACTTTAAATACATTAATTTTGCATTAGTCCTATTTTAATAACCATCATTTGGGCCTGAAAAATGTCTGAAAAATGTCCCTTTACAAATCAGTAATCAAATGAAGTGGATAAAATATTCTTTTTCATAAAATCATTACTAAACTTCAAGAATTTTATGAGGTATAGATATGAAATTTTATATAATTAAATTAATATCAAGTTTTATTAAATTCAATAGATAAGCAAAAAAAATCACTTGTTTTCATTAGAATATAACCTCTTTGAAAGTAGGGTCTTTTTCATTTTAGTTTGAGATTCTTGGTGAATGGCACAGTGTCATAATAAATATGAGATCATTAATAAACTTTAAATTAAGTTGCATGCACATACTTCCCAAGTCAAATACTATAAATATGTGACATTAACTCATACTTAAGGTAGTTGTGAAATCCAACTATTCTATAAAGTAATTTGGAACTATGTCCAAAGAGCTACAAAACTGTCCATGTCCTTTGAACTAGCAGTGTCACTGCTGGGTCTGTATCCCAAACAGATCATAAAAGAGGGGAAAAGGACTGACATATACAAAAGTTTGTAGGGACATTTTTTTTTAGCAATGTCAAGGAATAGAAACTGAATGAATGCTCATCAGTTGGGGATTGGTTGAATAAGTTATGATAAATGAGTAAAATGGAATATGATTATTCTATAAGAAATGATGAACAGGCTGATTTCAGAAAATGTTGGAAGACTTACATAAACTGATACTGATTGAAATGAGGAAACCCAAGAGAACAATGTAGAAAGTAGAGTACAACAAAATTATGTAGTGAGCTGTGATGGATTTGGCCCTTCTCAGCAATGTGATGCTACAAGGCAAACCCTCAGACAGAATGAAAAGAGCCCATCCATATCCAGAGACAGATCTATGGAGACTAAATGTGGATAAAAGCATAATATTTTTAATCTTTTGCTTATTTGTGTAATTGTTTTCTTCTTTCTCATATTTTTTTTCTATTTTGTCTTGATTTTTTTCTTGAACAACATGACAAATATGAAAATATGTTTTATAAGAATTACACTTATTTGGCATATCAGATTGTTTGTGGCCATTGGGGGAGAGGGGAAAGGAAGAGAGAGAAAATTTTGCAGCATTAAGACTTTAAAAATGAATGTTGACCTAGCTGTACCAGATCTAAAATTATATTATAAAGCAGCAATCACCAAAACTATTTGGTATTGACTAAGAAATAGACAAGTTGCTCAGTGGAATAGGTTAGGTTCACAGGACAAAATAGTCAATAATTTTAATAATCTAGTGTTTGACAAACCCAAAGACCCCAGCTTTGGGATAAGAATTCACTGTTTGACAAAAATTGCTGGGAAAATTAAAAATTAGTATGGCAGAAACTAGGCATTGACCCACACTTAACACTGTACGCCAAAATGGTTTGCGATCTAGGCATAAAGAATGAGATTATAAATAAATTAGAAGAATATAAGATAGTCTACCTCTCAGACCTGTGGAAGAGGAAGGAATTTATGACCAAAGAAGAACTAGAGATCATTACTGATCACAAAAAAAGGAAATTTTGATTATATCAAATTGAAAAGCCTTTGTACAAACAAAACTAATACAAACAAAATTAGAATGGAAGCAACAAACTGGGAAAACAAGTTTACACTTAAAGGTTCTGATAAAGGCCTCATTTCCAAAATATAGAGAATTGACTCTAATTTATAAGAAATCAAGCCATTCTCCAATTGATAAATGTCAAAGGATATGAACAGACAATTCTCAGATGAAGAAATTGAAACTATTTCTAGCCATATGAAAAGGTGCTCCAAGTCATTATTAATCAGAGAAATGAAAATTAAAACAATTCTGAGGTACCACTACACACCTGTCAGATTGGCTAGAATGACAGGGAAAGATAATGCGGAATGTTGGAGGGGCTGTGGAAAAACTGGGACACTGATATATTGTTGGTGGAATTGTGAGTACATCCAGCCATTCTGGAGAGCAATTTGGAACTATGATCAAAAAGTTATCAAACTATGCATACCCTTTGATCCAGCAGTGTTACTACTGGGCTTATATCCCAAAGAGATCTTAAAGAAGGGAAAGGGGCCTGTATATGCAAGAATGTTTGTGGCAGCCCTCTTTGTAGTGGCCAGAAAGTGGAAAATGAGTGTATACCCATCAATTGGAGAATGGCTGAATAAATTGTGGTATAGGAATATTATGGAATATTATTGTTCTGTAAGAAATGACCAGCAGGATAATTTCAGAAAGTCCTGGAGAGGTATGAACTGATGCTGAGTGAAATGAGCAGGACTAGGAGATCATTATATAGTTCAACAACAATAGTATATGATGATCAATTCTGATGGACGTGGCTCTTTTCAAAATTGAGATGAACCAAATCAGTTCCAATTGTTCAGTAATGAATAGAACCAGCTACATAAATGAGTGTGAACCACGACATAGAATTCCCAATCCCTCTATTTTTGTCTGCCTGCATTTTTGATTTCCTTCATAGGTTAATAGTACATTATTTCAAAGTCCAGTTCTTCTAGTGCAGCAAAATAACTGTATGGATATGAATGCATATATTGTATTTAACATAAACTTTAACACATTTAACGTGTATTGGTCTACTTGCCATCTGGGGGAGGAGGTGAGGGGAAGGAGGGGAAAAATTGGAACAAAAGGTTTTGCAATTGTCAATGCTGAAAAATTACCCATGGATTTATCTTGTAAATAAAAAGCTATAATTAAAAAATGAATGTTGAAAATCATCTTCACAGGATGGAGTCAAGATACAGAGAGTGGACAAGTATTTGTCAGAATTCTTCCTGGCTTCCTGCAGAACAACAACAGATCAAGTCTCTGAATAGATTTTGCAGTGAGAATCCACAAATATTTGAAGTATAACAAATTGCCATTCAAAGATATTTTGAAAGAACATCAAAAAAGGTCTATCTCTATTGGGCAAGGGATGATTGCTTCCCAGGACAGGTGCACCACAATGCAGGAAGATCCAGGGAGGAGAAGCTTCAAAGCCCAATCTGCTGGAATCTAGTGAGTCTCAGCACCAAAACACAGCAGTGTATGCTACTCTTTCTTTGTTCAGAAGCCATTGGATCAGCAGACTAGATGTGAGATTTCCACTGCAACTACAGAAGGCAAATAGCCCCTGAACCACAACATAACCAACTGAATTTGGCCACAGCTACCAAGCACAAGAAGGAAGCCAGCATTACTGGCCCCAGGGCAGTTGGAACCTGCTTCCCCTGTAGAGGAAGCTTGGGACAACGCTCTTTTTTTTTTCCCTAATAGCATTTTAAACATGAGCAAAAAAAGCAAAAAGAGATCAGAGCATAAATAACTTTTATGGAGACAAGGAAGAACAGACCTCAAACCCTGAAGACACTAAAGGTAAAATATATCCAGATGAAGCCTTAAGGGGTGATATAAGTTATTCTCCTTCTCACAAAGCTGTCATGGAAGAATTCAAAAAGGATCTTAAAATATTTAGAAGAAACCATCTGAAGAAAATCACCCCTTAAAAACAAGTTTTGGTGAAATGAAAAAAGGAAACAGTTCCTTGAAAAACAGAATTTGTGAAATGGCCAAAAAAAAAAAAATCAATGAAGAAAACAACTCATTTAAAAGTTCAACTGACCAAATGATAAAAAAGGTAATTGAAGAAAATAACTCATTTAAAATTAGAATTGAATAAATGGAACCAAATGACTAAATGAAAAATCAAGAATTAATTAAAAAAACAAAATATGAAAAAAATAGAAGAAAATGTAAAATACCCCACCAGAAAAACAACTGATCTGGAAAATATATCCAGGAGTGACAATCTAAATCATTAGAATACCTGAAAAGCACAATGAAAAAATAGCCTATGAAATACCTTTCAAGAAATCATCAAGGAAACTGCCCTAATATCCAGACAGTAAAATAGCCACTGAAAGAATCCACCAGTCACCACCTGAAAGAGACCCCAAAAAGAAAACTCCAAGGAATATCATAGCTAAATTCCCAAATTATTAGATCAAGGAGAAAACACTGCAAGCAGACAGCAAGAAACAACCCAAATATCAAGGAGTCACAATCAGGATTACCTAGCACTTAGAAACTTCCACTTTAAAGGATTGAAGGGTTTAAATTATGATATTACTGGGGAGCAAAGTAATTTAGACAACAGCCAAGAATCAGCTATCTAGCAAAATTAAGCATGATCTTTCAAGGGAAAAGATGGACATTCAATGAAATTGGTGAATTACATTTATGTCTGATGAAAATACAAGAACTGAACAGAAAATTTGATCATCAAATACAGACCTCAAGAGATGTATAAAAAGAGAAAAAGGAAGAAAATGCATGAAGATGGGCTAACTGTACCAGACCTAAAACTATGTTACAGAGTAGCAGTCATCAAAACCATTTGGTACTGGCTAAGAAATAGAGTAGTTGATCAGTGCAATTAGTCAGCTTCACAAGATACAATAATAAATGACTATAGTCATTGCTGAGAATGGCCAGGTCCATCAAAATTGGTCATCATATAGTATTGTTGTTGAACTATATAATGATCTTCTGGCCCTGCTCGTTTCACTCAGCATCAGTTCGTGTAAGTCTCTCCAGGCCTTTCTGAAATCAGATAATGACAAATGTTGAAGGGAATGTGGGAAAACTGTGACACTGAAACATTTTTGGTGGAATTATGAACTGATCCAACCATTCTCAAGAACAATTTGGAACTATACCAGAGGGTTATCAATCTATGTATACCTTTTGGTCCAGCAGTGTATCTATTGGGCTTATATTCCAAAAAGATCATAAAAAATGGAAAAGGACCCACACGAGCAAAAATGTTTGTGACAGCCTTTTTGTAGTGACAAAAAAAAAACAAAAAAAAACAACTGGGAACTGAATAAATGTCCCATTGTAGAATGGCTGAATAAATTATGGTATGTGCATGTTATGGAATATTATTTTTCTATAAAAATGATTAACAGTATGATTTCAGAGAGTCCTGGAGACATTTACAGGAACTGATCCTTTGTGAAGGGAGTAGAACAAAGAGAACCTTGTATAGAGAAACAAGATTATACAATGATCAATTCTGATAGAGGGGGCTCTTTTCAACACCAAGGTGATTCAGATCTGTTCCAATGAATAGACTTTCCCCTTCCACTCTGAAGCATACATATTAGCATCTATAAATGAGATCAAAAGAACAATATTTGAAAAATGGAACAAAACTGTCAGTATTTTTTACAATTTCCTTTCTTCATCCATAATAGTAAATGTAATGTTCTTTCAAATGTAATGTTCTCTGAGAGCAGGTTTCTTGGGGAGCTTCTGGAGGTAGCCTTCATTTCAGTTCAATATAATCACCCCAAATGCAGCCAAGGATTAAAGTCAAAATTCTTTATTTTCTCTTTCAAGTCTTGTCTCCTTCCTTGGGCCCAGTTAGCTTTCTTAGAGGCCTATCTCTCTCCTTGGTTCCTAGAGCTCTTGCCACTAGTCCTTTGCCTCTCCCAGCTTCAGCCTCTAGCTCCCTCCTAATGATTCCAGCCAGCACATAGGTGGAAAATGGAATGACTTCCGAATTTCCCGGATTCAATCCTGGTTGAGACTTCTAGCTTATATATGCTCTCTTAAAGGCATGAATCTTATAGAACTCTAATAAGTACTAAGTACATTAATGAACTAGAGAACTGTTAAGTACCATACTAAATTAGATAACTTACTCAGCATCTTGTAAGAATCCTAACAAATAAAGTATCACATTTAGATCATAACATCTCTATTCCTGATGTGCTAGCTAGATAAGTTACAAATACAATCTGAACTAGAAAAAGCACACAAACAAAATGGAGGCAACATTTTGACTACTGAAAAATGTCAAGATGTTTGAAAGGGGACATTCTGACTAACAATACTATGAACTAAATAATTTTAATCATTTCACATATGTGCAAAAATGTTGATATTGGACTGTTATTTAATAGTTAATTCTATAATTCTAAGATTTGTGAGGAATATGTGAGAAGGGACAAATTATTTCAAATCTCCTTTATATAGTAGGCCAATGTTTTTACAATCACACAATTAACAAAAAATGCTAAAACAAAGTTATTTCAGTCTATTATTTGTTTTTTTAATTTTAGAAACCTCATTTAACTAGGTAGAGCAAAGAACAAATTAGAGGTTGTTTTATTCCCAGCAATAAATTGCTCATACATATGTTAAGATCACATGAGATTCCTTGATAAAAACCAGACATAAGAATTTTCTATCAATATCAAACAATTTGTATATGTTTGTGTGTATATGTGTGTGACACATATTATTTCTAACAATTCAAATTAAACTGACTTATTCCAAGAAACATCCTTTTTGTAATGCCCTGTCTGATTCTGTAAATTTCTTTAAGTGACAGGTTCAGAATAAATCATTTCTTCCAGAAGTTAAACTAGAACCATAAGAATTAATTAATATTTTTGTTTATTAATGTTGTGACTTTACTTTTCATTATTCACTCTGCCCTTGCTTCCCCTTCCTTTTTTTAATGGTCCCCACTGTGGCTGATGTCTTAGTCACCTGTTTCTCTGAAATGTTCTTTACTAAGAATGAATGAATTGAATGAATTAGCCTATACAATAGGCTAAGATTTCTCATATTATTTTAATAACTGATTTGATTTGTATATTTTAAATCCTTAAGACTTTTTATTAAAAGACATTGTTGTCAAAATTTCCTTAAAACAGATATAACTCTAAACTTTGCAAAGTTTTTTTTTTTTTTTTTAATGTGTATATTTTAATATATCTCTCCTATTTTACATTTTGACAGGTGAACTTATGGGTATTGGATTTTGAAAGGTGATTCTATTGTGGCCTATTAGTCTCAATCTTTTCAATATTGCATTCCATTTTTGTAATACTCTACTATCTTCCTATTTGAAATACGCAGAACCAAGAAAACAGTATACACACTTAGAATTTTTTTTTTAATTTCCCACAAATAAGTAGTGGGAAAAAAGGTATAATCATGACCTCCCATATAATAATAATAAAAAAAAAAATCTTTCCTTACTGTAGAAATGTGAAAAACACCTAAAATAAAATGGTATATACATTCTCATATATGGTCACCTTATTAGGTAATTTTGTTTATTTATTTATTTTTTTGGAGGGAGGGATAACAAAAGAAGCCCCTTCCTAAATAACTGCAATCTTAGGGAAATGGTCAATGAGCAAACATTTTGTCAAAATTGCATAGTGATACTGTTATTCTATGTGCAGCAAATGCTCTGGAAGCACTATTTCAATTCCTATTCACACTTTCAAGTCATTTATTTGATCCTCCCAAGATTATAATGAACTCAGATATATTTTGGAGATAATCCCTAACATATATCAGAGCTCATAAAGAGGAAAAGGTTCACATGCTTCCCCTCAATGATTATGAGTAAACACTAATCAGTCAACTACATCTAATTTGTTTTTATAAAGGGGTACTTGCAAAGATAATATAGTAAAAAACAATTGGTACAAAATATTCTTCCAGAAAATTTAGAAAACATTCTATCCTATTTACATTGAAGAGTCAAGTGGGTCTAAATTTAGACAACACATCTATTAGTGGGTTTCTTCATTTAATCAATGATTCCTAGAAATTCCTTCTTTCCTTGACATCTCACTTTTTTGGTTCCTGATAAGTATGGTCTACCTTTTCTGGTGCTGTTTATCTACCTGAACATATTACTTTGGATAATTCTGATGGCTTCTTTTTTCTAGATCTATGGCTGATTCACTTCTTCCATATTTAAAAGAAAACATTTATAGTTATTTTGTTTTGATTTTTTCATTTAAAAATTGCCTCTTCAGTTTTCTTGCACTTTTTAGTAATTTATTTTTATTTCCTTGGTGTCATCATTCATATTTTGTAATAAGTAGGCAGAGGGAAAAGAGTAACATATTCTCACCTTTTTGACCTTAATAAGTGCATTGGAATAAATTTCCATTTCAGTGTAAAGGGTCAGATAAAGATTTAAAAGCTTAAAACTACATTAATATTTGGGATATCCTGTGTATTAAACACTATGCTTTGCTGTCTCTATATTTATGACAGGACACGCAAAAGACATACTCTATCTTTTTAAGGTCAATAAAAAACTGGCAGATTATAAAAAAAAAAAAATTCTCCCTTTTAACATCAAAAACTGGCCCAAAGCCAATAGTTGTCATACTTTGAAACCAGACCTAACTAGTAGAATTTGCATTAGTAGGTGTCTGAATTGTCCAAATACTAGAGGTACTTATCAGATAGTCATGCTATTCAGAAGCCTACTTCTCTACAGAGATATCCTTTGCGTCTCAACTAATGTTTTTCACTGAAACAGTGGACTGAAAGTCTTTACCTTATCTGAGTCCTAAATTATAAAGTAGATTTTCTTTCAATAAGAGTATGTGTGAAAAGTCTGGCATCCACTGAAACTTTCATTTCAATATTATGATATTCTCTAAAATGCAATGTTCTCAGGGAGCAGGGTTCTTGGGGGGCTTCTGGAGGCAGTCTTCCTTTCAGTTCAGTTCAATAATCACTTCAAATACAGCCAGGAGTTAAAGTCCAAATCGTTTATTGTCTATTTCCAAGTCTTGTCTCCTTTCTTGGGCCCAGTTAGCTTTCTTAGAGGCCTATCAGTCTCCTTGGTTCTGAGAACTCTTGCTGCTAGTCCTTTGCGTCTTCCAGCTTCTGCCTCTAGCTTCTTCCAAATGTCTCCAAATCCAAGGGTTTGTACTTCAGCATCCAGCCACAACAAAGTTGGAAGATCTGTCTGAGCCTTAGAAAGCTTCTACTGCACTTCTTCTTTCTGGCCCTGACAGATCCTCCTTATATGTCCCACACTGAGTATACACCAATCATTATATCACTAGGAAACCATTATTTGTTGTAGGATTAAATCAATGCTAAACTAGATTTAACCACTGTCTCCTCAATTCCACTTACTTAGCACCTTGTAAGAATCCTAACACAATAATCCAACATCTTGTACCAAAATATCTTTTTTTTTTTTTTTGGTTTTGATACAAATCATGAATTCTAGATGTGATTTGACAATCATTCTGCAATTAACCCAGAAAATTATCTGGACTACTGAGAGATTAAACAGTCTACCTTAGTTTATGTAGTCAAATTCTGTCAAAGTCAGGATGTAAATTCAGATTGTCTGAGGCCTGCTATTAATTCACTCCATTTCATTTCTATAATATTTCATTTTGTTTCAGCATGCTAATATTTAATAAGAAAATTATATTTAGTATTAGACACATTATATAAATACATATGCTAGTATATTCACATAATTATGATAATATAAAATATATGTGGATATGTATACATGCGAGTCTCTCTGTGTGGCTTATGTATATACTGCTACTCTTTCTTGCAGAAAAAACAAGAAGCCTCTTTCCCCTGCAAAAATGTTATATATTCCCAGTAATTCATAGGCCAAGTGATCAGGTGAATAGCACGGCAACTCCATATTGTTCCATATCATGCTAAGCAAAGTATTGTTATTTATAACAATAATACAGAATAGAGTCCTCAAGACTCATTATTTTCCATAATGTGTATACATAATACACAGATAAACCAAAAAAAAAAAAAAATAAAAAATAATAAAGTTTAAAAAAAGAACTATGCCTCAGTTTACATTCAGAGTGCATCAGTTTTCTCTGTGGAGGTGAATAGAATTTTTCATCAGAGGCCTTTGATATTGTCTTAGATCATCTTGATTAAGATAGATATCTTTCACAATTAACTCTCCTTACAATATTGCTATAGTTATGTACAAATGTTCTCCTGATTCTACTCATTTCACTTCACATAAGTTCATATAAATCTTCCTAAGTTTTTCTAAAACCCTCCTGTTTATGATTTCTTATACCACAGTAGAGCTACATATTCTTTAACAAGCCATTACTTTCCTCAGTAGCTAATGATCAAGTCTTAATATCTCGAAGAAGTCACATAGGACAAGTTGCCAATTACTTATAGAAAATTTAATATGTAAAAAGGTAGCCATTTTGTGACGAAAATTTCCCTTCATTAGAAGAGGAACTTTTTAAAGTTCTGGCTAAGATATATTACAGAAATAATAGAGGAGATACAGAGGACTGATGAGGTGAAACATAGGAATCAAGAGAGAAATGTGGTGGCGTTAGAAACAGTATGGCAAAGACCCATGCACAAAACTCTTCTCAATACACTTAGAAAATACACCAGATGGAGGCATGCAGAAATAAGTCACAGTGAGTCATTTGTAAAGACCAGATAACATAGGGGCAAAGGTAATAAAGTCTGAGGACATTGGAAACTGTGTTGGATGAGGATCACAGCATTCACAGAACATACCAACATTCAGGGAGAGGTTGTCAACCAGGACAAAAGAGTACTCAAACTAGGGCACCAGATATACCACTGCAGCTTATTGTACCAGAGAAATGTGTGAATGGTAAGGGATATTTGAATTCAAATTTCACATTTAATACTAACTAATTGTGAGATACAGGACACACAAAAATTTTCAAGCCTTATATTTCCATCCATAAAATGTGAATTTTGTAGCATCTTGCTTACAAAGGTATTACAAGAATCTCAAATGAAATAATGTACATAAAGGGCTTTGCAGTTCTTTTAAATGTTATATAATTGGTGTATAATTATAATTGTTGGTATATAGTATCAACAGCAATAGTAAACATTGTTATAGATGGCTAATGTCAGATGCTTAATGAAATAAAAGTTCAGAAGGAGTATCACGGGTAAGTCAAGAAGAAGACATTGAATTGAGTGATTAGAGTTGGTGAAAAATATAAACAGTAATGCGAAGTTATCTTTTGTTGATTCCAGAAAACAGATCAGGAGATTTATCCCATTTTCATGGGAGAAATAATGGAAACCTACTCTGCATATTTTTTAAAGATCTTCTCAAATCAAATTAATCAGAAATAAACATTTATTAATTCATTTCAATTCAAAAATTATTTTAAAATACACATTATAGTCCAGGTACTGAACAAACTTCTGAGGATAGGAATAAGGAAAAAAAAAAAAAGTCCATGCCTTCAAGAAGTTTATAATCTAATGTAAGCTAAGCAAATGATCTGAGCTGGAAATTCCTCCAAATGAGGAAGAAAAACTAAGCAAATGGAAAGGTGTTGAATATTCAAAGCTGAGTTAGCAGCATGGTGATTAAGTTACCATGTTTCCCCGATAATAAGACACTGTCTTATTATTTTTTTGGACAGAAAAACACCAGAGGGCTTATTTTCAGGGGAAGGCTTATTTTAATGAACATTGACAGCAATTTTAATAAATAAGTAAATGTGAACAAAAAAAAGTACCTTTATTCAATAATGATCATGTCATCTTCTTCAACAACATCGTCATAAGTGTCCATACCCTGAATTCCGTCCTGGATATCTTGCGCCTCTATTTCCTTCAGAAGAAGTGGACCCAATCTCTCATGTCCAGCAATATAGCTCTCTTTAAATGAACATGTCTTGTCCAGGTAACCTGCTCGTAGTGCCTTGGCGACACAGCTGTCAGTAATTTTATTCCATGACTTCTTCACCCAAGTCACAACTTCTTGCAGACAGGGCTTCACAAAGTTTCCACGCTGATTTCTTTCCATTCTATTTTCAATGTAGTCATTGACTTTCATGCGCAAATGGTCCTTGAATGGCTTGTTTATTGCAATATCAAGGGTCTGGAGATAGGCAGTCATTCCTGCAGGAATCATTACTTGATCTATTCTTCTCTCTGCAAGGAAGTTCTTCATTTCTTTAGCGCGGTGAGTGCTGGCTGAGTTCTTCTTTTATCCTCCATCATGCCCCCTGAGTTCTTTTATCCTCCATCATGCCCCCTCACTCCCACTTACATACTGGGTTTTTATGTTGTCCTGCCTCAGCTCTCCTCCGCGGCACTGCTCTCAATGGCGCCAGCAAGCAAATCACTGGGGAAGAACAGGATGACGCACTCACTGCTGCAGCTCTGATTGGATGCAGCTCAGAGCGCGGCATATGTTTCACGGGGGGGGGGAAGGAAGGATGGGGGGGGGGAAGTGCATACAGAGGGTACCATAATGTAGCATGTAGCGCAGGGGATCACCTTCACTACAGTAGCAATCTCAATAGGGCTTATTTTCGGGGGAAGGCTTATTTTAGAGGAATCTTACACTGTAAGGGGAGAGCTTATTTTCAGGATAGGTCTTATTATCGGGGAAACATGGTAGAAGTGATCAATTGATTTTTTTTTTTTTTTAAAGAGGGCCAACCTTGTGGAGTTAAAGCTAAGCAGAGTTGAAGATGGAAAAGGGAAAATTTATTAAACACATAGTATATTCTAGGCAATATAATAATCAGAGTAGACAAAGAAAGGTAAAAGACAACCTCTGTTCTCAAGTTACTGACAGTTGAATGGAGGAGACAACAAAAACTCCACTATGTATAAATAAGAAGAGAGGAAAAAAAAAACCTACTTCTTTATTTTATCATCAGAAAGAGATAACCCCCTATTCTTAATATTGATGCCAATGGAGGGTAATATCTGAACAGTCTCCTAGTATAATTCTAGTGAGAAATTATGTATGTTTTGTGAGGTATAGTTTTAAAAGTACAGAGAAGCTTAATATTAGTGGACAGAGCATACACAGATAAAAGGTTTTGACTATAAGAACACATAAAATAAAGAAAAATTGGTTTGCAGGCCCATACTGTTTCTCTTATCTAGATAGTTGGAAGGCACAATGGAAAGCATACTGGACCTAGAGTTAGAAATAACCCGAACTCAAATCCAGCCTCAGACATTTACTAGTCCATGACCCCGAGAAACTTGCTAAACTTCTGCTTGCCTCATTTCCCTGCTTTGTAAAATGAGGATGATAACTATAATTATATCAACCTTTGAAAGTTCTGGTGCAGATAAGATAGATATATTCATGAGGTCCTTTTAAAAACTAAAAATATAAATTATTATTATTATTACATCTGCAGTGATGCTGTGATAGAAATAGAAATAGAAAAGGGAAGAACAGTGTGTTAAGGATCATATAATTTATTCTTGTTTTTCTTCAGGTCATTTTAGTTGTGTCCAACTCTCTGTGACCTCATTTTGGATTTTCTTGGCAGATACTGGATTGATTTGTCATTTCCTTCCCCCACTTATTTTACAGGTGAGGAAACTGAAATAAACAAAGCTAAGTGACTTGACCAGGGGCACACAGGTAGAAGAATTTGATGTCAAATTTGAATTCAGATCTTTCTAACTTCAGACTTGCACCTTATCCACTGCATCACCTAGCTGCACATATGACTTATAGATCACCATTAAATGACCATTTTTCTATTGAGAGTGTGACTGTTAGATCTTTATTTAGTGCCCAACAAACACACAAACACAGGAAGTTAATTTTGTAAAAGTAGGAATTCTCACTATAAATAAACTTGGAAGTCAACAACTATGTAGAAGCACCATTTCTCCTTGAAGAGGCAAATAGAAATTATTTTTGGAATTGATTTTATCATCCGTCCAATGGCAATAAAAAATAACATTACTAATTTGGACAAATGGTTATTTTTCCCAACTAATCTGAAAAAGTCTCCCACACATTCCTTTACTTTTTGTTTAACAAAGTTGTCATTTTGGATTATCTCAAGAATCAACTACATTAGTCTTTATATCCCATCACTTCCTAGTTTGTCTATCAAATATTTAAACTCAAAATATTTATGTTCTTAGATTACAAAACTTATGGTTAAGGAATATAATCGTCTTCCTTTGTAACATTCTATGGTTCTTTATATCTGTTGCCACCTAACAAACAATACTAAAACTTCTGTTTCTAAAGAAAAGAAAAGATTTAAAAATAATAAGTGAATTTCACTATTATAAACTTAGGAAATAAATCTTAACTAATGCTTGTTGCTTACATTCTATAATATGAAATGTCATTGCCCTTGCTCTAATAGCTTCAATAGCTACAAACAGCATTTGTGGGCATAAAGTTATCTAGATTGCTTTATTCCAAACTATATTATTTCTTATAGTGACTCTTTATGGCATTTAATTGCATAGGCTGAACATTTAAAGCTGAAACAATATTTCAATAGTATGATGTTTTTCTATTCAATTTTGCACTCAATTATTTTTTCAATGTTTTCATGTAAGCAGATGCTTTCATAAAAATTTATGATAATCCCTGTGCACCATAAACTTAAAGAACTACTTGATTTCTCCCTAATTTCAACTTCCTAAGAAATTACTTTTAAAATTCTACTTTGGCAGTTGGAGGAAGATTGAGTGGTAACATACTATGTGAGTCTTGTCCTCGTCTCCTCTCTCAATGACTTTTGTGATAGAATAAAGGTCACACTTATTAGGACTGTGTATTAGGGACAAATGAATTTTACCAAAGTGACATTCAAGGAAGTTTTAATAGGAGAAAAAATAGTATAGGTAAAGCAAAGATATAAATTCAAATTGTCCAAAAAATTTAAATTTATTTTTAAAATTCTCCTTGGTTTTGATTAATGTCACCAGTATTAATGCTGCACAATATATGATTTCCAACATTTCTTTTGGTCCCACAACACTTTTCTTTATTAAAGGGCATATTTGATTTTTTTAAAAAATAGTTATCAGATGAATGCTATTTATAATTGAGTAAAATAAAATTTTGCATATGGATTTATAGCATCTTCTTTATAAAATAATTTCTGGTAATCTTTAAAATTAGCAAATATTTATTTTTTTATTACTGCAGAATTTATGTTGTTAAAAAAAAAACTTTTCAAATGCCAAAATATGAAAGGCATGTTAATTTTGAAGATATATTTAAAGAGAAAAATATAGTCAGTAAAAGTTGTCTATATTATTAATTTGACAGTTCAATCTGTCCCATCTTAAAAAGAAACAAAAGCTAAAACTAAATAATAAAGCAAGATACATATTAAGCACTGATTATGTTTAGTCATTGCTCACTGGGAAATATAAACAAAAATGGCATACATGTTTTTATTCCTTTAGGATTTAGGATTCCTTAGGATTATAATAAAATACAAATACATTTGGAAGCAGAACAATGGTGTTTAGGGATACTGGAAAATCCTCATTTGGGAGGTGACCCTTGAAGAAGGTTAGACATTATAAGAGATATAAAAAAGAGAGGAAGAAAGATATTTTAAATGTTATTCAATGGTTTTTTTTTTTCATGTTTAGCAATGCAAATAAAATATAAAGTTAAATTTGGATATAAGGTGTTATTTAAAGATATAAGATTTAATTGTAGATGAACATTTTTGATTTCTAAAAGTATATTTGAGGGCATAAGGGTATTGAAGAACTGAGTTTTCATATGTGATTTGGGAAGTTTAGCAACATCAACTATGCAATAACCATAAAGACTTGAATTACCTTGTAAAACGTAGGATGAGATTTCTGTGCATGTTTAAATGGAACATAGAAAGACCTTTTATTTATTAAGAAAATTGAAGAAAATGTTACTTTAAAGAAGCCTTATCAGGATTGCATTCAGTACCATTTCCAGTAGTCTTGATCTATATCTGGCCACTAAACCCAGATGGCACTGGAGGGAAAAATTAGACAGGTGGCCTTGCACAGCCATCTTTCACTTAAATTCAATTCACTTGCATGTATGGTGTTACCTCCAGGATGCCATGGGCCTCTGTGAGAACTAAGGACAAGCAACAAATGAAGGAGTAAGGAGGTTATAATTTGAGCCACTGAAAAATTTAGGGGAATCAATCATATAAGAAAGATGAAGCTAAAGTGGCATCAGAATGCCAAAAGTGAATATTAGAAATATAGCAGAGTTTTTGGCAAAGTGTTTTTTGAGCCATTTGAAGAAACTAATAGCAAGAGTACTCAGGTGATGAAAGAATGTGTCCAAATATATTTCTGATTGAATGTAATTGTATTCTCAGGCATTACCCTTCATTATCTCTAACTCAAGAAGTGAAGTTTCTCACAAGCTTATGCTGTTCTTATGGGCACAGAGAACTCATTTACCTCACTCCTCCTTTTGAGAAGAAAAGGAAGGAAGAATAAAGACATGTACTATAACTTTGTGGTATTAAAAATAAGGATAAAAAAAATTTAAAAAAAATCATGGATAAAAAATAGAACTCCTTGATCTATTTTCTGGGTCAACAGTTTTGTTTTTTTGTTTTGTTTTGTTTTGTTTTTTTAATTAGTCTGAATTTGTTTTGTTGTTCCTTGATGTCTCATGGAGTCACGAGGTTGCAGTTAACCAATTCTAATTTTTCTATTATTTTTTCTTCAATGAGAGTTGGTTACTCTTTTACTTAGTCAAATCTGATCTGTAAGGAGTTGTTTTCTTTTTTATATTTTTATATATCTTTTCCAAAGCTGTTATTTGTTTTCATAATTTTTTATTTCTTTTCCCAACTTTTCCTTGCTTGCTCTTTATGATCTAACTTTTTTATACATTTTAATCTCTTTTTAGCTCTTCTAGGAAGTGTTATTGGGATTATATTCAACTTACATTTTTCTTTGAGGCTTTGTTTATAAATATTTTAAATTTATTGTTTCATTAATTTTAGTCTTTAGTTTCTATCACCATAGTATGAATTTGTGCCATAGTATCACCATAGTATGAATTTTTTTTATGTTGTTTTTGCAATCTACTTATGAATTTTGGACTTTATCTAAAAATTCAATCCTATTTACCTCTGGTATATAGTTTGAATGACCCAGGCATCAGACTTTTGTGTCCTTTTTTAACAGCAAAATCTGGATTCCTGTAAGTTTTTTGATATTTCTAACATATAGTGATTTGGATATTTGACTGGTCACTGTTCTCCTGATCTTTTCTCTGGCCTTAACTGCATCTTGAATGGATTAATGTACAATGAACTTGTCAATTGACATTCACGCATCTAGCCAGTGCTATCTTGTAATTTCTCCAGGAAAAACTTCTAAGGAAACCATATGAATGAAAGATCTAAAATACCATGAAAGAATATAAAAAATTATCGATTTTAATATATCGTATAATTCTCCAAAGATCTAATTAAAAAAAAAAAAAACTAGAGCCTTAAGAGAAAATATAGAATATATGGTACAAGATTATATATATATATATATATATATATATATACACATTTTCATTTTCATTACTACAAACTACCTAGATGGCTGAGAGATTAGGGTGCTAAGCTTTTTTTTTTTTTTTTTTTTTTAATAACTTTTTATTGTTAGAACGCATGCCAGGGTAATTTTTTACAGCATTATCCCTTGCATTCACTTCTATTCTGATTTTTCCCTCCCTCCCTCCACCCCTTCCCCCAGATGGCAAGCAGTTCTTTACATGTTGAATGGGTTACAGTATATCCTAGATACAATATATGTGTGCAGAACCGAAAAGTTTTCTTGTTGCACAGGGAGAATTGAATTCAGAAGGTATAAATAACCGGGGAAGAAAAACAAAAATGCAAGCACTTTATATTCATTTCCCAGTGTTCTTTCTCTGGGTGTAGCTGCTTCTGTCCATCTTTGATCAATTAAGGCTCTCTTTATCGAAGAGATCCACTTCCATCAGAATATATTCTCAAACATTATCGTTGTTGAGGTATATAATGATCTCCTAGTCCTGCTCATTTCACTCAGCATAAGTTCATGTAAGTCTCGCCAGTCCTCTCTGTATTCATCCTGCTGGTCATTCCTTACAGAACAATAATATTCCATAACATTCATATACCACAATTTACTCAACCATTCTCCAATTGATGGACATCCTTTCATTTTCCAGCTTCTAGCCACTACAAACAGGGCTGCCATGAACATTTTGGCACATACAGGTCCCTTTCCTTTCTTTAGTATCTCTTTGGGGTATAAGTCCAGTAGAAACACTGCTGGATCAAAAGGTATGCACAGTTTGATAACTTTTTGAGCATAGTTCCAAATTGCTCTCCAGAATGGCTGGATGTGTTCACAATTCCACCAACAATGTATCAGTGTCCCTGTTTTCCCACATCCCCTCCAACATACCGCATTATCTTTCCCTGTCATTCTAGCCAATCTGACAGGTGTGTAGTGGTATCTCAGAGTTGTTTTAATTTGCATTTCTCTGATTAATAATGATTTGGAGCATATTTTCATATGTCTATAAATAGTTTCAATTTCTTTGTCTGAGAATTGTCTGTTCATATCCTTTGACCATTTATCAATTGGAGAATGGTTTGATTTCTTATAAATTAGAGTCAATTCTCTATATATTTTGGAAATGAGGCCTTTATCAGAACCTTTGATTGTAAAAATGTTTTCCCAGTTTATAGTTTCCCTTCTAATCTTGTCTGCATTTGTTTTGTTTGTACAAAAACTTTTCAATTTGATATAATGGGTGCTAAGCTTTAAGTTAAGACAAATTGAATTCAAGTCTAGCTTGATACACTAGTTATTTGACCCTGGGTAAATGACTTACCCTGAAAAAGTATATTTGCCTCAATTTATTCAGTAATGAAATGGGGATAAAAACATCACTTACCTTCCATGGTTATTGTAATATTATAATAGTCTGCAGCATACGAGATGCTTTAAATTTTATTTTTTTATTCTGTACTCAGCAAAAGTGCTCAATACTGCAAGATCAAATAAATGGGCTTCCCATTAAGGGAAAAGAAGAATATAATAGCCTCTCTGCAATGTTGTTGGCTTCTCTTGCATAAATTGTATTGTAAATTTTCTGCTCAATGAAGCAGCTTGTCTGGGTTGAAAATGAGATTAGACATAATTGACTATATAAGAGGAAGATAAAAAATTGTCCACCATTCTGGTAAAAAAACAAACATACTTTGGACTATAGATATATATAAAACCTTTAATTGAAGTTGTGTATTTGTGAGTTTGTGTGTCTGTGTGTACGTTGTGTGTATGTTGTTGGTTATTCTCTTAAACAAAATGTGAGGAGTAATAATTAATGGTAACCAAAAAGACATAAGCATATATCAGATTTTGTTTTGGAAATCTGATGAAATGTCCAGTGAGATTGATAAATCGATGACTTAGCTATGAAAATTATGTTGTTGTTGTTTTTTTTTTCCACTAGAAGTCCATAGAGACAAAGTAGCAAAATTTTCTATATCATTATAATTTCAATAAAAAGGATGGCACTCAGAACAGAGGCTTTGGAACATTTTGAGTATAAAAGGGCAGGGCAGGAAGAAGAAACAAAGGATAAAGAAGTTTTTAAATGTAAGAGTAGAATCAAAGGAAAAGAGCAGGGATTTAGGAAAAGAACAGGGATTTAAAAAATAATAATAATACTTATCATTTTCAAACTCTTAACTCCCTTAAAGAGTAACAAACCCCGTCATTAAACTTTGATAGAATACATAAACATAAGATTTAAAAAAATGAATCCTCAAACTTTGAAGTAAGAAATAAAATTGCAGGATCTCCAACCACTTCATTTTACAAATAGGTTCTTACACTAACCTGGAAATTAGAGCTATTCTATAAAGCTTAAAGATTCTTATAAAAGTAATTTCTCTGAGAGAGAAAAATTAAGCTACATGAATCAATTACCCTTAAAATGATACACAATCCATTCTTATTTAAATGAATTAATTCATTTTTAATACACATTGCTTTATGAAGAATCAGAAGGGAAGGGGAATACCATGGAAGAGAAAAGAAACAAACAAAAAAGAATTGAACAAAGCATGTATTGATTTGCATTCAGTCTCTGAAGTTCTGTTTTTGGATGCAGATTGTATTTTCTATCCAAAGTCTATTGGGATTGCCTTGGATCACCAAACTACTGAAAAAAAAAATTGTTCATAGTTGATCATCACACATTCTTTCTCTTATTATGTACAATGTATTCTTGGTTCTGCTTGTTTTGCTTAGCATCTATTCATGTAAATATTTCCAGGCCTTTCTAAAATCAGCTTCTTAATCATTTCTTATACAACAATAATATTCCATTACTTTCATATACCATAACTTGTTAAGCCACTCATTGTTTAATTGTTTGCTACCACAGAAAGAGTTGCTATAAGCATTTTTGCAAATGTGGATCCTTTTCCTTCCTTAATGATTTTTTTTGGAATACAGACCTAGTAGTGGTGCTGCTGGGTCAAAGGGTATTATAGGCCTTTGGGTATTATTCCAAATTGCTCTCCAAAATGGTTGGATCATTTCACAATTCTACAATTGATGCATTAGTATCCCAGTTTTCCCACATCCCTTCTAACATTTAACATTGTCTTTTCCTGTCCTCTTAGCCAATCAGAGAGGTGTGAGGTGGTACCTCAGAATTGTTTTAATTTCCATTTCTCTAATAAATAGTGATTTAGAACATTTTCCATATGACTACAGATGACATTAATTTTGTCATCTGAAAATTGTCTGTTCATATTCTTTGACCATTTATCAATTGGGGAATGATTTGTATTCTTATAAATTTGACACAGTTCTTTATATCTTTTAGAAATGAGATCTTTATCAGAACCACTGGCTGTAAAAAAAAAAAAATTACCAGCTTGTACTTCCTTTTCAATATTGTTTCTGTTGGTTTTTTGTATAAAATCTTTTAAATTAAATTATCAAAGTTGTCTTTTTTTTTCTTTCATAAAGTTCTCTAATTCTTCCTAATCCATTATTTTAATGGAATCCAATGTCAAAATATTAGAGAAAGCTGGGGCAGGGGGTGATGTTGGTGGAAGATAGTGGTAGTAGAAAGTTGGAAAAATACAGATCACTACATTTGTGTCATATAGATAATTAAGAATATGGATAAACTCTATTCATTTAAAATAGTTTGTATGCCTAATATACAGATTTATATAGAACTGAGTTTGGTATAACAGGATATAAAGCTAACCAAAGTATATTCTCCTTTCCTTTAAAGAGATTATAGTCTAATATGAGAAAGGAGACATGCACATGTCAACATCCCAAATATTTAAAGTCAAATATAAAAAGATAAATAGAAGGATAAAAAGATATTTGTTCTCCATTTAAGGACATAAAGGAGTTATGTCTACAACATATGTAGATAAGTATACATACTTGTATAAATTAGATGAATTCAATGATTCAACCTTGAATTGGTCTTTGGAGGGAGTGAAGGATATAAATTGACAAAAATTGAAAGAAAGAATGCATCATTAGAAGCTGAAAGATATGAAAATATGGAATTGAGTGGAGTCCAGCCATGATAGCAGAAATGCCATACTGAAGTAAAAATAAATTAAGTTGAATTTGGATTTTAAACTCTTTGAGGACAGAGATTATGTCTTATTTATCTTTATTAAGCAAATAGTACCTAGTACAAACTAGAGTGATAGTAAATTTTAAAATGTAAAGGAATAAGTAATGAATTTGAGTTTTAGGTATTTTAAATTGGTCAAATTTTAAAAAATAAAGAATTATTGTAGATTATTGGGCAAATGTGCAACACATTTTTAATGGTGTTTTGAGAATATCAATCTTGGTGTGCAGGATGGATACAAAGAATGAGAAATTTAAAACAACCAGAAAAATAATTCTGAAATAAAATTAGAAGAATATGAATTAAAATGCAAAGAATCTGCTATAGCTAGGTCAAATTTAATAACCAATTTTCCATGAACTTAAATTTGTTTAGAGAAAATGGTTTTATTGTAATAGATAACATACATTAATTTGCTAAATTGTTATAATTGTATATCTTTGATCCTGTCTCAAATACTTATTAGCTCTATGACCTTGACAAGTCACTTTAACTTTTTCAGTCTCAGTTAATTCATACGTAAAAATGCAGCTCTCTAATGTTCTTTCTAGTGCAAAACTATGCCTTTGTAACTATCAAAGTTCTCTGGCAAAAAGGATATCAAACATCTGTTGAATTCAATCACCACAATTCTACTATTTATTAGTGTATTTTTTAAAAGACATATCTATTCATATGAATATATAATCCTTAAAAAAGGAAGGTAATATAGGATTGTGTTTCTTTTCCTATTTTCATATCCCCTATTACAGAACATAGAAGGAAAGAGAATAGAAAATATTCTGCATTTAAACTTCTATTTTAAGATATTGATTAGTACATATAATAGGTAAAATACCATTTTGAGGACTGTGAGAACAAAATGTTATAGTCTGAATTTCCATATTGTGTTCAAATTAAAGAATGAAACTAAATTTCTTAGATTTCTTAGTTTGCCTGCCCTAAAAGTCCTTCACTATTAAAGTCAGTCTATTTGCTTAATATAAATAGATCTTTCAGTTTGGCTCACATTGCATGTCAGTTATCTTCATCTAATTCTGAAATTTCCAGAGAAGAATTTGCTTCACCTACTTGATAAATTCCTGTCTATTCCATCTTTGACCCAGCTAGATTTTTCTCGTGCCATATCTTGATTTAAATTCTTCTGTAAAATTCCAGTTTTCCTACTATAGAATACTGAGCATAGCAGAGACTTCTAAGAAATGATAGTCACTGGAGAAATTAATAGAAAACAACTACAGCGTATTTACCAAGAAAATCTCATAAAGTGCTAAAAAAGAAATTACATCAGTAGATGAATCATTCAGTTAAAATATTGAAGAAGAATGGAGAACAAGTTAGAGTTGCTCCAATACTAATTAAATGGCTGGGCCAAAACTGAAAGAAATGTCAGCTGTAGATGCATCCAAAAAGAAAATCCAATGCTGTGAAGATCATTTGCACAGGGACTTGGCATGTAAGGTCTCCAGATATGCTGGAATTGATCAAACAAGAGATAAGAAGACTAAATGTCAATTTCTTGTGGGAATTAGAATTCTGAAGTAGTAAATGAAAAGATAATTGAAATAAAAGGCAAATTTGATCTTAGAGTACAAAAGGAAGTGGGGCAGACCAGTAGAATTTTATCAAGATTACTCGCTACTCAGAACATTCTCTTTCAACAATTAAAAAGGTTATTCTAAGGGGCAGTCAAGATATCAGAGGAAAAACAAGGACTCACGGGAGCCCTCTTCCAAACCCTTCCACATACCTTTAAATTGTGATTCTAAACAAATTTTGGAGTTGCTGAGCCCATAAAATAATGAAGTAAAATAATTTTCTTGTTGATCTAAGAACCAACAAGGAGTCAGAAAAAGATTGCAAGGGTTTCTCTGTAACACTTTTGATTTGTCATACTTGAATCAAGTTCATAGTATTGAGTAGTACTCAGCCCCAAAGAAGACTTCAGGATACAGCCTTCAGAGTCCAGACCCCATCTTTGACCAGTCATATGACCTGCCTCCACCTCAGGAAAGCAATTACAAAATGAAAACTTCCAGAAATATAGTATATCCAAACTCTGAAACTTTCTGGTCAAAGAGAAAGTACCACAAGCATTCAGAAATAATTCAAGTAGATTGGAGTCACAATCAGGATAGCACAAGATTTAGCAACATTTATGTTAAAGGATGGGAGGGCTTGGAATATGATATTCTGGAGGGCAACAGAGCTAGAATTACAACCAAGAATCACCTACCCAGCAAAACAGAGTACAATTCTTCAGAGGAAAAGGTCATTCAGTGAAATAGATTTTCAAATCTTTTTATTGAAAAGACCAGAACTGAATGAAAAAAATATTTTTTAAATACAGGACTCTGGAGAAGCATATGGAGATAATCAGCAAAGTAATGTCATAAGGAAATTAATAAGATTCATCTGTTTGCATTCTTATATGGAAGGATGACACTTGAAACTCATTAGAACTTTCTCATTAAAATGACAATAGGAAGGAGTAAAAATAGAGGGCACAGGTTTGAATTGAATATAAAGGGATATTTTTTTTTTGTTTTAATGATGAAATTAAGAGCTGAGAAAGGAATATGCTGAAAGAAATGGAAAGGGAGAAGAGGAATGGTTCAAATTATCTACCATAAAAAAGAGACAAGAAAAAAATTTTACAATGAAGGCGAAGGGGGGAGGAGAAGAAGGTGATAGAGTGAACTTTGCTCTCATCAGAATTGACTCAAAGTAAAAATAGCATGTATACTCAAGAGGGATATAGAAATATGTCTTACCCTGCAGGAAAATCGGAGGAGAATAGGATATGAGAAGGGGAGAGGGTGATAAAATACAGGACATATTGGAGGAGGAAGTCGTCAGTACAACAACACTTTTGAGGAGGGGATGAAAGGAGAGAGAGAGAAGAAAGGGAAAGAATATAGTTAGCAATAGTAATTGTAAAAAGAATTTCGAAGCAAGTTTCTCTGATAAAACCTTATTTTTCAAACATAGAGGGAACTGAGTCAAATTTATAAAAAAAGTATAAAAGCCATGCCAAAATTAATAAATGGTCAAAAAATATGATCTGTGCTCAAAGGGCTACAGATTCATGCATATCCTTTGACCAAATAGCACCACTACTTTCCATGAATACAAAAAAGTGATTAAAAAAAGAAAATGATCTGTATGTATAAAATATCCATAGCAACTCTTCTCAAGGTAAAAGAAATGAAATTGTGGGAATGCTCATTAATTGGGGAATGGTTCAATAAATTGTAATGTGTATTTGTGATGGAATATTATTGTTCTATGAGAACTGATGAGCAGGATAATATCAGAAATAACAACAACAAAAACCCCACACCAACAACTTGGAAAGTCCTTTATAAACTGAAGCAAAGTGAAGTGGATTATATACAAAGACGTGGCAATATCCTGGGATGGCCAGCTGTGAATGACTTTAGTATTCTCAGTATTATAATTATCCATTACTACTCTGAAGGACTAATGATGAAAAATTCTTTCCATACCCAGGGAAGCAACTGAATAAATACTGATTAAAACATCCTCTCTTTCTCTCTCTATCTCGGTCTTTAAAAAATAAAAACTTATTTTTTCTTGAGGGTTTTAACTTTCATTAGCATGGGACAAAATGGTTTCTTAATTTTGGTTTGGGATAAAAGAGAACTCAGAAATCATAAAAACTAAAAACAAATGTAAAAAAATTGTTTTGAATGTAATTGAAAACATATTAAATAAATAAAATAAAACATTAAAAAGAGTCAAAAAACAAAAAGTGAAAGTACTTATATGTACAAAAATATTTATAGCATTTCTTTTCTGCAGTCAAAGAATTGGAAATTGGAGATTTGCCTATCAATTGGGAACTGCTGAATAAATTGTGGTATGAATGTATGCTGAAATGCTATTGGGTGGTAAGAAAAGATGAACGTGATACTCTCAGAAAAAAACTGACAAGACTGCCATGAGTTAAGGCAAAGTGAAAAGTACTGTGTACAATATAACAACAATATTGTAAAATGATCAGTTGGGAGTAGCATACTTTATTCTCACCAATACAATGATCCAGGACAACTCTGAAGGACTTATGATGAAAAATATTAACCATAACTAGTGAATCAACTGAGGATGTCTGAATTCAAATTGAAGCATTCATTTTTTTTAACTTTATCTTTCTTGAGGTTTTTTGGGGGTTTGTGGCTTATTTTTTGGTCTACAAATTCTTTCACAACAGGATCATTATTTACATCTTTTACTTAACTACTCAAGTATGATCTATATTGAATTATGTACATTCTTAATTGAGGAAGGGATAATCTAAAACTCAAAGTTTTCAAAATGAATGTCAGATTTTTTTGGGAATAAAAGAGAGAGAAAATAAAAGGTTAAATTTAAAATGTAAAAACATAAATGAAGTTCTATACATGGAATCACTAGATGGTCAATTTAGAAATAAGCTTGATTATATGCTTTTGAGCCAATGGTTTAGAAGCTCTGTATATTCAATTAAAATGAAGCATGGATTTGATTGGGGCTCAAATCATCAACTTTTTATTGCATCCTGCAACTATCAATCCCTAGAGAGACCTTTGTTCATGAAATTTATTTTTCCCCCAAACAATATGGCATCTAAGAGCAAGTACCCTGACACCATGTTCTAGTTTTTTTGCAAGTCAATGATCTAATGATTGGTTAGAGGTATAACTCATAGGCTGCCTTCATTTCAATGATGACAAACAAAATATATAATGCTAAGGGAAAATATTTATTTTGAAGAAATGACACAATTTGGGATGAGGTTTTTTTTTTTTTTTTAATAACTTTTTATTGACAGAATCCATGCCAGGGTAAATTTTTACAACATTATCCCTTGCACTCTCTTCTGTTCCGATTTTTCCCTTCCCTCCCTCCATCCCCTCCCCCACATGGCAAGCAGTCCTATACATGTTAAATAGGTTACAGTATATCCTAGATACAATATATGTGTGCAGAACCAAACAGTTCTCTTGTTGCACAGGGAGAATTGGATTCAGAAGGTAGAAATAACCCAGGAAGAAAAACAAAAATGCAAGCAATTTATATTCATTTCCCAGTGTTCTTTCTTTGGTTGTACCTGCTTCTGTCCATCTTTGATCAGTTGAAATTGAATTAGCTCTCTTTATCGAAGAGATCCACTTCCATCAGAACACATCCTCAAACAGTATCATTGTTGAGGTATTTAATGATCTCCTCGTTCTGCTCATTTCAGTTAGCATCAGTTCATGTAAGTCTCGCCAGTCCTCTCTGTATTCATCCTGCTGGTCATTTTTTATAGAACAATAATATTCCATAACATTCATATACCACAATTTACTCAACCATTCTTCAATTGATGGGTATCCATTAATTTTCTAGTTTCTAGCCACTACAAACAGGGCTGCCACAAACATTTTGGCACTTGCAGGTCCCTTTCCCTTCTTTAGTATCTCTTTGGGGTATAAGCCCAGTAGAAACACTGCTGGATCAAAGGGTATGCATAGTTTGATAACTTTTTGAGCATAGTTCCAAATTGCTCTCCAGAATGGCTGGATGTGTTCACAATTACACCAACAATGTATCAGTGTCCCTGTTTTCCCACATCCCCTCCAAAATTCCATATTATCTTTCCCTGTCATTCTAGCCAATCTGATAGGTGTGTAGTGGTATGTCAGAGTTGGCTTAATTTGCATTTCTATGATTAATAATGATTTGGAGCATATTTTCATATGGCTATAAATAGTTTTCTTTGTCTGAGAATTGTCTGTTCATATCCTTTGACCAATTATCAATTGGAGAATGGCTTAAATTCTTTTAAATTAGAGTCAATTCTCTATATATTTTAGAAATGAGGCCTTTATCAGAACCTTTGACTGTAAAAATGTTTTCCCAGTTTATTGTTTCCCTTTTAATCTTGTCTGCATTTGTTTTGTTTGTACAAAACTTTTCAATTTGATATAATCAAAATTTTCTATTTTGTGGTCAATAGTGATATCTTGTTCTTCTTTGGTCATAAATTCCTTCTTCTTCCACAGGTCTGAGAAGTAAACTATCCTATGCTCTTCCAATTTATTTATAATCTCATTCTTTTTGCCTAGGTCATGAACCCATTTTGACCTTATCCTGGTGTATGGTGTTAAGTGTGGGTCAATGCCTAGTTTCTGCCATACTAATTTCTAATTCCCCCAGCAATTTTTGTCAAATAATGCATTCTTATCCCAAAAACTGGGGTCTTTGGGTTTGTCAAACACTAGATTATTAAAGATATTGGCTGTTTTGTCCTTTGAACCTAACCTATTCCATTGATCAACTAGTCTATTTCTTAGCCAATACCAGATGGTTTTAGTAACCGCTGCTTTATAATATAATTTTAGATCTGGTACAGCTAGGCCATCTTCATTTGATTTTATTTTTCATTAATTCCCTTGAAATTCTTGACTTTTTGTTTTTCCATATGAACTTTGTTGTTATTTTTTCTAGGTCATCAAAATAGTTTTTTGGGAGTCTGATTGGTATAGCGCTAAATAAATAGATTAGTTTAAGTAGTATTGTCATTTTTATTATATTTGCTCGCCCAATCCAAGAACATTTAATATTTTTTCCAGTTGGTTAGATCAGACTTAATTTGTGTGGAAAGTGTTTTGTAGTTTTGCTCATAAAGTTTCTGATTTTCCCTTGGCAGATAGATTCCTAAATATTTTATACAATCAATAGTTACTTTAAATGGAATTTCTCTTTGTAACTCTAACTGTTGGGTTTTGTTAGTGATGTATAAGAATACTGATAACTTATGTGAGCTTATTTTGTATCCTGCAACTTTGCTAAAGGTGTGGATTGTTTCGAATAACTTTTTAGTAAAATCTCTGGGGTTCTCTAAGTATACCATCATATCATCAGCAAAGAGTGATAATTTGGTTTCCTCATTGCCTATTCTTATTCCTTTAATCTCTTTCTCAACTCTTATTGCCAAAGCTAGCATTTCTAATACAATATTAAATAGTAACGGTGATAGTGGGCAACCTTGTTTCACTCCTGATCTTGTTGGGAATGGTTGTAGTGTGTCCCCATTACATATGATGCTTACTGATGGTTTTAAATAGATGCTACTGATTATTTTAAGGAAAAGTCCAGTTATTCCTATATTCCCATGTGTTTTTAATAGAAATGGATGTTGGATTTTATCAAATGCTTTTTCTTCCTCTATTGAGATGATCATATGGTTTTTGTTATTTTGGTTATTAATATGGCCAATTATACTGATAGTTTTCCTAATATTGAACCAGCCCTGCATTCCTGGTATAAATCCTACTTGATCGTGGTGTATTATCCTGGGGATGATTTTCTGTAGACTTTTTCTAATATCTTATTTAAGATTTTTGCATCAATATTCATTAGGAAGATTGGTCTATAATTTTCTTTCTCTGTTTTGAACCTACCTGGTTTAGGTATCAGTACCATATCTGTGTCATAAAAGGAATTTGGTAGGACTCCTTCATTCCCTATTTTTTCAAATAGTTTATAAAGCATTGGGGCTAATTGTTCATTGAATGTTTGATAGAATTCACATGTAAATCCATCTGGTCCTGGGGATTTTTTTTTTTTTTTTTAGGGAATTGATTAATAGTTTGTTCTATTTCTTTTTCTGAAATGGAACTATTTAAGCAATTTACTTCCTCCTCTGATAATCTGGGAAGCCTATATTTTTGGAGGTAGTCATCCATTTCATTTAGGTTATCAAATTTATTGGCATAAAGTTGGCAAAGTAACCCCTTATTATTTCTCTAATTTCCTCTTCATTAGTGGAAAGTTCTCCCCTTTCATTTTTAAGACTACTAATTTGATTTTCCTCTGTCCTTTTTCTAATCAGATTTACCAAAGGTTTATCAATTTTATTGTTTTTTTTTTATAAAACCAATTCTTAGTTTTATTTATTAATTCAATAGTTTTTTTTTTTTTTACTGTCTATATTATTAATTTCTCCTTTTAATTTTAGAATTTAGTAATTGACTAGGGGTTTTTAATTTGGTCTTTTTCTAGCTTTTTAAGTTGCAGGCCCAATTCATTGATCTTCTCTTTCTTTATTTTATTCAAGTAAGCCTCTAAGGATATAAAATTTCCCCTCATTACCACTTTGACTACATTCCATAAATATTGGTATGATGTCTCACCATTATCATTATCTTGAGTGAAATTATTAATTGTGTCTATAATTTGCTGTTTCACCCAATCATTCTTTAAGATGAGATTATTTAGTTTCCAATTACTTTTTGGTCTATTTACACCTAACTTTTTGTTAAATGTAGTTTTTATTGCATTGTGATCTGAGAAGAAAGCATTTACTATCTCTGCCTTCCTGCATTTAATTTTGAGGTCTTTATGTCCTAATATATGGTCAATTTTTATGTAGGTTCCATGAACTGCTGAGAAGAAAGTATACTCCTTTTTGTCATCATTCAGTTTTCTCCAGAGATCTATCATACCTAATTTTTTCTAATATTCTATTTACCTCTTTAATTTCTTTCTTATTTGTTTTTTGATTTGATTTATCTAAGTCTGAGAGTGCAAGATTGAGATCTCCTACTATTATAGTTTTGCTGTCTATTTCTTCTCGCAATTCCTTAACTTCTCCTTTAGGAAGTTAGATGCTATACCACTTGGTGCATATATGTTTAATACTGATATTGCTTCATTGTCTATAGTACTCTTTAGCAAGATATACTTTCCTTCCTTATATCTTTTAATTAGATCTATTTTTGCTTTTGCTTGATCTGAGATAAGAATGGCTACCCCTGCTTTTTTTGACTTCACCTGAAGCATAATAGATTCTGCTCCAGCTTTTTACCTTTACTCTGTATGTATCTCCCTGTTTTAAATGTGTTTCCTGTAAACAACATATTGTAGGGTTCTGAGTTTTGATCCAGTCTGCTATCTGCCTCCTCTTTATGGGAAAGTTCATCCCATTCACATTTACAGTTAGAATTATTAATTCTATATTTCCTGCCTCCTAATATCCCTGGATTATCCTTTTCTTTTTCTTGCCCTTCTTCCCTCCTTCCCTAGTATTAAACTTATTGGTCCCATTTGTGTAACACAGTTCTCCCTCTTTCGTATCCTTCTCTCCTCCCTTTGAATCCCTTCCCCTTTCTTGTACCCTTCCCTTATTACTCTTTTTCCTTCTCCCTTTTCCTCTCCCACTTTTTAATGAAGTGAGAGAATATTCTCTGCAAAACAAATATGTCAATTATTTCCTCTTTGAGCCAACTCTGATGAGAGTAGGATTCACACAATGTTCCTCCACCTCTCTAAGTTGCCTCAGATTTGATAGGTTTCCTTTGCCTCATCATCGCATGTAATTTCCCTCTTTTTATCTCCTTTTTTCCCTTTTTCTGACACTATCCCCTTTCCATTTCTACTTCCCTTTTTTATATTATATCAGTAAAATCAAATTATACATGTGGTTTTTATGTATATCCACAAGAGTTCCTTTTACCTTTTTCTACTTCTCTTGAGTCCTATTGTTGGAGATCAAATTTTTTGTTTAAGTCTAGTTTTTTCCTTAGAAATAAATGGAATTCCTCTGTTTCATTAAATGTCCATCTTCTCCCATGGAAAAAAATACTCAGCTTAGCTGGGTAGTTTATTCTTGGCTGCATTCCAAGTTCTTTTGCCTTTCAGAATATCTGATTCCAAGCCCTTTAATGTGGAGGCAGTCAGATCTTGAGTGACTCTTATTGTGGCACCTCAGTATTTAAATTGTTTTTTCCTGGCTGCTTGTAATATTTTTTTCCTTCGTCTGATAGTTCTGAACTTTGACCACAATATTCCTTGGAGATTTTATTTTAGGGTCTTTTTCAGAAGGTGTTCGATTAGTTCTTTCAACACCTATGTTACCTTATGGTTCTATTACTTTCTATTACTTTGATGATTTTCTGGAAAATAGTATCTAGGCTTTTTGTTTTTCATTATAATTTTTGGGTAGTCTAATGATCCTTAGGTTGTCTCTCCTAGTTCTATTTTCCAGGTCTGCTGTTTTACAGCAAATAGTTGACATTTTTTTTTTCCAATCTTTCATTTTTTTGGTTTTGCTTGACTGATTCTTGATGCCTCAATGAATCAGTCATTTGTATTTGTTCAGTTCTGATTTTTAGTGAGTTATTTTCTTCATTAGCTTTTTTTACTTCTTTTTGTATATGTCCAATTGAGTTGTTTTGCTCTATGGAATTTTTTTTCCATTTCACTATTTTTTTTTAGTGAGTTATTTTCTTTTTCCAATTCACAAATTCTGTTTCCCTGCACTTTTTGAGAGTTTTTAGCTTTTCCAATTCACATTTCAGGAAGTTGTTTTCTTTTTCCACTTTATCAATTTTTTCTTTTAGTGAGTTATATGCTTTTTCTGTACTCTCTTGCATAACGTCTCTTTCCTTTCCCCATTTTTCTTCTAATTCTCTTTTAAAGTTTTTAATAGTCTCTTCTAGGAGAGCCTTTTGTATTGGGGGCCAACAATTGTCTGGAGACTGTCTGCTATTAGTCTCTTCAGGGTTGAAAAGCTGTTCTCTTTCTATATAGAAATTATCAAGCTATCTTTTGATTTTTTTACTCATTTAGTTGAGGTTTGTAGGATCTGCCTTCAGAGCCAGGAGGTTCCCAGCTTCCTCTGCAGAGCAGTGAAAGGTGTATGGAAAAGTAGCTGTCCTTCCAGCTGGCTACAAAAAGCAGTGAGCTACCGGAATGCTCTGGGAAAGAGTTCCCCACCAGGGAGTAACTCAGGCTTGCAGGGGGAGCTGGGAAAGTGCCCTGCAAAGAACCCCCGCTGTGTGAGATAACGCCTGCCCTGGGGCTAGATGCTGAGCACTGAGAGTTTCACTATCCCAAGCCAAAGCCTGCCCTGGGGCTGTGGGTGTTAGCATTTGAGCAGTGAATGGATTTGTAGGGACAGGAAGTGTCTGCCCTGGAAGCACAGTCTGTTAGGGTAGTTCTATTGCCCCAGGCCGAGTCCCCCACTGTGCCAATTAGCTCTGCCCAGGCTGTGACCCCCTGCCATGCAGATTTTTAACTGCCCCCGCAAAAGCCCCCAACTGCAGGCTATGGCTGCAAGGCTGCATTAAAGTCTGCCTGAGTCACTTCTGGGTTTGAGTGGTTACAGCCAGATCTCATTAGGTTCTGGTGTTTTTTAGAGTTCCCTCTGATTTAGGCTTTAATTTTTCTGCCAGTTTTCTGCTTTGTAGTCAAGGCAGAACAGTTAGCCTATAGCAGAGTTGTCTCTATAACTTCTCTAGCCACAGAGATCACCCACACCCTTGGTCTGCTCAGGACGCTGGCCTCTCGCTGCCTGTGCTAGTCTATTCCTGGCCCCTCAGGACAAACCTTTCCTGGCACTCTTCCAGATTGACTTGGCTGGTAAGTTGTAGTGCTTTTAATCATGAATTTAAGCAGTGAAGAGCTATTTTTGATGCTGAATTAAATAGTTGGTTATGAGGGGAATGAGAGGAGCTTAGAAAGTCATATGTGCCTTCTCCACCATCTTGGCTCCGCCCCTGGAAGTCAATTTGGGGTGAGTTGATTGGTAATGAGGATGAAAGGTTAGGACAAAGAAAAGAGAAAACAAAAATATAAGCTGAATTGTCAAGCTTCTATCTACAATCAATTGATGGTTTACTATCAATAAATGAATTAACTGGTAGTTTATCTTTTCTTCAAATTGATTTGTCTTTATTTTAAATGATCATTTTTTAAAAGTGTAATTAAATTCTCAATTCAGCAACAATGAAAAAAACTCAATTCAAGCTTTTCTATCCTAGAGAAAATTTTAAATCCTAATTCTGTGAATAGCTTCCTACCCATATAACAATACTATAGTGGGGAATAGGGAATTGGAAATATCAATAAGAATATTTCACAATTCTATAGGACATGAAAGTTTACATAGTCTTTTCTTATAAACAAATTTCATGCCTCAAATGCTTACAAGCTGTGTGACTTTATATGTCATATAAAAAGTTTACCTCAATTTTTCCATTTTAAAATGGAGTTAATAAAAGCACCTACATTACAAAATTGTTGGGAAGATCAAATGAGATTATATAGGTAAAGGTAGTAACAGTATCTGATAGATAGTAGGTACTATTTTTGTTCTGATTCACTCCTCTTTGAACTGAATTTCAAAATAATAGTTACCTGTTTTAAAAATAGGATATATGGGTTCATGACTTAGACATAAAGAATGAGATTATAAATAAATTAGAGGAACACAGTATAGTTAACCTCTCAGACCAGTGAAAGACGAAGGAATTTATGACCAAAGAAAAACTACAGATCATTACTGATCATAAAATAGAAAATTTTTGTTATATCAAATCGAAAAGTTTTTGTACAAACAAAACTAATGCAGACAAGATTAGAAGGGAAGCAATAAACTGGGAAAATATTTTTACAGTCAAAATTTCTGATAAAGGCCTCATTTCCAAAATATATATAGAACTGACTCTAGTTTATAAGAAATCAAGCCATTCTCCAATTGATAAATGGTAAAAGGATATGACCAGACAATTCTCAGATGAAGAAATTGAAACTAATTCTAGCCATATGAAAACATGCTCCAAGTCATTATTAATCAGCGAAATATCAATTAAGACAACTCTGAGACAACACTACACACCTGTGAGATTGGATGGAATGACAGGAAAAGATAAAGCGGAATGTTGGAGGGGATGTGGGAAAACAGGGACACTAATACATTGTTGGTGGAATTATGAATGTATCCAACCATTCTGGAGAGCAATTAGGAACTATGCTCAAAAAGTTATCAAACTTGCATACCCTTTGATCTAGCAGTGTTGCTACTGGGCTTATATCCTAAAGAGATTTTAAAGAAGGGAAAGATACCTGTATGTGCAAGAATGTTTGTGGCAGCCTTCTTTGTAGTGGCCAGAAACTGGAAACTGAGTAGACGTCCATTAATTGAAGAATGGCTATAAATTGTGGTATATGAATATTATGAAATATTATTGTTCGGTAAGAAATGATCAATAGGATCATTTCAGAAAGGCCTGGAGAGACTTACATGAATTGATACTGAGTGAAATAAGCAGGGCCAGGAGATCATTATATACATCAACAACAATAGTATATGGTGATCAATTCTGATGGACCTGGCCATCTTCAGCAATGAGATGAACCAAATCAGTTCCAATGGAACAGTAATGAACTGAACCTGCTACATCCAGTGAAAGAACTCTGGGAGATAATAAGGACCATTACATTGAATTCCCAATCCCTATATTTTTGCCTGCCTGCATCTTTAATTTCCTTCACAGGCTAATTGTGAAATATTTCAGAGTCTGATTCTTTTTGTACAGCAAAATAATGGTTTGGACATGTACACTTATTTTGTATTTAATTTATACTTTAATATATTTAACATCTATTGGTTATCCTGCCATCTAGGGGAGGGGATAGGGGGAAGAAGGGGAAAAATTGGAACAACAAGTTTGGCCACTGTCAATGCTGTAAAATTAACTATGTGTATAACTTGTAAATAAAAAGCTATTAAAAATTAAAAATACACAAAAAATAAAAATAGGACATAGTACAATGGAAAGAGTTCTAGATTTTAAGTTTAAAAAATACAGTATTATAGTCGAGAATTGGGAGAAACTTTAAACCATCTAATCCAGATTCTTTACAAATAAAAAATTGAGGGTTAGATTAATTACCTTACTTAATAACACACAGATTATAAATTGCAGGGAGAAGACTTGAACCCAAGTCCTCTGATTTTAATATTTCATCTTTTAATTTTTTTTAAAATAATTCTATTATTCCATGAGGATCAGAGAATCTTTGGCTATCCATGTACACAAACATGCTTGTCTCAGTAGAAATTTACAATTTTGTCCCTAGACTCAAAACCAGGGGAATATTTTTTCTTCCCTTCATGTCATACTGTTATCTTTTCAACTACATTATTTTGATGACTCTCTTAAAAAAAAGAATTCATACAAATAAATTATAATAGAACTATACACACACAAACACACACACACACACGTGTACTTAACAAACAAAAAAAAATTGCTATTTGTAGTTTCCTTATTGAAATTTATTTAAAATTAACTTGGATTTCTAGGCAACACTAAGAGAAAAGAAATACACAAACAAAACTTATGCTCTCTCACTATACTGAAAAGAGTTTCCATAAATATTTGGAACTTAAATTTTCAGAAAGTCAGTCAGGAAACATGTACATGTTAAATGTTTTTCAATGACAAAAAGGAAAAAAGAAATGAAACAAAAGAAATCATGATATATCACAAAATTGAAATCAAATCTCATTTCTTTGATATGGGTAAAAACATTATTAAGTCATCATTGTTTTTTTTTTCTTTTTTTTTTCTCGTTTACATTGGAAAATAAACAAGTTTAAGGATTAAAGTAGTCCTTAGCATCTTTCATTATTTTTTAAATGAAATCTTCAGGCTGAGCTATGCTTGCCACACAGAAATTCTTAGGTTTAAGATTCTCAATTTGTTTTCTATTAAATCATGTATCATATATGAAATTGCCTTTATGACCTTTAAAGAGATGCACCTACTTGACCTGGTTATCTCATTCTATCTAAGGTGTAATTGCATTTCTAGCTCTTCTCTGAGGTCAGATATTACATTTATCCCATTAACTCTAGCTTTTAAATGGAAACTTACAGGGAGTATCTCAACTTTACTAGAACTTCTGAAGGCACCATTAGGAAACATGTATAATTTGTCTTGCCACTATTATCTTCATTTTTATTTTTTTTTAAATTTTTTTTACAATTGTTATTAATCTTCTTTTTTTTAATTTTTATTTAATAATTACTTTATATTGACAGAATCCATGCCAGGGTAATTTTTTTTTTTTACAACATTATCCTTTGCACTCGTTTCTGTTCCAATTTTTTTCCCCTCCCTCCCTCCACCCCCTCCCCTAGATGGCAAGCAGTCCTTTATATGTTGGATATGTTGCAGTATATCCTAGATACAATATATGTTTGCAGAACCGAACAGTTCTCTTGTTGCATAGGGAGAATTGGATTCAGAAGGTATATATAACCCAGGAAGAAAAACAGAAATGCAGATAGTTCACATTCGTTTCCCAGTGTTCTTTCTTTGGGTGTAGCTGCTTTTGTCCGTCATTTATCAATTGAAACTCAGTTAGGTCTCTTGGTCAAAGAAATCCACTTCCATCAAAATATGTCCTTATACAGTATCGTTGTAGAAGTGTATAATGATCTCCTGGTTCTGCTCATTTCACTTAGCATCAGTTCATGTAAGTCTCACCAGTCCTCTCTGTATTCATCCTGCTGGTCATTTCTTACAGAACAATAATATTCCATAACATTCATATACCACAATTTACCCAGCCATTCTCCAATTGATGGGCATCCATTCATTTTCCAGTTTCTAGCCACTACAAATAGGGCTGCTACAAACATTTTGGCACATACAGGTCCCTTTCCCTTATTTAGTATTTCTTTGGGATATAAGCCCCATAGAAACACTGCTGGATCAAAGGGTATGCACAATTTGATAACTTTTGGGGCATAATTCCAGATTGCTCTCCAGAATGGTTGGATTCATTCACAACTCCACCAACAATGCATTAGTGTCCCAGTTTTCCCGCATCCCCTCCAACATTCATCATTATTTTTTCCTGTCATCTTAGCCAATCTGACAGGTGTGTAGTGGTATCTCAGAGTTGTCTTAATTTGCATTTCTCTGATCAATAATGATTTGGAACACTCTTTCATATGAGTGGTAATAGTTTCAATTTCATCCTCTGAAAATTGTCTGTTCATATCCTTTGACCATTTATCAATTGGAGAATGGCTTGATTTCTTATAAATTTGAGTCAGTTCTCTATATATTTTGGAAATGAGGCCTTTATCAGAACCTTTAACTGTGAAGATGTTTTCCCAGTTTTTTGCTTCCCTTCTAATCTTGTTTGCATTAGTTTTGTTTGTACAAAGGCTTTTTAATTTGAGGTAATCAAAATTTTCTATTTTGTGATCAGTAATGGTCTCTAGTTCATCTTTGGTCACAATATCTTCATTTTTATAACTTCTAGCTATTAAATATAGCTGATTTGGGGAAAATCATGACTGCCAAATATAGTAAAAATAAAAATAAAAATTGGAAAATGTATTACATTAACATCAAAACCTAGAGAAAAAGAAATCTCTGATGATGGACAAACCACGTAGAGCTACCATGTGAAAAAGAGGGATAAAAAATATTTGTATTACCCACTTTGTAGTGCTTCTATAATGATACTTGGAACACTTTAAAGCACTATTCTAATGAAAATTAATAATGAACATATAAATAAAGCATTTTGAATGGATAACATAAGATAAATACTAGATTTTCCAAAGAATTCTTTTTATATAATTTGCTTATGTAATATACATAAAGATTCTAATAGAAAACTAAATCTATCTTTTATCCATCTATTATATGTACATGATATAATAATTATTCAGGTGAGTGGAGATCTTAAACCAAAATCAAAATATATTTCTGTTAGTGTATCAACTTAATAAGACTTGAAAATTCATTCTGCCCATTTTTTAACTATTTATTCTAGATTATATGATTGCCTTTTTTCTCAAGTATTTAGTGTAAAATACCCATCAGTCTATAGAACTTTGTTTCTGGAGAGATTTTCCCAGAAAGATAAAAAACTTTGATTTCCAATTTAAGACTTGTTGGGAAAGACAAGAAATTTGAAGCATTCATGACTTCAGTCTGCAGTTGCTTGATTTACTGGGTGAATGTCACATGTCAACTCCATTTTCTTAATAGCACTATGATTTATTAGTTGTCTCTTTTTTTCTTATTCTTCCAAAGCACTTTGATGGAGATGTTTAAGAACTTGAATTACTTTGTGGTTCCTGAAGAATCCAACCAATGATTCAATAACTCTTCAAATATCAAAGAAAAAATCCCTTTCCCCAGGGAAATCTGCTAGACAATAACATATTTTGGAATTTGTTGACTCCTTGCAATTGTTGAATAAGTAGATAGAACATGACTCATCACAAAGATCCAAATTAGTGTTTCCATGATGATTATTTTCACAGAAAAACAATAAAAAGAAAGAAGCAAAATAAATACTACATTCCAAGATTCTTATTAGATAGCCAGGTAAAGTTGGAGCTGTTCTGCTTTAGCAATCTCCTTGGTCTCATTCTTATCCATATATTCTCATAGCTACTTTCACATTTAACTACAAATTCTATGAAATATATCTTCTTTTTTTTGAGTGTTTGTTACAATATGATGTCATTTCATTTAATCAAAGTCTTTCACTATTTGCTTGATTAGAATGTAATAGATTTTAACAAATTTTCAAATGCTAGTAAGTAATTACACATATTATAACATAACTCCCACCACCACCACCACCTTGTCCCTTGTTCAACCATACTTCTTCAGGTTTTATGGCCTTTATCATCCATTTTCAGCTATTGTGATATCATTATTTTGACTATATAGAAACAAAACAAAATCATGAGAAAATTAGCATATTACAAAGAAAGCAAAATAGAAGTTATAACATTATTATAGGGAATTTTATTGTGACAGATATCTTATGTTTAGATATAACCTTTTAATTAATAAATGATTAATAATCATTGTTAATTTAAATAATTAACATTAATATATCACTAATTCAAGAAACTAACAAGTGGAATATGTTCGATTTTTTATAGAAGCAATGCTCTCAGTGGCATCCTTTTCAAAATTATTTCTTTTTGATGTTTGAATATTTGGATCTTTGAATAAATGCTTTTTCATATCAGAATGTCTGGGAACAGTTGTCTTTTTTTTTAATCTTAGTGTTTGGTTAAAAGGGTGAGGAAGAAGAGATTTTAAAAGTTGTAGAGTTCAAAAGTCATGGAGTTCCATGTGGCCATAAGAAACTTGATATAAGGGCAGCTAATTGGTGTAGTGGATAGAATCCCAGCCCTGAAGTCAGGAGGATGTGAATTCAAATCTAGCCTTAAACACTTTCTGGTTGTGTGGAACTAGGCAAGTCACTTAACCTCAATTGCATCAGCCAAAAAAGAAAGAAAAAAAGAAAGAAACTCTTTGTAGTCCATTATATCTTCTAAAAAGAATGTGTGGAAGCTGAGGAATTTTTTTTTCAATATTGTCTTTACAATATAATGCTTTGAAGGAATCCCTTATAATGCCTTTGGTTAGAGGAAAAACACAGCTTCTCCATATAATTAGAAGACAGTACTGGAAGAAGCCTTAGAGGTCATCTAGTCTGCTTTAAAAATTAGAAAACTGAGCTGCATGATTGTGATGAGATTTGCTTAAGGTCATATAGTTTCTTTTTTTCTTTTTCTTTTTCTTTTTCTTTTTTTTTTTTTTTGGCCTTTCTTTATGTGCTTTATTTTTTTATGTATTTATTTTTGCTGAAGCAATTGGAATAAAGTAACTTGCCCAGGGTCACCTAGCTAGGAAGTGTTATTTATCTGAGGTCATATTTGAACTCAGGTCCTCCTGGCTTCAAAGCTGGTGATCTATCCACTGCACCAACTAGCTGCCCAGCTCCCATTCTTTATTTTCTAAACATTGTATATGTAGTGAGTGAAAAAATTCATGCAGCAAAAGAAATTAATCATTGTAGTCATTAAAAAAATAAAAGCACAATTACAAATCGTTTATGGAAAATTGAGATAATTCATAGTTCCACAAACTATATTCTTGTGTATCCCTTACATGGCCCATCCAACACTTGATATTTTTGTCATCTTTTCGAATTTATTGGTTGTGAAGTGAAATCTCAAAACCTCAAAAGTATTTTGATTTGTGATTCTCTCATTATTAGTGATTTGTTTTATGTTTCATATGATTGTTAATAGTTTGCAAGTCTTTCATGAACTATATGTTCATATTCTTTGTACACATTTTTTTTAAGGAATGGTCCCTCACTGTTATATACATAAGGAAAAAAATCCTTAGGTCATATGGTTTCAGAGTAAAGACAGGGAATGAATTATTTCTGATTCATGCCAAACTAAGATCAGGGAGCAAGTCCCCACACTAGCATGAAAAATTAGTCATAATGGCTATGAGTCCTCAATCACTAATTCACTTAGTCAGTGTTTCTTAAGTACCTAATTAATGACTGAATATATGAGAAAAAGAAATGAAGAGATGAATAAAGAAATTTAAGGATGGCGGAGCAGGCACACAGGACTCTCTAAGCTCCTCTCATTCCCCTCATAACCAACTATTTAATTCAGCATCAAAAATAGCTCTTCACTGCTTAAATTCATGATTAAAAGCACTACAATTTACCAGCCGATCCGGAAGATTGCCAGGAAAGGTTTGTCCTGAGGGGCCAGGAACAGACTAGCACAGGCAGTGAGAGGCTAGCGTCCTGAGCAGACAAGGAGCGGGGGTGATCTCTGTGGCTAGAGAAGTTATAGAGACGACTCTGCTATAGGCTAACTGTTCTGCCTTGATTACAAAGCAGTAAACTGGCAGAGAAATTAATGCCTGAAACAGAGGGTCCTCTAAAAACCGCCAGAACCTAATGAGATCTGGCTGTAACCCCTCAAACCCGGAAGTGACTCAGGCAGACTTTACTGCAGCCCTTCGGCCACATCCGGCAGTTCGGGGCTTTTGTGAGGGCAGTTACTAATGTGCACGGCAGTGGGGCATAGCCTTGGCAGCCTCTGATCAGCAGAGTGGGGGGCTCGGCCTGGGGCAGTAGAACCTCCCCAGCTGACTGCTCTTCTCAGGCAGACAATTCCGGTCTCTGCAAATCCATTCACTGCTCAACTGCTAACACCCACAGCCCCAGGGCAGGATTTGGCTTGGGAAGTGAAATTCTCACTGCCCAGCATCTAGCCCCAGGGCAATCGTTATCTCACACAACCGGGGTTCTTTGAAGGGCACTTTCCCAGCCTGGCCCTGCAGGCCTGAGTTACTTTCGGGTGGGGAACTCTTTCCCAGAGCACTCCAGTACCTTGCTGTTGCTGCTTTCTGTAGCCAATTGGCAGGACAGCTACCCGTACATATACCTTTCACTGCTCTGCAGAGGAAGCTGGTACCTCCTGGCTCTGAAGGCAGACCTTACAGGCTTTAACAAAATGAGTAAAAAAATCAAAAGAATGATTGATAGTTTCTACACAGAAAGAGAACAGCTTTTCAACCCTGAAGAAACTAATAGCAGACAGTCTCCAGACGATCGTGGGTCTCCTATACGAAAGGCTCTCCTAGAAGAGACTATTAAAAACCTTAAAAGAGAGCTAGAAGAGAAATGGGGAAAAGCACATAACTCACTAAAAGAAAAAATTGATAAAGTGGAAAAAGAAAACAACTTCCTGAAATGTGAATTGGAAAAGGTAAAAAACTCCCAAGAAGTGCAGGGAAACAGTTTGCGAATTGGAAAAAGAAAATAACTCACTAAAAAAAAAAAAAAAAAAAAAAAAAATTAGTGAAATGGAAAAAAATTCCATAGAGCAAAACAACTCAATTGGACATATACAAAAAGAAGTAAAAAAAAAAAAAAAAAAAAAAAAGCTAATGAAGAAAATAACTCACTAAAAATCAGAACTGAACAAATAGAAATGACTGATTCATTGAGACATCAAGAATCAGTCAAGCAAAACCAAAAAAAATGAAAGATTGGAAAAAAATGTCAAATATTTATTTGGAAAAACAACAGATCTGGAAAATAGATCTAGGAGAGATAACCTGAGGATCATCAGACTATCAGAAAATTATGATGAAACAAAGAGCCTAGATACTATTTTACAGGAAATCATCAAAGAGAACTGCCCAGAAGTAACAGAACCAGAAGGGAAAACAGGCGTTGAAAGAATTCATTGAACACCTTCTGAAAAAGACCCTAAAATAAAGACTCTGAGGAATATTGTGGCCAAACTTCAGAATTTTCAGACTTAAGAAAAAATTTTACAAGCAGCCAGTTCAAATACCAAGATGCCACAATAAGGGTCACGCAAGATCTGGCAGCCTCAACATTAAAGGATCGAAGGGCCTGGAATCCGATATTCTGAAAGGCAAAAGAACTTGGAATGCAGCCAAAGAATAAACTACTCAGCTAAGCTGAGTATTTTTTTCCACAGAAGAAGATGGACATTTAATGAAATAGAGGAATTCCATCTGTTTCTAAGGAAAAAACCAGACTTAAACAAAAAATTTGATCTCCAACAACAGAAATCAAGAGAAGTAGAAAAAGGTAAAAGGAACTCTTGAGAACTGTATTTCTGTTGTGGATGTATATAAAAACCATATGTATAATTTGATTTTACCAATATAACATAAAAAAGGGACGTAGAAATGGAAAGGGGATAGTGTCAGAAAAAGGGAAGAGGGGAGATAAAAAGAGGGAAACTACATGTGACAGTGAGGCAAAGGAAACCTATCATATATGAGGGAACTTAGAGAGGGGGAGGAACATTGTGTGAATCCTACTCTCATCAGAGTTGGCTCAAAGAGGAAACAATTTACATTTTGTCTTACCAAGATTCTTCTCTCACTTCATTAAAAAGTGGGAGAGGAAAAGAGAGAAGGGAAAAGAGTAATAAGGGAAGGGTACAAGAAAGGGGAAGGGATTCAAAGGGAGGAGGGAAGGATACTAAAGCGGGAGAGCTGTGTGACGTTAGTGGGACCAATAAGTTTAATACTAGGGAAGAAGGGAAGAAGGGCAAGAAAAAGAAAAGTATAATCTGGGGATATTAGGATGGCAGGAAATACAGATTTGGTTATTTTAACCTGTCAGATTGGCTAGAGTGACAGGGAAAGATAATGTGGAATGTTGGAGGGGATGTGGGAAAACAGGGACACTGATACATTGTTGGTGGAATTGTGAATACATCCAGCCATTCTGGAGAGCAATTTGGAACTATGCTCAAAAAGTTATCAAACTGTGCATACCCTTTGATCCAGCAGTGTTTCTAATGGGCTTATACCCCAAAGAGATACTAAAGAAGGGAAAGGGACCTGTATGTGCCAAAATGTTTTTGGCAGCCCTGTTTGTAGTGGCTAGAAGCTGGAAAATGAATGGATGCCCATCAATTGGAGAATGGTTGAGTAAATTGTGGTATATGAACGTTATGGAATATTATTGTTCTGTAAGGAATGACCAGCAGGATGAATACAGAGAGGACTGGCGAGACTTACATGAATTGATGCTAAGTGAAATGAGCAGAACCAGGAGATCATTATATACCTCAACAATGATACTGTTTGAGGATGTATTCTGAAGGAAGTGGATCTCTTTGATAAAGAGAGCTAATTCAGTTTCAATTGATCAAGGATGGGCAGAAGCAGCTACACCCAAGGAAAGAACACTGGGAGATGAATATAAACTGTTTGCATTTTTGTTTTTCTTCCCGGATTATTTATACCTTCTGAATTCAATTCTCCCTGTGCAACAAGACACTGTTCGGTTCTGCACATGTATATTGTATCCAGAATATACTGTAACCTATTCAACATGTAAAGGATTGCTTGCCATCTGGGGAAGGGGGTGGAGGGAGGGAGGGGGAAAATCGGAACAGAAGTGAATGCAAAGAATAATGTTATAAAAAATTACCCTGGCATGAGTTCTATCAATAAAAAGTTATTAAAAAAAAGAAATTTAAAAAGCCAATCATATTATTTTTCCTAAATATGTTTAGGGTTAAATGCCAGAAAGCTTGGTAGCAATTTTGTCCCAACCATTAAGAGGCAAGAGGCAATTTACTTTGTATTAGGAGGTGTTCCATTAGCTCAGTAATATCAACTAGCTTGTGCATGAAGAAGTTTAATTTTCTACTTTTTTTTTTTTTGTGCTGACACTTTCCCCACTCATTTATATACCTGTTAAATTATAATCAAGTCCATGTAGAATTACACAGCTTTTCTCCACTCTTTCCTCTCTTTCCATCATCCCAAAAACAGAGCAAGTACTTTATAAATGAAGTTCCAATCTCCTGGGATCATCTCCCTCCCACAGGTTTATCAACTCAATAAAAAATCAAGCCACCATACAATTTCTATGTAAAGACAGTATTCTTAAAAAATGAGTCCTGAAGATTCTTTGCATAGTAAAAATTATTAGCAAGGATAATTATCTAAGACTGTCGTGATAAATAGCATTGCAATACATATCAGTATAATAAAGAACAGAAGCCAATAATTACAGAAAGGAATCCTTGAAGTCACAGGAAAAAAAAATAATTTAATATTGCTACATAGACTCGATATAGTTGAATATGATTGCAATCAAAACAGACAGACATCATCAGAAACAACCTTTTAGGGTCTCTTACAGGTACAAGCGAATGTGTCCATGGAAATAAAATGATTAGTGATCTATTGATAAGACTATCTAAAGAAAATTATTTTAAAAATTATTACCATTTCAGATAGTAATTCACATGAAAACATCAACTTCTCTCTTGTTTCCTAATTCCTTCTTTGAATTTTACTGTGGGATTCCTTTCATGTATGGAATATACCAGATGAGTTCTAAGGTCCCTTCCAACTCAAATACTGTAATTTTGTGAAGACATATATAATGAAAGAAATTTTAGAAGATGTTTTCATTAAGAATATGGTTAAGTCAATCTTTCATACATATTCACTCTGTAGAAAGGAAAGTATGCCTTTCATGTGCCTTTTTTCTAATATGTGCTGGAACCTTTAAGACTGATTTTCTTCTTGGGAATGCGATTAGATAGAAGAGTGAAAAATGAATTTTAATCTATTTTTCATTATCTTCTAATCACACAAAAAACTTTGTCATAATACTAAAAATAAATAAATAAGGAACAAAAACCAAAGAATTATAACTCTAGAACAAGAAAATCTATATGAAAATAAATGTATAGAATCATACTTTTAAAAAATATATCTGAACCATATGTTTTTTACTTAATAGCATTTCATTTTTTCTATTACATGTAAAGCAAGTTTTCAACATTCATTTTTTGTGATATTTTAATCCCAAAGTTTTCTCCCTTCCTCCCTTCCCTCTCCCCTGCCCAAGATAGCAAGCAATTTGATATAAACTATACAAGTTAAATCACATTTAATGTATTTCAGTATTAATTATGTTGTGAAGGAAAAATCAGAAAAAAAGGGGAGAAATTATGAGAAAGAAAAATAATTAAAAATGAAAATACCATGCTTCAATTTGCATTCTGACTCCTTACTTATTTCTCTGGATGTAGATGACATTTTCTATCTTAAGTCTTTGAAATTTTCTTGGATCATTTTCTGACTAAGAAGATGCAAGTCTATAATAGCTAAACATCACACTCTTGGTGTTACTCTGTACAACCTTCTCTTGATTTTGCTCCATTCATTTAGCATCAGTTCATGTAAATCTTTACAGGTTTTTCTGAAATCTACCTGCTCATCATTTCTTATATAATAATAGTATTCATTATGTTCATATATCACAGTTTATTCAGTCACTCCCCAATTTGTAATGACCGTGTATTTAAAATCAGTCGGAGTCAGGAACTCGGGTTAAGGGAAAATTCTTCAGTCTTTATTGAAGTGAAGAGGTGAAAAAAGATTGTGATAGCAATATGGGCAAGAAGGATTGTGATAGCAATATGGGCAGCTGCGACAGGAAGCCAGCTAGCAGAAAGAGAGTGAGAGCTCTGAGCTCTCCTCCCCTTCCTTTTTCACTCCCCTGCCTCCACCCACCAGAATCGTCATTTCCTATACAACACATCAGGACTTGCACAAAGAGTGGGCGGGGGCCATTCTTTCTCCAAGCTTATATATTAATAGAGTATGGTCCAATTCTATTTAGCCTCATGTGCTTGGGACCTCAGTGCATCAACTCAAGCCTCAGCCCATTACACCAACTGATACGTATTCCATCTATTTCCTATTTGTCATCACAAAAAGAATTGCTACAGAACTCACCTTGAAAGAACTAAAAAGTTAGTGTCCCAGAAATAGCTTTGAAACCAACTTCACAAAATCTCTGAACCTTGTGATACTGTGTCTTCCAACCTTAAACAGAGAGCACTACTTCAATAAAGAATTAAAAGTAAAAATAATAATTATAATAATCTAGGGAAATGAACAAACAATAGAAGAAAAAAAAAACACACACAAAAAGTTTCTGACCATAGAAAGCTACTATGGTAACAAGGAAAACACTCAGAGCATTTAAAAAACAACAAAGTTTGAACACCTTCACAAAGCCAGCAAGAAAAGTATAAATTGACCTCAATCCATGGAAGGAACTAAGAAAAAAGATTTTGAAAATCAAATACAAAAGGTGGAGGAAAAATTGGGAAAAGAAATGAAAGTGTTGCAAGAAAATCTTGAAAATTGAGTGAATAGCTTGGTAAAGGAGATACATACCCACCCACATGCACACACACACACACACACACACACACACACACACAGAGAGAGAGAGAGAGAGAGAGAGAGATACTGAAGGAAATAACGCCTTTAAAACAAACTAAGGTTTAAGAAATTCAAAAAATCAATGAGAAGAAGAATGCTTTAAAAACCAGAATTGGCCCAATGGAAAAAAAGGCACAAAATTTCACTGAAGGACAGAAAAAAAATGCTTAAAAAGTAGAATTAGACAAATGGAGGCTAGTGAATACTTGAGAAAACAATAAATAATAAAACAAAACCAAAAGTCTGTAAAATAGAAGACAATGTGGGATATCTCATTAGGGAAAAAAAAAACACAAGTCATCTGGAAAATAGATCCAGGAAAGATAATTTTAAACTGTTTGACTATCTGAAAACCAGGATCCAAAAAAAAAATCCTACTTAAGAAAATATTAAGGAAAACTTCCCTGATAGTCTCGAACCACTAAGCAATTTTAAAACTGAAAGTATCTACTGAGCACTTCCTAAAAGAAATTCCAAAGTGAAAATTCCCAAGATTAGGGTAACCAAATTAAGGAGCTCATAGGTCAAGATGAAAATATTACAAGCAACTGGAAAAAAAAAAATTCAACCATCACACAATCAGGATAACACAAGATATAGCAATTTCTTCATTAAAGGATCAGGGGGCTTGAAATATGATATTCTGGAGGACAAAGGAGCTATGACTACAACAAAGAATCACTTACCCAGAAAAACCAAGTATAATCCTTCAGAGGAAACAAATGGATATTCAAAGATATAGAGGACTTTCAAACATCCTTGATGAAAAGATAAGAGTTGAATAGGAAGTTTGGCTTTCAAATATAAGACAAAGAGAAAAAGAAAAGAGAAACTGAAATTGACTTAAGATGTGACTTAGAAAAACTTGTTATTATGAAAATTAGAAGAAATATATCTGTATTAATATCTATATCTAACTATACACAATATATGTATGCATACATATATATGTAAAGGATAGGTGCAATTTAAATATGAAGGGTTGATATCCAAAAAAAAAATATATATATATGTGGTGAAAGACAAATATTCTGGGAGAAAGAAAAAAGTACAGGGAGGAGGAAGCCAAAAAAACTTTTCAAGTAGAGGGAAAGATAGAGGAGGTGGAAGGAGAAGGAGTGAGTGCACTTTACTCTATCAGAATTGGTTTAAAGAGTGAATAATACACAAACTTAATTGGGTACAGAAATCTATTTTTTCCTTACAGAAAATTAGAAAGGGAAGAGCATAACAAAAGGAGGAGATGATAGAGAGGAGGGCATATTGGCAGAGGAGGTAGTCAGAAGCAAAATTCTTTTGAGAAGGGATAGGATGAAAGGAAAAAAGAGAATAGTAAATGTGTTGAGAAAATAGAATAGAGGAAAACATAGTTAGCAATAGTAAATACAAAAAAATTGAAAGAAGTTTCTCTGATAAAGGACTTTTCTCAAAATTTCTCATTTCTCAAAAATATAGAAAACTAATTCAAAATATAAAAAATAAGTCATTCCTCATTTGATAAAAGAGCTAAAGATTTGAATAGTTTTTAGATGAAATAATCAAAGTTAGCTAAAGCCATATGTGGGAAAATGCCCTAATTAGTTATTAATTTAAGACATGTAAATGAAATTAATTCCAAAGTACTTCTTCTTTCCTGGGTGATGTGGGGAAATAATACATTAATGCATTATTGATGGGAATGGTGAACTGATTTACTCATTCTGCAGAACAATTTGGAACTATGACCAAAGGGTTACAAAATGATGCATATCCTTTGACTTTGTAATATTGCTACTGGGTCTGTATCCTAAAAGAGATAAAATAAAAGGGAAAAGAACCTCTATGTATGCAATTATTTATAGTAAATGTTTTCTGTTAGAAAGAATTAAAAATCTAGGGAGAACCAACAACATAGAGTAAATGCAGGAACCCACCCAATCTTTCTCCTAAACCATTCCAAATTCTTTTAAATGAAACAAATTTTAAAGTGTCAGAACACTCAAAAAGATATAGGAGAATTTTTCCAGAAGGTCAGCAGAAAAAGTCTGTGGCAATGGGGAGGGTAGTCCAGCCTGTGTGTAGTCCCAGTGCAGGCCACAGCATTGTAGCCCCAGCCCCAACTCCAGGGTCTGAGCTTCAATAAAAGAGGAGCCTGTTGGTTTAGCACACTGAGTCTTATAGCTATAGTGTAGTGAGGACATTTCTAACAGTTCCAGGGAAAAAAGAATGTTTGTGGTCAGGTTCCTAGAAGGATCTCTGAAAATGGCTGCACAAAACCCCTCAAGATTGGTATACTAACCCCTCCACTGTGGAAACAAATTTCTAATTTAACAAAGAGTTAAAAGGCAAGTAATATACAGGGGAAATGAGCAGACAACAAAAAAAGTACCTGGCCATTGAAAATTATTATCAAAAATCAAGATAAAATAAAGCAAACTCAAAAGAATGAAAAAAATAGGGAAAATAGGAAATATCTCATTAGAAAAACAATTGACCTGGAAAATAGATACTGAGAGATAATTTTTAAATTATTGATGTACCTAAAAGTCATTATCAAAAAAGGGCCTGGACATAATTTTTTTCAAGAAATTATGAAGAAAAAGTGTCCTGATATTCTAGAACTAAAGAGTATAATCGACATTGAAAGAATGCATTGTTCACTTCCTGAAATAGATTCCAAAATGAAAACTCCCAGGAATATCATAGCCAAATTCTGGGACTCCCAGATAGAGGAGAAAATATTGCAAGCGTTCAGAAAGAAACAATTCAAGTGTCATGGAGCCATAATAAGGATAACACAAGATTTAGCAGCTTCTACATTAAAACACTGGAGAACTTGGAATCTGATATTCTAGAGAGCAATGAAGCTAAGATTAAAACCAAGAATCACCTACCCAGCAAAATGGAGTGTAATCTGTCAGAGGAAAAGCTGGTCTTTCAATGAAATAGAGGATTTTCAAATATTTGTGTTGAAAAGATCAGAACCAAGTGGAAAATTTGATTTTTAAATATACGCCTCTGGAGAAGCAGAAGGAGGTAATAAGGAAAGTGATTATCATCCCTTTCATAAGGAACTTAATAAGATTTATGTTTCCATTCCTACATGAGAGGATACTACATGTAACTCATTGGAATTTTCTCATTACTATGGCAGTTTGAAGAAGTATATGGAGACAGAAGGCAGAGGTGCGAGTTGAATATGAAGGAACAATATCTTTTTTAATGATGAAATGAAGGACAGAGAAAGAAATGTAGTTAGAAAGACAAAGAGAGAAGTGGAATGATGCAAATTATCTGCCATAAAAAAGAGGCAACAAAAAGCTTTTACAGTGAAAGGGGAAAGAGAGGGGAGAGAGTGAGAGAGTAAACCTTACTCTCATCAGAACTGACTCAAAAAGGAAATGACATACATGCTCAATCGGGGTATGGAAATCTATCTTAATTTGCCGGGGGAAAAAAGAATTGGATTTGAAAAGGGGGTGATAAAAGAGAGGACATTTTGGGGAAGGGAGTGGTCAAGACATTTTTAAGGAGAGGCAGCATGAAAGGAAAGAGAATAAATGAGAGGAAATAGTCAGAAATAGCAATTGCAAAAAATTATTTTGAAGCAAGTTTCTCTAGTAAGATCTCATTGTTCAAACATAGAGGGAACTAAGTCAAATTTAAAAAAAGAGCCATGCCGCATTGATAAATGATCAAAATATATGATCTCTGCACAAAGGGCAGACATGCTTGCCATTTGACCTAATAACACCACTACTTTTCATGAATACCAAAAGAGAAATAAAAAAAAAAAAAAAAGAAGAAGAAGAAGAAGAAGAAGGGAGGGGGGAGAAAATGACACATATGTACAAAAATATTATAACATCTCTATTCTTAGGGAGAAAATATTGGAACTTGATGGTATGCTCATCAATTAAAAATGTCTCAATAAACTGTAGTGTGTATTAGTGATGGGATATTATTATTCTATGAGAAATGATGAACAGGATACTCTCTGGGCAAAAATAACAACTTGGAATGTCCTCCATAAACTCAAGCAAAGTGAAATGTACTGTACAAAATGTAATAGCAATGCTCTGGGATGACCAGCTGTGAATGACTGGGTTATTCTCAGTAGTACATTCATCTATGACTATTCTGATGGACGTATGATGAAAAATCCTCTGCAGAGAAGTAACTGATTTTGTGTGAATACATACTGAAATATTCTCTCTTTTGCTATCTCTATTTTTAATTTTTTTTCAATATTCATCCTAGAAAAACCTTGTGTTCCATTTTTTTCCCTCCCTGCCTTTCTCCTATCTTCCCCCAGAAGGCAAATAATCTTATATATGTTAAATATGTGCAATTCTTCTATATATATATTTCCACAATTTCCATAATTACCATGCTGCACAAGAAAAATCAGATCAAAAAAGGAAAGAAAATAAGAAAGAAAATAAAATGCAAGCAAACGACAAAAAAGTGAACTACTATGTTGTGATCTACATGCAGTCCCTACAGTCTTCCCCCTGAATGTAGATGGCTCTCTCCATCAAAAGACTATTGGAACTGGCCTGAATCACTTTGGTGTTGAAGAGAGCCACATCCAGCACAATTGACCATCATATAATCTTGTTGTTGCTGTGTCTTTATTCAATTCACTTCATTTATCATCTGTTCATGTAAGTTTCTCCAGGCCTTTCTGAAATCATCCTGCTGATCATTTCTTATAGAACAATAATATTCCACAACATTTATATACTGTAACTTATTCAGCCATGCCCCCAAAATGGGCATAAACTAAATTTCCAGTTCCTTACTACTACAAAAAGAGCTGGTACAAAGATTTTTGCACATGTGGGTCCTTTCCCCACTTTTTATGATCTCTTTGGGATAGAGGCTCAGTGAAGACACTTCTGGATCAAAGGGTATGCACACTTTGATATTCTTTTGGATATAATTCCAAAATGCTCTCCAAAGTGGCTGGATCCATTCATAATTCCACCAACAAAGCATTACTATCCCAGTTTTCCCGCATCTCCTCCAACATGCATCATTATCTTTTCCTGTAATCTGAGAGGTATGTAGTGGTACCTAAGAGTTGTCTTAACTGGCATTTCTCTAATCAATAGTTATTTAAGACATTTTTCATACGACTAGAAATGGTTTTAATTTCTTCATCTGAAAATTGTTCATATCCTTTTCTCACAACTTGAATTTTATGGAAATATTTTGCATAACTTCACAAAAGGTTCTTAATCATGTGTGGGGATCACAAAGAGAACCTAAAAAAAAAGTTCTAAAAACGTAAAAAATATATATATTGAATGTAACTGAAATATAATATATATGGAATATAGCATATTCATATATATGGAATGTAACATATATGGCATACCATAACATACAAGATATTATACCACACATTAAATAAGTAAATAAAACAGAAAAAAAATGAAAAATTGGAAATGGAGAGGATGCCATTCAATTGGATTTTACAGAATAGATTGTAGTATATGATTTTGATGACACACTATTGTCCTATTGCAAATGATGAGTAGAATGCTCTCAAAAAAACCTGGAGCTGATGCAAAGTAAAATGTATTGTGTGCAAAGTAGCAGTATTGCTGAAAGATAATTACCATACTAGAAAGGAAAACAAACAATGCTAAAAGACTGATTCAGCAGATTTCACAGATTCTGAAAAAAGGCACAACATCTAGGTCAAATTTCATTATTGATATTATTTGTAACTTACTTATGACCACTGTGCTTCATTGTTTTCTAAGTACTCTTAAGACTGTGGATTATAAATCTTTCATAGTATGGCAAACTTACATCCTTCCTTTCATTTTGTTCTTTAGATGATTATGAAAACAGAATTCTTAAAAATCCTGAATGTAAGTGATAAGCTAAATCAACTATTCATGTATTCTCAAACAACTTACCTGAAAGGTCTCCTTCTTGTAAATACACAGGTCAGTATATGTAATGTACATATATACATAATATATATGGCATACATGTATAACATTCAACATAATATATGACATATACCATATAACAATGCAAGAATTTTTTTACAAACTCCTAAAATGATAAACTTTTAAAAAGCATTCCCATAAATGCAGCTACCATATTAAAAATGACCACCTTCTACAAGCATTCATATAACAAAATGGTATGAAGTTTTGTACTGAAAGTAACCACTGAGGATTAAAATTTTGATTTATTTTCTTCTAAGAATAGAAAAATCACAGGATTTTTCCTCCTTTAATGCATACATAAATACACACAGACACATACTTTATATTTTATATATGTATATGCATGTATATGTATATATACACACACACATTTATATTAAATTTTTGTTTTGAAAATTATATTGTTAAAATATATATAACCTTTTATATCTTCAAAGTTCAGTGGGATGTAGAAAATTTTTATCATTTTCACCACAGCGGGAGGAGAAGGAAAACACACATAAGATATGTATATACACATATATATTACATATATTACATGCATATATACACATTTTTATAATATATGTGCATATGTAGTTATATACTTATGTACATATGTGTATTTGAAATTGAGCTATCTAAACTTTTAGATCAGAGATGGAGAAATGTTTTTGTTAGAATAAGTTAAAAGTAATATATGAATAATTCTATCCCACAGTTGACTTCTGAAAATAAAGGGAATTGTAATCATAACTGTGAAAGGTTGATTTAAACCATATCCATTCTATGCTAGTCCTAGATGAAAGGGAAGCTTAGCAGACAAAGGATGGGGGGAGGAATGATGAAGTGAAAAGCAATCAATCAATCTTTAAACTATCCTATAATAGTAATTGACTAAAATAACAAAAATTTTCTCAGGGCTGTTGGATCTTAAAACTTATTTCATATTTGTGTATTCATTTTTGCTGCTTCCATATTTTTTCCCTTAAACCAGGAACTTGCTTGCTTGAGAACAAAGAAAAATAACTGTACACAGAAAATGTCTCACCAGAAGTGGTTTCCCAGGCAACAATAACCTACAACACATCTTAAAAGTTCTCTTCTAGTTATGTAACATTTTTGTGGTTTCGTTCACCATTCTATTCCCTCATCCCAAATCATTTCTATAGAGAGAAGAAAATAGAGTAAAACTTCACCTGCACTAGTAAATAACCTAATTTGAGAAGTAACAAAATTGATTAGTGATTAGGTATTTTCTTCAATTCTTCTACAGACCTCCTGAATATAACTGGAGTGGGAAAAGCTTTTTCATGTTTTCTTTGGTATAAGTTTCTTTAGATAAATTTTTAAACAATAAATAGTTTTAAAATATTTGATAGTTGCTGTTAACATGTCATTTCAATTGTGTTCAACTCTTCATGAATCCATTTTGGGTTTTCTTTGAAAAGATACAATAATGTGTTTTCCAGTTTATTTTATAGATGAGGAAACTTACACAAATGGGGTAAAGTTATTTCCCCAAACTCATATGATTTGTAAGTGTCTGATGCCATATTTGTACTTCAGTCTTTCTAATTCCAGGCTCAACACATCAACCACTACATTACCTAGTTATCTATAATTGACAAGACTAATAATAGAAAAAGTCAAATATTTAATCATTAAGAAATTTCCTAATGATGTGATAAATGGAGAGCCTTTTGATAAAGGCATTTTATCAACAAGGATCAATTTTTATATAATAAGAAGAGTTTATAAATTGAAAATAAAACTCTATATATCATTAAATGCCACAAAAGTATATAAAATGAAAAAAAAAATTAAAACAACAATAACTTCCCCCCCTTAATTTAAAATGGAAGTTAAGATATCAAAGTTCTATGATCTCTTCAGTTCCTCCAATAATACAGATGATATATCCCATGCCTACATCTTTGTAAATTTCCTATATGTCTTATGATTAAGTCACCATAAAGGTTCTTCAAATGTCTTGACACCTTTTCTTCATATTTTTTCATTGTTTGTATAATATTCCCATATTTATGTCTTTACTCATTATTTCTAGGAACATCATTCTATTTGAAATACTTTTCAGGAATTCTCTTGAATATTGTTATGTTTTTATAGTGTGTTAGATACTATTCATACTCACAATAAGTTTCTCCAGTGCCCTTTGGATTAATTGATAAGCCAAGTATTTATAGAGTGGTTATTATGTGCAAATCGCTGAGATAATCATAGGGGATATATACCAAGACAAAAAACATAAAAACAGCCAATGTCTTTAAAGAGTAAGAAGTAACAAGGTAGAAAAACTAATGTGAAAATTATTGCAATTTTCCAGAAAATACAAAATGAGTGTCTGAACTTGGGTAGTGGCTAGGTGAGTGAAGAAAGGGAGATGTATTAAAGAGATATTGTAAGGTAGAACTGATACTATTTTCAACTGATTAGCAACATGGTAATGAACTAAGATAGTAGTTACAGAAATGCAGTCATATACAAGAGAAGTGAGAAAAGTATAAACAGAAAGATAATGTAATAGATTAGATGTGTATGGTGATAGAAAGTTGAAAGTTAAGGAGGATATCAAGGCTGTGGACTCAGGAAGCTAGAAGGATAGTGTTACTTTTAACAATGATAAGTAAATTTGGAAGGAGGGAAGTTTTGAGAGGAAAACATTTTGATCATGGTAATTTCGTAATATTTCTGGGTCATCGAGTTCAAGATGAGCAAAAAGCAGATAGTGATATAGAATTATAGCTTAGAAGAATGTGTCAAGTATTGTATGCAAAGAATTGATTGTTGAGCCTATAGAAACTCCCCCAGAGAGAGGAAGCAATTAGCAGAAAGAATTAGCCAGAATCCTACAATATGTTGTTTACAGAAAACACACCTGAAATTGGGAGATATATACAGAGTAAAGGTAAAAGGTTGGAGTAGAATCTACTATGCTTCAGGCGAAGTCCAAAAAGCAGGGGTAGCCATCCAGATCTCAGATCAAGCAAAAGCAAAAATTGATCTAATTAAAAGAGATAAGGAAGGGCACTATATCTTGCTAAAGGGTAGCATAGATAATGAAGCAATATCAATATTAAACATATATGCACCAAGTGGTGAAGCATCCAAATTCTTAAAAGAGAAATTAAGAGAGCTGCAAGAAGAAATAGACAGCAAAACTATAATAGTGGGAGATCTCAACTTTGCACTCTCAGAATTAGATAAATCAAACCACAAAATAAATAAGGAAGAAGTCAAAGAGGTAAATAGAATACTAGAAAAGTTAGATATGATAGATATTTTGAGAAAACTAAATAGAGACAGAAAGGAGTACACTTTCTTCTCAGCATTTCATGGAACCTATACAAAAATTGATCATATATTAGGACATAAAAACCTCAAATTCAAATGCAGTAAGGCAGAAATAGTAAATGCATCCTTTTCAGACCATGATGCAATGAAAATTACATTCAAGAAAAAGCCAGGGGAAAATAGACCAAAAAATAATTGGAAACTAAATAATCTCATACTGAAGAATGATTGTGAAACAGCAAATCATAGACATAATTAATAACTTCACCCAAGAAAATGACAATAATGAGACATAACAAAATGTGTGGGATGAAGTCAAAGCAATAATAAGGGGATCTTTCATATATCTAGAGGCCTACTTGCATAAAATAGAGAAAGAGGTCAATGAATTGGGCTTGCAACTAAAAATGCTAGAAAAGGAAGAAATTAAAAAACCCCAGTCAAACACTAAACTTGAAATTCTAAAAATAAAAGGAGAGATCAATAAAATTGAAAGTAAAAAAAAAAAAAAAAAAAAAAACTATTGAATTAATTAATAAAACTAAGACTTGGTTCTATTAAAAAAAAACATAACAAAATAGATAAACCCTTAGTAAATCTGATTTTAAAAAGGAAAGAGGAAAATCAAATTGTCAATCTTAAAAATAAAAAGGGAGAATTTGCCACTAATGAAGAGGAAATTAGAGCAATATATAGGAGTTACTTTGCCCACCTTTATGCCTATAAATTTGCTAACTTAAATGAAATAGAAGAATACCTTCAAAAATATAACTTGCCTAGATTAACAGAGGAAGAAGCAAATTGGTTAAACAGTCCCATTTTAGAAAAAGAAATAGAACAAGTTATTAACCAACTCCCTAAGAAAAAATCCCCAGGACCAGATGGATTCACATGTTAATTCTACCAAACATTTAAAGAACAATTAACTCCAATGCTATATAAATTATTTGAAAAAATAGGGATTGAAGGAGTCCTATCAAATTCCTTTTATGACACAGACATGGTACTGATACCTAAACCAGGTAGGCTGAAAACAAAGAAAGAAAATTATAGACCAACCTCCCTAATGAATATTGATGCTAAAATCTTAAAATATTAGCAAAAAGATTATAGAAAATCATCCCCAGGATGACCAAGTAGGATTTATACCAGGAATGCAGGGCTGGTTCAATATTAGGAAAACTATTAGCAAAATGACTATATCAATAACCAAATTAACAAAAACCATATGATCATCTCAATAGATGCAGAAAAAGCATTTGATAAAATCCAACATCCATTCCTAATAAAAACACTTGAGAGGACAGGAATAAATGGACTTTTCCTTAAAATAGTCAGGAGCATATATTTAAAACCGTCAGTAAGCATCATATGCAATGGGGAAAAACTGGAACCTTTCCAAGTAAGATCTGGAGTGAAGCAAGGTTGCCCACTATCACCATTATTATTCAATATTGTATTAGAAACACTAGCTTTGGCAATAAGAGCTGAGAAAGAGATGAAATGAATTAGAGTAGGTAATGAGGAAACCATACTATCATCTTTGCAGACTATATGATGGTATACTTAGAGAACCCCAGAGATTCTACTAAAAAGCTATTAAAAATAATTCATAACTTTAGTAAAGTTGCAGGATACAAAATAAATCCCCATAAATCCTCAGCATTTTTATACATCACCAACAAAATCCAACAGCAAGAGATACAAAGAGAAATTCCTTTCAAAATAACTGTCAATAGCATGAAATATTTGGGAATCTATCTACCAAAGGAAAGTCAGGAATTACATGAGCAAAATTACAAAAAAATTTTCCACACAAATAAAGTCAGATTTAAATAATTGGAAAAATATTAAGTGCTCTTGGATAGTGTAAACGAATATAATAAAGAAGACCATACTCCATAAACTAATCTATTTATTTAGTGCTATACCATTCAGACTCCCAAGAAAATATTTTAATTATCTAAAAAAATAACAACAAAATTGATATGGAAGAACAAAAGGTCGAGAATTTCAAGGGAATTAATGAAAAAAAAAATAAATGAAGGTGACCTAGCTGTACAGCAAAATAACTGGACATATATACTTATATTGTATTTAATTTATACTTTAGCATATTTAACATGTATTGTTCAACCTTCTATCTGGGGAAAGGGAAGGGGAAAGGAGGGGAAAAATTGGAACAAAAGGTTTGACAATTGTTAATGCTGTAAAATTACCAATGCATATAACTTGTAATTTAAAAAAAACTATAATTAAAAAAAAAAAAAAGAAATGACCAGCAGGATGAATACAGAGAGGCTTGGAGAGACTTACATGAACTGATGATGCTGAATGAAATGAGCAGCACCAGGAGATCTATATACACTTCAACAACAATACTGTATGAGGATGTATTCTGATGGAAATGGATATCTTCGACAAAGAGGAGATCTAATTCAGTTCCAATTGATCAATGGACAGAATCAGCCACACCCAGAGAAGGAATGCTGGGGAATGAGTATAAACGGTTTGCACTTTTGTTTTTCTTCCCAGGTTAATTTTATCTTCTGAATTCAGTTCTTCCTGTAGAATAAGAGAACGGTTCAGTTCTGCACACATATATTGTATCTAGGATATACTATAACATATTTAACACATATGAGATAGTTTGCCATTTAGGGGAGGGGATGGAAGAAGGGAAGGGAAAAATCAGAACAGAAGTGAGTGCAAGGGATAATGTTGTAAAAAAATACTGTCAATAAAATGTATTTTAAAAAAGAAAAATTACCCATGCATATGCTTTGCATATAAAATGCTATAATTAAAAATATATTATCCAATGTCCTATATATAACCTATCTTGCTTTTTTCTTATTATTTATTCTGATCCCAATCCATTTTCTGCCTACAAACTTTGCCCAAATCATAAAAAGTAACAGACCCTTTCATACGTTGAGAATTAGATTGTTATCATATTCTAAGTTATCATATTCTAAGTAATAATTCAATAAATTTGCTCCATAGTCAATGCTAGAAATAATTAATAGATAAAGCAATCAAGAAATCAAAACTAATAATTACTGGATTTGTTACAACACAGAAAACTATGTTCAATTTCAGAATTATAGATGTAATGTCACATAATGATAATTCACATAGGATTAAATATTTCCCTCCAATTTGTTACCAGAAGAAAGGTTCAGAACACAAAATATAATGTCTTGTTGGAAAGTTAAATTAGTGAACACAGGTTTAACACAATGTCCCTGTATTAGAAAAAAGAAAATATTTGGTATTCCACGTGGACCAGACCTAAACTTTTAAGTTAAATGAATCACAATAAAAAATAAAAACCACTACAAAGAAGAGTTCCATTTACTGTTCATCACAAAATTCTTATGAAAGTATTTAATATCTACAGATTGAAGGATAAAATACTGAATTATTTTTAGATCACAGAATAGTTATAAGTAATAGAATTCAAAGTATTTGAAAATACAAGTCCAAGATATGATTATTAACCACATATGATTTACTTTAATTTACACTTTAATTTTTTTTAATTATGCAGAATAGTGTACTTTACTATTCTGAGATGAATGAATAAATTTAGTTCAAATTATTTTGCAGGTCTTTGTTGTCACTTTTAGGTTTATAATCAAAAGCACTAGCATTCTCAGAGTTCCATCCTATATAGAAAACTGAGCTACCTAGCGTGATACAACTTATTATCTAATGGGGCTCATGATGAGTACATCATTGTAACAACAGGAAATGCATTTGTCTATTTGCTCAGGCCTTTTCTTAAACTTACTGCCAATCTTTTTGCCTTGTTGTTAGCTTTGCTTCCTGGCAGAAGTTTTGCACCTCAGGATGTTTATTCTGGCTAATTTAGCAACTGATCTTCTAATGCCTAGTGTTTTGCGATAAAATCCCAGTTGGAGCTTCCAACCAAGAGCAGTTTGAATTAAGTTTCTGAATCTTTATTTTGCGATCTTAGTATCTTCCTGTTTGTTAGCATAAAGAAGATTGCTCCTAGGGATACCTGAACCTGAAATGAACTGAAAATATATTACAACATTTCAACTTTCTAGGCAATGGATGAAAATTCACAACAATCCTAGCTCCAGCAACAGCTGTTGCTATCAGGTGATTTTACTAAAGAATCCCAAAATAGAATGAGGCAAATACCATCTCTGTGAGGGTTCTACTATATTTTGCCGCTTTCCAGCTGGAAATTTAATTGTTATTTAACCTGAAAACATAGAAACAGCTTTCTTTTTCTTCTAGCTTCCATACTTTTATTGTATTAGATTATTTAAATGATAAATCATGGTACTCTACAATTTCCTTGAAATTAGTTCATTACTAGGGACAACTGTATAGAAAATATTATAGGAGCATTTTAGGATGTGTTTTTGGATCAAAAATTGGAAAATACCTTCAGAAAGCTCCAAACCTGTAATTTCATACATGAGAAAAAAGATTCAGAGAGAAAGCAAAATTATAGGACTGCACAGGTAATAGGTGTCAGAACTAAAATTTAAACCCAAGTCATCTGATCCTAATCTAATGCTCTTTCCTACATTAACTGTCCCTCTGCTTAAGTGTCCATTTCCCAGCTTTTACTTCCTGAATTCAAAGGTAACCTCAGAAAGTTACAAGCTATGTAACCTTGTCAAACACCTCTATTTGTCTCAGTTACCTGATTGCAAATGAATGAAAAAATGGAGCAAAATTATTATTCATTTACCATGTACTAAGCCTGTGATAATCACTAGAGTTACAATATTCAAGAAAGTAGATCCTGATATGAAACAATATCATCAAGTACTTTTAGAATACATATATGAATTTTCACTCTATCCAAAAAAGGCAGAGGGACTGTAATTAAATTAAATATGGATTATTTGTTTGTAAAATCTTATCTACTTTACTGTCTGACACTGAATAGAAGAGTTCAAAAAAACACTTCCTAAATTTTCTGATTGAAACAATGCTATCTATTGTTCAATAGATAGGATTTGGTACCTATTGTGGTCAAGAAATATCTAACACACGTAAAGCAGAAAGATCCAAAACAGAGAAATAAAATTACTGACTTATCTCTCTAATGAAAATTGATGCAAAAAAAAAATGAAATGAAACATTAACAAAGATATTTCAACAGATTACCACCAGGACCACAACTAGTTCAATATCAGGAAAACTACTGGATAATTGATCACATTAATACAAAACCAACAGAAATCATATAATTATCTCAAAAAGATATCAAACAAGTCTTTGATAAAATTCAATGCCCGTTCCTATTAAAAACACTAGAGAACATAAGAAATGCAGTTTTTCTTAAAATGATAAACTATATTTATCTAAAACCATCAACAAGCATTATATGTAATAGGTAGCTAGAAGCCTTTCCAGTAAGATAAGGAGTGAAAACAAAGATGTCCATTATCACAACTATTACTCAATATTGTGCTAGAAATGCTAGCTTTAGCAATAAGAAAAAGAAATCAAAGGAAATAGTGTATAGGAAATGAGAAAACAAAACTGTCACTTTGCAGATGACACTATGACATCATTCTAGAAAATTAAGTATAAAAATCATTTGAAACAACATCTTTAGCAAAGTTACAGGATATTAAAAAATCCCATATGAATCATTAAGATTTCTATATATTACCAACAATCTCAGCATCAAGATATAGAAAGAGAAATTTCATTTAAAATAACAGTAGACATTATAAAATACTCGGGAGTCAATCTGCCAAGAAAAACCCAAGAATTGTATGAACACAATTATAAAACATTTTTGCACAAATAAAACCAGACCTAAATAATTAGAAAAATATCAATAGCTCATAGGTAGACAAACATAACATTTTAAAACTCACATTGCTACCTGAATCAATCTACTTACTCAGTGCCATATGGAGCAAACTGCAAAATAATCAATTTTCAAAAAGGTCAAGGGAAAAAAAACTCAACTAAAAGAACAAAAGGTCAAAAATATCAAGGGAAATAATGAAAAAATGTAAAGGAAGGTGCCCTAGTATCATAGAATCCCAAAGTCAGAAGGGGTCTTAAGGTAAACTGGTCCAAAGGAATTCCAAAGAAGAATCCTATGTTGTGCCCCCCTAAATTGGCGTGAATAGAATATCTCTGATGACTAAGAAATAACTGCCTCTGAGACAATTGATTCCACTTTTAAGTAGCTCTAATTCTTTTTTTTTTTATTTTTTGACAATAGCTTTTTATTTTTGAAATACATGCAAAGACTTTTCAACATTCACCTTTGCAAAACTTTTGTCCATTTTTTTCTCTCTCCCTTCCCTCAATCCAACTACCTGAAATAGAAAACAATCTAATAGATGGTAAATATATGCAATTCTTCTATACATATTTTCACATTTTTCATGCTAATACATAAAAATCAGTTCAAAAAGGAAACAAATGAGAAACAAAAAAATCAAATAAATAAAAAAGAGGTGAAAAATACTACACTGTTACCCACATTAGGTCCTCACAGTCCTCTCTCTGGATGCAGAAGGCTCACTCCATCACAAATCTATTAGAATTGGCCTTAATCACCTCACTGTTCAAAAGAGTCATGTTCATCAGAAGTGATCATCACATCACCTTATTATTTTTGTGTATAAGGTTTGCTTGGTTCTATTCACTTCATTCAGCAGCTATTCACATAAGTCTTTCCAGACCTTTCTGATATCATCCTGCTGATCATTTCTTACAGAACAATAATATTCCATAACATTCATATACCTAAACTTTTTCAGCCATTCCCCAACTGATAGGCATCTACTCCGTTTCCAGTGTCTAGCCACTACAAAAAAGAGCTGCAACAAACATTTTTTGCATATGTAGATGCTTTTCCCTATTTTATGATTTCTTTGGGATAGAGACTCAGTAGAGAAACTGCTAGACCAAAGGATATGCACATTTTTGTGTGCAAAGGATATGAACCATTTTTGGCATAGTTTAAAATCATTCTCCACAATGAACACATCACTTCACAACTCCATCAATAATGAATTAGTGCCCCAAATTTCCGATATCACTTCCAACATTTATCATTATTTTTTCTGTCATCTTAAACAATCTGGCAAATGTGTATTGGTACCTTAAAATTATTTTAATTTGCATAAATCAATAGTGATTTAAAGCATTTTTCCATATAACTATAGGTGGCTTTGATTTCTTCATCTGAAAATTGTTCATATCTTTTGACCATTTATCAACTGAATATTGGCTTATATTCTTATAAATTTGAGACAATTTTCTTTATATGGTAGAAATGAGGCCTTTACCAGCAGTCTTAAATGTAAAATTTTCCCCAGTTTTATGCTTCCCTTCTAATCTTTGCGTAATTGATTTTGTTTGCACAAAAATTTTAATTTAATGTAATCAAAATTATCCATTTTGCATTTCATAATTTTCTCTATTTGTTCTTTAGCCATTAATTCCTTCCTTTTCCTCAGATCTGAGAGCTAAATTATCCTATGTTCTCCTTATGGTATCACTCTTTATGTCTAAATCATGAACCCATTTTCACTTTATCTAGGATATTAGGTGTGTGTCAATGACTAGTTTTTGCCATATTATTTTTCAATTTTTGTCAAATAGTGAGTTCTTATCCCAGAAACTGGAGTCTTTGGATTTATCAAACATTAGATTACTATAGTCATGGATAATTGTGAATGGTGAGCCTAACCTATTACAATAATTGATTACTCTATTTCTTAACCAGTACCAAATGGTTTTGATGACTGCTGTTATACAATATAGTTTTAGATTTGGCACAGCTAAACCACCTTAATTTGCATTATTTCCATTAATTCCCTTCCCTTGGGAAGTTTTTGTTAATTTCCCAAGAAGTTAATTCTTAAACTTTTGTTCATCCAGATGAATTTTGTTATAATTTTTACTACCTCTGTAATTTCCTGGCAGTTTGATTGGTTTGGCACTGAATAAATAGATTTATTATATAGAATTGTCATTTTTAGCTTGGACCAACCCACGATCACTTTATATTCTCCAGTTGTTTAGATCTTTTTTTATTAGTGTGAAAAGTGTTTTTTTTAAATTATGTTCATATAGTTCCTGGCTTTGTCTTGAACAGAAAACTACTAAGTATTTTATATTATCTACAATTATTTTAAATGGAATTTCTCTTTGTATCTCTTGCTGCTGGATTTTGATGGTAACATGTAGAAATGCCAATGTGGATTTATTTTGTATACTGGAATTTTTCTGAAGTTGATATTTTTTTCCTAGGACATTTTAGTTGATTCTCTAGGGTATTCTAAGTCTATAGAATCATCTGTAAAGAGTGGTAATTTTGTTTTTTTCATTATCTATTCTAATTTTTTAAAATTATTTTTCTTCTCTTATACTTTATAGCTCTAATTTTTAAAAAACCTTTTCCTTAAATGAAGTCAAAACTTTTTTCCATTTTTTCATTTATTCCACTTTGAGTTAAGCATACCACTTCATTTCATTTCTGTTCGACTACTTATCAAATACTTTAAATCACTAATCATACCTTCTTTTCTAACCACTTTTTTTCAACCTAAAGATTCTAAGTTCCTTGAATCTAACTTATTTCATATGATATCACTATACTCCATTATTCTAATGATTCTAGTCTGTATCTTCAACACCAACAGTTGATTGCAAAAATATATTTGTGCTTTAATCATGGTACATGGCAATCAACTCTCTAATTGTGAAGTATCCCTCACTTAATGAGGGTGAACTCTATATTAGTTTTTTTTTTTTTTTTTTTTTGGATATTGCTTCATGTTGTAGTCTTTTACTCAGCCCATATATCACTAAAACTTGTAAATCTTACGCCAATGAACTTTCACCTAATAAGTCAGCACTCATCCAATCCTATATTTTTCATTATTTTTATACTTAGATTTATTGTGTTGAATTTTATTCTCTTTGGCTCACTATTCTAGCTCGAATCCCAACTCTGTCATCTAGCATGACACCTTTCATTTAAACAACCATTAGGTATGGGATACACCCAAAGCAGTAATAAGGGGAAATTTCATATCTCTAGAGGCCTATTTGCATAAAATAGAGAAAGAGAAGGTCAATGAATTGGGCTTGCAACTAAAAATGCTAGAAAAGGAACAAATTAAAAACCCCCAGTCAAATACTAAACTTGAAATTCTAAAAATAAAAGGAGAGATCAATAAAATTGAAAGTAAAAAAACTATTGAATTAATTAATAAAACTAAGAGTTGGTTCTATGAAAAAACCAACAAAATAGACAAACCCTTAGTAAATCTGATTTTAAAAAGGAAAGAGGACAATCAAATTGTTAGTCTTAAAAATGAAAAGGGAGAACTCGCCACTAACGAAGAGGAAATTAGAGCAATAATTAGGAGTTACTTTGCCCAACTTTATGCCAATAAATTCAACAACTTAAATGAAATAGAAGAATACCTCCAAAAATATAGCTTGCCCAAACAGAGAAAGAAGTAAATATCCTAAACAGTCCCATCTCAGAAAAAGAAATGGAACAAACTATCAACCAACTCCCTAAGAAAAAATCCTCAGGACCAGATGGATTTACATGTGAAGTCTACCAAACATTTAAAGAACAATTAACTCCAATGCTAAATAAACTATTTGAAAAAATAGGGATTGAAGGAGTCCTACCAAACTCCTTTTATGACACAGACATGGTACTGATACCTAAACCAGGTAGGTTGAAAACAGAGAGAGAAAATTATAGACCAATCTCCCTAATGAATATTAATGCTAAAATCTTAAATAAAATATTAGCAAAAAAGATTACAGAAAATCATCCCCAGGATAATACACTATGACCAAGTAGCATTTATACCGGGAATGCAGGACTGGTTCAATATTAGGATAACTATTAGCATAATTGACTATATCAATAACCAACCAAACAAACACCATATGATCATCTCAATAGATGCAAAAAAAGCATTTGATAAAATTCAACATCCATTCCTAATAAAAACACTTGAGAGCATAGGAATAAATGGACTTTTCCTTAAAATAGTCAGGAGCATATATTTAAAACCGTCAATAAGCATCATATGCAATGGGGAAAAACTGGAATCTTACCCAGTAAGATCTGGAGTGAAGCAAGGTTGCCCACTATCACCATTATTATTCAATATCGTATTAGAAACACTAGCCTCTACTATGAGAGTCGAAAAAGACATTAAAGGAATTAGAGTAGGCAATGAGGAAACGAAACTATCACTCTTTGCAGATGATATGATGATATACCTAGAGAACCCCAGAGATTCTACTAAAAAGCTATTAGAAATAATTCATAATTTTAGCAAAGTAGTTGGATACAAAATAAATCCCCATAAATCCTCAGCATTTTTATGCATTACCAACAAAAGCCAACAGCAAGAGAAACAAAGAGAAATTCCATTCAGAATAACTGTTGATAGCATAAAATATTTGGGAATCTATCAAAGGAAAGTCAGGAATTATTTGAGCAAAATTATAAAAAAGTCTCCACACAAATAAAGTCAGACTTAAATAATTGGAAAAATATTAAGTGCTCTTGGATAGGCCGAGCGAATATAATAAAGATGACAATACTCCCTAAACTAATCTATTTATTTAGTGCTGTACCAATCAGACTTCCAAGAAAATATTTTAATGATCTAGAAAAAATAACAACAAAATTCATATGGAACAATAAAAAGTCGAGAATCTCAAGGGAATTAATGAAAAAAAAAATCAAATGAAGGTGGCCTAGCTGTACCTGACCTAAAATTATATTATAAAGCAGGAGTCACCAAAACTATTTGGTATTGGCTAAGAAATAGATTAGTTAAAGGTAAAAGGTTGGAGCAAAATCTACTATGCTTCAGGTGAAGTCAAAAAAGCAGGGGTAGCCATCCTGATCTCAGATCAAGCTAAAGCAAAAATTGATCTAATTAAAAGAGATAAGGAAGGGCACTATATCTTGCTAAAGGGTAGCATGGATAATGAAGCACTATCTATATTAAACATATATGCACCAAGTGGGGTAGCATCTAAATTCTTAAAAGAGAAACTAAGAGAGCTGCAAGAAGAAATAGACAGTAAAACTATAATAGTGGGAGATCTTAACCTTGCACTCTCAGAATTAGATAAATCAAACCACAAAATAAATAAGAAAGAAGTTGAAGAGGTAAATAGAATACTAGAAAAGTTAGATATGATAGATCTCTGGAGAAAATGTAATGGAGACAGAAAGGAATACACTTTCTTTTCAGCAGTTCATGGAACCTATACAAAAATTGACCATATATTAGGACATAAAAACCTCAAACTCAAATGCAGTAAGGCAGAAATAGTAAATGCATCCTTTTCAGACCACGATGCAATGAAAATTACATTCAACAAAAAACCAGGGGGAAGTAGACCAAAAAATAATTGGAAACTAAATAATCTCATACTAAAGAATGATTGGGTGAAACAGCAAATCATAGACATAATTAATAACTTCACCCAAGAAAACGATAATAATGAGACATCATACCAAAATGTATGGGATGCAGCCAAAGTGGTAATAAGGGGAAATTTTATACCTCTAGAGGCCTATTTGTATAAAATAGAGAAAGAGAAGGTCAATGAATTGGGTTTGCAACTAAAAATGCTAGAAAAGGAACAAATTAAAAACCCCCAGTCAAACATTAAACTTGAAATTCTAAAAATAAAGGGTGAGATCAATAAAATTGAAAGTAAAAAAACTATTGAATTGATTAATAAAACTAAGAGTTGGTTCTATGAAAAAAGCAACAAAATAGACAAACCCTTAGTAAATCTGATTAAAACAAGGAGAGAGGAAAATCAAATTGTTAGTCTTAAAAATGAAAAGGGAGAACTCACCACTAACGAAGAGGAAATTAGAGCAATAATTAGGAGTTACTTTGCCCAACTTTATGCCAATAAATTCGACAACTTAAATGAAATAGAAAAATACCTCCAAAAATATAGCTTGCCCAAACTAACAGAGGAAGAAGTAAATATCCTAAACAATCCCATCTCAGAAAAAGAAATAGAACAAACTATCAATCAACTCCCTAAGAAAAAATCCCCAGGACCAGATGGATTTACATGTGAATTCTACCAAACATTTAAAGAACAATTAACTCCAATGTTATATAAACTATTTGAAAAAATAGGGATTGAAGGAGTCCTACCAAACTCCTTTTATGACACAGACATGGTACTGATACCTAAACCAGGTAGGCTGAAAACAGAGAAAGAAAATTATAGACCAATCTCCCTAATGAATATTGATGCTAAAATCTTAAATAAAATATTAGCAAAAAGATTACAGAAAATCGTCACCAGGAAAATACACTATGACCAAGTAGGATTTATACCAGGAATGCAGGGCTGGTTCAATATTAGGAAAACTATTAGCATAATTGACTATATCAATAACCAAACAAACAAAAACCATATGATCATCTCAATAGATGCAGAAAAAGCATTTGATAAAATCCAACATCCATTCCTAATAAAAACACTTGAGAGCATAGGAATAAATGGACTTTTCCTTAAAATAGTCAGGAGCATATATTTAAAACCATCAGTAAGCATCATATGCAATGGGGAAAAACTGGAACCTTTCCCAGTAAGATCTGGAGTGAAGCAAGGTTGCCCTCTATCACCATTATTATTTAATATCGTATTAGAAACACTAGCCTCGGCAATAAGAGTCGAGAAAGATATTAAAGGAATTAGAGTAGGCAATGAGGAAACCAAACTATCACTCTTTGCAGATGATATGATGGTATATCTAGAGAACCCCAGAGATTCTACTAAAAAGCTATTGGAAATAATTCATAATTTTAGCAAAGTAGCTGGCTACAAAATAAATCCCCATAAATCCTCAGCATTTTTATACATCACCAACAAAACCCAACAGCAAGAGATACAAAGAGAAATTCCATTCAGAATAACTGTTGATACCATAAAATATGTGGGAATCTATCTACCAAAGGAAAGTCAGGAATTATATGAGCAAAATTATAAAAAAAGTCTCCACACAAATAAAGTCAGACTTAAATAATTGGAAAAATATTAAGTGCTCTTGGATCGGCCGAGCGAACATAATAAAGATGACAATACTCCCTAAACTAATCTATTTATTTAGTGCTATACCAATCAGACTTCCAAGAAATTATTTTATTGATCTAGAAAAAATAACAACAAAATTCATATGGAACAATAAAAAGTCAAGAATCTCAAGGGAATTAATGAAAAAAAAAAAAAAATCAAATGAAGGTGGCCTGGCTGTACCTGATCTAAAATTATATTATAAAGCAGCAGTCACCAAAACCATTTGGTATTGGCTAAGAAATAGATTAGTGGATCAGTGGAAAAGGCTAGGTTCACAAGAGAGAATAGTCAACTATAGCAATCTAGTGTTTGACAAACCCAAAGCCCCTAACTTCTGGGAAAAGAATTCATTATTTGATAAAAACTGCTGGGATAATTGGAAATTAGTATGGCAGAAATTAGGCATGGACCCACACTTAACACCATATACCAAGATAAGATCAAAATGGATCTATGACCTAGGCATAAAGAACGAGATTATAAATAAATTAGAGGAACATAGAATAGTTTATCTCTCAGACTTGTGGAGGAGAAAGAAATTTGTGACCAAAGATGAACTAGAGACCATTACTGATCACAAAATAGAAAATTTTGATTACATCAAATTAAAAAGCCTTTGTACAAATAAAACTAATGGAAACAAGATTAGAAGGGAAGCAACAAACTGGGAAAACATTTTCACAGTTAAAGGTCCTGATAAAGGCCTCATTTCCAAAATATATAGAGAACTGACTCAAATTTATAAGAAATCAAGCCATTCTCCAATTGATAAATGGTCAAAGGATATGAACAGACATATTTCAGAGGATGAAATTGAAACTATTATCACTCATATGAAAGAGTGTTCCAAATCATTATTGATCAGAGAAATGCAAATTAAGACAACTCTGAGATACCACTACACACCTGTCAGATTGGCTAAGATGACAGGAAAAAGTAATGATGAATGTTGGAGGGGATGCGGGAAAACTGGGACACTAATGCATTGTTGGTGGAGTTGTGAACGAATCCAACCATTCTGGAGAGCAATCTGGAATTATGCCCAAAAAGTTATCAAATTGTGCATACCCTTTGATCCAGCAGTGTTTCTATTGGGCTTATATCCCAAAGAAATACTAAAGAAGGGAGAGGGACTTGTATGTGCCAAAATGTTTGTAGCAGCCCTGTTTGTAGTGGCTAGAAACTGGAAAATGAATGGATGCCCATCAATTGGAGAATGGCTGGGTAAATTGTGGTATATGAATGTTATGGAATATTATTGTTCTGTAAGAAATAACCAGCAGGATGAATACAGAGAGGACTGGCGAGACTTACATGAACTGATGCTAAGTGAAATGAGCAGAACCAGGAGATCATTATACACTTCGACAATGATATTGTATGAGGACATATTTTGATGGAAGTGGATTTCTTTGACAAAGAGACCTAACTGAGTTTCAATTGATAAATGACGGACAAAAGCAGCTACACCCAAAGAAAGAACACTGGGAAACGAATGTGAACTATCTGCATTTTTGTTTTTCTTCCCGGGTTATTTATACCTTCTGAATCCAATTCTCCCTATGCAACAAGAGAACTGTTCGGTTCTGCAAACATATATTGTATCTAGGATATACTGCAACATATCCAACATATAAAAGACTGCTTGCCATCTAGGGGAGGGGGTGGAGGGAGGGAGGGGAAAAAAAATCGGAACAGAAACGAGTGTCAATATAAAGTAATTATTAAATAAAAATTAAATTAAAAAAAAAAGAAATAGATTAGTTGATCAGTGGAAAAGGTTAGGTTCACAAGACAGAATAGTCAACTATAGCTATCTAGTGTTTGACAAACCCAAAGATCCTAACTTTTGGGATAAGAATTCATTATTTGATAAAAACTACTGGGATAATGGAAATTAGTATGGCAGAAATTAGTCATGGACCCACACTTAACACCATATACCAAGATAAGATCAAAATGGGTCCATGACCTAGGCATAAAGAACGAGATTATAAATAAGTTAGAGGAACATAGGATAGTTTATCTCTCAGACTTGTGGAGGAGAAAGAAATTTGTGACCAAAGATGAACTAGAGACTATTACTGATCACAAAATAGAAAATTTTGATTATATCAAATTAAAAACCTTTGTACAAACAAAACTAATGCAAACAAGATTAGAAGGGAAGCAACAAACTGGGAAAACATCTTCACAGTTAAAGGTTCTGATAAAGGCCTCATTTCCAAAATATATAGAGAACTGACTCAAATTTATAAGAAATCAAGCCATTCTCCAATTGATAAATGGTCAAAGGATATGAACAGACAATTTTCAGATGATGAAATTGAAACTATTACTACTCGTATGAAAGAGTGTTCCAAATCATTATTGATCAGAGAAATGCAATTAAGACAACTCTGAGATACAACTACACACCTGTCAGATTGGCTAAGATGACAGGAAAATATAATGATGAATGTTGGAGGGGATGTGGGAAAACTGGGACACTGATGCATTGTTGGTGGAGTTGTGAACGAACCCAACCATTCTGGAGAGCAATCTGGAATTATGCCCAAAAAGTTATTAAACTGTGCATACCCTTTGACCCAGCAGTGTTTCTATTGGGCTTATATCCCAAAGAAATACTAAAGAAGGGAAAGGGACCTGTATGTGCCAAAATGTTTGTAGCAGCCCTATTTGTAGTGGCTAGAAACTGGAAAATGAATGGATGCCTATCAATTGGAGAATGGCTGGGTAAATTGTGGTATATGAATGTTATGGAATATTATTGTTCTGTAAGAAATGACCAGCAGGATGAATACAGAGAGGCTTGGAGAGACTTACATGAACTGATGCTAAGTGAAATGAGCAGAACCAGGAGATCACTTTACACTTCGACAGCGATATTGTATGAGGATGTATTCTGATGGAAGTGGATTTCTTTGACAAAGACTCGGTTTCAATTGATAAATGATGGACAGAAGCAGCTACACGCAAAGAAAGAACACTGGGAAACGAATGTGAACTATTTGCATTTTTGTTTTTCTTTCCAAGTTGTTTTTACCTTCTGAATTCAATTCTCCCTGTGCAACAAGAGAACTGCTCTGTTCTGCAAACATATATTGTATCTAGGATATACTGCAACATATCTAACATATATAGGACTGCTTGCCATCTAGGGCAGGGGGTGGAGGGAGGGAGGGGAAAAATCAGAACAGAAGCGAGTGCAAGGGATAATGTTGTAAAAAAAATTATCCTGGCATGGATTCTGTCAATATAAAGTTATTATAAAATAAAATAAAATATTAAAATAAATAAAATAAAATAAACAATCATTAGGTCTTTTAAAAAAATAAATTTTTCAGTAATTAAAATATAGAAATAATCTCAGGCAAGAAGAATGACTTGAAGAAATTCATAGAGGTGATAAAGGGCAAATGAAGATCTTGAAATATAGTATAAAACCATAACATAATATCTACGAAGAGAAGTTGTATGAAACATAACTAAAAAGGAAAGTGAAAGTAGAGAAAATAATTGCCAGATTAAAAGTCTGGTTAACTATAGGTTAAAATTAACCTATAGTCAAGGAAGATAAACTAGTTCTTAAAACTTGAAAAGCTTTGGTCGGGATATGTCACAAGAAAGTGGTATTAGACTCTTTCAGCTTGCTTCTATGTGGCAGAATTGAGTACCATAAGTATAAATTGTAAAAAAAAAAAAAAAAAAAAAAAAAAAAAAAAAAATACTAGCTTGGTATAAGGCAAAATTTTTTAACAATTAGAGCTATGTGAAATGGGTTGCCTTTATGCAACAGTATATTTCTTTCTCAATACATTTCTTTGAGCAAAAATCTTATGTTTCTTTGTTAGAAATGTCATAAGTATGATTTTAATCAGGTATAATTCAAATCAGAGCATTATTAAGTTCTGATTACAGAGCATTACTCTGATATTTTGTAACACTTTTAGCAATATCTATTTTATTATGTGTGTAAATATGGCTAAACTAATATATTCATGGTCATCTGTTTCATTGAAGAGTGTAGTGTTCCAGTACTTTAATATAATCTGAAAATTGGAGATCCTTACTATTAACAATCATTTTGTTCAAAATTTGTATCTGCCATTTTTCATTTACTCTTAAAATCAGCTGATCATTGAATTATTTATTAAAGTATTACTATGTGTGAAATACAATGTGAGGTGATGGGAATACAATTAAAATGAAACAGAAATAAAAACAAAAAAAATTATAAAACAATGCAAGCTTCAGTCCTGTTTTTGTCATGATTGTTAAAATGATAAATTCACATGCAATATCACATTCAGAGTCAGGAGACTTAGATGTGAATTTACTTGACTTCAAGAAATAATTTTAGAGAAAATGTGGGGGGGAGGCAGAGACAAGGTGGTGGAGAGGTGACATATCTTTTTTCTGAGCTCTCTCAATGTCCCTCAAATTAACAGGAAATCCAGCATCTGAACTGATTTTGTAACCCATAATATTTGGCATGTAACAAATTTCCAGCAGAAGATAATTTGGAAGATCTCCAGAAAAGGTCTGTTTCAATCAGCACAAAGGGAGGTAGATCGAGTGCAAGTGGGCTGAGAACAAGTACCAAGGGGAGGCAGTGCACAATCCAACGACAGTGTGGGCTTTTCACACAGGATATGTATCTAGAGGAATCTACACCAGTGTTGGCTACTCTGTCCTAGTTGCAAGCCAGTAAATGCAGATTAGCTGTAAGATATCTAACACAGATACAGCAGGCTAATATGAGCCCCGAAACACCAAAATTTCATGGAACTTGGCCAAACCTATACAGCACTGAAAGTTAATCAGTACTGACCCAGCATAGCCACTGTCACCTACAGAGAAAGATTGGACAAGTTCTCCATTTGCCCTAAAATAGACCACAACCTTAAAAAAAAAAAAAAAAAGAGAAAAAGCAAAAAGAAATCTGACCATAGATACTTTTTATGGAGAAAGAAAACAGATTTCAAACTCTGAGGAAACTAAAAGTAGATCTTTTTCAGATGAAACCTTAAAGGATGTTATAAATTGGTCCCCACCTTACAAGGGTCTCTTGGAAGAATACAAAAAGGATCTTAAAAGAAAGTTAGAAGGAAAATGGGGAAAGAAAATGAGGACTTTGGAAGAGGGTTTGGAAATGAAAACAGAAATTATCTGAAGCAATTCTTTACAAAATAGATTTTACAAAATGGAACAAAAAAAAAAAACAGGATTTGTGAAGTGGGACAAATGCAATGTACAAAACACTGCAATATGCCAAATAAATGCAAAATTACATAAAAAAGTTAATTGAAGAAAATAATTCACTAAAAATTAAAATTGAACAAATGGAAGTGAATGAATCAATGAATCAACTTCAAGAATCAGTCAAACTAAACAAAAACAAAAACAAAAAAGAAAAAAGAAAAAAGAAAAAAGAAAAAAAAAGAAAATATAAAATACCTTAGAGGAAAAATTGCTAACCTGTAAAATAGATCTAGGAGAGACAATCTAAAAATTATTTAACCTCCTGAAAACCATGGTGAAAATAGAGCCTAGACATTATTTTTTTCAGGAAATCATCAAGGAAATAAGAAGGTTAAAATAGCCATTGAAAAAAATTCATCAATCACCTCCTGAAAGAGACCCCAAAATGAAAAATCCAAGGAATACTGCAGCTAAATTTCATAATATTGCAAGCATTCAGAAGGAAACAATTCAAATACCAAAGAGCCACAATCAGGATTATCTATGCCATAGTATATTCCACCTTAAATAATTGAAAGGCCTGGAATCTGATATTGCAAAAAGTAAAGAAGCTTGGGATGCACACCAAAGTAAACTATCTAGATAAATTGAACATTATGTTTCAGGGAAGAAGATTTACATTCAATGATACAGATGAATTTCATCTATTTCTGATGAAAAGACCAGAACTGAACAAAAAAAAATTGACTTCCAAATACAAAACTCAAGGTAAAAAAATGAACGAACTCTTGAAAACCATATCTGTTATGAATATACTTAGAGAATGCAGGTATAATTTTATTTTACTGTGATAATATAAAAAAAGTTAGAGGTGGAAAAGGGATTGTACTTGAAAAAAGAAGAAAATGAAGATTAAAATGAGGGAAATTACATCTCAGAAAAGGACAAAGAAGACCTATTATAATTGAAGCAAAGAAGGAAGGGGAATGAACATTTTGTGAATAGTACTCAAATCAGATTTGGCCTAAAGAGAGAATATTAGATACATTTGGTTTCATAGAGAAACTTGTCTCACCTTATAAGGAAGTGGGAGGGGAAAGGGGAAAGGAAAGGTGGAGACTAATAGAAGTGAAAACAGAAGTAGTAGGAGAAAGGTATAAGAAAGGGAGAGGGGATATAAAGGGGAAGAGTTGTTTGAGGGAAGTAGTGGTCAGAAGAAAATTACTAAGAAAGAGGAAAAGGGTAAAAGGAAAGAGAAAAGCATAATTTGGAGTAACAGATGGCAGGAAATACAGAATTAGTCATTTTAACTATGAATGTGAATGGGATGAACTTTCCCATAAAATGGAAGCAGATAGTAGACTGTATTAAAAGCCAGAAACCTATATTTTAAAAGAGGGATACATTTAGAACAAAGGTAAAAGATGGGAGCAGAATCTATTTTGATTTAGGTGAAGCAGGCATAGCGATCCTGATCTCAGATGAAGGAAAAGCCAAAAGAGATCTAATTAAAAGAGATAAGGAAGGAAACTATATCTTGCTATAGGGTACAATAGATAGTGTAGTATTATCAATACTAAATATACATGCACCAAGTGGTATAACATTCAAATTCCTAAAGGAGAAGTTAAGAGAACTGCAAGAATAGAGAGCAAAAGTATTATAGTTGGGATCTCAACATTGCTATCTCACAATTAGATATAAAGAGGCACAAAATAAATAAAAAAGACATTAAGGAGCTAAGTAGACTTTTTTTAAAATTTAGATTCGATTAGAAAATGGAATGGAAGCAGAGAGGAGTACTCGTTTTTTTTCTCAGCAGTTCATGGAGCCTATACAAAAATCAAATATATAGTAGGACATAAAATCCTCAAAATCAAATTCAGAAAGGCAAAAATAGTAAATGCATTTTTTTTCAGATTATGATGCAATAAAAAAGGGAAAAATAAACCAAAATTAATTGGAAATTAATCTAATCCTAAAGAATGATTGGATGAAACAACAAATCATAAACACAATCAATAAATTCATCTAAGAGAATAACAGTAATGAGACAACAAAACAAAATTTGTGGGATGCAGTCAAAGCAGTTATTAGAAAAAATTTTATATCTCTAGATGCTTACTTAAATAAAATAGAGGAAGAGGAAATCAATTATGGCTTACAAATAAAAAAGATAAAAAAATTAAAAACCCCCAATTAAATACCAAATTTAAAAATCTAATAATAAAAGAGGAGATTAATAAAATTGAAAATAATAAAACTAAGAATTGGTTTTATAAATAATAAACAAAATAGATAAAACTTTGGTTAATTTGATTAGAAAAAGGAAAGAAGAAAATCAAATTGCTAGTCTCAAAAATGAAAAGGGAGAACTTTCCATCAATGAAGAGAAAAATATATTAATAATAAGGAGTTATTTTGCCCAACAATATGTAAGTAAATTTGATAATCTAAGTGAAGTGGAGGGATACTTACAAAAATACAGACTGCCCAGATTAACAGAAGACTAAATAAATTACTTAAATAGTACTAATTTAGTAAAAGAAGTAGAAAAAGCTATTAATCAACTGCCTAAGAAAAAAATCTACTAAGCCAGATAGATTTATATGTGAATTTATCATACAATTAAAGAATAATTAATTCCAATACTATACAAACTATTTGAAAAAATAGGGAAAGAAGGAGTCCTACCAAATTCTTTTTATGACACAGATACGGTGCTGATACCTAAAATAGGTAGGGCAAAAACAGAGAAAGAAAATTATAGACAAATTTCCCTAATGAATATTGATGCAAAAATATTAAATAAAATATTAGCGACGAGATTACAGAAAATCATCCCTCGGATAATACATCATAACCAAGTAGGATTTATACCAGGAATGCAGGGCTGGTTCAATATTAGAAAAACTGTTAATATATATGACTATATCAATAACAAAACTAATAAAAATCATATGATTATCTCAATACATGCAGAAAAAGCAGTTGACAAAATCTAACACCTGTTACTATTAAAAGCACTAGAAAATATAGGAATAAATACATGTTTCCTTTAAATGATCAGTAGCATTTATTTAAAACCATCAGCAAGTATTATATTGTGATGGGGACAAACTACAAACATTCCTAATAAGATCAAGGATGAAACAAGCTTGTCCATTTTCACCATTACTATTCAATATTGTATTAGAAATGCTAGTTTTGTCAAAAAGAAAAGAAAAACAAATTAAAGGAATTAGAGTAGGTAATGAAAAAACAAAATGAACACTCTTTGCAGATGATATGAACGTATATGTAAAGAATCCTAGAGAATCAAATAAAAAATTGCTAGAAACAATTCAGCACTTTAGCAAAATTGTAGGATACAAAATAAATCCATGTAAATCATCAACATTTTTATGTTCTACCAACAAAGTCCAACAGGAGGAGATACAAAGAGAAATTTCATTTAAAACAACTGTTGATAGCATGAAATATTTTGGTAAAGTCAGGAACTGTATGAACATAACTACAAAACACTTTCCACACAAATAAAGTCAGATCTAATCAGTTGAAAAAATAGCAAGTGCTCATGGGTAGGCAAAGCAAATATAATAAAAATGATAATACTACCTAAATTAATCTACTTATTTAGTGCCATACCAATCAAATTCCCAATAAATATTTTTACAGATCTAGAAAAAATAATAACAAAATTTATCTGGAAGAACAAAAGGTCAAGAATTTCAAAGGAATTAATGAAAACAATGCCAATGAAAGTAGCCTATCTGTGTCAGACTTAAAACTATCTTATAAAGCAATGGTCATCAATATCATTTGGTACTGGTTAAGAAGTAGAGCAGCCAATCAGTGGAATAGGTTAGGTTCACAGGACAAAATAGTCATTAACTATAGCAATCAAGTGTTTGACAAGCCCAAAGACCCCAGTTTTGGTGATAAGTACTCACTATTTGATAAAAACTGCTGGGGAATTAGGAAACTAGTATGTATAAAACTAGGCACTGACCCACACTTAACCCACACTTAAGTCCAAAATGTCATGATTTCAACACAAAGAGTGATATTATAAGCAAATTAGAAGAACATAAGGATAGTTTTCTTTTCAAATCTGTTGCAGAGGAAGAAATTTGTGACCAAAGAAGAACTGGGGTTCATTATTGAACACTAAATAGATAATTTTTATTATATTAAGATAAAAAGTTTTTATACAAGCAAAACAAATGCAGACAAGATTAGAAGGGGAGCAATAAACTGGTAAAATATATTTTTTTACATTCAGGGGTTTTGATAAAGGCCTCATTTCTAAAATATAGAGAGAATTGACTTAAATTTATAAGAATTCAAGCCATTTTCCAATTGATAAATTGTCAAAGGATATGAACAGATGAAGAAATTGAAACCATTTCTAGTCATATAAAAAGGTACTCTAAATCACTATTGATTAGAGAAATGCAATTAAGACAACTCTGAGATACTACTACATACCCGTTAAATTGATTAAAATGACAGGAAAAGATAATGACAAATGTTGGCGGGAATGTGGGAAAACTGGGACACTATTACATTGTTGGTGGAATTGTGAATGGAGCTAACCATTCTGGAGAGTAATTTGGAACTATGCTCAAAAGACTAACAATGCATAACTTTTGATCCAGCAGTGTTTCTACTGGGCTTATATCCCAAAGAGATCATAAAGGAGGGAAAGGGACCCATATGTGCACAAATGTTTGTGGCAACCCTTTTTGTAGTGTCATGAAACTGGAAACTGAATGGATAACATCAGTTGGGAATTGGCTGAATAAGTTATAGGATATCAATGTTATGGAATATTATTGTTCTGTAGAAATGACCAAGAAGATGATTTCTGAGAGCCCTGGAGAGACTTACACGAACTGATGCTAAATGAAGTGAGTAGAACAAGAGATCACTGTACATGGCAAGATTATACAACGATCAATTCTAATGGACATGGCTCTTCTCAACAATGAGGTGATTCAGAGCAGTTCTATTGATCTTGCGATGAGGAGAGTCAACCTCACCCGGGGGGGTGGGGAAGGTGAGGGTGGGGGTGGAACTGAGTGTATTTCACAACAAATCATTTTACTTCTTTTGTTGTTGTTTGCTTGAATTTTATTTTCTTTCTCATTTTTTTTTCTTTTTGATTTGATTTTTGTGTGTAAGATAATTGTATAGATATGTATGCCTATATTGGATTTACAAATATATTTCCTATGTTTAGCATATGTTGGATTACTTGCCATCTAAAGCAGAGGATGGAGAAAGGGATTATTGGAACACAATACTGCAAGGGTTAATATTGAAAAATTGTCCTTGCATATATTTTGAAAATGAAAAGGTTCAATGAAAAATTTTTTAAAAAAGAATTAATTTTATATATCTTTGCCTCAGTTTCCTTGTCTATAAGATAAGAATGTTTCATTGAATGACTTCTGAGATTGTCTTCCAATTCCAAGCATGTATTCATTTGATTCTTTGGTTTATATATTAGAATGTTTGTTTTAAGAACAGTACAAAAGATGGATTAACAGAAATATTATTTAGGCTATTATTATTGTATGTGATGTTCTTTTGTTCTAAAATATAATGGTTCTCTCTGGAAGCAGGTTTCTTGGGGAGGTTTTCTGGAGCAGCCTCAGTTTTGGTTCTAAGTAATAATTACCTCAAACGCAGCCAGGGATTTAAGTAGTCTTTTATTGTCTCTTCCAAAATTGCCCGATTAGTTTTCTTTGAAGCCTATCTCTCTGCTTGGTTCCAAGAGCTCTTGCAGCTTGTCTTTTGTTGCCTCCAGCTCCCTCTGAATCTTGGTTCTGCCACACTGCAGATTAGCTTCTCAATCTCCTTAATTGATTGACTGACTAACTGTAGCTCTAAGAGCTTCTTATATATGATCTCTTAAAGGTGTGAACCCAAAGATTGACTCCTGAGAGAGTGGGATTGTGGGTTTCTGACTTGTGAATCTCCAGAACTTGTGAACTCCAATGTGTGAGCTAATGTGTGAACTCTCAAAGGTGTGAACTCAAGCATTGTTTCTATTAATTCTAGTGAGTTATCACCTTGTTTCAAGTTCTGGCTCATAAGAAGTGTAGACTGGCTAGAGGTAAAACTCAAGATATGGACCCTTATTAGCAGAAAATGAGGAATTTTTTTTTTTGTTTTATATTTCTCTTTTTATTTTTTTTTTCATAATTATAACTTTTTATTGACAGAACCCATGTCTGGGTAATTTTTTTACAATAATATCCCTTGCACTCACTTCTGTTCTGACTTTTCCCCTCCCTCCCTCCACCCCCTCTCCCACATGGCAAGCAGTTCTATACATGTTAAATATGTCACAGTATATCCTAGATACAATATATGTGTGCAGAACCAAACAGTTCTCTTCTTGCACAGGAAGAATTGGATTCAGAAGGTAAAAATAACCAGGGAAGAAAAACAAAAATGCAAACAGTTTACATTCATTTCCCAGTGTTCTTTCTTTGGATGTAGCTGCTTCTGGCCATTATTGCTCAACTGAAACTGAGTTTGAGCTCTTTGTCAAAGAAATCTGCTTCCATCAGAATACATCCTCATACAGTATCGTTGTTGAAGTGTATGATGATCTCCAGGTTCTGTTCATTTCAGTTATTATCAGTTCATATAAGTCTCTCCAAGCCTCTCTGTATTCAACCCGCTGGTCATTTCTTACAGAACAATAATATTCCATAGCATTCATATACCACGATTTACCCAACCATTCTCCAACTGATGGGCATCTATTCATTTTCCAGTTTCAAGCCACTACAAACAGGATCACCACAAACATTTTGGCACATACAGGTCCCTTTCCCTTCTTTAGTATCTCTCTGGGGTATAAGCCCTACTTGGGGTATAAGTAGAACTACTGGATCAAAGGGTAGGCACAGTTTGATAACTTTTTGAGCATAGTTCCAAATCACTCTTTAGAATGGCTGGATGTATTCACAATTCCACCAACAATGTATTAGTATCCCTGTTTTACCACATCCCCTTCAACATTCTGCATTATCTTTCACTGTTATTCTAGCCAATCTGACAGGTGTGTAGTGGTATCTCAGAGTTGTCTTAATTTGCATTTCTCTGGATAATAATGACTTGGAAAATAAGGACAATATTAATACATTGCTGCAGAGATGATCAACAAGAGATGAAAGAAGTAATGCCTCCCAAAATCTATCCAGGGTGACTTGACAAAGATAGTTTTTTTTTTTTATTTTTATTTAATAATTACTTTATATTGACAGAATCCATGCCAGGGTAATTTTTTTACAACATTATCCCTTGCACTCGCTTCTGTTCTGATTTTTCCCCTCCCTCCCTCCACCCCCTGCCCTAGATGGCAAGCAGTCCTATATATGTTGGATATGTTGCAGTATATCCTAGATACAATATATGTTTGCAGAACCGAACAGTTCTCTTGTTCCACAGGGAGAATTGAATTCAGAAGGTATAAATAACCCGGGAAGAAAAACAAAAATGCAGATAGTTCACATTCATTTCCCAGTGTTCTTTCTTTGGGTGTAGCTGCTTCTGTCCGTCATTTATCAATTGAAACTCAGGTCTCTTTGTCAAAGAAATCCACTTCCATCAAAATATGTCCTCATACAATATCGTTGTCGAAGTGTATAATGATCTCCTGGTTCTGCTCATTTCACTTAGCATCAGTTCATGTAAGTCTCGCCAGTCCTCTCTGTATTCATCCTGCTGGTCATTTCTTACAGAACAATAATATTCCATAACATTCATATACCACAATTTACCCAGCCATTCTCCAATTGATGGGCATCCATTCATTTTCCAATTTTTTAGCCACTACAAATAGGGCTGCTACAAACATTTTGGCACATACAGGTCCCTTTCCCTTCTTTAGTATTTCTTTGGGATATAAGCCCAATATAAACACTGCTGGGTCAAAGTGTATGCACAATTTGATAACTTTTTGGGCAAAATTCCAGATTGCTCTCCAGAATGGTTGGATTCGTTCACAACTCCACCAACAATGCATTAGTGTCCCAGTTTTCCCACATCCCCTCCAACATTCATCATTATTTTTTCCTGTCATCTTAGCCAATCTGACAGGTGTGTAGTTGTATCTCAAAGTTGTCTTAATTTGCATTTCTCTGATCAATAATGATTTGGAACACTCTTTCATATGAGTGGTAATAGTTTCAATTTCATCCTCTGAAAATTGTCTGTTCATATCCTTTGACCATTTATCAATTGGAGAATGGCTTGATTTCTTATAAATCTGAGTCAGTTCTCTATATATTTTGGAAATGAGGCCTTTATCAGAACCTTTAACTGTGAAGATGTTTTCCCAGTTTGTTGCTTCCCTTCTAATCTTGTTTGCATTAGTTTTGTTTGTACAAAGGCTTTTTAATTTGAAGTAATCAAAATTTTCTATTTTGTGATCAGTAATGGTCTCTAGTTCATCTTTGGTCACAAATTTCTTTCTCCTCCACAAGTCTGAGAGATAAACTATCCTGTGTTCCTCTAATTTATTTATAATCTCGTTCTTTATGCCTAGGTCATGGACCCATTTTGATCTTATCTTGGTATATGGTGTTAAGTGTGGGTCCATGCCTAATTTCTCTTGCAGGTCTCTTAATTTCTCTTTTAAGAATTTAGATGCTACCCCACTTGGTGCATATATGTTTAATATAGATGTTGCTTCATTATCCATGCTACCCTTTAGCAAGATATAGTGCCCTTCCTTATCTCTTTTAATTAGATCAATTTTTGCTTTAGCTTGATCTGAGATCAGGATGGCTACCCCTGCTTTTTTGACTTTACCTGAAGCATAGTAGATTTTGCTCCAACCTTTTACCTTTAACCTGCATGTATCTCCCCGCTTCAGGTATGTTTCCTGTAAACAACATATTGTAGGATTCTGGCTTTTAATCCATTCTGCTAACCACTTCCTCTTTATGGGGGAGTTTACCCCGTTCACATTTATGGTTAGAATGACCAATTCTGTATTACTTGCCATCTTGTTAACCCCGGTTTATGCTTTTCTCCCTTCTTTCCCCTTTCCCCCCTTTCCAGTATTAAGCTTGTGAGCACCACTTGCTTCTCACAGCCTTCCCTTTTTAGTATCCCTCCCCCCACCTTATAGTTCCTCCTCCTATCTTACCCCTTGCCCTCCCAGTTTCCGTATTCTCTTCCTCTTAGCTTATTCCTTCCCTTTTCACTTTTCCCTTCTCACTTTTCAATGAGGTGGGAGAAGTTTCACCATAGATTGAATACATCTTAAGATTTTTCACTTAAAGCCAATTCTGAAGGCAGTAAGATACCCACTATATTCATCCCCCTCCCTTCTTTCTCTCAGATATAATAGGTTTCCTATGCCTCTTCATGAGATGTACTACCCCCACTTTACCCTTTTTCTGGTACAATGTCCTTTCCACATCAATTTCTAGAACAAGGTATACATGTATTCTTTATACATCTATATAGTCAAAATATAGTTCCCAAGATTAATTTTTACCTTTTTAGATTTATCTTGAGTTCTATATTTGTAGATCAAACTTTTTGTTAAGTTCTGGCTTTTTCATCAGAAATAGATGAAATTCGCTTACTTCGTTGAATGTCCATCTTCTTCCCTGGAAAAAAATGCTCATTCTCGCTGGGTAAGTTATTTTTGGTTGCATACCAAGTTCCTTAGCCTTTCGGAATATCATATTCCAGGCCCTTTGATCCTTTAATGTGGATGCTGCCAGATCCTGGGTGATCCTTATTGTGGTACCTTGATACTTGAATTTGGTTTTTCTAGCCGCTTGCAATATTTTTTCCTTCTTCTGAGGGTTCTGGCATTTGGCCACTATATTCCTTGGTGTTTTGATTTTAGGATCCCTTTCAGTGGGTGATCGATGAATCCTTTCAATGTTTATTTTTTCCTCTGTTCCTATGACTTCTGGGTAGTTCTCTTTGATAATTTCCTGGAAAATAGTGTCCAGGCTCTTTTTTTCATCATGTTTTTCTGGGAGTCCAATGATTCTCAGATTGTCTCTCCTGGATCTGTTTTCCAGGTCTGTTGTCTTCCCCAGAAGGTATTTTACATTCTTTTCCATTGTTTGATTTTTTTGGATTTGCTTGACTGATTCTTCTTGTCTCCTCGAGTCATTCAATTCCAATTGTTCAATTCTGATTTTCAGTGAAGTATTTTCTTCACTCACTTTTTTAAAATCTTTTTTCTAATTGTCCCATTGAGTTCTTTTGTTCTGTGGAATTTTTTTCCATTTCACCAATTTTGTTTTTTAGAGAGCTATTTTCTGTTTCCAGTTCACTAATCCTATTTTTCAAGGATTTTATTTCTTTATCCACTCTCTCTTTAAGTGACTTCTCCAGGCTCTTTTGCCAAGCCTCCCATTTTTCTTCTAGCTCCCTTGTGAGAGCCTTTTTAATTTCCTCCATGAGATTCATCTGTGCTGAGGAACAGATGATCTCCTCCTTTGGGGATTCACCTGGAGACAGTCTGTTTTTAGTCTCCTCAGGATTTAGAGTCTGCTCTCTATCTGTATAGAAGCTGTCAAGGGTTAAAGTCCTCTTCAGTTTCTTGCTCATTCTGTCTAATAATCAAAGACAAACTAGCAAAGAAAAACAGAAAAAACTGGAGTCTTTCTTTGGGGGAGGGGTTGGGTATGTTATCGAGCTTCCTCTCCAGACTGCAGGGGGCAGCAGTGAGGCACTAGCAGGACTGTGTGCGCCTGAGCCTAGAGAGTGCTGAGTCACTGTGGGGGGGGAAGGAGGGGACGGCCAGGTCCCGAGAGACTCCAGCTGTTTGCGGTTGTGTTCTTCAGCCCCGGTGTTTTTAGCTTCTCTGCTGGGCTGCTGACTTGCTGCCAGGGCAAGGTATCCAGTCCTGTAGTGAAGCTCTCCCCGCAGAGACGGCTGCGATCACTCCCCACTCCCTCTCCAGTCTGCTCCCGTGCTCTCACTGCCACTGCCCGTCGCCTGCGCCCGATCTAAAACCATCCCAGCCCTCCAGTAAAGACAGACCTTTCTTGGCGAATCTCAAGGATGGCTTCTCTTGGTAACTATTTGTGGGTTTTTTTTTTCAGTCAAGCATTAATTCAGAGGCTTGTAATGAAATGGATAGTGAGAGAAAGCACGGAGCTTACACAGCTGTGTGCCTCCTCTCCGCCATCTTAACCGGAAGTCCGACAAAGATCATTTCATAAAGAGAAATAGAAGTAGTGAAATGTTTGGAGGAAAATAGAATGAATTCAGTTTTTCATATAATAACTTTAAATTATAGATAGAATATTTAGTTGGTTGTATCTATATTATAGATGGAAATGTGAAATTCAGCCACTGGGAAGATCAAGACTGGATATTGGCAGTTTGGAGTCTTTTTATAGGGTTGATAATCAACACTATTCTTATGAATAAAATTATCAAGAAAAAAAGTTGAAGAATAAGCCTTAAAAAATCATTTAGGGAAGAGGAAGAGAAATTAATGTTTAAAAGGGTAAAAAAAAAAAAAAACGGATTCACATTCTTGCCATTTAAAGATCCATTGAATGATGTGGTGATATTTAAATGGGAGCAACTGGGTTAGCATCTAGATGGGAGTTAATAATAACATGTTTGAGGGGATTTCATGTTGAAGAGGAATTTTTAATCTTCTCTTTCTATAAGGTCAGAGGACTCTGTTGAATTGGATAAAAGGTTGCAAAGAAGCATATTTAAACATGGAATGATAAAAACTGCCTGACAATCAGAACTATCACAAAAACAAATTGGTTTGACTTGGGAAGTAGGAACTTCTTTCCAATTGAACATTTCAAAATAAAAGTTGAATGATCAGTTGTGAAAAGTGTAACAAATTTATTTGTTTATCTACAAGTGGAATTAAATGGTATTTGAGGTCCTCAAGACACAGATCTTTTGATACTGTGAACAACTGAAATAGATGAAGAAGAAAGAGTAGTATTAGAAAGCAGCTTCCTGGAAATTTAGGAAGGTAATAATATCATTAAAAAATGAGATCTGCAATCCTAAGTATTTCATTTTATTTCCATTAATTAATTAATTAATTTGTTTGTTTATTTTTTGCTAAGGTGATTGGACTTAAGTGACTTGCCGAAGATCACATAGTTAGGAAGCTAAGTGTCTGAGATCAAATTTGAATTCAGTTCCTCCAGATTTCAGGGATGATGCTCTATCCACTGCCCCGATCCTAAGTATTTCTTAAGGGTCAAGAAGAATTAGGAATATTTGTATTTTGTTATTTTTATACAGTTACATTTGACAATGAAGTCACTAGTGATCTGGGATTAAGACCTCTCTCTTTCTCTCTCTCTTTCTCTTCCTCTCTCTTTCTCTTTTGCTTTTTGTTTTGTTTGTTCATTTTTAATTTAAGAATAGGTCTCCTTCTGTTACCCAGATTAGGAATGTGCTCCACTGTATTTAGTACAGACACTTGATCATATTTAGCTCTATTGAAGCACGGAAAATCCTAAACCCAAACTATTTATTTGTTTCTCAAACAGGAGGGATTACACTAGGTGCTGCTATCACTAGCAAAATTGAATTATGGGAATAGATGCCAGATTGCAGACAGGAGTAACAAATAAAGTAAAAGTGGTGAAAAAGTGATATCACTATGTATTGTGTGTGTAATCATCTGTGTTCTATATATGAAGCTTTATATTTTGACAGAAGAAAGCGCCTTGAATCAATGGAAAGAATCTTTCATGATCAAATTTCAAGTATCAGTAAACTGCTAAGAGATTTATTTAGGGAGATTGGGATTTTCTGTCACCCCTGCAATACCTCATAAAAAGTTATTCTTTCCTAGTCCTCTGTTATATTATACCTAATAAATAGTTACATAGAAATTTGTGCTATAAAACTGCAGCTGTTATTGAGTAGCCTGAATTGCAAATCCTGCATTCCTTTCCATTCAAGCAAAGTCCAAATTATTCAAATAACTATTCCCTTTTGATACATAGTCATGTATACTGAGTGCATTGTTAGCTTATCTTAAAATTCTTAAAACCATTAAGTTAATATATAATCTAATCTGATAAGAATTGTTTTTAAATATAGAGAAAACTAAATAATTTACTAAGACTCTGGAACTCTTATTTCAAACTTCATGTCTTCAGCAACTATAGGGAAACTAAAAATAAAACTCAAAATTCAACAATAAGTACTCTATTATACCAGATTGCTAGAGAGGCAGCATTTTGAGGAGAAGGTGAAGAAGAATGTAACACTCTAGATTTTGTGTTCAAATTGCATTTTAATGGTCAGCCTTTAGGTAAATTTGTCAAAATTGCACAATTACCCTGGGCCTCAGTTTCATTATCTGTAAAATTAGAAGACTGAACTTGATAAAATCTAAATTCCTTTGTAATTCATAACCAATGTGTCAGTGGTCCTCACCAAAATTAAAAAAAAAAAATTACAGACTGACTTAAAATGATTTTGTTGCTATCCCAAGCAATACAATGATCCAAGAAAAAATCTGAAGAATTTAAGATTTTAAAAGTGTTATCTATTTCTACAAAGATGTTGTCTGAATGCCTATTGAAGTATACTTTTTTTCAGTATGCATACTGAAAGTGTGAGTATAAGTAAGTTAAAAGCAGCATGCTAGAAAGGTTAGGGTACTGGAATTTTTATCAGAAGACTTGGATTCAAGTTCCAGATCTGATCTCTACTAGCTATGGACCACTGTTTTTTGTTTTTTGTTTTTGTTTTGTTTTTTTTGGTTTTTTGGAGGGAGTTGATTTGTTTTGTTTTGTTTTGTTTCCTGCATTTGGTCTACAAGGTAGGATTACAGGACAAGATGCTATGTGTTGATATTTCAAAGGAAAGACTCTTGCAAGCAACAAAACATTGAAAAAATATCGAGTTACCTAAGAATCCATAATCTGTGAAATGAGATGATTTATTTCCCCCAGGCAATAATGATAAATGTATCATTGTTTGGGGAAATAAATTATGTTCACATCCATCCAATCCATGATAAAAGATAAAAATTTTCTATACCACAACTTGATAGAGATGATGCAAGAATAGAGAATGGAACTTAATTCTCAAATGCTTCAGATATCTAAAGCAATCTGTTTCTTGCATACCAAACAGCATCAATTTGCAGGGAGTAATCAGTGTCCCAGGTCATAAATGTAACCATAAGCAGAGGCTTATGTTCTGAATGCTAGAGCTAATGGAGGACATCAAATAGAGAATTCCTCTTCATATAACTGATTTTGAAGTCTTGCTTTGGGACAGATGGATAAAGCAAAGAAAGAAATTGTGATCTCTCTATTGCTTTTTTGTAGGTCACTTAGAAGGTTTGGACATACTTCTGATAGATAAATGTCATAGGTAGGTCTTCCCTTGTCTTTGGTAAAAATGTCCAAATGCAGCCAAGTATTCAGCAGTGGATTATTTTACTGAGTTATTACATAGCATACCTGTCTTTTTTTAACCTGCTTGATTCATCTGTATGTACCTTTCATCTTATAAAATGTGTCTGCTTTAAGAATTTTTTATGAACTCCAACTCTTGAAAGCTTTGCAGAATACATCACAACATCAGATTTAGAGGAAGTATTTGTGTTTCTCCCAAGATGTTAAAGGGGAAAAGGCAAAATAGATGAATAATGACAAAAACTTTCATTTCTGTGTTCATAAGGTTTAAAATGCTTCCTTTCTTCCACCCCACATTTTTTTTTCCATTTTTGTCTATTTCTTGAAATGGAAGTCTAAGATTGAGTTATGGGCAGCATGGTGCCATCATCTTGGTATCATCATTCTCAATCAAATAATGCTCTTGAATATATGATTTTTAACATTCTTTTAAACTTTAAGTCAAGGATCCTAATGTCAAAAAGAAGTATTTTCTGTCTTATTATTTGCTGTTTTTTAGGTCCTAAATCTATAATGATTGGCTGATGGATTGACTTCCTCTGAGATACATTGATCTTCAACCTTAAATGTATCTTCTAGGTTTGAATCATTATAAATTTTTTAAATTTTATTTATATGCTCAATTTCTTGCATTAGGAGTACAATAAACAATAGTAAATGATACTATAAGTTCAAGAATATTGTTTTACTCTCAAGCATATTTTTTGATTGTTTTCAAAATTTGCTTTGTTGATGGCCAATCTCTGGTATATGAATAAAACACATAATTTTGCTATGAAAATTAAATCATACATACTTTGCAGAGACCATCTCACAAGTATGCAAAGAACTAAATCATATTTTTTATGTTCTAGAAAAATGCTTAATGATCATTTGATATTAAACATCAAAGGACAATTAAAAGGTGATAGAGTACATCTGCATAGTATTCATTACTGTGAAAAAGAATATCCAAGGTAGAAGAAAATTAAAAGAAGCATCCCTGTAGTAGTGGATGGCAAAGTCCTTAGGGTGTTCATATTTATAGATAACATTTTGCTTATAGAGTCACATTCCTATATATATGTGTGTGTGTATATATATATATATATATATATGTGTGTGTGTGTGTGTGTGTGTGTGTGTGTGTGTATACATATTCCAAATATAAAATACATACATATTCCAAAATAAAATATCAAAATTTTAAATGAAGAAATAAAAGCCTTTTAGACTCATATGAAAAAATATTCTAAATCACTATTGATTAGAGAAACGCAAATTAAAATAACTCTGAGTACCATCTCATACCTCTCAGATTGGTTAAGATGACAGGACAAGAAAGTGATCATTTTGGAGAGGATGTGGGAAAACTGGAACACTATTACATTGTTGATGGAGTTATGAACTGATCCAACCATTCCGGAAAGCAATTTGAAACTGCCCAAAGGACTGTAAAACTGTGTATACCCTTTGATCTAGCAGTATCTCTACTGGATCTGCATCCCAAAAAGGTCATAAAAAAGGAAAATAATTCGCATGTGAAAAAATGTTTGTAACAGTTCTTTTTGTAGTGGCAAGGACCTGGAAACTGAGTGGATGCCCACCAATTAGAGAATGGCTAAATAAATTATGGTCTATGAATATAATTCTCTATAAGAAATAATGAGGAGGCTGGCTGATTTCAGAAAAGCCTGAAAAGATTTACATGAACTAATGCTAAATGAAGTGAGTAGAACCAAGAGAACATTATACACAGCAACAATAAGATTATGTGATGATAAACTATGATGGACATGGTTGTTTTCAACAGTGATATGATTCAAGTCAAATTCAATAACTAGTTGCTGGAAAAAGCTATCTGCATTTAGAGAGAGGATTATGAGACTGAATAAGGATTACAATATAGTATTTTCACCTTGTTGTTGTTGTTTGTTTGCTTGGTTATTATTTATTGCCTAAATATAAATATACATTTTGATGGACAATATCTTAATTGTTCATCAGTATTTATATCTGGGACAGAGTACACATGACAAGTTAGTCCTGGCATTGAAAAGGAAGAAGAAAGTGTAATATATTACTTTTGGGAAATTTAAAATTTCCTTTATTCATTAATGTTTATCTCATGAAATCACATTTTTTCCAATATTAACATTCTAGTTTTGTTTCTATGTGGCTCTTAGACATGGACTATAATTGTCTCAAAAGAGCTAAAAATAAGTATCATGAAGCTAACAGTAAGTACAAATCATAAGTGTGAGCATTCTGCAACATAGAACCTTGAGGAATTCCCAAAAACAACAGCAGCAAATGATGTCATGAAGAAATTAGGAGATAAAAAGAGAAGATATGCTGATACTCTGATCATATAAAAAATCAAAATGTTCAAAGTGTCAAAAGAAGACAACATTTGCAAAATATCAAATTCAAAAATATACATTATATAAGTATGTTTGCAAACATACATGTTCACACTGCTACGTCTAGATACACACGGCACAAAAAATGCTAAAAGACACATCTGAAAAAGATCAGTGAAAACAATAAGTTTAATCTTATGATCATGTAGAGAAATGTACTAAAATCAGAATACTCTCTTTAAGATACTGAGACCTTGTCTTTTCTATTAAAAAGTTTTAATCCAGTTGAGATGGAATTTCCTATTCCACTTGGTTTCCTATGTAAACAAATTTCAATTTGCCTTCAACATATGCAATTTGGCATAAAAAATCCCATGCCACATTACACTGACAAGAAAGATAATAACTTAACTCATGTATATGTTGTAGTGTAGCACCTTATCTGCAGGCTGACATCTGGTATTGTTCTTCACAATTCAGAAAAATTATGACCTCATTGATCATGACATTCCATCTCTAAAACATCGTATAGCCAAAAGATGTACCTGTCATTATGAGCTATGGATGAGAACAGAGATCAGCCTCCAGGAAGAGCATTCTCCCACTGACATGTGAGGCACAGGCTTATCTTTACATTGATTAAGTAAGTGACTATGATATTATATGAGATAACTTGAGTGTCAAATTGAGAATGTATAGTGTAGATAAAATTAAGGGTTTTCAGGCTCCAAATAATAGAGGAAAAAACATAACAGCTTATGATATTTGATATAGCCCATTCATCTAATCATATATCTAGTTATTAGAAAAAGATAAGCATCATTTGAAATGTTACTTCATGGAATGAAAGTATTTGGTATTTAAAATGCTTTAAGTTTTACAAAGACTTTTCTTTCTTCAAGAGAATTCCACTAGTAAAATACAACATAAATATTATAAGCATTATTTGCCAGATCCATAGCAATTCAAAATAATATAACATAAATTTATAGAGGTTTTTGATGCTGTGGCAGTGTATTTTACAACAATGTCCACATTGATAATGAGGTTTATACACACATTGCTGAAGTTAGCTTAGTATTTGGGAGCCTCTAAAATAAGGTATGAGAGAGAAGAGGTATTAAAATGACTACCAAATTGAAGGTATACAGAGTTATTGTGTTGACCTCATGGTATGACTGAAATCTGGACAGTATACCAGCACCGTGCCAGAAAAGTTAATCAATTCCATTTGAATTATCTTGGGATTCTAAAGATCACTTGGCAAGAGAAGATACCAGACTGTAGGTTCTTCCTCAAACTAACAGCTAAGATTCAAACTCTTAAGACAAGAGAGCAACTCCACTGGGCTGGACACATTTTTCAAATGCCAAATGAGCACTTGCCAAAAAGACTATTTTGGAGTACTCACTAAAGGCAGATGCTCATATGATGGTCAGAAAAAGCAATACAAGTATAAGGTGTCTCTTGAAAACTTTAGAATAGATTGCATGACTTTGGAGACACTGGCACAAGAACTCCCAACATGATGTATCTTTAATAGAAAAGGGGCTGTGCACTATGAAAAACACAGAATCAAAGTAGCTCAGAATAAAGATGAGATGCTCAAAGTTAGATCACCTACCACAAATGTTTATTTGGAATATTTTTGCCCAACTTTGGCAAACTTTTCTGAACTCTTATTGGTCTGATCAGCCATAGCTGGACACACTGTAACATGACTCTAACATAGTAGTATTATTTTGATCCTCTTCATGAAGGACAACAATCATACCAATCATGTTCAATACATCAAATGGAACTAGGTGTTAAGTTCAAGAATGTGGTAAATTCAAGATAAAAATGAAAATAGCCCTTACACTTGGGAGATTATAAACTGTGTAGGAGAATACAACATATGAATATAAAAATATGTCCACAATCATAATAAGTTGGAAACATCCAGAGAAAGACAATCAGGATGGTGAAGGTCCTTGGGTTCATGTTCTATTAGAAATATTTAAAAGACCTTGGATAGTTAATCTGAGGAAGAGAAGAATAGTTGATAACTAATTCTGAAATACATAGAATATCACAGAGTAAAAGATATATGTGTCTTGTTTTATTGGTGGTGATTATGCAAAGAGAGAGAGAGAGAGAGAGAGAGAGAGAGAGAGAGAGAGAGAGAGAGAGAGAGAGAGAAAGAAAGAAGAAAAGAAAAGGAGAGGTGAGATTTGGACAATAAATAATTGAATTGCAAGTAGAAAATTGAATAGACACAGAGAAGAGACTGTAGCCCCAATAAACACATAAAGTGGAACTTAACTACAATTTTTAACATACAAATCTGTAATTTTTGACCAGTCTACAACTAGAACTTTGAATAGAGCCTAATATTCTCATTTAAATTTTTTTCGCCTTTTGAACTTTATCTTTAATTTTCTAGGTATCAACAACTTTTCCCCCCTGAGGCAATTGGAGTTAAATGACTTGCACAGGGTCACATAGCTAGGACGTTTGAAGTGTCTGAGACCAAATTTTAACTCGGGTCCTCCTGACTTCAGGGCTGTGCTCTATCCACTGTGCCACCTAGCTGCCCCAGTAATAACAACTTTCACCCATCTTTGCTTTTAAAAAAAAATAATGAACTTAATCTAAACTCTGAAATCCTCTTTATTGACTGAACTGACATTTCAAACTCCCCCTAACTCTAATACAGTACCCATTTTTCTTCTAGTTCTGAGGTTTTTTAGTCTCAACTTCTAAAATAAATTAAGGAACATATTTCAATATTTAGTGTTAGATGACTCACATCACACTAAGACTCCCCTCCTTAGCATAAAACAATTGTCAATTATTTATATAGAAAGTTTGAACAGCTGCCCCCTCATTATTTCAAAATTATCTCTCATGCAGAAATAAACTTTTGAGACTCGTGATATATCATCTCAGGTTAATTTAATTTGTTTTTCATCTTTTGATAATCAGCTATTGAGGTTAATTGTGTATAAGTGCTTGCATGTGTTTTAATGTACAGTATGCATTTAGCATGTTTAAATGTATATTTCATTTAGTACTACGTAATTTTTGGAAAAGTAGTAACTGTCATTTTTAATCTTCCTTAATCATACCACCAGTATCTATTACAGGATTAAACCTCTTGAGGTTGTTTTTCTTTTTTTTTTTGGCAGGGGGGTTGTTGTTTTTAAGAAAATGGTATAGAGAGATAGAGGAGAAAATAGTCATTCTTTCCCCCTAACCCAATGCACTTCAAAATAGATTTAAGGTCCACTGATGATTTATGAGCAGTTTCCATGTTTCTTTTAGTTTTTCTCTATTACATGAAAGCTCTTCATAAGTTAATGTTATATTATTGTTTCTGTTTGCATTAATAATTAGTTATTTTTTAACAGAAAAAAACCTCAAATTTATGGCTTTGATGCCTCACTAAGGCGTAAAAGTTATTTTGATCTCTCAAAAGCTATTGAATTATATCAAAAGCCATGGTAGATCATTTAAAACTAGAAATACTTTGACCACAGTTTCTAAAACAGACTGATTTTTGAGTCATAGAATCATACTTTTAGATTTGAAAGGGATTTGAAGATCTTGTACAATACTTAATTTTTTTGACAACAATAGCTTCTTATTTTCAAAATATATGCAAAGATAGTTTTCAACATTCACCCTTGCAAAGACTTGTGTTTCATTTTTTTTTAATTCCCCTTACTCCTCTCCCCAGACAGAAAACAACCCAATATATGTTAAATGTACAATTCTTCTATATATATTTACACATTTATCAAGATGCACAAGAAAAATCATATCAAAAAAGAAAAAAATGAGAAAGAAAAAAAGTCAAGCAAACAACACCAAAAAAGATGAAAATGCTATGTTGTGATATACATTCATCATTCATAGTCATTTTTCTGGATGTGGATCGCTCTCTCCATCACAACTCTATTGAAACTGGTCTGAATCACCTCATTGTTCAAAAGAGACACATCTGTTAAAGTTGATTATCATATAATCTTGTTTCAACCCTTCAATTAAAAAAGGATAAAGTTATGTTTTCACATTCATAAAAATAGGTTTAGGTTCAAAACCAATAGCTCTGGTATCTGTATTATTTCCATGATGTCATACCAAAGAAAAATAAGCAAAGCAAAAGACTGATTATTAGGTAAATCTATAGGTATATTGAAAGTATGCTATGCATGAGTTCAGTAGAAAGAACTCTGAGCCTGAAATTAAATAACAGTGATTCAAATAGTACCTTTCACACTTACTACCCATATGAACCCATAAGTTATTTAATATTTAAAGACTTCAGTTTCTACAACTATGGAAGAAGTTAGACCTTCCAACTCTATACCTCTAATTTAGAAATAGTTCTAGGGTAATGATGGAATGGGATCTCACAGCAATTCATTAAAACTGTGTCCTAATGAATATAGAGGTTCTGAAATAAAACATTAGTGGAATTTTATATTATATTAATGGAATCATGTTTTGAATAAATTACCTAATTATATTTACTTTTACAGATATATCTACAGAAAGATTGCCACTTGCTCATTGAAGCCGATATGATCTTTATGATTTAATAAAGATTTTGAGTGGTATGACATCAATAATCTAGACACAAAAGACTCTTATGTATATATCCCTAATATAACAGAGGAGGAAAATAAGAAAAAGAAATCTAGGTTATACAGCTAGTAAATATCAATAAGAATATAATTTTTGTCCTCTAGTTTTAAAACAAATGTTTTTGCCATTTTGCCATACCAGAAGATCTTTGTTTTTTGTTAGATGACTAAGAAACAAAATTTAAGCTCACTGCTTCATACCATTTTCCATATTTTTAATTCCATCAAAGAGACAGTAGTTATCAAAATACCACTGTGTAATAATCTTACCCACCAGAACTATACTCAGTAAAAGAGAAAGCCAATGAGGGGATAAATGGGAGGGACAACTGAAAGCCTAAAGCCTAGCACCAAGGTATATTGATACATGTGGGTTTGTTGACATTGGCCCACAAGAAATTTGCCTTTTCTTATGATAGAATTGATTACACTTCTTTGGTAAGCTTTGGTAAGCTAGATAATTTGGGTTTCTTTTAAATTATAGGCACAGAAAGTGATTATATAAGAAAGCTAAAAAATAAAGTTAGTTATAGGACTATCCAGGAGCAAGTGTTAGTCTGAATCTAGTTGATGAACTGGTCATTACAGACCCAGTACTAGTAGTTCAACTAGCAGGACAATGTCTGTGGAGTCAAAAATATATCATGCTAAGTTATGTAGTTTTCCCTCATAAGCTTTTTGATAACTAGGGTACACAATAGTTCCTGTGAACTAAGAAGCAATGAGTAATTGAGACCAGCTTTCTGCTATTGAAATAGCTTTCTTAATAGGAATTTTATACATTTCAGGATCTTAGTAGGGAAGTATCTACAAAAGCATAGTTTTTCACATACTTTTGCTGTTGTTCATTTTTTTCAGTTGTGTCTGACCCTTTGTGACTCCATTTGGGATTTTCTTGGCAAAGCTACTGGGGTGTTTTATCATTTTCTTCTCCAGCTCATTTTACAGATAAGAAAACTAAAACAAATAGGATTAAGTGAGTTGCCTCGAATCACACAGCTAATAAATATCTGAGCTGGATTTGAATTCAGTCTTCCTGATACTCAGACACAGTACTGTATCCATATTGCCACCTAGTTGCCCATTTCACACTGTATGAAAATGATATTACTTTCAGGTGAATTTACAAGATACAATAAAGCAAAACAAAAAAGAAGAAAAGAAAAATTTTAAAATATGAAAATCTAATTGGAAAAACAACTGACCTGGAAAATAGATGCAGGAGAAATTATTTAATATTTGTTTACCTGAAAATCATGATCAAAAGAAGTCATGGTCATCATCTTTCAAGAAATTGTCAGGGAATATCAATATATTCTAGAACCAGAAGATAAAATAGAAATTGAAAAAAATCCATCTTCTGAAAAATATTCCAAAATGAAAACTCACAGAAATATGATAGCCAAATTCTGAAACTCTCAAGTCAAGGAGAAAATATTACATGTATCTAGAAAGAAACAATTCAAGTATAGTGGAGTATCACCCAGGATGACAAGATTTAGCTGCTTCTACATTAAAAGACTGAATATAATCCTTCAGAAGAAAAGGTGGTCATTCAGTGAAACAGAAGATTTTCAAACATTCATGATGAAAAGAACAGAGCCAAAAGGAAAATTTGATTTTCAAACCCAGGATTCAGATGAAACAAAGGAGATAATCAGGAAAGTGATACCATAAGGGACTTAAGATTTATCTGTTTACATTCTTACTTGGCAGGATGATCCTTTGACTCATTAGAATTTTTTCATTATCAGGCCAATTAGGAGTATATATAGACAGAAGATTCAAATGTGAATTGAATGTGAAAGGATAATATCTTTTAAAAATGATGAAATTAAGAGATGAAAGAGATAGGGAATGGAAAAAAGGGGGTAAGAAAAAAGAGGCAAGAAAAAGCTTTTATGGTGATGGGGAAGAAGAGAAATGAATGAACCTTACTCTCATCAGAACTGGCTCAAAGAGGAAATAATATACCATTCGATGTAGAAATAGAAATTTATTTTACCTGCAGGAAAATAGGAAGGAATGAGATATGAGAGAGGAGGAGGGTGATAAAAGAGAAGGCATATTGGGGGAAGGAGTGGTCAGAACCAAAACACTTTTGAGGAAGGATAGGAGAAAAGGAGAAAGAGACTAGAATAAAAGGCAGGGAGGAATACACTTAGCAACAATAATTTGTAAAAAAAAAAAAAAAACAAAAAAAACTTGAAGCAAGTCTTTCTTATAAGACCTTGATTTGCATGCATAAATGGAACTGAGTCATATTTATTTTTTTAAAAATGAGCCATGCTCCAATTGATAAATGACCAAAAGATATGATTTGTGATCAAAAATCTATAAATTTGCGCATATTCTTTGACTTAACAATACTACTAGTAGGCATGAATTCCAAAAGAGATTAAAAAATAATTTACTGATATAAAAATATTCATAATAGTTCTCTTCTTAGAGCAAAAGATTGAAAATCAAGGGCATGACTTTCAATTGGGGAATGGCTGAATAAATTGTGGTAAGTGTTTGTGATGGAATATTATTATTCTATGGGAAATGATGACCAAGATGCTCTCAGAAAAAAACTCAAGTCTTACTTGTCCAGAAAAGTGAAATGTACTGTATACAAAGTATTAGCAATATTCTGAGATGACCAGTTGTAAATGACTTTGCTATTCTCAACAGTACAATGATCCACAACTAATCTGAATGACTTACAATGAAAAATCCTATTTATACACAGAGAAGGAATTGATTGTGTCTGAATACAGATTGAAGTATTCTCCCTCTTTCTTCTCCATCTGTCTCTCTGTCTTTCTGTCTGTCTCTCCGTCTCTCTCTCTCTCTTTCTCTCTCTCTCTCTCTGGCTTTCTCTTTTTCTTGAGTTTTTTTTTTTTTTAATTAGCTTTGAGAGAGCTATGTTTTTCTTTCACAACATGACTTTATGGAAATGGTTTGTATCACTTCACATGTGGTTCCTTAAATGGGAATAGGGATAAAAGAGAGATCCTAAAACTCAAAATTTCAAAAAACAAGTTAAAAAATTATTTTAAATGTATCTGGGGAAAATATTATATAAATATTTTTAAAAGACCACCAATAAGAAGCAATATCTATATCTATATATATCTATATATCTATATAGACATATATATATATCTATATATCTATATAGACATATATATATATATATATATATATATATATGTTTTTTTTTTTTTTACCCTGTGTAAGACATATAAAAATTTCTGGGGACTCAAAACTTTCCCTAAATATTATTGGAATCTCTTGCTGTGAAGATTTTGTATAGGCATGTAGAAATAACCATTTGTCATCTAAGCAATCTATTCCATTTCATTGGTTTGTGAAGAAAAAAAATTAAAGAACATTAGAGTAAATTTAGTTCTGAAAGCACTGCAGGTATCCTTTAAGTTCAATCATTATTTTTACTTAAAAAAGCTTAAAAATGTGTATCTCATGACCAGCAGGATGAATACAGAGAGGCTTGGAGAGACCTACATGGACTGATGCTAAGTGAGATGAGCAGAACCAGGAGATCATTATACACTTCGACAACGATATTGTATGAGGATGTATTCTGACGGAAGTGGATTTCTCTGACAAAGAGATTTAACTGAGTTTCATTGGATAAATGATGGACAGAAACAGCTACACCCAAAGAAGGAATACTGGGAAATGAATGTGAACTATTTGATTTTTGATTTTCTTCCTGAGTTATTTTTACCTTCTGAATCCAATTCTCCCTGTGCAGCGGGAGAACTATTCGGTTCTGCAAATGTGTATTGTATCTAGGATATACTGCAACATATTTAACATATATAGGACTGCTTGCCATCTTGGGGGGGGGGAGGAGGGAGAGAGGGGAAAAAACGAAACATAAGTGATTGCAAGGGATAATGCTGTGTAAAAATTATCCTGGCATGGATTCTGTCAATACAAAGTTATTATTAAATAAAATTAAATTTAAAAAAAAATGTGTATCTCATTTGTTTAATGGACAAACAATATAAACAGACAATTTTCAGATAAAGAAATAAAAGCCATTTCTAGTCATATGAAAAAAAAAAGTTCTAATTTCCTATTGATTAGAAAAATGCAAATTAAGACAACTCTAAGATGTCACTCCGTACTTCTCAGATTGGCTAAGATTAGATGAAAAAGATCATAATCAACATGAGAGGGGATGTGGGAAAATTGGGGCATTAATGCATTCTTGGTGGAGTTGTGAAATCTGGAGAGCCATTCAAAATCATGCCCAAACGACTATAAAACTATGCATACCCTTTGCTCCAGCAGGGAGTCTACAACCCAAAGAGATCATAAAAAGAGAAAAGGATCCACCTGTGCAAAAATGTTTGCAATGTCTCTTTTTGTAATGGCAAGAAACTGGAAAATGAAAGGATGCCCCTCAGTTTGAGAATGACTGAAAATTTTACAAAACATTATTATTTTAGAAGAATTGACTATCAGACTGATTTCAAAAAAAGCCTAGAAAGAGTTACATGAACCTATTCTATGTGAAAGAAGTAGGATCAAGAGAACATTGTGAACAGCAATTAGATTTTGTATAGTGATCACTTCCAATAGATTTGGCTCTTCTTAACAATAAAAGGCATTTTTCATAGACATGATAAAAAGAGCCACCTGCATCCAGAAAGTGAACTGTGAGACTGAATGTGGATCAAAGCATATTACTTTCAGGTTTGTTTTTATTGCTATTGGAGTTTTTCTCTTGTTTCTTTTTCTTTTTCTTTTTTCTTTTGATTTGATTTTTCTTGTGCTGCATGATAAATAGGGAAATATGTTTAGAAGAATTGCGCATATTTAACCTATATTAGATTGCTTGCTATCTATGAGAGGAGAGTAGAAGGAAAGAAGGGAGAATTTGCAAAGGTGAATGTTGAAAACTACCTTTGCACGTATTTGCAAAAATAAAAAGCTAAAAGAATGGGTATCTACTCACTGGTTATGGAATTATAACATAATGGAAATTTTTTTAGTCTTCTGTTTAATAATATTTGGCAACTAAGTGGCAAAGTGGCACAGCATATAGAATGCCAAGTGTAAAGACAGGAAGACAAATCTTGGATTCAAATATGGCCTCAAAAACTTTGGACAGTAAAATATTGAGCAATTAAAGGCTCAAAGGAATTATAACATAGTCTATTTCATTTTTTTTTCCTTCAGGTAGTCTACAGTTTTAGTATGCAGCTTTGAAATAGATAGATGCAACATTACTGTGAATTTTTTTATGAATTGTACCAAAGGATAAACATCTTTCCTTGATTCCCACCAATATGCCAAAAAACAATTTTTGCTTAATTAAACGAATATCCATATAAATAAATTTAGTAATCTCTTCAAAATAATCATGTTTAGCCATTCACTTAATGCCGACTCTTGCCAAGTGTTCTCCTTTATATAAGACATTTACATTATACTGCTGGATCTTTTTCCTTGCCAAATGGAAATCATGCAACTCAAGAATGAGTACAAATGCAATCTATTTGGACTGGCTTTAAGGAACACCATGCCTCTTTCAAAATAAACTGATCATCTCAAAGCTCATCACAATGAAAATTGATTTAGATATTTCTTTATAATAAATACATTGTTAACTCCTTCAGTAACCCATTTTTTCTAACTAAGTGTCCATAATATCAAGTAGCAAATTCCTTTAAAAGATTTCTTTGTTAGAACACTCAGAACTTTTCATGTAACTCCATTTGCTTTAATGGTTCTGCTTGTTCTTAACTCAATATCACTTAACTTTCAGCTTACTTTTCAGCTTCTTTTTGTATATTGTCTTCCTGTATAGGATGTTGCGTTCCTTTAGAACAGGAGATACCTTTCTTTTTCTTATTTGTACTTTCAGCACAGCACAGTGCTTGGCACACAACAGTTTAACAAATGTTTATTGAGCAGGGCTGGTTCAATATTAGGAAAACTATCAGTATAATTGGCCATATTAATAATCAAATTAACAAAAACCATATGATCATCTCAATAGATGCAGAAAAAGCATTTGATAAAATCCAACATCCATTCCTATTAAAAACACTTGAGAGTATAGGAATAAATTGACTTTTCCTTAAAATAATCAGTACCATCTATTTAAAACCATCAGTAAGCATCATATATAATGGGGACAAACTGGAACCATTCCCAATAAGATTAGGAGTGAAACAAGGTTGTCACTGTCACCATTCTATTCAATATTGTATTAGAAATGCTAGCTTTGGCAATAAGAGTTGAGAAAGAGATTAAAGGAATTAAAGTAGGTAATGAGGAAACCAAATTATCATTCTTTGCTGATGATATGATGATATACTTAGAGAACTCCAGAGATCCTACTAAAAAAGTTGTTAGAAATAATCCACACCTTTAGCAAAGTTGCAGGATACAAAATAAACCCCCATAAGTCATCAGCATTCTTATATATCACTAACAAAATCCAAGAGTTAGAGTTACAAAGAGAAATTCCATTTAAACTAACTACTGATAGTATAAAATACATAGGAATGTATCTGCCAAGGGAAAATCAGAAACTTTATGAGCAAAACTACAAAACACTTTCCACACAAATTAAGTCTGATCTAACCAACTGGAAAAATATTAAATGCTCTTGGATTGGGCGAGCAAATATAATAAAGATGACAATGCTACCTAAATTAATCTATTTATTTAGCGCTATACCAATCAGACTCCCAAAAAACTATTTTAATGACCTAGAAAAAATAACAACAAAACTCACATGGAAAAACAAAAGATCAAGAATTTCAAGGGAATTAATGAAAAAAAAAAAAATCAAATGAAGGTGGCCTAGCTGTACCAGATCTAAAACTATATTATAAAGCAGCAGTGACCAAAACCAGTGAAATAGGTTAGGTTTAAAGGACAAAACAGTCAATAACTTTAATACTCGAGTGTTTGACAAACCCAAAGATCCAGATTTTGGGATCAGAACTCACTGTTTGACAAAAATTGCTGGGAAAATTGGAAACTAATATGGCAGAAACTAGGCATCTGTTATGAGTTCAAATGTTGGAGTTCTTGTTCTTCTCAAAACTCAGCCGGTTTAGAGGCTTAGAGCCCTCCGAATATCTCCAAATCCAAAGGTTCTGTCCTTCAGCCTCTGCCTCTGCTTTCTTCAGCCTCCAGCCAGCTCCACTCTTCATGTCATTCCGGTGAAATCTCGACTTGTAGCTTCTTCACTCTGAAGAACTTCTTTGACTGGCCCATTGAAGCTCTATTTATGCTAGTGCTCTCTGGCCCAAAGAGCTTCAAGGGAGGTGTGAACTCACTGAACTCCAATGAGTAAAGGTGTGAACACAAGCCTTGTATTAATTAGTTCTACGTAGTACCTTGTTTCAGGTTCTGCCCAATACATCTTCTTGTAAGATTAGATCAATTCTAATTAGTTAGCAGTTAGTAAGGATTCCAACAGGCATCGACCCACACTTAACACTGTACACCAAGATAAGATCAAAATGGGTTCATGACCTAGGCATGAATGAGATTATAAATGAATTAAAGAAACACAATATAATTTACCTCCCAGACCTGTGGAAGAGGAAGGAATTTATGACCAGAGAAGAACTAGAGATCATTATTGATCACAAAATAGAAAATTTTGATTATATCTAATTGAAAAGTTTTTGTACAAACAAAACTAATGCAGACAAGATTATAAGGGAAGCAATAAACTGGAAAAACATTTTTATAGTCAAGGTTCTGATAAAGGCTCCATTTCCAAAATGCATAGAGAATTGACTCTAATTTATAAGAACTCAAGCCATTTTCCAATTGATAAATGGTCAAAGGATATGAACAGACAATTCTCAAATGAAGGAATTGAAACTAGCCATATAAAAAGATGCTCCAAGTCATGATTATTCAGAGAAATGCAAATTAAGGCAACTCTGAGATATCACTACATACCTGTCAGATTGGCTAGAATGACAGGGAAAGATAATGCAGAATATTGGAGGAGCTGTGGGAAAACAGGGACACTAATACATTGTTGGTGGAATTGTGAATACATCCAGCCATTCTGGAGAGCAATTTAGAACTATGCTCAAAAAGTTATCAAACTGTGCATACCCTTTGATCCAGCAGTTTTACTACTGACTACTGGGCTTATGCCCCAAAGACATACTAAAGAAGGGAAAGGGACCTATATGTGCAAGAATGTTTGTGGCAGCCCTCTTTGTAGTGGCCAGAAACTGGAAACTGAGTAGATGCCCATCAATTGGAGAATGGCTGAATAAATTGTGGTATATGAATATTATGCAATATTATTGTTTGGTAAGAAATGCCAACAGGACGATTTCAGAAAGACTTACATGAACAGATGCTGAGTGAAATGAGCAGGACCAGGAGATCATTATATCCTTCAACAACAATACTATGTGACGATCAATTCTGATGGACTTGGCCATCTTCAGCAATGAGATGAACCAAATCAGTTCCAATGGAGCAGTAGTGAATTGAACCAGCTACACCCAATGAAAGAATTCTGGGAGATGACTAAGAACCATTACACAGAATTCCCAATCCCTATATTTTGTCTACCTGCATTTTTTATTTCCTTCACAATTGTACACTATTTTAGAGTCCGATTCTTTTTATACAGCAAAATAACTGTTTGGACATGTGTACTTATTTTGTATTTATACTTTAACATATTTAATATGAATTGGTCAGCCTGCCATTTAGGGGAGAGGGTGGGGGAAGGAGGTGAAAAATCGGAACAAAAGGTTTGGCAATTGTCAATGCTGTAAAATTACCCATGAAAAAACTTGTAAATAAAAAGCTATTTTAAAAAATTGGCATTCAATGACAGTCATTCTACTCAGAGAGCTTATAGTCTAATAGGGAGCACTACAAGTTCTAACTGTGCTAACTGTTAAAAAATAGTTTCGATGAATGTAAAAAAAAAAATGTTTATTGAATTGAATTCAAGTGACTTAAATTCTTTTACAATAAATAAGCTTCCTCATTTTTATTTTTGTCTTATTGTAAAATACCAACATATAATTTGTTTTATTTTATTCAGATTTTTGTTTTAAATAGTAGAATAAAAAAATGCATTTAACAAAATCATGAAACTATATAATCTCTCCTTTAACTCTTCATTTTATTTCCCTCACCTTTCTTTCTCTTTGACTTATTTAGGGCTTCTAGATTTTAGTATTCAGAATATTTGTTACTGCAATCACTCCTGGTTATGAAGCCAATCCTTTTTTCAAACAAAGAAATGATATTTTCTTTAATTATCACACCTTCAGATCTACTGGCTTAATACTATAATACATAGGTGATTTACCTCTTTTGTATCAGAGACACTCTTGAAAGACTGGTAAAGCCTGTGAACCCTCTCTCAGAAAAAAAATAAAATAAAATAAACATATGAAACAGCATGCATACAATTACAAAAGAAACTAATTATATTAAAATATACTTTTTTCCATCCAAGTTTATGTGCCCCTTCAGGGTTATGACATCTATCCAAAAATCTCATGAGAATCTGTAGACCCTAAGTTAAAGCTTCTGACTTGAGCCTTCTGATATCTAAGTTGTTCTAGCCCACTGGTACTAAGAATTCTTATGCTTTATAAATAAGGCTTTTAGTGTAAATACCATGTCTGTGAAAATAGCATCTGATATTTTGGATAGAAATCATTTTACATTTTACTAGGAATCAGAAAATAGAAAACAGATAAACAAACCAATCTTACTTAACTCAGTGGCAAAGTGAAGGAACAAATAAATGTTTTACATTTATGAGATCCTCTGACAATAAATAGATAGCACTCTGAACTATATGCACAAATGTGTTTGCCTCTATGCATATCTCATGATTAGCACTGTGTGTTCTTTTTTCTTTTTCCCCCACTAAACAACTGTGGTCATAAGATTAAAGATCTAGGATTGGAAGAGATTGTAGAATTCATCTAGTCCAAAACCTTTATTTTAATGCTGATGAAGCTAAATTTTAGACAGTTTAAGTGATTTAACCATAGTCAAACAGCTAGCAATCAACAGACAGAATAAAAGGCTGAATTTGAAACTAAATTTTTCAGAGTTTAATCCCAATAGGAATTCATTATTACACATCTATGTATCTATCTATCTACAAAGAGACACCTTTAGAATGACATAGTTTTTCTTCATTCTAGGCATGCTTCTGCTCCATTATAGAAGCAATGTAGTTACCTTGTTATGTTTATAACAGAAAAAAACAATTTTAGAGAACAGAATTATGTCCCATAAACACATACAAAAACAAATGAAAAATGATAATAAGCATATATGGTCTTCCAAAAATGTATATGAGTGAATATATACATATATACATATATATATATATATATATATTTATATATATATATGGATATCTAATATATACATGTGTTTATATGTGTGTATGTATAAATGTTTATGTTTATGTGTATATTACTGCTTAATTGTAGGCTTCACTTTGGTAAGAAAAGGGGAAAAGGATAAAGTAAAAAATGCAAAGCAGAAAGCAAAAGAAGACCTACAAGGAAGTAAAGACCAGCTAGACATTATATAGTCACATTCATTATATTGGTTTTCTCAAAATAGAAAATGTATTGCTTTATATTGTTCTGCAATAAACATGGCAATTTTTTTTTCTTCTCTTATTTCACACTTAAATTTAAAATAAAAGGAAAAAGGAAAAAAAATGATGAGCCAAATACTCATAGAAAAACCTGGAAAGATTTCTATGAGCTGTTATGAGCTGTTACAACGTGAAATGTAATATGTACAAAGTAACACCAATATTGTACAATAATCATCTGTGAATGACATGACTGTTCTCATCAAAATAATTGTCCAAGACAAATCTGAAGGACTTATGATGAAAAATGCTATCCATCCCCAGGCAACGAACTAATGGTGTCTGAATGTAGATTGAAGAATACTTTTTGTTTAACCTTATTTTTTCTTGAAGGTTTTTTAAAATCTATTTTCTTTCAAAATACAACTAATATGGAAATATGTTTTGCATGACTACACATGTATAACATCTTACATTGCTTAACTTCTAAATGAGGTAAGGGAATAAGGAAAAGAATTTGTAGCTCAAAGATTTAAAACCAAATTTTAAAATTGTTTTTATATGTAATTGGGGAAAATAAAATTCTAAATATTTTAAGTGGGAAAGTAGTTTATTATGACAATTTAAAGAAATTGGAATTGTTAAAGCAATTTATGGTCTATGCATCATGAATAATTGGTAGAACAGAATACCCCGAATCTATGATGATGAGAATCTTCAAAGAAACAAAAGAGTCAATAAATAGTTGAGATTGCAAATGCATAGATGGATAACAAAAACAGAAACATTGATAGAAAACATGAACTGTATATGAGAAAAATATTCTCCTCCCCCTTCAAAAACAAGAATACTAGAAATAAACCAAGGATTATTGTTCTCTTAGAAGAGTTTGAACAAACTATCAGAATACCACAATGCAAAAAATATGACATAGAGGCTGAGCTAATATGATAAAAAGAACAACTCTACTTAAATTAATCTACTTATTCAGTTCCATACAATTAATTAGGCCAAAAATTATTTTATAGAGCTAGAAAAAAATAACAAAATCCATCTGGAAGACCAAAACGTCAAGAATTTTAAGGGAATTAATAAAAAAAAAAAAAAATGAAGGTGGCCTAGTTATACTAGACCTAAAACTATATTATAAAGCAGAGGTCCTCAAAACCATTCAGTACTGGCTAAAAATGGAGTAGTTCATGAGTGGAATAGGTTAGATTCACAAGACATTGAATATTGAATAGTGATTCAATAACTACAGTGATTTTGTGTTTAATAAACGCGAAGACTCTAGCTTTAGGGACAAGAACTCATTATTTGACCAAAATTCTGAGGAAATTGGAAAACAGCATGATAGAAACCAGGTTTTTATCATTACTTAACATCATATACCAAGATGAAGTCAAAATGGATTTGTGATTAAGACATAAAAGGTGATACTTTAAGCAAATTAGTCTACCTCTCAGGTCTGTGGAGAAGAAAGGAATTTATGGCTAAAGGAGAATTAGAGAAAATTACAAATTGCAAAATGGATAATTTTCATTAAAATTAAATTTAAAAGTTTTTGCACAGACAAAACCAATGCTGGCAAGATTAAAAGGGAAGCAGAAAACTGAGAAAAAATTTTATATTCAAGGGTTTTGATAGAGGGCTCATTTCTAAAATATAGAGAGAATTGACTCAAATTTGTAAAAATACAAGCCATTCTCCACTTGATAAATGATCAAAAGATATTAACAGACAATTTTCAGAGGAAGAAATTAAAGCCATTTCTATTCATATGAAGCTCCAAATCATTATTGATCAGAGAAATGCAAATTAAAACAACTCTGAGATATCACTTCACATCTCTCTGATTGATTAAGATGACAGATTTCTCATATCAACAAGTTTTTACTTTAGACATCAATTGAAAGCCCAGATATCTTGGATGGCCTGAAAAACAAACTCCAAATATTGCTGAGTCTTGAACTTGGAGGACAGATTTCAAACCCACTGACAAGAGGAAAAGAGGAAAATTTCCTTATAAAATAAACATGGTATTTGAAGTTCACTTTTATTTATTTCGCAGTAGTTCCATAAAAATGAATGTTAAGTGCCATTCCATTCTAAAAGATATAGAATTCCAAATTCTAAATATTATAAGTAGAATAATTATTATTAAACTTATGCAAATAATATATTGTCAGTATTATGCATTGTAAATAGGGAAAACCTTTTACCACTGTTTCAAATCATTTGATTACTTCCTTAATTTACTCATGTGTTTTCACAATGTCTCCAGGTATGCTTTTTAAAAAATCCCATTTTCAGTGTTTTCTAAAAAAAGAATATTAAGAATGCATAATTATCCTTGTTAATATGCAAAGGTTATCAGCAATTAAATTAACCTTGAAAGTCATAGTCAGACATTGAGCTATTCTTAAAAAGATTAACAGAAGCATATAATCTTAAAAATAAAAACAAGAGTTTAAAATGGATCTATTTTTCTCAATTGAATTTTAATGGGAATTGTTAGTTTAAGTTCTCAAATGCATTTTAGTTTTCGTTTCAGTTTTTTTTTTTTTACCCTCCTCACCTTTATTCCTCAATAGTAAGAGTAAATCCCTATCAATCCTTTTTTTTTATTCTGAATATATTAAAGAGCTCATTTACTTTCTTTATTCCTTATATGCTTTTTCTTCTGTTTCCTAGCTTTGCCTTATCAGCTTTCCACACTTGGCTCATTTCCATCTTTCCGCACAAAACAGATCCAAGCTCTTTTGTCTGCTCAAACTGATCTTTGACATACTTAAATATCAACTCTGAAAACTGATAGCAACATGGGGAAACACAAAGCAGTGGGTCTTTAGTTGTGTATGTGAGTTTCAAAGATTTGCCTCTGCCCTACTGTGGAAGGCTTAGTGGAATAAGTTGAGAGGGCAGAAGCTACCAATCTGAGTGATATGAAATAATAGCTTCCCCCAGGATTTTGTGTTTATCTGCAGAAGATTTACATTTTCTTCAGTTTTATTTTTAATTCTGTGTTCATACTAGGATACATTTGTTTTGTTAATAGTTCTACTCATGTATCTTTTTCTTTGTCTTGAGATCCCACCTCAGGTTCTAACTAAGGCTGCTTGATGGTGCCCTCCATTTTACAGACACATTTAAATGCAGCAAACCATTTGGTTTATCATATTTTTATGTATGCTCAGTACTAAAAACATTTTGAATTCTTCATAATTTGCAAAAATCTTTTTTGTACAAGAGCAAAAGGGGAATTGTTTCTTAGCAGTGGTTCAGTTAAATGGCTATTTAAAATCCTTTCTAAATTTAAAATTCTGTCACCAATGAATGTCTTATATCATGAGGTAATTCAATGATAAAAGCACAGGACTGAGGATCTGAAAGTTTGTTAGTTCAAATCCAGCCTCAGATATTAGCTATATGACCCTGTTTAAGTCATTTAGTGCTATTTTACAAATTCTTCATTTGTAAAAATGAGCTGAAGAAGGAAGTGACCAACTAATCCAGTATCTTTGCCAAGAAACCCCCAAATAGGTCATGAATAATCTGATACAACTGAAAGGAAATGAACACAGAAAGACATTACTTTAATAAACATAAGCATAGGAACCCAGTCTGGAGAAATAAATAAATAAGTTTATGTTCACTTAGGTGGTTTGTATAGAGATATTTATGCATCATTGTTCTCTTGTTTCATATTTCTTTCCCTTGCATTGTCACTGGAAAATAATGAAATGGAGGCTATTTCTTCTGTTTGCTGCCATTTTATGCTTGGCCAAACAGGCAATTTACATAGAAATTTTAGTTTGTGGTATAGACTACCAATTCTTTTCCCTTCCTTCTTCGATCCCCTTTTTTCCTTTCTTTCTCCTTTTTTTTTTCTTCATTTCTTCATTTTCCTTTCTTCTTCCTTCTTCCCTCCCTCATTCTTCCTTCTTTCATCTTTGTGATGTTCTTCTTTAAAATAATGGTTCTCTCTGGGGGAGAGCAGGTTTCTTGGGGACATTTTCTGGAGGCAGCCTTAGTTTCAGTTAAAAGTAAATAATCACCCAAATGCAGCCAGGTGCTGAAAGTTCAAATCTTTTATTGCTTCCTCCAAAATAGTCCAGTTACTTTTTCTTAGAGGCCTCTCTCTCTCCTTGGTTCTAAGAGCTCTTACAGCTTTGTCCTTTACTTCTGCCTCTGCTTTCTTCAGTCTCCAGCCAGAACAAAGTTGGAATGAATCTCTCTTGCCTCCTTCACTTGGGGCTCGACTAGCTTTCTGGAGAGCCTTTCAGACCAGCTTGGTCTCAGTGGGGGAAGTGCAGGAGCCCAGCTACCACAGTGGTGTGAGATGAAGTGAATCTGGTTGTGCCTCCAAGAGAGGGCTTCTCCTGAAGTGACTTGACGCTCCCCTCTTAAGTCTTTTCAGCTGAATTGTCTTGACTGACTCACTGAAGCTCTATTTATGCTCCTCTGAGAGAGGGATCGTGGGATACAAGAGAGTGGGATTATGGGTTTCCTCCCAGAGTGCTCTCTGGCCCTAAGAGCTTCAAGGGAGGTGTGAATTCACAAAGTTACACAGTTAACTTTGTGAATCTCCCATACTTGTGAATTCCAATAAATACTTAAATACTTCTTTCATATATGAGCTCTCTAAAGGTGTGAACACAAACATTATTGTCTATCAGTTTTACTTAGTACCTTGTTTCTTCTGGCCCATAACATCTCCTTATAGGATTAGATCAATCATACTGAACCATGCTAAATTAGATAATTATTGTCTCTATCAACTTTAGTGACTTTACACTTTGTAAAGATTCCAACACATCTTCCCCTTCCTTTTTTCTTTTCCTACTCTCTTACTTCCAAAGTATCAGCCATCAAGTATAAGAAATTATTGCAGAAACCAAGTACCCTGATTGACTCAGCTTAACAATGTATTTACCCATCATCCAAAAAACCAAATAACTGGAGACAGCAATTCAGTTGATCAAAGAAGGAATTGAGTCATTGTCATACTACAAAGCAAGCATGATGAGGATTTCAAAAAATAATAAATTGACAGCCACAGCCAAGTATCAAGAAGTATCCCTCAATCCCATTTGCTTTTTCTATGTGTCCCTTGCAAACACAGATTATGTTTGAGTCCAACAGTCCAACAAATCCTCCCCCAAATTCTTGTGTATGTATACAAGTAGCAGTGTATATACCCTACCCTTCATTTGTGGTAGGGAACTATTTTGTAGCTAATTTTCTTTTTATGCTTTCTTCGTAAAATCTGTTTTTGAAAATGTTAATTGATATCAACTGGTCAACTAGTATTGGGAAATACAATAAATGAATGCTTATCAGTGATTAATTTAATTTTTTTTTCTTTATCTCTTTTTTTTCCCCTGAGGCAATTGGGGTTAAGTGACTTACTCAGGGCCACACATTTAGGACTTGTTAAGTGTCTTAGGTCAGATTTGAACTCAGGTCCCCCTGACTTCAGGGTTGCACCCCCTAGATCCCTTTTTCTTTGTCTTTTTAGTAAAAGTTATTTCTAATGTGGCTAATTAATACCAATTTTTTTTTAATATTGGAAAAACAAAAAAGTTGAAGGGTTAATTAATGACAACTACAGTACCTCAGATCTAATTTCAGATAATTAGCTCAAAATTACCCAAAGAATTATTCGATGGTGAAATATAGTCAATTTCCTTCTAGAAACTAACATTCCTGTGTGAACAGAACTTGGGGAAATAGATCTGAAAAAATATTATGTATGTGCTACTTTTATTTCTAGTTTAACAAAATTTAATTATACCCTGAGTTACTTGGTTCTATGTATATTTAACTACTGGTGATTTATCATGTTCTTAAATCAAGATGCAGAAAAATGTGTGTATACTTTAAAATGGAAAAATAACCCAAAAGTCCTTGCATAGAAATTTTTAGCATGTGTCAAAGAATCTATTTGAAGGAAATTTATAGAAAACATATGGTGAAACTAAACTCAAAATTGTAAGCAAAATTGGTAATAACTACCCATAGTTAAACAGTAGTCTGTCTACCTAGGGAAACTCTCAGCAAGATCATATGAGATAATTAGTTCAGGCATTTTGATATCTGCCAGAATTTTATGTAAAATGGAATCTAATCACACACAAAAAAATTCTTTAGTACTATTGTTTTTGCATTTTTTCTAAATTCAAGTAACTGATGGGTAGAATGTATAGTTATTAAATTTATGAATCAATGTTCATTCTTTATGAACACACATTGAAACAATGTTGTGTTGTTGAAACAAAGGTTGTGAGGTCCATATGAAATATATTTTTGGGAAAAGTAATGTTTGTCAACATTAATTTCCTAATATGGAAATCAGTTCTATTCTTTAAAATGATTTCTACAAAGTTAATTTCAGTGTTTTAGAACTTACTAAAAATAAGACTGAGACTTTGTGATAATTATCAACATTTTTTCTCAATTAGTTTCATAATCTGTATCTATGTTTAGGCAAAGTGGGAATAAGAGACATCAATTTGTTATAATTTGTGTGTTCTTGCATGGAATATTTTCCTTTCCCTACTCAATTTGTCATTAAGTAGGTTCAGCTGTGATGGTAAGTGAAATGAGCAGAATCAAGAGAATGTACATAGTAACAAGATTGTGTGATGATCAACTATGATAGACTTGGCTTTTTTTTTTTTTTTTTTTTTTTAACAATGCATTGATTTGAGGTGATTCCAAAAGGCTTGTGATGGGAAATTCCATCCACATTCAGAGAGAGAACTATGGAAACTGAATGTAGATCAAAGCATCAAAATTTTTGTCTTTTTTTATTACTGTTGTTGTTTGATCATCTGATTGTTTTTCTTTTCTTGTGTTTTTTTTTTTTTTAACTCCCTTTGATCTGATTTTTTTTTTTTTTTTTGATTCAACATGACAAATACGGAAATGTATTTAGAAGAAGCACACATCTTTAACCTAAATCACATTGCTTGCTCTCTTGGGGAGGAAGGACAGAGGAGAGAGAGAGAGAGGAATTTTGCAGCACACAATTTTGCAGAGGTGACTGTTGAAAACTATCTTGCATTTATTTGGAAAAATAAAATATTATTAAAAGAAAAGAAAAGAAAAGAAAGGTTCAACTAAAGTAAGTCCTTCTATAGGAAACCTTTTTCTTTTGTTGGTAGTACTTTTCTGGAAAGCAGTTTGGAGTTATGCCCAAAAGGCTACCTAACTGTCCATAATCTTTGATCCAAAAGTGTCTCTACTAAGCCTATATCCCAAAGAAATCATTAAAAAGTAAAGATCTCACATGTACGAAAATGTTTGTAGTGGGCCTTTTGTATGGTGGTAAAAAATCTGAAATTGGGTGGGTGTCTATCAGTTGGGGAATGATTGAATAAGTTAGGGTGTATGAATGTTATAGAATATTATTTTTCTGTAAGAAATTATTACGAGGATGATTTCAGAAAGGCCTGGAGAGACTTAGATGAAATGACGCTAAGAGAAGTGAGTAGAACGAACACAGCATTGTATATAGCAACAAAAAAATTATGCCATAATCAATGCTGATGAACTTGTCTTTTTTCAATAATGAGGTGAATTCAGACCAATTCCAATAGACTGGGAATACAAAGCTGTATTTTCACCTTTTTTTTTTTTTTTTGTTATTTACTTGCTTTTTGTTTCCTTTCTCTTTTTTCCCTTTTTAATCTGATTTTTCTTGTGTAGCATAATCGTGAAAATATGTATAGAAGAATTGTAATTTTAACATATATTAAATTTCTTGCTGTCTAGAGTAGGGAGTGAGGGAGAATTGGGGGAAAAATTTGGAACACAGAGTTTTACAAGAGTGAATGTTGGAAAACTATCTTTTGCATATATTTTCAAAATAAAAAACTATTATTTTTTAAAAAGTATTCCTGCTTCTGCTCAGCATCAGTTCATGCAAATGTTTCCAGACTTTTCTAAAATTAGCTTGTTCATCATTTTTATAGAATAGTAGTATTCCATTACTTTTATATACCATAACTTATTCAGTCATTTCGCAATTGATGGGCATTTATTTGTTTTCCAATTCTTTGCCATTACAAAAATAGCTGCTACAAACATTTTAGAACATGAAGTTTCTATTTCACTGTCTACCACTCTGCATCCTAGCCAGTACCAGATAGGTTGATGTTTATTGCTTTATAGCATAGTTGGAGATAAGGTATTGTTAGGTGACCTTCCTTTGTAATTTTATTTGCTAATTTCCCTGATATTATTAACTTTTTTTTTTCTAATACATTTTGTTGTTATTTGTGCTAGCTCTATCAAAAAGCTTTTGGTAGTTTGATAACAGCGCTGAATGAGTAAATTAGGTTAGGCAGAAGTGGCATTTTTACTATACTAGCTCAGACTATCCATCAGCTATTGATATTTTCCTAATGGTTTACTTCTGACTTTGTGTAAAAATTATTTTATAATTATGTTCACATCTTTTTCTGGTGACAAATAGATTCCCATCAATAGGAGAATGGCCTAATAAATTATGGTATATGAAAGCAATGGGATGCTATTGTTCTATAAAAATTGTGAACAAGCTGATTTTAGAAAAGCCTGGAAAAATTTACTTGAATCAAGGCTGAGTAGAACTAGAAATGCATGGATTTGTCTTGGAAGATTTTTTTTTTTTTACAATTTTTTACTTTTTTACAATTATTTTAAATGTAACTTCTCTATCTCTTGCTGGAGGGCTTTGTTGATCATGTAAAGGAATGATCATGATTTAAATGGATTTATATACTGCCACTTTGATAAAGTTATTTCAAGTAAATCTTTATTATTTGATTTACTAGAGTGCTCTTAGTATACAATCATATCATCTTCATTGTGGAAATTTTCTTTTCTCATTGCTTATTCTAATTTCATTGATTTAGTTTTTTCTTCTTTGAATGTTATAGCTAACATTTGTAATACTACATAAAATAATAGTGATAATTGTCAAGCTTGTAGATAATGCTTGCTGATAGTTTAAAATATTACTTATTATTTTAAAGAACAATTTCTTTATTAGCATGTTGTGTAATGTTTTTAGTTGGAATAGGTACTGCATTTTGTCAAAAGCTTTTCCAACTTTTTTTAAGGTAATCATATGAATTCTATTGTTTTCTTAAATTAGTATAGTCAATTATGCCAATAGTTTTCCTATTATTGAACCTACTATGAATTCCTGATGTAAATTCCATCCGTCCATAGTATATAGACTTTATGATATATTGCTGTAATATACTTGAATTATTTTATTCAAAATTTGTAATCAATATTAGTTATAAAAATTGGTCTTTAATTTTCTTTCTTTGTTTTAACTTTAACTTGACAGCTTTCATCACTGTCACATTTGTGTTACAAAAGGAGTTTGGCAAGGCTCCTTCTTTGCTTATTTTTCTAAATAATTTATGCAGTATTGAAATTATTATTCTCTCAGTGTTTGGTAGAATTCACTTGTGAACTCCTCTGGCTCTCAGGATTTTATCTGAGAGTTTATTGAGGGGTTGTTCTTTTTTTTTTTTTTCCTAAGATTGGGTTATCTAAGGTTTCTGTGTCCTGAACTGATAATCTAGTAATTTATATTTTCATAAATATTCACCAATTTCACTCAGATTGTCATATTTATTGGCATATAATAGAGCAAAATATTCCCTAAATATTATTTTAATTTCTTCTTCATTAATAGTGACTTTACTCTTAATTTTTTGGATATTTGGTTTTCTTTTTATTAGAAATCAAATTATTCAATGGCTTTTCTATCTTACCAATTTTTTTTTCATAAAACCAACTCCTTGATTTATTAGGCAAATACTTTTGATTTCTGATTTTTTTAATTTTTATTTTTTACTTTTGATGCTATTAATCTCATTTTTTTTGAGGCTTTCCAATTTTTTAAATAATAACTTTTTATTGACAGAACCCATGCCAGGGTAATTTTTACAACATTATCCCTTACACTCACTTCTGTTCCTATTTTTCCCCTCCCTCCTTCCACTCCCTCCTCTACATGGTAAGCAGTCCTATATATGTTAAATATGTTGCAGTATATCCTAGGTACGATATTTGTATGCAGAACTGAACAGTTCTCTTGTTGCATAGGGAGAATTGGATTCAGAAGGTGAATAGGGAATCTCCATTTTATTAGTAAGTTCATTTCAAATCATGGTAAGAACGTGACTTTCCCCATGTGAACCTAATCTCCATCCAAACCATGTGAATCCAATCTCCATGTGAACCTAACTGAGGTAAGACATGATTCTCCCATGGGAACTTGACCATTCCCTAACCCATAACAACAGGTGTTTTAGCTTTTACTCCCATGAGAACTTGACCATTTTTAACCTATAAGCTAGGCATGTACCACCTGTGTTTTAGCTCCAAATACGTGATTCCAGGAACTCGCCACTCCTTGGAACTGTTGCTGTTGATAAGGACTGGCCCCCTTGTCAATACAACATTTGACTATAACCACCTGGAGCCCTAGTCAGTACGTCCCTGTCTTACATGAGGTCTTCATTTGGCTCAAAGCCTTCTTTGTCCTGATTCCTATAAAAAGCGGGCAAAGCATTCTCCATTTTTGGAGCCTCACCCACGGAGATATTCATCTGCCTGGGACCCACTTTTCCAGATCGAGTTGAAGGCTGCAGAATGGGGCCCCCAGCCACTCTAATGCCTCGAATCGGTGAAGTATTATCTATCTCTTTCCTCTATCCTAATCATAATCCTCATCATTCTTTGTCTGTTATGTGTTATTTGCTGTATTAGTTGTTATTGCAAGCAATCTATTCTGTGTATTGTATAATTAAATTTTACTTTCACTTTAATTGAGTCCGAGAGCATCATTTTGTAGGAGCGAATCTGAACCTTTCCCTAAAATCACAAAACAGAAGGTAAAACTAATCCGGGAAGAAAAAAAATTGCAAATAGTTACATTCATTTCTTTGGGTGTAGCTGCATCTGTCTATCATTGATCAATTGAAACTGAGTTAGGTCTCTTTGTCAAAGAAATCCACTCCCATCAGAATACATCTTCATACGGTATCATTGTTGAAGTATATAATGATCTCCTGGTTCTGCTCATTTCACTAAGCATCATTTCATGTAAATCTCTCCAACCCTCTCTGTATTCATCCTGCTGATCATTTCTTACAAAACAATAATATTCCATAACATTCATATACCACAATTTATCCAGCCATTCTCCAATTGATGGGTATCCATTCAATTTCCAGTTTCTAGCCACTACAAACAGGGCTGCCACAAACATTTTGGCACATACAGGTCCCTTTCCCTTCTTTAGTATTTCTTTGGGATATAAGTCCAGAAGTAACACTTCTGGATCAAAGGGTATGCACAGTTTGATAACTTTTGGGGCATAATTCCAGATTGCTCTCCAGAATGATTGGATTCGTTTACAACTCCACCAACAATGCATCAGTGTCCCAGTTTTCCCACATCCCCTCCAACATTCATCATTATTTTTTCCTGTCATCTTAGCCAATCTGACAAGTGTGTAGTGGTATCTCAGAGTTGTCTTAATTTGCATTTCTCTGATCAATAGTGATTTGGAACACTCTTTCATATGAGTGTAATAGTTTCAATTTCATCATCTGAAAATTGTCTGTTCATATCCTTTGACCATTTATTTATCAATTGGAGAATGGCTTGATTTCTTATAAATCTGAGTCAATTCTCTATATATTTTGGAAATGAGGCCTTTATCAGAACTTTTAACTGTGAAGATGCTTCCCTTCTTGTTTGCATTAGTTTTGTTTGTACAAAGGCTTTTTAATTTGATATAATCAATTTTTTCTATTGTGTGATCAATAATGGACTCTAGTTCATCTTTGGTCACAAAGTTCTTTCTCCTCCACAAGTCTGAGAGATAAACTATCCTGTGTTCCTTTAATTTATTTATAATCTCATTCTTTATGCCTAAATCATGTACCCATTTTGATCTTATCTTGGTATATGGTGTTAAGTGTGGGCACATGCCTAATTTCTGCCATACTAATTTCCAGTTATCCCAGCGGGTTTTTTTTTTTTTTTTTTTTTTTTTTTTTATCAAATAATGAATTCTTATCCCAAAAGTTAGGATCTTTGGGTTTGTTAAACATTAGATTGCTATAGTTGACTATTCTGTCTTGTGAACCTAACCTATTCCACTGATCAACTAATCTATTTCTTAGCCAATACCAAATTGTTTTGGTGACTGCTGCTTTATAATATAGTTTTAGATCAGGTTCAGCTAGGCCACCTTTATTTGAGTTTTTTTTTCCCATTAATTCCCTTGAGATTCTTGACCTTTTATTGTTCCATATGAATTTTGTTGTTATTTTTTCTAGATCATTAAAATATTTTCTTGGAAATCTAATTGGCATAGCACTAAATAAATAGGTTAGTTTAGGGAGTATTGTCATCTTTATTATATTCGCTCGGCCTATACAAGAGTACTTAATTTTTTCCAATTATTTCACTCTGACTTTATTTGTGTGGAAACTTTTTTGTAATTTTGTTCATTTAATTCCTGACTTTCCTTTGGTAGATAGATTCCCAATTATTTTATGCTGTCTACAGTTATTTTGAATCAAATTTCTCTTTGTATCTTTGTATTTGTTGGTGATGTATAAAAATGCTGAGGATTTATGGGGATTTATTTTGTATCCTGCTACTTTGCTAAAGTTATGAATTATTTCTAATAGCTTTTTAGTAGAATCTCTGGGGTTCTCTAGGTATATCATCATATCATCTGCAAAGAGTGATAGTTTGGTTTCTTCATTGCCTACTCTAATTCCCTTAATCTCTTTCTCGACTCTTATTGCAGAGGCTAGTGTTTCTATACAATATTGAATAATAATGGTGATAGTGGGCAACCTTGCTTCACTTCAGATCTTAATAGGAAAGGTTCCAGTTTTCCCCCATTGCATATGATGCTTACTGACGGTTTTAAATATATGCTCCTGACTATTTTAAGGAAAAGTCCACTTATTCCTATACTCTCAAGTGTTTTTATTAGGAATGGATGTTGGATTTTATCAAATGCTTTTTCTGCATCTATTGAAATGATTATATGGTTTTTGTTTATTTGGTCATTGATATAGTCAATTATGCTAATAGTTTTCCTAATATTGAACCATAGTGTATTATCCTTGGGATGATTTTCTGTAACCTTTTTGCTAATGTTTTATCTAAGATTTTAGCATCAATATTCATTAGAGAGATTGGTCTATGATTTTCTTTCTCTGTTTTCAGCCTACCTGGTTTAGGTATCAGTACCATGTCTGTGTCATAAAAGGAGTTTGGTAGGACTCCTTCAATCCCTATTTTTTCAAATAGTTTATATAGCATTGGAGTTAATTGTTCTTTAAATGTTTGGTAGAATTCACATGTAAATCCATCTGGTCCTGGGGATTTTTTCTTAGGGAGTTGATTAATAGCTTGTTCTATTCCTTTTTCTGAGATGGGACTGTTTAGGATATTTACTTCTTCCTCTGTTAGTTTGGGCAAGCTATATTTTTGAAGGTATTCTTCCATTTCATTTAAGTTGTTGAATTTCTTGGCATAAAATTGGGTAAAGTAACTCCTAATTATTGCTCTAATTTCCTCTTTGTTAGTGGCGAGTTCTCCCTTTTCATTTTTCCCTTCTCACTTTTCAATGAGTTGGGAGAAGTTTCACCATAAATTGAATATGTCTAAAATTTTTCTCTTAAAGCCAATTATGATGGCAGTAAGATCCTCACTATATTCATCTCCCTCTATTCTTTCTCTCAGATATAATAGGTTTCCTTTGCCTCTTCCTGAGATGTAATACCCCCACTTTACCCTTTTTCTGGTACAATGTCCTTTCCACCTCTAATTTCTAGAACAAGTTATACATGTATTCTTTATACATCTTTATATCAAAAATATAGTTCCCAAGATTTCTTTTTACCTTTTTAGGTTTCTCTTGAGTTCTATATTTGTAGATCAAACTTTTTGTTAAGTTCTGTTTTTTTCATCAAAAATAGGTGAAATTCACTTATTTCGTTGAATGACCACCTTCTTCCCTGGAAAACGATGCTCATTCTGGCTGGGTAAGTTATTTTTGGTCACATACTGAGTTCCTTAGCCTTTTGGAATATCATATTCTAGGCCCTTCGATTTTTTAATGTGGATGCTGCTAGATCCTGGGTGATCCTTATTGTGGCTCCTCGATATTTGAATTGGATTTTTCTAGCCGCTTGCAGTATTTTTTCTTTCATCTGAGGGTTCTGGCATTTGGCCACTATATTCCTTGGTGTTTTGATTTTAGGATCCCTTTCAGCAGGTGATCGATGAATTCTTTCAATGTCTATTTTACTCTCTGTTTCTATGACTTCTGAGCAGTTCTCTTTGATAATTTCCTGGAAAATAGTGTCCAGGCTCTTTTTTTCATCATGCTTTTCTGGGAGTCCAATAATTCTCAGATTGTCTCTCCTGGATGTATTTTCCAGGTCTGTTGTTTTTCCCAGAAGGTATTTCACATTTTTTTCCATTGTTTGATTTTTTTGGTTTTGCTTGACTGATTCTTGTTGTCTCCTAGATTCATTCAATTCCATTTGTTCGATTCTGATTTTCAATGAAGTATTTTCTTCACTCACTTTTTAAATATCTTTTTCTAATTGTCCAATTGGGTTGTTTTTTTCTACAGAATTTTTTTTTTCCATTTCGCCAATTTTGTTTTTTAGAGAGCTATTTTCTGTTTCCAGTTCACTAATCCTATTTTTCAAGGATTTGATTTCTTTACCCAGTCTCTCTTTAAATAAGTGGGATGACTTCTCCAGCTTCTCTTGCCAAGCCTCCCTCTCCTTTTCCCATTTTTCTTCTAACTCTCTTGTGAGAGCCTTTTAAATTTCTTCTATGAGATTCATCTGTGCTGAGGAACAGATGATCTCCTCCTTTGGGGATTCACCTGGAGACAGTCTGTTTTTAGTCTCCTCAGGGTTTAGAGTCTGCTCTCTATCCATATAGAAGCTGTCAAGGGTTAAGGTCCTTTTCAATTTTTTGCTCATTTTGTCAGAGAAAATCAAAGATAAACTAGCAAAGAAAAAAAGAAAAAAACCCCAAATGGAATCTGCTTTTTTGGGGGGGAGGGGCTGGGTGGTGTTACTGAGCTTCCTCTCCAAAGGCCGGGGTGGGGATAGGAGGGGTGGCAGAGGTGGGGACGTGCGAAGTGGGGGAGAAGCAGGAAAGGGGGGCAGCAGCAATGCACTAGCAAGACAGTAATGGCTGTGATGAGCCTGTGCTCTGAGACTCCGAGAGTGTGCTGAGACACTGTGGGGTAGGGGTGACCAGGTCTGGAGAGACTCCAGCTGTTTGGGGTTATATTCTTCACCCCCAGTGTTTTTAGCTTCTCTGCTGGGCTACTGACTTGCTGCCAGGGCAAAGTATCCAATCCTGTAGCAAAGCTCCCCCCACAGAGATGGCTGAGATCATACTCCACCCCCGTCTGGTCTTCTCCACTGTGAGCTGCCTGCTGGGCTCTCGCTGCCGCTGCTGCTGCTGCCTCTGCCTGCCCTCAGCCTGCGCCTGATCTAAAACCGCCCTGCCCTCAAGCAAAAACAGACCTTTCTTGGCGAATTTCAAGGATGTCTTCTCTTGGTAACTTTTTGTGGGTTTTTTTCAGTCAAGCATTAATTCAGAGGCTTGTAATAAAATGGATTCTGAGAGAAAACGCAGAGCTTACACAGCTGTGTGCCTCCTCTCCACCATCTTGGCAGGAAGTCCCAGGATTTCCAATTTGGTGGTGAGTTGGGGATTTTTATTGTTTTTTTAGTTACATACCCAATTTATTATTTTTATATTTTGTGTTGTAAGGATTTAGAGAAATAAATTTTCTCTTAAGTAATATTTAGGCTGAATTTCATGAATTTTGCTAAATTGCCAATTTATCATTCTCTTTAATGAAATTGTTGATTGTTTTTGTAATTTGTTTTTTTTTTTTGTTGTTGTTGTTTGTTTTATTTTCAATTTTATTTATCTCGCCTTTTATTTTTAGAATTTCAAGTTTAGTGTTTGACTGGGGGTTTTTAATTTGGTCCTTTTCTAGCATTTTTAGTTGTAAGCCCAATTCATTGACCTTCTCTTTCTCTATTTTATGCAAGTAGGCCGCTAGAGAGGAAATTTCCCCTTATTACCGCTTTGGCTGCACTCCACACATTTTGATATGATGTCTCACTTTTGTCATTTTCTTGGGTGAAGTTATTAATTATGTCTATGATTTTCTGTTTCACTCAATCATTCTTTAGTATGAGATTATTTAGTTTCCAATTATTTTTTGGTCTACTTTCCCCTGGCTTTTTGTGGAATGTAATTGTCATTGCATCGTGGTATGAAAAGGATGCATTTACTATTTCTGCCTTACTGCATTTGAGTTGAGGTTTTTATGCTCATTACAAGGTATACTTTGGGGTAAGTTTCATATGATGCTGAGACAAAGGTGTATTCTTTTCTGTTCCCATTCAGTTTTCTCCAAAGATCTATCATATCTAACTTTTCTAACATTCTGTTTACTTCTTTAGTTTCTTTCTTGGTATGTTGTTGGATTTTTCAAGTTCTGAGGTGTTGGAATCCTTACTAACTGCTAAGTAGTTAGAGTTGATCTAATCTTACAAAAAGATGTTTTGGGCAGAACCTGAAACAAGGTACTAAGTAGAACTACCCATAATCCCTCTCTCTGGAAGGAGCATAAATAGGCCAATGGGCCAGTCGGAGAGTTCTGGAGAGAGGAAGACGCTACAAGTCGAGATTTCACCGGAATGACATGAAGACTGGAGCTGGCTGGAGGCTGAAGAAAGCAGAGGCAGAGGCTGAAGGACCAGACCTTTGGATTTAAAGACATTTGGAGAGAGCTCTTGGAACCAAGCAGAGAGATAGGCCTCTAAGCTAACCGGGCTATATTGGGCCGATTCAGATCCTTGAACTAGATCACAACATTTTGGCGCCCTGAACGTGGGACAAACAGACCCCTCAGTGGATTTCAGTGGAAAAGCTCCGATCCTGATTCAAGTGGAAAAGCCTCTGATCCTGATCCAGTGGAAAAGACTTCAACCCAGAAATTAGGGTGAGTGCAACAAAGAAATTTTGTTAGAAGAGTTAAAGTAGAATTTCATCTAAGATGGGACAGATATTTAGAAAACAGCCTGTTTCTGTTCAAGGAAAATGTTTAGAGAGTATTGTCAAAGTTATGGAAAGCCAAGGTTTAATTATAAGTTTACAGCAAATCACTGAACTTTTACAAACTATAAAGGACATATGCCCTTGTTTCTCTCTTGATAAGGAATTAGATCTAAATGAATGGAAATTGGTTGGAGAGGATCTTTGTCAATTCTATGATAAAAATGGGCCTAACTCAATAATTAATACATATAATGTAATACAATTGGTTATAAGAAGTTATTTAAGTGATAGAATGATGAAAAGAAAAGTACAGGAGGAACAAGTGCCAACTTTACTAGGTGAAAAGGAGGACGAATCAGATGAGAATGGAGTTAATTACAATTCTGAGTATGATACTTCACAGAAGGAGGAATTAGGTGATTCCACATCTCATGACCCTCCCCCCGCAATTAACCCTTCATGGGTAGAACAAGGGGGAGGGAGAGAGACAGAAACACAGTCAGCTTCTCCTGTAAAGCAGAATTTGACAAGATTAGAAAAAGCATTAATTCAAGCAAAAAATGAAGGAGAAGATATATCTGATTTTATAAATGCATATCCTGTGATTGAAGAGCTCAACTCCTCAGGTCAAAAAGAGAGAAAATACACTGCTTTTAATTTGGGAAAAATTAAAGATTTGAAAAAGGGTTGCACTCTTTATGGGGCTACATCATCTTATGTGAAGATGTTACTAGATAATTTGTCTTATGAAATCCTAACCCCGAATGACTGGAAATCCATAACGAAAACTTGTCTAGAACCGGGACAAAATTTATTGTGGCTTTCGGAGTTTCATCAATTATGTAGGATTCAAGCCCAACGCAATAGGCAAACAGGAGCTATTGTACAAGTTGCTTTTGACCAACTAGCTGGTGAAGGTCAGTATGCAGAGAGTTCAGAACAGATTTATTATCCCATAACAGTATATGAGCAAATTTCTAAGGCTGCAATAAAAGCTTGGAATTCTCTCCCTGGACAGAAAGATGGAAATAATGTTTTCACAAAAATAGAGCAAGGTCCCAATGAACCTTTTGCAGATTTTGTGGGACGTTTACAAACAGCTGTAATAAGAACCATTGGAGACAATGCAGCAACAGAAATAATGACTAGACATTTGGCTAAGGAAAATGCCAATGAGATTTGCAAGAGAATTATATGGGGGCTAGACAAAAATGCTCCTTTAGAAGAAATCATTAGACACTGTGCCACAGTGGGCACAAATGCTTATTATGCCCAAACTATGATGAACATGGAAAGACAAGGTCCTTCTTGGCAGAGGAATTCTAGAGAAACTCGTCGATGTTTTCAATGCGGAAAAGTTGGACATTTGAGAGCTCATTGTAGAAATGGAGATAGAGTAAGAAGACAGGGTGAGAGAAAACCCAAAACCCCATGTCCAAAATGTAATCGAGGCTTTCACTGGGCCTCTAAATGTATATTGACCCAGAGGAAGGAGAGGCAAGGCCCAGCTGCAAAGTATCAATCAAAGGACAGGTGGGGCATGATAGCAGCTGAGGTTACACCCAGAGAGACTTTAGAAATTCAGAACTCTGATGTCATCAACCAACAGAAAAGCAATCAGGATTACAGTTGGGAAGAATACAGGCCTTTTAAGACAACAAGACAATATCCAATGCAAACAGCTCCAATGTAATTACCAGATGATGAGGAGAAATCCCAAAAGTGGTAAATAGAAGAGAATTAGATAGGTTAACTGCTTGGGGAAGAGGATCTGCTTATATTTCCACAGTTGGAAAAGGAATCAGATGGCTAACAATGAGACTGTCAAAAGAACTTTAAAATCTTCAGCTTTCAGTTCCTGAAAAACCAGCAAGAATCACTGGATTCCCTGAGATGAAAAATTGTTGATGAGACTTTTTACAGTACTTCAGAGCTTACAGGAATTATTAGATTCCTGGCGCATGAACTAATGGACAATGGATTCCTTATGGACTATTTCTAGGACTTATGGACATTTGTAAATTTTCAGGTCGATTCATGTTGTTACATTACTACTAGCCTGTGTTATATTACTATGTGCTTATGTATTTTAAGCAATTGCAAGAATCATTGGATTTCTTGAGATGAAAGATTGTTGATGAGACTTTTGCAGTAGTTAAATTTTCATGTTGATTCATGTTATTTGTTACATTACCACTAGCCTGTGTTATATTGCTGTGTGCTTTTGTAAATTATGTATAATGCCTCCCATATTGATGGATTTATGTATACCATGTATATCTGTTACAAAGTTCTGGCCCATATTGATGGATCTATGTGTACCCCCTCAGGAACCCCCTATGTTTTAAAACAAAAGAAAGGGGGAGATGTTGGAATCCTTACTAACTGCTAAGTAGTTAGAGTTGATCTAATCTTACAAAAAGATGTTTTGGGCAGAACCTGAAACAAGGTACTAAGTAGAACTACCCATAATCCCTCTCTCTGGAAGGAGCATAAATAGGCCAATGGGCCAGTCGGAGAGTTCTGGAGCGAGGAAGACGCTACAAGTCGAGATTTCACCGGAATGACATGAAGACTGGAGCTGGCTGGAGGCTGAAGAAAGCAGAGGCAGAGGCTGAAGGACCAGACCTTTGGATTTAAAGACATTTGGAGAGAGCTCTTGGAACCAAGCAGAGAGATAGGCCTCTAAGCTAACCGGGCTATATTGGGCCGATTCAGATCCTTGAACTAGATCACAACACTGAGGAAAGACAGTGAAGGTTTTGCTCTCTGTTTCTTCCTGTAATTCACTTAACATCTCCTTTAAGAATTTGGACATTATACCATTTGGTGCTATCCTACCTTTTAATAGGATGTTATTTCCTTACTTCTATCATTTAATTAAGTGTATTTTTTCTTTGTTTTGTTTGAGAACAGTTTGACTATTCCCTACTTTTTTGTTTGTTTGTTTGTTTAGTCCCGCTAAAGCATAATAGATTCTGCTCCAGTCCCTTAACTTTATTCTGTTTTTGTCTCTCTGCTTCAAGTATGCTTCCCATAAACAAAATCTTGTAAGATTCTGGTTTTGGTTCACTTTGCTGTGAGTTTTTGGTATAAGTAATTTAAAATTGTTTTGACTAAATTCCAGCTTGTTCTCAGAAGTGGTTGGATCAGTTCAAAATTCCAGAAACAAAGAATTACTGTCTCAGTTTTTCTACATTTCATCTAATATTTATCAATTTGCCCTTTTATCATTGTAGCTAATCTCATAGATGTAATGCCTGGACTAGCTCTCTGGAGGATCTTTGGACAAGCCTTGTTCTTAGGTGGAGGAGTGATGAAGGCTGGAGAGCCACTAGGAAGATTCTCTGTGTCCGTCTTCTCTGTCTCCTTTGTCTGAGTCTGAGACTGAGTTTGATTTTCACTCTCAGTCTGAGATTGAGCTTGATCTCTCTTCTCCAGTCCTCTCAGCCCTTAAATACCTCAGTCTGGTTACATCATTGCATCACACTAAGTATATGCCAACTAGAGACATCATTATATCATAATAGAATGATTATATTATTATATCACACTGAGTATGTGTGAACTAGAGAATCATTATATCATCAGTCACACTGAGTAAGCACCCTGCTCTAAGTATCCTTGCTTCAAGTACAACAAAGGTGGTCACATCCTCCCTGACTTCTCAGGGAGGGAGGTGAGAAATCCCATAAGGAAAATGGCGGGGGGGGGGGGGGGGCAAATCAGATATTTTTAGTAGGTTTCCTCTGGGCTGAAGGGTGTTATAGTTCAGAGTTCCCCCCACTATCTGCGGCCCTCTACAAGTAGACATAAAAAAAAAAAATTCAGATTTTAACTTCTGAACATTTTTTTCCCATATGGCTAGCAGTTATTTTGATTTCTTCATCAGAAAACTAGTTAATATTCACAGTCTTTGACCAATCTTCAATTGGAAAATGATGCTTATTTTTATAGGTTTCACAAAGTTCTCAATTTATTTTAGCTATGAGGCCTTTTTTCTGATAAACTATGTGTATGTGTATATAGATATAGATATAGATATAAATACATGTATTTATATCTATATCTATATCTATATACACATACACACACATACATATATATACACACACATATATACACACAGTGTGTGTATTCCCTCAATTATTTTTCCTTTTGATACTGGCTACATTTTTAATACAAAAAGTTTTAATTTAATGCAATTGAAATTATTCATTTTACATTTAACTTTGCTATTTCATTTTTTTCACAAATTCCTTGCTTATCCATAACTCTACTCTGATATGTAATATCATCTGTGTTCTAAATTTCTTGTAATTTTTAAAAATCTAGATCATGCATCCCTTTTTGACCCAATCTTGGCAAATGATATAAGATATTGCTCTATATCTAGTTTCTGCCATACTGCTTACCAATTTTCTATTTTTTTTTTCCATATAAGTCTTATCCCAAGATCCAAGGCTATATACTTGTCAAATACAAGATTGTTGTGTTAATTTGTCATTGTAAATTTTACATCTACTCTATTCCAATTATTTATTTTTCTATTTCATACCCATTTCTTTATCCTTTAAATGTTTTATTCTCCTTTATTTATTAATATTCAATGTAGAGCACTCTTCCAACTTTTCAAGGATCCTTAAACTCACTACTACTAAGCTTATTTTTGACCAGTTCTCCCACTGCACTCTCTGTACCATTAATTTCTGTTCCCATGATATCTTATAAATATTTTTTGCTGTCTCACTCTGTCTGCTTTCTTTCATGTAGTTCTTCAGTCCTAAAATTATTTCATGTTCCCCTATTCTTGTGAAAACAAATTAATGGTTCACCATTTATCTTTCTTCCAAGAATCTGTTTTTTTTCTTTAATCATAATTACAGATGTATACATGAATGCAAGCTTGCATGTATGCTTTTGTACATATCTCCATATGCAGCATCCCTTCAATGGCCTTTCAATTAGCAATGTTAAGAATATATTTCTTCAACTGGAAAATGAATGGATGCCCATCAATTGGAGAATGGCTGGGTAAATTGTGGTATATGAATGTTATGGAATATTATTGCTCTGTAAGGAATGACCAGCAGGATGAATACAGAGAGACTTGGAGAGACCTACATGGACTGATGCTAAGTGAGATGAGCAGAACCAGGAGATCATTATACACTTCGACAACGATAATGTATGAGGATGTATTCTGATGGAAGTGGATTTCTCTGACAAAGAGACTTAACTGAGTTTCATTGGAGAAATGATGGACAGAAACAGCTACACCCAAAGAAGGAATACTGGGAAATGAATGTGAACTATTTGCATTTTTGATTTTCTTCCCGAGTTATTTTTACCTTCTGAATCCAATTCTCCCTGTGCAACAAGAGAACTGTTCGGTTCTGCAAATATGTATTGTATCCAGGATATACTGCAACATATTTAACATATATAGGACTGCTTGCCATCCTGGGGGGGGGGGAGGAGGGAGGGAGGGGAAAAAACGAAACATAGTGATTGCAAGGGATAATGTCATGTAAAAATTATCCTGGCATAGATTCTGTCAATACAAAGTTATTATTAAATAAAATAAAATTAAAAAAAAATAAAAAAAAAAAAAGAATATATTTCTTCGGGGCAGCTAAGTGGCACAGTGGATGGAGCACTAGCCCTGAAATCAGGAGGACCTGGGGTCAAATCTGGTCTCAGACATTTAACACTTCCTAGTTGTGGGCCCTGGGGGAGTCACTTAACCCTAATTGCCTCAACAAATATACATATATATATGTATATATATATATATATATATATATATATATATCCTCTCACAGCTTTAGACATGACAAAAAACACAAAACACAGTGATTACTAAACTTTCCAAAAGAAGATATGACAAGTCATATTAAGATGAATATTCATATATCTCAATCAGTATAGATAATGAAATCATCTTCATCTATATGTACCTCAAAGTGTGAGTACATCAAAATATATAAATGCCAAAATATATTAATTTGATATAACTGTTAAATATGTGTATATTTATGTGTGTATGTGGGCATATGTATAACATATATATTTATGTGTTTATATAAAATAACAAATACACATAGATATAGGTGTTTATTATATTCTATTATTCATTAATATTTTATCTGTGATAGGTTGGTTTTATTGACCAAAAACTCCTTTAAGATAAAAACAATACCCTATACTTCTTTATCCTATGTTGCCTAGTATAATGATATGTATATACAATAAATTCAATATTTTTTTCTAATTATGACCAACTTTTCATTGTTTAACACTCATATTAAAGGATAGCTTTAACTTAGACAATTTTTGTTTTCTATATGTTGTGTCAGCCAAGTCAGCTAATTTAAAATTCAAATAAAAGTGGATCCTTATATGTAATGGCTTTGGAAAACAGAAACCAAGATTATCTTTATTGTGAAACATTTGCATTTATTTTGTTATTTTTTTTATCTGTACTCAGCATACTATGGAGTTTGAGAGATCTGCTTATGCTGTTAACTGAGAGAATGATACTGTGTTAAGATTGTATTAAACCTTAATTGACAACCATTTAAAATATATTTTCAATGTGTTTACTTGGAAAAAAAAAAGAGAAGAAAAAAAATTTTCAACCATTCACAAACTGAAGGCCTTAATTTTCCCATTCTTTTACCTTGGAGGGAAAAAAAAAAATGTAGTAAAAGAGAGTCAAGATGTAGAAATAAAAGCAGGGCTCACCTGAGCTCTTCCCTAAATCCCAATAAATATTTTTAAATAATGAGTCTAAACAAATTTGGGAGCATCAGAAGCCACAAAAAAGACAAAGTGAAACCATTTTCCAGCTGAGGATTAGTAGGAAAGATCTGTTGCACCAGGGTGACACTTAGGCAGAGTTGTGGCCCATTCCAGTAAGCCAAGATTAGCTTTTCGAGCCTCTGACTCAGTAATAGCAGCATCAGTTTCTAGTCATCTTGGCCTATGGATTCCAAGGAGGACTTGGGAGTAGAGGCTTGTTAGGCTTGGCTATGAGGGGAGTCCCAACAGGCTGATAGTGGTTTTGGAAGCTACTGAGTCTAACGTGGCAAAAGCAGCGCCAGCAACAACAGAAACAAATTTGCTGCTGCAAAAATTGCAGCAGCAGCAGAGGCAGCATCCTGAGGTTTTTGGTGATAGGTAAGAGGTCCAACAGTTGATTAGAAGGAAATTATAGGGGTCACTTTGCTAACACTGAGGTATAACCTCAAGCATGAACTTTGTTGCTTTGAACATTCTAATATCAGGATTGCAGTACAGGTCTCTGGAAGAATTTTTGCCCACACCTTGGGACATTGCTCCCTCTATCCTGGAAACAGGCTTACTTTAACAATGAGATAAAAGCTGAGTAATCATATGGGAAATGAGCAAACAACAGAAAAAGTTTCTGATCATAGAAAATCACATTGTTGATAAGGAAAATCAAAACACTCAGAAGAATAAAACAAAGCCAAAGCTTCTATATCCAAAGCCTCTGAGAAAAAATAACAATTGGTCTCAGGCCATAGAAGAGCTCAAAAAATATTTTGAAAATCAAGTAAGAGATAAAGAGGGAAAATTGGGAAGAGAAATGAGAGTGATGGAAAAATAAATGCAAAAAGCTAATGAGAAGAAGAATTGCTTAAAATGCAACATTGGTCAAATGGAGGGAAATGTGCAAAAGCTCACTGAGGAAAATAATTATATAATATCAGAAATGGGTAAATGGAAGTTGCATAAGAAACCAAGAAACAATAGAACAAAACCAAAAGAATGAAAAAATAGAGAGATCATTTAAAATTATTGGTCTACCTGAAAGCCATGATCAAAAAAAAAAAATTAGACATCAATTATTAAGAAATTATCAATAGCTAAAATGACAGGAAAAGATAATGATAAATGTTGGAGGGGATGGGGGAAAAATGGGACACTAAAACATTGTTAGTGGAGTTGTGAATTGATACAACCATTCTGGAAAGCAATATAGAACTATGTCCAAAAGGATATCAAACTGTGCATACTCTTTGATCCAGCAGTGTCTCCAATGCACTTGTATTCTAAACAAATCATAAAAAAGGGAAAAGTACCCACATATGCAAAAATGCGTTGAGGGCCACAGATAGTAGAGAATCCTGGGTGAGGTATAAGACTCTTTAGTCCAGTAAAAAGAATGCTGTTGACTTGTCTGGTTTGGCTCCCCATCTCCCACTAAGAGCTCTCAGCCTTCCTGAGAAGTCAAGGAGCATAACAACCTGTGTTATAATTAAAGCAAAGTTATACTAAATGGAAAAGAAAACATCTATTTATATGGTTTGTTTATGTGATCCTACATGGTATCCTATAATTAGAGCATGCACAATGTGCTATAATTAGGTAAGTGTATTAGGATATATAAGGCTGAGAAAATTTTGAATAAACAGCCTCTTGTTTGACCATCTTCGCTAGTTCTGCCCTTGCATTTCTCACCCATGATAAGGATTTGTTCTGGCACTGAAATCTTCTAGTGAGCAAGTCCGGACAGTTTGTAGTAGCAAGGAATCGGAAACAGAGTGAAGGCCTATGATGTGGAAAATGGCTGAATAAGCCATGATATGTGAATGTTATGGAATATTATTGTTCTATAAGAAACAATCAGCAGAATAAATTCAGAAAGGTCTGGAGAGACTTACATACACTCTTGCTAAGAACCAAGAGAATACTATAAATAGCAATAACAGGATTGTATAATAATAAGTTCTAATGGACATGGCTCTTTTTAACAGCAATGTGATTTAGGGCAGTTCCAAAGGTATTGTGATGAACAGAACCATCTGAACCCAGAGGGAGGATTGTAGTGACTGAGTGTGGATCACAACATAGTATTTTCACTTTTTTGTTGTTTGCTTGGATTTTATTTTCTATCCTATTTCATTTCTTTTCTTGTACAGCAAGATATTTGTGGAAATAGAAGAACTGCACATAGAAGAATGTTTAATATGGATTGGATTATTTGCCATCTAGGGGAGGAAATAAGGGGAAAAGAGGGAGAAAAAAATTTGCAACACAAGGTTTTGCAAAAGTGAATGTTGAAAACGATTTATGCATATGTTTTAAATTAAAAAGCTTTTAATTTTTTTTAAAAAAAGAAAGAAATTATCAAGGAAAACTATCCTGATATTCTAGGACCAGAGGGTAAAATAGAAATTTAAAGAATCAGCCAATCATATCCTAAAAGAGGTTCCCAAGATAAAAACTCCCAGGAATACTTATAGCTAAAACCTACAGGTCTAGTAGAAAATGTTGCAAGCATCCAGAAAGAACTATTCAAGTATCATGGAGTCATAGGCAAAATAACACAAGATTTAACAGCTTCTACATTAAAAATTGTTAAAGAATTGGAGAACTTGCAATAAAATATTCTCAAAAGTAATGGAACCAGGATTATAACTAGAAATCCCACTAGCCAAGCAAAACTGAGTACAGTCTTTCAGGGGAAAGGCTGGCTATTCAGTGAAATAGAGAATATTCAAGTCTTCATAATGAAAAGACCAGAGTTGAATAGAAAATTTGACTTTCAAATACAGGACTCTAAAGAATCAAAAAATTGTAAACAGAAAAGTGAAAAGATGAGAGACTTAATATAGGTTAATCTGTTTACATATCTATATGGGAGGATGAAACTTGTAACTCTTAAGTACATTCTTATTATTAGAGTAATTAGAAAGAGTATGTACAGACAGACAAAGGGCATAGGTGTGAATTGTATATGAAGAAATAATATTTTAAAAATTAACTTAAGGAATGAGAGAGGAATGTACTAGAAAAAGGGGAAAGAGAAATGTGGAATGACATAAATTATCTTTTATAAAAAATTCAAGAAAAAACTTTTACAGTAGAGTGGAGAAAGGGAAAGGAGGGTAAGTGAGAGAACCTTATAAGAATTGGCTCAAAGAAGAAATCACATACACACTCAATATAGGGATAGAAATCTATCTTAAGGAAAAGTAGGAGGGGAAGAGGATATGAGAATGTGGGGAGAGTAATAGAAAAAAGGGCATATTGGGGGAGGGAATAGCAAAACACTTTTGAGAAGGGATAGGATAAAAGGAGAGAAATAAAATGGAAATTCAGTAAAAATAATAATTGTAAAAAGAACTTTGAAGCAAATTTGCCTGATGAAAATCTCATTCCTCAAATATATAAGGAATACACAAAATAAATAAATGAAGCAAAATTCTTATATTAGCCATTCCCTTATTGATAATTGATCAAAACATATGATTTTTGCCCAAAGATGATAAAATTATGCATATCCTTTGATTTAACAATACCACTACTAGGCATGTATCCCAAAATATTGAAAAAAAAAAAAAAAAGACCTTGTACTTTAAATAACCAAAGGCCTTGGAAGATATTTCAGAAGGCAAAGAAATTCTTACAACTAAGAATCACCTGCCCAGCAAAGCTGAATTTAATACTTCAGATGAAAAATGAATATTCAATGAAATAATGAACTTTTCTTATGGAAAAGATCAGAGCTTAATAGACCTTGTGTTGTCCTGACAGGCTATAGTACACTTGAATTGTTCCTTTCTGGCTGTTTGCAATATTTTTGTCTTAACATGGGAGCTCTGGCATTTGACTATAATATTCCTCGGAATTTTCATGTTGGGAGATTATTTCAATTTGTAATTTACCTTCTGATTCTAGAATATGAGGGCTATTTTCTTTGTTAATTTCTTGAAATAAGGTATCTAGGTTCTTCTTTTTCATCATGGCTTATAGATAGGAAAATAATTTTAAAACTCTCTCTCTTGGTTCTATTTTCAAGAGCAATTGTTTTCCAATGATCAATTTCACATTGTCTTCTCTTTTTTTTTTATTTGATTTTGTTTTGTCATTTCTTGATTTCTCATACTCATTGGCTTCCATTTACCCAATTCTAATTTTGAAGGAATTATTTACTTCGGTGAACTTTTGAATTTCCTTTTTTTTCTACTTTTTTAGGAGATTTTTAAAAAATTTTGTTTTGTTTTTGCAATATAGTGATTTTTTGTGCACCTCTTTCCATTTTAACCAGTCATTGACTTTTTGGCTGTCATTTACCACTTGGGCTAATATGTTTTTAAGGTGTCAATGTTCTATGGTATTTTTAGCAAGTTGTTGACTTTTTTTTTTCATTATTTTCTTGCATCACTATCATTTCTCTGCCAAATTTTTCCTCTATCTCTCTTAGTTGATTTTCAAAATCCTTTTTGATCTTCTTCATGGTGTAAGAGCAATTCCTGTTTTCCTTGGAGGTTTTAGATACAGGAGTTTTGGTTTTGCAGCATTCTTCTGAGTGTGATTTTGATCTTCCTTGTCATCATACTAAATTTCTATGGTCAGATTTTTTTTTTTTTGCATTTTTTGCTCAAATCTCCAGTCTGTTACTTAAATCTTAAATCCTTTTTTATTTGCTTTTTTATTTTTTTCTATTTATTTATTGCACTGAGTACAAAATAAGAAGGAAAAACAATAGAAAAAAAGACAGAAAAGGAAAATAAAAATAAAAAGAAATACTGTCACATACACAGCAGAAAAATTAGGGAGAATTCAAAATATATAATGATTTTTTTTTAATTTCAAGAAACTATATATAGCAATAAAAGAATTTATATTCATGAGTGCCCATTCTTCCTTTGCTTCCCTGTTCTTTTGTTCCCTGCTGTACATTTTTTTTTAACTTTATTTTTTTCTCTTTCATTTACCTTCTTCCCACCTACTCCAAACAGGCTACAGTTAAGCATAGAAACATTTAAATATATATATACATATGTAGATATAGATATATTCACACATATACACACATACATACTTGCCCATAAGTAAGCATGCATCTAAAACAATAATAATATGGCTGACATATAATGTAGATTTCTGTTGATTGAATCTTTGTTTTACTTTGTCTTATATCAATGACTACTAGCCATACTTCTCCTTATCAGTAGCCCCACCACTTATCTTCTATGGGCTGGGAGTTCTGGAAGCTAATTCTTTAGCTCCTGAGACCTACTCCTGGTTTCCTGGGGATACGTTTTGGCTGGTGCAGCCTGTGCTGATGTGCTTTATTTTCTGCTAAACTTTTAGTTATGTTTGCTGTCTGTGGAGTGAGAGGTCTGGAGACTCCACTGTTGTCACTGATCCAGTCTCTCTGAGGTCCTTTCTGGGACCTGGTCTGGGCTTGTGAGTCTTACATTGGAAGGTACAGGTGCAAAAGATATTCCCTGTTGATTTTCTAAGTTATTTTGGATGAAAAAAATGTTTCACTATGTCTTTTTGTAGTTTGACCACTCTAGAGTTTGTTTAGAGTCATTATTTTAAAATATTTGGAAAGGTTTGGTATACAGTCGAGATAAATATCTGCTTTTGTAAAGCCACCTTGGCTCCTGAGCACCCACTATGGCTTCTTGAAGGCTAGTCAGAATTATGTTTAGCAGCTATACTAGGCTGTAAAACCTTTAGAGAAACAACCACAGCCAGACTATCTTTTGGCTACACACAGATTACAAAACTAAGGCAAGCTGTTAAAGGCCTACTCACCAGATTATGATGTTTTTCTCTTCTCTACAGAAGTGAGATACACATAAAAACATATTAAATGGACAAAAAGTCACCTACTTCTAATCCTGTGGTATTTATTATTTCCTAAATGGTACAATTACCCTTCCATTTCACAGGGGTTTGGGATACAGAGTAACTAAGCCTTCTTATTATCTTATCTATCCCTTTAAATCTGGAAAAAACTTAAAACATTTTTAGTTTTTCTTTCACACTACAGAAGCCTGAATTATTATGGCATTGAAAAATAAAATATGTTGTTGTTATATAATACTATACATATATTTTATAAATTTCTGATTTTTTAAATATTACATTGTCTGCTGGACTTTACATGTAGTCTGTGGCTTCCACAAAAGTCCCTTAATATTCCCATTTAGTTTCTTATTCCAACACACAATATATGAAAACTGAAATGGCGAAAAGGAATAACAAATAAGGGAAGAAGAAACTTGGAATCTCCAGTTCTCAGCCATCAATTTAATTGTGAATACCCTCAATGTGAAAATTTTTTGTGTAATAACCAAGAGAATGATAGCTCTAGAGGAAAATAATACTATTCATCCTGATCTAACTGTTATAAATGAAAGTAGTGGTGGTAAAAAAAAAAAAAAAAAATTGCAGTATCTGCTTGAAGTTTCTTCCAGAAGATGAAGAAAAGAACTGCAACATTTCATTTAATTGTATTCTGAAAACAACATAAGAAAAATTTTATGGAATATTTTCGAGTTTCAGCACTCATGACAAATGTAAGTAACAAGTCACTATTAAAATAATTATAGCTTATACACAAATATATATTGCAGAGTTATTGTTTGTTCTTTATTCTGTGAGAGGACTATGACATCAGGTAGCTGAAGCCATGACATACGAGTGAATAAGTCTGAAGTGCAGGAGGGATGCATCAAGTCACCAGCCTCAATTTTCTTCCAGAACCAAACAAAAAGTCAGGAGATACCTCTTAATGCAGTGGGAGACTTGGCCTTTTTAAGCTAGATTCTTGAACAGGTCTCAGTTTGACTAAACATCTAAACAGAGTATGAAAATTTAATGTAGGTAATAAGATGTGGAAATATGGTATGTCATAGTAAATGGTATGCTAGGACTACTAACTAGGACTAACTAGGACTCAAGTTAAAAAAAGCTGACTCAAAAATTTAATAGTTGTGTGATACAAGGCTAATCATTAAAACTTTATGGTCTCCAATTCTTCACTTAAAAAATGAGTGGTTTTGACTCATTTATATTTCCATGTCATTTCCAGTTTTAAAGTATATGATCCCAGGAAGGTCTATGTAGAAATTCAGAGTCTTCAAACCAATCAATATATAATATGCATTTATATACTCATAAACATATACATGCACACATGTAATGACTTTTAAGAAAAAGACATTGGGTATATATATATATATATATATATATATGTTGGTGGTGTGTATTATCATAATGCAATCTATAAATATACATATGTATGTGTATGTCCTATATATGCACATACACACATGGAATGGCTTTTATGAAAAAGGCATTGGATTTGGTATAAGATTTGGGATTGAGACCTGAAAAAAAAATATGAAAAGCTCATAGGCTCAAAAAGAGTGACTACAATTCAAAGGCTGAAGTTGCACAGAGACAGTTTTGAACGCCCCCCCCCAAAAAAAAAAAAAAAAAACAAAAAAAACAAAAAAAAAAAACACCTCTTTACTAAGTAGAGAAATCTGAAAATTAATAGTAACTGGCACTTGACAATTTCAATTTCAATTTATGTTAGGCCCTAGGTTTAATAGTATAAGAAGATTAATAAATATGCAAGAGTCAACTTAAAGCAAGGATAATCTGGAATTCTAGATCTGTTTTTTTCTGAGTACAAAATGCAGTTAAGACTCATTTCTTCCTTTACTTTGTAGACCCAACTCTGAAAGAAATCTTATTAACCACTATTTCAGTACCATAGAAAATAGTCTCTTCCCCTCCAACATCCCAGATATATCCATATTATTTGGGTGGTTGATTTCATTAGCTGTACTTGATGGGATTACAAAAGGAACCAAATTTAGACTCTTAAAATCTGTACTAATATCTAAAATGCCCCTCCTTTTTGGTGGAGTCAAATGAGCAAAAGATGACTTTATTGTAAGAGTAGTTAAGGCAATAATTGCTCATAGGAGACATCTGAGGTGTCCCAATCAGAGACTGATTGATTTGTTTGAGAAATTGTCTGATTAGTGTTTTCCCAACTCAATTATAATATGCTTAACAATGTCATCTGAGAAACGAAGTAAGGTGATAATTTTAAGTTGTTGGGATGCAATCGAAAGAGTGTTAGATTTGAAGTCTGAAGACCTGGTTCAAATCCTTTTTAGTAACTTTGCTCTGTGGACTTTACTGAGTCAGTTTATCTCTTTTGGCTTTTATTTCCTTATCTATACAATACGATTGGATGAAGAGAATTTAGGATTTTATCTATCTTTAATCTATAAGACCCCATAAAGGACAGCAAGTTAATATATTAAATAAAGTTTAGGACCTGGACTCCTCTTCATGAGCTCAAATCTGGCCTCAGGCACTTACTAACTCTGACTCTGGGCTAATAATCGAATAAATAATTGTTTGCCTTAGTTCCTCATTTATATAATGAGCTGAAGAAGGAAATGACAAATCACTCCAATATCTTTGCAAAGAAAACTCCAACTAAAGTTATGAAAAGTTGGGCATGACTGAAACAACTGAACAACAATCTGATCCTATAATCCTGTTTCTGATTCCCAGATATGTTCTCATATAATTGAGCATTTTAATTTCACATTTTAAAATATATCATTTTTTAAAAATGATTACTAAGTTTTAGTAATTAGTAAAAGTTGAAAATTATCATATCAATTGTATCAGAATGAGTAGTAAAATGGAAGCTTCAATTTGTCATTTTGATTTTTATATAGAAAGAGCCTGCACAAGAATAAAAGAAAACATTTTAAACTATAGAAAAACTATGAAATTTTTTATGGATTTTTTTAATAAAATGGAACTATGAGTATTATAAAATCATAATTTATTCATAGGAATAGATACAATGGTAATCTATACTTAGTACCATGGCTATTTAATTTTATCATCATATGATGTTGCTAAATAAATACTTAAGAATCTATATTGCCTAAAAACAAAATGAAAAAGAGTTCATTTTCCTTGGTACACAGGCAGAATACTGCTTGAAAATAGTCTTCTGGAATAGGGTTGAAATACATTAAGAAAGCTATTTAATTTAAGCACATTTCCAGAAGTAGTAGTGATGCTGTTTACAGTTTAATAATACCAAATAAAGTAAAATTATATTCACTTTTTGGTATCAGAGACCATGGTGTACCAAAAGGTTAAGCAATTAAAAATCTGACCTATACTCAATAAAATAAAATTTGGAAGTCTGTGACATAGAGTACCAAGTAACCATATTAGAAGACTATGTGAAGTAATTGAAAAGCGTCTGATATGATATATTTTATTGCTCACAAATTGCTCTTCTGAACTCCTTACCAATGGAAATTAATTCATGAAAACAGCTTTTTATACTATTTGAATAGATTCTGCACAGTAAATCTCAATTAGTTAACATGGGAGAGTGTAATCATTACTTTTAACTGTTACAGAGGCCTGAGTTCTTGCTTCATTGCCTAACCTGCCAGTGAAGTGATGTCAATTCAGAACATAAATCAAACATTTGTTAATCTCCTTCTGCATATAAGGCACAATTTTAGACATTTAAGAAAGACAAAAAAGAAGCATCCATGCTTTGAAGGAGTTTAAATTATATTGGTGATAACAGCATGTATAAAAGTAAATAAATGCAAAGTTTAGACAGAAAAAAAAATATTTTTAAGAGGGAAGTTCTTAAGAAGGGGATGGTTAGTCAAGACCATGTGAATTAAATATGGCACTCAAATTGTGCTTTAAAGGAAAATAAGGATTTTATGAGGTAGAGATAAGGAAAGAGTACATTGTAGACATAATATGCCATGTAATTTGATAAGAGGTAAAATTAGAATGTTGCCTCTAAGCATGATCTAGTAAACCAATTTGACTCAAACAGTAAGGGCATAAAGTGCAATGATATGAAATATGAATAGAAATATGGAATTGTTCCAGATGATACATATTTCTAAAATGTCAATCTTGTGACTTTCAAACACTCTGTTTCCTAATTTATGAAGTAATCATATTATTTGCATTATTTATTTCATAAAAATATTGCCAGAATCAAATGCTTCATATGCATGTATTCAATTATTAGGAAGTAAGAGGGTGGGAAAGTAAGCATCCTAATTCTAAAACATATAATTAAAAGATAATTTGTAATTAACCTACAATTAGGGAATACCTAGATTAAGTAGAAATAAAATTTTACAAGTTCAAAGCAGAATAATCATTTTTCTCCAGTTAGAATCATCAATTTTTTTTTGTTTTTCTTTAACATTAAAATTTTTAAATAAATAATAATAATAATAAAGGATGATGTTGAATCAAAGTACATAAAATATCTACTAAGTATATACTAATGGAAGATTTGCAATTACAAATAAAAAATGTCAATAATCTCTAGCTTTAAGGAGTTTGCACTCTATTAGGAGAGAAAGAAAAGATTCTGAAAGATGATAAAGCAGGACTGAAAATTCAAAGATCTCTAGATTTCCTCCATAACTAAGACAAAATTGTGCATCAAGGTAAATATAGAGTAGTTAAAAACAAATATGTTTGAGATGAGGAGTACTCCTATTGATACAGTAGGAGAAGATCCAAAGATACCAGGATGGAAGTTTGGACCCTATGAAATTTACAGATCTCCTGGATAGTCTGGCTAAAACAGCAAACTGTGAGTCCTGGGGTTAGTTAGATTGGGAACGTAAGTCCCAGCCACAGGAATTTTCATCTTCCAGACAGTATTAGTGGCTGGGAAAATTGAAGCGACTTCTGTTTATGTCAGGCCCAGCTGTGTTGTAAAGACATGACCCTGAGTGAGAAGGAAATAAACACTGAACTGGTGAATGAAGAAGGAAAGGGGCAGGGATGTTGCTATCTGTGGACAAATACAGTAGGACAAAGTTTTTATTTTGATTGCAGGAGAGAGAACTGAAGAAGGACCTGAGGCTAGAGGAACAATCCCTCATGCTCCAGAACCAGAGGCAATTATGCCACAATCTGCTATAAATTAAAAATAAACAAATAAAACAAACAAACAAACAAAACAATAACAAAAACAAACAAACAAACAAACAAACAAAAAAAAAAACAAGAGGGCCAAAGAGAAAGAAACTAATCACAGGAAGTTACTATGGGAACAGAAAAAAACCAGAGTTCATCTTCAAATAAATAAATAATGAAGTAAAAAAAAAAGTCTCTCCAACTACAAAGAATAATGTTAAATGGTCACCTGTATAAATACAAACAACTCAAAAAAAAAAAAAAAACCCTAAAAATCAACAGAGAGATTGAGAAAAAAAAATGGAGGGGAAATGAGAACAACCCAAATAAAAACAAAAAGATTGTGAAAAGAAAGTTAACCAACTAGAAGAGAAGATCCAAAATCTAAAGGAAGAAACTTACTCCTTGAAAAGTATAATTGGGTAAGAGGAAGCCAGCAAAGTTATAAGAGACTTTGAAATATTAGAAAATAATATATAAATGGAAAGGAAAAAAGAAAACATGAAACATCTCATAAAAAAAAAAAAAAAGATCTAAAGAATGGGCCAATCAAAGAAAGCATAAAAAGGGAAGTGCAGCAGGCAGAGAAGGGAGGTTAAGGTAAGGGACAAATCCTTAGAATTGGGGTATCATAAGTAATAGTGTTGAGGTCTAGCTTTGGGATACCTATATGAAATTAGGGTTAAGGTCTAGTGGCAGGTTTGGGGTACAGATTCAGCGCAAGGGGGTCTAGTAGCTGCACAAGTTCCCAATAAAAGCATTTATTGGCCCGGAGAGCTAGATTGATAAAAGAGGTTTATTATTAGATAAGCAAAGTTAAAGTATAGGCGAAGGTAGAGATAAGGAGGGCACTGGACAAAGGGTCCAGTGGACAGAGGGTCCTCACATAGTAGCCATGTTTGGAATCTCTGCAAAGAGGGGTTCCCAGCGTGGCCTTTTTATAATAGGAGACTTAGCTCGAGGGGCTTTCAGGTGTAGCCCCAAAGTTGGCTCAGATCCGGGTGGGGCTGGGAACAGGTCAGATCTTCTATTGGAATTCAAAGGGACCAGGATTTGTGAGTTAAAGGGCAATTTACATTATTAACTAGGAGAGGGTGGGAATCTAGAAAGGAATCTTTCCCACATTAATAGCAAGGTAAGATAGGACATAGAAATAAAACAGAAAAATGAGTAGGTTTAGAAAATAAGATAACACACAAACATGATTAAAATAACCAGAAGTAAAATTTCTTAGAAAAAAAAGCAAGAGTAGTAATCATAGATCTCAAAGTTAAAGCTAATCAGAAGAGAACAAAGGGAAACTATATGTCAGCCATATTAATTAATATTGTTTTTTAACTATTTAAAATAACTGTATAGTATCTTTGCTTAATTTTAGCATTCTTGGAGGGGAGATGTAGGGGAGAAGAGGAAAAAAGAATAAAGTTAAAAGTGCACTCAAAGAACAAAAAAAAAAAATCTACAAAGAAATAAAGAAAAATAAACATCTCTGAACACAGTATAGTATTCATCATACAGGCTTTCTTGAAATGGACATTTATTATCTCATATGTTAAATCTTTTTATGTTTTGCTATGCATATGACATTTTTTCTTTTTTCTTTTTCTCTTTTGTATTTGTTTTAAATAATTTTTGTTTTAAGATGATAGAAAACTGAGGCATTCTCATTAACACCACTTTTTCATCTTAAACTGACTCTGGTAGACCAGGTTCCCAGAGGCTACCACTCAACTTTATGGGGTTGAAGTTTCCTAATTAGATCATGTCAATAAATCTCTCATTGATTACCAGTCAGACTTGAATTCAAATCTAACTTCACATTCATATTACTTATGTTGCTTTGGGCAAATCATTTCATCCTGTTAACTCCAGTTTCTTCATCTGTAAAATTATCTGTAGAAGGAAATGGCAAACCACTCCAGTATCTTTGCCAAGAAAACTCACAATGGGATCACAGAGAATTAGACTTGATTGAAAAATGATGGAACAACAACCACAAAAAAGGGAAACTATTACAAAATTAATATTCTCAACTCAAGTACATTGCCCTTTGGGTCACATGGATTTCCTATAGAGAATCAGCTAAACTAATAGTAAAATGGTAGTGACACATGCATCTAAGGAACCTATGTGGGAAAAGAAATAATTTACAGTTCCTCATACAGGAGATTATTTCCTCCTTTTATGAAAAGGTCTATGATAAATTCCAGAGTCAGTAATTTAGTAGGGTTTCGAAACTTGTGAAGTCTGGGCTAGCTCTCTGGAGGCCTCAGGGTCAGCCAGAGTCAGAATAAGCAAAAGCCCTTGGTCTTTAGAGAGAGAAATGAAGGAGATAGATAAAACTTCCAGGAGTTTTGCCAAGGACCTCTCCTTGATTCTAGAGTCCAGAATCTCCACACTTTTCTCCTCTCTGTCCTGCAGCCAAGTGAAATTATCTTGCCTCTCTCACTCCACCCCCCCTAATCCTTACCTACAATTTTCTTAACTCTAAGCATTGAGCTAACATTAACTGTGAGAAGAGAAATTCCAAACATAGGCTAATAGAGTTATTGTCCAATGGGTAATTAGCTTTAAGTTCTTGGTTGTCTGATTCAAGCACACCTTTAAAGAATTTCAGCCCTTTATAGAACTGCTTTATTTTGATTTTTTTAAATTTATTTGTTTATCCTTGGCATTTCTCAGATCTTATTACTGATATTATCAATTGCTATTCAGAAGATCCTTCTTCCAGGTACACAATGCCTTGCTACAATTGTTTCATGGGATAAGTTATCACTTGGTCATTGGAAGATGGAAAGGTGGAAATTTGATTCTTTCTTCTCCCAGTGGCAATGAATATTACACAATTCAGGTAAGGTGATCCTGAACATGGATGGTGAATTAGAGAAAGCAAGTATGAATGCATGATATGTTGTAGTGGTAGAATCAACATGAATTAGCAGTTTATTGAATATGTGTCATTTTGATATTGCATAGAAGTATGACATGGATGATTAAGACTTGCATGATCAGAAAGATTATGGTGCCTTTTATATAACAAGAATTTTTTTAAAGTATAGGTTTGCCCAAAACATAATTCACTATGTTTTTGTAGATTTTTAAATTAAAATAGTCAATATATCTGTCAATCAGTCAGATACTAAATATGGACCAAATATGTCCAAAGTACTGTAGTAAATATCATATATAACAAGAAAAATGAAGAATAGTCTCTGAACTCAGAGTACATGTATATGTGTATACACATACTATCTACAAAATGAATTGAAAATAATCAACAGAATTAAGTCATTTGAATCAACAAGAATCAAGAAATATTTATGGCAGCAATTGAAATTCTAGTTGGAACTTGTAAGAAACAGAAAATCAGAACTTAGAAAGTATTACAGGCACAGGGAACATCTAATGAAAATGATGATTATTTGGTGATATGGAATTGAAATGCAAGAGAAAGATTGAGATTAAAAACATATCTGGGAGTCAATAAATAAACTGATAATAATGAACTCTATAAGAGTCTATAGATAGAAATGAAAAGGAAGGACAATATCTAATTCAAAATTAGAACATGTGATCAGGATGATGATTTTCACATTTTTTGCTGAGGAGTGCTTAGATTGTCAAGAGAACCAAGAATACATAGTGCTACAAAAACTCAGAAAAGAGGCATAAAGGCAAGATAAAGGCACAAAAGAACTTGAAAGGTTTTAGAAAGGCACTGGATAACCTCACGCTGAGCCCTTTAAAAAATGGACATAAATTGTCCACAATATCAATGCTAGCAATATCTAAATAAAAGAATGAGGACTTAGGAAAGGTCATTGGATTTAACAAGTAAGAATTTATTGCTACCTTTGAAGAGAAAATATTCCTCATCAGTGAAGTAGGAAGCCAGATTACAAGAGCCTAAGTAGAAGAAAGAAATGCAGGGAGCAAAATCATATGACTTTTTTTTTCCTTAGGAATTTACCTATCTGAGAAAAAAAGAGCTTGAGGAGATATTATAATTAAATAGGGGCTGCCTTTAAGTGTAATGAGAATATGAATAGAATCTTAATCTGCTTTGTTAAACAGCACAATTCATTGAAATATGTAGAGATACGAATTATGATCCCTTAGCAACTTCTAGTGACTTGTGTGGACCTATGCTTTGTGTGGACCATTTCTTAGTTCTTAGATTCTGTGATGATGCTGGCCTAAAGAGAATTGAGATGACCTCTACCCTTAAGTGGTCAAAGTCATCTCACTTTTAATGCTTTCTTCTTTTATGTATATACTATTTATTATGTGTATAGATTGTTTGTATATATTTGTTTGTTTTCTCTCATTATAGATTGTGATCCTTAATGGATATAGGCTGTTTCTAACCTCCTTTTGTGTCCTCAATATTTACCACATTGTCTGGAACATAAGAAACACAATAAAAAGACTACTGACTGATTATTAAACTATTGAATGAGTTCAGAACTAGGGAAGCCTGATCTATTAAAAGAGTGATAATTTTTTTTCTCATTATCCTTTGCTATTTATATCCCCTAACACAGCCTTCTAAGGAAAATCAATTAAAGAATGTGTTTGGTTTTTATATAATAGCCAAATAAATGAGAATCAAAAAAGATACTGATGGGATAAGAAGGAAACCTGCATGGCTTAACATTTTTGAGGTAGATAGGATCACTTCTTCATCAATTACTAGTATAAATGAAGAAAGGAAGATAATATTGTTTAGGACTTTTGAGGTTAAGAATATCAGAAAAATGTTTATATTTTCTCAATAATTTTGAAGTGAAGTCCTTTGTTTTTATTTTATATTTACTTGTATGTGTATATGAAACAAATATATGTGAGTATATGAGAGAGCAATAATATATAAGGCCATAACCATTCCTTACATTTCTTTTCTATTCCTTAATTTCTACATGGTGTCCTAATTGAAATAAAAGGCAAGCTGCTTGAAGGGAGTTTGAATTATGCATTAGGAAGTCAGTTTACTGTTTGTAGCTCCAATTCATACAGTATGAAGTTATTGAATGAATTCTTTTGAATAGCTAAATGATTTCCCAGTGAATACATTGACAAAGGATATATGCAAACTATCCTCCAAAGAGGCAAAACCATTTAAAAATAAATAATTTAGATAAATGTAAATCATTGTCTCAGATTTTAGTTCACATTCAGTGTCAAGATGGGGAAAAAATGGTAGTAGTTGGTGTTGGAGGGGCTATAAGAAGAGAAATACCAGGGAAGGAGTAAAGGAGACAAAGGAGAGCTCCAACAAGTGATTTAGGAATATATGTCAAAGGAGAGAATATTTTCACCCATGTTGAATAAGAAAGGCTATGTACACAGATGACATGGAAGTTGAGACTTACTGGTAGAATTCTGAATGACTAAAACAAACTAGGAATATATTGTCTATCTCACCATCTACCAGAATATGTTAAAGTTGGGAATAGCATGTTGATTTTGGGGGAAGTTTGCATTCTAATTTGGCTAGAACTTAGAGTATATGGAAACCATATGAATTAAGACTCACAGGGAAGATTGGCACTAATTTCTAGAGGATCTGAAATTCCTGCCTAAGTATCTTGAATTTGGATTTAAAGATTGTGAAAAAAAAAAAAAAAGCTAGCAAAAGTTTTGAGTAGTTATCTACAAAATTGGAAATATATATTAGAAAGATAATTTTGACAGCTAAGAGAAGCATGGTTATGACAGGGAAGTGAATCATGGCAGAGATACAAACTAGAATTCTATTGTAATAGGCTAGATAAAAGTTAGGGGGACTTAAAAATGATTCGCCACTATCTATAGAGAAAGGAGACAAAATGCAATATTTCTGCTTAGGTAAAATCAATATGATTTTGAGATGAGATACTCCAATAGGTAAATTAACAGAAAGAATTGAATATGACCAAAGTTTTAAATCCATGTGAGTATAAGAAGAATGGTACCAAATGAGAGAAAAATCAAATTTAACGGAAAAAAAAGTATTTAGAAGGGAATATCCCTTTGATCCTGTTATTTTAAAAGAACATTTTGTCTGAAATGTTCATCAAGGAGATGGAAATGTGAGAATGAAATTCAAAAGAAAATTTTAAGATGGATTTATGGTTCTCAAGTCCCAATCTCATCTTCTACAAGAGGGCTTTCCTGAAGCTCCTTGATTCTATGCATTCCTTATACTGATTATTTCCAATTTATCAGGCACATATTTTGTACAGAGGCAGCTAGATAACACACAGTGGATAGAGAGTTAAACCTGGAGTTAGGAAAACTTAAGTTTACCTCTGAAATCAGACACATGTTCCTGACCAAGTCACTTAAACTCTGCTTTACATTCTTCAACTATGAAATGGGAATAATAATGACATTCAGAAAGGCTCAAATGAGATAAACTACATAAAATGTTTAACATAATAATAAATATATTAACATAATATGTTATTATAACCATATTTTAACATTAATAAGGACAAACTAGATGCTTACTAAATGCTTGTTTCTTCCTTTATTTATGCATAATTGTATGTGTCTTGAAACACTGTTTTTTCACTTCCTTAGTTCATGATATATAGTAGGTGTTTAAGAAATGTTTTTGATTGATAATCCCAAAATAACAGATTAGATCATGAAGGGGGAAAAACAAAGTGAAATACTACAAGTAGGCCAGAAAAGAGTACTAGGTATTTTCATGTTCATTTGGCAAGAGGAATCTGATGAACCACTAAAGAAGTTTCAGAAAGAAGACTGGGATGGTTAAGAGACTCAGGAAAAAACAATGTCTTGGAAACCCTGGGAGAATAGAATATCCAAGAGAAGTAAGTGATTAGCACTATCAAAATCCACAGAAAGGCCAAAACAATTATAAAGATTAAGTAAAAACCAATGAATTGAGCAAATAATAGATCATTGGCAATCCCTAAAACAAATATATATTAGAGTATCATCATATCATAGTTTTAAAGCTGGAAAGCAACTTGAGACAATTTAGTCATCCAAAAGTGGGTAGATGGCACATCACATAGAGAACTATATCTGGAGTCGAGTCCCTCAGTTCAGGTCCTGACACTGATGCATACTAGTTGTATTATTACTCTAGCTATGTCACTTAAGTGAAAATTGGGATAATGGTATCTATTTCCCAAGGATGTTTTGAGAATAAAATTAGATAATATTCGCAAGACTTTTTTGCTAATGTTAAAACACTATATACATGCCAGCTATAATTTATAAATGAGCCTCCAAAAGATTAAATGCCTTGCCTATGATCAAACATGTAGTAAAACATGTAAGTGGAAGTCATAAGAATTGAATAGGTTAATGAGCTTGAAGGCCAGGTTGGAAGACATCTTGTCTTATCCAATTCTGTGACCTTAGTGCTCTATGTTTGCAGCACAATAGGTATGAAATAAACACTGCTCAGTGGAGATTCCATTATTAATGAGAACGGTTATAATAGCTTCATACCTTATTTATATCTCACATATAAAATGAAAACATAATTTTGAAAAAAAGATAGGAAAATTACTTATCTGTAATTTCCAATGCTAAACTTTTAAGACAGAATTTGTTATAAGATCAAATGAAAGAATAAAAAGGAATGGTATCATTCAGTAATCAATGGAAAGTTATCTACAGTGGCTGACTCACTTAAAGTTCATAGTATGAATACTTTCTGGTCAATAAAAAGAAGAAAAGGTACAAGCCCACTTTTAAAATTTAATAAGCCAGACCTTTTACAATCTACTAAGAAAACAGAAAGCAAAGAGCTTTAGATAGAGCAATTATGTCATACCCCATTTTGTGCCATTGTAAGAGAATGCTGTCCTAGGAAGCACATTTTATAGGAGGTTGGAGAGTTTCTATTGATTTAGATATATTGCCTTATTTTTTGCTATAGCATAAAGAGAACCGAGTTGTTTATTGTGGGTATCTGTCATTGTAAGATTTTCTAAAAATTTTAGAAAAAAGGAATTTGCTTCTTCACAATGAATAGCATTACTGACTAGTCTTGCCAGAGTTCAAGTCAATTTTTTTTTTTATATATATAACTTTGGAGCTTATTCATAGGTATTCTCTGTGTCCCCAAAGCCTTTTTATACTAGCCCTAGATAATTGCTCTCTGCTTCCAAGTGATCTAGCTCTCTGTCCTCTTTAATCTCTCTCTCTCTCTCTCTCTCTCTCTCTCTCTCTCTCTCTCTCTCTCTCTATCTATCTATCTGACTTATATCTCTCCAAAGCAATGAAGAAGGCAATGAGAACTTCAAAATCAAGGTTATTTAGACTCTTCAGGGGATGCTCAGTGAGCATCTACATTGAATGAAATCTAACTAAGCAGGGTTATCATATGAAAACTTTAGAATATACTTGTTTCACTTATAAACATCATTTTCCTGCATGAACAAAAAATGTTTTTTTAAATTGCTCTTTGAAGGATGTTTAAATCACTTCCTCAAAAATCAAACTGAATGAGGGTAGGCGTCAAAGCTGTCCATTTTTGATAGATAATTACATTTAAAAAGTTAATATTCAGTCTGAAAATGGACAGTCAATCCAAATCAAAGAATTCTTATTTCAGTATAAACCTACAACCAAGATATTATGTCAAAGTAAAAATAGTTTTCACCATCTCTGAGGTCAAATGTAAAACTCTACTGGAGTTACTGATAATTCTACTCAGTTTATTAAAAACAACAAACAAACAAAACAATTAAGCATTTTTCAGGTGTGGGCCATTGTTATAATCACTGTTGTAGAACTGATAAAGTAAGAGTTAGATATTAGTTCTAAATCTATTCAGTATTTTAAAATAACAAATTCTCATTACCATTAAATCCTAAAACTTGAAAAAAAGCACTTTGCAATAATAGGATAAATAACTTTGAGATAATTGCTCTTGCTTGTTTCTTGCAGTAAAGGGCAAAAGACTGAACATCTTTACCTTCTAAGGCTCTTTTCAATGAACAAGTTGTGTAATTTCTTAGATGAAGAAACTAAGTAAAACAGAAGGTAAAGCACCTCCAAATAAGGGGCCCAGTCTGGCACTTCAATCTGTGAGTATTTTTTTTTTCCTGTTAAGTTCAAAAGATGCCTTTTAAATGGCAGCTAGGTAGCTGAAGTGGATAGAGCACCAGCCCTGAAGACAGGAGGACCTGAGTTCAAATCGGACCTCAGAGACTTAAAGCCTTCCTGGCTGTGTGACCCTAGACAAGTAACAAAACCCCAATTGCCTCAAGGGAAAAAAAAAAGGTGCCTTTTAAACAGTTTTTTTGTTCTAAACTGATTTGTTCTTAAGTCTCAAACTTTTCCCTTAACTTCTGCTAATTTTTATATTAAATATTATCAAATATTCTTGCTCAAAATTGAAGAAAACTTGGTTTTCCTTGATTTTCCAATCTGCTTATAAATGAGCCTTTGTAGCAGTTTTCAATGAGATTCAAAAATGTTAGTATGAGAAGAGAAATAGAGACCATAGCTAGAAATTCTGATGTTCAATGTAAATTCAGTTGCCTGGTGGGTTGGAGTGAGGAAAAAAAAGAATGGTCTTCCAGCTGGGTACAATCATACCAACAAAATGTGAGTCTCATCCCATATAGAGTCAGCTCCAGCTATACTTGGTTTATGATGCTCACCACAGGGTAGAAGGCAGGAGCTTAGGGCAGCAAAAGAAAGAAGCAGATATGTTTTTGGCAGGGGAGGGGGGGAGAGGGGGGGAGGGAGAATGTAGCAAAGGTGAGAGAAGCTACACCCTGAGACTTTTCTCAGATTCTTTAAGAGACTCTCAGATTGTTAACTTGAGTGAAGGAAATATGGAACTCTCCCAGTAAGTGTTTGTATCCTGATGCAAAATAAAATCTCAACTGCCCTCCCAACGTTATAGCTCTGGAAAGAAAAACAGCAATTTTAGAATATCACAAAACTACAGCCAAAACTATGTCAAGGGCATATAACAGGGCTTTCTTTACGACTAGAGAAACCAGAGAAAGAACTAGATAGTGATTTAGCAAAGTAATCAGAGTATAAGGAGGTGACTATCCAGTTTGTGTTACATTATAAGAAAGAGATGTCAATCTCAAATAGAAATGAGAACCACTAAAGTATATATAAGGATCCCTGAAGGTCACTTATTGACTTATGCTTCAAATATGATTTGTTATTGTTTTATTTGATTTTTATTTATTTTGTTAAATATTCTCCAATTACATTTTAATCTACTCAGGGGTGTTGTGGGACATATGTTTGACACCTCTGGGATAGAGTTTCTCTTTCCTCTTCAGAAAATAGTCACATGTGGTGATGTTTTAGTGTGTAAATAAGGTGTGGTACCTTTCTGATATGTGAATCTCTTTCATGGGTCAAGAAAGGAAAAATAGAATTGACTGAGCAAATATTAGCTATGTGGAGGTTTACCATAGCTTAATATAGCTTTGAGAAGTTCTGTTTCAGGAATTAGAGTCATTTGTGGAAGGAGAATCCTGTACCTGTACCAAGAATAGCAAGAGAGGTATGATTTTTTTTTCTTCCCCCTCTCTTCACTTGTAAGCCATATTCTCAGAGCTAATCATCAGTAGATACTGCTAACGCATCAAGCCACAACAAATACACACTGCCAAGGACAGTTTCAGATATAAAGATTCATTCACCCAGGGAAGGAAATAAATGAACAGGACTCTGGACCAGGATGTTATTCTGGATATGAACTCAAGAACTCTGGATATGAATTGGCTATGAACTTTAGTGGGAAAGCCCAGATAAATGGGCACTATGCCCAAAAGGGGCTATTTTAGTAATATATAAGAGGGAAAAAAATGACAACCCATGAAGTACAATCTGTCCCTTACCATATTCCAGATTTGTAGCTCTGTGCGCTAAAGTTGAGGTACACCTTTGGAAGAGTGTATCCTACTTAATAGATTAAGTGATTTCTGTAGAGTCTTCTTATGATACCATCTTAATGAATGATTTTACTAAGACTTAGTTAATTCTATTCACTGATGGGTGAAACAATCCAGTGGAGATAGACCTATGAACTGCAATAGTCAAAGTAGACACTCAAATAAGTAGCTACAGAATCCAAATTTGCAGCCACCTCTGTACACCTAATGAGTGGCAAGTGCAGGTTGATAAAGTAGGAAGAAAAGAGTGCAAGCAGCTAAGAAATAATAATCTAAAATCTAGTAGTCATAAACACACATCTCCTTCTTTTGACCTATTATCATCAGGGCAAATGGAAGAGAGAAACATGTGTGTGCATGTGCATTTATATATGTACATAAGTACACCTTAAGAGACTCTATAAACACATGTGTATGAAAACATTCATGGATATATATAATCACTATGTACATATATACATTGCATATATAAAACATGTATATACAGAGTACTACAAAAGCAAGTGTACTTTTCTTATATAACAATGTAAACGGTTCTAAAAATCATGGGTCATATGCACACATTTTGCTGTTGCTATTCAGTAATTTTTTAGTTATATCTAACACTTGGTAAGACCATTTGGGGTGGCAAAGATATATGTTGCTTGCCATTTCTTTCTCCAACTCATTTTATAGAAGGGGAAACTGAGATAAACAGTGTTAAGTGACTTGCTTAAGGTCATACAACCAGTAATTGTCTGTGATCATATTTGAACTCAAGAAAATCCCTGACTCCAGATCCAAACTTCTATCCACTGTACCATTTAACTGCCCTTATGTGCACATTAATATATGTATATGTGTCTATTATATGCAAACTTATATGTACACTTTTGCATGCATATGTAACTATGTAATATGTAGCATATATGTGTGCATATGATCTCTTAATATATGTATAAATGTAAAATAATATACATGTTGTATGCATGTCATATATGAATACAATTTTATATGCGTGTACATTGTGTGTATATAATGTGTTTGCATGCATACATAAATATGTTTAATGCTCTGTGTGTGTTTGTGTTTGTGTTTTTATATATGGGTCCATACCAGCAATTATGAATATTTGGGGCAATTTAAATTGTTGGAGATCTTTCTGCTAAGGAATATATTTACAACTCTTCTAATGTGTTATAAAATATTACTCCTGGCAGTAAAAGGTTTAAGTGACTTGTCTTTAGTCAAATAGCTAGAATGCTCTCCCCTCACATGGAGAGGAATCAAGGACTTAGAGGTCCCCATGACAAATGTAGGATTTATCTTTTCTAGTGCTCCAGTGATCAAGACCACACACACACACTTCCTGAAGTCATTCCTTTCTCTAAAGATCATTGATGCTGAACTTAATCTGACTTTGTAAATATATAAGAACAGAGTTTCTTGATTATTCCTTTTTTCTTAAAATGAAAAAGAACAAATAGTTGTTTTTTTCTTGGCCTGAGGGGAGAGAAGATTTAAGGCTTCTGTCTTAATTTATTATTTCTTACTAACTACAATCAAACCAAGAGACAGCAAAGAGCTTGGCAGAGGCTTACTGAGATCTTTTGCAGTCATACTCATTCCTGGTTCTCTAGACAGCCAATTGATGAGGCTACCATACATTGTGGGGTTATAGACTGGGGTTCTAGAAGTTGCAGCCTGTTTATATTTCCAGTATGTTTCTAAGGCACTTCCACTACATGTCACACCACTCTCCTAGAAGCAGGAGCTCTCCATTCTCCCATATTGAGAGTAGCATCAGAAGTGTTGTGAACCCTGTGCCAAAATCCTGTTACTCTTGTCTATACCAGAGGGATAATTTGAACTCAAGTTTTCTTAACTCTATTTACCAGTCAACATTTACTCAAAAATAGTGTCATAACACCTAGTGCTTCTGTACCACTTTAAGGTTTCTAAAGGACTATTTCATTTGATCATCACAATCACAACATGAAATAGGTGCTATTTTTCATCAGTAGGAAATTGGAAGTAAGAGATTACATGACAACCCCAGGGTATCTGAGTTAAGATTCAATGTTAAATCTTGACTTAAAGTTTATTACTCTATTCTTTACATTACCTCACTGCCTCCCAAAATGGCGGCTACCATATGGAGAAAGGATTATTTGTATTGATGATCTCATGAGAGCTTTTTGAGGAGAAAGTACTTTATAAATTTCAAATCAAAGATATAACTAATAATATTATTATTTTATTTTAATCTAATTATGTATATAAAACTATGAATATGAGTGTGAAAAGTTTCACAAAGTGTTTTGTCTTTTGTCCAGCATTTTTCTAGAGAAGAATTCACCAATACAACATGGAACAGCACTTAGAACATCTGCTTTTTGGGAGTATGAGGTAATAATTTTAATGGATCAAGCAACACTCTAAAGAGTCAGTCTATTTTTTTTATTTGTATGAATGGAAGGAGTATGGAGTTGTTTTTTCTGACCTTCATACTTGTAAATTCACACTGTGCTGGTTTCTCTCTTTATCTATTTATCTAGCCCAACAAATTCTTAATAAAGGGAAAGGGAAAAAAATACTTTATAACTTCCAATCATTTCTGTGGATTCAAAAAATGGCAATATCTCTGAGACTGCCTAGTAGGTCTGTTTTTTTTTTTTTTAAACAAATACTAGGTTCACTTGAAAAGAATAGAGATAATAGAGATATCTTTCAGAAGTTTCATTAGCTGCATTCCTAAGTATGTCACCTATTGATTGGCAGTATTTTTAATCACCAAGAGAATAAGATATATACACTTCTATTTAAATATTTTTGCTACTGACTCTAGAAGTTACATGTATTTGAATATATATTTAGAATTTTCTACTGCCATCTGACATTAATTTTTACCATTAATATAGTAAAAGAGGCAAAAAAAAATAGATCATGTTTCTGAAAGCTTAACTTTTATATCTTCATTTTTCAGTGCTTGTCAGAAATTCTTTGCCATTCAAATATTTTCTTGGTGTTGTTAATGCTTAGGGAAATACCTGTTTGTATGACAAAGGAGATTAGTGTGTATATAAATGTATGCATATTTGTTTGTGTGTGTGTGTGTGTGTGTGTGTGTGTGTGTGTGTGTACATAGATAAATGTGTCTGTGGTATATACTAGGCTACATGAATCTTAACAAATAATTGATTTTCCCCAAAGACACCTGCATAAAGCAAAATATAGAGAAAATACAATAATTTAATACTGTTTTTTTTGTAAGTCAACTAATTTCAATCCTTTTTAACTGAATTTCTTGGTTAGGCAATATTGAGTATGAGCTAAAGTACCTATTTGTAATACATAATCAACAAATCCTTTATTTAACACTGATCACCATCATTATAAAAATGTGGTATAAATGAAATAATAGCCCAGACACATACTCAAAAAGTAACCGCATTGGTTACTAGTTTAATCTCACATTCTTTAAAGTACTAAATTGTCCCACAGTCAGTTTGATATAATCAGTTGAAATCATTTAAGGAAATTCTCTTGTAATCACAAAATTAATGTAAAATCCAACAGACTAATCTCTAAGAGAGTCTAGTTTTTTTGTTTTGTTTTGTTTGTTAAGGAAAATTAAGAAAGCTTAATACAGTAGAATTTGGGGGTTTTGAGTTAGCAGGATAACTGCAACATAGATAAGATGTCCATGTTGTGATCTTCTTCTTCTCAAAAAGCAGCCAGGTGATAAAAGTTCAGATCTTTTATTATTCCAATATAGCCCGGTTAGCTTAGAGGCCTATCTCTCTGCTTGGTTCCAAGAGCTCTCTCTGAATGTCACCAAATCCAAAGGTCTGGTCCTTCAGCCTCTGCCTCTGCTTTCTTCAGCCTCCAGCCAACTCCAACTCTTCATGTCATTCCGCTGAAATCTCGACTTGTAGCGTCTTCCTCTCTAGAACTCTCCGACTGGCCCATTGGCCTATTTATGCTCCTTCCAGAGAGAGGGATTATGGGTAGTTCTACTTAGTACCTTGTTTCAGGTTCTGCCCAAAACATCTTTTTGTAAGATTAGATCAACTCTAACTACTTAGCAGTTAGTAAGGATTCCAACATCTCCCCCTTTCTTTTGTTTTAAAACATAGGGGGTTTCTGAGGGGGTACACATAAATCCATCAATATGGGCCAGAACTTTGTAACAGATATACATGGTATACATAAATCCATCAATATGGGAGGCATCATACATAATTTACATAAGTACATAGCAATATAACACAGGCTAGTAGTAATGTAACAACATGAATCAACCTAAAAATTTACACATGTCCATAAGTCCTAGAAACAGTCCAATAGGATTCCATTGTCCATTAGTTCATGTGCCAGGAATCCAATAGTTCCTGTAAGCCCTGAAGTACTGCAAAAGTCTCATCAACAATTTTTCATCTCAGGGAACCCAATGATTCTTGCTGGATTTTCAAGAAGTAAAACAGTTTCATCTTGTGTTAGGAAATCCAATGATTCCTGAAGCTTTTAAAAGTCTTTTTAACAGTTTCATAGTCAGCCATCTGATTCTTTCTCCATCTGTGGAAATATAAGCAGATCCTCTTCCCCAAGCAGTTAATCTAATTCCCTTCTATTTACCAAATTTGGGCTTTCTCCTCATCATCTGGTAATTACATTGGAGTCATTTGCATTGGATATTGTCTTGTTGTCTTAAAAGGCCTGTATTCTTCCCAACTGTAATCCTGATTGCTTTTCTGTTGGTTGATGACATCAGAATCCTGAATTTCTAAAGTCTCTCTGGGTGTAACCTTAGCTGCTATCATGCCCCACCTGTCCTTTGATTGATACTTTGGAGCTGGGCCCTGCCTCTCATTCTTCTGGGTCAATATACATTTAGAGGCCCAATGAAAGCCTCGGTTACATTTTGGACATGGGGTTTTGGGTTTTCTCTCACCCTGTCTTCTCACTCTATCTCCATATCTACAATGAGCTCTCAAATGTCCAATTTTTCCGCACTGAAAACATCGACGAGTTTCTCTAGAATTCCTCTGCCAAGAAGGACCTTGTCTTTCCATGTTCATCATAGTCTGGGCATAATAAGCATTTGTGCCCACTGTGGCACAGCGTCTAATGATTTCTTCTAAAGGAGCATTTTTGTCTAGCCTCCATATAATTCTCTTGAAAATCTCATTGGCATTTTCCTTAGCCAAATGTTTAGTCATTATTTCTGTTGCTGCATTGTCTCCAATGGTTCTTATTACAGCTGTTTGTAAACGTCCCACAAAATCTGCAAAAGGTTCATTGGGACCTTGCTCTATTTTTGTGAAAACATTATTTCCATCTTTCTGTCCAGGGAGAGAATTCCAAGCTTTTATTGCAGCCTTAGAAATTTGCTCATACACTGTTATGGGATAATAAATCTGTTCTGAACTCTCTGCATACTGACCTTCTCCAGTTAGTTGGTCAAAAGCAACTTGTACAATAGCTCCTGTTTGTCTATTGTGTTGGGCTTGAATCCTACATAATTCATGAAACTCTGAAAGCCACAATAAATTTTGTCCTGGTTCAAGACATGTTTTAGTGATGGATTTCCAGTCATTCGGGGTTAAGATTTCATAAGACAAATTATCCAGTAACATCTTCACATAAGATGATGTAGCCCCATAAAGAGTGCAACCCTTTTTCAAATCTTTAATTTTTCCCAAATTAAAAGGAGTGTATTTTCTCTCTTTTTGACCTGAGGAGTTGAGCTCTTCAATCACAGGATATGCATTTATAAAATCAGATATATCTTCTCCTTCATTTTTTGCTTTAATTAATGCTTTTTCTAATCTTGTCAAATTCTGCTTTACAGGAGAAGCTGACTGTGTTTCTGTCTTTCTCCCTCCCCCTTGTTCCACCCATGAAGGGTTAATTGCGGGGGGAGGGTCATGAGATGTGGAATCACCTAATTCCTCCTGCTGTGAAGTATCATACTCAGAATTGTAATTAACTCCATTCTCATCTGATTCGTCCTCCTTTTCACCTAGTAAAGTTGGCATTTCTTCCTCCTGTACTTTCCTTTTCATCATTCTATCACTTAAATAACTTCTTATAGCCAATTGTATTACATTATATGTATTAATTATTGAGTTAGGCCCATTTTTATCATAGAATTGACAAAGATCCTCTCCAACTAATTTCCATTCATTTAGATCTAATTCCTTATCAAGAGAGAAACAAGGACATATGTCCTTTACAGTTTGTAAAAGTTCAGTGATTTGCTGTAAACTTATAATTAAACCTTGGCTTTCCATAACTTTGACAATGCTCTCTAAACATTTTCCTTGAACAGAAACAGGCTGTTTTCTAAATATCTGTCCCATCTTAGCTGAAATTCTACTTTAACTCTTCTAACAAAATTTCTTTGTTGCACTCACCCTAATTTCTGGGTTGAAGTCTTTTCCACTGGATCAGGATCAGAGGCTTTTCCACTTGAATCAGGATCGGAGCTTTTCCACTGAAATCCACTGAGGGGGTCTGTTTGCCCCACGTTGGGCGCCAAAATGTTGTGATCTTCTTCTTCTCAAAAAGCAGCCAGGTGATAAAAGTTCAGATCTTTTATTATCCCAATATAGCCCGGTTAGCTTAGAGGCCTATCTCTCTGCTTGGTTCCAAGAGCTCTCTCTGAATGTCACCAAATCCAAAGGTCTGGTCCTTCAGCCTCTGCCTCTGCTTTCTTCAGCCTCCAGCCAGCTCCAACTCTTCATGTCATTCCGCTGAAATCTCGACTTGTAGCGTCTTCCTCTCTAGAACTCTCCGACTGGCCCATTGGCCTATTTATGCTCCTTCCAGAGAGAGGGATTATGGGTAGTTCTACTTAGTACCTTGTTTCAGGTTCTGCCCAAAACATCTTTTTGTAAGATTAGATCAACTCTAACTACTTAGCAGTTAGTAAGGATTCCAACATGTCCAGGTGAGGGTTCAGGATGTCATCAACTAAAGAAATCAGCATGTGACTTTTACAAAGGACAATTAAGAAACCAGAATGTGAATTAAGTAAGGAGACAGAATAAAGATTTTTGCAAGGTCCTCAATTTTAGCAAGATCTCTATCAACACATGTTTACTGCTCCACATTCTTTAGTTAGATGTGCAGTTTTGCTTTCAAGTACAGGGAATTCTGGGGACAAGTGATGGGAACCCATCACTAAAATTTTATATGCTCAATAATAATGCCTTAAACTATTTTTAGAATCCTTCAATACTGCTCTGTTATATTGAACCAGTGTTAAAAAAAAACACTTATGACATCTATCTTAATTTTTTCTACCACTGAGTTTTAGTTATTCTTTTTGGTAACTAACAACATTATAAATACATAGAAAAGATTTTATAATATACAAGGAAATATTTTACAATTCACATAGATCTGTAATCTTGATAAATATATTATTTCTTGATATATATTATATGTACATACATATCACTGCATGTTGAAGTATAGATATATTGTATGTGTGTATACATACATTTATCAAGAAATAATATATAACGTCTGGGGGTGGAGCCAAGATGGCAGAGTGAAGTCAGAAAGCTGCTCAAGGTCTCCAGGTTTCCCTCAAAAATCACATAAAATCAAGCCTCTTTATAGAATCTGTCAGAATGAAACCACTCTCCAGTTCTAAATAGCTTGGAAAGACTTCAAAAAAGGTCAGTCTTATGGGGTTAAAGCCCAGTTCAAATGGAGTCTGGGAAAGCTGATGACGGGTTTTAAACATAGTGGGTAAGCAATTGAGGCTGTTGGTTCTAACTCAGTATCAAAGCAAACCAGTGAGGCAGCCCCTAATATCAGCTTGAAAGATAAATTGTAAAATACCAGGCTCTTTCCTAGAAAGAGCTACCCCATTCTGTGAGCAAAACACCAACACAAGGAGCTCCTCTTCTCAAAGCCAAAGCTCAGAACTACACAGAAAGTTTGGGACAGTGCTACCTTTACCCCGGGAACAGATCTCACCATTAAAAGTCACAAAAGAGGAAATATAAAAATAAAAGGAAGGAAAACTAGCAAGAAACAGAAAAGAATATTGACCATAGAAAGCTATTATCATAACAGAGAAGACCAAAACATCAACTCAGATGAGGACAAAATGTCCACAGAGGAAATATCAAAGAATGATATAAATTGGCCTCAACCCAAAGAATGTTTTTAGAAGTGCTCATAAAAGGTTTTAAAAGGCAAATAAGAGAAATAGAAGAAAAATTCAGGAAAGAAATGAGAGATTCAACAACTTGTAAAAAAAAATCCAGTGTGGGTGAAAAACCCCAACACCTTCAAAAGTAGAATTAATGAAATGGAAAAAGAGTTACAAAAGCTAACTGAAGAAAACCACACATTTAAAACTAGAAAGGGGCAAATGGAAGCTAAAATTCTATGAGTCATCAAGACTAATCAAACTAATTAAAAAGAATAAAAAGTGGAAGAAAATAAAAATGATTGGTCTACCTGAAGACCAGGACTTTCAGGTGATAGTGATTAAAAATAAAATGAAAATCTTTATTTTAGATAGCATTTTTAATGGAATCATTTAAAAAATTGCCCTGATGTGCTTGAAATAGAAGGGGATATAGGCAATGAAAGAATTCATCAATCATCTCCACAAAGAGATCCTACCAGGAAAACTCCAAGGAACATTGTTGCAAAAACTCCAGAACTATAATCTCAAGGAAAAAAATTATGCAAGCTGCCAAATAAATGCAATTCAAGTAACAAGAAGCAACAATTAAGATTATCCAGAATCTGACAGCATCTGCAATCAAAATTCAGATGACCAGGAATATCATTTTCTTGAAGTCAAAGGATCTGGGATTACTACAAAGAACTAACTACCAGTGAAACTGAGTATCATTTTTCAGAGTAGGTGATAGATTTTCAATGAAGTAAGAGACTTTCATTCATTTATATTGAAAAATATATATAACTAAAGAGAAGTTTGGTCTTCAAACACAGGACTCAAGACAAATATTGTAATGGGCTGAGGCTTGAGTTGATGCACTGAGGTCCCAAGCACATGAGGCTAAATAGTAATTGGATCATACTCTATTAATATATATGCTTGGAGAAAGAATGGCCCCTGCCCACTCTTTGTGCAAGTCCTGATGTGTTGTATAGGAAATGACAATTTTGGTGGGTGGAGGCAGGGGAGTAGAGTGGGAAGCAGAAAGAAAGGCTGCTGGCTGATGTCTTGTCACAGCTGCTCCCATTGCTATCGTGACCACCCTTCACCTCCAATCCCCCTCTGCTAGCTGGCTTCCTGTCGCAGCTACCCATATTGCTATAGCAATCCTTCTTCACTTCTACTGAGAATAAAGATTGAAGATTTTTCCCTTAACCTGAATTCCTGACTCTGGCTGATTTTAAATACACGGTCATCACAAAATATAAAAAGATAAAAAGAGGAAAAATGTATTATTCAAAGATTAAAATGATTACATCCCTAGATTAAAAAAAAAATCTGCAGCTCTTGAGAACTTTATCTGTTAGTGGGGCATTTAGAAGGAATATCACTGGATGGAGGGTATGGTTGTGATTGAACTCTGATGTAATGATATTTTTAAAAAAGAAGATGTTAAAGGAGGAAAAGGGGACTTTAATGGGAAAAGAGGAAAGGGAAGTAATATGGGGAAAATTAGATCACATGAAAAGGCACAAAAGACTTATTACCATAGAAGAAAAGAAAAGAGGGAGATGAGCATTGTCTGAAGATTAATCTCATCAGTTTTGGCACAAAGAGGGAATAATGTAATTATTGTTTGGTATAGAAAATTATCTTACCCTATTAAAAATTAGGAGAAGAAAGGGGAACAAAGAGGAGGGGATGGATAGAAGGGAGGGCAGAAATACTATGAGAAAGTAGTAAGACAAGGAGGGGGAATGATGGGAGGTAGAGCAGGTAGAGGGTGAGATGGATTAAAAACAACACAGTGCTAAGGAATCATAGAGTGGAAAAGAGAACAAAAGTATATACGGAGGAGAAAATAGGGTGGAGATAAATGCATAGCTGATAATCATAACTGTGAATGTGACTAGAATGAACTCTCCCATAAGACAGAAGTTTATACTTAAATGCGAGTACATGTCTACTAAAGAATATAAGTACTTTAAGAGCAAGGACTTGTTCAATTATTTTTGATTTGAGTCCCCAGAACTAAGGACATAGTAAATAGTTCCTGGCACAAAGCAAATAATAAAATATTTATCATTTTATGTAGGGTTTTAATCTTATTGGCATATAATTTGGTGAGATAATTTATTTTATTTCTTCTTCATTGAAATTTACCTTTACCTTTTTAATTTTGATATAAATATTTTGTTCTTTTTTTAAAAAAATCATTTGCTAATGACTTATTAATGAAAAAATTCCCTCCAACATTTATCATTATCTTTTCCTATCATCTTAGCCAATCTGAGAGGATTATATTGGTACCACAGAGTTGTCATAATTTGCATTTTTCTAATCAATAGTGATTTACAGCATTTTTTCATATGGCTAGAAATGGTTTTAATTTCTTCATCTGAAAATTGTTTGTTCATATACTTTAATAATTTATTGATTGAAGAATGGTTTGCATTGTTTTTTCTAGATCTTTTTTTTTTTTTTTTTTTGCTATTAAAAACGCATCTATTTTTCTTTTATTTTTCTTTTCTCATAGGGTCAGTAGATTCTATTTGTGGTTTTGTAGTGGCAAGATTATATTATATCTTGCTGTTGTTGTATATAATGATCTCCTGGTTCCAGGACTTTCTGATATCATCCTGGTGATAGTTTCTTATATAATAATAATATTCCACAACATTCTTATGCCATAACTTATTCAGCCATTTTCCAATTGATGGGCATCCATTCAGTTCCCAGTTTCTTGCCATTACAAAAAAGGCTACCACAAACAATTTTGCACATGTGGGTCTCTTTCCCTCCTTTATGATCTATTTAGAATACAAGCCCAGTAGAGACACGCTGGATCAAAAGGTATACACCATCCCAACAAATGTCATGTTCATATAAGGATATCTAAACTATCATGTTTATTTAATATTTAAATTTCATATTTCTCTTATTTGTTCATTACTTTCCTCTAAAATGCAGACATCTGATATACATATTTTTTCTTGAACTTCTTACCAATACTTTATCCCATGAATTGCTGATCATTTCCCCTATTATTCATCTTCTTTCTTCATTTCCTCTTTCTCTCCTTTTTTACTCCTTGGAATCATTCTTCCGACTATATTATTTCTTGGGTTATGTCTTTTGTCCTCTTGTGAATTATTTAACCTCTCAAGTAACCCCCAAGGTGAGAAGCATATGTCTTCATTTTTTTTTTTTAATTTTATATTCTTCAAGAAGGGAAAACAGTTGTTATGTGAGTATATAGAAAGAAGTAAAATATAATACAAACTTTAAGGGTCATTAGAATAGTTTTATTAGTTTTCATACTCACCAAATCTGTAGTGAAATTGTACTTCTTCAGATGTTCACATGCCATTTTTTCCAAACCCTTATGGAAAACTTTCTTTTTACTTACTAGTTGAATTCTATTTGCAGGTTTCTAGGGGATTCTGTTTAGCTACTTCTTAGTTTCTCAGTATTTTTATCTCTCTACTTACCTGATTTGATGTTAGCAATTAGCATTTGTTTGATCTCTTTGGTATTAATCCAGTCTCATCAAACAATTAGCAAACACAATTAAAAGCACAAAGGAAATTTTGAAAAGAATTTAAAACTTCTCTAAATTCTTCCTGACTATTTTATAATTGTTATATGAATAGTATCCTAGCACTCGCAGGGGTACTCAAACTTTTTAAATAGGGGGCCAGTTCACTGTCCCTCAGACTGTTGAAGGGCTGGACTATAGTAAAAACAAAAACTTTGTTTTCTGGGCCTTTAAATAAAGAAACTTCATAGCCCTAGATGAGGGGATTAAGCTTCCTCAGCTGCTGCATCTGGCCCGCGGGCAGTAGTTTGAGAACCCCTGTCACAGAGTTCATTTATGGTTTCTTCATATTACTAATTTACAATTTTTTTTCACAACTCTACCAACAATGTATTAGTGTCCAAGTTTTCCCACATTTACTCCAACATTTGTCATTATGTTTTCCTGTTATCTTAGTCAATCTGAGAGGTGTGAGATGGTACCTCAGAGTTGTTTTAATTTTAAGCTGAAGCAATTCATGGTGCTTTCAATACATAATTTTTTTATATAACTCCTTTTTTATGGCTAAATAAGTTTATTTTTATTTACTTTCAAATACCCTCTGAATGTCTCATTTCATTTAAATATTAAATACAAACTATTAAGAAACATTTTGACAGGTCTAGACAAAGGTATTCTGCCTTATTAGAACTATACCAGCCTTTTCCTTATTTTATTTGATTTGATTTCTTCTTTAATATATTCCCCTTCATTTCTGTGTATTCGCATTAAAAATCTGTTGTTCTCACTTTGGTTTATTTGGTGAAACTAGACATTGAGAAATTCAGTTTTTCCATTTTCTTATTTAATAGTCTATTTTATAGACTATATAATAGTCTAATTTAATTTTTAATTTCTTATTTAATAGTCTATTATTATTTATCAGTTTATCTATTTATTCATTTACTAATTCAATAACTTTTTTATAATTAGTTTGTTGGGCTGTGTTGGCCATAAATATTGCTCTCATGTTTTTTTTCTTTCTCTTTTAATTTCTCAGGCATGCAAGTTGTGGTATCACGTTCTTCGCAAATTCCATTAGTTTTCTGTTTCTTCATTTTTTTCATTTTTCTTTGTTTCACTATATATGTGTATGTGTATATATATATATAATTTTGTTTTCTTTGTTTTTAAATCTTTGGTAATTTATTGTTATTATTATTTTAATTTTCCCCTTTTGCTCACTGTTTGACACTCTCTGCTTTCATGGTATTTTCCTGAATGTCAAAACATCTCAGCATGCTTCCATATTGGACATTTTAAGATTTGTCAACCTGAGCATCTTCCCCTATTGATTTTTGTGAGGGACAGAGATGGCCTGATTGAGTTCTGAGCTCATTCTCTCAGAATTATTGCTGAGTTACAAAGTCCCTCTTTCCTGTTCTCACACACATATAGTTATCTATTCCATTGTCCTAGCCTGCTCTCTCTATTCCAATATGTGCAATCATCATTATATTACCAACCAGAAAATATCCATACATGTGCATAAATATTATTAAGATTCAAAAATGAACATTGGTCTTAAAATATTTTTTTAAGGAGAGGACACACACATCTGCTTAAGCTCTATGATGATGAAATTGAAACTATTACCACTCATATGAAAGAGTGTTCCAAATCACTATTTTTTTTTTAATTTTTTTATTTAATAATTACATTATATTTACACTCATTTCTGTTCCGATTTTTTTTCCCCTCCCTCCCTCCACCCCCTCCCCTAGATGGCAAGCAGTCCTTTATATGTTGGATATGTTGCAGTATATCCTAGATACAATATATGTTTGCAGAACCGAACAGTTCTCTTGTTGCATAGGGAGAATTGGATTCAGAAGGTATAAATAATCCGGGAAGAGAAACAAAAATGCAGATAGTTCACATTCGTTTCCCAGTGTTCTTTCTTTGGGTGTAGCTGCTTTTGTCCGTCATTTATCAATTGAAACTCAGGTCTCTTTGTCAAAGAAATCCACTTCCATCAAAATATGTCCTCATACAATATCGTTGTCGAAGTGTATAATGATCTCCTGGTTCTGCTCATTTCACTTAGCATCAGTTCATGTAGGTCCTCCAAGCCTCTCTGTATTCATCCTGCTGGTCATTTCTTACAGAACAATAATATTCCATAACATTCATATACCACAATTTATCCAGCCATTCTCCAATTGATGGGCATCCATTCATTTTCCAGTTTCTAGCCACTACAAACAGGGCTGCTACAAACATTTTGGCACATACAGGTCCCTTTCCCTTCTTTAGTATTTCTTTGGGATATAAGCCCAATAGAAACACTGCTGGATCAAAGGATATGCACATTTTGATAATTTTTTGGGCATAATTCCAGATTGCTCTCCAGAATGGTTGGATTCGTTCACAACTCCACCAACAATGCATTAGTGTCCCAGTTTTCCCGCATCCCCTCCAACATTCATCATTATTTTTTCCTGTCATCTTAGCCAATCTGACAGGTGTGTAGTGGTATCTCAGAGTTGTCTTAATTTGCATTTCTCTGATCAATAATGATTTGGAACACTCTTTCATATGAGTGGTAATAGTTTCAATCTCATCCTCTGAAAATTGTCTGTTCATATCCTTTGACCATTTATCAATTGGAGAATGGCTTGATTTCTTATAAATTTGAGTCAGTTCTCTATATATTTTGGAAATGAGGCCTTTATCAGAACCTTTAACTGTGAAAATGTTTTCCCAGTTTGTCGCTTCCCTTCTAATCTTGTTTGCATTAGTTTTATTTGTACAAAGGCTTTTTAATTTGATGTAATCGAAATTTTCTATTCTGTGATCAGTAATGGTCTCTAGTTCATCTTTGGTCACAAATTTCTTTCTCCTCCACAAGTCTGAGAGATAAACTATTCTATGTTCCTCTAATTTATTTATAGTCTCGTTCTTTATGCCTAGGTCATAGACCCATTTTGATCTTATCTTGGTATATGGTGTTAAGTGTGGGTCCATGCCTAATTTCTGCCATACTAATTTCCAATTATCCCAGCAGTTTTTATCAAATAATGAATTCTTTTCCCAGAAGTTAGGGGCTTTGGGTTTGTCAAACACTAGATTGCTATAGTTGACTATTCTGTCTTGTGAGCCTAGCCTTTTCCACTGATCCACTAATCTATTTCTTAGCCAATACCAAATGGTTTTGGTGACTGCTGCTTTATAATATAATTTTAGATCAGGTACAGCTAGGCCACCTTCATTTGATTTTTTTTTCATTAATTCCCTTGAGATTCTCGACTTTTTATTGTTCCATATGAATTTTGTTGTTATTTTTTCTAGATCAATAAAATATTTTCTTGGAAGTCTGATTGGTATAGCACTAAATAAATAGATTAGTTTAGGGAGTATTGTCATCTTTATTATGTTCGCTCGGCCGATCCAAGAGCACTTAATATTTTTCCAATTATTTAAGTCTGACTTTATTTGTGTGGAGACTTTTTTATAATTTTGCTCATATAATTCCTGACTTTCCTTTGGTAGATAGATTCCCAAATATTTTATGGTATCAACAGTTATTCTGAATGGAATTTCTCTTTGTATCTCTTGCTGTTGGGTTTTGTTGGTGATGTATAAAAATGCTGAGGATTTATGGGGATTTATTTTGTAGCCAGCTACTTTGCTAAAATTATGAATTATTTCCAATAGCTTTTTGGTAGAATTTCTGGGGTTCTCTAGGTATACCATCATATCATCTGCAAAGAGTGATAGTTTGGTTTCCTCATTGCCTACTCTAATTCCTTTTATATCTTTCTCGACTCTTATTGCCGAGGCTAGTGTTTCTAATACGATATTAAATAATAATGGTGATAGTGGGCAACCTTGCTTCACTCCAGATCTTACTGGGAAAGGTTCCAGTTTTTCCCCATTGCATATGATGCTTACTGATGGTTTTAAATATATGCTCCTGACTATTTTAAGGAAAAGTCCATTTATTCCTATGCTCTCAAGTGTTTTTATTAGGAATGGATGTTGGATTTTATCAAATGCTTTTTCTGCATCTATTGAGATGATCATGTGGTTTTTGTTTGTTTGGTTATTGATATAGTCAATTATGTTAATAGTTTTCCTAATATTGAACCAGCCCTGCATTCCTGGTATAAATCCTACTTGGTCATAGTGTATTATCCTGGTGACAATTTTCTGTAATCTTTTTGCTAATATTTTATTTAAGATTTTAGCATCAATATTCATTAGGGAGATTGGTCTATAATTTTCTTTCTCTGTTTTCAGCCTACCTGGTTTAGGTATCAGTACCATATCTGTGTCATAAAAGGAGTTTGGTAGGACTCCTTCAATCCCTATTTTTTCAAATAGTTTATATAACATTGGAGTTAATTGTTCTTTAAATGTTTGTAGAATTCACATGTAAATCCATCTGGTCCTGGGGATTTTTTCTTAGGGAGTTGATTGATAGTTTGTTCTATTTCTTTTTCTGAGATGGGACTGTTTAGGATATTTACTTCTTCCTCTGTTAGTTTGGGCAAGCTGTATTTTTGGAGGTATTTTTCTATTTCATTTAAGTTGTCGAATTTATTGGCATAAAGTTGGGCAAAGTAACTCCTAATTATTGCTCTAATTTCCTCTTCGTTGGTGGTGAGTTCTCCCTTTTCATTTTTAAGACTAACAATTTGATTTTCCTCTTTCCTTTTTTTAATCAGATTTACTAAGGGTTTGTCTATTTTGTTGGTTTTTTCATAGAACCAACTCTTAGTTTTATTAATCAATTCAATAGTTTTTTTACTTTCAATTTTATTGATCTCACCTTTTACTTTTAGAATTTCAAGTTTAGTGTTTGACTGGGGGTTTTTAATTTGTTCCTTTTCTAGCATTTTTAATTGCAAACCCAATTCATTGACCTTCTCTTTCTCTATTTTATACAAATAGGCCTCTAGAGATATGAAATTTCCCCTTATTACCGCTTTGGCTGCATCCCATACATTTTGGTATGATGTCTCATTATTATCGTTTTCTTGGGTGAAGTTATTAATTATGTCTATGATTTGCTGTTTTACCCAGTCATTCTTTAGTATGAGATTATTTAGTTTCCAATTATTTTTTGGTCTACTTCCCCCTGCTTTTTTGTTGAATGTAATTTTCATTGCATCGTGGTCTGAAAAGGATGCATTTACTATTTCTGCCTTACTACATTTGAGTTTGAGGTTTTTATGTCCTAATATATGGTCAATTTTTGTATAGGTTCCATGAACTGCTGAAAAGAAAGTGTATTCCTTTCTGTCTCCATTACATTTTCTCCAGAGATCTATCATATCTAGCTTTTCTAGTATTCTGTTTACCTCTTTGACTTCTTTCTTATTTATTTTCTGGTTTGATTTATCTAATTCTGAGAGTGCAAGGTTAAGATCTCCCACTATTATAGTTTTACTGTCTATTTCTTCTTGCAGCTCTCTTAGTTTCTCTTTTAAGAATTTAGATGCTACCCCACTTGGTGCATATATGTTTAATATAGATAGTGCTTCATTATCCATGCTACCCTTTAGCAAGATATAGTGTCCTTCCTTATCTCTTTTAATTAGGTCAATTTTTGCTTTAGCTTGATCTGAGATCAGGATGGCTACCCCTGCTTTTTTGACTTCACCTGAAGCATAGTAGATTTTGCTCCAACCTTTTACCTTTAACCTGCATGTATCTCCCCGCTTCAGGTGTGTTTCCTGTAAACAACATATTGTAGGATTCTGGCTTTTAATCCATTCTGCTAACCGCTTTCTCTTTATGGGGGAGTTTACCCCGTTCACGTTTATGGTTAGAATGACCAATTCTGTATTACTTGCCATCTTGTTAACCCCGGTTTATGCTTTCCTCCCTTCTTTCCCCTTTCCCCCCCTTCCAAGTATTAAGCTTGTGAGCACCCCTTGCTTCTCACAGCCCTCCCTTTTTAGTATCCCTCCCCCCTCCTTAGAGTTCCTCCCCCTATCTTACCCCTTTCCCTCCCAGTTCCCGTATTCCCTTCCCCTTAGCTTATTCCTTCCCTTTCCACTTTTCCCTTCTCACTTTTCAATGAGATGGGAGAAGTTTCACCATAGATTGAATATGTCTTAAGATTTTTCACTTAAAGCCAATTCTGAAGGCAGTAAGATACCCACTATATTCATCCCCCTCCATTCTTTCTCTCAGATATAATAGGTTTCCTATGCCTCTTCATGAGATGTACTACCCCCACTTTACCCTTTTTCTGGTACAATGTCCTTTCCACATCAATTTCTAGAACAAGGTATACATGTATTCTTTATACATCTATATAGTCAAAATATAGTTCCAAGATTAATCTTTACCTTTTTAGATTTCTCTTGAGTTCTATATTTGTAGATCAAACTTTTTGTTAAGTTCTGGTTTTTTCATCAGAAATAGATGAAATTCGCTTACTTCGTTGAATGTCCATCTTCTTCCCTGGAAAAAGATGCTCATTCTCGCTGGGTAAGTTATTTTTGGTTGCATACCAAGTTCCTTAGCTTTTCGGAATATCATATTCCAGGCCCTTCGATCTTTTAATGTGGATGCTGCCAGATCCTGGGTGATCCTTATTGTGGCTCCTTGATACTTGAATTGGGTTTTTCTAGCCGCTTGCAATATTTTTTCTTTCACCTGAGGGTTCTGGCATTTGGCCACTATATTCCTTGGTGTTTTGATTTTAGGATCCCTTTCAGTGGGTGATCGATGGATCCTTTCAATGTTTATTTTTTCCTCTGTTCCTATGACTTCTGGGCAGTTCTCTTTGATAATTTCCTTGAGATATAGACCCAGTAAAGGCACTGCTGGATCAAAGGATATGTACAGGTTTGATAGCCCTTTGAGCACAGTTCCAGATTGCTTTCCAGAATGGTTGGATTATTTCACAACTCTACCAACAATGTATTAGTGTCCAAGTTTTCCCACATTTACTCCAACATTTGTCATTATGTTTTCCTGTTATCTTAGTCAATCTGAGAGGTGTGAGATGGTACCTCAGAGTTGTTTTAATTTTAAGCTGAAGCAATTCATGGTGCTTTCAATACATAATATTTTTTATATAACTCCTTTTTTATGGCTAAATAAGTTTATTTTTATTTACTTTCAAATACCCTCTGAATGTCTCATTTCATTTAAATATTAAATACAAACTATTAAGAAACATTTTGACAGGTCTAGACAAAGGTATTCTGCCTTATTAGAACTATACCAGCCTTTTCCTTATTTTATTTGATTTGATTTCTTCTTTAATATATTCCCCTTCATTTCTGTGTATTCGCATTAAAAATCTGTTGTTCTCACTTTGGTTTATTTGGTGAAACTAGACATTGAGAAATTCAGTTTTTCCATTTTCTTATTTAATAGTCTATTTTATAGACTATATAATAGTCTAATTTAATTTTTAATTTCTTATTTAATAGTCTATTATTATTTATCAGTTTATCTATTTATTCATTTACTAATTCAATAACTTTTTTATAATTAGTTTGTTGGGCTGTGTTGGCCATAAATATTGCTCTCATGTTTTTTTTTCTTTCTCTTTTAATTTCTCAGGCATGCAAGTTGTGGTATCACGTTCTTCGCAAATTCCATTAGTTTTCTGTTTCTTCATTTTTTTCATTTTTCTTTGTTTCACTATATATGTGTATGTGTATATATATATAATTTTGTTTTCTTTGTTTTTAAATCTTTGGTAATTTATTGTTATTATTATTTTATTTTCCCCTTTTGCTCACTGTTTGACACTCTCTGCTTTCATGGTATTTTCCTGAATGTCAAAACATCTCAGCATGCTTCCATATTGGACATTTTAAGATTTGTCAACCTGAGCATCTTCCCCTATTGATTTTTGTGAGGGACAGAGATGGCCTGATTGAGTTCTGAGCTCATTCTCTCAGAATTATTGCTGAGTTACAAAGTCCCTCTTTCCTGTTCTCACACACATATAGTTATCTATTCCATTGTCCTAGCCTGCTCTCTCTATTCCAATATGTGCAATCATCATTATATTACCAACCAGAAAATATCCATACATGTGCATAAATATTATTAAGATTCAAAAATGAACATTGGTCTTAAAATATTTTTTTAAGGAGAGGACACACACATCTGCTTAAGCTCTATGATGATGAAATTGAAACTATTACCACTCATATGAAAGAGTGTTCCAAATCACTATTGATCAGAGAAATGCAAATTAAGACAACTCTGAGATACCACTACACACCTGTCAGATTGTCTAAGATGACAGGAAAAAATAAGGATGAATGTTGGAGGGGATGTGGGAAAACTGGGACACTGATGCATTGTTGGTGGAGTTGTGAACGAATCCAACCATTCTGGAGCTCAATCTAGAATTATGCCCCAAAATTATCAAACTGTGCATATCCTTTGATCCAGCAGTGCTACTACTGGGCTTATATCCCAAAGAAATACTAAAGAAGGGAAAGGGACCTGTATGTGCCAAAATGTTTGTGGCAGCCCTGTTTGTAGTGGCTAGAAACTGGAAAATTAATAAATGTCCATCAATTGGAGAATGATTGGGTAAATTGTGGTATATGAATGTTATGGAATATTATTGTTCTGGAAGAAATGACCAGCAGGCTGAATACTGAGAGGCTTGGAGAGATTTACATGAACTGATGCCAAGTGAAATGAGCAGAACCAGGAGATCATTATATACTTCAACAACGATACTGTATGAGGATGTATCCTGATGGAAGTGAATGTCTTTGACAAACAGAAGATCTAACTCAATTCCAATTGATCAATGATGGATAGAAGCAGCTATACCCAGAGAAGGAACACTGGGAAATGAATAAACTGTTTGCATTTTTGTTTTTCTTCCCAGGTTATTTTTACCTTATGAATCCAATTCTCCCTGTGCAACAAGAGAACTGTTCATTTCTCCACACATATATTATATCTAGGATATACTATAACATATTTAACATGTGTAAGACTGCTTGCCATCTAGGGAAGGGGGTGGAGGGAGGGAAGGGAAAAATCAGATCAGGAGTGCAAGGAATACTGTTGTAAAAAATTACCCATGCATCTATTCTGTCAACAAAAAGTTATAATTTTAAAAAATAAAAAGGAAAAAAAAAAGAATGCTTGGATACTTTTTTTTTCTTTCATTTCAATTTATTTTTTAAAATGATTTAGTGTCTCATTATAAGAGGCAGAGATTTTCTAAGAGGCAGAGATTTTCTTAAAATAAATTAACTCCATTATGTAGTATTTAAATTTCTTATCTTAGACAAAATATTCATGTGAATGAATGAATTTTCAAAGTAGTAATTAAATATTTACTATGTTATAAGGACTGTGACAGCACTAGAACATAATAAAGCAATAGACATTTTTAGAATTCCTCCTAAATAGCAGACACTGTTCTAATCCTTAGGAATATTAAAAAAAAAAAAAAAAGAGGTAAAAGATAGCCCTCCCCCTCAAAGATAAATGCAAAAGCAAAAACAGCTATTATTCTCAAGAACCTTGCATTTTAATAAAGGAACATCATATATAGGTGAATGTTGACCAAGGATGGGCATTTTGATTCGAAAAGATGATAATGAGTGGGACCACAGAGAAGTGAACTGATAGACTCTTTTGGGACACATTGCTATAATGATCAGATTACAAATTTAAAATGAGAAAAAATTAGGCTGGGAAAGAGTAGCTAAACTGGTGAAAATTCAGCAGATGAATTAAGTGAAAAGTAGCTGTGTCTAGATATGGGGCATTCAACACTTAAGAACTGCCTCCTAATAATTTTTGTGTAACTCATGACTAGGTTAGAGTTTTAGAACTGAGAAGTTTAAATTATTTTGGCACTGTGCCAAACCTTGAAAATTGAATGGTGGCTGTTAATGGGTGGACCTTTGTAAGTCCAGCCCAACTTTATTGGTTAACTTATTTCAGAGAAGAGTAGAAAAGTAGCCCTTTATACTTCTAAATCTTTTGCTGTCTGGTGCCTTCTGCCCTCTCTTATTCCCTCTCCTTCCCTTATCTGAAATAATAATCAATCAAAATAGGTTATACAGATGCAATCATATAAAACATTTCCATATTATTCATTTTGTACAAAAACATTAAAATACAAAAAGTATAGTTCAGCCTGTATCCAGTCATCAGTGTTTCCCCCCTTCCCCTCCCCACCTCTGGAGATAGATAGCATATTTCATCATGAGTCCTTTGTATTTGTCTTGGAATATTGTATTGCTGAGAATTACTAAGTCCCTCACAATTCTCCATTGTACTGTATTGTTGTTACTGTATACAATGATCTCCTGGTTCTGTTAGCTTCACTTTTCATCAGTTTATGTAACTCTATGTAAGATTTTCTGAAATACTCATGTGTGCTATTTTTTTTTATAGCACAATAATATTCCATCACAACTGTATGCAACAGCTTGTTCAACCATTCCCCAATTGATGGACATTTTTTTGATTTCCAATTCTTAGTCACCATAAAAAGAGCTATTATAAATACTTTTGTACAAATACATATTTCCTGGTTTTTTGGGTTTTTTTAAATCACTTTAGGATACAGATCTATCAGTGGTATTTCAGGATCAAAGAGTAGGTAGTTTTATGTTCCTTTGGGAATAGTTCCAAATTGATCTCTGCAATAATTGGATCAGTTCACAACAGTGCATTTGTATCCCCATTTTCTTACATCCCCTCCAACATCTATAGAACTTGCCTTTTGAAAAGAGGAAGAATGTCACTTTTATAAGAGGAAGCATTATGTGATGGAAGACTATATGGCCTTATAGATAGAAAAATCTGAGTCTATTTCTAATTTATGACACATAATAGCTTTGTATCTAAATAATTATTTAAATTCTCAATATTCCCAGTCAAATTTTCAATCCTATAAATTAGAGCCCACTAATTTGCATTGATAGAGGAAATTTCTATACAGGAAAATCTTAACACTGGTTATCTCATAGGTCTGGTCCAGTGATTTGGAATGACAGTTTTCCTAGCTCTATGTACTGTGATGGAAATTCCTTAGTTAGTTATAAAATGGAAAAATAATAGGACATCTAGGTGATGAAAACACCAGACAGCATGTCATAAATTCCATCATATATCACAAATAATCATTCTTATCAACACAATTTTAACAAGGGTAGATACTACATGCATTCATTCTGGATGCAAATGTTAAGTGGAAAATGGCAGCTGGCACTAATATAATTTTTCAGCAGGTAAAATATTAATGTTGCTCCACAGATTCAGCACTCCAATGCTCCTGTTATATGCTAAATCCCTTTGGTATTGGGGAGAACTTCAAACTATTTAAAGCTTTGTTTATATAATCTGCTTTTGGAAGAATGTAAGTTTAAGATGCTTCTAGACTAATACACTTGACAGACTGATTTGTAAAAAAGACTTTTTTTTTTCAAAGAATGAATAGCACATTGCTTTATTTCACAAAATATGTCAAATCATATAATTCTGTGAGAATTCCTTCTTATGATGAAAGATTAAGTATATGAAGTTGCCTGGGGGAAATTTGCTCTCATTCTTACCTAAGTGTTATGGTATTTTTTTCTTTTTTCTGGTTGAAATGATTAGAATGTTTGGAGAATGGAAAAGACAGACAGGAAGAGGAAATCAAACCTTGTGATCACAATCAAGAATTGAAAATGATCTCCAAGGTTATTTAGTTCAACTCTTCTTGTTCCCCATTTTACAAAGGAAAAATCCTGATACCAATAGGAATTAATGATTTGCTAAAATTTATACAAACAGTAAATGTCAAAGGTAGGATTCAAATCCATTCATTATTCTAGCACCAGCAAACTTCTCTCTCTACACTGTTGTTTTTTTTCTTTTCTATTTGGATAAAATGTTGCTCCTTAAAATATATCCAAAATAAATATTCCATATAGTGTTAAAAAAAACTCTGATGAAATAACAAAGAAAGGGAAAACTACATTATATTTTGGCTCTGGGTTCACATTATTTTTGTCTGTTTTGTCCAATAGAATAGGAAACTTCTTCCAATTCACTTTGAACATTCATATATCATCTGAGACCTATTTACAACCTTTCAACCATTTTATAAATTTCAGTTTCATATCATATTATTTGTGTTAGATGATGTCCAATTCTAAGATAGGGTTTAAGAAGAAGTTTTCTTAAGTGGAGTGGTAGTGAACAGAAGCTTTCTCTGGCTCAAAATCTTAATGTACTCATATCAAGTCCCATGACAGAGGCCGTTATCAGAGTGCCAAATGACTCAACTTTCAGTATGATGAAATTTTAGTATTTATTCAATATTTGATGATGTTTTATATTCTTAATTAAAATAAGTGTATATGTCCAAATTAGAATATGAACGACAACTATAATGGTTTATTTCTGCTAGTCATGCATATGAAATAAATTATTTCCTTTTGCCTATAATTTTTATATGTTTTTATATTTTTATCACATATTTTTATCTATATATTTTTTTATATTTTCATCACATTAAATCATAATACAAGGCAAATTTTCCCATACATATTTTTTGCTTATTCCCTTTTCTATCTAACATGAAGCTATTCTCATTATTATATCCCCATAAATCAGTTTGAGACAAATATTTATTTATTTATTTATTTATTTATTTTTACTTTTTTGCTGAGGCAATTGTGATTGAGTGACTTGCCCAGGGTCACACAGCTAGTAATTATTAAGTATCTGAGATCAGATTTGAATTCAGGTCCCCCTGACTTCAGGGCTGGTACTACATCTACTGTGCCACCTAGCTGCCCTGAGACAAATATTTATTAAATGGCTATGAAGTCTTTATCATGGTACTTGACCTTAGGGATTCAATGACAGAAATTTGGCAGTCCTGCAGCCAAGGAGTTTAAATTCCACCTATATAAGGAACTAGTCATTGTATTTCACATAATAGTCTATCTTAGTTCAACATAGCAGTTAAACTGTTGGTAGATCCATTAAAACAAGATGACTTCTAAAGTAATCCAGGGGATTGGGAAAGCAAAGTGGTTTATTGGGGGAATTAACTGATTACATTTTGTGACTCCATTCTGGCTCTAGTGTAGTTTTTTTCAATTATAGGTCTAGTCCAATTTCTGTCTTTTGAGAGAACTTTATTCATTTGTAGGATTTTTTTTTTTTTGGGGGGGGAGACCTTATTGCATTGTTTGAACCTACCCACTAGTTCTGCAAAACAAATTTCCAGAAATTTGGGTATCATTTGCTAGTGTAGGTAATCATTGCTCCTCTTGGTTCCTTTTATATATGAAACTATTCTCCCAGCAACTAAATTTTTGCTCTCATGGCTCTCCCTCCCTTTTATTTTCATCAAAAGAAGGCAAGTAATTGTAATGACTGCATATTTAAAATCAGCCAGAGTCAGGAATTCAGGTTAAGGGAAAAATCTTCAATCTTTATTGAAGTGAAGAGGTGAATAAGGATTGCGATAGCAATATGGGCAGCTGCAACAGGAAGCCAGCTAACAGAGGGGGATCTGAGCTGAAAAGCTGTGGCAATGGCGATGCAAGCAGTCTCTCCTTCCCCTTCCTTTTCCACTCCCCTGCCTCCATCCACCAAAATTGTCATTTCCTATACAACACATCAGGACTTGCACAAAGAGTGGGTGGGGGCCATTCTTTCTCCAAGCTTATATATTAATAGAGTATGGTCCAATTACTATTTAGCCTTATGTGCTTGGGACCTCAGTGCATCAACTCAAGCCTCAGCCCATTACAAGTAATAATGAAGAATACCTGACTTTATCAAAATATGTCATCGAGGGGCTTTGTCAGAATGGATTAGAGCAACTACCCAGCCAGCCAAACTCTCAACATTCCCATCCAAACAACTTTTAGATAATGCTTCAAGTTGAATTTGGAGTGGCAATGCCAATAAAAGGTTAGGATGACATATTTGGTGATACTGTTGGTAGAGATGCAAAACTTTCCAAGATTTCTAGAGAACAGTTTAGAAACTTGCCTAAATGGCAATAAAATTTTGTGCTTTGACCTTACAAATAATATATGTACTTCACATAAATCAAAGAAGAAGGAAAAGGATATATATATATTATCAGCTCTTGTTTGTAGAAAAGAATTAGACATTGAGGGGATGCTCACCAATGGGGGAATGGCCAAACAAGTTTTGGCATATGGTTGTGATGAAATACTATTATGCTATAACAAACATTAAGGAAAATGTTTCAGAAAAATATCAGAAGACCTATATGAATTGACACAAAGTGAAATGAGCAGAACCAAATCATTGTACATCACAACAATATTGTATGATGATCAATTATGAAAGACTTGGCTATTTTGATAAATACAATAATTTAAGAAAATTCTAAAGAACATATGATGAATAATGCTGTATACCTCCAGAGATACAACTGGTGAATTCTAAGTAAAGATTTAAGTATAATTTTTGCATTTTGTTTTTCTTACTTTTTAATGCAATATATCTAATATGTGAATAATTTTGCATAATTTCACTTGTATAATTGACATTATATTGTTTGCCTTCCCAGCAGGTATAGAAGATGTAGAGGAGGAGAGAATGTTTAAGTGTTAAGAATAAATACATAAGTATTTTTTTAAGTATTCATTGCCCTATATAACTTCATTACATTTATATATAAAACATACACATAAATTATATATATAACATATAAAACACATAGGTATATGGGTAATATGCATAACCATGTATGTAAACAAATCTTTGTTACATTGGTACCTATGTACAGGAAACTCAAGTCAAATTTATTATTTGATCAGAGAATTTTATATCTATTTTCACATCTTCCTTTCCTGAAAACTAAAAGCAATACTCTTCCCTTGTCCTTTTCCAAATATACTTCAATCATCAGTCCTCAATGCTCTGTCACTGCTATTGATTAACATGATATAATAGTTTAATATATTAGCATATTCTTACTGTTTTCCAAAATAATGACTTTCCATTTCATTCATTCTCCATTTCATTTCCAAAACAATTATTGCTACTTTCTATGGTCTTTTCTCTCAAGAAAACTGTATCCTGTTCATACTTGGAAGATATAATGTGTAAAACAATATATTACTTTTTTCAAATTGTTATTGTTACATTTGAGTTTTATATCTGCTACATTTCTGAATATATATTTTTCCCTTACCCAAAAAGCCAAGCTTTATAAATAATAAGAAAGAGAAAAATTAAAAAAAAAATCTTCAGCAAACTAATCAAAACATCAACCAATCCTTATGATATCTGCAACAAAGAGGAGTTTTTAAAAATCTTATCGGAGTTAAAAAGTGCTATACATACTTATACTTGAAGCAACTACAATCTCATTGTGTCATCACTCACTAGAGCTCCAAACCAGTTTAATTTTCTTGGCTATTTCAAGGTTATATATGCCCCAATAGCTACAGTCATGTTTATAATTCTTATTTCCAATATTGCTAAGTAATCAGAAGAACCACATGATCTCGTGATTAGTCATAAACCTAATGGCACTATATTGGCAGCAAATCATTGACTTTGTTCAGCCTACCAGCAAGATCTATGGTCTTCTCCTTAAAGCACATTCACAATTCTTATATGCTTTTATGGGTTACATTTGCTCATTTTATCTTTCAAGTAAAAATATTTTATTGATTTTTCAACACAATTCTTGAAATATATCTGGTGCTTAATAAGTGTTTATTGATTGCTGCTGGATTATTTTTGTATTTACCAATTATTCTTCCTTTCCATGAGGAAATATACACACACACACACACACACACACACACACACCCCAAAATGAAGGTGGTATAATTTATTTCTTAATTGTCTTCACTACAACAGTCATGATTGTACCTTTCATTATTGCTTCCCTTTATTCCACATGGCTATTCCATTAATTCAGCTATTTTTTATTCCTTATTCATTCATATCCATGTTCTCAAGTTTTCCTGAAATCTTCATTTGGTTCTTTCTTGTGGCATCACGCCTTAGTTTTTTTATTCAATTAAAATTTCCTTAGGGATAAAGATTGTGATTGTTATTTCAAATTATGTCAGTAGCACTTAGCCCATGATTGTGTAATATTTGGAATTCAGTGATCATCCCCAATGTATATTCTGTAGAAGAAAAAAGTTTAAAGAAATGTATTTTATATTAATCAAAGTCAATGTTTGGAATAACTCTTGAGGATCCTTAAGTCCCATGCAAAATAGTCTTTTTCAGTAGTTTGTATTGTTGATAAATAACTATCCCCACATCATAAACACATGCTTATTAAATCAAATGTCCTTAATGAGATAGCAGTTCAAATACCTAAAATCCTATTAAATCCAGTAATTGCATTCATAATCATTTCAAAGGAAAAGGATATGGCTGCCAAAGATTTTTCAATGGAGCAGGTCATTTTTATTACACAAAAAAAGATAAAGTAATCTCAAAATAGAACATATTCAAAAAATGTGGGAGTTCATGAAGTGAAAAATTATGTGCTTGAATTTTTATCAGATTTGAAGGGTCAAGAGGGTAAGCAGATGGCTCATGGTAGAATTTATTGAGCTTTTAGCAATTGTTTTGATGTGCCAGGCAAACCCCAGCAAGCTTATGAGATTGTAAAATCCAATGACCCTGTATTACACTGAGGGTTCTGCTCCCGATATGCATGTGATTTTAGAGATTGCATCTATCACTGGTTTATTATCTGTCAAAAACTCAGGAGATGCAACATGATTAATACCCCATGCTGTAATTTTTATTATTGCTCTCCTTTTAACTCTTTCTCCCTCATTTTGCTATTTATGTTTTTTTATAATATTACCAAGCTCATGATAATTCAGTTGATAGCTCAGTAATGCAGAATGATTTTCCAGTAACTTTTCAGTTGTCATCAGTGATAAAATTTTATAAGGGATATAAAGAAGTTAAGTAAGTACTCAGTCCTAAACATTGTCCTCAATATGTATGTACAACTCTCACTGACATCACAAGGGTTTTGGGAAATAGGGAAATGGCAGGCCGTGTACTTTCTTAAGTATATAAAATTCATACAACTTTTATTCTGTTCATAAGTAGCCTAACAAAAGTTTTTAAATGAGGTAATCTGGTACTATAGTTATGATTAAGATGAACCTATAAAGGGCCTTGTTTTGCTTATTTTTTCTGGCAATGTTAGTGGAGAATTGTCATTGTATTATATGTTCTATATCAAAACTCCTTGGAAATTGATGTGGAGTCTATAATAATTCTATATTATTTATCCAAATAATATAGTATGATAGGTAAATGCTAGCTTCCCATAGTGTTTATCATAGTTAGCTCAGTCTTCTCAGTTAATGGGAAGTGAATTCTGCTGTTATTTTAGTTCAGAAAATCTAGCTTATGATGCATTTACTAAATGAAATGGTAAAAAAAAAAAAAAAAAGAAGAAGAAAAAAGAAAAAGAAAAAAAGAGGATAAGTAGCCTAATTATATTTAATTTTATATGTTCATTAATGAAATTGTAAAATACACTTGAGATTCTAAAATGGGAAAACTGCATTTCTTTGTTATTTGTCTTTACATTTGTTTTGGACTAGATACTTATGATGGAAGTTATTTTCTCAGGCCAATTAACCCATATATATCACTTCTACCAACTCCATTACCTGAATTGTTCACTCAATGTGACTATTATGTTAATCTATTTGCTGTATTTACATGAGCACCTATTTTATACAATTTGAATTGTATAATTGTATAATTAAATATGTCCCAAATCGACTGCTGTAGTTTGTTGCAAATCTATTGTTTTATAATTGTTCAATGACTCATTGCCAAAGAATGTCAAAAGATTGTAATTTATGACAAAGGAAACACTACAGTTGAAAAAAATACCACTGACATTTGGTAGAATGGATTCATGCCTAAAATATAATAATATAAAAAATAAGAATATATAAAATATAAGAATATTTCAACATGTCAAGTGTAAATTATATCATTGATATTTTATTTCTTCTACTGTTCTACAATGTAATAATTTTATACTTTTATAAATCCTGTTAATTAATTTATAAGTTATAATGAATTAAAAATCCAAAAAAAAACTCAGAACATGATGGCATATAGACAAAATTTCCTAAAACTTAGTTTGGCTGTGGTTTAGAGGGCTGTCCATTCCTGAACTTGCATTCAAAATCTTCAAAACTTTGTCAGACTTGCTATATCTAATTTCTTCTTGGTATTATCTTTGCAAGCTAAATATCAGGTTTACTCCATACTGAGTCAGTGGAGTAACTTTTTATGTGAGCAAGGCAAAAGACAAACTTTATTCAAAAGTTACAAATCTGAAAGAAGGGGCAAATGTGCTGAATATCAGTAATAAATAAATCTGCATGAAAATGAATGACCTTAAGGGTAGAAGAATCCTAGAGCACATGTGAACAGAAAAAAAGCATGAAATAAAAGCAATATTATTCAGGAGGGGTGCATTTCAGATTTTTCTGCTTGATAATGGGCATAGATAATGTTTAATTAAGAAACAAAATAGGAATCAGACTTGCAGTTTTACTGTTGTAGGGAACTCCTAGATGATAATATTCTTTGTAACAATGACAGTCACAATCTCTTGTACAATTTGTAATTCTAAGCCTAGAAAATTGAAAAGTTAAATGACTTGTCAAGGTAACAGAGGCAGGACCTAAACCATCTTCCTTGCTATGGATACACCTGTCTAAACATTATGTTTGAAAGCTTCTTTTCTATTGTATCATAGATTTTTTTTTTAATGGTAAAAAGGCAAAATTTAAATATGCTAGCAACTTTAATTATGAGTTAGATCCAAGAAAAGGAGCTTTGTTTACCTATTTATTTATGTCACTCCAGTCTCTTCAAATCTCCTTGATTTTGTGATTTGCATGAAAAAAAATCTCAAATAGGGCAATATTCTAGTTTGTCTTTTTAAATAATTAAAATTACAAGATTCTTTTAATTGTAAGAGAAAAATTCAGCTTTGGCTGTCATGTAAGTGAAATTTTTTTTTTTAATTTTTATTTAATAATTACTTTATATTGACAGAATCCATGCCAGGGTAATTTTTTTTTTTTTTTTTTTACAACATTATCCCTTGCACTCGTTTCTGTTCTGATTTTTTCCCCTCCCTCCCTTCACTCCCTCCCCTAGATGGCAAGCAGTCCTTTATATGTTGGATATGTTGCAGTATATCCTAGATACAATATATGTTTGCAGAACCGAACAGTTCTCTTGTTGCATAGGGAGAAGTGGATTCAGAAGGTATAAATAGCCCGGGAAGAAAAAACAAAAATACAGATAGTTCACATTCGTTTCCCAGTGTTCTTTCTTTGGGTGTAGCTGCTTTTGTCCATCATTTATCAATTGAAACTCAGTTAGGTCTCTTTGTCAAAGAAATCCACTTCTATCAAAATATGTCCTCATACAATATTGTTGTCGAAGTGTATAATGATCTCCTGGTTCTGCTCATTTCACTTAGCATCAGTTCATGTAAGTCTCGCCAGTCCTCTCTGTATTCATCCTGCTGGTCATTTCTTACAGAACAATAATATTCCATAACATTCATATACCAAAATTTACTCAGCCATTCTCCAATAGATGGGCATCCATTCATTTTCCAGTTTCTAGCCACTACAAATAGGGCTGCTACAAACATTTTGGCACATACAGGTCCCTTTCCCTTCTTTAGTATTTCTTTGGGATATAAGCCCAATAGAAACACTGCTGGATCAAAGGGTATGCACAATTTGATAATTTTTTGGGCATAATTCCAGATTGCTCTCCAGAATGGTTGGATTCGTTCATAACTCCACCAACAATGCATTAGTGTCCCAGTTTTCCCGCATCCCCTCCAACATTCATCATTATTTTTTCCTGTCATCTTAGCCAATCTGACAGGTGTGTAGTGGTATCTCAGAGTTGTCTTAATTTGCATTTCTCTGATCAATAATGATTTGGAACACTCTTTCATATGAGTGGTAATAGTTTCAATCTCATCCTCTGAAAATTGTCTGTTCATATCCTTTGACCATTTATCAATTGGAGAATGGCTTGATTTCTTATAAATTTGAGTCAGTTCTCTATATATTTTGGAAATGAGGCCTTTATCAGAACCTTTAACTGTGAAGATGTTTTCCCAGTTTGTTGCTTCCCTTCTAATCTTGTTTGCATTAGTTTTGTTTGTACAAAGGCTTTTTAATTTGATATAATCAAAATTTTCTATTTTGTGATCAGTAATGGTCTCTAGTTCATCTTTGGTCACAAATTTCTTTCTCCTCCACAAGTCTGAGAGATAAACTATCCTATGTTCCTCTAATTTATTTATAATCTCGTTCTTTATGCCTAGGTCATGGACCCATTTTGATCTTATCTTGGTATATGGTGTTAAGTGTGGGTCCATGCCTAATTTCTGCCATACTAATTTCCAATTATCCCAGCAGTTTTTATCAAATAATGAATTCTTTTCCCAGAAGTTAGGGGCTTTGGGTTTGTCAAACACTAGATTGCTATAGTTGACTATTCTGTCTTGTGAACCTAACCTTTTCCACTGATCCACTAATCTATTTCTTAGCCAATACCAAATGGTTTTGGTTACTACTGCTTTATAATATAGTTTTAGATCAGGTACAGCTAGGCCACCTTCATTTGATTTTTTTTTTTCATTAATTCCCTTGAGATTCTCGACTTTTTATTGTTCCATATGAATTTTGTTGTTATTTTTTCTAGATCATTAAAATATTTTCTTGGAAGTCTGATTGGTATAGCACTAAATAAATAGATTAGTTTAGGGAGTATTGTCATCTTTATTATGTTCACTCGGCCGATCCAAGAGCACTTAATATTTTTCCAATTATTTAAGTCTGACTTTATTTGTGTGGAGACTTTTTTATAATTTTGCTCATATAATTCCTGACTTTCCTTTGGTAGATAGATTCCCAAATATTTTATGGTATCAACAGTTATTCTGAATGGAATTTCTCTTTGTATCTCTTGCTGTTGGGTTTTGTTGGTGATGTATAAAAATGCTGAGGATTTATGGGGATTTATTTTGTAGCCAGCTACTTTGCTAAAATTATGAATTATTTCTAATAGCTTTTTAGTAGAATCTCTGGGGTTCTCTAGGTATACCATCATATCATCTGTATCATCTGCAAAGAGGGATAGTTTGGTTTCCTCATTGCCTACTCTAATTCCTTTAATATCTTTCTCGACTCTTATTGCAGAGGCTAGTGTTTCTCAAATCTCAAATAGGGCAATTTTCTAGTTTGTCTTTTTAAATAATTAAAATTACAAGATTCTTTTAATTGTAAGAGAAAAATTCAGCTTTGGCTGTCATGTAAGTGAAATTGAAAAAAAAATAGTAAAATTGCAAATAATATGGACGAAGAGATTGATTATATTAGATAAGTTTTCCCAAATTAGGAAAAAAAGTAAGAATGATGCCAAAAATAATTATGAAAAGAGAATTAACATCTTGGTCAAAGAGGCAAAAACAAAACAAACAAAAAAAAAAAGTTCAAGAAAATGTTACCTTGAATAATAATGAAGCAAGATGGCAGAGAGCAGATATGACTCTGTGACCTCCTCTGACCTTCTCTCAAACAAACAGCAGATTAAGCCTCTAAACTGGTTTTAGAGTCAAAGAATCAACTTGGAGTACAACACATTCCCAGAAGATTCCTTGGAAAACCTTCAGAGCAGATCTTTTTTCAAATGGACAGGGGAATAGTCTGTCTAGTCTAGACTGCAGCATATGGAGATCAGGGAAAGAAAAGGTCAGAGCACTGAAGCTTCCATGAATCTTCTGTAAATCTCTTAGGCCATTCTGTATGGGTTGCAAGCAGGTGTTTTGGCAGATTTGTCTATTGTAAAAGGCAAATTGTAAACCACTGAGTACCGGAAAATGCTGGACCTAGCCACCATTACCCAGCACTGGAAATCAATTAGCAGAATTGCCTTAGGGTGAATTAAAGCAGCTGCTGCTCCTTTGCATTGAACAGATCTCAAGCCTTAAAAAAAAAATGAATAAAAAACAAAAAAAGAACTCTCACCATAGACAGCTTTTATGAAGAAAGAGAATAGCAAACCTCAAATTCTGAGGTTCCTAAAGGTAAAGGAACTCCAGATGAAGCCCCAAAGGGAGACATGAGCTGGTCCCCATTTCACAAGGCTTTCTTCGAAGATTGCATAAAGGATCTTAAAAAGGAGTTAGAAGAAAAATGGGTAAATGAAATGAGATCATTGCAAGAAGGAAGGGAAAAAGCACATAATGCCCTACAAAAAAGATATGAAAAAGACACCAATTCACATAAAAACAAAGTCTGTGAAATGGAAAAAGAATGAAATGAACAAAAAAATTCAATTGGCCAATTATAAAAAGAGCTTAAAAAGGTGAAAAAATAATACATTAAAAATTAGAATTGAAAAAATGGAAGTGAATGAGTCTACAAGACTTCAAGAATCAGTCAAACAAAAACAAAAAAAAAATGAAAAAATAGAGGAAAATAGGAAAAATCTCCTAGGAAAACCAGAAATATCTCCTGGAAAATAGATCTAGGAGAGACGATCTAAAGATTATTGGACTTCCTGCAAGCCATGATGAAAAAAGATGATGAAAAAAAGAACTTAGACATTATCATACAAGAAATCATAAAAGAAAATGGCCCTGATATTTTAGAACCATCAAAAAAATTCACCAATCACATCTTGACAAATACCCAAAAATTAAGTCCCTAATGAATATTGTAGCTGAATTTCAGAACTATTGCACCAAGGAAACGATATTGCAAGCATCCAGAAAGAAATAATTTAAATACCAAGGAACCACAATTAGGATTACCCAGGACCTAGCAGCTTTCAGCTTAAAGGACAGAGGGCCTGGAATTTGATGTTCTGAAAGGCAAAAGAACTTGGATTACAGCCAAGAATTAATGCTATAATAATAGCATTATCTATTATTTAGATAATGCTAAAATTAGCATTATCTTTCAGGGAAGAAGATGACATTCAATGATATAGGTGAATTTAACCTATTTCTAATGAAAAAACCAGAACTGAACAAAAAATTTGATCTCCAAACACAGAACTTAAAAGATACATAAAAAGGTAAAAAGGAAAGAACTCTTGAAAACTATATATATATATATATATATATATATATATATATATTATGGTTATACATAGAGAAAGCAGGTGGCATTTGATTTAATTATGATAATATGAAAAAGAAATTAGAGGTGGAAAGGGGATCATACTGGAAAAAAAGGAAAAAAGAGGTAAAATAAGAGAAATTACATCTCATGAAGAGACAAAGAAAATCTCTTATGATTGAGGGAAAGAAAGGAGGGGGATAAGCATTATGTGAATCAGATTTGGTTCTAAGAGAGAATATCAAACATATCAGTTTCAGAGAAACTTGTCTCACCTTATAGGGAAGTGGGAGGAAAAGGGGAAAAAGAAAGAGAAAGACTAATTCACAGAAGAAGTAAGGGAAAGGTGTACAAAAGGTGAGGGGCTTTAAAAAGGAAGGGCTATTTGAAGAAGGTGATCATCAAAAACAAAATACTGGGGAGGAAGGAAAGGAGAAAGAATAAATTAGGGTAAATAAGATGGCAGGAAATAGAGTTAGTTATTTTAACTGTGAATGTGAATAGGATGAACTCTGCCATAAAATGGAAACATATAGCAGACTGAATTAAAAGGCAGAATCCTAAAATATGTTGTTTACAAGAAACACATTTAAAGCATAATGATACATATAGTGTGAAGGCAAAGGGTGGAGCAGAATCTATTATGCTTCAGATGAAAAAAAAAAAAAAAGCAGGGGGGGGGGGGGGGCGGTAACCACCCTGATCTCAGATCAAGTAAAAACAAAGATAGCTCTAATTAAAAGAGGTAAGGAAGAAAACTATATCTTACTAAAGGGTACCACAGATAATGAAGCAATATCAATACTAAACATATATGCACCGCGTGGTATAGCATGGAAATTCCTAGAGGAGAAGTTAAGAGAGATGCAAGAAGAAACAGACAGCAAAACTATACTAGTGGGGGACCTCAATCTTGCTCTCTCATAATTAGATAAATAAGACCACAAAATAAATAAGAAAGAAGTTAAGAAGATAAACAAAATGTTACAAAAGTTAGGTATGATAGATCTTTGGAGAAAATTGAATGGAGACATAAAGGAGTTACTTTTTCCTCAGCAGTTCATGGAACGTGTACAAAAAGTTACCACGTGTTACGGCACAAAAACCTCAAAATCAAATGCAGAAAGGCAGAAATAGAAAAAAAATGCATTTTTTTTTCAGATGATGTAATAAAAATCACATGTAATATAAGGCCAGGAGAATAAAGATTAAAAAGTAGGAAATTAAATATTCTCATCCTAAAGAATGAATGGGTGAAACAGCAAATCATATAAACAATTAATAATCTTATCCAAAAGAATGACCATAATGAGACAACATAGTAAAATTTTTGGGATGCAGCCAAAACAGTTATAAGGGGGAATTTTGTATCTCTAGATGCTTACTTGTGTAAAATAGAGAAAGAGAAAATCAATGAATTGAGCTTGCAACTAAAAAAGTTAGAAAAAGAACAAATTAAAAGTCCCCAATCAAATACCAAACTTAAAATTCTAAAAATAAAAGGAGAAATTAATAAAATTGAAAATAAAAAACTATTTAACTAATAAATAAAACTAAAAGTTGGTTTTATAAAAAAAACAAGAAAATAGATAAAGCTTTAGTTAATTTGTTTTAAAAAAGCAAAGAGGAAATCAAATTGTTAGTCTCAAAAATGAAAAGGGAGAACTTCCCAAGAATGAAGAGAAATTAGAGCAATAATTAGAACTTACTTTGCCCAACTTTATGCCAATAAATTTGATAAACTAAGTGAAATTGAAGGATACCTACAAAAATATAGATTGCCCAGATTAACAGAAAAAAGAAATAAATTACTTAAATAGTCCCATTTCAGAAAAAGAAATAGAACTCACTAAAAAAAAAGTATACTAAGATAAGGTCGAAATGGGTTCATTATTTAGACATAAAGAATGATAAAACAAATTAGAAGAACATAGGTTAATTTACCTTTCAGATCTGTGGAGGAAGAAAGAATTTGTGACCAAAGAAGAACTGGACATCATTATTGATCCCAAAAAAGATAATTTTGATCTTATTAAGCTAAAAAGGTTTTGTACTAACAAAACTAATGTAGACAAGATTAAAAGACAAGCAAAAACCTGGGAAAACATTTTTACATTCAAAGGTTCTGATAAAGAATTCATTTCTAAAATATATAGAGAATTAACTCAAATTTATAAGAATTCAAGCCATTTTTCAATTGATAAATGGTCAAAAGATATGAGCAGAAAATTTTCAGATGAAGAAACTGAAACTATTTCTAGACATATGAAAAGGTGTTCCAAAGCACTATTAATCAGAGAAATGCTAATTAAAACAACTCTTGAGATACGACTATACATTTCTCAGATTGGCTAAAACAACAGAAAAAGATAATGAGGAACCTTGGAGGGGATGTGGGAAAATTGGGACACTGATACATTGTTGATGGAACTGTGAGCAAATCCAGCCATTCTGGAGAGCAAATTGAAAATATACTCAAAAAGTTATCAAACTGTTATCCTTTGATGCAGCAGTGTTATAACTGTGATTATATCCCAAAGAGATCTTAAAGGAGGGAAAAGGACCCACATGTTCAAAAAATGTTTGTGGCAGCCCTTTTGGTAGGGACAAAAAACTGGAAACTAAATGGATGCCCATCAGTTGGAGAATAGCTGAATAATTTATGGTATATGAATGTTATGAAATAGTATTGTTCTTTAAGAAACTATCAGCAGGATGATTTCAGAAAAGACTGGAGGGACTTACCTGAACTGATGTTCAACTGTGATGGACTTAGCTCTTCTCAACAAAATGATGATTCCAGACAATTTCACTGAACTTGAGATGGAAAATAGCAATCATATCCAGAGAGAACTATGGAAACACCCTTTGCCTTTTTGTTTATTTTTTCTTTCTCATAGTTTTTTTTTTTTATCTTTTGGTCTAATTTTTCTTCTAAAACATGACAGATATGGGAAAACATTAAAATGAATTGCACCTATTTAACCTTTATCAGATAGCTTCCTCTCTTGAGGAGGAGGATATAGGAAGAGAGGGAGAAATTTTTGAAATAAAACCAATGTTGAAAAGTATTTTACATGTATATGGGAAATAAAATATTACTAAAAATAAAAATTACAACTATAGTTTTCCATTGTAGAGAAGTAAATAGTTAAGCACTATCAAATCCCTTATGTTTTCTTTCCCCATTTTACTTATTTAGTCTTCTCTTCGATCTCAGTTTTGATTTTGTTTTGCTTTTCTCTTTATGAAATCTTGAAATCTTTCTACTTCATTGAATTATCTTTTTTTTTTTCTTTTGAAGTATTATGCTTGATTTTGCAGGTAAGTAATGTTTAGTTATAGTCCTAGTTCCTTTGACTTACAGAATATCATTTGCAGCTTCTGGGTTCTGTATAAGACTGATTATGATTCCACTTTCCTGAAGTTATTGGTGGATTCTTCCAGGACTCAAATCAATTTTTTTGGTTCCAGAACATGAGCGTTTTCCTTGATAAGTTGCTTTTCATTTTTTGTTTTAAATAATAGCTATTTATTTTAAAAAATATATGTGAAGATAGTTTTCTATCAGAGAGAGACAGAGAGAGAGAGAGAGAGAGAGAAAGAGAGAGAGAGACAGAAGCAGAGCAGAGAGACAGAACAAAGAGACAGAATAAAGGGGATGGGAGAAGGTTGGGGGTTTTAGATCAATTGATATTTCTTTTTGAGTCTTCATATGTAGTTTGTGTTTTGGTCTTTCCTGTCAACACAAAAGCTTCAAATGTTCAGGTTTTTTTGTTTTGTTTTTGCTCATTTTCCAATTTATTTCATGATATTTAAAGTTGAGTTCTGCTCCTGTGGTACAAGGAATATTGCTCCAAACTTTTTGTACCAGGAATCAAAGTTATGGTCACTAACTTTCTGCACTAAGATCTCTGGGGCTGACAGTTCATTTACTCTTCTGGAACTGTAAACCTCAAAATTGACTCACTGTGCTGCTGACCGGCCAAGTCCAGAAAGGACTACAGAGCTTTAGTTGTTGATCTTGACTGGGGCTAGGAGTGTTTCTCTAGTTTGCCCAGACACTATTCACTGGGTTGTGCTTCTGTTTTACCGAAGGACTACAGATCTTTCTTGCAATCCTTCTAAATTGTCTTGGGCTGGAATATTGTTTTATCCCAATCTTTTGTGAATTCCTTTATTAAACAATTCATTTTGAGGTATGATTTAAAGTTCTTTCAGGAAAACTGGGAAAAGTTCAGGCAACTTTCTGGCTCTTCTCTACCTTCTTGTGTGGTACCTTTTGCTTTGTTTTTTGTTGTATATTTGCAAAATCTTTTTTTTTTCTGCATTTATGAGAAAATCATGTTTTTGATGACTTTTTTAAATGATCAATTATGCTGATTGATTTTTTTAAATGCTGAAATATCCTAGCATTGCTTGTATAAATCTTGATCGCTATGAAAGATTTCTTGAATGAAATATTTGTAGCTTGTTTGACAGAATTTTATTTTAAAAATTTTACCAATATTCATTATTGATATTATTATCAATCTATGTTTTTCTGTATGTCCCCCCCCCCTTTTTTTAAATGAGTCTGGTAGGTTGAATTTTTTTCTCTATTTCTAAAAAATACTTTGTATAATAATATAAATTGTTCTTTACAAGTTTGAAAGAATTCTCTTGTAAGTACATCATGTCCAAGAAATTTTGATTTTGATTTTGGCTTTTGGTATTTCCTTTATAGATATCTCTAGTTCTATAGAGAGATTGTGATATGTCAATTTGTTCTTTTAGTTTGAATATTTCATATTTTTACAGGCATTCAACTGATTTTTAAAAAAAAAAATATTTCTTTAGGTTTTATTGTGATTTTACCTTATTCATTAGATATTTTATTGATTTAGTTTTCTATCCTCTTTTTTAAAATGATATTGAATGAAAATTTATTTTACTGATATTTCAAAAGGACCAGCTTTTGGTTTTATTTAAGATTTTTATAGTGATTTTGTTTTATAGTCTCCTTTTATGTTTATTTTACATTTCTTTAATTGTTGGCTTTCTCTTTTTAAAAATTGTGCATTCAATCCATTCATCATCTCTATTGTTACTTTCTTCTTTTAGTAAGCTTTTTAGTGTTTTTAAAAATACTATTTCCACTAATATTTTGTTTAATCTAATTGGGAAAGTAAAATGATCATTAGTTCAGAAGTCAAAATACTTACACTTAAATTTTTCCAAATATGACCAGGATCATTTCTGACAAATTTCCTCATTTTTAAAATGAATAGGTTGGACTAGATGGCCGCTGAATTCCCTTCTAATAGTATAGCTATGATGTATGGTATCATAATTCACTTTATGCTTTTGAAAAGTGAATAATGCCTCATATTTCATCTTCCTGGGCAGAGAGTCCTCTTTCTGTAGTAATAATATAGCTAATTTGTTAGGCTATTACTATGAAAGACTTTGAATTAAGATAGGATAGGATTGAGTTTAATAGATATTACCATAATGTTAAGAAAATTACTTTTTATTATTATCAAAAAGAACCCTTAAAAGTTTTATTTTATCTTATTCTGAATTTAATAAACCACAAAGAACATTTTCATATTAAAAAACAGGAAGGAAAAGAATTACATTTAAAATATATCTTTATTATACACAACTTTTTTAAAAGTAAATTTTGTAAACTTCCATTTTTTTCCTTTTTTTTTTTTTTTTAGATTTTACAGAGTAAGATTTAATGAAAAGATATGATAGAAAAATAAATTAATATGATTCTCTTTCCCTAAAACCTGGATATAACTATCTTCTTTACTATTTCAAGCACTAAAGAGAAGAAATCCAAATATAAAATAGCTTTTTCCATTATATTTACTATTTTGAGTTTCATTATGAATATATTATCTATGATAGCTAGCTTATAGTTACTCCATTGCTGAACTTGACTCATTTCTTCTTTGGACCAAGTTCATTATTTGAGACTGTGTCCTATTCTTTTCTGCCTCCTAAATCTAGGCCTTAGATAGAAGCTCTTAAATTTTTCTCTTTACAAATTCAAAGACTAATTATTTGTTCTTTTACCCCAAAACTGAAAAGTACAAATACAAATAGTGAAAGAACAGTGATCTATAAAGGGCAGAACTCTGGAGAAGTATCTTAAAGCTCAGTATGATTGATTTAATCCTACAACAAAGTGTTAACTCAGTGGAATTGATAAGAATTGGTTATCTAGCTTAGCAAGTTAGTTCTCTAGTTCAGTATGATTGCCCTAGTGATATAATGACTGGTTTATATTCAGTATAGTACAGCATATAAACAGGGGACAAACTCATCAAAGTCAAACTTGGAGAAGACAGAAGACTGATTATATCCCAAAGAGATCTTAAAGGAGGGAAAAGGACCCACATGTTCAAAAAATGTTTGTGGCAGCCCTTTTGGTAGGGACAAAAAACTGGAAACTAAATGGATGCCCATCAGTTGGAGAATAGCTGAATAATTTATGGTATATGAATGTTATGAAATATTATTGTTCTTTAAGAAACTATCAGCAGGATGATTTCAGAAAAGACTGGAGGGACTTACCTGAACTGATGTTCAACTGTGATGGACTTAGCTCTTCTCAACAAAATGATGATTCCAGACAATTTCACTGAACTTGAGATGGAAAATAGCAATCATATCCAGAGAGAACTATGGAAACACCCTTTGCCTTTTTGTTTATTTTTTCTTTCTCATAGTTTTTTTTTTTTATCTTTTGGTCTAATTTTTCTTCTAAAACATGACAGATATGGGAAAACATTAAAATGAATTGCACCTATTTAACCTTTATCAGATAGCTTCCTCTCTTGAGGAGGAGGATATAAGGAAGAGAGGGAGAAATTTTTGAAATAAAACCAATGTTGAAAAGTATTTTACATGTATATGGGAAATAAAATATTACTAAAAATAAAAATTACAACTATAGTTTTCCATTGTAGAGAAGTAAATAGTTAAGCACTATCAAATCCCTTATGTTTTCTTTCCCCATTTTACTTATTTAGTCTTCTCTTGGATCTCAGTTTTGATTTTGTTTTGCTTTTCTCTTTATGAAATCTTGAAATCTTTCTACTTCATTGAATTATCTTTTTTTTTTCTTTTGAAGTATTATGCTTGATTTTGCAGGTAAGTAATGTTTAGTTATAGTCCTAGTTCCTTTGACTTACAGAATATCATTTGCAGCTTCTGGGTTCTGTATAAGACTGATTATGATTCCACTTTCCTGAAGTTATTGGTGGATTCTTCCAGGACTCAAATCAATTTTTTTGGTTCCAGAACATGAGCGTTTTCCTTGATAAGTTGCTTTTCATTTTTTGTTTTAAATAATAGCTATTTATTTTAAAAAATATATGTGAAGATAGTTTTCTATCAGAGAGAGACAGAGAGAGAGAGAGAGAGAGAAAGAGAGAGAGAGACAGAAGCAGAGCAGAGAGACAGAACAAAGAGACAGAATAAAGGGGATGGGAGAAGGTTTGGGGGTTTTAGATCAATTGATATTTCTTTTTGAGTCTTCATATGTAGTTTGTGTTTTGGTCTTTCCTGTCAACACAAAAGCTTCAAATGTTCAGGTTTTTTTGTTTTGTTTTTGCTCATTTTCCAATTTATTTCATGATATTTAAAGTTGAGTTCTGCTCCTGTGGTACAAGGAATATTGCTCCAAACTTTTTGTACCAGGAATCAAAGTTATGGTCACTAACTTTCTGCACTAAGATCTCTGGGGCTGACAGTTCATTTACTCTTCTGGAACTGTAAACCTCAAAATTGACTCACTGTGCTGCTGACCGGCCAAGTCCAGAAAAATTTACAAAACTTGATAAGATTATTGCAATTTAACCCTATGATGGATCCCATATTTGTAATTAAAATGGCATTCCTTAACATAATGTCAATAAAAATGCAGCAAAGAACTCAACTTCTTCTAAAAAGGAATTATGATGCTACAGAGCCTTCGTTAAAGGTGAAGCTTTTCTTACAGGGATTTGACATCAGATATTGGAGTTGCAGTCACATCATCAGAGGCAGATGAGAAACAATCTGTCCTGGGTGACACTGTCCCATGATTCCTTCAACATTAGGGTCATACTACCTGGTGTGTGGTAAATATCTATTTACCTTGCAGGTCAATTGTCTCTATGTCCTTAGGCCTGAGGCCTTTTTCCCTAACCAAAAGTTAATAGTCTTCCTTCAGTTGAAATCAGTCAAAAAATTGGACATGATAATTTCAAAGCTGTTCTTTTTTGGGGGGAGGTCTTTTTTTAGTACTTTAATATGTATTAGTTTAAAAAAACTTTAAAAATGTTTTTTCTTCTTTTTTTGTGATTGTAATCTTATTAATCTCACCTGCATTTCTTTTTACTGTTCCTTCCTTTTTTTCCAAATACATAAATGCAAAATTTAACCACAAATCTCAGAGCCAATAACAAAGTTAAATAAAACAAATCTCACCTTTCATAAGGCCAAATTTTTTTCTATCATTCTTTGTAATGTTCAGACTAGCTTTGTGGAGGTCCTCGGGAATGGCCTTGGTCTCAGCAGGATAGTCACCATGAGGATGGACAAGAATACAGTCCAAAGTCTTTTTTGTCTCCTTTACAGTCTATATCTATCATAGTCTGACCCAGTCTCAATCTGACCCAGTCTCCTCTAGCAATCTGACAGTCTGCCAGTCTCAACCAGTCTCAGTCTGAGTCTCACTTTGTCCCCAGTTCCCTTAAATACCCTTTATATCATTATAGTATAGTGAGTATGAGCCAATTCTATCAATTCCACTGAGTTAATGCCATGTTTCTAGAATACTCACTTGTGAGTTCCAGCCCTCTACAATTCTGCATATTAACTGCAACTTTACTCTGACAGAAGCTGGATTGTATATTTCCTTATCAGTCTTTTGGAGTCATTATAAGTCTTTATGCTAATTAATGTGCCTAAGTGAAACCTTTTTTTCACAGCTGTTTTACAATGTGACTAATTCAATTATTGACAGTTCAAAGATAATCTGTTTGTTGATTTGATTGATATGACTGACATGAAAAGAAATGAAAATGAAATGAATAAGAAATCCATATTCTGCATTTTTTTTACCACAAGAATATCAGAAATAAAGTTATTAATTTCAAGCACTCTGGGTTAAGAAAAAAAATCTAGAAAATAAAACCTAACTCTACCTTTCAAAAAAAAAAAAAACTTTCTGACCACGTAATATTCCACATATAATTTATAGTATTGAATAAACTTCCAAATCAAGATTAAATATAATAATTTTGTTATTATTATTACTACTATACATAATTGCTAAATATATAAAAAATTGTTTATATCTACATATGTTACCATTTTGGCTGATCTTTTAAAAAAAATTTATAACTATAAGAGTTTGGTTTAACCCCATCTATAGTCTAAGAAGTTGTTTAAGTCTGATTAAAGGTTAAGCAAATAGTTGCTTCTATAAATTGAACTAGTCAAAGATATCTTCTAATTTGATCATTATTCTTTTCAAGGTAAAGCATTTGAAAAGATGAACTTAAAAATATTTCAGAGTTGGACATGTTTTGATCATTTATTATGAAAAATTGATCATGATTTTTCATTCAGAGTAGGTCAAAGATTTCAAAATAAAGTGCTGTCTTTACATTATTTTGTAATATGAAGCTTAAAAGGAGGGAAGGAGTGAAAGGGAATGGGAATGCTATTATTTTTTTTCTATACTGAGATTATAAAAACAAATTATTTCTGGATCTTTTTGTTTCATCGTAGATATTCTAGTTAGAATATGTAAGATAGTAAGAGAAAACACAATATACTATTGCCTACTAAAGGCAACTTGTAAAACTTTAACTATGATGAAAAATCTAGCAATGGTAGCACAGTGAATTTTGAATTGATTCATAAGTTCATAAATGATAATGTGAAGTTATATTAAACCCATATTCAGAAATAACCTTCAAGACAGAAAACTCATTAAACTACTGCCCTAACTCTATGCTGAAACAACAACAACAACAACAAAATCTAGCTACTTGATGACCTACAAGACCTATGTATCTTGTAATGATGTGATTATTGTTCAACAAAATCACCAAATTATGTTGAATATTGTGATTATGACTTCTTTTCCTCTCTTCAATGACAAAACATCAAGGAAAATAGCTACCATACTTGAGAATATTTTTTGACCAGATTTTAGCCAATTATGTAATATCATCTTACAAAATGGAGAGTGATGGGTAAACATTAGATTTATAGAGTCCAAAAGATCTTGAAAGGTTAGACTATTAAACTATGCAAAATATGATAAAATGAAATAGGAATGAATGCTAAGTATTATGTTTGAGTTAGCAAAATCAACTCTATATTAAATACTAGAGGGCTTGGAAGCACTTTGATAAAAACTTTTAGGTTCTTATTGAATTACAAGTTCAAATATGTCATTTGTATGAATATGACAACATGGAAGCTAGTGCCATCTTAGATTGCATAGAATGATAATTTGTAAGATTAGGGAGGTTATAGGCTTATTAGCATGATCAGAATACACTAAGCCCATTGATTTAGGTTCTGAATGCCATATTTTATGAAGAACACTAATGAGAAGGCAACCAGGATGACTGAGAATCTTGACTTCCTGTCATATGATGTAATGACTGCGTATTTAAAATCAGCTGGAGTCAGGAATTCAGGTTAAGGGGAAAATCTTCAATATTTATTGAAGTGAAGAGATGAATAAGGATTGCGATAGCAATATGGGCAAGAAAGATTGCAATAGCAATACGGGCAGCTGCAACGGGAAGTCAGCTAACAGAGAGAGATCTGAGCTGAGCAACCCGTTGCAATGGCAATGCAAAAAGTCTCTCTTTCCCCTTCCCTTTCCACTCTCCTGCCTCCACCCACCAAAATCATCATTTCCTATACAACACATCAGGACTTGCACAAAGAGTGGGCAGGGGCCATTCTTTCTCCAAGCTTATATATTAATAGAGTATGTGCTTGGGACCTCAGTGCATCAACTCAAGCCTCAGCCCATTACATCTCCCTCTTTCTTTTGTTTTAGAACACAGGTAATCATGCAATCCCTGACTCCTCAAGGAGGTCAGAGCCCCCAAGGGGAAGTGACCACACCCTCCCTGATTTCTCAAGAAAGGAGGTGAAAGCACCAAAAAGGAGGTGATCACGACCCTCCTGACTTCTCAGGAAGGGAGGTGAAAGCACTAAAAAGGAGATAATCACGCCCTCCCTGATATCTCAGGAAGGGAGATGAAAAGCACCAAAGGGAAGTGAGGGTTGCCAGCAGGTTTCTGGGCTGAAGGGTCTTATTATGCACAAACCCATCAGCATGGGAGGTATTACACAAGCACATAGCAACAGACCAGAGGCTATTAGTGATGACTCTCCCCACAGTCAGTGCAGGCTTGATGTGGTGTAACAAACATGAATTATACACCCAAGTAATGGTATAACAAACAATATAAATCAACATTTTGATGTAAAAGACTGCCAGAAGTCCTAGAAGGAGAATATGTAAACAGCAGTCACACATACACCTTTTTCAGCAGCCAAAAGATAGTCCAAAACCAATCTATTGTCCATTGCTTCACATATCAGGGAATCCGATGATCCCCCCAAGTTTTTGAAGTCCAGCAAAAGTCTTTTTATGTCTTAGGAAATCCAATGATTCCAGCAGATTTTGCAGTCCTGTAACAGTCTTATCATTTCTCAGAAAATCCAATGATTCCTGAGGGCTTTCAAGTCTTATGTCTCAAAGAATCCAATGATTCCTGAGGGATTTAAAGTCCTACAACAATCTAATGTCTCAGAGAATCCAATGATTTCTGAGGGTTTTGAAGTCCAATGATTTTCTATGTCCATGAGTCAAACGCCATAACTGCCACACTCTTTCAATGGTGAGCACAATCAGCAACAGAACCACCCGATGTTTCTTGGGTCTTCTCCTTCGTTTCAAGGGTCTGCTCCATTTCTCTGCGATGGACAAGGCGAATATGGCTCCTTGGCACCCATCTGATTCCTTCTTCACCTGTAGAGATACAAGCAAACCCTCTCCCCCAAGCAGTTAGCCTATCTGGTCCCTTCCATTCACCACTTTCTGGGTCTCTCCACATCCCCTGGCGATTATCTAAAGATAGTGGAGCTGCTCGCACTGGACATTGCCCTTCCAGTGGGTTATAAAACCTGTCTGCCGGAGCCAGTGCATCTTTGTCAAAAATCAAGAAGTTAATAGTATAAAGTGCTAGATTTAGTAGATCTCTAGGGTTACCTGTGGCTCCCCCTTTCTTTTGTTTTTGGAGGAGTGTCTTAATGTCTCTGTTTCTCCTCTCTACTATTGCCTGTCCTTGAGGATTAAAGGGTATGCCAGTGGTGTGTACAATCTTATACTGTGCACAAAAGTGTGCAAAATGTTTGGAGGTGTATGCAGGACCATTGTTTGTTTTTATTGCTTGTGGCACACCCATAATGGCAAATGCTTGCATGAGGAATTCAGTGACCACTCGGGCTGTCTCTTTTGCTGCTGGTATGGCAAAAGTGAATCCTGAAAAGGTGTCTACCACAACATGGATAAAAGACAGATGACCGAAAGATTTATAATGGGTCACATCCATTTGCCAGATTTTATTGGGTTGCAAACCACGAGGGTTCTTCCCTGGAGGCAGTGTAGGAATGTGGAAAGGAAGGCAAGCTGTACAGATTTTTACTATGCTCCTATCTTCCTCTTTTGTTATCCCAAATTGTAGATGCAAAGCTCAAGTAGCCTGATGGTATTTAGAATGGGATTCCTGGGCCTCTAAAGGCGTACTGGCTAACATAGTTAAAAGGCTATCTGCCTTTGAATTCCCATCAAAAATAGGGCCTGGGAGTCCACTATGCGAGTGGACATGCAAGATATAAATCTTATCTGGATGTTTTCTCACTTGCTCCTGAAGTTCCTTAAAGAGCTGATATATATTAGAAGCTGCAAATTTTATTTGGGCTGTGGCAATTCTTTGTACCACACCTACTGAATAGGCTGAATCAGATATTATATTTATGTCGCCTGGGTAATGTGAGAGCTAACATGATCGCATATAATTCGTTCTGCTGAGTGGACTGAAAAGGAGTTCTGACTACTCTCTTTATAGTTAAGTCATGAGAGTATACAGCACAAATATTGTGTTTGGACGCATCTTTAAAGATAGTTGGTCCTTTAAGAGGAACTTTAGAAATTTTTTCTTCAAGAATCCATCGCCAATTATGTAAAAGTCTGGTTATCTTTAATGGCGACTCATGTGTAAAATTTGGAGCCATGGCTAATAAAATTTGCCACTCTGGGATGGTCTCACAACACACATTAATTTGTGTATTGGTGTAAAAGGGTGTATATCTTGTCAGGTCTTGTCCCCGATAATTGTACTACTTGCTTAATGGCCTTTAACAAAATTCTAGCCACAAGCACTGGGTAAGGAGTAAGGCTTTGTTCTGGTTGTGCCGGAGGTTCACCCACTCTATCACACTGTCTCCTTGATGAAGGACTGCTGTGGGTGCCTCTTGTGTGGCAAAAACTGCTATTTCCAAGGGTTTTTGAGTGACTTTTTCAACCACATTGGATAAAGCCAGTTCGACTTCTCTCAAAGCCTCTTGAGCTTCTTTTGTAAGCTGGCGTGGTGAATTTAAAGCACTATCTCCCCTTAAAATATCATATAATGGTTGCAACTGATAGGTAGTCAAGCCTAACACTGGTCGCATCCATTGAATATCTCCTATCAATTTCTGAAAATCATTTAAGGTGTTTAGCTTCTCTGTTCTTAAGGACAGTTTTTGTATTATAAGCACCTTAAAGTATACTTCATATCCTAAATATTGAAAAGGAGCATGTCTTTGAATTTTTTCTTCAGCTATGTACAATTTGTTGTATCTTAGTGTTTCTATGGTCTTTTGTAGACATGCTTTTAGCATTTGTTCCTCAGGTGCACATCCCAATATATCATCCATATAATGTAATAGTATAACTTTTGGAAATGCTTTTCTTATTGGAGCAAGAGCAGCAGCAACATACATTTGACACATAGTGGGGCTGTTTTTCATTCCCCATGGCAAAACTGTCCATTCATATCTTTTATAAAGCTCAGCTAAGTTAACGCTGGGCACTGAAAAGGCAAATCTTTTCATATCCTCCTTATCCAGAGGGATAGAATAGAAACAATCCTTAATATCGATGACCCAAAGAGGCCACTCTCTAGGCAACTGAGTAGGAGATGGAAGTCCAGGTTGAAGAGTTCCCATAGTTTCCATCTGTTCATTCACTTTTCTTAAATCAGTGAGCATCTTCCATTTTCCCGATTTCTTTTTTACAACGAATACTGGCGAATTCCAAGGACTTAGAGAAGGTTGTAAATGCCCTTGTTCAAGCTGCTTCTATACTATATCTAATAAGGCCTGAATTTTATTGCTACCTAAGGGCCACTGTTCTATCTACACTGGTGTATCAGTTTTCCATTGAATAGGAACAGGTAAAAGTGTTGGCAGGCCTTCAACAGCAGCCCTGCTTAAAAAACCGAAGTATTAATTTTTAACCCTAATTGTTGTAAAATGTCTCTTCCCCACAGATTGATGGGGAGTTTTTCAACTATAAAAGGAGTAAAAACTCCTGTTTTGCCTTCAAAAGTCCATCTCATAGGGGCAGCACTAACTTCAGCTGCTATTGATCTTCCTACTCCAGACATATAGGTGTCTGCTTTAATCTTTGGCCAGTGACTGGGCCAATTGGCACCTCTAATGACTGTACGATCTGCACCTGTGTCTACCAATCCTTCCAATGGTAGGCCATTTATATAGATAGTGAGCATAGGTCGGTCAGCTGTTATAGCTGCTGTCCAGTATATTCCTGGATTTTGTGGTCTGGAGTCAGAATCTGGGTGATTATCACCAGGTTGCTTATTAGGATTCTGTATGAATAAATCTGATGCTACTACTTCTCCTGGGTGATAAGTCACACATTGTCTACCTGTATTAGTGACTGGGATATTATCTACACATCCCCCAGTTTCCCACATCAGTGTGTGGATGGACACTGTTTTGTACGTACAAAAAGGAGGTGAAATGCTCAAGCCTACTGTGCCTGGAGGTAAGGGATCCATAGGCTGGAGAGGAACAGATTTCACCTCTCCAGGGGATATCTCAGTTGTCCCAGCTGCATACAGCTCTATTCTCCCCAATTGTAATTCTCTTCTGCCATCAGGTTGCTTCCTGGCTAGTTGACGGTGTAATCCCCTTTTCCCATCATATGGCTTTGTGGCTGATTGGTCATGTCTGGGTACTGGAATTCTAGGTACTCTCTGGGTGCACCATTGGCTGCCATCATGCCCTAAGTGTTTTTTGCCTTGGGCCCTGGGGCTGGGCCCCTCATCCCATTTCTCTGAATCTGTCTACATTCTGAGGCCCAATGGAAGCCTCTGTTGCATTTTGGACATGGGGTATTGGGTCTTGTTCTCCCACCTTGTTTTCCCATTCTATCTCTATACCAACATTGAGCTTTCAGATGCCCTACTTTTCCACACTGAAAGCATCTACGAGTTTCTCTGGAAGTCCCTTGCCAGGAGGGACTCTGTCTTCCCATGTTTGGATTTTGGGAAGTCTGCATCATAGCCTGGCTATAAAAGGCATCTGTGCCCACTGTGGCACAGCATCTTATGAGCTCCTCTAAAGGAGCATCCTTGTGCAGTCCTAGTATAATTCTTCTGCAAACCTCATTAGCATTTTCCTTAGCAAGTTGCCTTATCAAAATGTCTGTTATTGGATTTTCTCCATTTGTTCTTGTGATAGCTGTCTGCAAACGTCCCACAAAGTCAGCAAAGGGTTCATTTGGCCCTTGTGTTATTTTTGTGAAGGCCCCACCCTTGTCATCTTTATTGTGGAGAGAAGCCCATGGTTCGATAGCATTAGCAGCAATTTGCTCATATGCTGCTATAGAATAATTAATCTGTACTGCAACATCTGCATAAGGACCTACACCTGTTAGTAGGTCATAGGTGATTGCAGCATGAACTCCACTTTGACTATTTTGTTGGGCTTGTATCCTACAGAGCTCACTATATTCAGAAAACCACAAGTAGTTTTGTCCAGGTTCTAGGCATATCTTTGCTATAGATTTCCAGTCATTCGGGGTCAAGATTTCAAAAGCCAAATTTTGTAATAACATCTTAACATAAGCTGATGTAGCCCCATAAAGAGTGCAAGCTTTTTTCTGGTCTTTGAGGATATCTATATCAAAAGGAGAGTATCTTCTACTTTCTTGACCTGAAGAATTAAACTGTTGAATAATGGGAAAAATATGGTGTTGAAATTCCAATACATTTCTCCCTTCTTCTTTGGCCTTAATTAGTCCCTTTTGCAATCTACTCAAAGGAGCAGCTGGATGCTGAGGGGGAGGTGCTGGATGTTGAGGGGGAGGTGCTGGTGCTGTCACTGCTCCCCCCACTACCTCTCCTCCCTCCATCCCAGAGGGTGGAGTTGATGGAGGAGAGTCAATTATCAGCTCCTTAGGTGGGGCTGAAGCTGCCTCAGATTCACCCCGCCCTTGAGCCTCACTTAAGTCTCCATGCCCGGTGGGGATATGGCCATTAATCTGTTCTTTGTCTTCCTCCTTTATCTCAGGCTTCCCCATTTGGCTATTCCTAGAGTTTTTTTTTCCTTTTCTCCTAGAACTTATATGGTATCTTAAGGCCAACTGTATTATATTGTATAAATTGAATGCCTCAATGGAAATTGAATGAGGATCATTTTCATTGTTATATGCCGAGAGCTGTTGACCAACCAAAGCCCAGTTATCTAGAGATTTGCTCTTCCTCTAAGAACCAAGAGGAGGTGTGTTTTAATGTTTCTGAGTAGCTGCCTGTTCCCAAGGTATAAGTAGCCCTTGATCTTCTATCAGCTTAAGCAGGCTTTCTATAGCACCACTCTTGGGTGGTGTTAGGGGTGGGGAGGTTGGGGTGGGGGATGGAGAATCTTTACCTAGGAACTGTCCCATTTCAGCCAAAAAGTTACTAGTTTAGAACTAGTTTAAGAAAATAAGTTCCCTGTTTGTCTTATACTCACCTAAGTTCCTGGTCACTGGAGACTTCTTCAGTGAAAGTAGGGTCCTTGGTTCCCACGCTTGGGCGCCAAATGTAATGACTGCGTATTTAAAATCAGCTGGAGTCAGGAATTCAGGTTAAGGGAAAAATCTTCAATATTTATTGAAGTGAAGAGATGAATAAGGATTGCGATAGCAATATGGGCAAGAAAGATTGCAATAGCAATATGGGCAACTGCGACGGGAAGCCAGCTAACAGAGAGAGATCTGAGCTGAGCAAACCATGCAATAGCAATGCAAAAAGTCTCTCTTTCCCCTTCCCTTTCCACTCCCCTGCCTCCACACACCAAAATCATCATTTCCTATACAACATATCAGGACTTGCACAAAGAGTGGGCGGGGGCCATTCTTTCTCCAAGCTTATATATTAATAGAGTATGATCCAATTACTATTTAGCCTCATGTGCTTGGGACCTCAGTGCATCAACTCAAGCCTTAGCCCATTACAATATGACAATGGGTTTAAATAACTGAAGAGACTTAGCCAGGAAAAGGAAAGATATAGCTGATGTAATAGTTGACTTAAATAATTTAAGTATTGTGTGAGAAAAGGGGATTAAAATTGTCTATTTGAGCCCTTCAAAAAAAGAACTAGGAGCAACATGCAGGAATAGCAAAAATGAAAATTTAGTGTTTATTTTAATATAAATCAGATAAACTTATCCCATATTATAGTATCTGTATTTCTCCTTAGTGACTTGAAGGAGTTCTTTAGGGAAAGTTATATTGTTAGTATTATTAGTAGTAGTTATTCCATTATGGACTGGAGCACATAGTAGATACTTAAGAAATACTTGATGAACATTGTAATTGTTATTGTTTTTCCTTCATTCTTTTATGTGTTCATGTGTGTGTGAGATACAACATGTTATTGATTTAATCTAAAAAATGATTATAGAGATAATTAGTGAAGACCAATGATAAGATATGCTAAGATCTACAGAAATAGTATAGTTTTGGAGTGTGAAATGAAACACATACCTGTCTAACATGTTAAATGAGAAGTAATACCAAGTAATCTACATCTTCTAAGAAAATGGTTTAATAAATAAAGATAATTACTATTTCATAAATAAATGCTAAATCTTCAAATACTAACTAAAAACAAATGAGAAAATACAAATTCAGTAAGAATTCTGCTCTAAAACAAGTTTTCCAAAACAGAAAAATAAAAGTATACAGCATAACTGATGAATAAAATGCTAACTTAATGTGCACATTTCAACAACATGCTCTTTTCTTTTGCAGATAGAGGAAACATGGCTATGTCTAACATTATAAAATCCAATATGTTTAATATGCTGTGTGTAGGTGCTCCATGGTTTATTCAAACTGCATTCACAAATACATAGGCTCCTGTTAAAGTTAACAGCAGTGGAGTGGCTTACGCAGATATTTCTCTCATTTTTTCCATTGTTTTTCTTAGGGTTCTAAATTTGTCTTTATGCATCCTAGTTTTGAAATCAAATTGCTTCTTGGATGGAGTTTACATGATCTTTTAATGCTCTCTCTCTCTCTCTCTCTCTCTCTCTCTCTCTCTCTCTCTCTCTTTTTGCTTCTCTTCATTCAGATTATAATTTATCTCAGTAAATTTACATTATCATCTTTTTTTTTCCTCTTCTGCCTCTTTGAAGAGACTTGCCACTCTAGACTTAAGCTTTTTAATTCTGCTAATTATGTATGCTATAAAAGTCATACCTTTTGACATTTGATAAATTCTAGCATTTCCCTATATTCTGAATTTATTCTTGAGCCATTCTGGAACATTCTACAGTTCCATGCACTCAAGAAAATCTAGAGTTTTTTTTAATTTTATTGTGTTGATTAACTTTGTCTTGCAATATTTATTTACAGATGTTGATTATCTCTTTATGAATGAAATTGCTAGCGTTTATACAATCCTTTAAAGTTTGCAAAGGGCATTACATGTGTTATGACATTTGATCTTTGATGTTTTTTCTAGTAAATTTATTTATTTTAATACACATTGCTTTATAAATCATACTGGGAGAGAAAAATCAGAACAAAAGAGAAAAACCATGGGAGGGGAAAAAAATGAAAAAGAAAAAAATGAATATTGCATGTGTTGATTTACATTCAGTTGCCTTAGTTTCTTTTCTTGATGCATAAAGCATTTTATGTCCAAAGTCTATTGGGATCGCATTGGCTCACTGAACCACTGAGAAAAAATAAATGTTTTATAGTTGATCATTACACATTCTTGCTATTATTGTGTGCAATGTATTCCTGTTTTGCTTATTTTACAGGTTAATATAAATCTTTCCAGGCCTTTCTAAAATCAGCTTGTTCATCATTTTTTATAGAAAAATGACATTCCAAAGTGTATGTGGAATACACTTCATATACCACAATTTATTCAGCCATTCCCCAGTTGATGGGCTTTTACTCATTTGATGGGCTTTTACTCATTTTCCAATTCATTGCTAACATGAAAATAATTGCTACAAATATTTTTGCACATGTGGGTCCTTTGCCTGCTTTTTCTTGGGATAAAGATACAATAATGGCACTGCTGGGTCAAAGGGTATGCACAGTTTGATAGCATTAGTTCCAGATTATTCTCCAGAAAAGTTGGATCATTTCACAAAGCCACCAACAATGCTTTATTGTCTCAGTTTTCCCACATCCCCTCTCACATGCATCATTATCTTTTCCTGTCATCTTAGCCAGTCTGAGGTGTGTGAGGTAATATCTTAGAGTTGTTTTAATTTGCATTTCTCTAATCAATATTGATTTAAAGCATTTTTTCTATAATTAGGTAGCTTTATTTTCATCATTTGAAAATTGACTGTTCATATCTTTGACCATTTATCAATTGTATTCTTATAAAATTGATAAAGTTCTTTATATATTTTAGAAATGAGAATTTTATGAGAAATACTGGCTATAAAGATTTTTTCCCAGCTTTATACTTCACTTTTAATCTTGTTTCTGTGGTTTTGTTTGTGAATTTTTTAAAAATTTTATGTAATCAAAATTGTTTGTTTTGCCTTTTATAATATTGTCTAGTTCTTTGGTCATAAATTCTTTCCATCTCCAAAGACCTGATAAATAACTTATCCCTTGATAACCCCTTTATTTATATATTTAGAGTTAGAAAATTTCCCTTAAGAATTGCTTTGGCTACATACTATAGCTTTTGTATATTGTTTTATCATTGTCATTCTCTTGGATGACATCATGGATTGTTTCTGTTATTTGTAGTTCAACACACTCTTCTTTAGAATGAGATTATTTAATTTCCAATTGGTTTTAATCTAACTTTCCCTGGCCTTTTATTGAATATCGTTTTTATTTACCTTGTTGTCTGAAAAGGAAGCATTTACTATTTCTGTCTTTCTGCTTTTGATTGTAAGGTTTTTTGCGTTAATATATGGTCAATTTTTATGTAGGTGCCATGTTGTGAGGAATAAGTTGTATTCCTTTCTGTTCCTATTCAATTTTCTCCAGGAGTCTATCATATCTAGTTTTTCTAGGATCCTATTAACTTCCCTATTTTCTTTCTTGTTTATTTTGGGGTTATATTTGTCTAATTCTGAGAGGAGAAGATTTGAGGTCCTTCACTAGAGAAGTTTCACTGTATATTTCTTCCTGTAACTGGCTTAAAATATTTTCTAGGAATTTGCCTGCTCTACCATTTGTTCATACATAATTAGTAGCATTACTATTTCATTGTTTATGATAAGCTTTATCAAGATGGACTTCTCTTCCTTATCTCTTTAAATAAGATCTATTTTTACTTTTGCTTTATCTGAGATTAGAATTGATATCCCTGAATTTTTACTTCAGCTGAAGGCTGATAAATTCTATTCTAGACTTTTATCTTTACTCTGTATGAATCGCTCTGTGTCAAATGTATTATGAGATTTTGTTTTTAATCCAGTTTTATGGAAGAGTTTATCCCATTGACATTCACAATTATGATCACCAGCTCTTTATTTTCCTCCATCCTATTTTCTCCTTTGTATGTGCTTTCGTTTTGTTTTTTTATCCTGTCTTTAGATTTGTTTTATTTATTTATTTTTTATCCATTGCACCTTCTACCTTATGTCCTATTCCTCCTCCCTCTTCTCTTGTTATTGTTTTTTTTAATCCATTCCACTCACTACCTTACCTTCTATTTCCCTTTTCCCCCTTCTCTTACCTTTATACTGAGTGTTTCTGCCCTCCTTTCTATCCTATCCCTCCTTTTCTTTTTTATTTTCCCTCCTACTTCTTTATAGGATTAGATAAACTTCATTACTCAAGAGCCATCACTGATGAGAACAAACTACAAAGTTCATTCCCCCTCCCTTCTTTCCCTTAATTGTAAGTGGTTTTATGCACCTCTTCATGTGAACTAATTGTCCCATTATGCCTCCCGTTTTCTTTTTTTCTAGTACAGACCTATTTCCACCCCTTAATGTCTTTTTCTATGATGTCATCACATTAAATGATTCATTTGATCCATTCAAAATCACACCCTCATTCCATGTAATAGCTCCCTCTGTCTGCTCCAGTGACAAATACAGTCTCAAGAATTACATATTTTCCCATCTAGGAATGCAAACATTTTAATCTTTAAATAATATATATTTCCCTGCTGATCTTTCTATGTTTCTCTTGAGTCCTATGTTTGTAAATTAAATTTTCTGTTTAATTTTTTTTTATTCCCCCCAACAAAAATGATTGAAAGTCCCTTACTTCACTGAAGCTCCATTCCCTCCTCTGAAAGTTGATGCTGAATCTTGCTGGATAGTTAATTCTTGGTTTTAACCCTAGATATTTTGCCTTCTGGAATATAGTATTCCAGGCCCTCCAATCCTTTATTGTAGAAGCTGCCAGATCCTTGGTAACCCTGACTTCTACTCCTTGATATTTCAGTTGTTTCAGTCAGGCAGCTTGTAATATCTGGACTAGCTCCCTGGAGAACTTCAGGATCAGTCATAGTCAAGATTAATCAAAGTTCTTAGTCTTTAGGAAGAGAAGTGGAGGAGGCTACCATGCAGCTTGGCAAAGATGTATCCTTGATTCTGGAGTCTGGAGTCTCCAGCCTCTATCCTTCTTGTCCTGCAACCAAGTGACCCTGACCTCTCTCCCCCAGTCCTCCAATCCTTGCCTATGATTACCTCACCACCATATATTCAGCAAGCGCCAATCATGAGGAGAGCCATCATATCACATCACATCTCATCTAAATATATGCATATAGAGCCACTATCTCACATCTAATAGGTAATTAGCCTTAAGTATTCTGCTGTCTAATTCAAGCATATCTTTTCAGAGTTTCAGCCCTCTACAGCAGCTTGCAGTATTTTTTACTTGAGATCATAGTTTTGGAGTTTCACAACAATGTTCAATGGGATTTTCCTTGAGTGATATCTTCCAGAAAGGGATCAATGGATTCTTTCAATGAGTATTTCCCACTTTGTTTCTAAAATATTGGGGCAGTTTTCCTCAATGTTCTCTTGTAGCATGATATCCAGATTCTTTTTTTTGGACATAGTCTTCAGAAAGACCAATAATTTTTATATTGTCTCCTCTGGATCTATTTTCAAGTCAGCTGTTTTGTCAAAGAGTTATTTCACATTTTCTTCCATTTTTAAAATTCCTTTTTATTTGTTTGACTGATTCTTGCACTCTCAGAGTCATTAGCTTCCATTTGCCCTTTTCTAGGTTTTAATATGTGATTTTTCTTCAGGTATCTTTTGTATCTCTTTTTTTCCATTTGGTTTATTCTATTGTTTAAGTAGTTGTTTTCTGCAGACAATTTTTCCCTTCCTTTTTCAAGATGTTTACTCTCTTATGCATGCCTCCCATTTCCTTTCTCATTTTTTCTTTTATCTCTCTTATTTGCTTTTTAAAGTTTTTTATGAGCACTTCCAAGATGCCTCTTTGAGCTTGGAACCAATTCATATCAGTCTTTGAGATTTCTTCTGTGGACATTCTATCTTCTTCTGAGTTTGTGTTTTGGTCTGCCCTATCACTAAAGTAGCTTTATATGGTCAAGGTTCTGTTCTGTTTCTTGCTTATTTTCTATACTTTTCTTTTGGTATTTTTTTAACTTTTATGTTTGAGCTGTGCTCCTGGGCTAAAGGGGGTGCTGTCTCAAGCTTCCTGTGCAGCTCTGAGCTTGGCTTGGAGCACAGTGTCCCCTTTGGGTCTTTGTAGGGGGCAGCTTTGCCTGCTCTTTTTTGGGAAACAGCCTGGTTTCCCAGAATTTGCCTTTTGAGCTGTGTCTGGAAGATGCTTCCCCCCTGATCTGTTTCTTTACTGAGCCAGGACTGAGGATCTTAGTTAGTTGTTGATTTGCTGTGATTAAGACCTTCTGACTGGTTTTCACAGACTGTCTGAGCTGGGCCAAACACCTTTTTCACCCCTGTGAGACTGATCTTTCTTGAAGTATTTTCAGTCTATCTTGAGCTGAAGAGAAGTTTCATTCTGTCAGACTCTGTTTAGAGGCCTGGAAACTGGAGGGGTGAGATCTGAGGAGGACTTACTGTATAACTATTTTTTCCAGAATCCAGTTGGGCAAAATTTTTACAGATTAGATGTGAGAAAGTTGGTTAGCCCTTCTTCTGTACCATGAAGGTGGGGGTGAGGGGTGGAGGGCAGAAATGCAAAATCAAGAACAATTCAACAAATAATAAATTATTATTATTTGAAACCAGACATTCAAGAAGCATATACTACTAATTATCATAAAACTAATGACAACAATATCTATATAGAATATTAAAGTTTGCTAAGTATTTTACATAAATTAGCTTTTTTGATCCTCACAACTCTTTGAGGTAGGTTCTATTTTTAATTATTATTACCATATAGTGAGATAACAGAGGCAGAGAGCTTAAATGAGTTGCCCATGGTTACACAGCTAATAAGTGCCTATTGTAGAATTCAACCTCAATTTTCCCTGACACTAAGACCAGGCCTCTATCAATTATGTCACCTAGTTCTTTAATGTGTTTACAAACACAAAGATGAGAACTAGGTCTACAAAGAAATATCAGAAGCAGTTTGTGACTTCAAGAGGCCTCGGAGAGTTTTATGTTCATCTCATTTGATAAAGATTTGACAGACTTCAGCAAGCCAGCTCCTCTGTTTTTCCACAGCAGTTGTTTTTTCCCCCATACCTTTTATTTATTAAAAATGCAAAAGGGATATGTGTGGAAGATGGAATCAAATGAAAGAAAGGGCTTCAATCTCGGCTTGTAATTTTATATATTTTTTCAGCTTTCTAAGATATAGAAAGGATTGATTCAAATTTATAAGAATTAGTCACTTTCCAATTTATAAATGATTTAAAGAATATCAATTTTTGTTTCTAAAGGAAAAAAATGCAAGCTATCATGTGCTATCAAATCCAAATGATCAATTAAAAATAACAAAACTCTCCTATCCTTACTTATTATTAATTAGAAAAATGGAAATAAACAGATTCACATTATACTCTGCAGATTACTAATAAATGAATGAAAGAAGTATATAAATAAATAAAGGAATGAAAATTACAAATACTGAAAGACTTTGGGAAAAAACAAAGTCATTAATACATGGCTTTGGAGCTGTGAATTGGTCCAGCCATTCCAGAAAAATATTTGGAATTTTTATAATAATAAGTTGTTCATTCCTTTTGACTAGGCATATATACCAAAGAGAAAAAGAATTCATATGTACAAAATATTTACAGCAGCACTTTTTGTAGTGGCGAAGAACTCCTAAGGATAATTGATTAATAAAAAAAATTAAACAAACTATAGAAAGAATGCAACATTATTAGACTTTTAAAAAATGAAATGGAAAAATTTAGGAAAATCTGACAAAATTTCTTTAAATTAATGCAGTGAGATGAGAAGAAGTATGAAATATTTGAGACACTAATAGCAACAACTTTGAAAGACTTAAGAATTCAGATCAGTTTAAGAAAAATTCCACATTGAAGAATATTTATAATTAACCACTTGGGTAGTTATTGAGATAAATGTGACAATACTACAATTGCATAAATACATATATAAGTATATACACATAAAGTAAAGTATTTAGGATTATATGTTTAGATTAATTGTTTCTATATGTATGCAGGTCTGTATATATGCACAAGTATATATGTGTATGCCTCACCTGAGTGTATGTAGATTTATGTGTAAAACATTGACAGATATTTGTGCATTACTGTACTTCTACTCAAATATATTTTACACTCCTATGTCTTAATGTATATGAGTGTGTGCTTATGGATGTGTATGGGTGTATCTATCTGTGCATTTATTTGTTTATATGCACTGCATATGTACACATGTACTGCATAAACCAAACAGGCATGCATCTGTATATGTATACACCTGTACATCAGATTGTATCAGTGCCAATATATCTACACTGTATAGTTTTTATATGTGTGGACATTCACATGTACATGTCTATAATATGCATTATGGATGAGTATGTTTAAATACCTATATATGTATAAAGTCTACTTCGGAACTATATGGGTGTATTTACCTACATATGCATGTTTGTAAAATTTATTTTGGTGCCTATTATTGTATTTGAGTTTGTAGGCACATTTGCATTAGTATAGATGTACACATGGATAAGGTATATTAACATGTAGGTTAATATATATTGTTAAAATATATTAATTGTATATTCTATTATTATATATAGTGGAATTATATGTGGATATATGTGTACATAAAATATGCATATACTATATACATTTCTACATGGTATCCGTGTGCCTGGATTGTATACTATGTAAGAGAATGTAGATACATCTCAATGGTGTACTGTGAACATGTATACATGCATAAGTGTGTGTTTGAATGTATGTAGAGATATAGTCTTTACTAGGTACTATGTACATTTACATATATCAACAATGATATGTGCATTATTGAGTATGAATCTACAAGTGCATCACTGTGCATATGTATATATAAATGCATATATATCATTGTATATCTGAATGTATACTTGTACCATTGTGAATTTATATATATATATATATGTGTGTGTATATATATATATATATATATATATATATATCTGTATCTGAACACATCTGTATGATTCTATCTATATGTAAATAATCTTTTATGTCTATGGGTATCAGTGCACATTTGTCCTTATATGTGTATACATTTGTATTAATATTACAGATCAGTAATACATTTGTAGAATTTAGTGAAAAAAAATGAACAGACTGAATGTAAATGAATAAATGAATAAACAGATATAGATATATGTATTTGCTTGAATGTATGCATACACACACATATATATACACAAATATTAATATACAGATAAATGAATAAATTAATGAAAGAAGAAAAAGTCAGAGGAGAAGTAGTAGTAGTAATAGTAGTTGTAATAGTAGTAATAGTAGAGGAAAAGGAAGAAGAAGAATCACAATTCTTCCATTTTCTATCCATATGATTTTTAAGCCTGAGTCCACTCTTCCTCAAAATTCTGTGTATCCTTGTAGTAAAGAATATCTAATGTTTTCTTTGTTTTTTGTTTTGTTTTTGTACCAATAGTTCTTACCACTTTAATAAATATTCATTTCTTAAAGCCAATTATGTCAATAATACAATAGATTCAGAGTTGGAAAAGAGCTTGATCTTCCAAGTTATGTATACCATTATATTTTTTTCATTCAGGAAAGAGTGCTAGAGAAGTGAAAATCAGTAATTACTCAAGAAATTCGCCTTAGTGTTGATGGTAGCTTTCTACAAGCCTCCTTATGGAGATTTGAAGTTGTCTTTTCTCAACAAATCTTGCTTTTATTTTGTTCCTTTAATAGATATAACATTGATCGCTATGAACACAATGATGAGTCTGGAGATTACAAAGTTCTTTTATTCTCATTAAAGAAATAGGAGAGAAAACTGAGATAAAAGACAATAATTTTTTTCTACGCTATATTCCACTAAAACCAATCTTTGAAGTGTTTTTCTATGTTTTCATGCCAGGCACTAGAAGCTCAATGTTCCAAATTAGTTTAATTTTTTAAGATGACCATAGAGTATGATCAAGCTTTCTCCATCAATTCTAACATACTTCCAATGCAAAATCATTTCACTTCATCCAACAGTTTTTAAAGATATCTGCATATTCTAAAGATGTCTAAAACCTCTCATTGATTTATTTAATATTGATATATTTTCATAAAAATATCAGAGCATTGGTTGGCATTCAAAGTAAGATGGAGTTATTTGATTGATTCAATAAATGCCCAAATTCACTTATATCCCTATTACAGTTTATCTTATTAGTTCAACTCATCATTCCATCTTGTCAAAATTTGCTCTTCCTAACCAGTTAAACAGATCATACACATACATTCCTTCTCTCTTTCTAATCTAGCAAGACAGTGTGATAGAGGGACTGGTACTGACAAAATGATTTTTAATAGGGCAAACAGACAAGAGGACTTGCAAATTAAGAAGTTCTGAACTATATTTTAATTCATATAAAAAGGAACAATATTGATTTTTTCTCTTTTTGTTTTCCCAGTAAACAGTGAAAACAAATTTTGTAAGCTTCTGAGTTGGAAATGGGACAGTTTTCCTTCTCACATGGTGACTGTATGCTTTTCCCTTTGCATTGGCAATGTGGACAGAGTGAGTGTTGATAATGTTTCTCTTCATCCACTTATAAAATCAGTGCTTAGTGAGTTTCCTGATATATAGTGGGTATTAAGCTCTCATCAGTGATTGAGTGACTTGCCTCATGTGCTTGAATAAAGATAATGTATCTATGAAGATCAGTGTTGCATAGAAGTGACTACCTGAAATATATCAACTGATCACACTTCTAGTCCTCTCACTAAAGTATTCAAAATTAGTCTAGAGAACTGGAAAAAATTAGAGACCTGTGAATATATTCTCTTTTAGAAGATTCTTTACTTATTGCCTTGTGATTAAATTCCAACTCAATTCCATTCAACATTTTTTTTTCCAGTATGGCACTCTACTAGGTGACCTTTTGGAAGAATCCATATAAGAATTATATATATTTTTTGTGGTGGATGTTTTAGTTTGTATGAATTATGACCTGGTTCTATTCACATATTTCATATTAGAACATGATGCAGGTGATAAGAGTTATGGGAATCAGGAAGACTCACCCTTCCTGAGTACAAATATGTCCTATAAATGTGTGTAAAACTAGACAAGTCATTTAACACTGTTTGCTTCATCTTCCTCATTTGTAAAATAACCTGGAGAGAAAAAAAAAAAAAAAACACAAACTAGTATGTTTGCCAAGAAAACACTAAATGGGACCACAGTCAAAATGAAAAGCAATTGAAAAGGTATTCATTTGAGAGTTCCATTTTGGTGCTACATATTACGAGCCAGTCTCCTATATCTCTTGTCTAGGTTCACATAAAAATGTGCCAGGGGTATTCCACTCAACATGTTGGAGGCTTCTACATATTTTCCCCAACATAACCAGGGTACTAGGGAAACACTGTGACTATCCACCTGTTTTTGCCTCGAGCTTTCCACGTAGCTAGCTCATCTTTTTTTTTCTTGTCATGTAATTTACTGATGATGTCCTTTACTCCTATTCTTTGGAGATATCTATTGGTTATAAAGCAAAGTCTTCTCATATCTACCATGCACTTCTCTGTTGTTGTCTGTAAGTACATTATCTTAAATTCAGTGGGGTAAGTGCTGTTGATATATCCAACTGTTATATAGCAACCATGTTGAAGAAATGGATCCCTCCCTGTTTTCACAGGAAATTGTGAATTAGTAAAAGTGCTTTGCAAACCCCCCAAATCAAGCCAACACCTCTAGGGGAAAAAAATAAAACAGTCCATCTCAAAAATCTTATTCGGCTAGGGTTTTTCTATGCATAGATAAATAAGATAACATGATTTCAAGAAAGGGAGAGCTTTAGTTTTTCTCTACCTGTAACTAGCATTACAGGCTAAATCTGAAGCTTTAGGGAGAAATCACTTTTGATCTCTATGTAGCTAATTAGTGAATGTTAAATATTGAAATTAAATTGGCATTTTTTGGAATGCCAATTGGAAAAATTGGAAAACAATTTTTCTCCTAATCATGTATGAATCTGTTATCTCAGATGACTTCTGCCCCTTTTCTTTGGTCCTCTCATTTTTTTTTCTATCCAACAAGAAAGTAGTAATTCTGAAACAGGCACAAATTTTGTTGTTTCATATTCTTTCTTCTTCTGTTTTGTACTTAAAATGTTTTTGGGTATTTTCAACATATACTGTAATAGGAAAGTTAATTGGTATCCTCTGTTTCTTTGAAGTTAATATGCAAGTTTGTTGCCTAGAAATCCCACTGATTTCTTTGTGACACAATTCTCTTTTTCTGATTCTTAAGGATAATACACACACACACCCACATTTTGAAAAGATAAACATTTTTCTCCTTGGCAGGCATAAAAAAAGTAGTGAAATCAGAATGGTTCCCCTAAAAGATAAAATATTAATGACCCTATTAGTTAATGAATGTCCCACACTCAAACTTTACTCAATCATGATGATATAAACTGAGATCTTTTTGTGAGGGCGGGGAATGATATGTTAATTAAAGGGACACAATTTACATCATCCCCCCCCAAAAAGATCTCAGTTTATATCATTGACACAATCATATGTCTTCCCATAATAAGGAAATCATAAACAAAATAAATATTATTATTTATTATGATTTTTGAAATGTGCACTTTGCTTTTTCCTATCTGAAACATTTCTCTGTCTCATTGCAAAGCTATATTCACTGCAGGATATTATTTTTAGTTATAGAACCAAGATCTAGTAATTTTTTTTGTAGTTTTTAACTTTGCTTTTATATCTCTTTTCTCTTCTCTAATAGTTGAAAGAAATAATATGTTTCTGTAGTATGAGAGTTTTTGAAAAGCTTGTAAGGTTCCTTTTCTCATTTCATGCTGTCACAATATTATGGTTTAATGCCTTTTACCCAACACTTTTGAAAGTGCCTGGTTATAGTTTTTGATCACCAAACTTATATTGAAATCTCATAAATATTTTTTTTGAAAATTACAAAGGCAAGATGGCAGATTATAAACAGTAACCCAACTAAACTCTCTCAAAATTCCCTCCAGACAATTTTAAAGAAATTTCTTAAAGCACATTTTGGAGAGATAGAGCCAACAGTAATAACAACAACAACAAAAATCAGAGGAATAAAATTTCCTAGCTTAAGTCAATTTATGAAGTCTGCAGGAAATTTCTGTGACACTGAAGTAGGAGTTAGTCTGGAACTCAGCAGAAGAAATAGTGTCGCACCTTAGAGGTAGACTGTTCAATGAGAGCAAGCAGCAGAAACTATAGTTTTGGGAGTTCTCATACAAAAAATATTAAAGGAATCATACAACTGGCCAGAAAAAAAAAATCTGTGCAGGATATTTTGCTGTAGTAAATACTTAACTTTATTGCCCATTAGCAAATCTAAGTCGTATTTCTTGCTCAAAGATACTTAATCATGTTTGGTCAAAGGGAAGCAGGATGCATAGAGGTAGCTGAAAAGCAAAACAGACTACTAGCTCTAGTTGCTACAGAAGAGCAGGGGATTTATTTAATCATAGATCCAAAATAGAAAGGAATATTTAGCACTTGTGATTTGAGGACTTTTCTGGATAAAGATTTGACAACAGACCAGGAGAGCAGTGATCACATTTCTTCCCAAATCTTACCACTTTGAAAGCTTTGAAAAGTTGTTTACACCCAAAACTAGCTCTGAAAAAAAGCACCATGAAAATGCCTGAAGTCAGGATAATGCATCCCCCACGCGTAGGTAAACAGAGCTATATTTGACCATAAAATTCAAAGTTTAAAAATGGGATGGGAAAATGAGGAAGCAACATAAAAAGAATTGGCCATAAAGAGATACTGTGCTTGCAAAGAGGACCAAGAAAAATGCAAACTGTAACAATAAAAGCAAAAAACAGCTACAAGCAAAACCTGAAGGAACAAAATGCTAATTGGACTGAAGTCCAGCAAGAATTTCTAGAAATGTTAAGGATAGTGAGTATGGTGACAGAGGAGAACATAAGTAAAAGAATTCAAGTGATACAAGAAACTCATGAATAAAAAATTATCAGAAGTATAAAAATACTAAAATAACACATTAAAAATTGATTTTATGGTAAAAAATGTATAAAATTCATTGAGGAAAATACTTTAAAAATAGAATTGAACAAATGGAAAAAAGAAGTGCAAAATCTCTCTCAAGAAAATAATTCCTTAAAAACTATTAATTAGGCAAGTGGAGGCAAATGACTCCATGAGGGATCAGGAAACAATAAAAAGGAAAAAATAATAAAATAGAAGAAAATGTGAAATATTGAAAAAATTAACCTTGAAAAACATACAAAGATGAGATAATTTAATAATTGTTTGGACTATTTCAAAGCCATGATTTTTTTTTAAAAGAGGCAATCTATCAAATTTTAAGAAATTATGAAGGAAACTCTGACATCTTAGATCCATGAAATAAAATAAATAAATAAATAAATTGAATGAATCTGCCGATCACTTCAAGAAGGCTAAGGAGTTAGAATTGCAACTAAGAATAACTTATAATCATTTGATGGGTAAATCAACATTTAATGAAATAGAGGACATTTAACTTTGTTGATGATAAACTAGAGCTGAATAGATAATTTGACATTAAAACATAAGACTTAAAAGAAGCATAAACAGTTAAACGTGAAAGAGGACTTAATAAGAGATTTGTAAAATTAAACTGCTTACATTCTTATATGGGAAGATGTTACATATAACTCCTAAGAAATCTATCATTATAAGGATAGGGAGAATAAGTTCACAAAGAGAGAAGGCAAGAGTGTGTGGATTATATTGGGATGATCTCAAAAGAAATGAAGGGGTGAGAAAGAGGGATGCATTAGAGAAAGGAAAAGGGAAAAGTAGAATGGGAAGAAAATTTTCTCACATAAGAGGTTTGTGAGGAAAATTTCTTATACTGAATTGCAAAATGGAGTGGTAAAAGCCAATGCTTGAATTTCATTTTCACTGGAAGTGTGGTGTGTGTGCAGGTGTGTGTGTGTGTGTGTGTGTGTGTGTGTGTGTACTCACGAATTGGGTAAAGAAGTGTAATTTGTCCAATAGGGAATTAAGAGGTAAAAGAAATAAGAAATAAGGGGAAGGATGTGATAAAATAAAGGGCAGATTAAGGGAGGCAGTAGTCAGAAGGGACAAGATTTTTTAAAAAGAGGGAGAAAGACAAAAGAAAATATGATGTAGAAAAATAAGCCATAATCATAACTTTGAATGGAAATGGGATAAGTACATACATAGAACAAAATAGGATGGCAAAATGCATTAGAAACCAGAATGCAGCAATATGTTGTTTGCAAGAGAAACATTTGAAACAAAATTACATATGCACAATTCAAATAAAGGGTTGAAACAGAAATATTAATCTTCATCTGAACTAATAAGAGCAAAATTAGCAGTCATGATCCCAGAAAAAAAAATAGACCTAATTATAAGAGATAAAAAGGAAAATACTGTATACTCAAAGTTATCATAGACAATGAAGTAATATAAAAAAATTAGTGTTTCTCTGATAGAAGCCTCACTTCCACAATATATAAAGAAGTAAGTCAAATTGATAATAATTAATGCAATTTTCAGTTGATAATTGAGCAAAAGATATGAACAGGAATTTTCTGATAAAGAACTCAAAGATATTTAAAGTGACATGAAAAAAATTATCTAGATCATAATAGATTAGAGAAAGACAAATTAAAAGAACTCTTAGGTACTAGCTCATACCTATAAGAAAGTGCAAATTTTGGAGGGAATGAGGGGAAATAGATACATTAATTAACTGTTAGTGGGGTTGACACTGGCTTAACCCTTCTGGGGAATAATTTGGAACTACTGTGAAAGGAGCATAACACTGTGCACAATCTTTAAACTGCAATAATACCACTCTAGCTATACTTTAAAAGATCAAAGAAAAAGGAAAATGACCTATATGTATACAATATTTATAGTAGCTTATCATGAAGGCAAAGAGCTGACAATTGAGAAGATGCTCATCAGTTATGGAATGTATAAACAAGTTATTCTATATGACATATGTGCTATGTGACAGAAGACTTGTGTTATAAGTTATGATCAAGAGGGTGGTTTCAGAAGAAAAAATGTCAGGACATATACTAACTGATACAAAATGAAGTGGAAAAAATGAGGATATCAATGTATACATTTATAGCAATGTCATAACACAGGTCAGCTGTGAATGATTTAGCCATTTTCAACAATAAATAATCTAAGACAATTCTTAAAAACTCCTGATGAAAAAACGCTGTATATTTCCAGAGAAAGAACTGATAAACTGAGTGCAAAATGCAGTATGATTTTCCTTCTTTCTTCCCCCCCTTTTTTTTTCAATATGGCTAATATGTAAATATGTTTTACAAGATTTCACATGTATGATGGACATAATTTTGCTTGCTTTCTCAGTGAGTGGAGAAAGATGGGAGGGAGAAAGTGAATTTGAAATTCAAAAGTTTACTTTTAAATTTATTTTATTTTTAATAAAATCTATCTTTCTCCAGTTATGTCAATAAAAAATTAGCAATCAATTTTACAAGATTTTGAGTTCCAAATTATTCTTTTCTCGTCTTCTTTCCTCACCCTTCTCACAATGATAGCCAGTTTGGTAGCTTGTGCTATGATGTAAAATATATTTCCATATTATAGTTACAGTTGTGAAAAAAGAAAGAGATCAAAAAGAAAAAGAAATTGAAACAAAAATTAAAGTAAGTGAAAAAGATATGCTTTGATCTGTATTCAGAGATCATGAGTTCTTTTACTGAGTTATGAATAGCATTTTCCTGAGTCCTTTGTATTTGTCTTTGGTCATTGTATGGCTGAGAAAAGCTGAGTTCATCATAGTTAATTATCACATGATGTTGCTGAAACTGTGTATAATGCTCTCTCTCTCTTTCTCTCTCTCTCTCTCTCTCTCTCTCTCTCTCTTTTTTTTCTCTTTCTCTCTCTCTCTTTCTTTCTCTTGCTTTTTTCATTTTGCATCAGTTCATACAAGTATTTCCAGAATTTTTGAAATCTGTTTGGTCATCATTTCTTAATGTATAACAGTATTCTATTGTTACATACCACAACTTATCTGTCAGTTCTCCAGATGGGCAATCTTTCCATTTTTAATTTTTTGCTACCATGAAAAAGACATTATTTTTGCACATGTAAGCCCTTTCCCCACTTTTTATGATTTCTTTGGTTTACAGACCTAATAGTAGTATTGCTGGATCAAAGGATATGAACAATTTGTTGCTCTTTGAGAATATTCTAAATTGCTTTGAAGATTGACTTAGGTTACAGTAGATAACATAGTGGATAGAGTAAAAAGCCCTGAAATCAGGAAGACTTGATTTCAAATCCAGCCTCAGACCATCATCATTTACTAGCTGCAGGACCACTTCAGAACTTTAACAACAACGTATCAGTATCCTAATTCTCTCAAACATTTATAATTTTCCTGTTTTTGGTCATTTTTGTCAATTTGGTACGTGTGAGATGTAATCTTAGAGTTGCTTTACTTTGCATTTCTGTAATCACTAGTTATGCAGAGCTTTTCTTCAAATGCCTATAGATAGCTTTCATTTCTTCTGAAAACTGCCTGTTCATTGTGTTTTGACCATTATTCAATTGGGAATTTTGACTTTTGACTCAAATATCTTTGTATTTGAGAACTGAGATCATTATCAGTCACTTGCTGTAAAAATTATTTGCAATTGGTTTGTTTATACAAAAAGTTTTAAAATTTAAAATAATCAAAATTACCTATTTTGCATTTTGTAATACTTTCTATCTCTTGTTTGATTATGATGAATGCTCCCCTTTTCCATAGGTTCTTGCTCTTCTAATTGGCTTATTCTGTCGTTCTTAGTGTCTAAATCATGGACACACTTTGAATTTATTACAGTATACATTGTGAAATAATAGTCTATACATAGTTTATATCCTATTGTTTTCTAGTTTTCCTAAAAGCTCAGATCTTTGGGGTCATAAAACTACTATGCTACTTTTGTCATTAACAACTGTGCCTAGGCTATTCACTGATCCATCATCATTCTATTCCTTGGCAATAGAAGACAGTTTTGGTAATTATTGCATTACAATACTAGAATTCACTTAAGCACTCATCTGGCCTTGAAGATTTTTCTCTAGGAAGTAGATTAATGGCTTGTTCAATTGTTTTCTTTCTTTTTTTTAAACACAGGATTATTAAGGGTTTCTATTTCTTGATCTGTTAATGTGGTAATTAATATTTTCATAAATATTCATCAATTTTGCACAGATTGTTAGATTTGTTGGCATATAATTGGGAAAAATATTTCCTAATGATTGATTTAATTCCTTCTTTGTTGGTGGTGACTCTTTTAATTTTGATATTGGATATTTTTTTTATTAATTTCCCTTTGTAAGACAAATTAAACAATATTTTATCTATCTTTTTTTTTTCACAAAATCAGCTCCTAGACTTTTTTAAATAACTCATTGTTTTTGTTTGTTTGTTTTCTTTCCAATTTATTAATCTCTCCTTTGATTTTCAGGATTTTTAATTTGTTGCACAAGTAAGGATATTTAATTTGTGCTTTTTTTTAAGCTTTTTTAGTTATACCTAATTCATTGATTTGTTGATGTAAGAATTTAGAGACATGAAATTTCCTCTAAGTACAGCTTTGGCTGTTTCCCATAAATTTTGATATATTGTCTCATTGTTGTCATTCTCTTTAATAAAATTGTTTATTATTTTTATGTTTTTTTCCTTGATTCACTCATTCTTTAGAACTTGATTATTTAATTTCCCAATAATTTTAAATTTTTCTTTCCACTGCTCTTTGTCAAATGTAATTTTTTTATATTATGGTCTAAGAAGAATACATGTAATAGTTCTGCCTTTTCATATTAGAATTTGTCATGCTTATTCTCTGTTACATAGTTTATTTTTGTGTAGCTGTCATCTGCTTCCAAAAAAAAAAAAAAAAAAAAGGTATATTCCTTTCTGTTCCCATTCAATTTTCTTTTTTTTTTCTTGTTAGTTTATTTACTTATTTTTAAATTCAATAGTATTTTATTTTTTCAATTACATATACATATTCTTTCATCTTTGTAAGACTTTGAGTTCCAAACTCTTTTTTTTCTTTTTTCCTTTTGTCTCCTCATCGCCCCTCCCAAGACAGGAAGAGCTACATCTATTATACTTATCACATAATCTTGCTGTGTATACCCATTTGTTTTTCTCTAAAGGTCACTTATTTCAAATTTCAAATTATTTTAATTTTGTATTTACCTCCTTAGTTTCTTTCTTGTTTATTTTTTTAGTTGCATTTATCAAGTTCTAAGGAGGATCAGTTAAGGTTCCCACAAGTAGAGTTTTGCTGTCTATTCCTTTCAGTAATTCACTTAACTTATTTAATAATGTGAATGCTTTAACACTTGGTATATATATGTTTATCATTTATATTGCTTCATTGTTTATGGTACCTTTTTAACAAGATGTAGTTTTTCTTTTGCATCTCATTTAATTATGTCTATTTGTGCTTTGAGATCAAGATTTCTATATCTGCTTTTTTTTTTCCATTAGCTGAAGTATAATAAATTCTGTGTCATGCCCTTATCTTTACTCCATATGTTTTTCCCTGGTTAAGATTTGTTTCTTTTAAACAATTTATTTAGGATTCTATTTTTTTTTATTCACTCTTCTATTCACTCTGTTTTATGGGAGAGCTCATCTCATTCACAGCCACAGTAATTATTACTACCTATGTATTTTCATGCACCCTATTCTTTCTCCTATTTGTCCTCTCTCCTTTTACCATTTCCATCTTCCCAGTGTTTTATTTCTATTTACAATCTTCCCTGATCTGCTGAATCTTCTTTCAGTTTCCACCCAATTAATTTAATCCCCTCTCCTCCTACTTCCCTGTTGGATAAGATAGATGTCTATATTTAACTGATATATATATATATATGTATATATATATATATATTTTTTTCCTTTTTGAGCCAGTATACATGAGAGTAAATTTCAATTGGTTCTAATCAAGCTTTCTCCCATCCTGGTGTTCCATGACTCTTCATTTGACAAAAATTCACATAATTCTACTTTTCCTTTCCTTTTGCATATAGTGTGCTTCTCTCCCTTTAGTTAATTTTTTTTTAATTCCATTCTCTCTAATTAACCTTATACCCATATTGCTTGTCTGTGTGTATATCTTCTAGCTATAAAATTAATGAATTAATGAATGTTCTGTGGCAATCATGCTAGCTCTTACTTATTATCCAGGAGCTGTAAATATAATATCTAATAAGGCCTGAATTTTATCACTTTCTAAGGCCTACTGTTCTACCCACACTGTTGTATCAGTTTTCCATTGAATGGGAATAGGTGAGAGTACAGGCAGGCCCTTCAACAGCAGCTCTGCCTAAAAAGCTGAAGTGCTCATTTGTAATCCTAACTATTGTAAAATATCTCTTGCCCATAGATTGATGGAGATTTTTCTTCTACAAAAGGAGTAAAAACTCCTGTTTCACCTTCAAATATCCACCTCGAAGGGGAAGCACTACTTCAGCTCCTCCTATGCCAAACATGTAGGTGTCTGCCTTAATCTTTGGCCAAGGACTGGGCTAGTTGGCAGCTCTAATGACTGTATGATCTGCCAACCCTTTCAATAGTATGCCATTTACTTAGATAGTGAGCAAAGGTCGGTCAGCTGTAACTGCTGCTAGTCAAGAATATTCCTGGATTCTGTTGCTGGGAGTCAAAATCTGAGCAAATATCACCAAATTGACTTTTAGGAGTCTATCAGTAAACCTGATGCTACCACTTCTCCTGGGTCATAAATGACACATTGTCTACCTATAGTAGTGATTAGGATATCAGCTACACATTTCCCAGTTGTTGTAATGCAGAAGCCACCTGACAATGACTGGAGATCCAACCCAGACCTGTAGAATGGATCTCCTCTTTGAGAGGATGATACAAGGAGACTGAGAGGCAGTTGCTATTCTCTGACCTCTCTGGCTGAGAGGCAGTTGCATTGTCTGATCTCTCTCCTCTTCCCTCTGCCTCCAATTTATCTCATTCCCAATCTGCAACATCTATGTCAGCAAAGGCTGCCCTGCAGCTCCTTCAGATGCTATGATCCACAGCTGTGGAAGCTCTCAAAGAATTGACCTGTCCCTTAATACTCAGTTTCCCAAATTAGTGTATGTATGAACAGTTTTGTAAGCACTTTCAGAGATGAAATGGTCAAGCCTACTCTGCCTGGAGGCAAAGGATCTATATGCTGGACAGGGACAGATTTCATCTCTTTAGGGGATATCTCAGTAGTCCCAGCTGTATACACCTCTATTCTCCCTAATTGCAATCCCTTTCTCACATCAGATTGCTTCTCAGTTGATTGATCATGTCTGAGTACTGAACTTCTAAAGACTCTCTGGATGTAGTGTCAGCTTCTGTCATGCTCCAAGTATTTTTTGCCTGGGGCCCTGGAGCTAGGCCCCGCATCCTGTTTCCCTGAGTCAATCTACATTGACTTCTGTTGCATTTTGGATATATGGTTTTGGGTCTTGTTCTACAACCCTGTTTTTTGGCCAGCATTGAACTTTCATATGCCCTGCTTTACCACACTGAAAGCACTGATGAGTCTCTCTGGAAGTCCCTTGCCAAAAGGGACCCTGTCTTCCTTGTTCTGATCTTTGGAAGTCTGCATCCTAGCCTAGGTATAAAAGATATTTGTGTCCACTCTGGCACAGCTTCTTATGATCTCATCTAAAGGAGCATCCTTGTGTAGTCCTACTATAATTCTACAAACCTGAGTAGCATTTTCTTTAGCAAGTTGTCTTATAATTTCTGTTGCTGCATTTTCACCAATATTTCATATGACAGCTGTCTGCAGACATCTTATGAAATCAACAAAGGGTTCATTTGGACTTTGTGCCATTATTGTGAAGGCTTACCCTCTATCTTGTATTCCTGGGAGGGTGCTTCATGCTTTGAAAGCAGGAGAAGCAATTTGTTCAGATGCTGTCATATGCTGGGTAATTAATATGTGCTAACCTGTCCATGTAATGACCTACATCTGTTAGAATGTATTTTTGATTTGTATCACTTTCCTGAGATGATTGGTAGATTCTTTCAATGTGTAGGTTGCTTTCCAGTTCTAGAAAATCAGTATAGTTTTTCTTGATAATTTCTTGGAAGATGCTGTCCAGGATCTCCTTTTGATTTTGGCTAATATAGGTTTGGTACCGCTAAGCCACAATCCTTTGTAGTTTTTAAATTAATTCCCATGATATTCTTGATATTTGTTCTTTCAGATAAATTTTTAATTATTTTTTCTAGTTGGTATTTTGATTGGTATGACACTCAACAAGTAGACCAATTTAGGCAGAATCTTCATTTTTATTGTATTAGTTCAGCCTATTCATGAGCAATTGATTTTTTTTCAATTGTTTAGATTTGACTTTATTTGTGTGAGAAGTGTTTTATAGTTTTGATCATATAGTTCCTGGGTTTGTCTTGGAAGGTAGACACCCAAATATTCTATTTTGTCTACAATTATTTAAAATGTAATTTCTCTTCCTATATGATGATGATAGGCTCTGCCAGTAATATATAGAAATTCTGGTGATTTATGTGGGTTTATTTTATATCCTGCAACTTTGCTAAGGCTGTAATTTGTTTGTGATAGGTTTTTCTAGGATTCTCTAAGTATACCATCATATCATTTGCCCAGAGTAATAGTTTTATTTACTCATTGACTATTCTAATTCCTTTAATTTCTTTTTCTCTTTTATTGCTAAAACCACCATTTCTAGTACAATGTTGAATAATAGTGGTGATAACTGGGTGTCCTTGTTTCACAGCACTTCTTATTAGGAATGCATCTAGCTTCTCTCCATTACAGAAAATGCTTGCTTTTGGTTTTAAATAGAGACTGCTTATAATTTTGAGAAATGTTCTCTTTATTCTTATTTTTTTAATGGAATAGATGCTATATTTTATCAAATGCTTTTTTCTCCCTGCATCCATTGAGATTAACATATGATTTCTATTGGTTTTGTTATTGGTATGGTCAATTATGGTCATAGTTTTCCTGATATTGAACCAGCCCTGCATTCCTGGCCTATATCCTACTTGATCATAGTGTATTATTCTGCTGATAAATTATTATAATCTCTTTGCTGATATTGTATTTAAGATGTTTGCATCAATATTCTTTAGGGAGATTGATCTATAATTTTCTTTCTGTGTCATTTAGGTATCAGTACCATACTTGTGTGATAGAAGGAATTTTGGTAGACTCCTTCTTAACCTATTTTTCCAAATATTTTACATAGTATTATAATTGATTCTTAATTGTTTGGTAGAATTTACTTGAAAATCTATGTGGTGCTGGAGATTTTTTCTTAGGAGTTCATTAATGGTTTGTTCAATTTGTTTTCTAAAATTTGACTATTTAAAGTAATGTATTCCCTCTTCTGTTAATCTGATCAGTTTGTATTTTTGAAATATTAATCCATTTTGATTAGATTGTGAGACTTGCTGCCCTGCAATTGTTCAAAATAACTACTAATTATTGCTTCAATTTCCTTTTCATTGTTAGTAAGTTCACCCTTTTCATTTTTGATGCTGGTAATCTGTTTATTTTTTTCTTTTCCTTTTTCTAATCAATTTAACCAAATTTTCTATATTCTTCTTCCCTCCCCAAAAAACCAACTCTTACTTTTATTAATTATGTCAATAGATTTCTTAGTTTCCATTTTATTAATTTCTCCTTTGAGTTTCAGTATTTCTAATTTGATATTTAATTGGATATTTTTAATTTGTTCTTTTTCTAACTTTTTTAGTTGCATGACCAATTCATTGATCTCCTCTTTCTCTATTTTAATCATGTATGTATTTAAAAATATAAGATTTTCCCTGAGAACTGCTTTGGCTGCATATCAGAGGTTTTGGTATGTTGTCTAATTATTGTCATTCTGTTGGAGGAAATTATAAATTGTTTCTGTGATTTGTTATTTGTGTTTGAATACTTCTTGATGTCTCCTCAGATCATTAGCTTACCCTTGGCCAATTTTAACTTTTAAGGTAGTTTTTCCTCAGTTAGCTTCTTTGTTTTCTTTTCCATTGGACTAGCTAAATTATTTAAGCAGTTCCCTCTCCCCGCCCCCCCCCCCCCAAGTGGATTTATTTGTATTTACTTTGACTGTTTTCTCTTTTTTTCATAGTTCTCTTATAACATTCTAGTTTTTCCCCAATCTTTCTTCTGCCTCTCTTATATGATTTTCAGCTTCTTTTTGAGCTTCTTCATGAGTTCTTTCTGGGTTTGAGATAACATCCTGTTTATCTTTGAGATTTCTCTAACAGGTGTTTTGGCATTATTCTCATCTTCTGAGTTTTTGTTTGGTCTTTCCTGTTAACATAACTTTCTATGGTCAGATTTTTTGGTGGTTGTTATTTTCTGTTTTCCCTCTTTCTCTGTGTCTCTCTAGGTGTGTCTCTGTGTGTCTCTCTGTCTCTTTCTATCTCTCTCTGTCTCTGTCCCTCAATCTCTTCTCTTTCCCTCTCTCTCTCTCTCTTTCTGTCTCTTTGTGTTTCTGTATCTTTCTGTCTCTGACTTTGATTCGGTCTCTGTGTCTGTATCTCTATCTCTCTGTCTTTTTTTCTCTCTGTATGTGTCTCTCTCTGTCAGTCTTGCTCTGTCTCTGTCTGTCTCGCTGTCTTTGTTTTTTTCTATGTCTCTTTCTGTCTCTGTCTCTCTCTCTCTCCCTTTCTTTTAAATTTGAACTCTACTCCCCAGGTATAAGGAATATTAGGAGTATTGTCCTAGTCCTTTTGTTCCAGTGGCTACAATCCTTGGATATTTACCTGGAATTGCACTGATATTGTCCTGAGTCCTAGGGGACCCTGGTGTCTGGTTCTAGCTGAAGGTGAAGGTGGGGCATTTCTGGAGGGCTGAAGGGATGTGCCAGTTAGCTTATCTGATAATGAGCTAGGATCTCAGGGAGAGTAACGGATAAGTACTGAGACCAGGTAGAGTGTTTTTGTATTTCCCTAGGACTACATTGAAGCAAGAAGAGATCTGCATTCTGGAGGATACCTAGCTATCCAGGGTTATGCTGGGGACCATGGTATTTCTCAGTAGCTGAAGTGTGCAGGCTCCCATGATTTTACCAAAGTATATCGGGGATTCTGGCATTGGAGCTCATCTGTTCCAATCCTCATGCTCAAGATCTCCTTCTCATTTTTCTTCTACACTGTCCTTACTAGTTTTGCAATCTTAGAATATATTTTATAATGACCAAAAGGTGGACATGGAAAGCTTACAATGATATCATACAGATACAGTTGATACCGCACCATTTTGGCTCTTGGAATTAGAATTCAGTGCTCAAAAAATTTGAAAGAAAATAAGGCTTAAAATTAAAAATTAATAATTTTATTTAAAAATTGAAAAAAAGATGCTTGAAATTTCCAATTGTATTTTAAATATAGAAATCTCATGAATATTTGATTTAAAAAAAAAAAAAACTATGTTAGCTTTAATTTACCCATTGTAACTTGATTTTTCCCCAGGATATATTTTAGTAACTGTATTGCATTTATTTTTATCTCATTTATATATGTTTCCATTTTTCTCCATTTTGAATCTGTTGAGTGTTTCCTATTTCTCTTTCAATTTTAAATGTTTATTAATATTGTATATAAATAAATTATATATGATATTAATATAACTATATATGAAATATAATATGTGAAATATATAAATAAATATATAAATATCTTAAATATAAAACAAAAATATACTGTAGGGATATTGACTATTTCTAGGAAATAAAGGGGACCCTTAAAATAATGAAAAATAAAATGTGAAATGCTTTCCAAAATGTTCACGTTTTATTTTTCATTATTTTAAAGGTCCCCTTTATTTCTTAGAAATAGTCAATATCCTTATTGTTTAATTACTTTGAAGAAATTTGAGAAATTGTGTAAATTTGTAATCTGACAACTTGAATACCTATTTTTCAAAAGCCCAACAATCCCATTATTGTAACTTTTTTTTTTCATTTTGATTATTCTTTGCAAATATCCTTCAGTTTTCATTTTAGAAGAGAAATTGGATATGATCCTACTGAGAATGTTAAGACTATAACTGAAGATATTATTTTGCTTTCTATTAAGATGAGGCTGTCCTAGTGGAACTTTTGTCTATGTCATTTTTATAATAGTTTAAAGAAAAAAGGAAAAAAATAACATGCAGGGTTTTCCCCCAGATATTAACAAGGATGATTCATATATAGTTAAGTTTTGAGTATAAGTGCTAACAATTTAAGTTTTCAATTCAATGGCAGTTGGTTTGTATTTTATTTTTAACCATTTTGAATGTAAAAAGAATACATTGTTTTCCTGTTTTCCTAAACAAATCTAAGTCAAAAAATAAAGCAAAAAGTTATTTTGAACAATAAATACCTAACTTGTTCTGTGGTTTTGGTTGATTCTTTTTTTCTTTATCACACTGCTTTTTCTTTAGGAATTTTATTTTACAAGTTAAGTGGAAGAGGATGTGTGTGTGTGTGTGTGTGTGTGTGTGTGTGTGTGTGTGTGTGTTTTCTATTTTTACAATGCCCTCTTGTTCTAAGATATCTTGGCAATTTTTACTTATGATTTCTTTAAATATATTATCTACCCTTTCTTCTTTTCAGAAGGGAGATCATGATTTTTCCATTCTTATTTTTATGTTTTTTTTCTCTCCTTTACTGAAGATTGAATGTATTTGATAATACATAATATACAATATTTTGATTTTGCATTATTTCTATTGACCTAAGGGAATTATGTGCTATTTTCTGCTTGATCAATAATAATTTTCAGAAATCAGTTTAGGGCAAGCTTAAATATTACATATTATTAAGTATTCATTGTATTTTTAATTTTTTTTAAATTTTCTATCTGATTTGTGTCTATTATTTTCTTTCTTCAAGTTATTAGCATAGTCCTTGAGGCCACAATTTTTCAATGAAGCTCATTTGGATTTGTCATAGAATTACTTTGTTCGCCAAAATTTGCTTTCCTCACCTCCCTTAGGGTTCTCTTAAGATATTTCTTTATTGTATTTTGTATCTTTATTGATGTATCTAGTCACATGGTACTTTGGTCAAACTCTGCTTCTACACTCCTAGATGTAAGTAGGCCATATTTATATTGAACAAGACAAGATCCAAATTTCTTCTGAATTTCACTTTCTCTTGCTAGTTTTCAAGTCAAGATGTGGCCTGGAGTGGGTTATGCATGGGCTTTCTAGATTTCATCTTATTCTTCTCCGGCTACATGAGGATTTTGTTTTACAAGTGGCAGACAATGCTTTCTCCATCACCACCCTCACTCTGATTTTTCCCATTTTTGGCCTAATTTTTTTTGCTGTAAAATCAGGAATTTTATATTTCATTATATATCTAAACTAAGAATTTATTACTGCTTCTTGCTTCTAGAAGTTTCAGGGAATCTTTTTTTTTCATACCTTTGGACTGGATGGAGGAATTTGTGGCTTATTTTGCTGTTTTCCTTTTTTTTTTAGTGTAGTTTTAGACCTTTACCATTTGTTTATTACTTCATTCTTTTGTCTATTTATTTATTTATTTGTAATTTTATTTAGTTACCCATTTGTGTTTGTAAAATATCTGGGCTTCTCTACATCTTAAAATATCACCATCTTGTAGCAATCTTTTGTTTATATATATCCTGTTCATACTCATTATTCTTCTTGGTACTTGGATTACAAAAAAAAAAAAAAAAAAAGAGACAGATATACTGACTGACAAAAAAGAGAGAAGAGACAGATAAAAAGAGAAAGCTAGGAAGACAGTGCTAAACACTTATAGACAGAGACAGAGACAATGACAGAGAGATAGAGATAGAAAGTAAAACAGAGACACAGAGAAAGAAACACACATAGATAGAAAAAAGACAGAGAGACAACAAAGCAAAGTAATATATCCATTATATCTAACAAAATTCAGATTATTCCAGACCCACAGATATAGATATCTGTAATGAATTAAAGATAGTACATTTTCTTAATTTCCTTTCAAATTCATTTTAGCTCTTTATAATTTTATGATACTGAATATAATTTTGCTGTTCTTTTCATTGCTGTTATTGTAGTAATTATATATGTGTGTGTCTGTATATACATATATATGTACATATATGTATGTATGTATGTATGTATGTATGTACTTGTTTTAGTTCTACTTATTATACACTGACCATAATTTTCTGACTATTATAGCACAATTCCAACTTACCTAAATGGTCAAACCAATTAAATTCTATCAATAATGTATTAATGTGACCACATTCCACAGATTGTTTAAAATGATTTTTCCATGCCTTGTAATAATTTCCAAATTGCTAGGTGAAACTTAAATTATTTTAATATGCATTTTCTTATAAATAATGAAATATTCTTTCACATGATGACTGATAATATATAAATATTTTCAGAAATATTTTAAATAATATGCAATGCATCTTTGGGATACTTCCTAATTGTACTCAAAATTTCAAGTTGGTTTCCCAGAGGTGAGTCTCCAACTCCACCTTTTAAGGGAAACCCTGGAGCTTCAGCCAATAAACTTAATTATCCTTTTGTAAGGCATTTAGTAAGATAATTAGAAATAGTATAAATAGTCTTCACGAAAACATGGAACTCACTCTCACAAATATGCATGAAATCCAAGAAAGAATGAGATCTATCTTAGAATATAGCTGTTAGTGAGATATATGCATAGTATTCACATGTGGCCAAGGATAATGCACAACTACTGATACTAAAATGCCTTTTTTTCTACCTCTTTGGAGTAGTTAAGATGAGTTAGATGTTAGATGGGTTACTCATCCATTTCCTGGAACCCACATTTTTCTTGAATTTATCACTACCACTATACTCTAGAAAGAGAGTACTTTCTAAAGTTGCTTCCTAATTTAGGATTCCTTTCCCCAATTTGTATACTTGCTTAAAACAGAACACTTTTTTTCCTTTATTGTTCTAATTTCTATAATGATACTAATTAAGAATGGAAAGAGAAGAGAATGTTCCTGTCTCTTCAAGCGCAATCCCTTCTGAACATCCTCGTTGTTGCTAATGGCTCTAACTCTTGAAAAGTATTTTTTTTTTCATTGAAGCTTTTTATTTTCAAAACACATGCAAGGATAAGTTTTCAACCTTGACCCTTGCAAAACCTTGTGTTCCCATTTCCCCATCCCCTTCCTTCTACTCCCTCACAAAATGACAAATAATTCAACATATGTTAAGCATGGCAAAAAACTCTATGTAAAATCCAATATAGGCATACGCATTTATACAATTATTTTGCTACACAAGAAAAATCAGATCAAAAAGGAAAAAAAAAATGAGAAAGAAAATAAAATGCAAGGAAATAAACAACAAAAAAGTGAAACTGCTATGTTGTGATCCACACTGAGTTCCCACAGTCCTCTCTTTGGGTGTAGATGACTCTCTTCATTTCAAGATCATTGGAACTGGCCAGAATCATCTCATTGTTGAGAAGAGCCATGTGCAGGCAACTAGGTGGCACAGTGGATAGAGCACCAGCCCTGAAATCAGGATGACCTGAGTTCAAATCTGACCTCAAGACGCTTAATACTTTCTAGCTGTGTGACCCTGGACAAGTCATTTAACCCCAATTGCCTCAGCAAAAAGAGAGAGAGAGAGAGAGAAGAGAGAGAGAGAGAGAGAGAGAAAGAGAGAGAGAGAGAGAGAGAAGAGCTACTTCCATCAGAATTGATCATTATATTGCTATTGCTGTGTACATGGTTCTGCTTATTTCACTTAGTATCAGTTCATGTAAGTCATTCCAGGCCTTTCTGAAATCATCCTGCTGGTCATTTCTTACAGAACAATAATATTCCATAACATTCATATATCATAATTTATTCAGTCATTCTCCAACTGATGGGCATCCACTCAGTTTCCAGTTTCTAGCCACTACAAAAAGAGCTGCCACAAACATTTTTGCACATATGGGTCCCTTTCTCTTTTTTATGATCTCTTTGGGATATAAGCCCAGTAATAACACTGCTGGATCCAAGGGTATGCACAGTTTGATAACTTTTGGAGCATTGTTCCAAATTGCTCTCCAGGATGGTTTGGATCATTGAACTGTAATTCATTGTTGTATCAGTAAACTCCTGAAATGAATTACTATATTTATATAAAGGCACAACAACATGATCTATTACAAGTTGTTGTTGTTGTTGTTGTTGTTGTTGTTGTTGTTGTTTTTTGATTAGTGCACCTATTTTTCATCAGATAGTCAGAACTGTATAAACTTGTAAAGTTGCTTAAGAATTATGTATGCATCCTTCAAGAAAATTCTGTAATTGCAATTTGGTGGTTATATTCTGGACAAAACAATTGAATGATCACATGAGTGTCATATAAGCCTCCCACTTTACGTTAATTTGATGTTAGGTTTTCTGTGATTATAGTAACTGAAGTAGGGATATGTGGGAATGAGGAGAATTAAAAAAAAGGAAGAGATGAATTAATAGTCCTTTAATAAATATCCACAGTCTGTGGCAAGACAATAGTTTTAGTGTGAAGGATAATATAGTAGAAAGCAAAATGAAAGAAGCTTCTTGTTAAGTCTCCTCGTATCTTTTTTGAAAAAAAAATATTCAAATGTATTATTTATTTCTTTTAACATTTCTTTTTTTTAACGTGAGTATAAATTCTCTCCCTATCTCCCATTCTCTCTCCAACTCATTGAAAATAAATAATACAATATGATATATATATATATATATATATATATATATATGAAATCATGCACATCATTTCTACATAACCCATATTTTTAAGAAGAAAATTGAAGAAAGAAAATTATATTTAAAATTTTTACTCACACTTCATCAGTTCTCTCTCTGGAGGTGAAGAGCATTTTTTTCCTTAGGAGACCTTTGGACTTGTATTAGATCCTTGCATTGATTAGAGTAGTTAAACTTTTTACAGCTGATCATAATTTCAGAATTACTGTTTTTATGCATAATAATCTCTTGGTTAATCATTCTTCACTTTTTTCAGTTCATATATTTCTGATCATAGTTTTTTTTTGTTTGTTACTTTTCTGAAATAAGTCTTTTCCTAATTCCTTATAGCACAAGAATACTTCACCACAATCATATGGTACAACTTGTTCAGTCATACAATAACTAATGAACAACCCCTTAATTTTCAATTCTTTGACACCACAAAAAGTTACTAGAAGCATTTTCACATATATAGATCCTTTTTTCCCTTTTTTTTTTCTCTTTGAGATGCATAACCAATAATGATATTGCTGAGTCAAAAAAAAAATTCTCAGTTTCATAGCCTTTTGTTCAGAGTTCAAAATTGTCATGCAGAATATTTGGATTAGTGTTCGACTCCATCAGCAATATATTAGTCTATCTATTTTTTCCCTCATCCCTTCCAATAGTTGTCAGTTAGAGTTGTTGGGATTTTATGTTTTGTTTTCATTTTTGTTTCTGGTTTTGTTTTGCTTTTTAAATTTGCCTTTCTCTAGTTAATAGTGATTTAGAGCATTTTTCCTATGATATATATGTGTGTACAACTTTGCTTTCTTCTTCTGAAAACTGCCAGTTTAAATATTTTGACTGTCACTTTGTCAATTAAGGGGATGGCTATTATTTCTATAAATTTGATTGAGTTCTATATAGTTGAGAAATGATGCATAAGAGAAATGAAATAAACATGTGCATATTACTTCATTGTCTATGGTACATTGAACTGATCACGTATCTCCACTTTTCTCTTTTAATTAGATCTATGTTTTGCTTTTCTTTTTTCTGAGATCACTAATTGTGACTTTTTTTTTAACTTCAGTTGAAGAATATTGCACTAAGCCTTTATTATACATCCATGTGTGTCTGTTTCATTTTGTTTCTAATAAACAATGTGTTTTTGGATTGTGGTTTTTAATTCATTCTGCTTTGTGCATCAGTCTTTAAGGTAAGTTTATCCTATTAACATTAATAATAATGATTACTGTGTATTTCCCTCCCTTTTGTTTTCTTTTTTTAATTTCTTTCTATATATTTTTATCCTGTTTTTAACTACTGATTCTTCTATAAACAATTATGTGTGTGTATATATTCTTCCTGCTTTTAATTAATTTCCACAAGAGAGAGATTCAAACATTGCTCCCATCCCATTTTCCCTTTCATTTTTAAAACTTCCTTGTATGACATTTCTATTGGAAAAATTGACATATCTTCCTTCCTTCTCCCTGAAATCTCTTTCTCATCTCTTCATTTTTTGAACATCATTCTAACATAATCAACATTCATTTTTGCTCTATGACTATGAAAACTTATTTTATCTGCACTAATAATGATAATATTTTTAGAAACTACATGAACATCTTTTCATTTAGAAATAAATGAAAACACTTGTTGAGACTTATGATTTCCTTTCATTTTTAACTTTTTGTTTTTCTTATAACCTTTGTCTGAATGTAAAATTTTCCATTTAACTCTCTCCTTTTCACTAGGCATGCTTGGTAGTCCTTTACCTAATTAAATTTTCATTTCTCTCCAAGGATTATACTCAGTTTTGTTTGTCAGATTATTCCCAATTGTAATACTGGCTCCATAATCTTATGAAATATGTCTAAGTCTTCTACTCCTTTAATATAAAGGCTGCTAAATCATGTAGGATTTTGACTGTGAGTCCATGATATTTAAATATTTCTGATTTCTTATATTTCCTCCTTGACCTTGATATTCTGGAATTTGGCTATGGCATTTTGGGGAGTTTTCATTTTGGGATCTCTTTGAGGAAGTAATCTGGATATTTTCAATTTATGTTGACTAGTTTTGCTTAATGCATTGTGTTATATTGAGAAGTCATGACAACATAAAAATAAAGGGAATTTATAAAAGTATAAAAAAGCTACTTATGAATCCACAAACATACACACTGACTCATTATTTGAACTATCTAATGTTTGTGTGTGTGTGTGTGTGCGCGCATTTATTTATTTAACTAGAGTTGGTTATCATATTGTTGCAAAATGAAGGTGAAGTCCATACTTCAGACAAGTTTCAGTACAAGGTTTAGGAGTACAGATTGACCTTCAGAGGGACAGAAAAAAGATACTAATGGGTTTTAATGCTAGGCACCAGTACTAAAAAGTAGCTAATAGATCAAGTGTGATTGAATATAAGAAATGTATTACCTCATTCAAGTGGCTCAGTTCAGAGACTACTTCCACACCTAATTAACTTGGGGATAATTACACTCACCCAGTTGTGTTTTTTGTTTGTTTTTCCAAATGAAGCTTCTTTCCTCTGCTCTCTCCAATGTCCACAAATAGAAATAAAATGATGGTAATAGGAAAATTAGAAAAGAGAAGATGTGTCCTAAACATACCTAGAGGTTCTAAAGATAATAATATATATATAAGATCACTGAACATGAAACAAGATCGAATATGTTGGGTCTTTAGGTCTACCTCTATCTCTTAGTTTTCGTGATACAGTTCTCTCCTATTTCTTTTCTTCCTTTTTTGATCACTCTTCATCCCTCATCTAGACCAAGACTTCTTAAACTTTTTTCCACACACAGCCCCCTTTTGCCTAAAAAACTTTTACCTTATGTTAGGTATATAGGTATATAAAATAGGTATACAAATCAAACATTTACTGATTATAAGTCATAATTTCATGACTCCCACACTCAGTTATGTGACTCTGGTTGGAGCTGCAAAACACAATTTAAGAAGCTTTAATTTAGACCATTAAATGTGAATGTTCCTCAAGTTACTCTATCTTTTGTCTTTCTGTGTATATTTGTGCTTGTTTCTATGTGGGTGTGTCTTTTTATCTGTCTTCTCTGTGTTTCTTTTTCCTCTGTCTTTCTTTGTCTTTTCTTCTCTTTCCCACTGTTTCTTTCTGTGCCTCTTCCTTTGCCTCTCTTTATTTCTCTTTGTATCTTTGTGTGTGTTTTGCCTTTCTTTCTCTCTCTACTCGTTCTCCCTCTTTCTATCTTTCTCTCTCACAACGGTCAAGCTCATACCTATCTTTCAAATATACTTGGATTCATATACTGTATTTAATATATATAAATAAGACATTAATTAATGTATAACTTATTAATATATAAATAATATTATATAGTAATATTAATTATTAATTTAAATATACTGTATTCAAGCTAAACTGACCTTTTAACATTTTTGTTGATGAATAAATCCCATTTCTTATCCTTTCATGGTTTTAATGTGTATTTATACAGGTCACTTCCCATGCCTAGAATAATCCCTTTCCTTACTGTCTTCTCTTAGAATTGCTTTCTGTGTATGTGATATTGAATTTTCTACTTGCATTCTCCCTATTTTTTCACTCCAAAATGTGCTTTTTTTGGTGAATTTGACAGAAAAAGGACTATTTCAAGACAATTTGACTAGAAAATACAATATCATAAGATATTATTTCAGATCTCTGATATTAATTACTATGGCTGTAACCTTATGTCACTCTCACCTGAATATTATGTGAAATATGGAGCTGGACTTAATGAAATATAAGGCCCCTACCAACTCTAAAATCTAAAATAGATGTGATTAAATGAGATTTAAAAAAATGATTTATGATTTTAGGAAGTGAGAACTCCTGTAGTTTTGCATATGTTATTTCAAAGTGGGTGACCATAAATTCAAAGAAAATATGCAAATTGTGAGGAATAACTGTTGACTTCAATTTTGTTGTTGTCTCTGAGGAGATATCTTCCCTCTTCCTGCCTCTTCTATTCTCTGATTTGGAATCACTGAAAGCAATGCTTATTACCTCAGCTGAAACTTACTCTAATATCTGCCTCTCCAATTCTGAGGGAAAAAAAAAAAACATGCATTTGCATCAAGATATTTATACTGAGGCACTAATTGAACATTATGCCAGTCATGTATATATCCTAAACTGGGTCTTGTATATTTTTAATCATACTTTTTCTAGTATTTTTTCTTTACTTTTCTAGTATTTTATTTTTTCTAGTATTCAAGATAAGAATAATTTCAGTTGATTTCACTTTGTACTATTATAGGACTTCTTGCCAAATACAAGAAGAATTCTTTGAAGAACATTACTCTAGCTAAGTGACTCATCTAAGATCATTTTCCATGACTCTGGAAAAACTGTACCAATTAATACGTTATTAGATATCAATATGTTGTGGATCAGTATGGAAGAGTTGAGTGTGTGATAGAATCTTGGAACTGATTTGGTTCATCTCATGGCTGAAGATGGCCAGATCCATCAGAATTGATCATCATATAGTATTGTTAAAGTATATAATGATCTGGTTTTGGTCATTTCACTCAGCATTAGTTCGTGTAAATCTCTCCAGGCCTTTCTGAAATCATCCTGTTGGTCATTTCTTACCAAACAATAATATTCCATAATATTCATATACCACAATTTATTCAGCCATTCTCCAATTGATGGGCATCTACTCAGTTTCCAGTTTCTAGATACTTTTCACTTATTTAAAGTTTTCCATCTGTCTCTAGCCCTGATTAAATTCAGTTTTTATCTGTATTGAAAATATAACCAAAAGCTAGAAATAATTGAATAATAAAGTTTCTTTAAAGTAACAAGGAGAATGGTATTCGTGTCAGCAGCCTGAGCATAAAAATTGCCAAGATACATATTGTGTTAGGCATATCAAATTACACATACATTCTTTTCATTTAAGATGATAGACACTAGGCTGCTGTCCTAAACCTTCTCAAAATGTGTTTTATTCATGAATGAATTACAGTGCTAAATGGGCAAGCTACAGCTCACTCTCAGCTTAAGGCTCTTTCCATTTTATCATCATGACTTTGGTTATAATTTTGGAAGCTTATGGCTAATTGATTCAGTATCCCACTCACTGCAGCAGCTTTTCCAAATTTTTCAAATAGGCACAATCCTCTCATGATTCCCGCAGCTTCTAAGAATGTTGACTCATTTCACTAAAAAATAAAATCATCCATGAAAATCTTCCTTCTCTCCTCTTCTCATGACCTTTCCCACTGACTTCTCAATCATTACTTTCCAACATGAGAAGCTGATTATTTTTGTCAAAAAGCATCAGCTTTCATGCCAAAATAATCCCCAAACTTTGCCACTTTTCATCATTCCCTTTCTAATATTCAAAATCTTTTTGACTATGGACTACTTTCCTGTCTTCTTATAATAACAAATTATTATTACAGATTATTTAAATATGTTATTGAGAATATAAAACATAGTAGCTGAATCCTCAAAAATTTTTGATTAATCCATAGCTACCAACTATGATACAATATGTGTCCTCCTTTCATTGACTAAATTCTTGAAGAAAGGTATTTATATTTCAAAATTCCTTTCACCTTTTTTTTACATTCTGCATTTTTATTGTTATGTTTGACTTCATGATCCCATTTGGAGTTTTTTTTTGACAGAAATACTTGAGTGATTTCCTATTTCCTTCCTCAGACCACTTTCAGATGAGGAAACTTTAAGCAAGCATAGTTGAATGACTCGTTCAGAGTCATAGATTTAGCAATTTTCTGAGATCAGATTTAAAATCACAAAGATGAAACTTCCTGACTCTAAGTACAGCAGTTTATCTATTGCTCTATTCAGCTTCCCCATCATTTAATTAAAACTCATCATTTAATCAGGATGCTTCCTCATCATAGCTATGTCCAGTGGCCATGGGTGTCCCTCCAAGATTTGTCCTGGGCTCTTGTTTCTATTCTCTCCATACGTCATTATCAGCATTGCCATAAGTCTCTCTATCCCATTTTATCTTCCACTCATTTATCAAAGTTCTCTTATTTTTCCAAAGCACAGATCTAATTATGTCAACCTAATATTCAATACACACTAATAGATACCTGGTGACTTTAGGGTATTACATATAGCAAATCAGCATTTTTACCATTTCATTTCACTCATGTGTTGAATTCTCTCCTTTCTCATCTCTTCATTTTAGCATGCCAAGCTTCCTTCAATTAAAAGACAAAATTCCACCTTTTGTAATAACTATTTCTTTGTCCCCTTTAATGCTAATGAATTCTTTCTGAATAATTCTTCCAATTTATCCTGCACATAGCTTGATTATACAAAGTTTCATTTGTTGCTCATTTTTTGCCTTTTTTTCTCCCCAATTCTTAACAAGTACCTATCATGATAAGTTATTTAAAATGCTTATTATCTGTCTCCCTAAACTCAATTGAATTTAAGTACCACAATTATTAATTGTTATTCAGAACTTACCCTCTTAGAAAATATCCCATACCTCCCCATAGAGCTCTCTCAATAATAGTCCCTGGTTCCTCTTATCCTTCTTCTTAGATGAAGGTGAAGAAGAACTTGATTTTTGAGATGCTTCAATATAAACCTTTAGTATTTTCAAAATTTTATAATGTTTTTGTTTGGCTTTTTTTGTTCCTCTTAACTTCTTCTTTTGACTTCATCTTAAATATCAATGACATTTTAAAAAAATACATAGGGTTGGTGGAAGCCACAATGACAGAGAAAGCACTACTAATAGACCTCTTCATCTAACTTTAAATATTACCTTGAATTTAATTAACTTTAATTCTAGAATTTAACAAAAAGTCAAAGTTAGACACACTTCCATTTCAAGATAACACAGGGGGTCAGAAGAGATGTAGTGCATTCAGGAGCAGATTGACTCAAAACCCATGTAGATTATACACTAGTGGTAGTACTAGGTGGTGATGATAGAAGTAGTAGAAGGTTTAGGAGTTTTCAAGTTAGAAATGGTAAGGATACTTGACAAGTGGAAGAAAGAATTTATTATAATAACTATAATTATGCTAACTATGGATGCAGGGCTATTTATTTTTTGGCAACTCCATTGCCTATACTTGCTTCTGAGTCAAAGTTCAAGTGTAAAGAGGAATACTTTAGATCAAGAAAGAGTTACTGAAAAAGTAATTACTTAAAATTTAAACTTGGGCAAATAAGAGCTAAGGATACTATGAGGTATCAAGAAACACTAAAACATATTCAAAAGAATGAAAAAAAAGAAATTAGAAGATAATGAGAAAATATTTTTCATAAAAAAACTGATCTGGAAAGTATATTAAGGTGAGATAATTTAAGAATTATTTTATTATCTGAAGGCCTTTGTTAAGAGTTCAAATGTTGGAGTTTGTTCTCAGAGGACAGCCGGTTTAGAGGCTTAGAGCCCTTCGGATGTCTCCAAATCCAAAGGTTCTGTCCTTCAGCCTCTGCCTCTGCCTTCTTCTGCCTCCAACAGAGATGGAAGATCTCTCTTATCTCCTTCTGGGGAGCCCAGCCACACTTGCCGTGGAGAGAGGGCTTCTGGCGTAGCTCCACTGAAATCCGTCAAAAGTGTTCTCTGCAGCAGAGTCGTTTCTCTCGAGTCTAGCGCGATCAGCCAGCCAAGAGGAAAAAATGTATTCTGGAATGGCTGTCTCGCCTTATATGTGAACCTTCTGAGAGAATGGGATTATGGGTTTTCTCCCATAGTGCTCTCTGGCCCAAAGAGCTTTAAGGTGTGGACTTTGAGTAAAGGTGGGAACACAAGCCTTGTCTTGATTAGTTCTACTTAGTACCTTGTTTCAGGTTCTGGCCAAAACAACTTCTTGTAAGATTAGATCAACTCTAATTACTTAGCAGTTAGTAAGGATTCCAACAGGCCTTAATCAAAGAAAGAGCCTAGACATCATATATCAGGAAATTGTCAAGAAAAATTTTATTAATATCTTCAATTTAGAAGGTGGAATGAAAATGGAAGGTATCCACCAATCGCTTCCTGAAAGAAATCTCAAATACAAACTTTCAGGAATATTATAGTCCAATTTCAAAGTCCACAGATCAAAGAGAAAATACTTCAACAACCAGAAAGAAATCATTCAAATACCATGGAGTCATATCAGGATGACACAACATTTAGTAACTATCACATTAAAACAACAGAAGTTTTGAAATATGTACATTCCAAAAGGAAAAATATTTAGCATTGCATCAAAAAAAAAAATCTGCACAGAAAACCTAAGCATGATAGTACAAGGGGAAAAAGAATATTTAATGAAATAGAGGGCTTTCAATAATTCTTTATGAAAATACCAGAACTTAATAGAAAATTTGATCATGAAATACAATAATTAAAATAACCATAAAAAATAAACAGGGAATAGAAATTATGAGGGGCATAATAACATAAAACTGTTTATCTATTATATGAAAAGATATATATGTACACATATATTTTTTTTCTAAGAACTTTATCATTGTTAGGACAGTTAGGATGTTTCTACATATGAAGTGGATGTGAGAATAAGTTGAATTTTTTGGGGAAAATATATACAAATGAATAAGTGAGAAAGATGCATGATCTGGAAGAAAAGGGGACGGAGAAGAAGGATGGGGAATTTGTTGTTAAATAAAAGAAGTATGCAGTGAAGAGATCTTATAATGAAGGGGAAAATTGATTGGGGGTCAGACAATATTTAAAACTTGTAGCTAAATTGATTTGAAGATGAATACAGACATATATATTCAATTGGTAATAGAAGTATGTGTTACCCAACAAGGAATTAGGAAGGAAAAAAGGATAAGAAAAAGGGAGAGTAATAAAATGGGGGCAGTTAAACATAAAAACGAGCTCAGAAACATAAAAAAAAATCTTTTAAAATATTTTATTTTTCCCAATTACACATTTTTAATTATTTTTAATTTCACTTTTCCTCAATTATATGTAAAATAGTTTTGATATGAATTTTTTTACACAATTTTTATTCCAAATATTCTTTTTTTCCCTTCCCCTCCAATAAAAAGAGGAGTGAAACAACATTGTCCACTGTGATGTTCTCTTCTTTAAAATATAATGATTCTTTCTGGGAGCAGGTTTCTTGGGGAGGTTTTCTGCAGGCATCCTTAGTTTCAGTTCAGCGTAATAATCACCTCAAATACAGCCAGCTGATAAAAGTTACCGAATTTATTGGCATAAAATTGGACAAAGTAATTCCTAATTATTGCTCTAACTTCCTCTTCATTAGTGGTGAGTTCTCCCTTTTCATTTTTAAAACTAACAATTTGATTTTCCTCTTTCCTTTTTTTAATCAGATTTACTAAGGATTTGTTTATTTTGTTGGTTTTTTCATAGAAGCAACTCTTAGTTTTATTAATTAATTCAATAGTTGTATCTAATTTAAAGTGAAACCAATCTTCTTATACATATGTATTCAGAAGGGATGTTTGCCCTAATGCAGATGTAATTTTTAATCAGCATATCATTACTATATACTTGTTACTGCCAGGTTTTAAGAAATTATAATAAATCATTGTCATAATAACAATTAATACAATTTGAGTTCCAAATACTCTTTTTTCCCCTCCCCTCCAATAAAAAGAGGAATGAAACAACATTGTCCACTGTGATGTTCTCTTCTTTAAAATATAATGATTCTTTCTGGGAGCAGGTTTCTTGGAGAAGTTTTCTGCAGGCAGCCTTAGTTTCAGTTCAGAGTAATAATCACCTCAAATATAGCCAGCTGATAAAATCCAAATGTTTATTTCTTATCTTTCCTTGGGCCCAGTTAGCTTTTTTAGAGGTCTATCTCTCTGCTTGGTTCCAAGAGCTCTTGCAGCTTGTCCTTTGCCTCTGCTTTCTTCGGCCTCCAGCCAGCACAAAGGTGGAAGATGGAATGAATCTGACTCCGCCTCCAAGAGTGGTCTTGTGGGCTTCTGTATCTCCCAGAGTGCTCCTCTCTGACTCCTGGCAATGTTCCAAACTGACTCTGACTGACTCACTGCAGCTCTTTTTATGCTTGGTGTAAAAGGTTGATTCTTCCTCTGAGAGTGGGATTATGGGATCCGAGAGTGGGATTATGGGTTTCTGACTTGTGAATCTCATACTCAATACTTGGGGTGTGAATCTTCCAAAAGCGTGAACTCCAATGAGTACTTAAATACATTAGTGAGCTAGAGAATTTGCTAAGTACCATGCTAAATTAGGCAATTGCCATCACTTTGTAAGGATTCTAACAGCCCACTATCACTATTACTATTCAATATTGTATTGGAAATATTAGCTTTGTGAATAAGAAAAGAAAAAGTGATTAAAGGAATTAGAGTAGGTCATGAGGGAACCAACTTTTTACTCTTTGCAGATATTATAATGCTATACTTTAAGAATCCTAGAAAACCACTAGAAAAATTCACAACAAAATAAATTCACATAAATCATCACCATTTTTATATATTACCAACAAATTCCAGCAGCAAAAGATACCAAAAAAATCCATTCCAAGTAACTATTGATAGTATAAAATATTTGGGAAGCTTTCTGCCAAGGGAAGAACAGAAAATATATGAACACAATGACAAAACACTTTCTACATCAATAGTCAGATCTAATCAGTTGGGAAAATATCAAGTGTTCATGGGTAGGCTGTACAAATATAATAAAAATGATAATACTACCTAAATTAATCTACTTATTTAGTGCCATACCAATCAAACTCCCCAGAAACTATTTTACAGACCTTGAAAAACTAATAACAAAGTTCATCTGGAAGAACAAAAGCTCAGGAATTTCAAGGGAATTAATAAAAAAAAAAAGCCAATAAAGGTCTGCCAGACCTGAAACTATATTATAAAGCATAGGTCATCAAAACCATTTGGTACTGGCTAAGAAATAAAGTAGTCAATCAGTGGAATAGGTTAGGATCACAGGACAAATTAGCTAATAACTATAGCAATCTACTGTTTTACAAACCCAAAGATCCGAGATTTGGAGATAAGATTTCACTATTTGACAAAAAATGTTGGAGAATTGGAAACTAGTATGGAAAAAACTAGGCATTGACCCACATCTAACACTACATACCAAATTGAGGTTAAAATGTCATCCTGATTTAAACATTAAGACTGATATTACAAGCAAATTAGAAGAACATAGGATAGTTTACCTCTCAAATCTGAGGAGAAGGAAGAAATTTATGTCCAAAGAAGAAGTGGAAGTCATAATTGAATACCAGATAGATAATTTTGATTATATTCAATAAAAAACTTTTTGTACAAACAAAAATAATACAGACAAGATCAGAAGGAAAGCAAATAAATTGAAAAAACATTTTTACATTTAAGGGTTCTGATAAAGGCTTCATTTCTAAAATATATAATTGACTCAAATTTATAAGAATTCAAACCATTCTCCAATTGATAAATGGTCAGAGCATATGAACAGACAATTTTCAGATGAAGAAATTGAAATCATTTCTCGTCAAATGAAAATGTGCTCTAAATCACTATTGATTAGAGAAATTCAAATTAAGACAACTCTGAGATATCACTATACAACTCTCATATTGCCTAAGATGACAGGAAAAGATAATGACCAGTGTTGGAAGGGAAAACTGGGACACTAATACATTCTTGGTGGAATTGTGAACAGATTCAGCCATTCTGGAGAGCAATTTGGAACCATGCTCACAAAATTATCAAATTGTGTATACCCTTTGATCCAGCAGTGTATGTTTGTATTGGGCCTATATCCCAAAGAAATCTTAAAGGAAGAAAAAGTACCTACATGTCCAAAAATGTTTGTGGCAGCCCTTTTTGTAATGGCAAGAAATTGGAAACTGAGTGGATATCCATCAACTGGAGAATGTCTGAATAAGTTATGATATATGAATGTTATGGAATAATATTGTTCTGTAAGAAATGATCAGAAGGATGATTTTAGAGAGATCTGGAGTGACTTATAAGAACTGATGTTAAATGAAATGAGCAGAACAAGGAGTTCATTGTACATGGCAACATCAATATTATATAACAATCAATTCTGATAAACGTGACTCTTTCCAACAATGAGGTGATTGAGACTAGTTCCAATGATTTCATGATGAAGAGAGTCATCTACCCACAGAGAGAGGACTGTGGGAACTAAATGTGGATCACAACATAACATTCTTACTCTTTTTTGTTGTTGTTAGCTTGCATTTTGTTTTTTTATTCATTTACTTTCTGATCTGATTTTTTTTATGCAGCAAGAAAATTGTACAAATATGTTTACACATATTGGAATCAACATATATTTTAACATGTATAACATATATTGCATTGCTTGTCATCTAGGAGAGGGAGTTGGGGAAAGAAGGGAAATTGAAACACCAGGCTATGCAAGGGTTAATGTTGAAAAATTATTTGTGCATGTATTTTGAAAATAAAAAGCTTAAAAAAAAAACAAGGAAGTAGATAATTATGCATTTCTTCCAGCTCTAAGATCCCATAATTCTATTTATATCTTTTTGTTTAAAATGATTTTATTTTTAATATATGGAATAAAGCAAGCATTTTCATGAAATAGTATATTTAAAAAAGATGATTGCACATGCAACTATTATTATCTTAAGGACAACTTGATATTCCTTTTAAATATATAATAAAGTTATTGTGGAAAAAAATTAAGAATGTGTGAATCAAGCAACAAATCAAAGAAACAATCCACAATTTCATCCAAGAAAATGAAAATAATGAGACAACATACCAAAATTCATGTGATGCAGCCAAAGCAGCTCTTAGGGGAAATTTCATATCTCTAATTACCATAAGTAAAACAGAAAAAGGGATCAATTTATTAGGCATGCAACTTAAAAAAAAGAAAAAAAACTAGAAAAAGAACAAATTAACTCCTTCCAATTAAATACCAAAATAGAAATTTCGAAACTAAAAGCAGAGACTGATAAAATAGAAACCAAGAAAAAATAAATTGATAAACAAAACTAAGAGTTGGTTTTATGACAAAAAAAAAAAAAAACTAACAAGATTGATATATATTTGATTGATCCAAAAAAGAAAAGAAAAAAATGTATCAAAATGAAAGGGCTGAACTTACCCCAATAAAAAAAAAGAAATTAAAGCAATAATTAAGAGCTATTTTGCCCAATTATATGGCATCGAGTCTGTTAGTCTAACCTAAATGTATGAATATTTACAAAAATATAAATTTCTCAGGCTAAAAGGAAAGGAAATAACATACTTAAATAGTCCCATTTTAGAAAAACAAAAATAAGTCATTAATGAACTCGCTAAGAAAAATCTCCAGGTCCAGATGGATTTGCAAGGGTATTCCACTAAATATTTAAAGAAAAATTAATTTCAATACTATGTAGACTATCTGTAAAAATAAATAAAGTAGGAGTACCACTAAATTCCTTCTATGACACAAATATTGCACTAATACCTAAACCAGGAAAAGCAAAATCAGAGAAAGAAAATTAGAAACCAATCACCCTAGTAAAGATTGATACAAAAATTTTAAATAAAATATTAGCAAAGAGATTACAGCAGCTTATCAGCAGGATATTACACTATGACCAAGTGAGATGCAGAGTTTGGTTCAGCATCAGGAAAACCATTACCATAATCGACCATATCAATAACAAAACCAACAGAAATCATATAATAATTTCAATAAATGTGGAATGCTTATGACAAAATATAGCACCTATTCCTATTAAAAATACTAGAGAGCATAAGGAGAAAAGGAGCTTTCCTTAAAATAAAATAATGGAGAGAAGGTGGATTGATTCCCAATAATATGGGGGTAAAACAAGGATGCTCATTATCACCAATATTATTCAGCATTGTACTAGAAATGTTGACTTTAGCAATAAGAAAAAAAAATGAAAGAAATTAGAATAGGCAATGAAAAAATAAAACTATCATTCCTTACAGATGATATGATGATATACTTAGAGAATCCTAGAAAATCATCCAAAAATCTACTGGAAATAATTTCCAGCCTTAGCAAAGTTGCAGCATATAAAATAAATCCACATAAACCATCACATTTCTATATATTACTGACAAAGCCTATCAGCAAGAGATAGAAAGCAAAATTACTTTTAAAATTATTGTAGACAAAATAAAGTACTTGGGGGTCTATCTGCCAAGACAAACCCAAGAACTATATGAACACAATTAGAAAAGACCTCTCACACAAATAAAATCAGATTTGAACAATTGGAAAAATAGAAATTGTTCATGTCTAGGATAAGCTAATATAATAGAAATGCTAATTTTGCCTAAATTGGTCTACTTGTTTAATGCCAAATCAATCAATCCGCCAAAATATCATTTCATAGATCTAGAAAAAAATAATACAAAACTCATTTGGAAGAACAAAAAAGTAAAGAATATCAAGGGAATTAATGAAAAAATACAAAGGATGGTGACTTAGTATTACCAAAACTAAAACTATATTATAAAGCAGCAGTCATCAAAACCATTTGGTATTCACTAAGAAATAGAGTGGAAGATCAGTGGAATAGATTAGATACAGAACGACACAATAATCAAGGCCTATAGCAATCTGATATTTGACATTCCCAAACTCCAACTTCTGGAGTAAGAACTCCTATTTGACGAAAATATCCAGGAAAAGTGGAAAATAATATGTCCAAAACTCAGCATTGCCATACATCTCACAAGCCATATCAAAATGAGGTCAACATGGATACATGATTTGGGGATAAAGTATGATACAATAAACAAATTAGGAGAATAAGAGATCATTAACCTATCAGATCTTTAGAGAAAGGAGGAATTTATGACCAAATAAGAACTAGAAAATATTATAAAAGGCAAAATGGACAACTTTGATTACATTAAATTAAAAAGGTTTTACACAAACAACCAATAAAAACAACATTACAAGGCAACTGCAAAGTTTGGGGAAAATCTTTATAGCTAATATTTCTGATAAAGGTCTCATTCCTAAAACATATAAAGAATTATGTCAATTTTGTTAAGAATTAATGTCATTCCCCAATTCATAAATGTCAAAGGATGTGAACAGACAATTTTCAGATGATGAAAATAAGGGCATAGTCATATGAAAAAATGATCTAAATCACTATTGATTAAATAAATGAAAATGGAAACAACTCTGAATTACCATTTCACATCTCTCAAATTGGCTAAGATGACAAGAGAAAGTAATGATAAAAGTTGGAGGGTATGTAAGAAAACTGGGACACTAATACATTGTTGCTGGAGTTCTGGAGAGCTTTTTGTAACTATGTCCAAATGACTATAAAACTGTGTATACCCTTTCCCCCAGCAGTTCCATTACTAGGTCTATATCCAAGGAAATCATGAAGAAAGGAAAATGATCTATGTGTGCAAAAATATTTATGCCAGTGTTTTTTGTGGTAGCAAAGAACTGGAAAATGAATGGATACCCATTATTTGGGGAATGGCTGAATAAGTTGGGGGTACTTGAAGGTAATGGAATATTATTATTCTATAAAATGATGAACTAGCTGATTGAAGAAGGCCTGGAAAGATTTATATGAACTAGAAATGAAACTGTGCAAAATAAGCAGAACCAGAAATACATTATAAATAATAACAGCAACAATATGCGAAGATCAGATGATCAACTATGACCAATTCAGATATAAAAGATTCAGTTTAAACAATTAATTGTACCTCATATTTTATTGTATAATGATAGCAGACAATTTTGGAGAATTTCATTCATAAATGTATAACAATGGAGGGGAAAGAAAATCATTTTATGGAATAATCTATTTCTAATAATAAAAAAGAATACAGTACATTTTTTAATAAGGTAATTATTACTTTAAAACTTTGAGAGGAAATGTCAAAATAGATTAAAACAAATAGGGTTATCTGGGAAATAAAGCATAACCTAGAATAAAAATAAGGAATAGAAGTCAATTAATATTGTGATTTCTTAAATCCTGAAAATTCAGTATTCAAGAGACAATATGAACAATTCTTTATAAAGTACATGACTAAGCACTAAAAGAGAAACAGTTTAACAAGATAGATCTTTGTCTTCCAAGATATCCAAAACATACTCAGGAAGTAAAAAATTATATATAGATGAGCATAATATAGAAGAGATGACCAAGTTCTTAGGGGAGATATGAACTAGTCCTATAAGGATTTATAGGATGGAGACATCAGATTTTTCTAATCTGTCTTCAGGCATTTCTTCTAAATATAAATTGGTTTTCAAGACCTTATAGTTGAGTTAGTTTAAGGTGAAGATGGAGAATCAAAGTATCATACTTTTCTTATTGCTTAATACAATGTTTCTGAATGATGAGTGAGCAGCTATGTATCTTCTGTTTAGAGAAAATAAAATTTTCAGACTCTAATCTCCTTGCCAAATTACCAATTTGAAATATAACTTTTTACATTGATTATATGTACACAAAATTTACTATGTCTTTCCCAAAATTCGTCTCCTAATTACTCAGGAGTATACATCAGTTTCTACATTGTATTAATAGTCCTTTATCAAATAAATACCAATAATGTGAGACAGGAAAGCTGAATCTGGTACTGTTTCTCATAAACCATAAATTTTCAGCAAGTTCAGCTCAGAAAGCCTATTTTAGGAAGATAAAGTTGAATTTGTAAAGGATCTGAAAAGATTTTTAGAACAATATAGTTTCTTAAAATGTTTTGTGGATATGTACATACGTATATAGACACATATATATGCAAGTTATATATGCATATATAAATATGTGTATATGTGCATATATATATATGAACAAACATTTTTCCTCCAAATATATAAATGTTGATAGTCTTTGCAAGTGGCATCTTGATATTAAAACAAACATATTTAAAATTTATAATGAAACCTTTTTTGAGTAAGTTTACTTTTATGTTGTATTTTTTTTCATAAATAGACATTGTATTTATAATCAATAAACTAAGATATATAATGAATACTGTTGTACTTTTTATTGTAGTAAACTTATTTTAAATTTATATTTATACAATTATGTATAATTATAACATAAACTTATATATTGTATAAAATTATAATATAATTTATATACTTAATTAAATTTACATTATTTTAATATATTATGATTATAATATTATTTTACATATATCACAATATTATATTACATATCATGCCACATATTTCTGACACTCTTCTAAGGGATCTGTGAAAGATTATATCCTGGACAAGTAGAAGTCCCAGTTAAGTGAAAACTAATATCACATATACCAGTTATATAAAGAAATTTGGGGAGAAATCTTTTTGAAATATTTTACTTAATTTCTTTCCTATATAGTTTCTTGAACATAATTTCATAACTTGTCATTATGAGCATCAGTTATATTGTATTGAAATGGAGGGAAGAGGAGTGATGGTAGGGCAAGAAGACTAAAAGAGGTAGACAAAAATGCTAGAAAGAAGAGAATGAGAGAAGAATAGGAGCAATAAGCAGAGACAAGAGAGGGGCAGTTGTGGGTAAAATCTCGATGAAAGAATTCCTCAGATTTATAGGAACATAAAATCTCATGTTTAGAGCTGGTAGAGATCTTAGAGATTAAAATAACTTCCTCTTTTAGAAATGAAGTGGAGGGCTTCCTAAACTCAAAAGGTAGCATGTTTCAAAGGCAGAATTTGAGAACAGGTTCTTTGATGCCTACAATTATAAAAAAAAAAAAGTCTATAATTAAAATATATCTTTCAAATCAAGAGGTGATTGTTCAATACTGTATTTTTCTACTTTAAAAACAAAAACATCAGCAATAAGTATTCTTTCTCTGGATGTAGCTGGTTCTGTTCATTACTGATCAATTGGAACTGATTTGGATCCTCTCATTGTTGAAGAGAGCCACATCCATCAGAATTGATCATCAGATAGTATTGTTGTTGAAGTGTATAATGATCTCCTGGTTCTGCTCATTTCACTTAGCATCAGTTCATGTAAGTCTCTCCAATCCTCTCTGTATTCATCCTGTTGGTCATTTCTTATAGAACAATAATATTCCATAACATTCATGTACCACAATTAATTCAGCCATTCTCCAAATTGTGGGCATCCATTCAATTTCCAGTTTCCAGCCACTATGAAAAGGGCTATTACAAACATTTTTGCACATACAGGTCCCTTTACTTTCTTCAATATCTCTTTGGGATATAAGCCCAGGAGTAACACTGCTGGATCAAAGGGTATGTACCATTTGACAACTTTTTGAGTATAGTTCCAAATTGCCCTCCAGAATTCCACAACTCCACCAACAACGCATAAGTGTCTCAGTTTTCCCACATCCTCTCCAACATTCATCATTATTTTTTCCTGTCATCTTAGCCAATCTGAGAGGTTTGTAATGTTATCTCAAGAGGTGTCTTAATTTGCATTTCTCTGATGAATAATGATTTGGAACGCCTTTTCATATGATTAGAAATAGTTTCAATTTCTTCATCCGAAAATTGTCTATTCATATCCTTTGACCATTTATCAATTGGAGGATGGCTTGAATTCTTGTCTCTATATATTTTGGAAATTAGGCCTTTATCAGAACCTTTAGCTATAAAAATGTTTCCCAGTTTATTGCTACCCTTCTAATCCTGTCTGCATTAGTTTTGTTTGTACAAAAGCTTTTTAATTTAACATAATCGACATTTTCTATTTTGTGATTAATAATGTGCTCTAGTTCTTCTTTGGTCAGAAATTCCTTCCTTCTCCACAAGTCTGAAAGGTAAGCTATCCTATGTTCTTCTAATTTATTTATAATCTCATTCTTTATGCCTAGATCATGAATGCATTTTGATCTTGTATGGTGTTGTGTGGGTCAGTGCCCAGTTTCTGCTACACTAATTTCCATTTTCCCAGCAGTTTTTGTCAAATAATGAATTCTTATCCCAAAAGCTGAGGTCTTTGGGTTTATCAAACACTAGATTGCTATAATTATTGACTCTTTTGTCCTGTGAATGTAACTTATTCTACTGATCAACTAGTCTATTTCTTAGTCTTTATAATATAGTTTTAGATGTATACATAAGGATTCTTGGTTGTAATGTTAGTCCCTTTGACCTTCCAGAATATCATATTCCAAGTCTTCTGATACTTTAAGATAAAAATTGTTAAATCTCATATTACCCTAATTATGGTTTCAAAATATTTGAATTGTGTCTTTTTGGCTACTTACAATATTTAACCCTTGACCTGGGAGCTATTATATATATAATAATATAATAATAGGAGTATAATAATTTTGTGAGTTTTCATTTTGTGATATCTTCTATGATGTGATGGATGGATTCTAATGGATGGATTCTTTCTTTTTCTGCTTTATCTTCTGGCTCTAGAATATCAGAAGTTTTTCTTTGACAAGTTCTTGAAAGATAATGTCTAGGGTCTTTTGTGATCATGACTTTCAAGTAGTCTAACAATATTTAAATTATCACTCCTGGATCTATTTTCAATGTTAGTTGATATTTTTAAATTAGATATTTCATATCATCTTCTATTTTTCCATTCTTTTGATTTTCTTTTATTGTTTCTTGATTTATCATAAAATCTTTATTTTGATCAGTTCTCATTTTGAAGGAATTATTTTCTCACTTTCTTTTTCCATTTATCCAACTTTATTTTTAAAGGAGGTGTTTTCTTCAGTGAATTTTATGTACCTTTGTTTCGATTTGGGCAATTCTGCTTTTAAAGACATTCTTCTCATTTTTGGCACTTCCTTTACCATTTGGCATGGTATGGTTTTTAAGTTTTTTTTTTTTTTTAATCCAGTATTTATGTGTGTATGTGTGGGGGGAAGGCATGTACTAAGCTGTTCATTTATTTTTCATAACTTTCTTCCATCACTCTCATTTCTTTTCCAAATTTTTCTTCTACCTCTATTACTTGACTTTCAAAATCCCTTTTGAGCTCTTCCATTGCTTTAAGACAATTCTTATTTTTCTTGGAGACTTTGTATATGGAAGCTTTGTTTATCTTCTGAGTCTTTTGATCTTCCTTGTCACCACAGTAACTTTCTATCATCAGAATCTCTTTTCTTCTGCTTGCTTATTTTTCCCAGTGTAATAATTGACAATTTGTTAAAGTAGGACTTTGTTTCCAGGATACAGGGTGTAATGTCCCAAGCTTCAAGACTTTTGTGTAGCTGTTTTCAGCGAGACTTCTGGAGAAGTGTAAATTTTTAATTCTTCCATGGTGGTGTGCTCTAAAGAGAAGTGTGTTTATTCCTTTCCTATCCTGTGTTTTGTTCTTTGAGGCCCTACAAGCACTCTTTTCTACCCTAGAATTGTGAAGAGGGTCCCTGATTCATATGGCTTCAAGCTCTAAAGTGCTAGCATTCCTCTTTACCCAGAGACTGCCACTCAGGACTATGACTGGGATCCAAATATGGACCAAGTAACCAAGTCCTATTTCAATACTATTAAACAGATCTCTGTAATCTCATTCTGACTAATTGTTTGACCCACCTTCCTACAATCTGTGAGCTGTGAATTTCAGAAGCAGTCACTGCTGACAATTCAGTGGTTTCCAAGGCCTGCTCTTGATTTGCTGGTGAGATCTGTCCACTCTTACCTAGGTGAAACAGATCTTTCCTGATAAGCTTCTAGTTTGTCTTTGGTGTGTGCTGGTGGAGCCATCTGGAAACCACCACTGCTATCACTGATTCAGTTACTCCAGGCACTTTTCTTGGTTTGATGAGGCTTGATCTATACTGCCAATACTTGCACTGTTCTGTGCTCCATTCTCACCCTGTTTCCCTTAAAGTTGTCTTGGACTGGAAAATTCTTTCCCTCAGGTATATTTATGCATTCCGATGCTCTAGAATTTGTTTAGAGTCATTATTTAAATGTCTTTTGAAAGGGTTTGAAGAAATGGTCAGGCAAGTCCCTCAAGTTATTTCTACTATCTTGGCTCCTCCAAACTTAGTTTGAAGGAATTTTTCTTTCTTGGAAAGTATCAGTTGTGTCAAAACAAAACTAATTAGTATAAAAATTAAAAATAAGGAAAATATGCTGAAGTTAGTATTCCTCCATAACAACATAACAACATCATATTATCAGAAATAGTTTAGACATGGACACATGTGTCTGTGGGCTTATTTCCCCCCTCCCATATAAATAAATGATGAAGGAACGCTCAAATATATTTTATACTACCTAAAACCTGAAGATATCTGTTAGGATTCTCTGCCTAATAATACTGCTATTCCGGGGTAGCATGTTCTAGGGGAAGAAATCCAGACTAAATATAATCACTCATTAAAGTAACAATAACTAAATTCAACAAATTAGTGAGATCATAATTTCAGATTCAAAATTATTTTTTTCGCAGGAAAAAAAGTCCCTTTTGGGGTGTTAGGGGTAAGGATCAATAAAGCTTTCTGATTTCCCTTTTGTGCTACTTCCCATTTTCCAATACCAGCATTCTCCTCCCATCTGTAAAATGACAGGGTAAAAATGTTCCCAGGGGAACTTGACAGCATACTAGGTAAATATGTAATTATAAATACATTAAAAACAAAATCTGATGTTCTCACACAACTGTGATTTTTTTTTTGTCCCAGAGCTCAGGAGGCAACTTGTCTGTAGCATGTGGGAATTTAAGTGTTCTGGGTGTTGCCATCCACAGAAGCATGCCAACATTTTTATTCATCCATTCTGAGTAATTACAGGATCTCATAAAAATTCATATATTTAGCTATGTTAGGAAAAAAGAAAACTATCTCTTTTTGCACACTCTAGATATTAATTATAGTTTTGTTTTGTTAGATACATTTTACTGGTATTTTAAAAAATCAGATTTACTTGGATTTGTACAAATATACCATTATTTTAAAAAGATATCATGTTCTGTTTGATACTAATGTCCCATAATTTTAAAAGTCACTTTGGCTTTTTTTTAAGTACAGCAAAAGTAAATTGCTTTTTGAATGAGATATTTCTGCCAAACACATTCTGGAGTAAACTTTTATGTCTGGTCATAAAATCTTGAAAACACATCTTATAGAAATAGCGACTGGCATAATTCCTAACTACTGTGCTGGAAGCAACTTGATATAATAGAAAGAGGCCAAGATATGAAATCAGAGGAACCAAGTTAAAATTTGACTTTGATGCTATATTATTTTGAACAAATCATTTATCCTTTCTGGATCTCAGTTTATTAATTTATAAAAGAAAATTTGATGAAATTACAACAAAGTTCCAATGTATTAATATATTAAATGTATTTCAAATGTATTAAATGATTTCAAAGCTATGAAATGGTAACCTCATTTAAAAAAATTCAAGTTGAAAGTATTAACCCTGATTTAAAAGTCATCTTAAAGTTCGTCAAAAAACAGAGCTTATCTTTCCCTTAAATTCTTCCTTTTTTGTAATTTACTTGTTTCTATCAAGGATACCACCATCACTGCTACCATCTAGATTCAAACCCCCAGAATTTCCCTGAGAAATGTTTTTAATTCCTTCCCCTCCAAGCTATGGTTTTGATTTTTCTAAGTGCAATGTCATGCCTCAGTTTTACTTTTACCTAGCAACCTCCCTCAATTCTTAGGGCCTTCTCACCCCAAATGGAACATTTTTCTTCCATGCCAGCTCCTCTTATCAACTGGTGCAGAGTATTCTTTGTTGTGATTTTGATGTTCAGGATATCAACACCATGCAACAATAACAGGTGCCTTCACATGGTTAGGTGCCATCTTAACCACCTTCTAGCTACTTTTTAAAGTATTTTCTTCCTCCATTAGTATATAAGATCCTTAATGAGAGAGGTCTTTTTTTTTGTTGTTGTGGTTTATATTGTATCTCCAAAGTTTGGCATAATGTCTGGCATACTGTAAAAGTTTGATAAATCTGTGTTAGCAATCTATACAGCTATTTACTTCAGCGATATCCTTCACTGTTTCCTTTACTTTACCCTTGTTTGCCAAATCTTATTTCTTCTTTCATAAAGTATTTGTATGTATCCGCTTCTTTCCACTCTCATAGCCAGTATTGTTCATACCATCATTAATTCTGTGTTTGAACTCTTTCAATATCCTCCAAATTGGTTGCTAGATATGTTTTGGAATATATTAGTAATTGAGTATGGGTAACTTCTGAAGTACCTTCTAACTCTGATGTTTTATAATGTATGCTATATTTCTTCATAAATATGGTGCATGCATGCGTGTGTGTGTGTGTGTGTGTGTGTGTGTGTGTGTGTGTGTATGTGCATTGGGCAGCTGGATGGTGCAGTGGATCAAATACCAAGACTGAAGTCAGGAAGACCTGAGTTCATTTCAGAATCAGAGATTAACTATATGGTTTTGGAAAAGTCACTTGACCTTGTTTCTTAATCTGTAAAATAAGCAGAAGAAAATGGCAAACCACTGCAATATCGTTGCCAAGAATATTCCAAATAAGGTCAAAAAGAGTCAGAGAAAAATGAAGAATGAACAGCATCTGTATATTAGCATAGGTATACATATTCATAAGACATATTTAACAATCATAAAATGTGATCTTTGAACATATTAATATTTGTACATTATATTATTTCTGAATATATATTATTTCTGAGAATATATTAATTCATATATAATCTTTTAGTCATAAGTCCTCCTGCTACTAATTTTCCTAAATTATCTTGGATAAAACAATTCTGTCTAAAATTTAGTTTCATCCTCTCAAAAATTAATATATTTTATTCTCTTTGTTTCAGAGGATTGATATTACAAAAGAGATCGCCATTTCCCTATAAAATAAATGTAACAAAATAGGAATGCTGCATATTAAAAGTTTTAAATATGTATAAACTTATAATTTTGTGTGGCACATAATATGTATATTGAGTGCTAATTATTACATTTATATGCATTTAATGTGCATCAATATATGAATATGTGTCTATGACTATGCCTTTACCCATACACACATAATATACACAGATTGTTGGGGTGAGAAGTATGGTATATGCAAAAAGTTAAATATCAGAGTTAAAAAGATTCTCAGAAACCATCAAGCCCAACACATGCCTAAACAAGAACCACTTCTATAATATATCACAAAAGTCATAATTAAAGCCTAAATATGTGTTTTTGTATTCATACTTATATCCTTCTGAGTTTGTTTCCTCATCTAAAAAACTGAAATTGGAAGGTCTTTACTATTTATCTCAAAAAACTGTCATGAGAATCAAAAGATATAATTATACAAAATGGTTTTAAAACCTATATTTCTATTGAAATGTTACAATTATCATAATTAATTTAAATGTAGCTACAAGTTTACCTTATGATTTCTTTTAATCTTTTATTTTCAAGAAAATTTCAGAAATACAAAAACCTTGATATCACCCAAAAATGAATTTTACAAGTTCTGTTATTTAGCAGCTTAGATCTCATGCTTGATGTGATCACTAAGTTTGTTTTTCTTAGACTTCTAATAAATTCCTAATTTAAATATTTTCATGCTTCATGACTTTAAATGACAATTGGGGTTTCTAGGGTATTTTTTTAACCTTTACATATTACATTGAAATTCCTTACTAATTTATTTTTTAAAGAGTTCATTGCCTTTTTACTCCATAAATAATCCAGTTCTTTTGAAATATTTGCAAATAGGTAGGACAAATTTAAAATACTTATTTAAATGAAGAATTCTAATTGTATCTCCTTTTATATATAAGCTGCATCACATTTCCCTTCTCCATTCACCCACTTATAATTTGAAATCATGATAAACCATTCATCATCAAAATCATTGATGTAACAACATTATATTAATGAATTCAAATGCTATATTTTGGGCATTTTGGGAAATGGGCATCTGAAAGGGATGAAATAGATTTGATTACAACAGTGGAAAAACAAAGTAATAATGTTAAAGCATGAAAAGAGAAATTAAAAAGGCAAGAGGGATTATGGCTAATACTCTGCATGATGTGTAGCTTAAAATTGTACAGTGGTGAAGGAAGCAAAGGATTTAAGCACACAACACTGGCTTAACACAGTGTCACTTAAACTTCTCTGGACATAAAAAAGGAAGATTTTTTAAAAAGTATTTCTGCAAAATCAGGCTCTTCCCTTACCTCTTTGAAACCTAAAGTAAATATACATGCAAAAGGAAGAAAATCCAATAAATCTCTAGTGAAGATAGCTTAGACTCTTTTGATTGATCCCTTTACTAATTCTTTAGGATTTCTATTCACCAATCTTGCTGCTTATTATTGACCATGCTTTTTAAACAAATATTCAGATGCATTTATTGAGGAAAAGGAACATATTTTCCCATCTTTTTATCATAATAACTACAAAAATTAAAATGCTTTGTTATCTTCTATAATATTCCAATATACACGAATACGTACACAATAAATTTTAGCATGTTGTAAAAATAGTAAGTGTTTAATAAATGCCAGCTTACTTATTTATTTAATTATTTAATAATTTATTTTCTGTAATTACAAATAACAATTTTAAACATTTTAAAAAGTAATAAATTTTCTCCTTTCTACTTCTTCCCTTTCATTGAGAAGGCAAACAATTTAATATGGGTTATAAATGTGCAGATATACAAAAATTATTTCCATATTAATCTTCTTTGGAAAGAAATTAGAGGGTGGACCCAAGATGGTGGAGAAGGCACACATGACTTCCTAAGTTTTCTCATACCCTCAAGACCAATTATTAAATTCAGCCTCAAAAACAGTGCTTGACTAGTAAAACCCACAAAGATTAGAAGTACAACAACTTACCAGCAGGAAGATAATCTGAAAGTTCCTCAGAAAAGGTTTGTTCTGAGGAGCGGGAAAAGACCAGCTCAAACAGAAAAGTAGGAGAGGCTAGCAAAGGGAGCTGACTGGAGAGGGGATGGCCTCTGTAGCTAGAAAAATTACAGAGATGACTCTGGCATAGGCTGATTGCTCTGCTCTGCTTGCAAAACAGAAGACCAGCAGAGAAATTAAGCCAAAGGCAGAAAGAAAGTACTCTAAAAAACGCCAGAATCTAACAGGATCTGGCTATACTTACCCAAAACCTGACATCATTCAGCAAAGACCATAACACAGTTCTGCAGTCCCATTCCACAGTACAGGGCTTTTCCTTGGGGTAATTACAAACCTGCACAACAGGGGGGTGCAGCCTGGGGCAGCCACTAATCTGTACAGTGAGGGGCTTGGCCTGGGGAAGAGAACTTCTGCAGTGCAACTGTGCTTCCCGGGGCAGAGACACTTCTATTCTGTGTGGGGCTATTCACTGGTCAGCTGCTAATACCCACAGCCCCACAGTGGACTTTAACTTTCACTGCTCAGCCTCTAGTCTCAAAGCAGTTACTAATCTACACAGTGGGGTTCTTCAGTGGGAACTTCTGTAGCTCAGCCAGTGCTAACCAGGTCTGAATCATTTGGGGGGGGGTGGACCTTTTTCCCAGAGCACTCCCGTACCTCGCTGCTCTTTGCAGCCCATTCACAAGACAGCTGCTGTCCATATACCTATCCCTGCTTTGCAAAGGAAGCTGGTAATCCTTCTTGCCCTGAAGGCAGACCCTACAGGCTTTAAAAAATGAATTTAAAAAATCAAAAGGAAGATTGATAGCTTCTATACAGAAAGAGAGAAGATTTGCAACCCCAAGGAGACTAATAACAAAGTCTCCAGACAAAACCCCAAAGGGGAATGTTACCTGGCCCCCATCACATAACTCTCTCCTAGAAAGTATATTAACAATCTTAAAAGAGAGCTAGAAGAAAAATGGGGAAAGGAAAGAGAAGCTATACAAGGGAAAGATAATGTGCAGTGTTGGAGGGGATGTGGGAAAACAGGAACAGTTACATTGTTGGTGGAATTGTGAATACACCCAACCATTCTGGAGAGCAATTTGGAACTATGCTCCAAAAGTTATCAAACTGTGCACACCCTTTGATCCAGCAGTGTTACTGTTGGACTTATATCCCAAAGAGACTTTAAAGAAGGGAAAGGGATTTGTATGTGCAAGAATATTTGTAGCAGCCCTATTTGTAGTGGCCAGAAATTGGAAACTGAGTGGATGCCCATGAATTGGAGAATGGCTGAATAAATTGTAGTATATGAATGTTATGGAATATTATTTTTCTGTAAGAAATGGCCAGCAGGATGATTTCAGAAAGGCTTGGAGAGACTTAAATGAACTGATGCTGAGTGAAATGAGCAGGACCAGGAAATCATTACACACTTCAACAACAATACTATATGATTATCAATTCTGATGGACATGGCCCTCTTCAACAACGAGATAAACCAAATCAGCTTCAATAGATCAGTAATGAACTGAAATAGCTACACCCAGCGAAAGAACTCTGGGAGATGACTATGAACCACTACATGGAATTCCCAATCCCTCTACACTTGTCTGCCTGCATTTTTGATTTCCTTCACAGGCTAATGGTACACTATTCCAAAGTCCAATTCTTTTTGAACAGCAAAATAACTATATGGATATGTATACATACATTGTATTTAACTTATACTTTACCATATTTAATATGTACTGATCAACCTGCCATCTAAGGGAAGGGGTGGGGGGAAGTAGGGAAAAAATTGGAACAAAGATTTGGCAATTGTCAATGCTGTAAAATTGCCCATGGATATAACTTGTAAATAAAATGCTGTAATTTTTTTTTTTAAATCAAAAAAAAAAAAAAAAAATTCACTGACAAAAAAAAAAAAAAAAAGAAAGAAAGAAATTAGAACAAAACAAACTCAAGAAAAATAAAGCTTTAAAAAAGTAGTATTGGTCTGTATTCAGATTCCAATCCCTGCAGATTGATAGCAGTTTTCACCATAAGTCTTTCAGAATTATCTTAGTCACTATATTGCTGAGAATAACTAGGTAATTCAGAGTTGATCACTGTGTAACATTGCTGTTACTGTGTACAATGTTCTTGTTCTGTTCATTTCTCTTTATATTAGTTCATATGAGTTTTTCCAATTTTTTTTTTCTGAAAGCAACCTATTCATCTTTTCTTACCACACATTAGTATAGAGAAGTATTGAGCAGACTGCAAAGGAAAGTGTAGGCGAGGAGAGGTATAGAGTCATTATCAAACTGAAGGTCTACAGAGCCACTGTGTTGACCTCATTGCTATATGCCTGTGAAATCTGAACACTATAACAGTGTCAAGCTAAAGAAGATGTATGAAATAAGCATGCAAATAAAAAAGCTAGAAAAAAGAACAAATTAAAAACTCCTAATTAAATTCCAAATTAGGAATTCTGAAAATCAGAATTGAGATTAATAATATTGACAGTAAGAAAATTATTGAACTAAATAAAACTGAGTTAGTTTTATGAAAAATAAATGGACAAACTTTTTGTTAACTTGATTAGAAAAAGAAAAGGAGAAGGACAAATTGCCAGTATCAAAAATGAAAAGCAAGAATTTAGGAAAATATGCTGGAACATAATAAGCACTTATTGAATGTGTATTACTTATAATAAGAAAACAAGAAGTTTTGAAAGCATTGTTCTATGTTCTCACTAATTAGTAATCTCACTAGAAGTAAGTTTCTTTCTCCACTTTACCAAAAGAAAAAAAAAAAGCATAGCATATCTCTCTGGATACCAAAGAGATTGTATCAACCCTCATATTCAGCATTATCTCCCCTACTAATGAGTAGTGTGTTCATAAGTTCCTTGGGTTCACTTATCCTGGATTGCTGTGCTTGTAATATGCTGCATCTCAAAAATGTTACTAGCCCTAACCAACTCAGGCCATTAAAATTGATTTCTTCTGGATAACAGTTTATATTTATATACATTTATGTAGTGATTTAAATTTTGAAAAAAAATATTTTAGCTATGTTACCTCAAATATATATATTTCATCTATTTGAGGTAATTAATGATATACAAAATGCCTACAAAATAGGTGATAATATTTAATCCTTTTTATATTACAAATGAAGAAACTGAGAGCAAGAGGTTAAGTGATTTTCCTATCATCAAATAATTATTAAGAATCCAAGTAAAGATTCAGAGTTAGGTTTACGTTATTCTCCATCTAGCATTCTATCTACTATGCCACCTACCTGCTTCGGTGTAAGATGTCTCACTTCTCAGGACAGGATTAGTTTATGCTATTATTGTTCATAAGGTTATGTAAATGAAAACTTGGTCTGTTTCAGGCTTACAAAAACTGTTTCACTTGGAAATCCCATTCATGTGTTAGATTGAAAAATAGCAATATCTCCTGGATAAAATTCAGGGATATCTATGGTATATTTTCAGTGTGGTTTTACATTTGTCAAAAAATTATTTATAAAAGAAAAAGGATTTGTTCTAAAGATAGTAGAGAGCTGAATTTTGATTGTAATCATGAGTGTGCTGGTAAATGTTTAATAACTGCCTCTTTGGGAAAAAAGTTATGTACCACACATCTTTATGTTTAATCTGCTTTATTAATATTTTCTCTATCACTTTCTTAAGTCTGGATAATCAACAAAGACAACTACAATAATCAAGCACTGATTTGCAGTCTCTCACCCTTTGTGAGGTGTTGAAGCTCACAGTGAATGCTCATTCTTCAGAGTCCATGCAGCTGGGTCCTAAATACTAGTCATTGTAGCAGTGGACAGATATTGGAGGAAAGAAGAAAAATAGGGAGGGAGAAAGAGAGAAGGAGAGAGATATAAACACACAGAAACAGAGAGAAGTAGTGAGAGAATAAATTTTTCTACTTTAAGTAAATAAGAAAAAAAAAAAGAAAAAAAAAGTAAATAAGAGACTTTCCCTTACCCTTAAAATCTTATTCCTCAAAATTGTATTCATCCCTTTATTTAATTTTGAAGTCTTATTACTTAAATTTGTTAATTTGTTTTTCTTTCTTCCATTTATCTAGTTATTTAATCACTCCCTTTCCCCTCACATATAAATATTTATGAAACCTCCCTTCCTACTCCTTCAACCTCTTTCTCATTTCAAATTTTTCTTCTGTAGGAGAGACACCTTTTTCTTTATTCTCATCATTATTGCTCTTCCATTTCTGACTATTATAGGTTATAGTTGTCAACAAGGACTAGTTTTGTTTTTTCACCATCCAATTTTTCTTAGAAACTTAGAAAAGGAAACTTAGAAACTTAGAAAAATTAGTGCCTATTCCAACATTATTTTTCTTAGTTCTCATTTTGATTAACCACTATATCATCTTATGTAATTTAAAATGTTGATTCCTTTCTCTTTTCTCTACAAATTTTCCTCAAGTCATTGCTACATTATTTTATCATTTTGGTATGCTTTTTTCTTGATGTCAATGATAAGCATCTTGTCATCAAAGTTAACAATCTAGTCCTGGAAATTTGCCCAGTTTATCATTTTTGTCTTTCATGTCTTCCCCACCTCAACCACCCCTTCTCCCCACCACATACACACTGCTCATAAATATACACCGGATAAATCTATTCATCTTTCAAAAGAACCATAAGCATAATATAACAACCTCCATTATAAACCTCTTCTCTACTCCAGTTAACAATCTTTTAGAATTAATAATCTTCATTTGTTCTTCCTATTTCTTTATCACCTATTCATTTTTTTCAGTCTATTACCAAGTGGCTTCTGACCCTGCTATTCTACTGAATCTTTGGTTTCACAGATTAACAACAATTTTTAAATTTGTTACTTCAATAGCCCATTATCATCCTTCTTGTCTTATGCTCATGAAATTAACATTCCATCCCTTCTCCTGGTTATCTTCACTTTTTTTTTTTTTTAGATCCCCAACTGTCTAAGTGCTATTTCTTATTTTCTTTTACCTTTATCATTGGTTCCTTCTGTGATCTGTCCTCAGATATTCCCCCCCCTTTTTTTTAGAAACCCCTTTGTTGATAATCTCAACATAGATTCATCACTATTCCTATATGTTTATCCCTAATAAAATTCATTTCAACAAGTATTTTAGAGTATCATGGATGATCCAAGAGCACTTGCCATTGTGCCTAATGGCATTTATTTTAATTGGCCCCCTCTTTTTCCTCAGGGTAAATAAGTGGAGCTACAGAGAGTGCAGCCTTAGTAGGCATCTTTCTTTGGTAAGTCTATATTAGGAATGATGAGCCTCTATTTAAGAAGGGATCTCAGCATAATCTTTTCCCAATTTCCCACTCATTAGTTAGCTTTTAAACTTCTTTGAACCTCTCCATCAGATCTTCCTTCCCCAGGAAATTTATTTTAGAGAAATCTATTCTGCAAGACTGTATTCATATATTTTAGTATCCTCTTTCCCTCCTATTGGAGGTCAGGGCCAAGGAGTTCAGGGACTCAATTTGAAGAAAAGATTAAAATTGTCTTTCTATTTCCTGACAACTACACTGCTTTTGTACTAATTTGGACTTCTGCCATGCTTGTTACCTTTACTTCTCTCTCTTTCTGCCCTGCTTCTACCTTCAACCCCTTCCTCACTTTTTAGCTTTTGTATATATGTTGCCTTATCACATTATATTGTATTGTTATTTTTTATTGTTTTATTTTTTTCTGGTTATACATGTACAATAAAATTTTAAATACATATTTCTTTATGAATCATGTTGACAGAGGAAAATGAGAAAAAAAGAGGAGGAAAAGCACAGGAGAGAAAAATTATAGAAAAAAAGAAGTGAACATAGAATGAGTTGATTTACATTCAATCTATTTCTGAATGCAAATGGTATTTTCTATCCAAAGTTTATTGGAATTGCCTTGGATCCCTGAACTGCTGAGAAAAACCAAGTCTTTCATAGTTCATAATCATGTAGTTTTGGTGTTACTGCGTACAATGTATGTCTGATTCTGTTTGTTTCATTCACTATCAGTTCATGTAACTCTAGGACTTTCTAAAATCATCTTGTTCATCATTTTCAATAGAACAATAATATTCTATTATCAAAGAATGTTTTTTTCCAGATAGTCAGATCTATACTCAAGCTATTTTCTATAGCTGGAATGTCCTTTTCTATTCCTCAATCTCTTAAAATCCATGTTTAAAATTGTAATTCAAATATCATCTTCTCACAAAGTCACATCATCAAAGATTTGTAAAAGAGCCCAGATATCATATAATTAAGCTGATGCGTACACTTAAAAGTTAGAAGTTCCATTATTTTGATTCCAAGATTAAAGATTATCACTGAATGAATTAAAACAAAAAAATATCTGGTGTAACCTATGTGGAGTGATGTTAGTTCCAAAAAACCCTAGGACAGAAAGCACTAGCAAGCAAAAGGAATGGAGAGATAAAATTGGATGAGAAACAGTTCTCAGGGAAAATCCAATGACTATAGAAGCTGATTAAGAAGTCAGAGAATAAGGTAAACTGCCAATGTCTCAACTAGAACAAAAGACCCTTTTGTCATGAAGATGACTTTAGGGCAATTCAATTTCTCTAGAAAAAAGAAGCCAATGTCATGCACAAACTCTAGAGTATGATCTCTGAACAGCAGTGAAGTCACAGCAGGAAACAATGGTTAGGGATATTTCTAATTAGATTTGGCTTAGAATCATAGAATTTATAACAGGATTGCCCTTTAGATCATCTGATACAGACTGGTCATCTTATGAATGAGAATACTGAGAGCCAGCGGAGTAAAGTGTGACTGGTCAAAGGACACAGGAACACATAACTGGTAGATGGTAAAGTCAGAATTGCAAACCTAGTTTTCTGACCTATATAGTAATTTCTTTCCTCCTTCTTTTTCTCTTCCTCACTCTTCCCCCTTTCACTTTTCACCACACATAGGATGATGTCCCATATTCAGAGGGAATTTTCCTGGTATAGCGGTATTCATTAAGTCCATCAGACAATACCATGTACTTGAGCACCTATGGTGTATAGGTAATGAATGACACTAGACATTAGTGGTAGACCTCAAAGAAAATATCTAAAATTTCTGTACAAAAGAATTAGCTAATATACAAAGCAATTCAAACACATAGGAGAAATTTATATAAATTCATTTAAGAGAAACACCGAAGTTAGGGCATATTCAGGGCATGGAAGGCAGCAATGCATTAATGAAGTTCTTAATGTGTATGTGTGTATGTATATGTGTGGTGGGATATGTATGTGTGTATCCTGGACAGGCAGTTTGGTGAAATCTTTGTACCCCCTTCTCAGAATCATGTTTTTAAATTCATAAAAGAAAATACATGGATCAAAAGGAAATTGACCATATTGAAACACAGTTATCAAGACATTTTAAAATAGAATCCTGGTTTAAAAGTCATTGATTTAAAGTATGATTTTACCTTGTGAAATTAGCTAGTGCAATGAACCCTTTTATTTGCTACAGTTTGAGTCAGTTGTGTTAATGAAATATAGCATATCTGAAATAATGAAATGCAAATTCATTGTGAATATTTTTCCAGATGGATAAAATACATTCATGACACTTAAATTGTAAAAGGTGACCTTAGATTTATCTGAAATGAAGGCTGTTGTAGAAACTATTTTTCTCAGAATATCAGCATATCAGAAAACTTATTCTTTGAATTGCCCAAAAAATGGGTAGGCAATGCTAAAAATATTTTACCTGAGCAAAAAGGGGAAGGAAAGCAGGGAATGAAGATAAGAAAGAATAATGTGTATTGCATAGAAAGAAAAGATTGCTATCACTTATTGTGAAGGTGTTTGATAAGGGGGAAAAAAAGAAGCATTTTTTTTTTGGTATGATGAATAGGCAGCAGCACACTATTAGTCTTCCCTTGACCTCTAGTTATTTTCCTTTAATATTAATGTAATAGAATGATTGTACATTAGTTATCCATGAACCAGGACCAGGGACAATTTGATGAATGCCCTCAGAGCTGAGAGAAGGAAGTTAAAATAAGCAGAGTGGGGTAACTTCAACAGTGAGTAGAGAAAATTGGAGGTGAATGAAAGAATGAAAGAAAAAAAAAAAAGAAAAAGTAGTAAAAAGGGAAGATCCAGTTAAGATTTCAGGATTTTTGCTTTTCTGGGATTCTGACATTCACTCAATTGGTTATAGATATTTATCTTACTTTATAAGGAAGTAGGAAGAGAAAGGGGGGGAGGAGGGAAGGAAAGGACTGGACAGAAGTAAAGGCAGAAACACTAGGAAAGGGTAAGAACAAAACGGGTGATAGAATGGAGGGCAGATTGAAGACCAGAGTGAATTAGAAACAAAACACTACTAAAGAGGGACAGGATGGAAAAAGGGAACAAAAATATACATAAAGGAGAAAATAAGATGTAGGGAAATATAGAGTTAGTAATCATAACTGTGAATATGAATGGTATGAACTCTCTCACAAATACCAGAATGGATGAAAAAACAGAATCCTATAATAAGTTGTTTACAAAAAATACATTTGAAACAGATACATGCAGAGGAAGGGTAAAAATCTGAAGCAGAATTTATGCTTTAGCCAAAGCAAAAAAGCAGGAGTAGCAATTCTGTTTTCATATAAAGCAAAAGTAAAAATAGATCTAATTAAAAGAGATAAGGAAGGAAAGTACATCTTGTTAAAGGATACCATAGATGATAAAGTGGTATTTATACTAAATGTGTATGCACCAAGTGATATATACAAATTTTTAGAGATATTAAGTAGTTATAGGAAAAGAAAAAAGACAGTAAACTATTCTAATGGGGAACCTCAACTTTTGCCTCTCAGAATTAATCATCAAAATGCAAAGGCTGATACTGTGGGATTTTCTTGATGAACCTATCCTTCTAAGGTATTACTTGGCTGGGAAATTCTAACATTATCTTCAGTTAGCACTATGTTAACTACTCCAGGGATTGCAACAGGATGTCAGTCAATTTACAAAGAAAGGAAACAAAGTAAAATAAGACACATCTTTTTAGCAAGGGAAGATGGACATACCATTTCTTTACTTATCCAATAGAAAGAAAAGTAAGCTACAAATGACAGCAATACCACAGTCATGTAAGTTTCACTTTAAGACATATTCCAAAGAGATAGAAACTTTTATAGCTCATTCAGACTGTGCTAGCAATACAATATGAAGTATTTACAAGTCTCTGTTCTCTGCAAATCTATGCAATCAGCTTCCAGATTCTGCTACTGCACTTGTAAATCCAGAGATAGTGTTCCATAAAAAAAAAAGCTATTGACTTTCTGATAACAAAAATAAGCCCCGATTGTAGCAACAGGAAAAAAGATGATGTATTCCCTATTGAGTATATATATATACTTTTTTTTTTTTCCCGCAATCAGATTATTTCAATTTTCTGTGACTGTGAATGGCATGAAAACAACTATAAAAAAATCAGTTTTATCCTTATAGGAAAAGACAAATAAATAAGAACTTTATATATACTTCAATGTTTTCTTTCCTATACTTGTGATTTCATCAGGGTAGGAAACACCTCAGCAAGGAAGCCTCTCTACATAGCCTTTTCTCCCTTTACCAGTGAAGAGTGCAAGGTGTGTAGATTTTAGCAGATGGTCATATGCTGTTTCTACAACTTAAAAAAAATTTGATGATGCTTCTCTAAAACTAACTAGGACTGTCCATTGACAATAGATATCCTTTCTGAGCTGCTAAAATTCTACTATACTTGAAAGTTCCTTTAGCAATAACTTTGGAAAGTCCAGGATTAGTTTTAATTGTTTATATGAGGAACCAAAGTAGGACACAAAGAAATCACACATATTGATATAGTCCTATTTTTCTCATCCTATATTACCCCATTCAATCTTCACATTCCCCCAGATCCAACACCTCCCAAGTCTGCCTTAAAAGCATTCAAATCTCTCATCATTTTATGAAGGCATTCATTAATGAGCAGTTTTGGTTTTCAATTTTCCATATTTGCTATCTTGATTTACTCCATGCAGAGTATGATGGAATCTGGCTTCATTTACAATCAGAATAATAGATATTATGTTCTTTCTTAATCTCCAACACATTCCTTAATGTTTTGTGTTCTTCTAATTATCTTTGATCCTAATTTTTGTAGTGGGGAAAACCATCTTAGATCCAATACAAAATGACAACTTATTATCTTCTCTCACACAACTGATTGCATTTTAGTCATCTGTCTTATTCTCACTGTTGTAACCAGGATATTTTTGGACTAATTTTTAGATATTATTGGACTAAGTGTCAGGATATAAAATAAATCCACATGGATCATCAGATTTTCATTTTGTGCTTGTGTATGTGTGAGTGAGTCTGTATATAAAACACTAATAAATCCCAGTAGAAAGAGACAGAGAGTGAAATTTATTTAAAATAAATACTAAGTAAAACATTTGGGAGTCTATTCACTAATATAGAACTCTACAAATACAACTATTTAACATTGCTAGGTGAAATACAAACAAATATTTTATATATAATTAAACCAATTGATTCCTTTACTCATGTGACAATCTCTGCAATAGAACACTTTCAGTGTGAGTAATCTTTGATGTTCAGATATGATTTAAGAAACTAGTTGCTCATGAGTAGACTGAGTCAATATAATAAAAATTAATATATCACCTAATGTACTTAGATAGTCATTGTTATCAATTTCATATCCACTTGATTCTTAAAATAACTTTGTACCTGAGGTTACAAAAGAATTATCATTATCTTTTCATAGATGAGGGAACAAAAATCACAACATCATAGAATTGGTGTTGCAAAGGAACCTTAAAGGTGATCCACTACAATCTCTCTCATTTTAAAAATGAGATAACTGAGGTCAAGAGAGATTGATGCAAGAAGCATCTGGGAAATTATTGTTTATTTTTCAGTTTAAAGACTCAAATAAAATATTATATTTTCCATGTGCTTTGGATTTATTTAATTTTTGATAAGACAATTTGGTATAAAAATAAACTTTTAATAAACATCTGTGATTTATTAGTGTTCTAACAAACATGCCTATTTTTACACTATTCATCTCCTGCCCAAAATATCTGAACACTTAGACAATATGTAACATTAGAGATTTTGAAGCTTTGAAGGCAAAATAAAGTTCAATCTTTAATTTAAAAAACTCCTTATCCCATTCCTTAGCATTCCTACCTTTTTATGAGATAATGAGGATTTATGATTGTGCAACACGATATCATGTACAGAGTAGCACATTTGGAGTCAGGAAGTCCTATAAACCACATTTGGTCCAACAGCCCTCATATGCAGAAATCTAGAAGAAAGCCTAGGTCATGTTGATTGGAGACTTTGAAGAGGATTTATGGGAAGAAATAGAAAATAGTTTCTTCCCTTACCCTTCCATGAAAGAGATTGCAAAATAAAACAATAAAAGCATCCTTCACATTACTGAGTTAGGAAAGTCACTGAATTATAGAATCATTATGTTTTAGGAATCCATGTTCATGTATCATCCCTTAGGTAGAGCTATTTCTTTGCTGCTGGTGTGCTTATTCCATTCGTTTTTGTTCGTTCTAATTAGCTTCATTTTCTGAGAATGACATTTATTTCTCTCCTATTTAATTAGATATTTGGGCCTAGGTAATCCCTGATTCATCTATTATAGATGGTGCCATTTTTTTTTTTTTTGCATTGATATTAGGATTTTCTTTCTAACACAATATTTCTGGGAACTTGGGTTGTAGATGTGGAAAAGGAGAAGAAAATTCTGTAAGATTCAAAAGTAAAAGTGAGATATAACCATTCTGAATTAATATATTTTAAATGAATGACAACAATATCGTGGCTAATTACAAGAACCTGTAATGATTTCAGTAGAGTAGCATACTTTAAAGAGTACTGTCTTAAGTCCAAAAAGCCAGAGTTCAAATTCTGCTTCTCATGTTTTACTACTTCTGTGTTATTAGTCACTTAAAGTAGCTTTCAGTTTTCTCAAGTAAATGAAGGATCTAGACAAGATGTCCTCGGAGATTCTTTCCTATAATCTTTGTTCCATAGTAAAACTTGTAGGAAACTTGTGAGATTAAAGCATTTTAATACAAGGTTCAAATGTACAATATGCTGAATACACAATATACTGTAGAGATTGCCATATTACTGTAGATCTATGGCAATATATCAGATTTAAGTCACAAGTACTTGCAAAATAAAGTTAATTCTCTCCTTCTTTTTGGCTCTCAATCTTTAGTCTGAAGATTTTTCCAAACCTGAGTTATAAAAACTGAACAGAATAGATTTGACATATAAAGCAATATTATTATTTCATTTATTTATTTATTTTTGCTGTGAATAGTATGTAATCAGGAACAAATTTCAGGGCTTTTCAAAAACTGTAAGTCCAATTTTTCCATTAACCTTAGTTATAAGTCATATTTATTAGCCTTATTCTCATTGAATTGAGGCTTTTATATTCCCTGTGAGCACAGTAATTTATTTTCTTTTGACTTTGTTCATAATACTCAGAATCTAGTTCAAGGTTGCTGAATTTAGAAAAGTAAAGTGCTCCTTTAAATTCTTTTGTCAACATTTGAATTTTAATAAGTTTCTTTTGACAAAGGTTTTTTGAATTGTCTGCCCAAATCAAAAATTTAATCCCTTTGATCACAAACAAGAAATTTGAAAAGATCAGTTTTGTGTTTCAGTAAGAACAACAGGGGAAATCCAGGCTCCATTTCTTAGATACTAAAAAGTAAAATTTATAGAAGAAAAATACAGAGATAATTCTAAAACAACTAATTGCTCAATGTACTTTATTAGTAAAGATAGGATGTTTTCCATGAGGAAATGAAAGTGCATGAATTTAATATATTTTATTTTCACATTTTCACATAATTATAGATAACATGTTACAAAAAAAGGAAGTAAGGAATGAGGGAAGGGAGGAAGGAAAGAAGAGAGGAAGGAAGAAAGGGAGGAAGGGAGAAAGGAAGAAAGGAAGAAAGGAAAGAAGAAAGGAAGGAAGAAAGGGAGGGAATGAAGGATGAAGAAAAGGAAGGAGGGAGGAAGGAAGGAAGGAAGAAAGGAAGGAAGAAAAGAAGGAAGGAATGAAGGAAGGATGGAAGGATGGAAGGAAGGAAGGAAGGAAAGGAGGGAGGGAGAGGGAGAGGAAAGAAGGAAGGAAGGAAGGAATCAAAGAAGGAAGGAACTGAGGAAGAAAGGAAGGGAGAAATGGAGGAAGGAAAGAAGGAAGGAAAGGAGGGAGGAAAAGAGGGAGGAAACAGGGAGGAATGAGGGGAGAAAGGAATTTTTTTAATGTAAATTGGTGATTTCAATGCTATGTCAATTCAGTTTCTTCACCTGAAAAATGAGTTTAACAAAACAATAATGTACATTGACTATATTAATGCAAATTAAAAAAAAAAGAAGCTGAACATTGAATAAGTTAAAAACCAATAATAGATTTCAAGAACAATTACTGAAACTTATCATTCTACACACCTCTCTCCTCTTGGCAAAAAGATTTGGACTAGTAGTGTAAAATGTATCATACTCTGTCTGATATCATCATAGTAGTGTTGTTAATTATTTTTAATTTTTTTTTTTCCTACGAGGAAAGGTTCTATTATTGGTGTTGGCAGAATTAAGTTCTTCATAATCACTTTATATCATTTTATATAGGTTTTGCCACTTCTTTTCTGAAACCACCCCATCATCATTTCTTGTAGTATTAAGTAATCCATCACAATTATATGGCAAAACATGTTCGGCCATGCCCGAATTTATTGCCATCTCCTCAATTTCCAATTCTTTGCCACAAAAAAAGTTGGTATAGATAGTTTTGAACATATAGGTCCTTTGCCTTTTTCTTTGATCTCTTTGTGGTATAGAAATATTTGTGGTATTGCTGTGTCAAAGGGGTACGTTTATAGCAATTTGTGCATATTTCCTGAATGGCTGGAGCAGTTCACTACACCATCTGCAATTCATTAATGTATTTATTTTTTGCAATCCTCTCCAGAATTTTTCATTTCTGAAAAGTATGAAGTTACTTAGAGTTGTTATAATGTACCTTTCTTAAATCAATAATAATTTGGAAGAATTTTAAAATTTATTTATTTATTTTGATTAGTAGTATTTTATTTTTCAAAACACATGTAAAGATAGTTTTCATCATTCACTTATTTTCCTCATCTTCCTTTTTCTTTTTACTTTTGTTTTCTTTATTAAAGCTTTTTATTTTTACAAACATATGCATGTATTATTCTTCAACATTAACCCTTGCAAAACCTTGTGTTCCAATTTCTGCCTCTTTCCTCCACCTCCACCCCTAGATGGCAAGTAGTCTAATATATGTTAAATATGGTAGAAACATGTTAAACCCAATATATACATACATATTTACAAAATTATCTAGCTGCACAAGATAAATCAAATCAAGCCAGACAAAAATGAGAAAGAAAATACAATGCAAGCAAACAACAATAAAAAAAAGTTGTGGACCACACTCAGTTCCCACAATTCTCTCTCTGGTTGTAGATAGCTCTTTTCATCACAAGATCTTTGGAATTAGTCTAATCATCTCATTATTGAAGAGAGCCATCAACATTCATTTTTGCAAAACCTTGTGTTCCAAATTTTTCTCCCTCTCTCCCCTAGCTAGCAAGCTATCCAATATAGTTCAAACATGTTCCAAAGAAGATTTTTTTCATATGACTATAAATAGCTTTTATTTCTTCTTCTGAAAAGAGCCCATACACAACCTTTGACTATCAACTTGGGAGTGACTCTTATTTTTATTTTTTTTATTATTTTTTAATTTTTATTTAATAATTACTTTATATTGACAGAATCCATGCCAGGATAATTTTTTTTTTTTACAACATTATCCCTTGCACTCGTTTCTGTTCCGATTTTTTTTTCCCCTCCCTCCCTCCACCCCCTCCCCTAGATGGCAAGCAGTCCTTTATATGTTGGATATGTTGCAGTATATCCTAGATACAATATATGTTTGCAGAACCGAACAGTTCTCTTGTTGCATAGGGAGAATTGGATTCAGAAGGTATAAATAACCCGGAAAGAAAAACAAAAATGCAGATAGTTCACATTCATTTCCCAGTGTTCTTTCTTTGGGTGTAGCTGCTTTTGTCCGTCATTTATCAATTGAAACTCAGTTAGGTCTCTTTGTCAAAGAAATCCACTTCCATCAAAATATGTCCTCATACAATATCATTGTTGAAGTGTATAATGATCTCCTGGTTCTGCTCATTTCACTTAGCATCAGTTCATGTAAGTCTCGCCAATCCTCTCTGTATTCATCCTGCTGGTCATTTCTTACAGAACAATAATATTCCATAACATTCCTATACCACAATTTACCCAGCCATTCTCCAATTGATGGGCATCCATTCATTTTCCAGTTTCTAGCCACTACAAATAGGGCTGCTACAAACATTTTGGCACATACGGGTCCCTTTCCCTTCTTTAGTATTTCTTTGGGATATAAACCCAATAGAAACACTGCTGGATCAAAGGGTATGCACAGTTTGATAATTTTTTGGGCATAATTCCAGATTGCTCTCCAGAATGGTTGGATTCGTTCACAACTCTACCAACAATGCATTAGTGTCCCAGTTTTCCCGCATCCCCTCCAACATTCATCATTATTTTTTCCTTTCATCTTAGTGGCTCTTATTTTTAAAATGTGATTCAATTTGTTGTATTATTAAGAAATAAAGACTTTTTTTTCAGGGAAAATTGCAGTAAATATTTTTGATACCATGTAATCTACCATAATGTTTGACAAAATGAGGTTTCCCTGATTTTATCTTTCAATTAGGCCTATTTTTGCTTTTGTTTTACTGATATAATGATTGTGACCCCTCTTTCTTCACTTCATCTGAAACATAAAAGACTCCACTTTAGTTTTTCATTTTAAAAATTTGTGTGTTTTTCCTATCCTAAGTATCTTGCTTATACTTAATGTACGTTTGGATTCTGATTTCCAATCCATTCTGAAATCTAATTCTATTCTATGGATTAGCTCAATCCAGTCACATTTATAATCATAGAAAACTGAATTTTACTTTGTTATCCCTTTCTTTTGCTTTTTATCCTACCTCTCCTCAAAAACATATTTTGCTTTTAACCAGTATCTCTCCCAATTCATCCATTCCATTAATATACCCTGACCCTAAATATCTCTTATTACTTTTTCCATCCTATTTTGAGTACACTATAGCTGAGTACATATATTCTTCTTCTCTTTTTGAACCCATTCTCTGACCCTATGAGCTCAGTAGTTTGACTATAATATTCCTGGGAGTTCTCATTTTGGGATCTCTTTTAGAAAGTTATCAGTGGAGTATTTCAATTTTTATTTTATCATCTGATTTTTTAATAATGAAAAAGTTTTCATTTGTAATTATTTTAAATCTGAAGTCTAGGCTACATTTTAAATCATAGCTTTCAGGTAACCCAGTAGTTTTAAATTTTTTCTCAGTCTATTTTCAGATGTGTTATTTTTCTGATAAGATAAATTTTATTCTATTTTTTTCATATTTTGACCTTATTTTATTGTTTCCTAAAGCTTACACTTGCCCAATTTTTAAGGATTTTTTTAATGACTTCTTTTTTCCATTTAGCTAATTCTGCTATGAAAAAAATCGTTTCTTCAAAGAATCTGAATGCCTCTTTTAGTATTTGCCAGTTCTGTTTTTACAAGGTATTACTCATCATTTGTTGTTTCTCTTTTAACAAATTGTTCATTTTTTTCATGATTTTCATCAATCTTTTTCACTTCTTTTTGTAATTTTTACTCTACCATTTGTCTCTTTCTTTAACTCTACTAGTAATTCTTTCTGGCCTTGGATTCAATTAGCATTTTATTTTGAGGCTTTGCTTGTAATTGTTTTCATATTGTTTGTCTTTGTCTTCCTTTTTAGCATAGTAAATTTCACTGGTCATGTTCTTTTGTGTTGTCTGCTCCCAAGAGTCCCAAATACTAACATTCCTCTTGGCTCTGGAACTCTGACTGGAACCACCTGTGATTAATTATTAGTGCTCAGATCCATTTTAGAACCACAATTCTAAACTCCTTATGGGCAAGAGAGTTTTCAGCAACAGTTGCACACAGTGTGAGAAAAAGGTGCCCTGTAAATTCTTTCTGACTCCTATTCACTAAACCCTCTTAGCAGAGCTGGGCTGATAGGTACTTAAGAAGCTTCAGCTGCTTCAATTCTGCCCATCACAATGTTGCAGATTCCTTTTTTGAAACTTCTAAGTTGTTTTAGGCAGGAAAAATTTTTCTTTCTGACCTTTGGTTACCTTTGTTTGTCCAAAATTTGATTGATAACATATTCAAAATTATTTAGAGAGGAATATTTGCAGACTTCAGCTGTACTGTATCCCCTTTCCTCCTCATTCATTCCTTTGAATTCTAGTCATTGTTTTTATAATTTTAGGCTTATTGTTCTATCTTCAATGTCTATAATTTTATTTGATATTGTATTTACTGGTAGTTCATAATAACTCTATAGTCTGTATATTTCTTAACAAGGACTCAGCTATATTCTATTCATTCTATTCTTTATTCTCTCTTTCAGAATAACATGATTTAAAACCAATTTGCAGTGATTACTCTTACTCCAAATTCCTACCAAACATACATACTCAAATGGATCTACAAATTGGTCCTTTTAGTTGTAGAGGACAGCAGATATTGGGGAACTCTGAAAAAAATATACTTGAAAGAAGAATACTTACAGTAGGGTGTTTACTCAGTGAGACTGATGAGATGATGATTCTCTAGTTCACATGCATTTAGTACTTAGCATAGTGATGGAATGATTCTCTAATTCACACATAATTAATGTGCTGTAATGACATAATTATCTGAGGTATTCAAGGGTTGAGAGAACTGGAAATAGGGATATTCCATCTTTGACTATCCTCCTGATGGCTCTCCTGCCTCCTGTACTTCTCCACTAAGACCAATGCTGGTCCCGAGATGCTCCAGAAAGCTAGCCCAGACACTACATTTTGGATCTCTAAACGTGGGGCACAGAAAGAAGCATACTGCATTTTGAAGCTCTGAATGTAAGGACCTACACTGAGCAGCTCAACTGACGCAACTGTAAGTTCAGTGGAGAAGTTCCTGTGACCAGGAAATAGGGTGAGTAAATAAGTCATTTCATATTACAGCTAAAATGGAGCAAATGCTTAAAAAAAAAAAAAAAAAAAAAAAGAGCCTAGGAGCAAGGTTTGTTAGTAACTTGGGAGCAGATCATTGGACTCTTAGAAATATTAGAGTGCATGTCTCCTTGGTTCTCTAAGGAAGAAAAATTAGAGCCAGATAAGTGGAAACTAATGGAAGTAATTGAATATTACAATGATGATGATTCTGATTGAATTCCTAAGGAAATATTCTATATATACAACATAATACAATTGGCTTTAAGGAATCCCACAAGTTTTAAAATAGGGAAAAAGGAGAAAGAGCAAGAGGGTGGATGGTACTGACAAAGCAGCTAAAAAGTATAAAGAATTATACAAGAAAGGAGTTAAGTATAGTATTGATGAAATTAAGGAGTGTGATGCTTCTCAGCAATGCCCTTAGGGCATTCCCCATTTCCTGACCTTTCCCCCTCAATTTCACTTTTTTGGATGGAAAAAGGAAAAGAAGTGGGAGGGGAAGTGACAATATCAGCACTACCCATGCAGCAGCTTGGTCCAATCTCTATGACAAAATTAGAAAACATGCTAATTAAAGCAAAATATGAAGGACAGGATACATTTGATTTGAAAATAGAAGCATATCCTGTGACTGAACAGTTTGACTCCTCAGGTCAAGAAAGAAGATACACTCCTTTTAAATCTGGAAATTATCAAAGATCTGAAAAAAGCTTGCACTCTTTATGGGTTTACAAAAGCTTATGTTAAGATAGTATTAGAGAATTTGCCTTATAAAATTTTAACCCCAAGTGATTGGAAATATATAGCAATGACATGTTCAGAATCTGGACAAAACTTGTTGTGGCATTCTGAGTATAGTGAACTCTGTAGAATACAACACCAACAAAATTGATAACCTGGGGTTAATATAACACTCACCTTTGAACAACTAGCAGATTTAGGTCTATACACTTTAGCACAGATTAAATACTCTATAGCAACCTAAGTAAATTGCTCCTGCTGCTATCAAAGATTGGGGCATTCTCCCAGGAAGACAATATAGAGGGGAAATTTTCATGAATATAGAACAAGATCCAAATGAACCCTTTGCTGATTTAGTGGGATGTCTGTAGACAGCTGTTATATGAACTATTGGTAAAAATGTGGCAACAGAAATTATAATATAACTTGATAAAGAAAACGCTAATGAGGTTTGTAGAAGAATTATATTAGGACTACACAAAAATGCTCCGTTAGAGGAGATCATAAGACACTGTGCCACAGTGGGCAGAAATACCTTTTATAATAGGCTATGATGCAGACTTTTCAAGATCTGAACATGGGAAGACAGGGTCCCTTTTGGCAAGGGACTTCCAAAGACACTAATCAGTGCTTTCAATGTGGTAAAGTATGGCATCTGAAAGCTCAAGTTGACATTAAAAAAACAGGGTGGAAGAACAAGACCCAAAATCTCATGTCACAAATGCAGCAGAGGCTTCCACTGGGCATCAGAATGTAGATTGACTCAGGGAAATGGGAAGCGGGGTTTGGTTCCAGGGCCCAAGGGAAAAACCACTTGGGGCATGATGGCAGCAGATGTTACACCCAGAGAGTCTTTAGAAGTTCAGTACTCCAACATGATTAATCATCCGAGAAACAACCTGATGGGGGAAAGAGATTACAATTGAGGAGAATAGAGTTGTATGCAACTGAGACTACTGAGATAGCCCCTAAAGAGGTGAAATCTGTCCCTAGCTAGCCTTTATCTCCTTTCCCTCCACGCCCTCACAGTAGACATGGCCATTTCACCTCCTGAGAGTGCTTACAAAACAGTGTCTATCCATACACTGATTTAGGAAACTGGAAAATGTGTAACTAATATTTCAGTCACTAATACAGGTAGACAATGTGTGACTTATCAACCAGGAGAAGCAGTAGCATCAGCTTTACTGATACAAACTCCTAATAAACAATTTGATGATAGTTGCCCAGATTTTGACTCCCAGCAACAGAATCCAGAAATATTCTGGATTGCAGCTGTTACAGCTGACCAACCCTATGCTCACTATTTATATAAATGGCATAACATTGAAAGAATTGGTAGATACTGGTGCAGATAATACAGTCATTAGAGGTGCCAGCTGGCCCAGTTACTGGCCAAAGATTAAGGGAAACATAAGGCAGACATCTATATATCTGTCACAGGAGGATCAATAGCAGCTAAACTTAGTGCTACTTTTCTGAGATGCATATTTGAAGGTAAAACAGGAGTTTGTACTCCTTTTGTAGTTGAAAAAAATCCCCATCAATCTGTGGGAAAGAGATAATTTACAGCAGTTAGGATTATAATTGAATACTTAGGCTGTTTTGAAGGCCTGCCTGCACTCTCACCTGTTTCCATTCATTGGAAAACTGATACACCAGTGTAGGTGGAAAAGTGGCTCTCAACAAGTGAAAAATTTCAGGCTTATAAGTTATAAGATAACTTGATAAAGAAAACGCTAATGAGGTTTGTAGAAGAATTATATTAGGACTACACAAGGATGCTCCATTAGAGGAGATCATAAGACACTGTGCCACAGTGGGCAGAAATACCTTTTATAACAGGCTATGATGCAGACTTTTCAAGATCTGAACATGGGAAGACAGGGTCCCTTTTGGCAAGGGACTTCCAAAGAGACTAATCAATGCTTTCAATGTGGTAAAGTATGGCATCTGATATAGTATGGGAGCAACTTGAACAAGGACACTTATAACCTTCTCTAAATCCTTGGAATTCCCCTGTATTTGTTGTAAAAAAAAAAGAATCTAGAAAATGGAAGATGTTTACTGATTTGAGAAAAGTAAACAAACATATGGAAACTATAGGAACTCTTCAGCCTAAACTTCCATCTCCTACTCAATTGCCTAGAGAATGACCTCTTTGGGTTATAAACATTAAGGACTTTTTTCTATTCTATTCCTCTAGATAAGGAGGATATGAAAAGATTTGCTTTTTCAATGCCCAATATTAATTTCACTAAGTCTTATAAAAGATATTAATGGACAGTTTTGTCACAGGGAATGAAAAAGAGCCCTACTATGTGTCAAATGTACGTTGCTGCTGCTCTAACTCCAGCAAGAAAAACATTTCCAAAAATTATGTTATTATATTACATGGATGACATCTTGGGATGTGTACCTGAGGAACAACTGTTAGAAGCATGTCTACAGAAGATGATAGAAACACTAAGAGACTACAAATTGCATATAGCTCCAGAAAGAATTCAAAGACATGCTCCTTTTCAATATTTAGGAAATGAAGTGTACCCTAAGATGCTTACAGTACAAAAAACTTTCCTTAAGAACAGAGAAGCTAAACACCTTAAATGACTTTCAGAAACTGATAGGAGATATCCAATGGATGTGTCCAGTGTTAGGCTTGACGACCTATCAATTGCAACCACTATATGACATTTTAAGGGGAGATAGTGCTTTAAACTTACCACATCAGCTTACAAAAGAAGTTCAAGAGGCTTTGAGAGAAGTTGAACTGGCTTTATCTAACGTGGTTGAAAGAGTTACTCAAAAACCCTTGGAAATATCAGTTTTTGCTACACAAGAGGCACCTACAGCAGTCCTTCATCAGAGAGACAGTGTGATAGAATGGGTGAACTACTCAGGACAATCAGAACAAAGCCTAACTCCTTATCCAGTGCTTGTGACTAGAATTTTATTAAAGGCCATTAAGTGAATAGTACAATTATCTGGATAAGACCTGACAAGATACACATTTTATTCCAATGCAGAAATTAGTGTATGCTATGAAATCATCCCAGAGTGGCAAATTTTATTGGCCACAGGTCCCAATTTTACACACGGGTCCCCATAAAAGATAACCTGACTATTACATAATTGGTAATGTTCTTGTAGAAAAAGTTTCTAAAGTTCCTCTTAAAGGACAACTATCTTTACAGATGCATACAAACATAACATTTGTGCTGTATAGCCTCATGACTTAACTATAAAGAGAATAGTCAGAACTTTTCAGTCCACTCAGCAGAATGAATTATATGCAATCATGCTAGCTCTTATTGTCCAGAAGAATAAATATAATATCTATTTTGGCCTATTCAGTAGGTGTAGTACAAAGAATTTCCATAGTCCAAATAAAATTTGTAGCTTCTAATATATATCAGCTCTTTAAGGAGCTTCAAGAACAAGTGAGAAAGCATCCAGATAAGATTTATATTTTGCATGTTCACTCTCATAGTGGACTTCCAGGTCCTATTTTTGATGGTAATTCAAAGGCAGATAGCCTTCTACCCATGTTAGCCAATACTCCTTTATTTCAGGCAGCCCAAGAATCTCATTCTAAATATCATCAGGCTGCCCAAGTTTTACATTTGCAATTTGAGAAAAGAAAAGAGGAAGCTAGAAGCATAATAAAAGCCTATATAGCTTGTCTTCCTTTCCACAGTCCCATGCTCCTCCATGGAAAAACCCTAGTGGTTTGAGACCCAATGAAATCTGGCAAATGAATGTGACCCATTATAAATCTTTTGGTCATCTCTCTTTTATCCATGTTGTATTATATCCTTTTCAAGATTTACTTTTGTAATACTAGCAGCCAAAGAAACAGCTAAGTGGTCACTGAATTCCTTATACGAGTTTTTGCAATTATGGGTGTGCCACAAGCAATATAAACAGAGAATGGACCTGTATATATTTCTAAATATTTTGCACACTTTTGTGCACAGTATCAGATTTCACACAACAAAGGCAATAGTAGGGAGGAGAAACAGAGACATCAAGATATTCCTTAAGGGGGAACCACAGGTAACTCTAGAGAACTTCTAAATTTAGCTCTTTACATTATTAATTTTTATTTTTTGATTTTTTGATAAAGATGCACTAGCTCTGGCAGACAGATTTTATAATACCCTGGAAGGGCAGTGTTCTGTGTGAGCAGCTCCACTATCTTTAGATAATTTCCAGGTGATGTAGAGAGATCCAGAAAGTGGTGAATGGAAGGGAGCAGATAGGTTAACTGCTTGGTGAAAAAGGTTTGCTTGTATTTCTACAAATGGAGAAGGAATCAGATGGGGGCCAACAAGCCATATCTCCCTTGTCTATTGGAGAGAGATGGAGAAAACTCTTGAAACAAAGGAAAAGACCCAAGAAATGTCAGTTGGTTCCATCTCTGACTACATATGCCACTGAAAAAGCATGACTCATGAACATCTAAAATTTTTAATGAAACTGATGCAGGATTTCAAAATTTGCAGGAATCATTGGATTCCCTCACATATGAAGTGATGGACAATAGATTGGTTTTGGACTATCTCTGGCTGCTGAAAAAGGTGTATGTGTGAATGTTATTTATATACCCTCCTTCAAGGACTTATGGATGTGTATAATTCCTCATCTTGATTCATATTGTTTGTTACATCACTACTAGCCTGGGTTATATTACTGTGTGGTCATGTAATATCCCCCATGCTGATGGATTAATGTATACCTGTTTTAATTAAGGCCCTTCAGCCCAGAGGAAACCTACTTACAATATCTGGTTTGACTCTCCAGCCCTTTGGTGCCCACCTCCCTTCCTGAGAAGTCAGGGAGGGTGTGACCATCTGTGTTGTAAAACAAAAGAAAGCAGATGTAGAGGATCACAGATTTTGGGGAACTCTGAAAAAAAGGATACTTGAAACAAGGATACTTACAGCAGGCTGTTTACTCAGTATGATTGATGAAATAATGGTTCTCTAGTTCACATATACTTAGTAGTTAGTATCGTGATGTAATAGTTCTGTAGTTCACACATACTTAGTATGATGTAATCATACTGAGATACTCAAGGGCTGAGAGGACTGGAAATAGGGACATTCCATCTTTGACCATCTTTCTGGAGACTCTCCTGCCTCTGGTACTCCTCCACTAAGACCAAGGCTGGTCCCGAGATCCTCCAGAAAGCTAGCTCGGACACTGCATTTAGTTGTTCCTCCTTTACCTCAATAAAGTGCCTGTCCATTCATTGTGACCTATGATAACACACCCAGTCTTCTTCAAAGCTTATGAGTTGTTTCATAATGTAGCGGGACCATTCCTTCATTTTTATTGGCATTATCAGGGTGTTGATAAAATACTTCTCATTTTTTTACTTAACTACATGATCAACTTTTTTTTTTCTTATCTTACAATTTTTTGATGATGTCTTTTGCTCTTCTTTTTTGGAGTCTCCCATTTTTAAACCTGCTCATAACTTTCATGCATCACTCTTTTGCTTCCTTTGTGATAATCTTCCCTAGCACTTTGGGAAAAAGATATTTTTTAAGTCTCACAAGCATTTAACAACAATGGTAAAATGATGATAGTAAAAAGTGATTATTGTTTATTTATTTTTAGATTGGTTTTTAATTATAGTTTTTTAATTACAATTTTTCAGCATTGACAGTTGCAAATCCTTTTGTTCCAACTTTTTCCCTCCTTCCCCTCACCCCTTCCCCAAGATGGCAGGTTGAACAATACATGTTAAGTATGTTAAAGTATAAATTAAATACAATATATGTATACATGTCCAAACAGTTATTTTGCTGTACAAAAAGAGTCGAACTTTGAAATAGTATACAATTACCCTGTGAAGGAAATCAAAAATGCCGGTGGACAAAAATAAAGGGATTGGGAATTCTATGTAGTGGTTCATAGCCATCTCCCAGAGTTCTTTCCCTGGGTGTAGCTGGGTCAATTCATTACTGCTCTATTGGAAATGATTTGGTTCATCTCAATGTTGAAAAAGGCCACGTCCATCAGAATTGATCATCATATAGTATTGTTGCTGAAGTATATAATGATCTTCTGATCTTGCTCATTTCATTCAGCATCAGTTCATGTAAGTCTCTCCAAGCCTCTCTGTATTCATCTTGCTGGTCATTTCTTACAGAACAATAATATTCATATACCACAATTATTCAGCCATTCTATAATTGATGGGCATCCACTCAGTTTCCAGTTTCTGGCCACTACAAAGAGGGCTGTCACAAATATTCTTGTACATACAGATCCCGTTCCCTTCTTTAAAATCTCTTTGGGATATAAGCCCAGTAGTAACATTGCTGGATCAAAAGATATGCACAGTTTGATAGCTTTTTGAGCATAGTTCTAAATTGCTCTCCAGAATGACTGGGGATATAGTCACAATTCCACCAAAAATGTATCAGTGCCCCAGTTTTCGCCCATTCCCTCCAACATTCCACATTATCATTTCCTGTCATTTTAGCCAATCTGACAGGTTTGTAGTGGTATCTCAGAGTTGTCTTAATTTGCATTTCTCTGATTAATAATGACTTGGAGCATTTTTTCATATGGCTAGAAATAGTTTCAATTTCTTCATCTAAGAATTGTCTGTTCATATCTTTGACCATTTATCAATTGGAGAATGGCTTGATTTCTTATAAATTAGAGTCAAGTCTCTATATATTTTGGAAAGGAGGCCTTTATCAGAATCTTTGACTGTAAAAAATGTTTTCCCAACTTATTTCTTCCCTTCTAATCTTGTCTGCATTAGTTTTATTTGTACAAAAAATTTTCAATTTGATATAATGAAAATTTTCTATTCTATAATAAATAATGATCTCTAGTTCTTCATTGTTCATAAATTCCTTAGTCTTCCACAGGTTTGAGACATAAACTATCCTATGTTCTTCTAATTTATTTATAATCTCATTAGTTGTGCCTAGGTCATGAACCCATTTTGACCTTATCTTGATGTATGGTGTTAAGTGTGGGCCAATGCCAAGTTTCTGCCATGCTAATTTCCAATTTTCCCAGCAATTCTTGTCAAATAATGAGTTCTTATCCCCAAAACTGGAATCTTTGGGTTTGTCAAACACTAGATTATTAAATTTATTGGCTGTTTTGTCCTTTGAAGCTAATCTATTCCACTTATCAACTACTCTATTTCTTAGCCAATAACAAATGGTTTTGGTAACCGCAGCTTTATAATATCATTTTAGATCTGGTATAGCTAGGCCACTTCATTTGATTTTTTTTTCATTAATTCCCTTGAAATTCTTGACCTTTTGTTTTTCCATATGAACTTTGTTATTATTTTTTCTATGTCATTAAAATAGTTTTTTGGGAGTCTGATACAGCACGAAATAAATAGATTAGTTTAGGTAGTATTGTCATTTTTATTATATTTGCTCCCCCAATCCAAGAATATTTAATACTTTTCCAATTGGTTAGATCTGACTTAATTTGCGTTGAAAATGTTTTGTAGTTTTGCACATATAGTTTCTGATTTTCCCTTGGCAGATAGATTCCTAAATATTTTGTACTATCAGTGATTATTTTAAATGGAATTTCTCTTTATAACTCTAACTATTGGATTTTGATAGTGATATATAAGAATTCTGATAACTTATGTGGGCTTATTTTCTATCCTGCAACTTTGCTAAGGGTGTGGATTATTTCTGATATCATTTTAGTAGAATTTCTGGGGTTTTCTAAGTATACCATCATATCATCAGCAAAGAGCAATAATTTGGTTTCCTCATTACTTACTCTAATTCCTTTAATCTCCTTCTCAACTCTTATTGCCAAAGCTAACATTTCTAATACAATACTGAAGAGTAATGGTGATAGTGGGCAACCTTGTTTCACTCCTGATCTTATTGGGAATGGTTCCAGTTTATCTCCATTATATATGATGTTTAATGGTGGTTTTAAATAGATGCTACTGATTATTTTTAGGAAAAGACCATTTATTCCTATACTCTCAAGTCTTTTTAATAGGAATGGATATTGGATTTTATCAAATGCTTTTTCTGCAACTATTGAGATGAGCGTATGGTTTTTGTTAATTTGGTTATTAATGTGGTCAATTATACTAGTAATTTCCCTCATACTGAACCACCCCTGCATTCCTGGTATAACTCCTACTTGATCATAGTGTATTATCCTGGGATGATTTTCTGTACTCTTTTTGCTCATATTTTATTTAAGATTTTAGCATCAATATTCATTAGGAAGATTGGTCTATAATTTTCTTTCTCTGTTTACAACCTACCTGGTTTAGGTATCAGTACCATGTCTGTGTCATAAAAGGAATTTGGTAGGAGTACTTCATTCCATATTTTTCAAATACTTTATATAACATTGGGGCTAATTGTTCTTTAAATGTTTGGTAAAATTTACATATAAATCCATTTGCTCCTGGGGATTTTTTCTTAGGAAGTTGATTAATTGCTTGTTCTATTTCTTTTTCTGAAATAGGACAATTTAAGCAATTTACTTCCTCCTCTGTTAATGTGGGAATCCTATATTTTTGGAGGTAGTCATCCATTTCACTTAGGTTATCAAATTTATGGGCATAAAGTTGGGCAAAGTAACTCTTTATTATTTCTCTGATTTCCTCTTCATTGGAAAGTTGAAAGTTCTCATTGAAAGTTCTCCCTTTTCATTTTTAAGACTATGAATTTGATTTTCCTCCTTCATTTTTCTAATCAGATTTACCAAAGGCTTATCTATTTTATTGGTTTTTTCATAGAACCAACTCTTAGTTTTATTAGTTAGTTCAATAGTCTTTTTACTTTCAATATTATTAATTTCTCCTTTTAATTTTAGAATTTCAAATTTGGTATTTGATTGGGGGTTTTTAATTTGGTCTTTTTCTAGCTTTTTAAGTTTCAAGCCCAATTCATTGATCTTCTCTTTCTCTATCTTATTCAAATAAGCCTCTAAAGATATAAAAATTCCCCTTATAATCATTTTGGCTGTGTCCCACAAATTTTGATATGATGTCTCATCATTGTCATTATCTTGAGTGAAATTATTAATTGTGTCTATGATTTGCTGTTTCACCCAATCATTCTTTAATATGAGATTATTTAGTTTCCAATTAATTTTTGATCTATTTACCCCTAACTTTTTGTTGAATGAGATTTTTATTGCATTGTGATTTGAAAAGAAAGCATTTACCATTTCTGCCTTCCTGCATTTAATTTTGAGGCCTTTATGTCCTATATATGGTCAATTTTTGTATAGATTCCATGAACTGCTGAGAAGAAAGTATACTCCTTTCTTTCACCATTTACTTTTCTCCAAAGGTCTATCATATCTAATTTTTCTAATATTTTATTTTAATTACTTTCTTATTTGTTTTGTGCTTGATTTATCTAATTCTGAGATCTTCCACTATTATAGTTTTGCTATCTATTGTTTCTTGCAACTCTCTTTACTTCTCCTTTAGGAAGTTAGATGCTATATCACTTGGTGCATATATGTTTAGTATTGATATTGCTTCATTATCTATAGTACCCTTTAGCAAGATATAGTTTTTTTTTTTCCTTATCTCTTTTAATTAGATCAACATTTGCTTTTGCTTGATCTGAGATAAGGATGGCTTATCTTGCTTTTTTGACTTCACCTGAAGCATAATAGATTCTGCTTCAGCCTCTTACCTTTACTCGGTATGTGTCTCGGTGCTTTAAATGTGTTTCCTGTAAACAACATATTGTAGGGTTCTGACTTTGGATCCAGTCTGCTATCTGCCTCTGCTTTATGGGAGGATTCATCCCATTCACATTTACAGTTAAAATTACTAATTCTGTATTTCCTGCCATCATAATATCCCCAGATTATGCTTTTCTTTTTCTTGCCCGCCCTTTCCCCCTTCCCCAATATTAAACTTATGGTTTTCACTTGCATCATACAGCTCTCCTTTAGGATCCCTCCTCCTTCCTTTTGAATCCCTTCCCCTTTCTTGTACCCTTTCCTTATTATTCTTTTCTTTTTTTTCCCTTTTCCTCCCCACTTTTTAATAAGGTGAGAGAAGATTCTCTATAGAACAATGTGTCAATTATTTTATCTTTGAGCCTACTTCAGTGAGAATAAGATTCACATAATGTTCCTCCCCTTCTCTAAGTTCCCTCAGATATGATAGGTTTCCTTTGCCTTACCATGGGATGTAGTTGCCTTCTTTTTATCTCCTTTTTTCCCTTTTTCTGACACTATCCCCTTTCCATTTCTACTTACCTTTTTTATGTTATATCAGTAAAATCAAATTATACATATGATCTTCATGTATATCCACAACAGAAATACAATTCTCAAGAGTTCTATTTCCCTTTTTCTGCTTCTCTTGAGTCCTATGGTTGGAGATCAAATTTTTTGTTTATATCTATTTTTTTTCCTTAGAAACAAATGGAATTCCTCCATTTCATTGAATGTCCATCTTCTTCCATGGAAGAAAATGCTCAGCTTAGCTGGGTAGTTTATTCTTGGCTGCATTCCAAATTCTTTTGCCATTTGGAATATCAGATTCCAGGCCCTTCGATCCTTTAATGTGGAGGCAGCCAGATCTTGAGTGATCCTTATTGTGACACCTCAGTATTTGAACTGTTTTTTCCTGGCTGCTTGTAATATTTTTTCCTTAGTTTGATAGTTCTGAAATTTGGCCACAATATTCCTTGAAGTTTTTGTTTTAGAGTCTTTTTCAGAAAGTGTTCAATGAAATCTTTCAATGCCTATTTTACCTTCTGATTCTATTATCTGGGCAGTTCTCTTTGATAATTTCCTGTAAAATAGTATCTAGGTTCTTTTTTTCATCATAATTTTTGGGAAGTCCAATAATCCTGATTATCTCTCCTAGATCGATTTTCCAGGTCTATTGTTTTTCAAAGTAGATATGTAACTTTTTTTTTCTAATTTTTCATTTTTTTGGTTTTGCTTGACAGATTCTTGATGTCTCAATGAATCATTCATGTCTATTTGTTTAGTTCTGATTTTTATTGAGTTAACTATTTTTTTAACTTCTTTTTGTATATGTCTAATGGACTTTTTAAATGAGTTGTTTTGTTCTATGGAATTTTTTTCCATTTACTAATTTTTTAAATGAGTTTTTTAATCAGTTTTAGTGAATTTAGTGAGTTTTTTTAGTGAGTTAAGTGAGCTTTAGTGAGTTTAGTGAGAAAAAAAAAGAATTTTTTTCTTTTTCCAATTCACAAATCTTACTTTCCTGGGAATTCTTTCCTTTTCCAATCCACAAATTCTGTTTCCGTGCACTTCTTGGGAGTTTTTTATATTTTCCAATTCACATTTCAGGAAGTTGGTACTCTCTTGCATAGCTTCTTTCCTTTCCCCATTTTTCTTCTAGTTCTCTTTTAAAATTTTTAATAGTCTCTCCTAGGAGAGATTCGTGTGTTGGGGACCAACAATTGTCTGGAGACTGTCTGTTATTAGTCTCCTTGGGTTTGAAAACCTGCTATCTTTCTGTATAGAAGCTATCAATTGTCCTTTTGATTTTTTTTTTTTTTTACTTATTTTTCTAAAGCCTTAGTACAAACCTGCTCTGGTGATCTTCCAGATTATCTTTGGCTGGTAAATTGTTGTGCTTCTAATCTTCATGAATTTTAGCAGTCAAGCGCTATTTTTGAGGCTGAATTTAATAATTTGTCATGAGGATATAGAGGAGCTTAGCAAGTTGCATGTGCCTTCTCCGCCATTTTGGATCCGCCTATGTGATTATTGTTTAAATGGGAAACTTGGGGACATAAAGGACCTTAGCAATTTTCTTTTCTTTTTTTTTAATTATAGCTTTTTATTTACAAGTTATATGCATAGGTGATTTTACAGCATTGACAATTGCCAAACCTTTTGTTCCAGTTTTTCCCCTCCTTCCCCCACTCTCTCCCCTAGAAGGCAGAATGATCAATACATGTTAAATATATTAAAGTATAAATTAAATACAAAATAAGTTTACATGTCCAAACCGTTATTTTACTGTACAAAAAGAATCAGACTCTGAAATATTGTACAATTAGCTTGTGAAGGAATTTTTTTTTAAAAATACAGGCAGACAAAAATATAGGGATTGGGAATTCAATGTAATGGTTCTTAGTCATGTCCCAGAGTTCTTTTGCTGGGTGTGGCTAGTTCAGTTCATTACTGCTCCAATGGAACTTATTTGGTTCCATCAGAATTGATCATCATATAGTATTGTTGTTGAAGTATATAATGATCTCCTGGTCCTGCTCATTTCACTCAGCATGAGTTCATGTAAGTCTCTCCAGGCCTTTCTGAAATCATCCTGTTGGTTATTTCTTACCAAACAATAATATTCCATAATATTCATATACCACAATTTATTTAGCCATTCTCCAATTGATGAGCATCCACTCACTTTCCAGTTTCTGTCCACTACAAATAGGGCTGCCACAAACATTTTGGCACTTATAAGTCCCTTTCCCTTTTTAAAGATTTCTTTGGGATATAAGCCCAGTAGTAACACTGCTGGATCAAAGGGTATTCACAGTTTGATAACTTTTTGAGCATAGTTCCAAATTGCTCTCCAGAATGGTTGGATGTATTCACAATTCCACCAGCAATGTATTAATGTCCCTGTTTTCCCACATTCCCTCCAACATTCCACATTATCTTTCCCTGTCAGTCTAGCCAGTCTAACAGATATGTAGTGCTATCTCAGTGTTGTCTTAATTTGCATTTCTTTGATTAATAATGACTTGGAGCATCTTTTCATATGGCTAGAAATAGTTTCAATTTCTTCATTTCAGAATTGTCTGTTCATATCCTTTGACCATTTATCAATTGGAGAATGGCTTGATTGCTTTTAAATTAGAGTCAATTCTCTACATATTTTGGAAATGAGGCCTTTATCAGAAACTTTGACTGTAAAAATGTTTTCCCAGTTTATTGCTTCCCTTCTAAACTTGTCTGCATTAGTTTTGTTTGTCTAAAAACTTTTCAATTTGATATAATCAAAATTTTCTATTTTGTGATCAGTAATGATCTCTAGTTCTTCTTTCACCATAAATTCCTTTCTCTTCCACAGGTTTGAGAGGTAAACTATTCTGTGTTCCTCTAATTTATTTATAATCTCATTCTTTAGACCTAGGTAATGAACCCATTTTGATCCTTTCTTGGTGTATGGTGTTAAATGTGGGTTAATGCCTAGTTTCTGCCATAGTAGTTTCCAATTTTCCTGGCAATTATCACACAGTGAGTTCTTATCCCCAAATCTGGGCTTAGCAATTTTCTAAAAGTAATCTATCACTCTCTTCTTTTGTCAACTTTTAAATCTTATTGCCCATTCTGACTCCTCCAAATATTCAAACTATTAGACAAGATCTGTGAGATATACAAATACATACTCAAACATAATATACATTCTTAATTTTCTTGGTCTTTCCTATAAAAATGATCAAGTCAAAGTCCTTTATTAGGGGTTACAAATATCTTTCAGGAGGCACTTATGTTGCTCTAATGTTAAATTCAACCAACATAATGTCATCCACAAAGTGGAATATGTAGAGACATTTACTATTCAAATGGAATCCCTCTTTACCTTCATTACTCCCTAAGAGTGATACATGATTTTAATGAATCTCTTATGCTTATGATCAGGGAGCTATTGAATAAGATTATTTTTCTTATTATCTTTTAAAATAATTTTGAATATTTTTTTGATATCTGGGAGTTAGGTAGCTTGTTCTAAAAGAATTATAATAAAGTATTTTGGTTTACTGAATCAAGTGCTTTTTTTCATTAAAAGCAAACAATAAATGCAATTAGACTTTATATTTTTGTACATCTGCTAGATAATTATGACAACATAAATATCTTACGATTAAATGCTGTTTGTGAATGGTTGTTTCCTCCTAACCTTACCTTGATGATACCATCATTTTATGTTGTAATAACCCTTATGAAGATTTTACATACATGGAAGACTAGGTATGTAGGTCTGTAATTATCATTCTTCCCCTGTTAATTTTTTTTTTATTTATCTTAATGAAATTATTTACTTTACAGGTTTTTTTTTTTTTTTTGTCTCCTTCAGATACCTTGCATTTTGGTCTCTTAGTTCTCTCACAACAATGCCAGTTCTAGAATAAATCTTTTTTGTATCTACTTTGGAAAGTCTTTTCTAAGCTTTTCTCATTTATGTTCCTTTTTAGTGCCACATCTACTTTCTTTATAAGTACCTCTGAGACTGCGATATTAGTATCCAAGTATGATAATTCATTATCTATTCAAAATCAGTTTATAATTTTTATTTCAAGTCATACTATTTGTGGGTTTTCATTTTCTTCCTTGCATGACATTGGGTAAATCTGTTTCACTTGATTTCTTGCCTAGATTTACCTACTTTGATTTTCCCCTCAAATACTTGTCTCTATTTTATGAGATTAGACTGATTAAAATTATGCATCTTTTTTTGGTAAGATTTTATACATACATGTAAGCTAATCCATTCTTGTTTTGAAAGCCATTTTCTCCATTTGTCAATTTATATTATTCTGAAAAAGATGCTTTCTGAGCTGTTTTTACTCTTTGTATCATGGCACTTTATTTACTCTGGTTAAACTTTATGATAAAAATGTTATTTTCAGTATCTGTTTAATTTAATTATACATTTCCTACCTAAGTTTAATTATTTGTTTAAGTGTTTTAGAATTAATTCAATTTTGGAACACATATTTCCCCATTATTATCATTCTTGTATTTTACTAATTCTTATCTTAACTCTGATGAGTCAATCATCTGAGTATACAAAATTTCTCTCATTAATCATTGGCATTTTATGATAATCTATCTGTTCTATTGAATTAAGGGAAATTCTCACATTCCTTCTATGAAGAACAATAACAATAATCTAGAAGCTTATATGTTTATTTACTTTTCCAGAGTCTGATTGCCTCAGATCACCTTTTTTCTCTCTAAATCTCGAGTTTCAATTTCTGTCCTGGTTCTCAGTCCTGGGACACTCGGATAGGTGATCATATCATTATGTTATCTTCTCCTGTCTTAAATACCTTTCTTCTTACCTCCCCAAAATGTCATTTAATTTGTTTGGACTATGAAATATATCTATATATTCCCATTCCCAAGGGATATCACTGTGTATTTTTGTAATTCTCAAGAATGTGGATCATTGCTTTATTTTATTTTATTTTTGCTTAGGCAATTGGGGTTAAGTGACTTGCCCAGGATCACATAGCTAGGAAGTGTTAAGTCTCTGAAGCCAGATTTGAACTCAGGTCCTCCTGACTTCAGGGCTGGTGCTCTATCTACTATGCCACCTAGCTGTCCCAATCATCAGTTTTCAAAATACATTCCAGAATGTAATTTGTAGTTGACATACTATATTCTATATGCATTTTACATGCAGAGCTTTCTGACATCTCTAAGAAAAATTTCTAGGTTGGGCCTGAAATTATTAACCTGGTTGCAGAAGAATACGGTTTTGCTGCAAATCCCATATATACTAAATCCTAGGTATTCTTCTTCCAGAAGAGGACAAAATGTTACTTATGGTGGAACCTTTTGTTACAGAATAACAAAGAGAAAACACCTGCACATCTAGGGCTCTTAAAATGAAAAATGTACTTTTCTTACATGTAGATTTCTCAAGGACTTGAATGAAGTATTTGTAAAAGTGAGTGCATTTAACTCTTGTACTATTTCATCAGTCCTCAACCATCTCTTTGAAACTACCTGTCTGATGTAGTCTATTATACATAACAATACAGCTTCTGTTTTGAAAAGATAACAGGCAGTCTTCATTTTAAAATGAGTCCTGTTTCAAAGGTTCATTGTAAAGTTGGTTGTTTGGAAACCAGTGAGTATTTTCAGGAGAATGAAGATCAGTATTTATTTCAGCTATGTTACAGAATAAATTGTGTCCATATTTTATTGAGGGACAGATGGGATAAAGCAAGCACCAGCTAGCATGCTTTGGTCATTCCCTATAGGTAAGGAGGGTATTTGCTATGAGGATACATATATATGGAAGAACACACATAAATTTGCCCAAGTTTTATTGTTGGGACCTCCCATAAACTTATCAGGAAGGAAAATTAGAAGCCATCTGGTCAAATTTTCTCATTTTACATATAAAGGAACTGAGGCCATGAGAAAAATAGTGATGTTGATAAAAGGCAAAATATCTAATGAATCATTAAAGAGAAAGTTGACAAGCACTTACAAAGTAAAGTAGTCATTATACATGAGATTGGGCAAGAATAAAACATGCTGCTATGACTTTTTTTTTCCCCTTTAATGTTGGAAAAAATGTACCCAAGATTATCATTGTAGACAATATTAAGATACACAAGACAGATTTTACTATTCTTAGGTGACTTTGCAGTTCATTGAACAGCCTTAGTCTTGAGTAATAGATTCTTACTGATGTAGATGACATCAGCTGTAGAATGTCTGAGTACTTCCTTTGGTTTGTCTTGTTTAAATCTTTAATCAGTGCTAGGTTTGATATTGCCTTCTTGCTCAAAAACTGGGAGTGTAACTATTGGCTCTAGATTCAAATGCAAATTTCCCAGCCTGACATTTAGCAGGCTCCATAATCAGATTTCACACTTATTTTCAAAACTAATTTTGTGTAACTCCCTATTAAACTCTATACTCCAGACAAATAAGACTACAAGGTATTTGCCAATCCTAGCATTACATTCCCCATCTTCAGGTTGTTTTTGTTGTTTTTGTTGTTGTTATTGTTTGTTTGTTTGTTTGTTTTGGCAAACTGTCTAGACTTTGTACTTTGACTCTAATTCTCTAATTTTCCCCTTCTCAATGACACATCACCATTCAATGCAGCACACATTTATTAAGTTTTTATTTGAATAAGATACTGTGTTAACTTCAAAAGATTCAAAAACAAAAATAAATTGTCATTGACCTCAAGAAGCTATCATTCTTCTAAAGAGAGAAAAAGGGATAAAGTGAGGAAAGGAGATATATCATGTATGTAGCTGAATAAATAGATAAAAATCATATATAGTTACTCTTAGTAAGCAAGAAGCTTAATAACTGAGGGGATCAGAAAAAGTTCAACATAGGATGTGGTATCTGAACTGTTCTCTGAAGAAAGCTAAGAATTAAAAAAGGTAGAAGTGAAGAGGGGTACATTGCAGACGTATATGAACACTCAGGAACAGAAGTGAAAAATGGAAGCCAACTTCTCTAGAACTGAGAGTGAAAGGAGTCTCATAATATAAATTATATACAGGCACAATAATATTAAATATAACTGGAAAGTTAGCTTAGAAGTAGATCATGGAGAACTTTAAATACCAAATTCAGGAATTTGTATTTGCTTCCAGAAGTAATAGCCAGCCATTGTCATTATCAGATTTGTGTTTTAGAAAAATAAATTTCACAGATGGTTTAAGTCAGAACAAGAAAAGACTTTAAAAGGGTGACAAATTAAGAAAATATTATAAAAGTTTAGGCAAATGGTGAAGAGATATTGAATTAGGAAAAACAGTATCAGACATTCAATATATTATGGAGATCGTTTTTGTTGTGTTTTTTTCCAGTTTTTGAAGAGGACCAATGACAGAACAGTGTAATGTCTAGATTTTAAAATTAATTGGATTTAAGTGAGGCAAACTGGATGAAGAAGTCAGCTTCACTCTCTCACTCAGGATATCTGAATATGGTCTAGGATACAGTGGATAAGCTCAGAGTCTTATAGAGGATAATTAAGAGTGAATTTTGGATTCAATCTCCATCTTTGACTATAGTGGCCTTGTGACCTTGGTATAATCAATTAATCTGGAAATGACCCAGACAACTTCTCTAGATTTTAAGTTGCAAAAGAGGTATCTCACTAGGAGTTCCATATACTGCTGGTGGAAAAAAGTACTATTTATGCCTTTGTGGTAATCATCTATTTTCTAACTCCCTCTTTAGATTATAAATTCCTTTAGCATAGAGCTAGTATTTTCTTACCATGCAGTCTTACTGATTCTAAAGCAATGTTTATTAATGCAGATACATATACATACATGCATATATACATACACACATACACACACACACACATATATGTTTTGTTTTGCTTGTTTTCTGAGGCAATCAGTATTAAATGACTTGCCCAGGGTCACATAGCTAGGAAGCATTAAGTATCTGGGATCAGATTTGAACCCAGGTCCTCCTGACTTCAGAGCTGCTACTGTATCCATGGCACCACCTAGCTGCCCCAATACAGATATAATTGTAGTTAATAACTATCATAAGCTAATGCAACATAATTGGTCAGCTCACAAAATTCCCTTGATATCTACCTTTGAGCTGGAAAGATTGAAAAAAAAAAAGACAAAGAATCAATGAATTAAGTAAGAAGAGACTTCCAGGATCATTTTATCTGACATTATACTATAGAATTTCTTATTACAGGTAAACTAGGAGAGGGATGGGGCAGAGAACATTTTGGTCAGTTTATAGGAAAATCTTCAGCTGTAGATTAAAGATACTTCTTGGAGCTAGAAAAAGCTAAAAGCCAATCTAATTTTCATCTTCATTGTGGTTATTCTCCAGGATATTGTGTTGCTGTTCATGATATTATGTTGCTGTCACTAGGTATATGAAACTTAAACATGATGGTTAGTCCAATCCAGAACTCTGAAGCTAGATCTTCTTTTATTGTTTAATTATTCAGTGACTGACTTTTCTTCTTTTTTTCAATTCTGTATTTGGCAGATAAGATTAGAGATTCTGGGGCATATTTGGCATCAGACCAATCCCTATAGTCTCCTGTTAGTGGTTACCATGGGAGCCTCTAAAGAGAAGATATCCAAAAGAGCATGAAATTTGCAAAAGGGCTTATAGTCTTAGAGATTCATTTCCCCCTCTGTCATTTTCTCCTTGTCAGAATATATAGACAAGACTGTGCAGGGAATACAAGAGCCTCCATTATTCATTTATTCATTCATTGAACAATCATTTCAAGCAGAACATGGTATTAGTTATAATAAAGGATACCATAGATGAAAAAAAAAAAAGGAAGCTAATTTCAAAGATCTTACATTCTTGTAATGGAAGCAATGTGTGCATGAAAACTTTGAAAACAAATCCAGATGCATGGTTATGTAGATCACTGTAATAAGGGTTTAATAGCTGATTGGTATTCTGGGATTAGTAGTTTAGAGGGACAAGTATTCCCTCTCATCCCTGAAAATTATTAGATACTACAACAATCTTTGAGTTCAATAGTGGACTTGAATCATGTCTACAGATTCTTAGAGGAGCACAAATAATTTGTAAGACACAGCCTAAAATGAGAGTATACACAGTAACAGTTCAACTGTAGCAGCTGCAGTAGGGAAACAGCATCCTTAGCCACATCCATCACTTAAAGAACTGATCAAGAAATAAGCAATAGCACAAGAGAAATAAACAATGAAAACAAAAAGGAGAGACTGAAAAAAAAAAAAAAGGAAAGAAGGTTGAACTACATGAAAGAAGGGAGAGCTCAAGTAGGACCATGTAAGAGAAGAACACTCAAATTGAAACTACTATTTGCACCCATCTCTTCCAAGATAACTGGAAGTTAATTTGCAACTAACAAGACAATTTGGGGTATGATTCACATAATATATACATTATAAATAAGATTTCTGTTTTGTTTTGTTTTGTCTTGTTTTTTGCTTTATATATCTAGTCTAAACTTTGTGATAAATGAAATGAAGCTTATGCTTAGACTAAATTTGTTTTCCTGAAACACATATGAGATTTTGTACTTATCAGATTCTGAATTTAGAATGAAATCTTCAAGGTGTTTAGAATAATGTATTTTCAAGCTTAAAAAAGAAGGGTGTTTTAGTGAAGTTCCTCAAAATAGCATGTTCTTTCCTTATTTTTTTCCCTTTGTGCTATCCAATAAAATATTATAATATATTCTATTTACTTAAAATAAACCAGCATCCTGATTATGCATCAAATATATATAATCAGAATTAGGTAGAAATAAAGAAAAAAATAAATCACAGTAGAGAAGCAACTCTTTGATAGGAATTCTCCTGAAGGGCTTTGAGTTATTATTGCTTTTTAAAAAACATAAACTTCCTAAAATAACAAAATGGACAATCTGGACTTGAGAAGAATCATATTCTCTATCCCTAGATTGAAACTAAGCTTTTGTTACCTTCAAAAGTAGAAGAAATTGGGAGAAAAGAGTTTGGCAAGATAAAAGATGACATAATAATTCCCTGACTCATGAGACATTCCCAGCGAGAAGACAGAAAATTGCCTGGGAAAGTTGAACTTTTGTCCCTCTATATCAAGGGTAGGAAGTAGGGAAGGATATAAAAATGATTGTATGTCACTCATGGGATTCTACTCTTCTTGGTAACATCAAAAAAAAAAGCATTATATACTTATTTTCAATGTGGAGAGATAAAGAATGGATGATAGTACTGTTTGCTGACTTGGGAAGCAATGAAATGAATTGGCTTTGGACTTTTTACTTTAACCTGGTAAGTTATAATGCTTCATTTATGTATTCATTTATGGATTCATTATTTAAATATTTATTGATTTACTCCTTCATTGTTGTATCTTACCAAGAAGACTATGGAAGCATGTAAATTTGATTTTATAGGTATTTAGAACAAGAAAGAAATTTCTACAATTCAATAGACAACACTTAAGTTCTGAGAATTAGGGGAAATTTGGTTGCTTTTGTTACATCCGAAAATAATCTACACATATCTTCTACTTGTGTTTCCCCTGTATGAAATCTCATTTTATTTTTTTGATATTTTATTACTTACATTTTATAGTTCTTTGAGTTATATCTCAAAACTGAACTTCACAAAGCACTTACTGAATAAAACAAGTTCACAGTAATTTACTTTACTTGGAAATTTTTTTAGCTATTCAGTCACTGCCAACTCTTCATGACACCATTTGAGGTTTTCTTGGCAAAGATACTGAAGAGATTTGACATTTCTTTCTACTGCCCATTTTATATGTCTTTAAACTGAAACAGACAGGATTAAGTGGTCTGACTGGAGTTACACAACTAGTAAGTTCCAGAAGTCCCATCTGAATACAGATCTTTGTGACTCTGGGCCTGTTTCTCTATCCACTATGCTACCTAAATTCTCCCTTTTGAGAACATATGTGTTGTCTATTCGATTGTAGGAATTGCCTTTCCAATTGAAAATACCTATAAAATCATATTTTCATGGTATCACAGTCTCATTGATGAAATATAATAATGAAGGAGTAAATCAATAAATATTTAAATAATATATCAATATGTGAATAGGTGAGTGAAGCATTCTAATTTTCCAGGTGAAAGTAAAAAAGAAAAGGTCCAGAGACCATTTGTAATGTCTGGACTAGTTTTCTGGAGGTTCTCTGGACAGCCTTTGGTCTTTAGGAGGAGTAATGAAGAGAGGAGACTCACGAGGAGGATGGTCCAAAATGGAGTCCACAGTCTTCTTTATGTTTGTGTCCAAGACTCTCTTCTGTGTCTGTGGCTGAGACTCTTGAGTTCCCAATCATCTAAGCCCTTAAATACTTTAGTACTATTACATCACTACAGCAACTAAGCATGTGCTACCTGTAGAACATTATTACATCACCATATCACACTAAATATATGCCAACTAGAGTGATTACATCATTACATTACATTAAGTATGCTTAACTAGAGAACCATTATCCCATCAATGACACTGCATAGGTGCTTAACTATAAGCACTCTACTGCTCTTGATTCAAGTATATCTTTCCATACTCCCTGCCCTCTACATCCATTCATTTAATTGTTCTCAAATTCACTTAATTGTATTATCATCCATCCTGTATCTCTCCACTTTGAACATAAGTATATAATGAATGGTTTTGTCAAGTGCCTTCTTGAAATTGAAGCACATATCTAAAGCTAGATTTCTTAAATTTTTGGTTTTGTATCATGGACCATGGACTATAGTGAAATGTGCTGAAACCTATGAATACTTTCTTTGAATAATATTTGTAAGTACTAATTTTTTAATAAAAAAAAATAGTAAAGAATCAGATATCTTAGAAAAGAAAATTGTGTTTCAACATTATATATATATATATATATATATATATATGAATGTGCATATATACAAAATGTAGTACACATGAATATATACATATGTAAATACACATGTATACATTTACACAATATATGTATTGTATATATAATGTCATATTTGTGTGTATGCAATTATATAAGTATACCTACATAAAGTTCACATAACAGGTTCATTTTCCTGGTATTGCTATCTGGGAATCATGTGAGAGAAAAAGAGAAAGAGAGTTTAGACTCATTCTTTTTTCTTTTCCTTTTTTTTTTTTTCATTTTATTATAGCTTTTCATTGATAATAAACATGAACGATTAATTTTTCAACATTGACCCTTGCAAAAATTTCTGTTCCAATTTTTCCCTTCCTTTCATCCATGCCCTTCCCTAGATGGCAGGCAGTCTTATACATGTTAAACATGTTAAAGTATATCTTAAATACAATATTTGTATACATATTTATACAGTTATCTTGCTGCAGAAGAAAAATCAGATTTAGAAAGAAGGTAAAAATTACATGAGAATAAAAACAAAAATGCAAGCAAACAATAGTAGAAAGAGAGGAAATGCTATATTGTGGTCCACATTAATTTTGTTCCCTGGGTGTAGCTGGTTCTGTTCATTACTAATCCATTGGAACTGATTGGGATTGTCTCATTGTTGAAAATAGCCACTTCCATCAGAATTGATGCTCATATAGTATTGTTGTTGAAGTGTATAATGATCTGGTTCTGCTCATTTCACTTAGCATTAGTTCATGTAAGTCTCTCCAAGCCTCTCTGTATTCAACCTGCTGGTCATTTCTTATAGAACATTAATATTCCATAACATTCATATACCACAATTTACTCAGCCATTCTCCAATTGATGGGCTTCTATTAAATTTCCAGTTTCTTGTCACTATGGAAAGGGTTGCCACAAACATTTTTGCACATACAGGTCCCTTTCACTTCTTTAATATCTCTTTGGGATATAAGCCCAATTGTAACACTGCTAGATCAAAGAGCATGCAGAGTTTGATAACTTTTTGTGTATAGTTCCAAATTGCTTTCCAAAGTGGTTGGATCTGTTCACAATTTCACCAACAATGCATCAGTCTCCCAGTCTCCTCACATCTCCTCTGACATTTCTCAATGTCTTTTCCTGTCATCTTAGCCAATGTGAGAAATGTGTAGTAATATCTCTGAAATGTCTTACTTGCCCCCACCCTTCCAGTCTGCTCAGCTGAGCTGTTCGCCATGCTATTACTGCCTATCTGCCTGAGTCTGCACCTGGCCTAGCCCCATTCTGTCCCTATGGGTGAGCAAAAACAGACCTTTTCTGTCAAGTTTCAAGATTATCTTCTGTTGGTAATGTGTTATACTCCCAAAATCGTGGGCTCTGACAATCAAGCACTAATTCAGAGGCTAAGTTTTGTAAAATAGTTGGAGAGTAAAGGAGAGCTCAGAAAAACGTGTGTGTCCTCTCCACCATCTTGGCTCCATCATCTTGGCTCCACCCTCTGACTTGTTATTTTTACCTTTCAAATTAAGCAAAATTGATTTAAAGTGTTTGCCATATCTTTCCTAAATGCTCACAAACTATCTCATTAACAGTAAATGCTAAAATATGTTCCCTAAATTTATTAGGCTCTATTTTGATGAATTCACATTCTTGCCTACTTTAGAAATTGTAATGATTTGCTTTCCATGATTTTTTTTTTCAAGATTACCCACAATGGTTTTATAATCACACTCTTAAATTGGATAATAGGGAGTCTTCTTTTTTTGCTAAGCTTGGTGACTAAAATTAATGGTTCAAATGACAAGGAACTCTTAATTTTAAGAATTATATTAGATATCAAATCTCTATTGGTAATTTTTATTCTGACATTCCTACTCTAGCAATCATTTCCTTAATAGAGAACACAGAAACAAATAAAAGTGAGTGGTTCTGCTAGTCACTGTCTTCTGCTATAGTCATTTCCCAAAGCTATGGCTCTATGCTTCATTATGCAAAATCATTCATTAAATTATTTTTTAAGTTTTTTGTTAGAACATATACAATTCTTCAAAAACCTCAGTTTATTTTGGCCTATAGTAATTCTGAAATAATTCCAAAAAAGCCATAATAGTCTACTATTTCTCCTCAATCCATCATTATTTTCATTTTCTATACTATTATTTTCAATTTCAGTGACAAATATTGCTGAACTTGTCAGTGGTCTTCCTATTCAGTCATATCAGATTTTTTTTAGGTCCTTTCCTTTTTCACTTCTTGTAAACAACATTTAGAGATCTGTAATCAGAATTTTGTTCTGGAGAGATCTCTCCCACCATTATTCTTTTTTTTTTATTTAATTAATGTCTTATTTTGTATTATAATGTTTTATTTACAAAATATATGCATGGGTAAATTTTCAGCATTGACCCTTGCAAAACCTTCTGTTCCAACTTTTCCCCTCCTTCCCCTCATCCCCTCCACGAGATGGCAGGTAGACCAATATGTGTAAAATATGTTAAAATATATGTTAAACACAATATATGTATACATATCCATATAGTTATTTTGCTGCACAAGAAAAATCAGTCTTAAAAATAAGGTAAACATAACTTGAAAAGGAAAACAAAAATGCAAGTGGACAAAAACAGAAGGTGTAGAAATGCTATATTGTGGTTCACAATCATTTCTCGTAGTTCTTTTGCTGTGTGTAGCTGGTTCACTTCATTATTGAACAATTGGAACTGATTTGGTTCATCTCATTGTTGAAGAGAGCCATGTCCATCAGAATTGATCATCATATAGTATTGTTGTTGAAGTGTACAATGATATCCTTGTTCTGCTCATTTCTTATAGAATAATAATATAACATTCATATACCACAACTTATTCAGGCATTCTCCAATTGATGGGCATTCATTCAATTCCCAGGTTCTAGCCACTACAAAAAGGGCTGCCACAAACATTTTTACACATACAGGTCCCTTTCCCTTCTTTAAGATTGCTTTGGGATATAAGCACAGTAGTAACACTGCTGCATCAAAGAATATACACAGTTTGATAACTTTTTGTGAATAGTTCCAAATTGCGCTCCAGAATGGTTGGATGCATTCACAATTCCCCCAACAATATATCAATGTCCCAGTTTTCCCATATCCCCTCCAACTCATCATTATCTTTTCCTGTCATCCTAGCCAATCTGAGAGGTGTATAGTAGTATCTCAAAGTTGTCTTAATTTGCATTTCTCTGATCAATAATAATTCGGAGCATCTTTTAATATGGTTAGAAATAGTTTTAATTTCTTCATCTGAAAATTGTCTGTTTATATCCTTTGACCATTTATCAATTGGAGAATGGTTTGATTTCTTATAAATTTGAGCCAATTCTCTATATTTTTTGGAAATGAGGCCTTTATCAGAACTTTTGACTGTAAAAATGTTTTCCCAGTTTATTGCTTCCTTTCTAATCTTGTCTGCATTAGTTTTGTTTGTACAAAAATTTTGAAATTGATATACTCAAAATTTTCTATTTTGTGATCAATAATGATCTCTAATTCTTTTTTGGTCACAAATTCCTTCCTCCTCCACAGGTCTGAGAGATAAACTATGCTATATTTTTCTAATTTATTTGTAATCTCATTCTTTATGCCTAGATCATGAGTCCATGGTGACATTATCTTGGTGTATGGTGTTAAGTGTGGGTCAATGCCTAGTTTCTACCACATTAATTTCCAATTTTCCCAGCATTTTTTGTCAAACAGTATAATATCCTCACTGGTCATGGTGTATTATCCTAGGGATGATTTTCTGCACTCTTTTTGCTAATATTTTATTTAAGATTTTAGCATCAATTTTCATTAGGGAGATTTGTCTATAATTTTCTTTCTCTGTTTTCAACCTACCTGATTTAGGCATCAGTACCATGTCTGTATCATAAAAGGTATTTGGTAGGAGTACTTCATTCCCTATTTTTTCAAATACTTTATATAACATTGGAGTTAATTGTTCTTTAAATGTTTGGTAGAATTCACATGTAAATCTATCTATTCCTGAGGATTTTTTCTTAGGGAGTTGATTAATAGCTTGTTCTATTTCTTTTTCTAAAATGGGACTATTTAACCATGTTACTTCCTTATTTGTTAATCTGGGCAGCATATATTTTTGAAGGTAATCATCTATTTCACTTAGGTTATCAAATTTATTGGCATAAAGTTAGGAAAAGTAACTCCTAATTATTACTCTAATTTCCTATCTATTGATAGAAAGTTCTCCCTTCTCATTTTTAAGACCAACAATTTGATTTTCATTTTTCCTTTGTCTGATCAAATTTACCAAAATTTTATTTATTTTGTTTTTTTTTAGAAAACCAACTCTTATTTTATTTACTAATTCAATAGTTTATTTACTTTCTATTTTAATAATTTCTCCTTTTAATTTTAGAATTTCAAGTTTAGTATTTGATTGTTTTTTTTTTATTTCCTCTTTTTCTAGCTTTTTAAGTTACAAGCCCAATTCATTGATCTTCTCTTCTCTATTTTATTCTAGTAAGCCTCTAGAGATATAAAACTTCCCCTTGTTACTGTTTTGGATGCATCCCACAAATTTTGGTATGTTGTCTCATTGTTGTCATTCTCTTGGGCGAAATTATTAATTGTGTATAGGATTTGCTGTTTCATCCAATCATTCTTTATGATGAGATTATTTAGTTTCCAATTACTTTTTTGGTCTATTTACCCCTCGCTTTTTGTTGAATGTCATTTTTATTGTATCATGATCTAAAAATAATGCATTTACTATTTCTGTCTTTCATCATTTAATTTTGAGGTCTTTTATGTCCTAATATATGGTCAGTTTTTGTATAGGTTCCATGAACTGCTGAGAAGAACATTTACTCCTTTCTGTCTCCATTCAGTTTTCTCCAAAAATCTATTGTACCTAAATTTTCTAATATTCTATTTACCTCTTTAACTTCTTTCTTATTTTTTTTTTTTGATTTATCTAATTCCGAAAGTGCAACGTTGAGATCTCCCACTATTATAGTTTTGCTGTCTATTTCTTCTTACTGCTCTTTTAATTTCTCCTTTAGGAATTTATATGCTATATCACTTGGTGTATATATGTTTAATATTAACATTGCTTCATTATCTATGCTACCCTTTAGTAAGATATAATTTCCTTCCTTATCTCTTTTAATTAGATCAATTTTTGCTTTTGGTTGATTTGAGATAAGGATGGCTATACCTGCTTTTTTTTCTTCTTCACCTGAAGCATAATAGATTCTGGTCCAGCCTTTTACCTTTACTTTGTATGCATCACCCTGATTGAAATGTATTTCCAGTAAACAACATATTGTAGGATTCTGATTTTTGATCCAGTCTGCTATCTGCCTCCACTTTATAGGAGAGTTCATTCCATTCACATTTACAGTTAAAACTGCTAATTCTGTATTTCCTGCCATCTTATTGTCTTCAGATTATACTTTTCTTTTCTTTTTCCCCTTACTCCCCTCTCCAGTATTAAACTTATGGGCACTACTTGCTTCATGCAACTCTTCCTCTTTAGGATCCTTCCCACCCCCTTTGAGTCCCTACCCCTTTCTTATACCTTTCCCTTATTATTTCTGTATTCTCTTCTATTTAGCCCACTCTTTTCCTTTTTTCCTTTTCCTCTCCTACTTTTTAATGAGGTGAGAGGAGTTTCTCTGTAAACCAAATGCCTAATATTTTCTCTTTAAGCCAAATCTGATGAGAGTAAGATTCACACAGTGCTCTTCCCCTTCCCTTAATTCCCTCAGATATGATAAGTTTACTTTGCCTCTTTGTGAGATTTAATTTTCCTCTTTTCACCTCTACTTTTTACTTTTTCTTGTACAATCCCCTTTCCACTTCTAATTCCCTTTCCCTCTTTTTACCTTCATTTTTCCCTTTTTCTGATACAATCCCCTTTCCACTTCTAATTCTCTTTTTAAATATTATAATAGCAAAATCAAATTATACATGCACTCTTTATGTATGCCCATAACAGAAATACAGTTCTCAAGAGTTCTTTTTATCTTTTTATGCTTCTCTTGAGTCCTATAGTTGGAGGTCAATTTTTTTTTTTGTTTAGTTCTGGTTTTATCATTAGAAATAAATGGATTTCACTTGTTTCATTGAATGTCTGTCTTCTTCCCTGGAAGAAAATGCTCTGCTTAGCTGGATAGTTTATTCTTGGATGCATTCCAAGTTCTTTTGCTTTTCAGAATATCACATTCCAGGCCCCTTGATGCTTTAATGTGGAAGCTGCTAGATCCTAAGTGATCCTTACTGTGATTCCTATGTATTTGAATTTTTTTCTGACTGCTTGTAATATGTTTTTCCTTAGTCTGATAGTTCTAAAATTTAGTCACAATATTCCTTGGAGTTTTTATTTGAGGTCTCTTTCACAATGTGTTCAATGAATTCTTTCAATGCCTATTTTACCTTCTGATTCTATTACATCTGGGCAGTTCTCTTTAATGATTTCATGAAAAATAGTGTATGGGCTCTTTTTTTTTCATCATGGTTTTCAGGAAGCCCAATAGTCCTTAAATTATCTCTCTTAGATCTATTTTCCAGGTCTGTTGTTTTCTAAGTAGATATTTAACATTTTTTCTACTTTTTCATTTTTTGTGGTTTTGCTTGATGGATTCTTGATCTCTCAATGAATCATTTATTTCCATTGGTTCAGTTCTGATATTTAATGAGTTATTTTCTTCATTCACTGTTTTACTTTTTTTTGTATATGTCCAATTGAGTTTTTAAATGAGTTGTTTTGCTCTATGGAATTTTTTTCCATTTCACAAATTTTTTAATGAGTTATTTTCTTTTTTCCAATTCGCAGATCCTACTTTCTTGAAGTTCTTTATCTTTTCCAATTCACAAATCCTACTTTTCTAGGAGTTATTTACCTTTTCCAATTCACATTTCAGGAAGTTGTTTTCTTTTTCCACTTTATCAAATCTTTCTTTTAATGAGTTATATGCCTTTTCCCTACTCTGTTGCAGAGCTTCTCATTCCTTTCCCCATTTTTTCTTCTAACTCTCTTTTAAAAGCTTTTATAATTTCTTCTAGGAGAGCCTTGTATGATGGGAACCAGGCTGTATCCCATTTTGTGGTTTTGCCTGGAAACTGCTGCTATTAGTCTCCTCAGAGTTGGAAATCTGTTCTCTTTCTATAGTTAGAGCTCTCTTTGTTTTTTTACTCATTTTAAAAATAGATCTTGGGGCCTGCCTTCAGGTCAAAGAAGTTCCCCACTTCCTCTGCAGAATAGGGACAGATAGCTACTGTCCAGTAGCTGTCCTGCAAACAGGCTTCAAAGAGCTGTGGTGTGGTTCACTGCCAAAGTGCCACTGCCCTGGAAATAGCACCTCCCTGCAGAAATGCCAGGGCCCTGGGAAGAGCTCCATGCTGCAGAATGTGGCTGTACATTTGTACAGTTGAGCTGTGGTCATGCTGATTCACTCCCAATGTTGGATGGGTGTGGCCAAGTACTGTGAAACTCTGACATTTTGGGGTACACTCTACCTTTGGCATCTGTATAACTTCTCTGCTGATCTACTGCTTTGCAACCAAAACAGAGCAGCCAACCTGTGGTAGAGTCCTCCCTGAAAATTCTCCATCTATGGAGACTGTATCCTGCCCAGGTCTGCTCAGCATGCACTAGCCTCCATGTTATGCCTCTCTTCCTGTGCTGGCCTCCTCCCACCTGATCAAGACAGAACTTTTCTGGCAATCTTCCAGATTATCTCCGGCTGGTAATTTATTATACTTTCAATATTTATGGATTCTACCAGTCAAATATTATTTCAAAAGTTGTATTTGCTAATCAGTAGTGAGGGTAGAAGGGGAGCTCAGAATGAAATGTTTGTGTCCTCTCTGCCATCTTAGCTCTGCCTCTCCCCCACCATTATTCTTGAGTCAGCTTCCCTTATGAGCTCTTACCACTATTGTCCAAAGTATAGAGTACATATCAAAGATAATTTATCCTACTCCTCAATTAAGAAAAAATATTGTATAAATTAGACTTCACAAAGTTCATTTAGTTAGTTGTTAGCAAAACTGGAACACAAACCAATTTTTTAGCATATTTTTTCCCATTGTGTTACATCCCCTCTTACTTGTGAGTATCTAGTTGTTTGAATAAAATAAAAATTATATATTCTCAATTAGTAATCATGTGTTTTATTTGTCTTACTATAGACTTCAAAAGTTGCCTTTGGCCCAAATTATACATAACCTGCTGGCTAACTTTCTTGTAATTAACTTTTCCACATTCCACTAGGCTAGTCCTCTGAAGAATGATATAAAAGTCTATAAATGAAACATCTATACTTATCAAACTTACATGTTGGCTTTATGCTCTGATTTATATTAAGTGATTAATTATTCCAGTTCATACAGGTATGTTTCAAATGGGCAAGAAGACAGTCTTCTGAGCCCAGACCACAGCACAGAGGCAGGAAGTCAGAGCATTGCAACTTCAAAGCACCTGGCAATCATCTGTGAACCTCTTAGGCTTCTCTGTCCTGGTTGCAAGCAGGTAATTTGGCAAATCCAAAAGGCTACAAAAGGCAAATTTTAAAACACTGAGCCCCAAATAACGTGGGACCTATCCACAATTATCCAGTACCTGAAGTCATTCAGCAGAACTGCCCCCAAACAAACTAAAGCAGCTGTCACTCTTTTTTATTAAGAGCAGACCTCAAGCCTTAAAAAATGAGCAAAAGTACAACAAGAACTCTCCCCATAGACAGCTTTTATGGAGAAAGAGAAGAACAGACTTCAAATCCTGAGGTTCCTAAAGGCAAATCGACTTCAGATGAAGCTCAGAAGGGAGATATGAGCTGGTCTCATTTTTACAAGGCCTTCTTAGAAGATTTCATAAAGGATCTTAAAATAGAGTTAGAATAAAAATGGGAAAATAAAATGAGATCTTTGCAGGAAAGGATGGGAAAAGCATATAACGCTTTATAAAATAAATTTAATGAAATAGAAAAAGCATATAACTGCTTACAAGATAGATATGAAAAAAATACCAATTCACTGAAAAACAAAATTTTGTGAAATGGAAAAAAAATTGACTGAACAAAACAATTCAATTGGCTAAATACAAAAGGAGCTAAGAAAAGTAACTTAAGAAAATGATACACTAAAAATTAGAATTGAACAAATAGAAGTGAATTCCTCAATCAGATTTCAAGAATCAGTCAAACATAAACAAAACAAAACAAAACAACAACAACAAAAAAAAATGACCTCCTAGTAAAAGCAACTGACGTGGAAAATATTGATCAAGGAGAGACAATCTAAGGATTATTGGACTTCCTGAAAGCCATGATGAAAAAAAAAAAAAAAAAAAAAAACCTTAGACATTGTCTTATAGGAAATCAAAAGGAAAACTTCCCTAATGTCTTAGAATCAGAAGATAAAACAGCTATTGAAAGAATTCATCAATGACCTCGTGAAAGAAATCCCAAAATTAAAATCTCAAGGAATATTTTTTTTTATTTTATTTTATTTTATTTTTTTTTTTATAAATTTTTTTATTTAATAATTACATTATATTTACACTCATTTCTGTTCCGATTTTTTTTTTCCCCTCCCTCCCTCCACCCCCTCCCCTAGATGGCAAGCAGTCCTTTATATGTTGGATATGTTGCAGTATATCCTAGATACAATATATGTTTGCAGAACTGAACAGTTCTCTTGTTGCGTAGGGAGAATTGGATTCAGAAGGTATAAATAATCCGGGAAGAGAAACAAAAATGCAGATAGTTCACATTCGTTTCCCAGTGTTCTTTCTTTGGGTGTAGCTGCTTTTGTCCGTCATTTATCAATTGAAACTCAGGTCTCTTTGTCAGAGAAATCCACTTCCATCAAAATATGTCATCATACAATATCGTTGTCGAAGTGTATAATGATCTCCTGGTTCTGCTCATTTCACTTAGCATCAGTTCATGTAGGTCTCTCCAAGCCTCTCTGTATTCATCCTGCTGGTCATTTCTTACAGAACAATAATATTCCATAACATTCATATACCACAATTTACCCAGCCATTCTCCAATTGATGGGCATCCATTCATTTTCCAGTTTCTAGCCACTACAAACAGGGCTGCTACAAACATTTTGGCACATACAGGTCCCTTTCCCTTCTTTAGTATTTCTTTGGGATATAAGCCCAATAGAAACACTGCTGGATCAAAGGATATGCACATTTTGATAATTTTTTGGGCATAATTCCAGATTGCTCTCCAGAATGGTTGGATTCGTTCACAACTCCACCAACAATGCATTAGTGTCCCAGTTTTCCCGCATCCCCTCCAACATTCATCATTATTTTTTCCTGTCATCTTAGCCAATCTGACAGGTGTGTAGTGGTATCTCAGAGTTGTCTTAATTTGCATTTCTCTGATCAATAATGATTTGGAACACTCTTTCATATGAGTGGTAATAGTTTCAATCTCATCCTCTGAAAATTGTCTGTTCATATCCTTTGACCATTTATCAATTGGAGAATGGCTTGATTTCTTATAAATTTGAGTCAGTTCTCTATATATTTTGGAAATGAGGCCTTTATCAGAACCTTTAACTGTGAAAATGTTTTCCCAGTTTGTTGCTTCCCTTCTAATCTTGTTTGCATTAGTTTTATTTGTACAAAGGCTTTTTAATTTGATGTAATCGAAATTTTCTATTCTGTGATCAGTAATGGTCTCTAGTTCATCTTTGGTCACAAATTTCTTTCTCCTCCACAAGTCTGAGAGATAAACTATTCTATGTTCCTCTAATTTATTTATAATCTCATTCTTTATGCCTAGGTCATAGATCCATTTTGATCTTATCTTGGTATATGGTGTTAAGTGTGGGTCCATGCCTAATTTCTGCCATACTAATTTCCAATTATCCCAGCAGTTTTTATCAAATAATGAATTCTTTTCCCAGAAGTTAGGGGCTTTGGGTTTGTCAAACACTAGATTGCTATAGTTGACTATTCTGTCTTGTGAGCCTAGCCTTTTCCACTGATCCACTAATCTATTTCTTAGCCAATACCAAATGGTTTTGGTGACTGCTGCTTTATAATATAATTTTAGATCAGGTACAGCTAGGCCACCTTCATTTGATTTTTTTTTCATTAATTCCCTTGAGATTCTCGACTTTTTATTGTTCCATATGAATTTTGTTGTTATTTTTTCTAGATCAATAAAATATTTTCTTGGAAGTCTGATTGGTATAGCACTAAATAAATAGATTAGTTTAGGGAGTATTGTCATCTTTATTATGTTCGCTCGGCCGATCCAAGAGCACTTAATATTTTTCCAATTATTTAAGTCTGACTTTATTTGTGTGGAGACTTTTTTATAATTTTGCTCATATAATTCCTGACTTTCCTTTGGTAGATAGATTCCCAAATATTTTATGGTATCAACAGTTATTCTGAATGGAATTTCTCTTTGTATCTCTTGCTGTTGGGTTTTGTTGGTGATGTATAAAAATGCTGAGGATTTATGGGGATTTATTTTGTAGCCAGCTACTTTGCTAAAATTATGAATTATTTCCAATAGCTTTTTGGTAGAATCTCTGGGGTTCTCTAGGTATACCATCATATCATCTGCAAAGAGTGATAGTTTGGTTTCCTCATTGCCTACTCTAATTCCTTTTATATCTTTCTCGACTCTTATTGCCGAGGCTAGTGTTTCTAATACGATATTAAATAATAATGGTGATAGTGGGCAACCTTGCTTCACTCCAGATCTTACTGGGAAAGGTTCCAGTTTTTCCCCATTGCATATGATGCTTACTGATGGTTTTAAATATATGCTCCTGACTATTTTAAGGAAAAGTCCATTTATTCCTATGCTCTCAAGTGTTTTTATTAGGAATGGATGTTGGATTTTATCAAATGCTTTTTCTGCATCTATTGAGATGATCATGTGGTTTTTGTTTGTTTGGTTATTGATATAGTCAATTATGTTAATAGTTTTCCTAATATTGAACCAGCCCTGCATTCCTGGTATAAATCCTACTTGGTCATAGTGTATTATCCTGGTGACAATTTTCTGTAATCTTTTTGCTAATATTTTATTTAAGATTTTAGCATCAATATTCATTAGGGAGATTGGTCTATAATTTTCTTTCTCTGTTTTCAGCCTACCTGGTTTAGGTATCAGTACCATATCTGTGTCATAAAAGGAGTTTGGTAGGACTCCTTCAATCCCTATTTTTTCAAATAGTTTATATAACATTGGAGTTAATTGTTCTTTAAATGTTTGGTAGAATTCACATGTAAATCCATCTGGTCCTGGGGATTTTTTCTTAGGGAGTTGATTGATAGTTTGTTCTATTTCTTTTTCTGAGATGGGACTGTTTAGGATATTTACTTCTTCCTCTGTTAGTTTGGGCAAGCTGTATTTTTGGAGGTATTTTTCTATTTCATTTAAGTTGTCGAATTTATTGGCATAAAGTTGGGCAAAGTAACTCCTAATTATTGCTCTAATTTCCTCTTCGTTAGTGGTGAGTTCTCCCTTTTCATTTTTAAGACTAACAATTTGATTTTCCTCTTTCCTTTTTTTAATCAGATTTACTAAGGGTTTGTCTATTTTGTTGGTTTTTTCATAGAACCAACTCTTAGTTTTATTAATCAATTCAATAGTTTTTTTACTTTCAATTTTATTGATCTCACCTTTTACTTTTAGAATTTCAAGTTTAGTGTTTGACTGGGGGTTTTTAATTTGTTCCTTTTCTAGCATTTTTAATTGCAAACCCAATTCATTGACCTTCTCTTTCTCTATTTTATACAAATAGGCCTCTAGAGATATGAAATTTCCCCTTATTACCGCTTTGGCTGCATCCCATACATTTTGGTATGATGTCTCATTATTATCGTTTTCTTGGGTGAAGTTATTAATTATGTCTATGATTTGCTGTTTTACCCAATCATTCTTTAGTATGAGATTATTTAGTTTCCAATTATTTTTTGGTCTACTTCCCCCTGCTTTTTTGTTGAATGTAATTTTCATTGCATCGTGGTCTGAAAAGGATGCATTTACTATTTCTGCCTTACTACATTTGAGTTTGAGGTTTTTATGTCCTAATATATGGTCAATTTTTGTATAGGTTCCATGAACTGCTGAAAAGAAAGTGTATTCCTTTCTGTCTCCATTACATTTTCTCCAGAGATCTATCATATCTAGCTTTTCTAGTATTCTGTTTACCTCTTTGACTTCTTTCTTATTTATTTTCTGGTTTGATTTATCTAATTCTGAGAGTGCAAGGTTAAGATCTCCCACTATTATAGTTTTACTGTCTATTTCTTCTTGCAGCTCTCTTAGTTTCTCTTTTAAGAATTTAGATGCTACCCCACTTGGTGCATATATGTTTAATATAGATAGTGCTTCATTATCCATGCTACCCTTTAGCAAGATATAGTGCCCTTCCTTATCTCTTTTAATTAGGTCAATTTTTGCTTTAGCTTGATCTGAGATCAGGATGGCTACCCCTGCTTTTTTGACTTCACCTGAAGCATAGTAGATTTTGCTCCAACCTTTTACCTTTAACCTGCATGTATCTCCCCGCTTCAGGTGTGTTTCCTGTAAACAACATATTGTAGGATTCTGGCTTTTAATCCATTCTGCTAACCGCTTCCTCTTTATGGGGGAGTTTACCCCGTTCACGTTTATGGTTAGAATGACCAATTCTGTATTACTTGCCATCTTGTTAACCCCGGTTTATGCTTTCCTCCCTTCTTTCCCCTTTCCCCCCCTTCCAAGTATTAAGCTTGTGAGCACCCCTTGCTTCTCACAGCCCTCCCTTTTTAGTGTCCCTCCCCCCGCCTTAGAGTTCCTCCCCCTATCTTACCCCTTTCCCTCCCAGTTCCCGTATTCCCTTCCGCTTAGCTTATTCCTTCCCTTTCCACTTTTCCCTTCTCACTTTTCAATGAGATGGGAGAAGTTTCACCATAGATTGAATATGTCTTAAGATTTTTCACTTAAAGCCAATTCTGAAGGCAGTAAGATACCCACTATATTCATCCCCCTCCATTCTTTCTCTCAGATATAATAGGTTTCCTATGCCTCTTCATGAGATGTACTACCCCCACTTTACCCTTTTTCTGGTACAATGTCCTTTCCACATCAATTTCTAGAACAAGGTATACATGTATTCTTTATACATCTATATAGTCAAAATATAGTTCCCAAGATTAATCTTTACCTTTTTAGATTTCTCTTGAGTTCTATATTTGTAGATCAAACTTTTTGTTAAGTTCTGGTTTTTTCATCAGAAATAGATGAAATTCGCTTACTTCGTTGAATGTCCATCTTCTTCCCTGGAAAAAGATGCTCATTCTCGCTGGGTAAGTTATTTTTGGTTGCATACCAAGTTCCTTAGCCTTTCGGAATATCATATTCCAGGCCCTTCGATCTTTTAATGTGGATGCTGCCAGATCCTGGGTGATCCTTATTGTGGCTCCTTGATACTTGAATTGGGTTTTTCTAGCCGCTTGCAATATTTTTTCTTTCACCTGAGGGTTCTGGCATTTGGCCACTATATTCCTTGGTGTTTTGATTTTAGGATCCCTTTCAGTGGGTGATCGATGAATCCTTTCAATGTTTATTTTTTCCTCTGTTCCTATGACTTCTGGGCAGTTCTCTTTGATAATTTCCTGGAAGACAGTGTCCAGGCTCTTTTTTTCATCATGTTTTTCTGGGAGTCCAATGATTCTCAGATTGTCTCTCCTGGATCTGTTTTCCAGGTCTGTTGTCTTCCCCAGAAGGTATTTCACATTTTTCTCCATTGTTTGATTTTTTTGGATTTGCTTGACTGATTCTTCTTGTCTCCTCGAGTCATTCAATTCCACTTGTTCAATTCTGATTTTCAGTGAAGTATTCTCTTCACTCACTTTTTTAAAATCTTTCTCTAATTGTCCAATTGAGTTCTTTTGTTCTGTGGAATTTTTTTCCATTTCGCCAATTTTGTTTTTTAGAGAGCTGTTTTCTGTTTCCAGTTCACTAATCCTATTTTTCAAGGATTTTACTTCTTTATCCACTCTCTCTTTAACTTTCTCCAGGCTCTTTTGCCAAGCCTCCCTCTCCTTTTCCCAAGCCTCCCTCTCCTTTTGCCAAGCCTCACTCTGCTTTCCCCATTTTTCTTCTAGCTCCCTTGTGAGAGCCTTTTTAATCACTTCTATGAGGTTCATCTGTGCTGAGGAACAGATGATTTCCTCCTTTGGGGAATCACCTGGGGACTGCCTGTTTTTAGTCTCCTCAGGATTTAGAGTCTGCTCTCTATCTGTATAGAAGCTGTCAAGGGTTAGAGTCCTCTTCAGCTTCTTGCTCATTCTGTCTATTAATCAGAGACAAACTACCAAAGAAAAACAGAAAAAACTGGAGTCTTTCTTTGGGGGGGGGGGGCTGGGTGTGTTATCGAGCTTCCTCTACAGACTGCAGGTGGCAGCAGTGAGGCACTAGCAGGACTGTGCTGCGCCTGCGCTCTGAGATCCCAAAGCGTGCTGAGTCACTGAGGGGGGGGAAGGGGGGGGCCAGGTCCTGAGAGACTCCAGCTGTTTGCGGTTGTATTCTTCAGCCCCGGTGTTTTTAGCTTCTCTGCTGGGCTGTTGACTTGCTGCAGGTTCCAAACCTGTAGCGAAGCTCTCCCCGCAGAGACGGCTGCGATCACTCCCCACCCCCTCTCAGCTCTGCTCCCGTGCTCTCACTGCCGCTGCCCTCAGCCTGCGTCCGATCTAAAACCGCCCCAGCCCTCCAGTAAAGACAGACCTTTCTTGGCGGATCTCAAGGATGGCTTCTCTTGGTAACTATTTGTGGGTTTTTTTCAGTCAAGCATTGATTCAGAGGCTTGTAATGAAGTGGATAGTGAGAGAAAGCGTGGAGCTTATGCAACTGTGAGCCTCCTCTCCGCCATCTTAACCGGAAGTCCAAATCTCAAGGAATATTGTGGCTAAATTTCAGAACTATTGCACCAAGGAAAAGATATTGCAATTTAAAATACTGTGGAGCTGCAATGAGGATTACTGAGAACTTAGCAAATTCCACCTTAAAGCATTGAAGGTACTGGAATCTAATATTCTGAAAGGCAAAGTAACTTGGATTACAATCAAGAATAAGCTATCCCGCTAAATGAGCATTATCTTACAGGGAAGAAGATGGGCATTCAATGATATATGTAAATTTCACCTATTTCTAATGAAAAGATAAGAACTGAACAAAAATTTGATGTCTAACCACAGAACTCAAGAGAAGCATAAAATGGTAAAAATGAAAGAACTTTTGAGAACTACATTTCTGTTAGGGGTATACTTAGAGAGTGCAGGTATAATTTGATTTTATTATGATAACATGAAAAAGAATCTAGAGGTGGAAAGGGGATTGTACTGGAAACAGAAGAAAGGGGAGATAAAATAAGGAAAAATACATCTAACAAAGAGACGAAAAAGACCTATTATAATTGAGGGAAAGCTGGGAGGGGGGTGAGCATTATGTGAATCTTACTCTCATCAGATTTGGCTCAAAGAGAAACTATCAGACATATTTTGTTTCATAGAGAAACTTGTCTCATTTTATAGGGAAGTGGGAGAGGAAAGGGGAAAAGAAAGGGAAAGCCTAATACATGGGAAAATACAAGTATTAAGAGAAAGGTGTAAAAAAGGGGAAGAGGCTCTAAACTGAAAGGTCTATTTGAGGGAGGTGGTCATCAGAAGTAAAATACTGTGGAGGAGGAAAGTGGGGAAAGATAAAGAAAAAAATAATTTAGGGCATGGGAGGAAATACAGAATTAGTTATTTTAACTGTGAATGTGAATGGAATGCACTCTATCTTAAAACAAGAGCAAATAGACTGGATTAAAAGCCAAAATCCTACAATATGTTGTGTACAAGAAACACATTTAAAGCATAGTGATACATACAGTGTGAAGGTAAAGGGATAGAGCAGAATCTATTATGTTTCAGGTGTAGCAAAAAAAAAGCAGGGGTAGAGATCCTGATCTCAGAGCAAGTAAAACCAAAAACAGATTTAACCAAATAAATAAATAAATAAATGCACAAACAAAACATCAATTAATTATTTTTTGATATTCAGTAATTAAAAGAGATATGGAAGGAAATTATAGTTTACTAAAAATTACTATAGATAATGAAGCAATATCCATACTAAACATATATGCACCAAATGGCATAGCATCCAAATTCCTAGAGGAGAAGTTAAGTGGGATGCAAGAAGAAATAGACAGCAAAACTATACCAGTGCAGGATCTCAATATTGTTTTCTCAGAAGTAGACAAATGAACCACAAAATACATAAGAAAGAAGTTAAGGACATAAACAGGATGTTAGAAAAGTTAGGTATGATAGATCTTTGGAGAAAATTGAATAAACACATAAGGAGTTTATTTTTTTTCCCACCAGTTCATGGAACTTATACAAAAATTGATAATGTGTTAGGGTATAAAAAACCTCAAAATTAAATACAGAAAGGCAGAAATAGTAAATGCACTTTTTCCCAGATCATGATGCAATAAAAATCACAAGCAATATAAGGCCAGGAGAAAATGGACCAAAAGTTAATTGGAAATTAATCTAATCCTAAAGAATGAATGGATGAAACAGCAAATCATAGACACAATCCAACTTCATCCAATAAAATAACAATAATGAGACAAGAACCAAAATTTGTGGGGTGTGGCCAAAGTGGTTATTAGGGGAAATTTCATATCTCTAGATGCTTACAAGCATAAAATGGGAAAAGAGAAGATCAATGAATTCAGCTTACAACTAAAAATCTAGAAAAGGAAAAATTTAAAAACTCTCAATTAAATACCAAATTTGAAATTCTGAAAATAAAACAGCAGATAAATAAAATTGAAAATAAGCAAACTATTGAATTAATAAATAAAACTAAGAGTTGATTTTATGAAAAAAGCAACAAAATAAACCTTTAATTAATTTAATTAGAAAAAGGAAAGAAGAAAATCAAATAGTCTCAAAAATGAAAAGGAAAAATTTTCCACCAAAAGGGAAGAAATTAGAGCAATAAATAGGAGTCATTTTGCCCAACTATATGCCAATAAATTTGATAATCAACGTGAAATGGAGGAATACCTACAAAAATATAGATTGCCCAGGTTAACAGTGGAGGTAATAAATTATTTAAAAGTCCCAGTTTAGAAAAGGAAATAGAACAATCTATTAATCAATTCCCTAAGAAATAATCTCCAGGGCCATATGATTTACATGTCAATTTTATCAAATATTTAAAGAACAATTAATTCACAGTTATATATAAACTATTTGAAAAAATAGGGAAAGGAGTCTTACCAAATTTCTTTTATGGCACAAATACAGTGGTGACAGCTAAATCAGATAGGGTGAAAACAATGAAAGAAAATTATAAACCTATGTCCCTAATGAATATTGATGCAAAAATCTTGAATAAAATATTATCAAAGAGATTACAGAAAATCATCCCAACAATAATACACTATGACCAATAGCATTTATACTAGAAATATGGGGCTCGTTCAATATTAGAAAAAACTATTAGCATAATTGACTATATCAGTAACTAAACTAACAAAAATATATGATTATCTCAATAGATGCAGAAAAAAACATTTGGTAAAATCCAACATCCCTTCCTATTAAAGATACAGGAGAATATAGAAATAAATGGACTTTTCCTTAAACTGATCAGTAGCATCTATTTAAAACCATCAGCAAGCATCATGAAATAAGGATAAATTAAAACCATTCCCAATAAGATCACACTGTCACCACTACTATTCAATATTGTATTAGAAATGTTAGCTTTTGCAAGAAGAGAAAAAAAAAAGGAGATTAAAGAAATTAGAGTAGGTTATGAGGAAAGCAAATTATCACTCTTTGCAGATGATATGATGGTATACTTAGAGAACTCTAGAGAATCAAATAAAAAAGCACTAGAAATAATTCACAATTTTAGCAAAGTTGCAGGATTCAAAATATATCTACATAAATCATCCACAGTTTTATATATTATATATTACATATATATAATATTTAAATATATATTTTATACATTACCCATAAAGCCCAGCAGCAAGAGATACAAAATAATTGCGTATAATATAAAATATTGGGGAATCTTATCTGCCAAGGGAAAGTCAGGGAATATATGAACACAACTATAAAACACGTTCCACACAAATAAAGTCATATCTAATCAGTATAAAATATCAAGTGCTCATGAGTAGATTGAGTTAATGTAATGAAGATGAAAATACTACCTAAATTAATCTATATATTTAATGCTATACCAATCACACTCCCGTGAAATTATTTTACAGACCTTGAAAAAATAACAACAATGTCCATCTGGAAGAATAAAATGTCAATAGTTTCAAGGGAATTAATGAAAAAAATGCCAATGAAGGTGGCCTGACTATGCCAGACCTAAAACTATATTATGAAGCAGGGGTCATCAAAATCATTTGGTACTGGCTAAGAAATAGAGTAGTCAATCAGTAGAATAGGTTATGATCACATGACAAAAGATTCAATAACTATAGCAATCTAGTGTTTCACAAACCCAAAGACTCCTGCTTTTGGGATAAGAACTCAGTATTTGAGAATAACTGCTGGGAAAATTAGAAACTAGTATGGAATAACCTAGGCATTGACCCACACCTAACACTACATATCAAAATAAGGTCCAAATAGGTTCATGATTTAGACATAAAGAGTAATATTATAAGTAAATTGGAAGAACATAGGATAGTTTACCTCTCAGATCTATGGAGCAGGAAGAAATGTGTGTCCAATGAAGAACTGGAACTCATAATAGAATACCAAATAGATAATTTTGATTATATTGTTAAAAAGGTTTTGTACAAACAAAACTAATGCAGATAAAATTGGAAGGGAAGCAATAAATTGGGGGGTAAATTTTCATTTATGTGTTCTGATAAAGGCCTCATGCCTAAAATATATAATTGACTCAAATTTATAATGATTCAAGCCATTCTTAAATTGATAAATGATCAAAGGATATGAAGAGACAATTTTCAGATGAAGAAATTAAAACCATTTCTAATCACATGAAAAGGTGCTCTAAATCACTATTGATCAAAGAAATGCAAATTAAGGCAACTCTGAGATACCACTACACAACTCAAATTGGATAAAATGACAGGAAAAGATAATGAAGAATGTTGGAGGGATGTGGGAAAAGTGGGACACTAATATATAGCTGTTGGAACTGTGAACAGATTCGGCCATTCTGGAGGAATTTAGAACTATGCTCAAAAAGTTATCAAACTGTGCATACTCTTTGATCCAGCAATGTTTGCACTGGGCCTATATCTTAAAGAGATCTTAAAAGAAGGAAAGGGACCCACATGTTCAAAAATGTTTGTGGCAGCCCTTTTTGTAGTATCTAGAAACTGGAAACTGAGTGGATGCCTTCAGTTGGAGAGACTGAATAAGTTATGTCATGTAAATTTTATGGAATCTTATTGCTCTATAAGAAACAATCTGCAGGGTGATTTTAGAGAGGCCTGGAGAAACTTACATGAACTGATGCTAAGTGAAATGAGTAGAACCTGGAGATCATTGTACATGGCAACATCAATAATATAGAATGATCAATTCTGATGAATGTGACTCTTTCCAGCAATGAGATGACTGGTGCCATTTCCAATGATCTTGTGATGAAGAGAGCTTTCTACACTCAGAGACAACACTGTGGGAACTGAATGGGGATCACAACATAACATTCCCTTTTTCTTGTTGTTTGCATGCATTTTATTTTCTTATTCATTGTCATACCTTTTTGATCTGATTTTTCTTGTGCAGCAAGAGAATTGTATAAATATGGTTAAACATATTGGAATTAACATTTTAAGATGTATAACATATATTGTATTGTTTGCCATCTATGAGAGGGAGTGTGGGGAAAGAGGGGGAAATCTGAAACACAAGACTGTTATATAATGGTTAATGTTGAAAAATTATTCATGCATATGTTTTCAAAATATAAAAGCTTTAACAAATAAATACACTTACAGATTGGGAAAGATAATTGCAAATGTTTTGTTGCAGGATCATTTGAAGAATTTGTGTATTTGGGGAAGAGAGGATAGAGAAGTGATATGATACTTACATTAAAACATTTGAAGAATATTCTTGAGGAAGTGGGATCCAACTTATTTCCTTGCCTCCTGATGAGAAGCATTAAAAGTCATACTTGATAGTGGCAGAGGAAGAGTCAGAGTTTCAAGCTTATTATAAGGAAAAATTTCCTCGCAATTATACACATCAAGTTTCTACTTAGAGTGAACAAAGCAAAATATATCATTTTGCAGATCCTCAATGACCTTTCTGACTCTTTAAACTTTTAAAGTGTGTGTGAACATTGTGTACACTTTAGGGATTTATCTATATAAAGAGCCATACACCCAATTAAGTTCACTTTCTGACAGCTGGCAGTAGGAGTCTTGGCTACACTGACTAATAATCAGCTTAATCTTCTGAAGGTCAGGGGACCATAGCAGCTGGTGGCCATAACGAAGGAACATTTGGATATGACCAAGTTCCCTTGCTCCAGACTTCATTGCAAGTAGCACATATAACATTTTGGCAGGGTCTGATGAGAGCTAGCATCCTGATTCTGCTGATATAGGCCATTTCATGGTCTCATTTATAACCTGATATCATTAACTGCTGATATTTGATGCTGATACCAAGCATCTTTTGGTCATGGAAACAATCAAATCAAGATGATTGTGGGGAGGAAAAGCTAAAATAGCAGAGTATAATCAGCAATCTAGCTGAACCCTCTAAACATTCCACCTGAAGAAAATTTAAAATAATCATCAAATCAAATTTTGGAATGTTAGAGCCAACAAAAGATCAGAGGGAAATAAATTTCTAGTATAAATTGGCTTAGAAGGTCTTGGGGAAACCAGGAAGGAAAAGTGTCCTGATGTCAGCAGATGTACCAGTGGTGTACTACTGTAATAGTGATGGCAGCAGTAGCAGCAGATTGGGGAATTCTCATCACAGAGATAGCAAAAGTGTTGAGAGGAATCATAAAACTGATCAGAAAGGGATTGCAGAAGAGTTTTTCTTGTCACTGTGAGCATCTAGTGCTGATTTGCAACTTTGTTGCCTGAAAGCTGTTCTAGGTCACAGTACCAGGGCAGAGAGGGCACAAGGGAACAGATTTCTTGGCTGTTTTGCAAGATGGAAAGGAATACTAGTCTTAGAATCTTAATACTAATACTAGTATCTTAGTTCCACTATCAAGAGAAACACTAATATTTATGGCTGGAGGAAAGGAAAGACCAGAAACGTTACCACATCTTTCCCTGGGTCACACCACTTTAGAAACACAAAAAAACTTGTAGACACCCAGAACTTTCTCTGGAAATAGCAGCATGAAAAGCCTGAAGCTTGGGACAGTGTCTTCCTAACTCTGGGTAACAAAGTCTAATTTCAACATAAAATTCATAGCAAAATATATGCTTGAAGAATGAGCAAAAAACATAAAAATAACATAACCCTTAAAAACTATTACTATACAAAAACTGGAATAGTCATAGCACCTATCTCTCAATATTGTTATGAAGATTAAATGATGATAATATTAATAAATCGCTTAACATAGTATCCTGCACATCATAGATGCTTAAAAAAAAAATTGTTTCCTTCTCTTTCTTCTCCCCTAGTAAAGGCAGTGTGGTTTAGTGCATAAGGAGCCAGCCTCAGAGTCAGGAAGTTCAATTCAACTCAGAGTCAGGGTTCAATTCCTGCCTTTGGCACATATTGACTATGATTCTGAGCTTGTCATCTAAAATCTCAATGTCCCATGTAATTATCTAACTTGGAAAATCGTGATACAGTTACAAATAAATAATAAAATGTTTCACTTTTACCTTCATATTCTTGGTACCTCTGATACACAGTAGGCATTTTTAAATGTTTGTTGGCTGATAAATTGAGTTTTGTTTTAGACATATTTTTTTTCAGATGGAAAAACATTTATAATAGTAAAATACTAATTTCAGACTAAAAGAAAATACTAATTACTTAATAGCTTCAATTCAACTTTATTCTACAAATCCCTATTAAGCATCTACTATGTGTGATATTTTGCTACTTTCTGGGGACAAATTCCTACCTCAATGAGGTTTAATTATACTTGAGAAAACATTTACATAGATAAGTAAATACAAGCTATATTCAAAATAAATATGAAGTAATTAGGGATAACCAACCAACTGGGGAGAGGGAATCCAGTAGGAGCACCAGTTTAGGTGAAAGCTGAGTTAAGCCTTAAAAGGTATTTAGGAATTTTAAGAGGCAGAGATAGGAAGGTAGAACATTCCAGGCATAGGAGAAAGGTTATTCAAAGACATAGAGATATAAGATACCATTTTAAATGTGGAAAGCAAAGTTTTCAACAAGGAGAATTTTTTTCTAAGTTTTACCATTAAGTTAAAATCCTGCTCAATCCATTTGGAAGACAGTAAATTAGAAAAGGGAAATATAGCACAGCTCATGAATCATAGAGTAAAAATACAATTTTTCAGGTCTTAGTAATTAAGCTGACTATAACACCATTACTGATATAATTTGAAACTAATAAGCCAAGTAATTAGTATGCAAGAGGTCAGAGTTTTCAGCTCAATAACTTAAGGGTAAATGAGAACAAGATATTATATTGAGCATACAAGCAGAGCAGCACATGTGTGATATAACTGAAGATTACTTTTTAAAAAGAATTTCATGCTTTTCTGGTGTAGTAGTTTCTTAACCTAAAAATGGTGGTTTGATTTAAATGCTACTTTCAATGTTCCTCAATATAGGAAATGCCTATGTTATAAAGACAGAATGTGATATCTTTATCTCATATAGATATACAGTGGGTGACATTTATTTATATGTTATGTATATATATATATTTATCTTAGAATAAACAGAGTCCTAAAGGACATTATGGACTACTACTATATTTTTCTCAATTTGCAGATTAGGGATAAAGGTCCAGAGAGATGAAATGATTTACTTAAATCATATGTGAATATATGCATTTATGTATACATGTGTATAAGTTTGCATGTATTTATGTATGTGAATTGTGCATGCATGTAATGCTATGAAAGGAGTTGCAAGGAATAGTGCTTAAATAGTGTATTTTGGAACATCAGGTTTTTTGGTTTTGTTTTGTTTTGTTTTATTTTTTCTTGTGGCTCTAAATGAATTTAATTAAGTATCTGATTCATGCTTTTACATGTAGCTATTCTTTTTTTTTATTATTATTATAGCTTTTTATTTAAAAGTTATATGCATGGATAATTTTACAGCATTGACAATTGCCAAACCTTTTGTTCCAATTTTTCACCTCTTTCCTTCTTCCCCCTCCCCCAGAAGGCAAGTTGACCAATACATGTTAAATATGTTAAAGTATAAATTAAATAAAATATATGTATACATGTCCAAACAGTTTTTTGCCGTTCAAAAAGAATCGGACTCTGAAATAGTGTACAATTAGCCTGTGAAGGAAATCAAAAATGCAGGCAGACAAAATATATAGGGATTGGGAATTCTATGTAATGGTTGTTCGTCATCTCCCAGAATTCTGTCTTTGGGTATAGCTGATTCAATTCATTACAGCTCTATTGGAACTAATTTGGTTCCTCTCATTGCTGAAGATGGCCATGTCCATCAGAATTGATCATCATATAGTATTGTTGTTGAAGTATATGATTATCTCCTGGCCCTGCTCATTTCACTCAGCATCAATTCATGTAAATCTCTCCAGGTCTTTCTGAAATCATCCTACTGGTCATTTCTTACAGAACAATAATATTCCATAATATTCATATAGCGCAATATATTCAGCCATTCTCCAATTGATGGGCATCCACTCACTTTCCAGTTTCTGGTCACTAAAAAGAGGGCTGCCACAAACATTATTGCACATACAGGACTTTTTCCCTTCTTTAAAATCTCTTTGGGATATGAACCCAGTAGTAACACTTCTGGATCAAAGGTATGCACAGTTTGATAACTTTTTGAGCATTGTTCCAAATTGGTCTCAAGAATAGCTTGATGCATTCACAATTCCACCAATAATGTATCAATGTCCCTGTTTTCCCAAATCCCCTCCAACATTCCACATTATCTTTCCCTGTCATTCTAGCCAATCTGACAGGTGTGTAGTGGTATCTCAGAGTTGTCTTAATTTGCATTTCTCTGATTAATAATGACTTGGAGCATCTTTTCATATGGCTAGAAATAGTTTCAATTTCTTCATCTGAAAATTGTCTGTTCATATCCTTTGACTATTTATCAATTGGAGAATGGCTTCATTTGTTATAAATTAGAGACAAATCTCTATATATTTTGGAAATGAGGCCTTTATCAGAACCTTTGACAATAAAAATGTTTTTCCAGTTTATTGCTTCCCTTCTAATCTTGTCTGCATTAGCTTGGTTTGTACAAAAACTTTTCAATTTTATATAATCAAAATGTTCTATTCCATGATCAATAATGACCTCTAGTTCTTCTTTGTTCATAAATTCCTTCCTCTTCCACAGATCTTAAAGGTAAACTATCCTGTGTTCCTCTAATTTATTTATAATCTCATTCTTTATGCCTAGGTTATGAACCCATTTTGACCTTATCTTGGTGTACGGTATTAAGTGTGGGTCAATGCCTAGTTTCTGCCATACTAATTTCCAATTATCCCAGCAATTTCTGCCAAACTATGAGTTCTTATCCCAAAAGCTGGGGTCTGCGGGTTTATCAAACACTAGATCATTAAAGTTATTGGTTGTTTTCTCCTTTGAAGCTAATCTATCCCATTGATCAACTAGTCTATTTCTTAGCCAATACAAAATGGTTTTGGTAACTGCTGCTTTATAATATAATTTTAGCTCTGGTACAGCTAGGCCACCTTCATTTGATTTTTTAAAAAATTAATTCCCTTGAAATTCTTGACCTTTTGTTTTTCCATATGGAAATTTATTGTTATTTTTTTCTAGGTCATTAAAATAGTTTTTTGGGGAGTCTGATTGGTATAGCGCTAAATAAAAAGATTTGTTTAGGTAGTATTGACATCTTTGCTTGCCCTATCCAGGAGCATTTAATATTTTTCTAACTGACTAGATCAGACTTAATTTGTGTGGAATGTGTTTTGTAGTTTTGCTCATAAAGTTTCTGATTTTCCCTTGGCAGATAGATTCTTAAGTATTTTATACTATCAATAATTACTTTAAATGGAATTTCTCTTTGTAAATCTAACTGTTGGATTTTGTTAGTGATATATAAGAATGCTGATGACTTATTTGCATTTATTTTGTATCCTGCAACTTTGCTAAAAGTGTGGATTATTTCTAATAACTTTTTAGTAGAATCTCTGGGGTTCTCTAAGTATACCATCATATCATCAGCAGAATAATAATTTGGTTTCTTCATAATCTACTCTAACTCCTTTAATCTCTTTCTCAACTCTCATTGCCAAAGCTAGCATTTCTAAGACAATATTGAATAGTAATAGTGATAGTGGGCAACCTCGTTTCACTCCTGATCTTATTGGGAATGGTTCCAGTTTATGCCCATTACATTTGATGCTTACTAATGGTTTTAAATAGATGCTACTGATTACTTTAAGGAAAAGTCCATTTATTCCTATACTCTCAAGTGTTTTAAATAAGAATGGATGTTGGATTTTATCAAATGCTTTTTCTGCATCTATTAAGAAGATCATATGTTTTTTACTGATTTGGTTATTAATATGATCAATTATATGAATAGTTTTTCTAATATTGAACCAGCCGTGCATTGCTGGTATAACTTCTACTTGATCATCGGTTATTATACTGGGGATGATTTTCTGTAGTCTTTTTGCTAATATCTTAAGATTTTAGCATCAATATTCATTAAGGAGATTGGTCTATAATTTTCTTTCTCTGTTTTCAACCTACCTGGTTTAGGTATCAGTATCATACCTGTGCCATAAAAAGAATTTGGTAGGACTCTTTCATTCCCTATTTTTTTCAAATAGTTTATATAGCATTGAGACTAATTGTTCTTTAAATGTTTGGTAGAATTGGCATGTAAATCCATCTGGTCCTGGGGATATTTTCTTAGGAAGTTGATTAATAGCTTGTTCTATTTATTTTTCTGAAATGGGATTATTTAAGTAATTTACTTCTTCCTTTGTAATCTGGGAAGTAGTCATCCATTTCACTTAGGTTATCAAATTTATTGGCATAAAGTTGGGCAAAATTACTCCTTCTTATTGCTCTAATTTCCTCTTCATTGGTGGAAAGTTTTCCTTTTTCATTTTTAAGACTACTAATTTGATTTTTCTCTCTCCTTTTTCTAATCAGATGTCAAAGGCTTATCTATTTTTTTTTCATAAAAACCAACTCTTAGTTTTATTTATTAGTTCAATTTTTTTTTACTTTCAATATTATTAATTTCTTTTTTTAGTTTTAGAATTTCAAGTTTAATATTTGATTGGGGGTTTTTAATTTGGTCTTTTTCTAGCCTTTTAAGTTGAAAGTCCAATTCATTGATCTCTTTCTCCATTTTATTCAAGTAAGCCTCTAAGGATATAAAATTTCCCCTTAGTACCATTTTGGCTGCATCCCACAAATTTTGGTATGATGTCTCATCCTTGTCATTATCTTGAGTGAAATTATTAATCATGTCTATAATTTGCTGTTTCATCCAATCATTCTTTAAGATGAGATTATTTAGTTTCCAATTATTTTTTTTTTTTGGTCTATTTACCCCTAACTTTTTGTTGAATGTAGTTTTTATTGCATCATGATTTGAAAAGAAAGCATTTATTATTTCTGCCTTACTGCATTTAATTTTGAGGTCTTTATGTCCTAATATATGGTCAATTTTTATATAGGTTCCATGAACTTTTGAGAAGAAAGCATATCCCTTTCTGTCTCCATTCAGTTTTCTCGAAAGATCTATCATACCTAATTTTTCTAATATTCTATTTACCTCTTTGATTTCTTTTTTGTTTGTTTTGTGATTTGATTTATCTAATTCTGAGAGTGCAAGGTTGAGATCTCCCACTATTACAGTTTTGCTGTCTATTTCTTCTTGCAAGTCTCTTAACTTCTCCTTTAGGAACTTAGATGCTATACCACTTGGTGCATATATGTTTAGTATTGATATTGCTTCATTGTCTATACTACCCTTAAGCAAGATATAGTTTCCTTCCTTATCTCTTTTAATTAGATCAATTTTTACTTTTGCTTGATCTGAAATAAGGATGGCTAACCCTGCTTTTTTGATTTCACCTGAAACATAATAAATTCTGCTCCAGCCTTTTACATTCACTCTGTATCTATCTCTCTGTTTTAAATGTGTTTCCTGTAAACGACATATTGTAGGGTTCTGACTGTTGATCCAGTCTGCTATTCACCTTTGCTTAATAAGAGACTTCATCCCATTCACATTTATGGAAAAAAATTACTAATTTTGTATTTCCTGCCATCTTATTATTCCCAGATTATGCTTCCTTTCTTGCCCCCCCATAACCCTCTTCCCCAGTTTTAAACATGTGCCCCACTTGTATCACTCCACTCACCCTCTTTAGGATCCTTCCCTCCCCCCATTGAATCTGTTCCCCTTTCTTGTACTCTTCCTTTATTAGTCTTTTCCTTTTCCCTTTTCCTCTTCTCCTTTTTAATGAGGAGAGAAGATTCTTTGTATTTTCTCTTGAGCCAACTCTGATGAAAATGAAATTCGCACAATGTTCCTCCCCCTTTCTAAATTCCCTCAGATATGATAGGTTTCCTTGGCCTCTTTATGGGATGTAGTTTCCCTCTTCTTATCCCCTTTTCTGAGGTTATCCCCTTTCCATTCCTACTTCCCTTTTTTATGTTATATCTGTAAAATTAAATTATACATGTAGTCTTTTTGTATATCCACAACATAAATACAGTTCTCAAGAGTTTCTTTTACCTTTTTCTGCTTCTCTTGAGTCCTATAGTTGGAGATCAAAAATTTTGTTTAGTTCTGGTTTTTTCCTTAGAAACAAATGGAATTCATCTGTTTCATTAAATGTCCATTTTCTTCCCTGAAAGAAAATGCTCAATTTGGCTGGGTAGTTTATTCTTGGCTGCATTCCAAGTTCTTTTGCCTTTTGGAATATCAGATTCCAGGCCCTTTGATCCTTTAATGTGGAGGTAGCCAGATCTTGGGTGATTCTTTTTGTGGCACCTTGGTATTTGAATTGTTTTTTTTCTGGCTGCTTGCAACATTTTTTCCTTAATCTGATAGTTCTGAAATTTGGCCCCAATATTCCTTGGAGTTTTAATTTTAGGGTCTTTTTCAGAAGGTGTTTGATGAATACTTTCAATACCTATTTTACCTTCTGATTCTATTACATCTGGACAGTTCTCTTTGATGATTTCCTATAAAATAGTATCTAGGCTCTTTTTTTCATCATAATTTTGGAAAGTCCAATAATCCTCAGATTATCTCTCCTAGATCTATTTTCCAGGTCTGTTGTTTTGCCAAATAGATATTTGAACCTTTTTTCTAATTGTTCATTTTTTTGGTCTTGCTTGACTGATTCTTGATGTCTCAAAGAATCATTGATTTCTATGTGTTCAGTTCTGATTCTTAATGGGTTATTTTCTTCATTAGCTTTTTTTTTTTTTTTACTTTTTTTTTTTTTTTTATATGTCCAATTGAGTTTTTAAATGAGTTGTTTTGCTGTATGGATTTTTTTTTTTTCCATTTCACTATTTTTTTTTTTTAGTGAGTTATTTTTTTTTTCCAATTCACAAATCCTACTTTCTTGGGAATTCTTTGTCTTTTCCAATTCACAAATCCTACTTTCCTGGAATTTTTTTACCTTTTCCAATTCACCAATTCTGTTTCCCTGCACATCCTGGGAATTCTTTACCTTTTCCAATTCATATTTCAGAAAGTTGTTACTTTCTTGCATAGTTTCTCTTTCCTTTCCCCATTTTTCTTCTAGCTCTCTTCTGAGACTTTTAATTTGGCTCTTCTAGGTGAGTGTTATGTGATGGGGGCCAGGTAACATTTCCCTTTGGGGTATTGTCTGGAGACTGTTCCCTATTATTTTTCTTGGGGTTGCAAACCTGCTCTTTTTCTGTATAAAATCTATCTATTGTCCTTTTGATTGTTTTATTCATTTTTTAAACCCTTTAGCATCTGCCTTCAGGGCAAGGAGATTACCAGCTTCCTCTGAAAAGCAGGGAAAGGTATAAATAGGCTGCAAAGAGCAGCGAGATATGGGAATGCTCTGGGCAAAAGTTCCCCACCAGAAGTGATTCAGATTTGGTTAGCATAGCCCAAGCTGCAGAAGTGCCCCGTGAAGAACCCCAACTATATGGATTAGTGACTGCCCTGAGACTAGAGATTGTGCAGTGAAAGTGTCAATACCCCAGGCCAATGCCCACCATGGGGCTGTGGATATTACACTGTGGAAGTTCTATTGTCCCAGGTTAAGCCCCCATTGTGCAGATTAGAGGCTGCCTCCCTAAGGTGCAGATTCCTACCTGCCCCACGGAAAATCTCCATACTGCAGATTAGGGCTGCACAGTTGTGCTGTGATCTATGCTGAGTCGCTTCTGGTTTTGGGTGGGTATACCCAGATCCTGTTAGGTTTGGGTGTTTTTGTTTAGAGTGGCTTTGAATTATCTGCTGATGTGCTGTTTTTCAAGCAGAATAGAGCAATCAGTCTATGCCAGAATCATCTCTGTAATTTTTCTAACCACAGAGACCACCCCACCCGATCTGCACAATATGCTAGCCTCTAATTCTATCCCTGCTTGTGCTGATCTGCTCCAGCCCCTCAGGACAAACCTTTTCTGACAAAATTCTAGATTATCTTCAGCTGGTGAGTTGTAATACTTTTAATCTTTGTGGGTTTTACCAGTCAAGCACTATTTTTGAGGCTGAATTTAATAATTGGCTATGAGGGTTTGAGAGAGCTTAGAAAGTCATTTGTGCCTTTTCTGCCATCTTGGCTCCACCCCTGGAACATCAGTTTTTAAGTCCTGACTCTGATTTCCTTTAGTCCCTGACTCTAAGCAAATCACTTAACATCAGTGCTCCAGGTAACTTTTTAAAATCCCCAAATTGTGAAGCAGTTGAACAACTGTGTCTATATAGGGAGTTTCCACAAAGTGACCTTTATATCCCTAAAGAAATCATGGGTCTAGATAATTTTTAAATGTAAAAGTACTATTTAAGAATCAATTATTGACCATAAGAGTAATAAAACTATCAATATTTGACTGGACTTATGATTTCACTGATATAGAAAACCCCAGATAGGGATATTGTCTTCATTAATATTGATGGAAAAATGCAGGTGAAGAAACATAAATATATGCTTACCCATATGCATAGAGGCACATATACACATATATGTATACACAAATAAAAAGAAAAATTTAGATTTGAGGTTTTTATTTTCACAAACTGGTGATATGACCAGTAAATTGTTTGATTATTTAATGGCTTAAGCTAACATGAAAAATTATGGAAGAATTGCTGATCTGCATTGAGGGAAAAAATATATATATACAGGGAGTTATATATGATAATGAAATCATAGATATTGATTAATATATGTACATAACTAAATCCATACAGGTACGCATAGCTTTATACATATGCTCTAGACATTCATGTATATATACATATACATATGTATTTATATGTACATATCTATATACACATATAAGATGTTTGTGGTCATTTATTACCTATCACTACAATATGAAATCAGATAGCATTATATACATATAGTCTAAGCAAAATATGGTTTTACAACCAAATTTATTTTTAAACTTTTGTATTTTATACATGTATGTGTTTCATTGTTTTACTTTGTTATACTTCATTTCTGTATCTTTAAAATAATATTACTCTAATAGGCAAAAAGTACCTGTAAGTATCTCTTAAATTTGAATTGTGGCAATATGAATAATTATAATTTCAGTATTTTAGTTTATCTGTGATGAAATTGATTTGGATCCTATCCTAATTTTCAAGGACAAATAATTTATGACCTACTCTGAATTTGTCCAGTAGCCTTCCTAAATTCTCCAAAAAACATCAATCCAACACACTTGAGGTTTTATTCTAAGTCTTTTATGCACGCCGACCAAGAATTCATGCTATCAATCTAGTGTTTCTTATTATAGGATCATCCTACTTTATATTTTATATGTATTTTATAAGGTTTATCTGAATTTTACAGTGTTTATGACAACACTTTTTGAAAACTGTAATCATTATTGGAGCTGTATTACAACTTAATGACTTCTAATATATGTGGCTTTATTGCTTTTGTATCAACAGAGATTTTGCTTGCTTGAATGAAGTGGGTTTTCCAAGATCCATAGCAACCTCAACCTTACTGAGAACAAGTTGGGACTAGAAATAATATTATATGACTTCCTTTAATAACGTGTACATGTGATTACTTAACATCTATCTGACTTTGTCCTAACAAAATGGCGTTGAGCTGATTTCTCTACCTTTACTTATTTGTCAATTTAATGGTTTTCTTGAGATACACACACACACACACACACACACACACACACACACACTCACACACACATCCGTGTGTGTTTCATCATTTTCCTTTGTTATGCTTAATTTCTATAGTTTTTAAATGTAACACTGCTCTAAGAAAAAAGAAAAAAAAAAGTGTGTTTCTCTTAAAGAGCATACTTGAAAGACTATTAGAGCTATTATCATGTCTGTTGTTCCAGTGTTTAAAGGATCATTCCAGTCTAAAATGTTTAAAACAAGACCAAGAATGGACAAACTCCCTCAAAAAGTCTTGGCTTATTTTCTGAGTATTCATTAGGCTGTTTTGCAGTAATAGTTTGTCCATTTCTCAACAAAAAAGTACTGCTTTTGCTTTTGCTTGTGGTATTTCCAGCCTTTAAGAACAGTATGTTCTTTAAAAAATGTTTGTTGACTTTCAAGGAGAACACAGAAAACCAAACCAGTTCAAGCCCTCAAGAAGATAACATTGTGGTGGAGAAAATAATATGTAAATAAGTAAAAATAGATTATATTCAAATGATGACAGAAAATAATTCTGCCTGTAGTAATGATCTCTTTCCAATATAATTAAGTAGTTGAGCTGTCCAAGAAATTGTTTAATATTTAATGACAATTATTGTTACCTTATCCTTATATACATGGTATTAGCTATATGTACACACACACACACACACACACACACACACACACACACACATATAATATATATATATATACACACATATATATGCAATATTATATAGATTTACTTTAAAGTAAAAAAAAAAAAAAAACATACCTATACTATAAGAACTGTTAAGAAGAGCTACTTCACTGCCTCTCCAAAAACATTGTTTCAGCAATTTTATCTTTAACAAGCTCACGGTTTTTGCTAATCATGGTAAAGATTATTATAGTAGAAGAAAAGTAGGTGTTTCAAAATTCAAATTAATGCAGGGCAAATGTAGAAGTGAATGTAAAAAAAAAACAGCAAATAACCAACATGTTCTGAATAATTGTAGAAATTTTACTGATTTCATAACTTGGCAAGAGCTTTATTAATAGGAAAATCATTAAAATACATAGACTAATTGATAAATACTTCTATAAATAACATAAATACTAAATCCAGAGTAGTTATCCAGGAAAGATCTTAAGAATATATAGCTAGATATAGCTATGAAATTACAAAGCAATCTTGGTATTATTTTAGTATAAAGGAAAACTGAAGGAATTATTCATTATATGTCCTTCTCTTTTTATCAGTGAGATCTCAGATCCTAAATCATCTTGCTTCCCAGGTTTTCTTGACTAACCTATTCAGAAAGGTCAAATCCTCTTGGTTAAAAGCAATAGCAGCTAATATTTCCCTGGAATTTAAAATTTGACAAGACACTTCTTATAATATCATTAAGAGCACAGTAGTGGAATCATTATTATTTACATTTAATAATTAAATAAATGAAATGTAGGAATTCAAATCATATTTCCATACTCATACAATTAGTATGTATCTTAGGTAAAATACAAATGCAAGGATTTTTATTCCTAGTTTGTTACTTTTCCTCTAGCATAATATTACCTGTTAAGAAGTGTTCTGTATAATATATCATGTAATCATAGCATGTAATAATGATTGGTGTATATCATCCCTACCTTATTCTGATGTTGATTGGAGCTGTCCAACTCACTCAGTCCTTTCTTTTTAACATTCAATTTATTCTGTGATTGTGGAGTTAAGATTTCTTTTTTATTGTATATTCCAGTGTATAAAGTTCTGGGAAGATGAAGATTTTGTGTAGGTTTGGATTAATATCCATTATCTAGGGAATCAAGAATCCTTTCTCAGGATTACTTGGGGATGCTGGCAATAGATCTACTAGCCACTCTGAATTATTAATGTGAAAATTCATAAATCACACCAAACCTACCAATAACACTTTTCCTTGCATTTTTAGCATCTGTATTTTTTTCTCTCTCAGCAAAATGAATATACTCAGGCCATTTATATAAATCTTCAATTGAGAAATATTTGTACCTATCAAGATGAACAAATAGTCTATATCTCTGCTATAAGCTATGAATCTGCCAGCTGGCTTTTTATTCATTCAGTCTGTTTCCAAGTCTGATTTGTAAGAGCAACAAAGTACATGATTAGATGCTATAATTATTATACCAACTATTTTCTATTGGATGAAAGTTGAAAACTATTTGGTTTGTAGCAACTTTTCTTAGCAAAAGAACTGGACAATAATAATTTTTAACAGAGAGAATTCTAAACTAACATAAATTGAAATCTTTTGGAATATTCTGGACATATATCCTTAAAAAAGAGTTGATTTGAAAGAATGTATAGCTAAAGATATAGACAGGCAAATAAAAATAAATATTTATAAGAAATAAAAGAATTCAAGATTATCAATAAACATCCCCAAAGAATCATATTAATACTGTATAGTCAAAATAATATTAATTATCTATGACACATACCATTCAATACTTAATTGAACCCAGGAACAAAATAATGACTTAGAAGTCTTATATTGTACATTTATCTATTTGGGCAAACATCCATTATGCACCATGCAGTGTTAGACTGTATCACAGGTATTTGAAGCCCTCTTTAACATTTTATAGCTGTTTATCTTTGTGAAAATTGTTTCCCTCCTTTTTTCTACTTCCTCATCCTTAAAATGGAGATAAAATGCCAATTAGCATCTTCCTACTAATGTTATTACTTCAGCAAACAATGCTATTGTATGTATATAAGCAAAATTCATTATGCTTATATATGCATACATGTGTGTATACTAACATGCATATGTTAATCTGAAACCCAGAAATTTCTTTTCTTTGTTTTTTGAATAGGAAAATAATGAAATTTTAGAAAGCAAGTTGTTGTGCACTTTTATAGTTTTCTTAAGCTTCAATCTACAATTAGCTCTTATGACCATACACTTTCATCTGTGAAAATGAGAACTCCATACATACTGCAAATTTGATGCTAATAATCACTATAGTTTTACTTTTATTTTTATTTTTTTTAAATTTTACTTTTCCATTGTTAAATCCATAAATATTTCTTAGCATTCATTTTTAAAACACTGACTTCAATTATTTTTCCCTTCCCTCCCCATTTCACCTCATTAAGAAGACAAACAATTCTATATGGGTGTTTTATGTGTGTATGTGTGTGTGTGTGTGTGTGTGTGTGTGTGTAGTCATGCAAAACATTTCCACAATAGTCATGTTGTAAAAGAAAACAGAACAACAACTAAAAAATCCATCAAGAAAAATAGAATAAAAGAAAAACAGTTTGATTCAATCTGTATTCTATACTAGCATATCTCTAGGTATAGATATAATTTTTCATCATAATTCCTTCAGAGTTGTCTTAGACCATTATATTGCTAAGAATAGCCACGTCATTCATAGCTGATCATTGCAAAGTACTGCTGTTACTTTGTATACAGTACATTCAACTTTGCACCACCTCCTAAAAGTTTTATCTGAGAGAATCTTAGTCACCTAGTCACCAATTCTTATAACAAAATCATATATCACAATTTATTCAGCTATTCCCTCAATTTTGAATTCTTTGCCCTCAGGAAAGAGTTGCTATAACTTTTTTTTGAAACATAGTTCATTTTGTTTAAGAAAAAAATTATTTTGGTATATAGAACTAGTAGTGGTATTCCCAGGTTAAAAAAATTTTTTTTCTATGCTTTTATAGTCTTTGGAACATAGTTCCAAATTACTCTATATTATGGTTGAATCAGTTCAGAACTCCACTAACAGTGTGTTCATGTCTCATTTTTCCCCACATTCTTCAAGTATTTGTCAATTTCCTTTCCTGTCTTATTAGCCAATCTAGTAAGTATGAGATAGGATTTCAGAATTGTTTTGCTTTGCACTTCTCAAATAAATAGTGAGTTGGATTTTTTTTTACATATGGGTATAGATGGCTTTAATTACTTTATCTGAAAATTGTTCATATATTTCATTCCTTTATCAATTTGGTAATGGCTCCTATTTTTATAAATTTGGCTCAATTTACCATATGTGTGAGAAATGATGCCTTTATCAAAAAACTTTTCTTCAATTTTCTTCCCACAATTGCTATTACTAACTGTATTCCCATACCCATTTTTTTTATTCTTTTCCTTCCAACCTATCCCTCCTCAAAAGTATCCCTCGGACTACCCACTGGCACAATCTGCCCTCCTTTCTATTACTCCCCTATCTTCTTTAATTCCTTGCCTTTCTTACTTTCCTCTAACTTAAGACAGAGTTCTATACCCATTAAATATGTCTGTTATTTCCTCTTTGAGTCAGTTCTGAGGAGAGTAACATTCATTACCTCACCCTTAACTTTACCTTCTTCCCCTCAGCTGTAAAGTTTTTTTTTTTTCCTTGACTCATTTACGTGACAAAATTTAATACATTCTAAATTCTCCTTTTCCACTTTTCTTTCTCCCCTTAACTTTATTTTTAGATACTATCTTCACATTCAAATCATACCTCTGCCCTCTTACTCCTTCTAACTATCCTAAAAATGACAAAGTTCTTATGAGTTACAAATATCAGTAGCCCATATGGAAATTTAAACAGTTTCAATCTTAAGTCCTTTATAATCTCCCTTTCCTGTTTACCTTTTTATGCCTCTCTTCAGTATCATATTTGAAACTTAAATCTTATATTCAGCTGTGGTCTTTTCAATAAGAATGTTTAAAAGACCTTCATTTTATCACATATTCATTATTCTCCTCAAGGATTATACACAATTGTGTTGGGTAAGTGATTTTTGGATGTAATTCTAGTTCCTTTGCCCTTTGCAATATCATATTTCAAACTTTCTAATCCTTTAATGTAGAAGTGGCTAAATCATGTGTTACTCTGTGGCTCTATGATACTTCAATTGTTTTTTTCAGGCTGCTTATAATATTGTCTTCTTTGGAGAAAACCTGGGAGCACTAGAATTTGGTTAAAATATTCCTAGGAGTTTTATTTGGGGATCTCTTTAAAAGATGATTGATCGATTCTTTCAATTTCTATGTTAATTTCTGGTTCTAGAAAATCAGAAGTTTTCCTTGATAATTTCTTTTTTCTCATAAATTAATTTATTTTAATTCACATACTTTATAAATATTTTTGGAGAGAAAAATCAGAGCAAAAGGGAAAAATCATGGAGAGAAGGGAAAAAAAAACAGAAAAAGTGAACATAGCATGTACTGATTTAAATTCAGTGTCCTTAGTTCTTTTTTCTGGGTGCAGATGCATTTTCTGTCGAAAGTCTATGAGGATTGCTTTGGATTATTGAACCAGTGAGAAAAACAAAATCTTTCATAGTTGATCATCACATGTTCTTGCTGTTATTGTGTACAATATATGCCTGTTTCTGCTTGTTTTGCTCAGCAAAAGTTAATGTAAATCTCTTCAGGTCTTTCTAAAATCATCTTGTTCATCATTTTTGGTAGAACAATAATATTCCATTATCTTCATATGCCACAACTTGTTCGTTCATTTCCCAATTGATGAGAATCTATTCATTTTCCAATTCTTTACTACCAAAAAGAACTGCTACAAACATTTTTGCACATATGGGTCCTTTTCCCTTAGGATACAGAGCCAGGTATTGCAGGGGTGAGTTAATGTGTATACAGAGTTTTATAGCCCTTTGAGCACAGTTCCAGATTGCTCTCCTGAATGGTTGAATCATTTCACAACTTCACCAACAATACATTAGTGGTCCAGTTTTTCCACATCACCTCCAATATTTATCATTGTCTTTTTACATCTGAGAAGTATAAAGGGGTATGTCAGAGTTGTTTTAATTTGCATTTTTCTAATCAATAGTGATTTAGAGCATTTTATCATATAATTATAGATGACATTAATTTCATCACCTGAAGTGGAGCCAAAATAGTAGAGAATAGAAAAGACTATATCTGACCTCTTCTAAGCTTCCTCTCTGATCAACAGCTGATTAAGCCTTTGAACTGGTTTTGGAGTGACAGAACCCACAAATATTTGGAGTAAAACACATTCCCAGAAGAAGATGCTTTGGAAGAACTTCAGGAAATGTCTGTTTCAGTCAGGAAGAGGGAGAGTCTGCTGAGCCCAGACCACAGCACAGGGAGACCAGGGCAAAAGCTTGGGGGTGGGGGAAGAGGGGAGAAACCAGAGCACCATGGCACTTCTGCACCTGGAAATCTACTGCAAGGTACTTAGACTACTCTGTGCTGGTTGCAAGCTGGTGATTTAGCACATTTGCTGCAAGACACCTTAAAGCCAAAACAAAAAGCAAACTGTAAACCACTGAGCCCCAGAAGATCTTGGGACCCAGTCATGATTGCCAAGTACCTGAAATCAGTCAGGAGAACTGCCTCAGGACAAACTAAACTGGCTGTCATCTCAATCCTTTAAAAATGAGTAATTATGGAGAGAGAATGAGAAGAACAGACCTCAAACCTGGTGGTTCCTATAAGCAATTCAGCTACCATTTAAGACCCAAAGAGTGATATGAGCTAGTCTCCATTTCACAAGGCTCTCTTGGAAAAATTCAAAAAGGATATTAAAAGAGAATTAGGAGAAAAATGGGTAAAGGAAATGAGAACTTTGCAAGAAAGTATGGAAAAGGGAAAACAGAAATTATCTGAACTCCTTAATAAATAGATGTGATGAAATGGAAACAGAATATTACTCCATGCAAAATAGATTCGATGAAATGGAAATGGCATACAACTCCTTACAAAAATAGATATGAGAAAGAAATCAATTTGTTGAAAAACAATTTGTGAAATGGAAAAAATGCAATGAACAAACCAACTCTTTTAAAAATTCAATTGGCAAAATACAAAAAGAGCTGAAAAGGTAACTGAAGAAAATAATACACTAAAACTTCGAATTGAATAAATGGAGTGAATAACTCAATGAGACTTCAAGAATCAGTCAACCAAAATGAAAAAATGAAAAAAAAAATAGAAGGAAATGTGAAATACCTCATTTGAAACTAACCTGGAAAATAGTTCTAGGAGAGACAAGCTAAGGAGTTCTCCACTTCCACTTTCTAAAAACCATGATGAAAAAAAAAAGGGGGGGCCTAGACATTATCTTTCAAGATCATAAAGTAAAACTGCCCTGATGTCCTAAAATCAAAAGGTAAAATAGCCATTCAAAGAATTAATCGATCACCTCCTAAAAGAGACCCTAAAGGAATATTGTTGCTAAAAAACTATTAGGCAAAGGAAAAAATATTCCAAGCAGCCAGAAAGAAACAAATGAAATAGCAAGGAGCCACAATAAGGAGAACCCAGAACCTAGCAGTGTCCACCTTAAAGAATTGAAAAGTCTGCAATCTGATATTCTGAAAAGTAGAGAAACTTGGATTGCAGCATAGAATTAACTATCTAGATAAATTTAGCATTATCCGTCAAAGAAGAAGATGGACATTCAGTGATATAGGTGATCATTTATTACTGATAAAAAGACAAGATCTGTCCAAATACAGCACTCAGAAGAAGCATAAAAAGGTAAAAAGGAAAGAACTCTTGAGAACTATATTTCTGTTATGGGCATATTTAGAGAGTGTGGGTATAATTTGATTTTATTTTGATAATATGAAAAAAGAAAACTAGAGCTGGAAAGGAGATTGTACTGGGAAAAGGGAAATTGAGGCAAAATTGGGGAAATTGCATCTCATGAAGAGGCAAAAATGATCTATTATAATTGAGGGAAAGATGGGAAGGGGATGAACATTGTTTGAATCTTATTCTCAACAGATTTGACTCAAACAGAAAATATCAGACATATTTGGTTTCACAGAGAAACTTCTCTCACCTTATACGGAAGTTGGAAGAGAAAGAAAAGAGGGAGGCTAATAACATAGGGAAAATATAGTAAGGGAAAGCTATAAGTAAAGGAGAGAGCTATAAAGGAGGAGGGCTATTTGCAGGAGGTGGTGATCAGAAGAAAAAATACTGGGGAGGAGGGAAATGAGGAAAAGAAAAAGAAAAACATAACAGGATAAATAAGATGGCAGATAATACAGAATTAGTTATTGTGAACATGAATGGGATGAACTCTCTCATAAAATGAGCATAGATAGCATTCTGAATTAAAGGCCAGAATCTTACAATATTTTGTTTACAAGGAACACATTTAAATCAGAGTGATATATGCAAAGTAAAAGTAAAAGGCTAGAACAGAATCTATTATGTTTCAGGTGAAATTAAAAATAAAGTAGGAGTAGCAATCCTGATTTCAGATCAAGCAAAAGCAAAGATAGATCTAATTAAAAAGGATATGGAAGGAAACTCTTGCTAAAGTGTACCATAAATAAGTGGTATAGAACCCAAATTCGTACAAAAGAAGTTAAGATAACTGCAAGAAGAAATAGAAAGGAAAACAATACTAGTGGGAGATCTTGACCTTGCTCTCTCAGAACTAGATAAATCAAACCACAAAATAAATTAAAAAGAATTTAAGGCAGGTAAATAGACTTTTAGAAAAGTTATCTTTGATAAATCTTTGGAGAAAATTGAATGGAGATAGAAAAGAATATACTTTTTTCTTGGAGGTTCAATAAACCGATAAAAAAATTGACACTATATTAGGGCATAAAAACCTCAAAATCAAATGCAGGAAGGCAGAAATAGTAAATTCATTTTTTAAAAAAGATCATGATGCAACAAAAATCACATGTAATAAAAGTCCAGGAGAAAATACACCAAACATTAATGGGAAACTAAATAATTTTATCCTAAAGAATGAATGAGACAACACATCATAGATACAATCTATAACTTTATCCAAGAGAATGACAAAAATAAGACAACATACCAAAACTTATGGGATAGAGGTAAATTGGTTATTAGGCAAAATTTTATATCTCTAGATGCTTACTTGAATAAAATAGAGAAAGAGAAGATCAATGAATTGGACTTACAACTAAAAAAGCTAGAAAAAGAACAAATTACAACCCTCCAATTAAATACTAAATTTGAACTTCTGAAAAAAAAAGGGGGACATGAATAAAATTGAAAATAAGAAAACTATTGGATTAATAAAACTAAGAGTTGGTTTTATGTAAAACCAACAAAATAGATACTTTAAGTTAATTTGATTAGAAAAAGAAAAAAAGAAAATTAAATTATTAGTCTCAAAAATGAAAAGGGAGAACTTTCCATCAATGAAGAGGAAAATGAGCAATAATTAGGAGTAATTTGCCCAATTTTATGTCAATAAATTTGATAATCTAAGTGAAATGGAGGAATACTTACAAAAATTCAATGGAAAACTGATATACCAGTCTGGGTAGAACAGAACCTTGCAAAGTGAAAAAAAAAATTGATATAGTACAGGAGCAACTTGACCAAGGACACTTACAACTTTCTCTAAGTCCTTGCAATTCCCCTGTATTAGTTGTAAAAAATAAAACTGGAAAATGGAGGATGTTGAATGATTCGAGAAAAGTAAATGAACAGATGGAAATTATGGGATCTCTTTAGCCTAGATCTCCATCTCCTACTCAATTGCCTAGAGAATTGCCTCTTTGGGATATAGACATTCCAGATTGTTTCTGGATAGATAAGGAGGGAATAAAAAGATTTGCCTTTTCAGTGCCCGGTGTTAATTTAGCTGACCCTTATAAAAGATATGAATTAACAGTTTTGCCACAGGGAATGAAAATACCCCTACTATGTGTCAAATGTATGTTGCTTCTGCTCTTGTCCCAGTAAGAAAAGCATTTGCAAAAGTAATATTATTACATTACATAGATGATATACTGGGATGTGCACCTGAGGAGCAAATATTAGAAACATGTCTCCAAAAGATCATAGAAACACTAAGGAAGCACAAATTGCATATAGCTCCAGAAAAAATTCAAAGACATGCTCCTTTTCAATATTTATGATATGAAGTATGCCCTAAGGTGCTTGCAGTACAAAAACTTTCCTTAAGAACAGAGAAGCTAAATACCTTAAATGACTTTCAGAAATTGATAGAAGATATTCAATAGGTTTAATTTCCTATCATTTACAACAATTGTATGTCATTTCAAGAGGAGACAGTGCTTTAAACTCACCATACCACTTTACAAAAGAAGCTCAAGAGGCTTTGAGAAAAGTTGAACTGGTTTTATCCAATGTGGTTGAAAGAGTCACTCAAAAACCCTTGGGAATATCAGTTTTTGCTACAAAAGAAGCACCCACAGCAGTTCTTCATCAAGAAGACAGTGTGATAGAGTAGGTGAACCTCCCAGCACAACCAGAACAAAGCCTTATTCCTTACCCAATGCTTGTGACTAGAATTTTATTAAAGGCCATTAAGCAAGCAGTAAAATTATCTGGGATAAGACCTGACAAGATATACATTTTTTATACCAATGCACAAATTAATTTATGCTATGAAACCATCCCAGAGTGGCAAATTTTATTGGCCACAGCTCCCAATTTTACACATGGGTCTCCATTAAAGATAATCTGACTATTACATAATTGGGAATGATTCTTGAAGAAAAGATTTCTAAAGTTCCTCTTAAAGGACCAACTATCTTTACAGATGCACCCAAACATAATATTTGTGTTGTATACTCTCATCATTTAACTATAAAGATAGTAGTCAGAACTCCTTTTCAATCCATTCAGCAGAACGAATTGTATACAATTATGCTAGCTCTTATTATCCAGAAGATATAAATACAATATCTGATTTGGCCTGTTCAGTAGGTGTGGTACAAAGAATTGCCAAACTCCAAATAAAATTTGTAGCATCTAATATATATCAGCTCTTCAAGGAACTTCAAGAGCAAGTGAGAAAGCATCCAGGTAAGATTTATATCTTGCATGTCCACTCTCATTGTGGACTCTCAGGTCCTATTTTTGATGGTAATTCATAAGATTCCTTCTATTAGCCTGTTAGCTAATATCCTTTATTTCAGGCAGCCCAAAAATCTCATTCTAAATATCATCAGGCCACTCTGGCTTTATATTTACAATTTGGGATAACAAAGGAGGAAGCTAAGAGTATAGTAACAGCCTGTACAGCTTGCTTTCCTTTCCATGCTTTTATGCTCCCTTCAGAGAAGAACCCTCGTGGTTTGAGACCCAATGAAATTTGGCAAATGGAAGTGACCCATTATAAATCTTTTGGTTGTCGGTCTTTTATCCATGTTGTAGTAGACACCTTTTCAGTATTTACTTTTGCAATCCCAGCAGCAAAAGAGGCAGCCCGTGTGGTCACTGAATTCCTTATACAACCTTTTGCACTCATGGGTGTTCCAGAAGCAATAAAAACAGATAGTGAACCTGCATATATACTTCTAAACATTTTGTACACTTTTGTGCACAGTATAAGATTTTACCTACCACTGACATATCCTTCAATCCTCAAGGATAGGCAATGGTAGAGAGGAGAAAAAGATACCAAGACACTCCTCCAAAAACAAAAAAATACTTAGATGATATGGTAATGTAATGCCTCTTCTCATGACAGGTAACCCTAGAGAACTTCTAAATTTAGCTCTTTGTACAATTAACTTCTTGATTTTTGATAAAGATGCACTGGCTCCAGCAGACAGATTTTATAACCCACTGGATGGGCATGGTTTAGAGTGAGCAACTCCACTATCTTTAGATAATTGCAGATCTAGAAAGTGGTGAATGGAAGGTACCAGCTAGGTTAACTGCTGAGGAGAAAGGGTTTGCTTGTATTTCTACAGATGGAGAAGGAATCAAATGTGTGCCAATAGGCCGCATTCGCCTTGTCCATCAGAGAGAGATGAGAAGACCCTTGAAACAAAGGAAAAGACTCAAGAAACATCAGGTGGTTCCATTGCTGACTGTGCTCACCACTAAAAGAGCATGTCTGTTCTGGCAATTGACTCATGGACATCAAAAATAGTTAATGAGACTGATGCAGTACTTCAAAACCCTCAGGAATCATTGGAATCCATGAGACATGATAAGACTGTTTGCAGGACTTCAAAATCTGCAGGAATCATTGGATTCCTTGACACATCATGAAACTATTGCAGGACTTCAAAAACTTGCAGGAATCATTGTATTTCCAAACATGTGAAGCAATGGAGAATAGATTGGTTTGGGACTATCTCTTGGCTGCTGGAGGAGGCATATGTGCAACTATTATTTCTATAACCTTCTTCTAGGACTTCTGGAAATCTTTTACAATACCATGTTGATTCATATTGTTTGTTTCATCACTGCTTGTATGTACAATTCATGTTTGTAACACCACATTGAGCCTGCACCAGCTGTGGGGAGAGTCATCACTACTAATCTGTGCCATTTTGCTGTGCTTGTGTAATACCTCCCATGCTGATGGGTTTGTGCATATCTGTTTCTAGTAAGACCCTTCAGTTTAGAAACCTGCTAACAATATCTAGTTTGACTCCCCACTTCCCTTTTGTTTTTCATCTCTCTTCCTGAGAAGTCAGGGAGGGCATGATCACCTCCTTTTGGGGGTTTGCACCTCCATGAGAAGTCAGGGAGGATGTGATTACCTGTGTTCTAAAACAAAAGAAATCAGGATATGTAGAGGGCCAGGACTCTGGAAAGGTATACTTGAATCTAAGATAGCAGAACAGTTAAGACTAGTTACCTATTGAATGTGTGATAATGGTTTTATAAGCATATACTTAGATGATATGGTAATGTAATGCCTCTTCTCATGATTGGCGCTTGCTAAATGTGTGGTGGTGAGATAATCGTAGACAAAGATTGAAAGGTGGAGGGAGAGAGATCAGATTCTCTCTGCTGCAGCAAGCTGAGGAGAGAATACTTCAGGCTCCTAACTCGAGAGTCCAGGATTCATCTGTAATGAGCCACATGGCAGCTTGCCTGCCTCCATTATTTCTACTCCTAAAGACCATGGACTTTGACTGCTCCTGACTCTGACTGATCCTGAGGTCCTCCAAAGACTAGCCCAGACATTCTACCTATTTGTTTATTTATCCTATTTATTTCTAAGCTCTCTAGTGTTTTAAATAAGAATGGGTACTATATTTTATCAAAAGGTTTTTCTATATCTATTGAGATGATCACATGATTTCTGGTTGGTTTTGTTATTGACATGATCAAATACGATCATAGTTTTGCTGATGTTGAAGCAGCCCTGTATTCCTGGTTTAAAAAAAAAAAAAATCACACCTGGTCATAGTGTATTATCCTCCTGATAAATTGCTGTAATTGCCTTGATGTAATGGGCTGAGGCTTGAGTTGATGCACTGAGGTCCCAAGCACATGAGGCTAAATAGTAATTGGACCATACTCTATTAATATATAAGCTTGGAGAAAGAATGCTCCCCCGCCCACTCTTTGTGCAAGTCCTGATGCATTGTATAGGAAATGATGATTTTGGTGGGTGGAGGCAGGGGAATGGAAAAGGAAGGGGAAGGAGAGACCGCTCGCATTGCCATTGTGATGGCCTTTCAGGTCAGGTCTCTGTCTGCTAGCTGGCTTCCTGTTGCAGCTGCCCATATTACTATCACAATCCTTCTTGCCCATATTGCTATCGCAATTTTTTTTCACCTCTTCACTTCAATAAGGATTGAAGATTTTTCCCTTAACCTGAATTCCTGACTCTGCCTGATTTTAAATATGTGGTCATTACACCTTGATATATTTTATTTAAAAAATTTGAATCAATATTCACTATGGGGATTGGTCCACAATTTTCTTGCTTTGTTCTGTCTCTTCCTGGTTTAGTTATCAGTGTCATATTTGTGTCATAGAAGCACCTTCTTTGCCTATTTTTCCAAATAGTTTACATAGTATTGAAATTAATTCTTCTTTACAAGTTTGTTAGAAATCACTTGTGAATATATCTGTCCCTGGAGATTTTTTCTTAGGAACTTCATAAATTATTTAATTTATTTTTCCAAAATACCGTGTTTCCCCGATAATAAGACCTATCCCGAAAATAAGCCCTCCTCTTACTGTGTAAGATTCCTCTAAAATAAGCCCTCCCCCAAAAATAAGCCCTGCTGAGATTGCTGCTGTAGTGAAGGTGATCCCCTGTGCTACACGCTACATTACGGTGCCCTCTGTATGCACCATCCCCCTCTCCCCCCCCGGGTGAAACGCACGCCGCACTCCGAGCTGCATCCAATCAGAGCTGTATCCAATCAACCAATGAGCACTTCATCCTGTTCTTCCCCAGTGATTTACTTGCTGGCACCATTGAGAGCAGTGCCGCGGAGGAGAGCTGAGGCAGGACAACATAAAAACCTGGTATGTAAGCGGGAGTGAGGGGTCATGATGGAGGATAAAAGAGGCATGATGGAGGATAAAAGAAGAATTTAGGGGGCATCATGGAGGATAGAAGGAACACTCAGGGAGCATGATGGGGTTAAAACATTATTGAGGGGCATGATGGAGTGAAAAGAAGGACTGATGGTCATAATTTTATTATTCTGTCTGTTTTGACCCCCAGACATGAGTACAAAAAGGAAGAGCTATACTGTTGAGTACAAGAAAGCAATTGTAGAGGAGTCACATGGCAAGAATCTTGCAGTTTTCTGTAAAGAAAAACTTTTGGATCTTCGAATGGTCAGAAAATGGAGCCAGATTATAATAACCTCAATCAACAGAGGGAAAAGGGAAAAAGTGCAGGTCTGGCTCAGGTCGGCAACCCTTATATCCTGACTTGGAGATCCTCATTGGTGAATGGATTGCTGACTGGAGAGCAAAGGCCTTAGTTGTGTGCAGGGCTGATATTCAAGCATTTGCCCTTTCAATGGCACCAGAGTTTGAAATGGTCTCAGAAGGATTCAAAGCATCACAACACTGGTTGGACGGTTTCCTTCAACGGTATGAACTGTCCTTAAGAAAATCAACAACACTGTTTAAGCTGGAAGATGCTGAAGTTATTAAACGTGCACTTGCATTCAAGTCCTTTATTGATGGGATCAACATTTTCAAGTACCAAACCTGCAATATGATTGCTATGGATGAAACTGCAGTGTTTATGGGACAAGGATCTCAAACAACAATTCATCACAGGGGTGCAATGTCAATCTACATTCCCACCACTGGCTATGAAATTGCATGGGTCACCTGTGTTTTGGCAATTCCTTTGGATGGAAAGAAAGCCACACCTCTAATCATCAGTAAGGGCAAGAAAGATAAGATTGACCATGTATCAGGCATTTACGTTCTTGAAACCGGAAAAAGCCTGGTGTACACAAGCCGTTATAAGAAAGTGGGTTGATTTAATGCTGCCACTTGTTATGCGAGGTAACCAAAGAGGTCTGATAATCTGGGATTCAGCCAGCACTCACTGCACTAAAGAAATGAAGAACTTCCTTGCAGAGAGAATAGATCAAGTAATGATTCCTGCAGGAATGACTGCCTATCTCCAGACTCTTGATATTGCAATAAACAAGCCATTCAAGGACCATTTGTGCATGGAAGTCAATGACTACATTGAAAATAGAATGGAAAGAAACTTTGTGAAGCCCTGTCTGCAAGAAGTCGTGACTTGGGTGAAGAAGTCATGGGATAAAATTACTGACAGCTGTGTGGCCAAGGCACTACGAGCAGGTTACCTGGACAAGACATGTTCATTTAAAGAGAGCTATATTGCTGGACATGACAGATTGGGTCCACTTCTTCTGAAGGAAATAGAGGCACAAGACATCCAGGACGGAATTCAGGGTATGGACACTTATGACGATGTTGTTGAAGAAGATAACATGATCATTATTGAATAAAGGTACTTTTTTTATTGTTCACATTTACCTGTTTATTAAAATTGCTGTCAATGTTCATTAAAATAAGCCCTCCCCTGAAAATAAGCCCTCTGGTGTTTTTCTGTCCAAAAAAAATTTAATAAGACAGTGTCTTATTATTGGGGAAACATGGTAGTACTATTTTAGTAATTTATTTCCTATTGTTAGGCAATTTATATTTTTGTAAATATTCATTCATTTCTGTTAGATTGTGAGACTTCCTGCCATACAGTTGAGTAAAATAGCTCCTATTGTTTTGATTTCTTTTTCATTAGTGATAAGTTCATCTTTTTCACTTTTGTTGCTAGTAAATTGTTTTTTTTTTTTCTTTTTTCAGATCAAATTAACCAAAGATTTACCTATTTTGTTGGTTTTTTTTTCATAAAACTACCTCTTAGTCTTATTTATTAGTTCAATATTTTTCTTATTTTCTGTTTTCTTCAAGTCTCTTTTTTAAGTTTCAGAATTTCTAATTTGGGAGTTTTTAATTTGTTCCTTTTGTAGCTTTTTTAGTTGCATGTCCAGTGTGTTGATTTCCTCTTTCTTTATTTTATTCATGTAGCTATTTAGAGATATAAATTTTCCCCTAAGAACTGCTTAGACTACATCCCATAGGTTTTGGTATATTGTCTCATTATTGTCATTCTCTTGGATGAAATTATGGATTGTTCTTGTGATTTGTTGTTTGCTTCACTCATTGTTTAGAATTGCAATTCCAATTATTTTTAGTCTATGTTTCCCTGGTCCTTTATTGAATATATTTTATTTTTGCATTGTCATCTGTCAATCCTCCCATTATCTTTTCTCCAATCACTCCTCTTCTCTTAATAGTGATTTTTTACCCACCCTATCAACTATCTTCTATCATCCCATCACCTTTCTTTTAGTAGTGTTTTTTTAACCCACTCAACCCAAAAGTTTATCTTGCACTGTGTTGTTCTACTACATTACCCCTTTCCCTAATGTTACTGCCTTCCATTCTATCCTATCCCTTCCTTTTCTTTTCCTGTTTCTCCACCTACATCTTTATAGGGTTAAATAAATTTCTATAATCTACTGAATGATTTATTTCATCTTAGAGACAAAACTGATGAGATCAAACTTCAGATAATGCTCTTCCCCCTTTCTTCCTTCCCTGGGCTTTACTAGGTCTTTTGTACCTCTTGATGTGAATGAATTGTCCCATTATACCTCCCCTTTTCTCTTTTTCTAGTACATCCCTTAATGTCTTTTTCTTTGATATCATCACATCAGAGTCCAATCAGAACCATACCATCAGTGACAGTTCTCAAAAGTTACAGATATGGTTTTTCTCTCTAGGAATATAAACAGTTTAACATTATACATATATACACACACACATATATATATATATATATATATATATATATATGTATACACATATATATGTGTATATATATATGCATATATATGTATATATATATACACATATACATATATGTATATCATATATATGCACACATATAGATAGATATAGATATAGATATACTTTGTTTACTTTTCTATGCTTCTCTTGAGTCCTATGCTTCTAAATTAATTTTTCTGTTTAGTTTTGTTGTTGTTTTTTTTCCCAAAAGAAATGATTGAGAGTCTCTTCATTGAAGCTCCATTGCCATCTCCAGATGATGCTGAGTCTAACTGGATAGTTAATTCTTTGTTGTAATTTGAGATGCTTTGCCTTCCAAAATATGGTTTTCTAAGCCTTCTGATCCTTTAATGTAGAAGCTGTTAGATTCTAGGTAATCCTGACTGTTGCTCTTTAATATTTGAATTTTTTTTCTGCCAGATTGCAGTATTTTTTCCCCTTGAAATTGTAGTTCTGGAATTTCACAATGTTCCTTGGGGTTTTCTTTGGAGGATCTCTTTCTTAAGATAATCAATGAATCCTTTCAGTGATTATTTCCCTCTTTGTTTCTAGAATATCAGGGCAAGTTTTCCTTAATGATCTCTTGAAGAATGCTATCCATGTTTTTTTTTTTTTTTTGTTTTTTTTTTTTTTGTTTTTTTTTGGTCATGTACTTCATATAGGCCAATAGTTTTTAAATTGCCTCTTCTGGATCTGTTTTCAAGTTGACTGCTTTTCCAATGAGATATTTCACATTTTCTTTCAATTTTTTTATTATTTTTAGTTTGTTTGACTCACAGAGTCATTAGCTTCCATTTACCCTATTCTAGTTTCTAATGTGAGATTTTCTTCAGTTAGCTTTTGTATCTTTTCTTTCCATTTGGTACATTCCACTTTTTAAGGAATTGTTTTCTTCAATTTTTTCCTTCCTTTTCCTTGCTATTATTCTCTCATGAGTACCTCTCATTCCTGTCTCATTTTTTTCTTCTATCTCTCCTATTTGCCTTTTGAAGTCTTTTATGAGCACTTCCAAACAGCTTTTTTTAGGCTTGAGACCAATTCATATCACCAAGACTTCTTTTTTCAAATATTTTGTCTTTGTCTGAGTTTTTGTTTTGGTCTTCCTTGTCATCATAGTAGCCTTCTATCTTCAGGGTTTTTGTTTTTTTTTTTTTGTTTGTTTGTTTGTTTTTTGTTTTTTTCTGTTTCATGCTCATTTTCTTTCCTTTATTTTTTTTTTTTTGTATTTCCTTTTTTTTTACTTTTATGGTTGAGCTCTGCTTTTGGGGTAAAGGTGGTCTTGTACCCAGCTTTCTGTGCAGCCTTTCCATTTGGCTTTGAGCACATGCGGACCCTCGTTTTTGCAGAGGGTTGCTTTCCCTGCTCTTCTCAGGTTTCCCAGATTTTATCTTTTCATCTGGGACTGGAAGCTACCACACAGATCTCCTTGTCTTCTGAGCCAGGATTGAGAGTCTTAATTGCTGGTTTGCTGTGATTAAAACCCTCTCATTGGCTTTCCTAGTATCTATCTGAGCTGGGCTGAATACCCCTTTCTTCCCAGGGAGACTGACCTTTCTTGAAGTTTTTTCCCATTCTATCTTAAGCTGGAGAGTGATTTCATTCTGTCAGACTCTGTGGAGAGGCTTGGCTTCATGCGGTTTTTGAGAGAAACTCGAAGAGTTTGAGCCTCTTCCTGGTTTTACTCTGTCCTCTTGACTTTACCCCATGGAAGTCTTGATAATTTTTCAAAAGATAATTTTAGGCTTTTTTTTAAATCATGATTTTTGGGTTGTCCAAAACTTTTTAAAATGATCCAAATGGGATCTATTTTCCAGGTCATTAATTTTTTTTCAATGAAATTTCATGTTATCTTTTTTTTTTCATTTTTTTTTTTTGCTTTTGTTGTATTGTTTCTTGATTTCTCATAAAGTTATTAACTTGCATTAGCTCAATTCTTATCTGTAAGGAGTTAGAGTTATGCAAGTGAATGTTATTGTCTCCATGAGATATCAAAAAATAATAAAACAAAATCAGAAAAATGGTGAAAATAGAAGAAAATATTAAATATCTCATTGGAAAAACAACCAACAGAATACAGATCAATAAGAGATAATTTAAGAATTATTAGATTAACACAAATTATTAAATTAACCCAGAATAAAAATAACAGGGCATAGAAATGAAGAGATTATAAAGGAAATCTGCCATTGACAAATACTGGCAAAGAGTTTAAAGGAATGTATCACAAAATTCATATATTCTGACCAGGTGGGATTTATGTCAATAATTAAGTGGTGATTCAAAATTAGGAAAACTATCAGAATAATTGACCTTATCTATAACAAAATCAACAAAAATCTTATGATTATCTTAATAGATGCAGAAAATAGATGCAGCAAAATACAATTCTTATTCCTATTAAAAACCCTAAAAAGCACAGGTATTAATAGAATTTTCTTTAAAATAAGTTGTGTGATATGAAAAAATGTTTGTGTCAGCCCTATTTGTAGTGACAAGAAACTGGAAACTGAGTGGATGCCCATCAGTTGGAGAATGGCTATATGGTTATGGTATATGAATGTTATGGGATATTATTATTCTATAAGAAACGATTAGGAGGATGATTTCAGAGAGGCTTGGAGACACTTACATGAACTGGTGAGAAGTGAAATGAGCAGAACCAGGAGATCATTGTACAGGGTAACATCAATATTATACAGCTATCAATTCTGAACCAAAACGTGAAAATATAAAAATAGGCCATAAGGAAACTAACCTTTCACTGTTTGAACTTAATACAATGGTATACTTAGAGGATCTTAGAAAATCATCTAAAATCTAGCTGAAATTATTGATAACTTTGGTAAATTAAAAAGGTACTGAATAAGTCCACATAAATCTTCAGTATTTCTATGTATTACTAATAGAGTGCAGCAGGAAGAGATCTATATTAATATAAAAAATGTCTCAGTATTTATTATACAAATGCAAATTAAAAGAACTCTGAGATACTACTTCACACCTATCAAATTAACTAAAAAACAGAAAAAAAATATAAATATTGGAGGTTATCTGGAAAATAGGTTCTTAATGCATTGTTAGTGAATTTGTCAATTGATCCAGTTATTCTGGAGAGCAATTTGGAACTATGTTCAGAGTGATTGACTCTGCAGTAATACTATTAAGTCAGTATTTAAAAGAAATCAAAAGAAAAATGAAAAATTTGTGCAAATCCCTACTCTTTTTATGATGGCAAAGAATTAGAATTTGAGGGGATGCCTATCAATTGGAAATAGCAAGACAAGTTGCAGCGTATGGTTGGGAAATAATACTGTTGTGATATAAAAATGATAAGTTGGATGGTTTCAGAAACTTGGAAAACAATTATATGAAGTGATGCCAAATAAAGTGAGCAGAAGTAGGAGAAAATTTAACATAGTAACAACAATGTTGTATGTTAATCAACTGTGAATTACTTAGCTATTTTGATCAATATAATGATCTAAAACAATCCTGAAAGAATTATGAGGAAAAATGTCCTTCATCTCCAGAGAGATCTAATTGAGTCTAAATGCATATTAAAGAATTTTTTTTTCATTTAATTTTCTTTTTAAAAATATAGTTAATATGGGAAATTATTATTTTACATTTATAATTGATATTTTATTTCTTTCCTTCATAAGGGATAGTAAAGGGATTACAGAGAAGGAAAGAATAATTTAAAATTTTAAATTAATGTTAAAGTTAATGAATTCAAAAAAATATGACCAAGTATCAATTATTGGATAAATTGTATTTTATTAAAAAATATCATACTTTTTATAAGAAACTACTAATAGCTGATATTTAGTAATGCTTTCTGACGTTTACAAAACACTTTTCATTGATCATTTTATTTAATCCTTACTACCACTTTCTGAACTAGGTGTACTATAAGTGTTCTTTTCCCTGTTTTTCAGGCCAGGAAATCAATTCTCAGAGACATATTTGAAAACTGAAATCTCACTGCCTTACCTCAGAGATTAATTACTTCTGTAATTAACCCCTTTTAGATATGTATCCAAATGTTTTCTGTAATCTCTTAGAAGGGTAGAGAGAAAAAACAAAGGGACTTTTAGTTCTTTTTCTATGTTCATTCTTGAGATCCCTTGGGATATAAGGCAGGAATCCTGTATAATTCCCCCATCAAAAGTATTTATTTTAAGTCAAAATGTTAAATAATACTTCCTACTATCAATTATATGAGATACTTGCCTTGTTGCAGGCATAAGTCAGTATAGTTTCAAGAACATTTTGTTCTGAGCTTTCTCAGGCCCCTTCTCCAATTCCTCTCATTATACCTGAATATCCACCTGAGACTTTTTTCTGACTTCTTTTTAACTGACTATGCTACCTCATTAAAGCTACAATGTAACTATATTTAGCTTTTTCTCCAAAGTCTCAAAAAAAAAAAAAAACCTTTGCTTTAGGAAACATAAATCAGAGATTTTCTAGAGGATAGACCTTCTTTACTCTGATGTTTTTAATATTCCAATGAAATCCTGAAATCCATTTACAATATGTTATGAAGCATATGGAATGAGTTTCTCAGGGTGCATTTTCAGTATAAAAGAAGTATTCAAATATAATCTGAAATTTCTTGACAGTGATGATGTAGTTGAAAGAAGGAAATGAGGTGAAAAGAAGGAAGATAAAACATAAAGAAAAAGAGACAGAGGCAGATGCAGAGAGGACTGTATACATATCTATCTTTGAAATAATTCTTAATCATTTAAAATTATTTATGCCATTATGTTCCTTCTCCCTGTCTCCTTTACTCTATTTGCCATTGAGTTCATTCTTGGTGTTTCTATTTTGGAAAGTTTTATTTCCTTTGACTATACTACAAAGTTTCAGTGCCATTAATTGTGCCATCCAAATCAATGCCATTAATCTTGGCTTTGAATGCAGAATTTCAACAACATAAGCCTTCTATTTCTGTTCTGCTTTTGCATCTTCTAAGGGATGGTAGTATTCAGACCCAAAGGATATCAGGGTTAGAGAGGACTATGGTATTCCTAAAATGGGGCATGACCAGTGGCAGTGTAAATCTGTCATCTCATCAGACAAACATGACTTCAGCAGCCCTATCTGCCACAGAGAGCCTGAAGAGAATATCTAGCCTAAGGCCAGTCAATATTTCTCATTCATCCCACTCAAGAAGTTCAGCAGCTGCTACCCAGCCTAGAAGAATTATGCCTCAAGCCTACTGAAAATTTAGCTAGAGGGGAAAATCATTAAAAATGAATAACTATGGCAAATACATATTTCTAGGGGTGAGAAGTAATGAATCTTGCTCAAAATGAACAGAGTCAAATAAACCAAATAGCACTTCTTGTTCTATTAGCTATCTTCCACAAATCCATTGCTCTGAATCTTGTGCATGTCAAATAAAAATCCCTGTAAATTATAGTGATACTACAGATGGACATTTGGTCACAGAGATCATCCACAAATAACCAAGCTAATAATAATATTTGTTGAAGCGGTTAAATTAAGCATGACATTGAGGCATACACCTGAATAAAGGTATGATTGAGCTGTTAATGAAGGAGGATAATTTGTTCTAGAAACTCTTGAAGCAGAATATCAAGCCACAGAAAAGTTCAGAGAGGTCAGATTTTTCCTCAGCTTCTTCACCTATCTATCCACAAACACAAAAGTGTTCTCTCTTTGCCCAAACATCTCCAGTAATTTGAACTTTGCCTTAAACCACAAAGAGTCCAGCTTGCAAACAGAAAGATATATGATTGATGTATACATATATTGTATTTAATTTATACTTTAACATATTTAACATGTATTGGTCAACCTGCCATCTGGAGGAAGGGGTGGGGAGAAAGAGGGGAAAAGTTGGAATAAAAGGTTTTGCAATTGTCAATGCTGAAAAATTACCCATGCATATATTTTCTAAATAAAAAGCTATAATTTAAAAAAAAGAAAAGAAAAGAAGATATATAATTGAAAAGTAAGGCAGAGAACTCAACATTTGCCAAAATTTTAGGAATTTTCCCCACTAAGGGTGATTTTGACTTAACATTTTATCCAAAATAAACTCCCTAAACCTCATTAAAGGTTTAAAAAATCTCTAAGAACAGAGAACCACATGGTGCTTTTGTTGCTGTTTTCAATTAGTTCAGTTATATCTGATGCTTTGTGACCCCAATGGAATTTTCTTGGTAAGAAAACTGGAATGGTTTGCCATTTCCTTCTCCAGCTCATTTTACAAATGAGGCAAAGAGGGTAAAATATTTTGTCCTATGCTTAGTTAATAAGTATGTGAGGCTTAGTTTGAACTCAGGTCTTCCTGACTGAAGGCGCTGCATTTTATCCATTATGTCACTTAGATGCCTAAAACATAAACTTTAGAGGTCATTATATTGCACTCTAGATTGAATAGAAACTGATTATTGCAACAGGTTATCACCATAACAAATTATTAGGGCATTTTATAGATCTCCTACTAATTTATAAGATAAATGCATTTACAATTTACAAATAATCAAATGGAGAAATATTTGGAATAGTTTCTCATACATGTGCAAAACAACCTTCTCTAGATTTTTTATCACTGTTAAAATCTCCAATTCCAACAATACAGTATTGCCCAGCTAGACACATTAGCCTTCATAAATTTGTTAAAATTTTGTAAGTCTATATTTAGAAAGACAATTTCTTATATATAAGCAGGGGATTCTGAGAAATAATAAAAATGATAGATAATATTCAATCACACGATAGTAAAAGAAAATAATAGTTAACAAATACAACCTTGAATGTGGCATTAAGCATTAAGTAACATTCAAAAATTTAAGTACTCTTCTGATTTTTTAGTTAACAAACTTTCACTGCACTCTTAAAAGTGCTATTTTTAAAAACCCCAAAAAGGAAATCTAGAATTACATTTTAATTCAACATGAAGTTATTGTTTAAAGACCAATTATTAAAATGTATAGTACCAAACACTTTAAGACATATATTTGTTTTTGGTTTGTTTTTGTTTTTGTTTTTTACAGATAAACTTTTATGAATATACAATGGCAAATGCACTTGGTTGTCCAAAAAATAGTGAAATTTAAGAGCTTTATTGAAATTTTTAAATAGTGTTTTTTTTCTAGCCACATAGTTTTTAATCTCAATAGAAATCATAGGAACTACACCTCATCCTCCATGTATTTACAGCTGGAAAAATAAGATCTATAAAACTGGAAATGTTACTCTTATATTGCATTTAAAATGTATTTTTCCATGACAGGGGGGATGTCTATAAATTGCATAACAGCATGTAGAAAGTTAAAAATAAAACCTTAATATTTTTAGATTTTTTATATTGACTAACCTTAAGCTGGGTGGGCACTGACATGATTGTCTAGCTGAGTACCATTGGGCCTTAATGACTGAGTTCTTATTCTGCCTAAGAGACATACTAGACAATGTCACCTAACTCACTGCACTATGACTACTTCAGTTTTCTCATATATAAAATGAAAATAACAACTCCAAGAGTTATGAGCATAAGATGAAATAATACTTGCAATGGTTTTTATAAATATCAAAATGTTATGCAAATCCCACCAATTGTAATTGAGGCCATTATCTGATTTTTGAGAGTAATTCAGTTTGAGGTTGTTATCTGGAATTAATTTTAAATACCTGACATTTTTGGTAATATCTTCTTTCCCTTTCTATTCAAAGCGGTAAGTTGATAAAAATTATGGATAATACAAAACATAGAGGATCGGTTCTATATCCTAAATTTTTATTTTGATAGCAAATATTTATAAAGCATATTACATTGATCCTAAGTGTTTACTTCATATGATAACATTTTTCATTAAATTTTACATGTGAAGCAATTGAAACACAAGGAATAGAAATGCATTTTTGAGATCAAGGGCAGAAATGAATACACACTGAAATATGATTTATTTCCTTTGACACTATCATTTCCTCTAATATTTACATTTCCAACTGCTAAACCTGGAAAATGAAAATTTTTAAAAGGTCATTAATTCTAAGAAAATAATATTAATAATGCTTCCTCTATTTTATGATGTCATACCTTGCCAATATAGAAACAACATTACATTTTTATAAAAACATTTTCTCATTAAATGTCCAAAATTGTTTCATTACTCATTTTTCTTTTGTCCTCTTTCTCCATCTAACATTTCTAACATATTTTGAATGACAAATTGAGAAAATAAATCAAAAACATATAATTCTTTTACAAAAGATCTCACTTCTGAGCAGAGCTGCAATAAAATCATCTTTGAATAATATAGCAAATACGATTCTTAATTAGAGTTAAATTCTCTTCTACAAAATAAGTTCCTATTTTTCTATCATAGAGAATGTGAAATTGCTGTCACAGTCCTATAAATTTCAACTAATTTTCTACTGTGTACTTAAAAAATCTCCCATTACTATTTTAAAAAATTATCCTAAATGCTGGAGATAAATGAACCTTATTCATACTGCATTAATGGTAATGCAGAAAAGAGAAACTCATCCTCTATTATCTACCCAAATGACAAAGTTAACTTTTAGACTACCTGTAGTAACTGGTGTTCAAAGACCTTTTCTCTTTCTGTATATAAAAAGCTGCCTCCATTGAAATACTTCTTTCCACTCATCTTCATTAAGTCTTATATTGAGGCATTTGCAAAGACTTCAATTCCCAAATTTTATTATACATGCAAACTGAAGGATTCCAACCTATAATGAATCCCAAGGAACGAAGCAATTCAGCTTTGTGTGAAAGAAACTCCCCCAATTAAAGGATAATCTAAATAGTCAAAGATACTAAAAAATACCTCTCATTTAAATCTTCCTCCCTCTTTCTTGGCACCATCCTATTACAAATTAAATATAACAGCTGTTTCAAATGGATAGCAAGTATCAATTAAATAAAACTATCCTATATTACTCTAAGTCAGGATTAAGACAAAGGTTATTAATCTTAATTTTTTTTGTGAATCCAATATAGGCATGTATATTTATACAATTATCTTGTTGCATAAGAAAAGTCAGATGAAAAAGAAAAAGATGAGAAACAAAATAAAATTTAAGCAAACAACAACAACAAAAGAACTGAAAATGTTATGTTATGATCTGCATTCAGTTCCCTCAGTTCTCCCTCTGGGTGTAGATGCTCTCATTATCATAAGATTATTGGAACTGATCTAAATCATCTCATTATTGAGAAAAGCCATGTCCCTCTTAATTTTTAAACCAAATATATAATTTCACAATAAGACAGCATCTTTGTCACAGTGTAAAAGTGATAGCATTATGTGATCCATTTAAATGCACCAGTACAATTAAACATGTTTCAGGAGATAAATCAGATCACCAATTTTAAGGAAGATTCTAGAAATGTCAAAAAAAAAATAAAGTGATTATACTGATGGGGGACTTAAAAACAATCAAAACGACAACAATAATGATGGCAATTGATTAGTAATGAGCTTGTAAGAATGGGTTTTTGTTAAATCTTGTCTACCTTCTTAGCTTTCTGAATTATAGTTTCTTTATTGAGGTAAGCAAATTAAGTAAGAAACCAGCATAAATCTTTTGGTAACACAAGTTAGGTAAGGTTTTACATAGCATGCATAACTAGTTTGAAGGTACAAAGATTTTTGTCCAAATCTTAGGAGATCAAAGCAGTCACAAAGAATATTTAATACCATCTATCTGAAATTGAAAGAAAGATTAGAATGAAATTTCACTTTGTTCCCACTAAATGAACAATGAGCATCATGCAAATTTGTCCTCTCTATATGTTAAATGGATATTGAATCCTAGATGCCTTTGAAAAAGGAGAGAAAAGGACATGTCATAATTTGGTTATTGTTCCATTTAGAGAAATGATAGCAGAGTACATTTAGAAAAGTTTGCTCAGAAACAGAAACCCGGTCATAGATTCTCTAGAAAAATTTTAGGAAGACACTTGAAATTTTTTCTTAAGGAAATCATTCCAAGTAATATTTTACTAAATGTCTTGTCTCTGTTCTTTTTAAACCCAAAATTATGTACTGTCTTTATCCTTGGGCAGATTGAACAACAAGTAAGACACAAATAGACAAAAATAAGTGTTAAATTGTGTTATTAGCATACTTAGTGAAAGTATGTAAAATAGTAAATAAAATAAAGCATAGAGTAAAAATGCATATATCCCATAGAAAGAAAATTAACTAATCTTATATATTCTAGTGAAATGCAAATTAATAGAAAAATACATTACACAAGCTATATCTATATCTATATATACAAAATTACCATCTTAGTAGATTGACTATATAAAGTACAAGTCATTGGAAAATATTTATTTCAAGGTAAGTTGAGCCAAGGATAAAGCAATTACCTCACAGAATAGTTATGAGGCACAATAGAGAACATTCTATCTATGAAGGACTTTGAAAACTTGAAAGTGATTTATAAATATTATCTAACTAGTGACCCTAAATAAAAAAAAGTAAATATTAAAACCAATATAGCAAAATACTTGAATTTTATTTTTCTGTCAGTACTCTATGAGCAGCTGGGTGGCACAGTGGTCTGTAGTCAGGAAGAACTGATTTCAAATCCAGCCTAAGATACTTATTAGTTGTTTGTCTCTGGGTAAGCCATTTTAAAATTGTTTGACTTTGTTTCCTCATTTGTAAGATGAACTGAATAAGGAAACAACAAACCACTCCAATATCTTTGTCAAGAAAACCAAATGGAATAATAAAGAGTAAGACATGACTAATAATTAAACAATAACAACAATAATTCACAAAAGAGGAATATTAGACAAAGCTTATTGCATTTATCTGGATGAATTCAATGTTGCTATTCTGTTGGTTTGAATAGCAATCAGGAGACTGGTAGAATTGAAAGACATCTTTGGATGTTATATAAATAATAAGCTTCTTCCAAAACAGGTAACAAAACCTAAACTCCAGTGGTCCTTGAGATTTAAAACTTTACTTTAGAAATGGCAATGCTGGTGAATTAGATGAATTGCACTTTCTTCTCAAATTTCAGAGTACTCGCCATAATGCTTATAATATGTGAAGGACTAATATTCATTTTTCTTATTAATCTTTTTCATACTTGTTTTTCAGGCAAGTCACTTAAATTCTCAGTATAAATTCTACAGCTCTGAGTTGAAGAGGTTACTAACCTGGATTTGCTGAGAAAGTATACATATTTGAGAATTGCCTGTGGCTTTAAAATCACAATATAAACTGATCTTCTGAAATTGCAAAATAAAACACAATTATTTTGGTTATAAAATATCCCATTTGAAAAACTGAAAGTAGAATATAATGATTAAAAAAAAACAAATTGTTTAAAAGAAAATTTTCCTATTTTTTCCCTAAACAAGCCTATTTCTTACACACAAAAGATATGAAGTAAACATTTTATAAAAAGTCAGGAATGTATGTCTAAGATGCAAATGACTTTGAATTTTTTTGATCATTTTTAATATCTAGTATTTATATCACATCTACTCCATGCTTATAATATATTTATAAATATTTATGTATATAGAGCATACATTTATAGTCTTTTATCATATAATAACATAGATATGAAGTAAACATTACTAAATACATTAATATAAATATTACTATATATATCATTAAATATATGCATATCTTTACCTAATATATCTCATATACATAATACATAATATGTATATATTACATAAGACACAATATGTTGGCACTATGATAAGCATTTTTATAAAATTATATTATTATACCTTTTTATTTATAAAATATAAGCATGGATAATTTTTACAACATTGAACTTGACTGTAGCTGAGGATCCAAGATAGTCTATATCTCAAAATGATTCAAATAGGTATTCCTACAAAGGCATTAAAAGAGAAAAGGATATCTCAAAGCCTGGTCCCAAATCTACTCAAGAGGCAGTCCCAGGACTGCTAGTCCCATGTGGAATGCCAAATAAAGTTCAGATAGTGAATCTTCTTTTAGTGACTGAATTTCAAATTTCATACTGACTTTGTAGAAAACATATATGTGTGTATGCACATATGTATATATGCATATATATAATTATGTATATGTATCATGCAAATGCACAGGAGTTATATTTGTCACTCGTGTCTTAGAATTAAGGGAAAATCCATATGAATTTTATTTGATGGTGACAATTTTCAAAGATTGACTATTTAACAAAATGCTAGACTAAGATTTTTAATACTTCATAGTGACTTATAATCACCAGCAGAAAAAATATTTTCTAGGAATCATTATAATTTGTGAAAATTTTCTATAACGAGTAACTTGAATTTTGTCTAATCATTTAAGGGAATGAAAACCAGCCATACAACCAAGAAAAATTATGTCTTTTTTTTTTTAAAGTAAAGGATTTTTTTATCATCCTAGTACATGAGTAATTTGACAATGTGTATCTTCTTGCCTCATAGAAGTATTTATAACCCAAATACATGAATAAGTAAAAAATAAATAGCCTAATTAGAATAAAGCTTAATATTATTATAAAACATTTAAAATAAGATATTCTCATGCTAATTATAACAGACAATGAAAAACTGCTAGAAAGAAAAATAATTTTCTTTTTTCTTAACTACAGTCAGCTTTGAAAATTTCTGCTAACTAATTTTATCTATTATTATTAAGACTTGAAATGGATGGAAAAACTGTAAGTCAAATTCTCTAATTTTTGACTATCAGTTGCTTTTTAAAATTATCTTGCTTTTCAAAGAAATAAATTACATGATTAAAATTTGTATAATGCTACAAATTCATGTCTTCTTGATGGCAACCAATTTAGTATGATTACTACTTCTGATTTTGTTTTCCTTGATTATAATATAGTTACTGATTTGCCTGTGCTTCAGAAATGTAAAATCAATTTAAAGAAAGTTATGAGAATTCAGTCCAAAAGGGAAAGTCTTTTTTTTAACTAAAGTTGAAACCAGTCAATTTTGCAGGTAAAATGGAACAAAAATAAGTTAGACAAAAGCAAAATGAAAGTTTGTTCCTGTTTTCAAAATTTTAAGATTTAAAGAGAAAGTGAAACTAAGATATGTTCAGTATGGATAACCTTCTGTAGATCAATATATTTCTATTTGATCTTCTCTAGCACAATAAATACAATTATTTTCAAAAGCAAAACAATTTCTTGAGCACTTGTTTCAAATCATTTGCCTCAAAAAGATTCTGACTTTACTCTGAAAGTATTTATTTCTCAAGAAAGTACAATTATCATTGGCTTTCTTTCTTAAGAAAAATTTAAAAATGGAATCTTAGGCAAAGTTTATTAATAACACTGAAAAGAAATATCTGTCCATGGGGGCAAAGTAAAGGTGGAGGATTAGAGGTATAGTAGCTAAACTCTCTCAATATTCACTTTCAAACAACTTTAAATTAGAACATCAAATTAATTTTTGAGTGGCAAAGCAAATAATATAGCATAAGAATGGTAGAGTAAAAATAGGGGAAAATGACAGTAATAAAAGAAAATAAAAGAAAATTAGCAGCTTTGTAAATAAGGCACAACATTAATGAATAAAATAACAGCTTAAAAGCAGAATTGGTGTAATGATTAAAAAGGTAAAAATATTCAATGAAAAAAAAACACTCTAAAAAGCTGAATTAGACAAATGGAAAAAAAGAGGAATTCAAACACACACACACACACACACACACACACACACACACACACACATACACACACACACATCCTTCCTTTACAAAAAAGAAAATAGCCAAATGGAAGAAAAGGAAAAATGGTTACTAAAAATAATTCCTTAAAAATAATAATTGAGAAAGAGAATCTGCAAGACATCAAGAAAGAGTCAAAGAAAGTCAAAAAGTCTAAAAAATGAAAATGTAGAAGAAAATGTGAAATACTTCCTTGGAAAAAAATGAGCAAGAAAGTAGATAAAAGAGAGATAATTTAAGAAAGATTAATCAATGATTAGATCATATCTATGATCATAGAAAAAAAGTCTAGATATATTTCCAAAAATTATTTTAAAACTTGCCTCACTATTTTAGATACTGAGGGCAAACAGAAATTAAAAGAATTTATAAATTATTTTCTGAAAGAGATCTCAAAATTAAAACTTCCAGTTAAATTCCAGAGCTCTCAGGTCAAATAGCAAATACCTCAAACAAGCATAAAGAAACAGTTTAAATACCATGCAGTCACAGGCAAGATCACAAAAGATTTAACAGCTTCAACTACAAAGGGAATGGATGGCTTGAAATATGATATGGAATATGGAATATGAAAGCAAAAGACCTAAGATTAAATCAAACCTATCCATTAAAATTAAGTATAAACCTTTCTATAGGAGAAAAAAAATTAAATAGAGGACTTTTACACATTTGTGATGAAAAAAAGAAATTCACATTCAAATAAAAGATAGAATATTCATGACGGATTCATGAAAAACTTTTTACTTTCCTATATGGGAAGATGATCTATGTAGCTCCTAACATTTTTTTACATTTTAGGGCAATTAAAACATTATATAGATAAAAGTAATGAATGTGTGTTGATTGTGTTAAAATGATATCCAAAAAAGATAGGTGGTATGGTGAGAAAGAGATATGCACAGGGAGAAGTATTTCTATGTTTTTTCCAAGGCTACACTGAAGCACATATTGTTAAAGCAATAAAATAAAAGAATAATTTAACTTCTTGGAGCCAAGATGGTGGAGTTAGAAATGAATTGCTGTAATCCTTCCATGTTCACCTCTAAACAACAATTAAATAGTACTTGGAGCAGCAGAACCAACAAGGACACAATAGAGTGAAAAAATCTTTTAGACCAGAAAAATTAGAAGATTGAAAGAGAGGTCAATCTCTCCTGGGTAAGGGAATAGGAAAATCTAAGACAAGAAGCTCCCCAGAGAACCAAGATAGCAGCAAGCTCTACCTCAGCAAATCACAGGAGATCTTGTCTCTCAGGATATTGGAGCGAGTGAAAGTGAACAACCAGGAATTCCCATGTGTTTTGGAAAATCAGGGGAACTAGTCAATCCAATTCAAAGAATCATTATGTGCTCCAGTGTAGGCCTGAGCAAACAGATATCTTTCAGCAGCCAGATCTCTGTGTGCCTGAAGACAGCCCTGGTAGACTCCAGAGACTAGACTTTCCTCAGGGTAGGTCTGGAAAAACTGAAACACCCCTTCCTGGTCTCAGGATAGACCAGTCATCATCATTTGACCCCAGCACAGAAGCAGTTAAGCTGCCAGACCTTTACAGCCTCCAGCAGCATTAGCCATCCCTCACTCCACCTCATCAGCCAGAACCAGACAAAAGGTTCCCTGCGGACCCCAGGGTAACATTGGTGCAGCACCAAATAAATATTCAGGGCCTGTAGATACTGGCACAAGAAGCTTGAAATAGAACTCCTTCCACCTTACAAGTAGAGTTCAAATTTAAAAGAAAGGAAAAGGGTAGGAGGAGCTTGAGAGAAGAAAGAGAAAAGAAAGAAGGAAAGAAGTGTGAAAAAACAACAAAAAAAGAAAGAAGGAGAGAAGTGTAAAAAACAACAAAAAAAGAAAGGAGAGAAGTGTAAAAAACAACAAAAAAAGAAAATTATTATGATGACAGGAAAGTTCAAGACACAAACTCAGGATTCAATGTTAAAATACATATGGACAAAAATCCCAAAGAAAGATCAAAAATTATCTCAAGCCCAGAAAGAACTCATGGAACTTCAAAATGGAGCATAAAAGTCATATAAAAGAGGTAGAAAGAAAAATTGGGAAAAGAAATGAATGATGGAAAAGAATTATGAAAAAAAGAATAAATAACTTAAAAATTGCTTAAAAAGAGAATCAGAAAAATAATTTAAAAATTAAATTAAAAAAGTAGAATCAGCCAGATATAAAATCAGATACAAAAATTCACTGTTGGAAACAAATCCTTAAAGAGTACAATTGGTCGAATGAAAAGGAATACAAAAGAAATTGAGGAAAATAATATCTTAAAAGAATTGGATTAGTGGATTAAGAATCAATCAAATAAACTGAAAAGAACAAAAAAAATGGAAGAAAATACAAAATCTTGGGAAAAAACTGTCCTGGAAATTAAATTCAGGAGAAACAGGATTGGAATCATTAGACTATTTGAAATTCGTAATCAAAGTGAGGACCTGGACATCTTCTGAGAAATTGTCTGGGAAAACTGCCTTGATATCCTGGAACCAGATTGCAAAAAAAAGCATTTAATGCATTCACCAATCACCTCAGGAAAGACATCCCATGATGAAAACTCCAAGGAATATTATGGAGAAAATTACAAAATTCAAAACAGATAATGTTGATTATATTAAATTTTAAAAGCTTTTACACAAACAAAGCTAAAGCAACCAAAATTAGAAGAGGAGCAGAAAACTGGGAAACAATCTTTACAGCAAGTATATCTGATAAAAGCCTCATTTCTCAAATATATAGAGAACTGAGTCAAATTTATAAGAATACAAGTCCTTTCTCAACTGATAAATGATCAAAGGATATAAACAGATGACTTTCATATTAAAAAAAAGCTATCTACCCTCTTATGAAGAAGTGCTCTAAATCAATTTTTTTATTATAGTTTTTTATTTACCAGATGTATGCATAGGTAATTTTTCGGCATTGACAGTTACAAATCGTTTTGTTCCAACTTTTTTCCCTCCTTCCCTCTATCCCTTCCCCCAGATGACAGGTTGACCAATACATATTAAATATGTTAAAGTATAAGTTAAATACAATATATGTATACATGTCCAAACAGTTATTTTACTGTACAAAAAGATTCAGACTTTGAAATAGTGTACAATTAACCTGTAAAGGAAATCAAAAATGCAGGTGGACAAAAATAGAGGGATTGGGAATTCTATATAAATGGTTCATAGTCATCTCCCAGAGTTTTTTCCCTGGGTGTAGCTGATTCAGATCATTACTGCTCTATTGGAACTGATTTGGTTCATCTCATTGTTGAAGAGGGCCACGTCCATCAGAATTGATCATCATATAGTATTGTTGTTGAAGTATATAATGATCTCCTGGTCCTGGTCATTTCACTTAGCATCAGTTCATGTAAGTCTCTCCAGGACTTTCTGAAATCATCCTACTGGTCATTTCTTACAGAACCATAATATTCCATAATATTTATATACCACAATTTATTCAGCCATTTTCAAATTGATGGGCGTCCACTCAGTTTCCAGTTTCTGGCCACTACAAAGAGGGCTGCCACAAACATTCTTGCACATACAGGTTCCTTTCCCTTCTTTAAAATCTCTTGAGAATATAAGCCCAGTAGTAATACTGCTGGGTCAAAGGGTATTCACAGTTTGATAGCTTTTTGAGCATAGTTCCAAATTGCTCTCAAGAATGGTTGGATGTATTCACAATTCCATCAACAAGTATCAATGTCCCAGTTTTCCCACATCCCCTCCACATTATCTTTCCCTGTCATTCTAGGCAATCTGACAGGTGTGTAGTGGTATCTCACAGTTGTCTTAATTAGAATTTCTCTGATTAATAATGACTTGGAGCATCTTTTCATATGGCTAGGAATAGTTTCAATTTATTCATCTGAGAATTGTCTGTCCATATCCTTTCTCTGTTTATCAATTGAAAAATGGCTCTGTTTCTTATGAATTAGAGTCAATTCTCTCTCTATTTTGGAAATGAGGCTTTTCTCAGGACGTTTGACTGTAAAAATGTTTTCCCAGCTTATTGCTTTCCTTCTAATCTTGTCTGCATTAGTTTTGTTTGTACAAAACCTTTTCAATTTGATATAATCATTTTTTTCTATTTTGTGATGAATAATGATCTCTAGTTCTTCTTTGGTCATAAATTCCTTCTTCTTCCAAAAGGCTATGCTCTTCCAATTTATTTATAATCTCATTCTTTATGCCTAGGTCATGAACCCATTTTGACCTTATCTTGGAGTACGGTGTTAAGTGGGGCCAATGCCTTGTTTCTGCCATACTAACTAAATCACTTTTGATTAGAGAAATGCAAATTAAAATAACTCTCAAATATCAACTCACATCAATATGATTGGCCAATATAACAAAAATAAGGAAAGTGATAAATGTTGGAGAGGATATGGAAAAACTGAATACTAATACCTTACTGGAGTTGTAAACTCTTCCAAACATTCTGGAGAGCACTTCAGAAATATGCCCAAAGTGCAACCAAAATGTGCATATCCTTTGCCCAGCAATACTATTACTAGATCTGTATCTCAAAAGAGATCATATGAAAAGGGAAAAGGACATATATGTGCAAAAATATTTATAGCAGCCTTTTTCATGGTAGCAATATATTGGAAATTGAGGGGGTGTTCATCAACTGGTTTGTGGATTAGCTGAACAAACTTTTGTATATGAATGTAATGGAATACTATTGTGCAGTAACAAATCATGAAAACTCAAATTTCAGAAAAACTTAGAAAGACTTGTAGGAACTATTACAAAGGGAAAAAATAGAACCAAGGGTACATTGGACACTGTATTTGTAACATTGTGTTATGATCAACTATAAATTATGCTTTTTCAGCAATTCAATTATCTGAGACAAATACAAAGGGTTTACATAGATAAATGCTATCCATAACCAAATAAAGAACTGATTGTTTCAAAATGCAAATAATAGCATATTTTTCCACTTCTTTTATTCTTTCCCAGTTTTTTCTTTTTTCACAACACTAATATAGAAATATGTTTTAGATGACAGCACATGTATATAGTATATCAAACTTATTACCATCTTTAGACTAGGAGAGGAGAGGGGGAAAAAGGAGAGAAAAATGTGGAACTCAAACCTTTGTATAAATGAAAGCTAAATTTTTTCTTGACATGTACTTGAGGGAAAAATGCTATTTGAAAAAAAGAGCTAATTCAGAATTGAATATGTTATTCAGCTGAACTGAAAAAAAAAAGTCAGAAGGAAGCAGAGCCAAGATGATGGAGAGCAGACATGACTTTCTGTGACCTCCTCTCAAACCAATAGCAGATTTAGCCTCAAAACTGGTTTTGGAGTCAAAGAATATGCAAATATTTGTAGTATAACATACTTCTAGAAGAAGATACTTGGAAAAAACTTCAGAACAAGTCTTTTCAATCAGGTCGGGGGACAGATTACTGAGCCAAAACCCCAGCACAGGGAGCTCATGGCAAAGACCTGGGGTGGAATCTCAGAGTGTTGCAGCTTCCATGGACCTGGGAATCTTCTGTGAGCCTCTTAGGCCTCTCTGCCCTGGTCGCAAGCAGGTGATTTCATAGATTTGCTGCAAAAGACAAATTGTAAACCATTGAGCCCCAGAAGAACCCTGGACTATTTTTGTTATAGGTATATATAAAGAAAGTGGGCATAGTTTTAATTTTGTTATATAAAAAAGAAACTAAATGATACCAGAAAAAAAGAGGAAAAAGAAGGTAAAAAAGGAAAATTACATGTTACAAAGAGGCAAGGGAAACCTATTATGATTGAGGGGGATATAAAAGAGGGGGATGAGCATTGTGTAAATCTTACTCTCATCAGATTTGGCTCTAAGAGAGAATATCAAACATATGTGGTTTCACAGAGAAACTTGTCTCACCTTATGGGAAAGTGGGAGGGAAAGGGGGAAAAGAAGCATTAGGGGAAAGCCATAAAAAGGGGGGAGAAGCTCTAAAGAAAGACTGTTTGAAGGAGTTGGTCATCAAAAGCAAAATACTGAGGAGGAGGGAAGGGGTAAAGGAAAGAGAAAAGTATAACAGGGTAAATAAGATGGCAGGAAATACAAAAGTAGTTATTTTAATTATGTGAATGGGATGAACTCTCCCATAAAACAGAAGCAGATAGCAAACTGGATTAAAAGCCAGAATCCTACAATATGTTGTTTACAAGAAACACATTTTAACCATAGTGATACATACAGAGTGAAGGTAAAGAGCTGGAGCAGAATCTATTACGGTTCAGCTGAAGGTTTAAAAAACAAAACAAAACAAAACAAAACAAAACAAAACAAAAAAAAAAAAAAAACAAACAAACAAACAAAAAAAAAAAAACCAGGGGTAGCAATCCTGATCTCAGCTCAAGTTAAAACAAAGATAGAGATAAGAAAGAAAGAATATATTTTACTAAAGGGTACCATAGATAATGAAGCAATATCAATACTAAACACATATACACCAAGTGGTATAGCATCCAGATTCCTAGAGAAGAGGTTAAGAGAGATGCAAAGCTATACTAGTGGAGGATCTCAAATCTGCTCTCTCAGAACTAAATAAATTAAACAACAAAATAAATGAAAAAGAAGTTAAGGAGGCAAACAAAATGTTAGAAAATTTAGGTATGGTAACTCTATGGAGAAAATTGAATGGAGACATAAAGGAGTTTACTTTTCCTCAGCAGTTCATGGAACTTATACAAAAATTGACTATGCATTGGGGTATTTTGCTTTCTTACTCATTTACTTTCTTTTTTTGATCTGATTTCTTTTGTACAATGAAAATTAAATAAATATCTTTATACATATAGGATTTAACATATATTTCAACCTATTTAACATATACTGAATTGCTTGCCATGTAGGAGAGGGTTGATGGGAAGGAGGAGAAAATCTGAAACCCAATGCTATGTAAGGGTCAATGTTGACAAATTATCCATGCATATGTGTTGAAAATAAAAAGTTTTATAAAAAAGAAAGAAAAAAGTCAGAAGTAGCAAAAACTGTTTCAGATGAAGAAATCGAAGCTATCAATATTCATACAGAATGCTTTAAATTCCTATTGATTAGAAAAGGCAAAATTAAAACAAGTTAAGTACCTCTCCAAACTCATTGGAAATAAAAAATGCTGGAGGGAAAGGACAAAAAAATAACTACATTAATAAATTATTGGTGGAGTAGTAAAATGTTCCAATCATCCTGGGAAATAATTTGTAATTAGAAGTAAAGGTCTATAAAACTGTTTATTCTTTGGCTCAGCAACAGGTCTGTATCCCAAAGAAATTAAAGGGGAAAAAAGGACCTACATGTACAAAAATATTTTATCAGCTTTTTTGTGATAATAAAACAATAGAAATTGAGAGGCTGCCTATCATTTGGGGAATGGCTGAACAAGTTATGGCCCATGATCCTTATAGAGTACTCATGTTGTGGTAAAGCAGTTTCAGAAAAACATGGCAAGCTTTATATATAATGATATGAAAGGAAGTGACCAAAATCACGGTAGATCTTTTTCTTTTGACACACTAGCAAAAATTTTGTAATGATGATCAACTATGAAAATCTTGACTAGCCTGATCAACAAAATGATCAAAGTAATTCCAAAGGATACATGATAATAACTGCTATCCACCCCCAGGAAGAGAATTGATGAACTCATGCAAATTGAAGCATAATTTGTACTCTTTTTTTTCTTTTTGCTTTGTTTTGCAACAAAGCTAATATGGAAACACATTTTTCTTGATTTCCCATGTTTAATTGATATCATTTTGCTTGCTTTCTCTATGGGTAGAATAGGAGATTATAAAAAGGAGAGTGAATTAGAAGCTCAAAAGTAAAAGGAAAGAAGGTCACAATAAATATTTACTAAAGGGAAGGAAAGGTAAGCTTTCTTTGTTGTTGTTTTACAAAAATTCATTGACAAGTTACTCATTTATTTATTATTATGAACATAGCCTTATAGTATAGGATTTTGATGATTATACTAACAAATAAAATAAACTGCCAAGTAAACTGACTTGTCTGTGAAACTGTTTTGTTCAAGCTAGCTTTAACATCAGTTGAAAATATTTTTAGGTGATCTGTGTGATAGAAGTTATGATAACAATAAGAACAATAATAATAACTATCAGAAGTTGATGATATTCAATTCTGATATCACCTTCCTTAAAAAAAAAAAGATCAAGAGAGTATGCATCCAATATTTGTAACAAAGCAGAAGTTTGCTAGAGCCAGCTCTAACAGTTTGCGATAATATTCAATCTTTAGAAATATGAGAATTAGAAATAAGGATTTGACTTGTATTATTGATTGTCTAGATCAAAGTTATGGAGAATATGTTAATAATGCAAAACCAAAAAATTTTTAAAAACCCACAAAATTGAAAGGGAAATATAAAAGTGGGGACTATCAGAAATTCTGATAAAACCCTATTACTTTTTATTATTTATTTTTCCAAAGTTATTTTATTTATTTAAACAGAATAATAAAAAAAGAAAAACAGAAAAGAAATATTTACAAAACGAAAACAAAACAAAAGAGAACATTGCCATGATGTGCACAGTAGAACATCAAGGAAGTTTCAAAATATGTAACAACAAACACCAGTTCAAGAAAGTGTGTGTGTATCTATGTGTGTGAGTATGTGTATTTATATGTATATGTATATATCTATTAGTAGGAGAAATTATATTCATGAGTGTCCATCTTTTCATTACTTCTTTGTAAATTGTTCTTCTGCTCTCTGTTGCTCACCTTTTTTACTTTATTTGCTCCCCCTCCACTTTCATCCCATTTCAGCCCCAAGCAGGTTATGGTTAAGAAAGAATATATTTATGTAGATATATATAGATATATGCGTACACAATAACACATATCTTTCTTATCCCTGATGATTCTTTACTTTAATTCAGCTCCTACCTCGCCTTGCAATTAGTTAAATTCTCCCCACCCATGGATCCCTCTCTTATCTTCTTCCCACATCTTTTACTTCCCTGTTTACCCATACCTTTCCAATTCTTTCTTTCTTTTTTTTTTTTTTTTTGAATTTCTTTTTTTTTATTATAGCTTTTTTTTTTTTTACAAGATATATGCATAGGTAATTTTTCAGCATTGACAACTGCAAATCCTTTTGTTCCAACTTTTTCCCTCCCTCCCCCCACAACTTCTCCAAGATGGCAGGTTGACCAATACATGTTAAATATGTTAAAGTGTAAGTTAAATATAATATATGTATACATGTCCAGACAGTTATTTTTGTTGTTGTTATTGGGAATGGTTCCAGTTTATCCCCATTATATATGATGCTTATTGATGGTTTTAAATAGATGCTACTGATTATTTTAAGGAAAGTCCATTTATTCCTATACTCTCAAGTGTTTTTAATAGGAATGAATGTTAGATTTTATCAAATGCTTTTTCTGCATCTATTGAGAAGATCATGTGGCTTTTGTTAATTTGGTTATTAATATGATCAATTATACTAATAGTTTTCCTAATATTGGACCAGCCCTGCATTCCTGGTGTAAATCCTACTTGATCCTGGTATATTATCCTGGGGATGATTTTCTGTAAACTTTTTGCTAATAATCTTATTTAAGATATTAGTATCAATATTCATTAGGGAGACTGGCCTATAGTTTTCTTTCTTAGTTTTCAATCTACCTGGTTTAGGTATCAGTACCTTCTCTGTGTCCTAAAAGTAATTTGGCAGGACTCCTCCATTCCCTATTTTTTCAAATAGTTTATATAGCATTGGGGCTAATTGTTCTTTAAATGTTTGGTAGAATTCACATGTAAATTCAACTGGTCATGGGGATTTTTCTTAGGGAATGGATTAATGGCTTGTTCTATTTCTTTATCTGAAGTGAGACTATTTGAGCAATTTACTTCCTTCTCTGTTAATCTGGGAAACCTATATTTTTGGAGGTAGTCATCCATTTCATTTAGGTTATCAAATTTATTGCCATAAAGTTGGGCAAAGTAACTCCTTATTGCTCTAATTTCCTCTTCATTAGTGGAAAGTTCCCCTTTTTCATTTTTAAGAATAACAATTTGATTTTCCTCTTTATTTATTTCTAATTAGATTTACCAAAGATTTATCTATTTTATTGCTTTTTTTTCATAAAACCAACTCTTAGTTTTATTTATTAATTCAATAGTTTTTTTTTTTACTTTCAATATTATTAATTTCTCCTTTTAATTTTAGAATTTCAAGTTTAGTATTTGATTGGGGGATTTTAATTTGGTCTTTTTCTAGCTTTTAAAGTTGCAAGCCAATTAATTGATCTCCTCTTTCTCTATTTTATTCAAATAAGCCTCTAAAGATATAAAATTTCCCCTTATTATTGCTTTGGCTGCATCCCACAAATTTTGGTACGATGTCTCATCGTTGTGAGTATCTTGAGTGAAATTATTAATCGTGTCAAAATTTGTTGTTTCACGCAATCATTCTTTAAGATGAGCTTATTTAGTTTCCAATTTTTTTTTTGGTCTATTTACCCCTAACTTTTTGTTGAATGTAGTTTTTATTGCATCATGATCTTAAAAGAAAACATTTACTAGTTATGCCTTCCTGCTTTTAATTTTGAGGTCTTCATGTTCTAATATATGTTCAATTTTTGAATAGGTTCCATAAACTGCTGAGAAGAAAGTATATTCCTTTCTGTCACCATTCAGTTTTCTCCAAAGATCTTTCATATCTAATGTTTTTAATACTTTATTTTCCTCTTTAATTTCTTTCTTATTTGTTTTGTGGTTTGATTTATCTAATTCTATGAGGGCAAGATTGAGATCTCCCACTATTATAGTTTTGCTGTGTATTTCTTCTTGCAACTCTCTTAACTTCTCCTTTAGGAAGTTAGATGCTATACCACTTGGTGCATATATGTCTAGTATTGATATTGCTTCATTTTCTATAGTATCCTTTAGCAAGATATAGTTTCCTTCTTTATCTCTTTTGATTAGATCAAATTTTGCTTTTGCTTGATAAGGATGGCTACCCTTGCTTTTTTTACTTCACCTGAAGCATAATAGATTCTGCTCCAGCCTTTCACCTTTACTCTGTATGTAAATCACTGCTTTGAATGTGTTTCCTGTAAACAACATATTATAGGGTTCTGACTTTTAATCCAGTCTGCTATCTGCCTCCACTTTATGGGAGATTTCATCCCATTCACATTTATGATTAAAATGACGAATTCTGTATTTTCTGCCATCATAATATCCCCAGATTATGCTTTTCTCTTTCTTGCCCCTCTTACCCCCTTGCCCAGTATTAAACTTATAGGCCCCATTTGTGTCATGCAGCACTCCCTCATTAGCATCCCTCCCTCCTCCCTTTGAATCCCTTCCCCTTTCTTGTACCTTTCCCTTATTACTCTTTTCCTTTTCCCTTTCCCTCTCCCACTTTTTAATGAGGTGAGAGAAGATTCTCTGTAAAACAAATGTGTCAATTATTTTCTCTTTGAGCCAACTCCAATGAGAGTAAGATTCACGCAATGTTCCTCCCCCTCTCTATGTTCCCTCAGATATGTTAGGTTTCCTTTGTCTCATCGTTGCATGTAGTTTCCCTCTTTTTATTTCCCCTTTTCCCTTTTTCAGCACTATTCCCTTTCCATTTCTACTTCCCTTTCTTATATTATATCAGTAAAATCAAATTACACATGTGGTCTTTATGTATATTCACAACAGAGATACAGTTCTCAAGAATTCCTTTTACCTTTTTCTGCTTTTCTTGCATCTTATCGTTGGAGATCAAATTTTTGTTTAGATCTGTTTTTTTTTTTTGTTTGTTTTTCCTTAGAAACAATTCCTGTGTTTCATTAAATGTCCATCTTCTTCCATGGAAGAAAATGCTTAGCTTAGCTGGGTAGTTAATCTTGGCTGCATTCCAACTTCTTTTGACTTTTGGAACATCAGATTCCAAACCCTTTGATCCTTTAATGTGGAGGTAGCCATATCTTGAGTGACCTTTACTGTGGCACCTCGGTATTTGAATTGTTTTTTTTCCTAGATGTTATATTTTTTCCTTATCTGATAGTTTTGAAATTTGGCCACAATATTCCTTGGGGTGTTTATTTTAGGGTCTTTTTCAGAAAGTGTTCAATGAATTCTTTCAACACCTATTTTACCTTCTGGTTCTATTATATTTGGGCAGTTCTCTTTGATGATTTCCTGTAAAATAGTATCTAGGCTCCTTTTTTCATCATAATTTTCGGGAAGTCCAATAATTCTGAGATTCTCTCTCATAGATCTATTTTCCAGGTCTGTTGTTTTTCCAAGTAGATATTTAAGGGTTTTTTTTTTTTCTAATTTTTCATTTTTTTGGTTTTGTTTGACTGATTCTTGATGTCTCAGTGAATCATTCATTTCTATTTGTTCAGGACTGATTTTTAATGAGTTATTTTCTTCATTAGCTTTTTTTTTTTTTTTTACTTCTTTTTGTGTATGTCCACTTGAGTTTTTAAATGAGTTGTTTTGCTCTATGGATTTTTTTCCATTTCACTCATTTTTTTTAGTGAGTTATTTTCTTTTTCTAATTCATAAATCCTACTTTCTTGAGAATTCTTTACCTTTTCCAATTCACAAATTCTGTTTCCCTGAACTTCTTGGGAATTTTTTACCTGTTCCAATTCACATTTCACGAAGTTGTTACTCTCTTGCATAGCTTCTCTTTCCTTTCCCCATTTTTCTTCTAGTTCTCTTTTAAAATTTTTAATAGTCTTTTCTAGAAGAGTCTTTTGTGTTGAGGCCCAACAATTGTCTGGAGACTGTCTGCTCTTAGTCTCCTCAGGGTTGAAAACCTGCTCTCTTTCTTTATAGAAGCTATTGATAATCCTTTTTATTTTTTTACTCATTTTTTAAAAGTCTGTAGGGTCTGCCTTCAGGGACAGGAGGTTACCAACTTCCTTTCCAGAACAGGGATAGGTGTATAAAAGAGTAGCTGTCTTGCCAACTGGCTAGAAAGAGCAGTGAGGTACAGAGTGTTCTGGGAAATAATTCCCCCATCAGAAGTAACTCAGGTCTCTACTGCAAAGCTGCACAAGTGCCCTCGAAGAGCTCTGCTGTGCGTGTTAATGACTGCCCTGGGATTAGAAGCTGAGCAGTGAAAGTTTCACTCCCCAGGCCAAAGCTCTCAGTGGAACTGTGGGTATTAGCAGCTGACCAGCAGCCCCATAGGGACCAGAAGTGTCCCTGCCCAGAGAAACATAGTGGGCTGCAAAAGTTCTATTGCCCCAGGCCGAGCCCCCCCACTGTGCAGATTAGAGGCTGCCCTGGGCTGTGCCCTCCTGCTGTGCAGATTTGTAACTGCCCCAGCAAAAGCCCCATACTGCAGAATGTGGCTTCAGGAGTGTGTTACAGTTTGCATTGAATCACTTTTAGTTTGAGGTGGTTATAGCCAGATTTTGTTAGGTTTTGGTATTTTTTAAGAGTACCCTCTGCCCTTGGCTTTAATTTCTCTGCTGGATTACTGTTTTGTAATCAAGGCAGAGCAGTCAGCCTATGGCAGAGTTGTCTCTATAACTTTTCTAGCCACAGAAGTCACCCCCGCCCCTGGTCTGCTCCAGACTCTAGTCTCTTCTATCTCCCTGCCTTCCATTGGTCTGTTCCCACCCTTCAGGACAAACCTGTTCTGTTGATCTTCCAGAATATCTTCGGCTGGTAAGTTGTTGTGCTTCTAATCTTCATGAATTTTAGCAGTCAAGAACTATTTTTGAGGCTGAATTTAATAATTTGTCATGAGGGCATGAGAGGAGCTTAGAAAGTTGCATGTGCCTTCTCTGCCATCTTGGCTCCACTCCCTCCCCCCCAACTTATTTCTTTATACATTTTAGAGGGTTCTATACTCTTCATGGTAAAAATGTAGTGTTACCTATTTAACTCATTCCAGATGTGAGTAGATTTTCAGAACTACAAGCCCTTCTCCCTCCTCTAATGCTTCTGTGTCTATTCTTCCTTTGCACCTTATTTGTGTACCATGATTACTATTTTTACCATAACTCTGCCCCAATCTTTATTTTGAATTTCCCTATTGTTGATGTCAATCTTAAACAAGTAAAAACAAAAACATAAAGAATTTGTCATTTTGGTTCCTTGAAATTGATCTTTGATATTGGTTCTTATATGGTAAATTTTCTATTAAGTTTGAGTTTGGTTGGCAAAAAGTCCTGAAAAATCTGCTAGTTCAGTTAATGCCAATTATTTTCATTCAGTACTATTAGATAATTCTGCTGGATATGATATTTTTGGCCACAGGTCTAGTTTTTTAATTGTTGATAGATATGATTGCACTTCCTGCACTCTTTCTTTGTAGCTGCTGAGAAGTCCTGTATAATTCTAATTGTAACTCCAGTGTATTTGAATTGGTCTTTTTCTTGTTTCTTGTAAAATTTTCTCTTTGATTTGGGAGTTTCTAAATTTGGCAATAATGTTCCTGTATGTTTTCCACAAAGGATTTCATTGAGGTAGATATCGGTGGATTTTTACTACTTCTACTTTCTCATATTCTATCACTCAAGACAATTTTCTAGGATTAGTTCCTTCATTATTGTAAGATTCTATTTTTGGTCACAACATTAAAGCAGTCCAGATCTGTCCTTTTTCATATATGATTCACATTCTGTTCTATTGTCTTGTTATATATAATGTTTTGTTATTTCTTGGTTTCTCATATCTTCAGTATCTTCCCTTACCCCAATTCTAATTTTAAAAGACAAAGTCAGGAACTATATGAATACAATTACAAAACACTTTTCACATAAATAAATTCAGATCTAATCAACTGGGAAAATATCAATTGCTCATTGTAGGCCAAACTAATATAATAAAAACAACAATACTACCTAAATTAATTTACTTATTTAATGCCATAGCAGTCAAACTCCCAAGGGATTATTTTACAGATCTAGAAAAAATAATAATAAAGCTCATCTGGAAGAACAGAAGGTCAAGAATTTCAAGGGAATTAATGAAAAAAATGCAAATAAAGTTTGCCTAGCTGTACCATACCTAAAACTATATTATAAAACAGTGGTCATCAAAACCATTTGGTTCTGGTATAAGACCTCACTATTTGACAAAAACGGCTAGAAAAATTGGAAAATAATATTGCAGAAACTTGACATTGATCAATATCCTACACAAAAATAAGGTTGAAATGGATTCATGATTTAGACATAAAGAGTAATACTATAAGCCAATTAAAAGAAAAAAAAAAGATAGTCTACCTCTTAGATCTATGGAGAAGGAAGGAATTTATGGCCAAAGAAGAACTGGAAACACTTATTGAACAAAAATAAATAAGTAATTTGATTATATCAAGTTAAAAAAAATTTTGTACAATCAAAACCAATGTAGACAAGTTTAGAGGGAAGCAGAAAACTGGGGGAAAATTTACATTCAAGGGGTTTCACAAAGGCCTCATGTCTAAAATATACAGAGAAGAGACTCAAATTTATGAGAATACAAGCCATTCTCCAAATGATAAATGGTAAAAGGATTTGAACAGACAATTTTCAGATGAAAACATTAAAACCATTTCTAGTCATATAAAAATGCTCTAAATCACTATTGATTAGAGAAATGCAAATTAGGACAACTCTGAGGAACCACTACACACTTCTCATATTGGCTAAGATGGCAGGAAAATACAAGGATAATGATAAATTTTGGGAGGGGGAATGTGGGAAAATTGGACACATGCATTGTAGGTGGATCTCGGAACTGATCCAGGTATTCTGGAGACAATATGGGACTATTCCCAAAGGGCTATCAAACTGTGCAAACCCTTTGATACAGTAGTGTTTATACTAACTCTGTACTCAAAAGAGAGCATTAAAAAGGGGAAAGGATCCACATGTGCAAAAATATTTAATAAATTAGAAAATTGAGGCAAACAGAGTTAAGTGACTTCCACAGTTCATATGTGTCTGAGACTGGGTATCAAGTTTAATTTTCCTGACTCCATACCTAGGATACTATTCACTGTGCCTTCTGATGCTACTGTAAGCTCATTATTAGAGAAATTTTGAAAAATGGAACTGTGAGAAGGAAATAATTCAATAAGGTAGGAGAACATGAAAATAGAGAATTTAAGGGAAAATACATTTGGTTTTGTTGGTAGATTAGATGAAAAATAAAAACGGAATAAGTCTCATTGTTTGGAGATAAAACAAATCAAATAACCATTTTCTACTAAGATGAAAATTCTTCGTAAAAGAATATCTGTTAAAAGAATTGATAATGTGAAGTTCATTTCTACTATAACACACAAGGACATTTTACCATTATTAAGTATTTAAAAGATCATGTTAGGAAGTACCTTGTTTACAACTACCAATCTAATTAGTGATATACTAATTGAATTATGATTTTATTATTTAGTTTTCATTTAAAAATATTTATAGAAAATATTTTTCTTTCACTAACCAGAAATTTATTTTAAAAATAAAACACTTATTAATAAATAGTTTCAAATATAATGTAAATTAAAGTTCATAGACTTTCTACTGCCACATAAAATTGCATCTTATCTTTTAAAAAAAACCCTTTTACTCACAAGTTAAATTTAATAAACTTAAGTAAGTCACTGGGATTGTAAACATAAGACAAGCATGGGAATCTGGAAGGAAAAAGGTGTTTTGTTTCTTGTATAACTCTTTTCTTATGTTGTGTGAATAATGTAATGTTTACAGCAAAAATAAAAAATCATCCAGCTTTTAATCATAGCCTTATAGAATTTAGCACAAATATTGGCACATTAAATGACTGTAAATAGTGACCTATTAGTCATCTTTTTAGATTGCCTTCAAAAGATCAGTGGAAGTATTTAATAAGTATTTTTTTTTATTTCCCCAATGTTTCTTATCCTCATTTTCCATGCATCCCATTGTAAGACAAGAAAAGCTGAACCAAAGTTTTGAATAAATTAATATGGAAACATAGACTGGAATGAAAGATAAGAATCCAATAACACTAAAAAGACACAGAATAGAATCCACTACAAATGATTTATGCTCCAAGATCAGGAGGTTAAAAAGGCAAAAGCTTTAATGTTCACTCATGCAAGAATGTCCAATCACTAGTCTACATAAAGAATTTGACAGTAATAAGATTTTAAAAGTGGATTTTTAGGTAGCACTGTCTGCCATCATAAATAGAGGTCATAAAAGTTTGCTCTTAACATATTCCAGAGACATAAATACTACCAGCTGGCCATTTATCTGAGCTTGGAGAGTGTATTTATAGACCAATTCGATAAACAGATAATGACATAAAGCTTATTTGTGAATCTGAGAGAAACGTGTGTATCTCTGACTACCCCTAGATTTTTCATCTTGCGATAATTCTTGTTTGATGGATGACTATGAGAATGTTTCATTGCAAATTTAGGCACAAGGGTATACCACACAATCTTTTCTGCTTATTTCAGGGACAAAGAAATATGAAAATAATTTCCTTTTGTCAAAAAAGCAAATTGCAAGAACAAGGCTGCTAGCTACATAATATAAACTACTTCCTATGTTTTAATAAATGGCATTTTGACATAGATTAGAAGTAGGAAAAAAACCTTAACAAGTTTATATTCCAATTAGTAAGAAAATGAGTTTACTCTCAATCAATCTTTGAATAATTAGTGTCGATTAATATTAGTTGTCTGGAATTTTTACCATGGGTTGTTATTCAGTTATGCTCCATATCAATTTAGATATCTGGTTATAATTTGGTTTAATGTAGTCAATTTGACAATGAATATTGATTACTTGAATGCATCTACCAAATAAAATTGATAAAATGTAGCCTTGTTCATTGCCAATTAAACATCTTTTCATTAAGAAAGTACTTGGAGACTATGGAAAAGAAAATGTTTTTATTTTTAGGAAAGTTGCTTCTGTGCAGTTCAAATTTATTTTCATATGATACTGAGATGATTTTCATTTAATATTTTGATAGGACTTACAGGGACTTATTTCAGTGCCTCATTGAGGCAGGGAATCATCTTGTAGTTCTTCAAGTCTCTGATAGTAAAGCACAGTCAAACTCTGGCAGGTATCATCAAAGTTACAAAAGTTTATATCAGATCAACTAACTGCTCTAACTGGAGAGGCTACTCTAATAGACATTTAGCAAACAGATAGCAATCTGTTTGTCCAGGATATATCACTAAATCACTCTAGCAATACTTGAAAGAGTTGCTCTGAACATTTGTAAAGAGTATAATAGCAAAATAATAGCTCTTTAAACTATTCAAGCATTCAAGGTGTGCCACAAATTTTCATTCAGTCAACCTTTTAAAACTTAAATAACTTTAATGCAATAAAATGTGTTATCTCAAAAGTTTGAGTGCAGTTTTAAACTTTAATACCTTAAATAGCTTTAATAACTTAAAATGTCACTATGTTTTGGGATACAGTGTGCAGGTTATTACTAGTATTAAGTTAGTCAATAAGTCTAAAAGTACTTCCCTTTGTTCTTTATAATCTAATTCAAATATCCTCAGAGTTTTACTGTCAAGATCTATTTCCATTATAGTATATGTACAAAAACATAATTTAAAGATGCACCAAAGAAAGATTAGTTATATCCATAGTATTGAAATAAGAATCTCTTATGTATATGCTCTAGGCATGAATGAAAAGAATTACATAATATTATTTGGAAATTTTCATTTATAAATGAGATTCCTTGTTAAAATAATTGTGATGTTAAGCCTAGGAGGAATATAATAATTCTTAAAGTCCATGTGGCATCCTCTTTTTTTGGCTTTGTTTTTTTTTTTTTTTAAACATGATATTATTGATACAGTAATCATTTCTTTGAATACCTCTTTTGGAAAATCAATAAAATTGTCAGGTATATGATACAGTAGATAGAGCACTGGATTGGGAGGAAGAAGCTCTAAATTAAATACAGCCTCACACATATTACGTTTGTGACTAATCACTTCACTCTATATTTTTTATCCTCAGTTACACTATTTGCAAAATGAAGCTAAACACAGTACCTATTTTCCAGGATTGTTGTGAGGATGACATAAGGATGGTGTGTGTGTGTGTGTGTGCGTGTGTATGTGTGTGTGTGTGTGTGTGTGTGTGTGTGTGAAGTTCTTTAAGATCTATAAATCAATCAATAAACCTACTATCAGGATAAAAATCTGCAATAACTATACAGTGAGACACAAGCTCCTACTCAAGATCAGTTTATTAGTAAGGCTAGCAATTGCCAATAAAGTGAGATTGCAAGCTCCCTAGTAGACAGGAATATCTTTGACCCTCAGAGTAGTTTCTTTATAGATAATATAGATAATAGATAATAATAAAATAGAGCTTCCTGATGAAAAGTCATCAATTCTATCTACTTCATAATTTTGTCCTATATACCAAAACTAAATAGTAACCTTTTATGTATTATACTTATACTCTTCATTGTTATGCATGATAAGGCTATAATACTACCTATTTCATAATTTCACCTTCTAATCCATCTGAATATCTGTTGCTGAAGTTAATTTTATCTTATTCTTTCTTGTATACACACACACTTTTATATATACATTTAAAAACATATGTATATAATCTATATGCATATATGCATACAGAAATGTAAAATAGTAATTTGTTCTGTTGATACTAATACATGCAAACAATAAACACTTATGTGTGTGTATGTGTGTGTATATATACATATATATCCATACTTGTATAAAGAAAAACATTATTATATGAATGCATATAAACATGCATGTACATCTTTATGTATATATATGTATTAGTTTAAGAAATCAGCTTTTTTATAAAAGTAATTTTTCTAAGTTTTGATTTTCATTTTCCCAGTACTTTCTATGTTAAATGCCATGAATACAGTGTAAAACAATAATTACACATATCTAGATTACTTATGAGAAAATGCAGTGCAGATTGGAGCAATAGAACTTGTGTTCTATTGACATATACATACACATTCTTGTATATAAATGCATGCAATTATCTCTTAAAAACTTTAGAATCAATTGTATGACATGAGAGACACTGACACAGGACTGCCAAGCATAGCAGATTCTCATTAGAGAAGATGGTGTGTTTATAGTATATATAATTTCAAAAGGTTTAAGTTACACAGTTTAAAACTTCACTAACAATTGTGGGACAGCTTCTCTCTGTTTCTGTCTCTGTCTCTCTGTTTCTTTTTCAGTCTGTTTATTTTTGTATCCCCAGCACTTATTAGATTTCTTAGTACATAGTAGGCACTTAATAGTTTTTAATTGATTTATCTATTTGTAAATTCATTATTACAGGATTTAAATTGTTTAATAAATAGGGAAGAGAGTGGTACAATGGACAGAGTTTCAGGCCAGCAATCATGAAGAGCTTAATTCAAATCCAGCCTCAAATCCAGTCCAGTTTGGGACCATGGACAAATTAGTTTCCTCATCTGTAAAATGAGCTGCAAACAGGAAGCAGGAAACTACTCCAGTAATTTTGCCCAAGAAAAATCTAAATGGGGTCAAGGTCAGTCAAGATTGAACAAAAAGAAACTGAATAAGTGTTTGCTTAATTTAATTAAATACAATTGAACTATATAGGCTCCAAGTTAAGTAGCATGAATAAAATCTTACATTAAATGAATCAAAGTCATATTCTCTTGAAATAAACATGTCAATTGTGTTGTCTTGATGATCTTTCTTCCAATAATAATAATGAAATCTATATCCTTGAGATGTTGTTGTTATTAATCAATCATTTCTAATACTTTGTGACATTTGGTGTTTTCTAGGGAAAGATAATAAAGTGGTTTACTATTACTTTCTCTAGGTCATTTTATAGTTAAGTGAGGCAAATGGGGTTAAGTGATTTTCATAGGATCACATTTATTTAGTAAGTATCTGAGGCGTATTTGAATTCAAAACGATAAATTTTCTTGCTCTAAGATCAGATCCACTGTGGCTCCAAAATGACGCACTGATTGAATAATAGCATTTAAATTTATTCTTTAACATTTTAATCCCAAAATACCAAAAGTTATTAAACTTTTTTTCTTTAAAAAATAATCTGGCATGGCTAGGTGGTGCAGTGAATAGAGTACCAGCCCTTTAGTCAGGAGGAGCTGAGTTCAAATCTGATCTCAGGCACTTAACACTTTTTAGCTATACGATTCTGGGCAAGTCACTTAACCCTAATTGCCTCAGCTATATATATATATATATAGCTGAGGCAATTAGGGTTAAGTGACTTGCCCAGAATATATATATATATATATATATTCAGTGTATTTGCCTGGTGACTAGCTGTTGTCTTTTCCTCAAATAAGCCCAAAATGACATGACTATGTGGGAGTCAAGTTGCAGTATTTCCAATTATGGCTGAACAAACCAACATTAACTTGGAACACTCTCCTACTAGTCAGATCCAAATAGTTCAAATGAACATTTGAAATAGAAATAGCTCTAAATTTTAGCATCTCCCTTTTCAAGCATGACAATTCTGCATAAGTCATAGAGACTTCTTTGAGTGAGTCATGCCATTCTATATAGTTTTTTGCCAGTGTGTTCCATGTCTCACAACTGATTCTAAAGTTCTTCAGAGATATTTTGGAAGTGTTTAAAATTGCTTCTTGTGATTATCATGTAAATCACTACCTTGTGTGAGTTCTCAGTAAAATAATGGTTTAGGCAAATGTACACTTGGCATTCAAACAACGTGGTTAGTACATCAGAGTTGTGCTCTTTGCAGTAGAGTTTAAATGATTGAGAAAGGACATCAGTGTCTAGGACCTTATCTTGCCACGTGATCTTCAGAATCTTCCTAAGATGATTCAGATGGAAGTGATTCAGTTTCCTAGCATGGCAAAGGATCACAGAGACACAAGAATGAAATCAGGACAGCAGTTCCATAACTCTTCAGTTTGCTAGACAACATAAAATCTCTTCTCTCGCACACTTTCCTTCAGAACCTCCCAAACACTGAGTTATTTCTAGAAATGTGTGCATCAATCTCATCACCTATGTGTATATTGCTAGAAAATATGCTATCAAGGTAAGTGAATTTATTCACAGTATTCAGAATTTTCCTATTTGCTGCAACTGATGGATCCATGTAAGAATGGTGTGTTGCTGGATAGTCATTTAGGACAATAATAATGTTTTGATATGCATCTATTACAAATTTTTCAAAATTATGTTTTTGCTGAAATTAAATAAAATATGCATCATTGAATACAGAGAGGACTGGCGAGACTTACATGAACTGATGCTGAGTGAAATGAGCAGAACCAGGAGATCATTATATACCTCAACAACGATACTGTTTGAGGATGTATTCTGATGGAAGTGGACCTCTTTGATAAAGAGAGCCTTAATTGATCAAAGATGGACAGAAGCAGCTACACCCAGAGAAAGAACCCTGGAAATGAATATAAACTGCTTGCATTTATGTTTTTCTTCCCGGGTTATTTATACCTTCTGAATTCAATTCTCCCTGTGCAACAAGAAAACTGTTTGGTTCTGCACACATATATTGTATCTAGGATATACTGCAACCCATTCAACATGTAAAGGACTCTTGCCATCTGGGGGAAGGGGTGGAGGGAGGGAGGGGAAAAATCGGAACAGAAGTGAATGCAAGGGATAATGCTGTAAAAAATTACCCTGGCATGCGTTCTATCAATAAAAAATTATTAAAAAATTAAAATAATAAAATAAAATAAAATATGCATCATTGAATGAGATTCCCCTGTATGGAAGTTAATGCAATGTATTAATTAGAGAGTTCAGAAGTCCTATGAACTATTTATGGCACCAAGAAATTATTTAAAGAATGACATTGCTTTCAACCAGAAGGAAATTTTTGAACAACTCCAATTCTGTTATGTAAGTACAAATTTAAATTTCTTATAAATTATTATTCTTTTACATGTATTTTATCCTGAATGTAATTTTATATTATTATAAATACCCATGAGATAAATATGGAGAAAGGCATTTTGAAGTGACAAAAATCACATTTCTCCCATTAACAGAATTCATATTAAAATGTATTCATTCAATAAATATATTTTGAATTTAATGTGTATACACACACACACACACACACACACACACACACACATATATATATAAATTGTATGTTATGCTATTGTTCTTATCATTAATGATTAATATAAAAGATACTGGGTCTTTTGTGTCCTAACTTTTTAGGGAAAAAAAAAAAGAAAACATCAGGAAACTGAGATGTAACTAAAAAAAAAATTATCTGCAAATGATCTAAGAAAATGAAATCCCTCCCTTCTTCCATCCCTTTTCTCACTCCACTCCTCTCCTCTTCTCTCCTTTCTTTTCCTCTCCTTTTTTCTCCTCTCTTCTCCTTATATTTCTTTATCTTCTTTTCTTTCTATTTTTTGTCTTTTTGCCTGCCTGCTTTCTATTATATTTATTGAGCCCCAGTTATGCACAAAACATTGTTCTAAGTCTTGAGAGAACTAATATTTTATAATTCAACAAAAACTGTAAAGAAAAGAATTAAAAGTCAAGAACAATTATACCTGATTTGCATCATAACAGAGAGGGGGGAAAAACTATACAATGTGAAGTCATTTGTAAAGAGGGCAGATTTCTCACTATAAGAATATATTTATTGCATCAGCTATCCTAAAAGAACTTATTTTATCTAATTAGAAGGTAAATATGGTATAAAGGTTATGATTTGATAAATAAAGGATAGACAACTGAATATGTTAAGCATACCCAAAATATTTGAATTTTAAACAACATATTATTAATATTTCTAACGCTGATGCAGAGCTTATAGCTCATTTAAAATTTATAATTTTAGAGGCTTATGTGAGATCACAGAGTTTAAATGACTTGTGTATAGAAAGAATTAAGCAGCTGGAATTTTATACCAAGAAACTATAGATCTTTGTATGTGTTGATGACTCATAAACTAATACTTAGTTCTCATTCATTTTGGTACTCCCTGTTTCAGTGCATATCACAAACCATTCACTCCTTTTTTACCTAGTATTGTCTTCAGCTATATCTTTCCCAGAGTACTTGACAAGAAAATAGTCATTACAGGAATTCATGCATGTGAGCATATTAACCTTGCCCATTTCTTAATATCTATCACTAAGAGGTCTTTATCCCTCTTCCTCATACAACTTCTAGTGAATCATATCACTTGTGTTCCCATTTCCCTTCTGTCAGGTAGTTTAAAGAATGTTACTTGGAGTTTTTAGACATAAATTTATGAGTTAATAAGTTCATAGATTTAGAGAAGGAAATGACTTTAGAAACAACATAATTCAATTTCTTTTTATATCAAGTGAGTAAACTTCAACTTGAAAAATGACTTGTCCAAAGTCACATAGCATTGTTCTTTGACTTGTATGCATATTATATCACTGGAAAAACAGAGAGATTAAAATGATAGCTTCTTGTACTAGGGAGCATGTTGAGAACATTTAATGTAATTCATTATTGCTTAAATGTCATCCGAATCATTTTCTTCTTTCTATTAATAACCATTTGCTATGTTTGATAATGTATGTCTTCTTTGTTTTTGGTGAGGCGATTGGGGTTAAGTAACTTGCCCAGGGTCACATAGCCAGGAAGTTAAGTGTCTGAGGCCAGATTTATACTCAGGTCCTCCTGACTTCAGGGATCTATCCACTGTGCCACCTAGCTGCCCCCAATGTATGTCTTCTGAAGGACTAAGTGGTCTCTGCATTCAGCTGCATATCATAATCTGCACTTTAGTCATGTGTGTGTGTGTGTGTGTGTGTCTCTGTGTGTGTCTGTGTCTGTGTGTGTTTGCTTCCTATGTATATTATTAGTCTGATCTCTTTTGAGTGAATATGGATTCCATTGAGATGGCCCCTTAAGTCTTCTTACTTTTAATCTGTTATGCATTTTGGAGCCAATCTGACAAGGGGTTCCCTATTACCTTTAGTATGCTACACAAAGTCTTGCTTCGAGTTTTAAAGACCTTCCTGACCTGACCACAATCTATCTCTCCTATTACCTATTACCATTGATGAAGTCTGTGATCCAGTGAAGCTATCTTTTTTGGTGTTACTCAAACATAGACCTCCTTTTTCTTATTCCTAATATTTTCACTGGTTGATCTCTGTGCAAAGGATGTTCTCTCTCTTCACTTTTGCTTCCTGACTTCCATTGCTTATTTCAATAAGTTATAGATCCAATTGGAATAAGCCATTTTCAGTTTTCTTTAATGATAATGCCTTCTCAGATTAACTGCAATTTATCCAGCATCTATTTTCTCATGGTAGTATGTCATTTCCCTCATTGGACTGTGTTTCTTAAGAATAGGGACTGTGTCATTCATTTTTTTTTTATTTGTCTTTTCTGTTGTTCCCAGTCCTTAGTATACTATCTGATATATTTTATATGTTAAATAAAGGCTAAATGACTAGCTTACTACAAAAAGAATAATGGTAGCTACAAAGAGGAGAAACTGCAGCATTTTATCATCTTTAGGAGTAAAAGAAAAGTCTTCTATTTTGACTTTGAATCCTATATTCTCCACAACACCAGTGAAAAATTTTAAAATATATAAACAACCCTCTTTATGCTTTTTGTTGATATTATCAAGTAGAAGTTGTTACAGAAATTTGTCTTTGTGACTGCATTTTCCAAGGAATCTTATTTTTATGAGACACACTTTGCTCAAGAACAAATTTTAATGCTGTTTTACTTTGTGGAATAAAATTTTTGACTACACATGCACGCCCACAAAAATAAACAAAACAATATTATGGAAGATAGATACACACACACACACACACACACACACATATGTGTGTGTGTGTGTGTGTGTGTGTGTGTGTGTGTGTATATATATATATATCAATAATGTCAGTGGCTATAATCATTGAGTCTGATTATAGAAAATCATCAGTGGAAGTAAATTTTAATGCATGAAGCCTGCTAATGCTTTAAAAGAATAAATGTAATATATACACAGAGCCTCCATGCTTTTATATAAGCATTTTATAGAGATGAGAAAACAATTATGTGGGTCACTAGTTGTCTTTAAAATTTTATCACCTTTAATAGTTAAATGGGCTTTGATATTTCCATTCTTTGGGGATTTTTACCTCTGAAAAACTCCCCAATGGTAGAAACAAGATGGCGAAGAGTAGATAAGTCTTTATCTTAGCTCTTCTTGGTATCTCTCAGATCAAAACCAGATGAAGTCTTTGAACTGCTTTTGGAGTGACAGAACCACACATCTGAATATATCAAATTTCCAGCAGAATATATTTTGGAAAGACTTCCAAAAAGGTTTGTTTCAATTGGGCATGAGGGAGGGGAGTGAGTGTGTGAGGCAGCCCAGTGCCAGCACAGTGCAGTGACCCTGGGTAGTGTGCCATCTACATGAGGGGGAAATCTATCAGAAGACTCTTAACAAAAATATATAGCAGTGTTGGCTAATCTTTCATGATTGGAAGCCAGTAGACCAGCAGATTAGCTGTGAGACATCCAATGAAAATACAAAAGGCAACTAGTGAGCTTCTGAGCCCCAGAATGACATGGGTCTTGACCACACCCAACCAGCACTAAAGGAAAGTCAGCAGCACTGACTCAGGAAACATAAAACCACTGTCACTTCTAGAGGAAGCTTGGGGCAATCTTCCATTTGCCCTAAGAGTGGACCTCAGATTTTTAAAAAATGAGCAAAAAAGCAAAAAGAAATCTGACCATAGCTATTGTGTTTCCCCTATAATAAGACCTATCCCGAAAATAAGCCCTCCCCTTACTGTGTAAGATTCCTCTAAAATAAGCCCTTCCCCGAAAATAAGCTCTATTGAGATTGCTACTGTAGTGAAGATGATCCCCTGCGCTACACGCTACATTATGGTACCCTCTGTATGCACTGTCACCCCCTCCCCCCCGGGTGAAACGCACGCCGGGCTCCAAGCTGCGTCCAATCAGAGCTGCAGCAGTGAGCACGTCATCCTGTTCTTCCCCAGTGATTTGCTTGCTGGTGCCATTGAGAGAAGTGCCGCGGAGGAGAGCAGAGGCAGGACAACATAAAAACCCAGTATGTAAGCGCAAGTGAGGGGGCATGATGGAGGATAAAAGAAGAACTCAAGGGGCATGATGGAGGATAAAAGAAGAACTCAGGGGGCATCATGGAGGATAGAAGGAGCACTCAGGGAGCATGATGGGGTTAAAACATTATTGAGGGGCATGATGGAGTGAAAAGAAGATGGTCATAATTTTATTATTCTGTCTGCACGGGTCACCTGTGTTTTGGCAATTCGTTTGGATGGAAAGAAAGCCACACCTCTAATCATCAGTAAGGGCAAGAAAGATAAGATTGAATGTGTATCAGTCATTTATGTTCTTGAAACCAAAAAGGCCTAGTGTACACAAGCCATTATAAGAAAGTGGGTTGATTTAATGCTGCCACTTGTTATGCGAGATTACCAAAGAGGTCTGATAATCTGGGATTCAGCCAGTACTCACTGAGCTAAAGAAATGAAGAACTTCCTTGCAGAGAGAAGAACAGATCAAGTAATGATTCCTGTAGGAATGATTGCCTATCTCCAGACCCTTGATATTGCAATAAACAAGCCATTCAAGGACCATTTGCGCATGGAAGTCAATGACTACATTGAAAATAGAATGGAAAGAAATCAGCATGGAAACTTTGTGAAGCCCTGTCTGCAAGAAGTCATGACTTGGGTGAAAAAGTCATGGGATAAAATTACTGACAGCTGTGTCGCCAAGGCACTATGAGCAGGTTACCTGGACAAGACATGTTCATTTAAAGAGAGCTATATTGCTGGACATGACAGATTGGGTCCACTTCTTCTGAAGGAAATAGAGACGCAAGACATCCAGGACAGAATTCAGGGTATGGACACTTATGACGATGTTGTTGAAGAAGATGACATGATCATTATTGAATAAAGGTACTTTTTTTTTTGTTCACATTTACCTGTTTATTAAAATTGCTGTCAATGTTCATTAAAATAAGCCCTCTCCTGAAAATAAGCCCTCTGGCGTTTTTCTGTCCAAAAAAAATTAATAAGACAGTGTCTTATTATCAGGGAAACACGGTAGCTTTTATGGAGAAAAAGAACAGACCTCAAACCCTAAGGATCCTAAAGGCAAATCATCTCCAGATGAAACATAAAAGGGTGATACCTCATGCAGCCCTCTGGGAAGAATTCAGAAAGGATCTTAAAAGAGTGTTAGAAGAAAAATGGGGAAAGGAAATGAGAACATTGCAAGAGATTTTGGAAAAAGAAACACATAAATTATCTAAAGAAAATTCCTTAAAAATAGATTTAGTGAAATTGATAAATCATATAACTCATCACAAATTAGATTTGATGAAATGGAAAAAGCAAACATTTCATTAAAAATAGATTTGCAAATGAAAACAACTCATTGAGAAACCGAATTTGTGAAATGGAAAAAATCCAATGAACAAAACGACGTATTTAAAATTTAATTGGCCACATGCAAAAGGAGATAAAAAAGCTAACTGAAGAAAATAATTCACTAAAAATAAGAATTTAAAAAATGGAAGTGAATGGTTCAATGAGACTTCAAGTATCAGTCAAACAAAACAAAAAAAGTGAGAAGAAAATGTAAAATACCACATTGGAAAAACAACTGATCTAGAAAATAGATCTAGGAGAGACAACCTAAAATCATTGGACTGTCTGAAAACCACGATGAAAAAAAAATGTCTAGACATCATCTTTCAAGAGATAATCAAGGAAAACTACACTGATGTCCTAGAACCAGAGGATAAAATAGCTATTGAAAGAATTTACTAATCATCTCCTGAAACAAATACCAAAATGAAAAATCCAAGAAATATCATAGCTAAACTTTAGAATTATCAGATGAAGAAGAAAATATTTTTATTAAAGCTTTTTATTTTCAAAACATATGCATGGATAATTTTTTCACATTAACCCTTGCAAAACCTTGTATTCCAATTCCCCCCACCCTTCCCCCATAGCATCCCTCAGATGTCAAGTAATCCAATATATGCTAAACATGGTAAACATATGTTAAATCCAATATATGCATGCATATTTACACAATTATTTTGCTCACAAGAAAATAACAATAAAAAGAGTAAAATGCTGTATTGTGATCCACACACACTTCCCAAAGTCCTCTCTCTGGCTGTAGTTGGCTCTATTCATCAAAAGACAATTGGAATTGGTCTGAATCATTTCATGGTTCAAAAGAACCATGTCTCTCAGAATTGATTATCCCATAATCTTGTTGCCATGTGTAATAATATCCTGGTTCTGCTCATTTCACTTAGCATCAGTTCATGTAAATCTCTCCAGGCCTCTCTGAAATCATCCCGCTGATCGTTTCTTATAGAAAAATAATATTCTGTAACATTCATATACCTTAACTTATTCAGTCAAGAGTAAATATTGCAGGGCAGAGCCAAGATGGAGGAGAAGGCACATGCGACTTTCTAAGTTCCTCTCTTAACCCTCACTATCAATATTATATCCAGCCTCAAAAACGGACTTGACTGCTACAACTCATAAAGATTAGAAGTACATCAACTCACCAGACCAAGATTATAAGGAATCTAACCCGAAAAGGTTTGTCCTGGGGGGGGAGGCGGGGGAGGAGAGAGACGGGAGAAGGTGAATGTGATCAGGGAGAGAACTAGAGGGTCCGAGCCGAGCCCCAAACCGGAAGTGAGAGCATAGATCGCAGTACAAGCTCACAACCCCAACCCACAGTCTGGGGCTTTTCCTTGAGGCAGTTGTGAACCTGCATGGCAAGGGGGCACAGCCCCAGGCAGCCTCTAATCTGCAAGTGTGGGGCTTGGCTTGGGGCAATAGAACTTTTGCAGCGATTTGCTTCCAGGCAGAGACTTCTGTGAAGAGATTTCCGGTCTGAACCCTGATCAGCTGCTAATACCCACAGCCCCACAAAGGACTCTGACCTGGGGCAGTGACACATTCACTGCTTAGTCTCTAGCCTTAGGGCAGTCGCTAAACCACACAGCAAGGTTCTCCACTGGGCACTTCTGTAGCTCTGCTATGCTAAATCACCTCTGGTTGGGGGAAGGGGAAACTTTCACTCAGAGCACTCCCATATCTTGGAGCCAGAAGCCGGTTTACATCTCTCCCTGCTCGCAGAGGAAGCTGGTAACATCCTTGCCCTGAAGACATACCTTAAAGGCTTTAAAAAATGAATAAAAAAATGAAAAGGACGATTGATAGTTTCTATACAGAAAAAGAGCAGGTCTGCAATCCTGAAGAGACTAATAGCAAACAGCCACCAGACAATACCCCAAAGGGGAATGTTACCTGTCCCCTCTTACATAACACTCTCATAGAAGAGACCATTAAAAGTCTCAAAAGAGAGTTAGAAGAAAAATGTGGAAAGGAAAGAAAAACTATGCAAGAAAGTAACAACTTGCTGAAATATGAATTGGAAAAGGTAAAAAAAATTCCCAGGAAGTACAGGGAAACAAAATTTGTGAATTGGAAAAAGTAAAAAAAAAAAAAAAAAAAAAAAAAAAAAAAAAAAATCTCTGGAAAATAAGATCTGTGAATTAGAAAAGACAAAGAATTCACAAGAAAGTAGGATCTGTGAATTGGAAAAAGAAAATAATTCACTAAAAAAAAAATTCCATAGAGTAAAACAATTCATTTAAAAACTCAATTGGACATATACAGAAAGAAGTAAAAAAAAAAAAAACTAATTAAAAAAAATAATAATTCATTAAAAATCAGAACTAAACAAATAGAGACTAAAGATTCATTGAGGCAGCAAGAATAAGTCAAGGAAAACAAAAAAAAAATGATAAATTGAAAAAGAATATGTAATATCTACTTGGAAAAACGACAGACCTGGAAAATAGATCTAGGAGAGATAATCTGGGGATTATTGGACTTCCCAAAAATTATGATTAAAAAAGAGCCTAGATACTATTTTACAAGAAATCATCAAAGAGAACAGTCCAGAGGTATTAGAATCAGAAGGTAAAATAGGCATTGAAAGAATTCATTGACCACCTTCTGAAAAAGACCCTAAGATAAAAACTGTAAGAAATATTGTGGCCAAATTTCAGAACTATCAGATTAAGGAAAAAAATTTACAAGCAGGCAGAAAAAAAAATTTAAATACTGAGGTGCCACAATAAGGATTACCCAATATCTGGCTGCCTCCATGTAAAGGGTAAAAAGGCCTGGAATCTGATATTCTGAAAGGCAAAAGAACTTGGAATGCAGCCAAGAATAAACTACCCAGCGAAGGTGAGCATTTTCAGCTTCAGGGAAGAAGATGGACATTTAATGAAACAGAGGAATTTCATTTGTTTCTAAGGAAAAAACCAGAACTAAACAAAAAATTTGATCTCCAACGATAGGACTCAAGAGCTACAGAAAAGGTAAAAGGAACTCTTGAGAATTGTATCTCTGTTGTGGATATGCAAAAAGACTACATGTATAATTTGATTTTACTGATATAACATTAAAAAAGGGAAGTAGAAATGGAAAAAGGATAATGTCAGAAAAGGGGGAAAAGAGGGATAAAAGGAGGGAAACTACATCCCACGAAGAGGCAAAGGAAATTAATCATATCTGAGGGGACTTAGAGAGGGAGAGGAACATTGTGTGAATCTTATTCTCATTAGAGTTGGCTCAAAGAGAAAATAATTGACATATTTGTTTTACAGAAAATCCTCTCTTGCCTCATTAAAAAAGGGGAGAGGAAAAGGGAAAAACAAAAGAGTAATAAGGGAAAGGTACAAGGAAGGGGAAGAGATTCAAAGGGAGGAGGGAGGGATCCTAAAGAGGGAGTGCTGCATGACACAAATGGGGCCCATAAGTTTAATACAGGGCAAGAGGGTAAGGGGGGAAAAGAAAGAGAAAAGCAAATCTGGGGATATTATGATGGCAGGAAATAGAAAATTAGTAATTTTAACCATAAATGTGAATGGGATGAACTCTCCCATAAAGAGGAGGTGGATAGCAGACTGGATCAAAAGTCAGAACCCTACAATATGTTGTTTATAGGAAACATATTTAAAGCAGGGAGATACACACAGAGTAAAGGCAAAAAAGCGGGAACAGAATCTATTATGCTTCAGGTGCTCAACTCAGATCAAGCAAATGCAAAAATCGATCTAATCAAAAGAGATAAGGAAGGAAACTATATCTTGCTAAAGGGTAGCATAGACAAAGAAACAATATCAATACTAAACATAAATGCACCAAGTGGTATAGCATCTAACTTCCTAAAGGAGAAGTTAAGAGAGTTGAAAGAAGAAATACACTGCAAAACTATAATAGTGGGAGATCTCAATCTTGCCCTCATAGAATTAGATAAATCAAACCACAAAACAAATAAGAAAGGATTAAAGAGGTAAATAAAATATTAAAAACATTAGATATGATAGATCTTTGGAGAAAACTGAATGGTGACAGAAAGGAATATACTTTCTTCTCAGCAGTTCATGGAACCTATTCAAAAATTGACCATATGACATGAAGACCTCAAAATTAAAGGCAGGAAGGCAGAAATAATAAATGTTTTCTTTTAAGATCATGATGCAATAAAAACTACATTCAACAAAAAGTTAGGGGTAAATAGACCAAAAAGTAATTGGAAACTAAACAATCTCATCTTAAAGAATGATTAGGTGAAACAACAAAGTATAGACACGATTAATAATTTCACTCAAGATAATGACAATGATGAGACATCATACCAAAATTTGTGGGATGCAGCCAAAGTGGTAATAAGAGGAAATTTCATATTCTTAGAGGTCTACTTGAATAAAATAAAGAGAAGATCAATGAATTGGGCTTGCAACTAAAAAAACTAGAAAAAGACCAAATAAAAAACCCCCAATCAAATACTAAATTTGAAATTCTAAAATTAAAAGGAGAAATTAATAATATTGAAAGTAAAAAGACTATTGAACTAATTAATAAAACTAAGAGTTGGTTCTATGACAAAAAAACAATAAAATAGATAAGCCTTTGGTAAATCTGATTAGAGAAAGGAGGGAGGAAAATCAAATTAGTAGTCTTAAAAATGAAAAGGGAGAACTTTCCACCAATGAAGAGGAAATTAGAAAAATAAAAAAAGTTACTTTGCCCAAATTTATGCCAATAAATTTGATAACCTAAGTGAAATGGATGACTACCTCCAAAAATATAGACTTCCCAGATTAACAGAGAAGAAAGTAAATTGCTTGAAAAGTCCCATTTCAGAAAAAGAAATAGAACAAGCTATTAATGAACTTCCTAAGAAAAAAAATCCCCAGGACCAGATGGATTTACATGTGAATTCTACCAAACATTTAAAGAATAATTGGCCCCAATGCTATATAAATTATTTGATAAAATAGGGAATGAAGGAGTCCTATCAAATTCCTTTTATGACACAGACATGATATTGACACCTAAACCAGGTAGGTTGAAAACAGAGAAAGAAAATTATAGACCAATCTCCCTAATGAATATTGATGCTAAAATCTTAAATAAGATATTAGTAAAAAGACTACAGAAAATCATCCCCTGGATAATACACCACGATCAGGTAGGATTTATACCAGCAATGCAGGGCTGGTTCAATATTAGGAAAACTATCAATATAATTGGCCATATTAATAACCAAATTAACAAAAACCATATGATCATCTCAATAGATGCAGAAAAGGCATTTGATAAAATCCAACATCCATTCCTATTAAAAACACTTGAGAGTATAGGAATGAATGGACTTTTCCTTAAAATCACCAGAGGAATCTATTTAAAACCATTAGTAAGCATCATATGTAATGGGGGAAAACAGCAACCATTCCCAGTAAGATCAGGAGTGAAACAAGGTTGCCCACTATCACCTTTACTATTCAACACTGTATTAGAAATGCTAGCTTTGGCACTAAGAGTTGAGAAAGAGATTAAAGGAACTAGAGTAGGCAATGAGGAAACGAAATTATCACTCTTTGCTGATGATATGATGGTATACTTAGATAACCCCAGAGATTTTACTAAAAAGTTATCAGAAATAATCCATAACTTTAGCAAAGTTGTCGGATACAAAATAAACCCACATAAATCATCAGCACTCTTATATATCGCTAAAAAAATCCAGTCAGAGTTATAAAGAGAAATTCCTTTTAAAGTAACTACTGATAGCATAAAATACTTAGGAATCTCTCTGCCAAGGGAAAATCAGAAATTTTATGAGCAAAACTACAAAACACTTTTCACACAAATTAAGTCTGATCTGACTTAATTTTATTAAATGGAAAAATATTAAATGCTCTTGGATAGGGCGAGCAAATATAATAAAGATGACAATACTACCTAAACTAATCTCTTTGTTTAGTGCTATACCAATCAGACTCCCCAAAAACTATTTTAATGACCTAGAAATAATAACAACAAAGTTCATATGGAAAAACAAAAGGTCAAGAATTTCAAGGGAATTAATGAAAAAAAAAATCTAATGAAGATGGCCTAGCTGTACCAGATCTAAAATTATATTATAGAGGAGCAGTTACCAAAACCATTTGGTATTGGATAAGGAATAGATTAGTTGATCAATAGAATAGGTTAGGTTCAAAGGACAAAACAGTCAATAACTATAGCAACCTAGTGTTTGACAAACCCTAAGAGCCCAGCTTTTGGGATAAGAACTTACTGTTTGACAAAAATTGCTGGGAAAATTGGAAACTAATATGGCAGAAACTGGGCATAGACCCACACTTAACACCATATGCCAAGATAAGGTCAAAATGGGTTCATGACCTAAACATAAAGAATGAGATTATAAATAAATTAGAGGAATACAGGATAGTTTACCTCTCAGACCTGTGGAAGAGGGAGGAATTTATGACCAGAGAAAATCTAGTGATCATTATTGATCACAAAATAGAAAATTTTGATTATATCAAACTAAAAAGTTTTTGTACAAACAAAATTAATGCAGACAAGATTTAAAGGGAAGCAATAAACTGGGAAAATATTTTTATAGTCAAAGGTTCTGATAAAGGCCTCTTTCCAAAATATATAGGGAATTGACTCTAATTTATAAGAAATCAAACCATTCTCCAATTGATAAATGGTCAAAGGATATGAACAGACAATTCTCAAAGAAATTGAAACTATTTCTAGCCATATGAAAAGATGCTCCAAATCACTATCGATCAGAGAAATGCAAATTAAGACAACTCTGAGATACCACTACACACTTGTCAGACTAGCTAGAATGACAGGGAAAGATAATGTGGAATATTGGAGGAGATGTAGGAAAATAGGGACACTAATACATTGTTGGTGGGATTGTGAATACATCCAACTATTCTGGAGAACAATTTGGAACTATGTTCAAAAAGTTATCAAACTGTGCATACCCTTTGATCCAGCAATGTTACTATTGGGCTTATATCCCAAAGAGATCATAAAGAAGGGAAAGGGATCTGTATGTGCACGAATGTTTGTGGCAGCCCTCTTTGTAGTGTCCCAGAAACTGGAAACTGAGTAGATGCCCATCAATTGGAGAATGGCTGAATAAATTGTGGTATATGAATATTATGGAATATTATTGTTTGGTAAGAAATGACCAACAGGATGATTTCAGAAAGGCCTGAAGAGACCTACGTGAACTGATGCTGAATGAAACGAGCAGGGGCAGGAGATCATTATATCCTTCAACAATAATACTATATGATGACTTCCGGCCAAGATGGTGGAGAGGAGGCACACAGCTGTGTAACCTCCACGTTTTTCTCTCACTATCCATTTCATTTCATGCCTCTGAATTAATGCTCGACTGAAAAAAAACATACAATTAGTTATCAAGAGAAACCATCCTTGAGACTCTTCAAGAAAGGTCTGTTTTTGCACAAGGGCGGGGATAGTTATTAGAGTGGAAGCAGACTGTGGACAGCAGCGGCAGTGAGAGCACGGAAGGCGGCTCAGAGCCAAGCAGAGCGGAGAGGGGGTGGGGCATGATCGCAGCAGTCTCTGCGGGGAGAGCTTTGCTACAGGATTAGATACTTTGCTCCGGCAGCAAGTCAGCAGCCCAGCAGAGAAGCTAAAAACACCGGGGGTGAAGAATACAACCCCAAACAGCTGGAGTCTTTCGGGACCTGGCCACCCCTCCCCAACAGTGTCTCAGCAAGCTCTCGGATCTCAGAGTGCAGGCGCAGTACAGTAGGGCTAGTGCCTCACTGCTGCCCCCTGCAGTCTGTAGAGGAAGCTCGGTAAACCACCCAGCCCCTCCCCCAAAGAAAGCAGTTTCCATTCAAGGGTTTTTTCTTCTGTTTCTTTGATAGTTTGTCTTTGATTATTAGACAGAATGGGCAAGAAACTGAAAAAGACTTTAACCCTTGACAGCTTCTATACAGATAAAGAGCAGACTCCAAATCCTGAGGAGACTTAAAACAAACAGTCTCCAGGTGAATCCCCAAAGGAAGAGATCATCTGTTCCTCAGCACAGATGAATCTCATAGAAGAAATTAAAAAGACTCTCACAAGAGAGCTAGAAGAAAAATGGGAAAAGGAGAGGGAGGCTTGGAAAAAGGAGAGGGAGGCTTGGCAAAAGAGTCTGGAGAAGTCATCCCACTCAGTTAAAGAGAGAGTGGATAAAGAAATCAAATCTTTGAAAAATAGGATTAGTGAACTGGAAACAGAAAATAGCTCTCTAAAAAACAAAATTGGCAAAATGGAAAAAAAAAATTCCATAGAACCAAAGAACTCAATTGGACAATTAGAAAAAGATTTCTAAAAAGTGAGTGAAGAAAATATTTCACTGAAAATCAGGGTCAAACAAATGGAATTGAATGACTCAAGGATACAAGAAGAATCAGTGAAGCAAATCCAAAAAAATCAAACAAAGGAAAAGAATGTGAAATACCTTCTGGGGAAAACAACAGACCTGGAAAACAGATCCAGGAGAGACAACCTGAGAATCATCGGACTCCCAGAAAAGTATGATGAAAAAAAGAGCCTGGACACTATTTTCCAGGAAATTATCAAAGAGAACTGCCCAGAAGTCATAGAAACAGAGGGTAAAATAGACATTGAAAGAATTCATTGATCCCCTACTGAAAGGGATCCTAAAATCAAAACACCAAGAAATATAGTGGCCAAATGCCAGAACCCTCAGACGAAGGAAAAAATACTGCAAGCAGCTAGAAAAAACCAATTCAAGTATCGAGGAGCCACAATAAGGATGACCCAGGATCTGGCAGCATCCACATTAAAGGATCGAAGGGCCTGGAATATGATATTCCGAAAGGCTAAGGAACTTGGTATGCAACCAAAAATAACTTACCCAGTGAGAATGAGCATCTTTTTCCAGGGAAGAAGATGGACATTTAACGAAGTAAGCGAATTTCACCTATTTTTGATGAAAAAGCCAGAACTTAACAAAAAGTTTGATCTACAAGTACAGAACTGAAGAGAAATCTAAAAAGGTAAAGATTAATCTTGGGAACTATATTTCGGCTATAAAGATGTATAAAGAATACAGATATACCTTGTTCTAGACACTAGAGGTGGAAAGGACATTGTACCAGAAAAAGGAGAAAGTGGGGGTACTAGATCTCATGAAGAGGGAAAGAAAACCTATTATATCTGAGAGAAAGAATGGAGAGGGATGAATATAGTGAGTATTTTACTGCTTTCAGAATTGGCTTTAAGAGAAAAATTTTAGACATATTCAATCTATGGTGAAACTTCTCCCACCTCATTGAAAAGTGAGAAGGGAAAAGTGAAAAGGGAAGGAATAAGCTAAGTGGAAGGGAATACGGTAACTGGGAGGGAAAGGGGTAAGATAGGGGGAGAACTCTAAGGGGGGGGGGGATACTAAAAAAGGAAGGGCTGTGAGAAGCAAGTGGTGCTCACAAGCTTAATACTGGGAAGGGGGGTAAGGGGGTAAGAAGGGAGAAAAGCATAAACCAGGATTAACAAGATGGCAAGCAATACAGAATTGGTCATTTTAACCATAAATGTAAACAGGGTGAACTCCTCCATAAAGAGGAAGTGGTTAGCAGAATGGATTAAAAGCCAGAATCCTACAATATGTTGTTTACAGGAAACACACCTGAAGCGGGGTGATACATGCAGGTTAAAGGTAAAAGGTTGGAGCAAAACCTACTATGCTTCAGGTGGAAGTATAAAAGTAGTATAAAAGATTGTAGAACTTCTACAAATCTCATTTGCCATTATCAGAGAACCTATCAAGAGCACACATAGAATCTTAAAAGATTTGTTTTCCCTATAATGTGAAAATATCTTTTATACTTGCACAACTTATTTACAAAGATAGTTTTTCTTTAAAAAAATGTAAAGGATGATTTATATATCTGTGACATATATAATGCACATTCATAAAATTTTAGCATATCATCTGTGCATTTTCCCCTTTGTTGAATACACAATTATTTACAGATGTCTAGTACATGTTATATGAATTAGAATTGCAAAGTTCAGGATAGTGTGATTTTTTTAAATGTTTGATTTTTGATGTGTGCACAAATAATTTACATTTTGCATGAAGTATTGATAAAAATGACAAAATAAGCATATGTAGCTGTGTCTGTTCCGCTGTCTTTTTACTAAGGATGGAAGGAAGGAAGGAAGGAAGGAAGGAAGGAAGGAAGGAAGGAAGGAAGGAAGGAAGGAAGGAAGGAAGAAGGAAGGAAAGAAGGAAGGAAGGAAGGAAAGAAAGAAAGAAAGAAGGAAGGAGGGAAGGAAGGAAAAGAAAGAAGGAAGGAGAGAAGGAAGGAAGGAAGGAAGGAGGAAAGGAAGAAGGGAAGGAAGGAAGGAAGGAAAGAAAAATGAAGAAAAAATGCTACAAGGGGAAGTGAGAGGGCACCCAACACAAAATGTATTAATGTATAAATGTATATTTTCTTTACAATTTGCCTTGTATCTGATCTATATCTTGAATGAACATAATAAACACTTGTAGCCATACTGCATATAAATAGTGTGAGGGAAAATATGGAGTATATTTTTTGTCAAAGTTTTAGACAATTTGAAAAATGAAATTGTGTGTGTCGGTAACCTTAGTGCAAGTGTTCTTAACTTGAAGTCTGTAAATTTTTTAATGGCCACTTCAATATGATTGTTTTTCTTTGTGATACTATTTGTTTTATTTTAAATATTTAATAACATTATTCTGAGAAGGCATCCATATCCTTCACCAGACTGTCAAAAGAGTACATAACACAAAAAACTTAAGATCTCTGCTATAAAGGAAAAAGAAGATTTTAACTGGGAAAATCTGCTTTATATCCAACAGGAAACAAATTTTAGTTTCATTTTGTTTTGCAAAATTTTAGAGATTATAGTTTCTTTCTTCATTTTCTTAAATGTTGGGTGTATCTCTTTCAAACCTGGGGATAATTCTTCTGAGCATTTCATTATCATTGTGTAATTAAAGTTAAAGCCTGTAATTCCCCTTTTGATAGACACTGCACAAAACCATTAAATGGTTCAATGTCAAACAGCTATACAATCAGCTATAATGGAAAGGACTCACATTAACAAAACTGAATGACTTTTTTTTCCTAACAAAAGCCTGTTTTTCTCTTATGTGGAAATATTTTTATATATCTCTTATTTATGTCATAAATATGTTGAAGTCAAAAGTTGAAAATACAGAAGCTAAATTTTCAAGAAATAAATGAAAATAAGACATGTCAGTATTTTTACCAACAGAGATTTATGTTTTTGGTCATATCCAATATATTATGCTTCATCATAAGCCATGAGAAGCTATATGGAAACATCGAATCAAATAAAATAATCTCTGTCCTCTCACTTTAGTCTCCAAAAGAATTTAGTGATACAACTTTTTCCAAAAAATAAAGCAAATTCAGAACTATATAATGTAAGGAACTATTTTTATTGTTATTGGGCATATGGAAATTAAATTTAAAAAATTAAGATGATATCAATAGATGGCAGGTTGAAAGAAAACAACAAAAAAGGGGAAAATTAATTTATAAAAGCACTAAAGAGTATTTTTATGTATTGATTAATGGTTTCACAATGAATTAAAAAGTAATTAAAATAGTTACATTTTCCTGTAAAGTATAAGATTTGATTTTTTTTCTCAATAATTTTTGAAATTTTGGCCAATTATTTTTATTTACTCTAAAATGTTGAGAAATTATGGGGGGAAATGGCATCACCACCCAAAGTATTCACCACATTCATGGAAAGAATAAAAATAGTATGAAACAAAGGAAGTAGCATATTAGCTTTTTTTTTTCATTATGAAAGGAGTAAATACTGAAATTCATTTTCATTTCTATCAATATCCTTTTCTTGTCTTTTTTATATGCTATTGATTTTTCATTAGTCTAATGGAAAATAATCTTAATTAAAAACGATGAATGAGTCATTTTATATGAACCATATGAAGAAAATGACTGGATAATCTAAAAAGTACAATTTCTCATGGTGCTTTTATATTTCCAAAAATATAAATATAGGATATAAGAATTTAAGTATATCATTTGACCACTCATCCTTTACTGAGAACTATTTGTGTATTCTATACTGTATGCTATGTGGTTAAAAAAAAAAAAAAAAAAAACCTGAAAAATAATGTAATGGAAGATAAAATATAATTTTAAAATATATTTAATTTGTTTTATATTTAAGACCTAAAGTTATAAAATAAAATAAATAATAGAATGGAAACAAACTTTGACCATATTTGTCATGTAAAAAGATAGACTATTAGTCAACTCCATCTTGAATTCCATGGGGAAATGGTATATTATTGAAGCACTAAGATCACTGCATTATAAAATAATTTTTCTACACTAAGGAAAGCAAATTATAGTTTTTAAAAATATTTGCAAAGTTCTTTACATATGTTATTGCATTTAAAACACTCTACAACTATATGAGGTAGATGTTATTCTTTAAATAATTTAGCAGATGAGGAAAAGGAGGATGACTGGGGTTTTGTAATGTGCTTAGAATCATGCATGTTAGGGGTATAATTCAAGGTTCTTTCTGACTTTAGTCTAGCAGTATTCCCCACTGGTACATTCTTTTAAACAATCTGTCAGAAGGGGTAGAGATCTCATTTTCAATAACTACAGCACCTAGTATATATTTTCAAATGTTCCCTCATGATACATCTACAAAACTGAAGCCCACAAAATAATGATATAATTTTGCTAAAGAGAAAAAAATTATTTACAAATTCATAAATTATTCTAAAATGTTAAATCAATAATAAAATATTATACAGATTCAAGTGATTAAAGGACTTAAATAATTTAGTATGTTATTAACTAATAAATTTTGTAATATTTATTTTATAATAAATAATTTAGTATGTTATTAGCTAATAATAATACATAAATGTAATTCATTTAATCTTTTAGAAAATTTGAAGGATTTTGGTGTTCTCATTGGATTTGATTAGTCTTTATTTCATAATAAAGCTGATAAGGAGATCAGAAATCAGAGAAGGAATAGGAGAAATCTTCTATTTTCTTAATATTTAATTGTGACAGTTAATGGCAATTGATCCAGAGCCTTCTTGAAACCCAAGAAGAGAGGAATGAATTGTTCCCGCTTAGAGTAGTTGGAAAAATCATTTAACTTTTCAATGTTCTAAAAAATGCTTTGAGGATATAAATTTCAGTAAAAAGTTGTCTTATAAAGGAAGCAGTTTTCTTACCTAGGAGTCTTCTAGACCAAAGAAATCACAAGTCTAAGTCTTTTTTGATTTATTCCCATTATAGGTATTATTTTTGATCCAGCTTCTTTGCAGAAAACTTTTTCAAGTCATTTGTCCATATTGTGAGTTTTAAATATATAATAATAGAATATAACAGGTTATTGTGATATTACATTTAATTAATTATATCATATGATCGTAAAATCCAGTTAACCACATAAATGTCTATATATCTAAGTATACTGAAAATAAACAAATGAAAATGCTATTGCCAATCTTTCAGTTCCGTGGAATAGCTATCCCTGACTCAGTTTATTTTGTGTACCATTTATAGAATGTAACAATCTGATAAATAGATACCAAAATCAAACCTATGTTATATATTGGTAAATTATAATTTATTTCTTTGTTATGTAGAAATATACACACAATTTTTCCATAGCTAAATTTGGAGACAACTGGTTTAATTTGAGTGATCCTTTTGCTTATACTCTTTCATATTTTAAAAACTTAAATGGAGATACCACCTGTATTACAAACTCTAAGCAAGAAATTTCATTTATCAGTATAACTGCACACCTTCTGTAAAATTTACAGTTTAGATAATAGAACTGAGATGTTATGCAATTTAGAACACTAGAATTTAGATTTATGTGACTCCAAGACCAATTCTCTATACAATATATTAAACTGCCTCTCATCCAATTTCATAGATAAGCTTTTTCTTGGTCTTTCATAAGAGATAATAATTATTAGACAAAAAATACAGCACAACTCAGAAATGTATTTTCCTTATATTTTAATATACAAAATGAATTGTTAGAATTAATAAAATAACTTTTTATTGACAGAACCCATGCCAGGGTAATTTTTTTACAGCATTATCCCTTGCACTCACTTCTGTTTCGATTTTTCCCCTCCCTCCCTCCACCCCTTCCCCCAGATGGCAAGCAGTCCTTTACATGTTGAATAGGTTACAGTATATCCTAGATGTAATATATGTGTGCAGAACCAAACAGTTTTCTTGTTTCACAGGGAGAATTGGATTCAGAAGGTATAAATAACCCGGGAAGAAAAACAAAAATACAAGCAGTTTATATTCATTTCCCAGTATTCTTAGCTGCTTCTGTCCATCCTTGATCAATTGAAACTGAGTTAGATCTCTTTATCAAAGAAATCCACTTCCATCAGAATACATCCTCATACAGTATCATTGTTGAGGTATATAATGATCTCTTAGTTCTGCTCATTTCACTTAGCATCAGTTCATGTAAGTCTTGTCAGTTCTCTCTATATTCATCCTGCTGGTCATTTCTTATGGAATAATAATATTCCATAATGTTCATATACCACAATTTACTCAACCATTCTCCAATTGATGGGCATCCACTCATTTTCCAGCTTCTAGCCACTACAAACAGGGCTGCCACAAACATTTTGGCACATACAGGTCCCTTTCCCTTCTTTCCTATCTCTTTGGAGTATAAGCCCAATAGAAACACTGCTGGATCAAAGGGTATGGACAGTTTGATAACTTTTTGAGCATAGTTCCAAATTGCTATCCAGATTGGCTGGATGTGTTCACAATTCCACCAACAATGTATCAGTGTCCCTGTTTTTGCACATCCCCTCCGACATTCTGCATTATCTTTCCCTGTCATTCTAGCCAATCTGACAGGTAGTAGTGGTATCTCAGAGTTGTTTTAATTTGCATTTCTCTGATTAATAATGATTTGGAGCATAATTTCATATGGCTATAAATAGTTTTAATTTCTTCATCTGAGAATTGTCTGTTCAAATCTTTTGACTATTTATCAATTGGAGAATGGCTTGATTTCTTATAAATTAGAGATATATATTTTGGAAATGAGGCCTTTATCAGAACCTTTGACTGTAAAAAATGTTTTCCCAGTTTATTGTTTCCCTTCTAATCTTGTCTGCATTAGTTTTGTTTGTCAAAAACTTTTCAATTTGATATAATCAAAATTTTCTATTTTGTGGTCAATAGTGATCTCTCGTTCTTCTTTGGTCATAAATTCCTTCCTCTTACACAAGTCTGAGAGGTAAACTATTCTATGCTCTTCCAATTTATTTATAATATCATTCTTTACACCTAGGTCATGAACCCATTTTGACCTTATCTTGGTGTATGGTGTTAAGTGTGGGCCAATGGTTAGTTTCTGCCATACTAACTTCCAATTTTCCCAGCAATTTTTGTCAAATAATGCATCCTTATGCCCAAAATTGGGGTCTTTTCTTCTAAAGTAATAGAAAATGCTCACTTCTCTAGGCCTTATATTGTGGGAGATTCTCTTTGTTAGAAAAAGTAAAAGGTTTAAGCTATCAAAAAAATTGAGAGTTCAGTAAGCCACATTATGCATGAAAAATGAATCTATGGATCCTTTGGGAAAATCTGAGATAAAAACACTTTTGCAATTTATATTCTAAGTAATTTTTCTAGATAAGTGATATCAAACATCACTTGGAGTCCACAAAATCACTCCCAAGTAGGGCTGTTAAATTAAAATGGAATTAGGAAATATTTAACTAAATAAATAAAAATACAACAGTGCATAGATGATGTTAAAATGTGGCTTTCCAATTTGATATGTGACCTGTAGGGATCATTATTTATGGTTTAATTGCAAGTTTGACACTACTGGTCTAAAATATGGAAAGTTTAAGTCATAAAAATTCGTCAGAGGTTCACCTTAAATTTATGTGCAATCAGTAATTAAAATTATTTTCATTTTAATTATTAATTAATTTAATTGATAATTAATTTGCAATTAAAATTAAAATCATATTATATTATTTTGCATTTAAATGAGGACCAAAATATTTATGAAACATAGATTATATGAGAAAAAGCTGTTGGCAGGAAATGTATTAATTAGTAAGCAATAGTATAACTAAAATGAATTTGTAATGAACATGTTACAACTATCATTTTGTTTACTCTTTGATGAATATAAATTGATAAGTACTCTGGCACCTTATCAGGGAGCTCTTTATTAAACCTGCTTCTTCTTGAAGCAGGTTTGTTCTCTTTATTCTGTTTATTCTTTTTATTCTTCAACAACCATGTTACTGAATTTACCTCCAAAAATAAGAGCTTTATATGAAGACATTATTCAGATGTCTTTTGAAAATAAAATTTAAGCAAAAATAATAATAATAATTTTGCCATTAATATATTTTGTAGCATTCAATTTATTTTATTCACAATTTAATTTTATAAACACTCAGTTTATGTATTAAGTTGTTTGCATTTTGAATTGTTCTTTCTGATTCTGGGTTAGTCTTTCTTTTATTCTCTCTGGCATTAGCTATTTTTCACTGACTGTCTTCCATGTTCTTTCTTCTCCTTTCTACCTTCTAGCTTCCCTTGTTTTTAGTCATTTTAATCCTTTCTCACACTTTTTAATTTCATTTGGAATTTTGTTTTTCAAAGATATCATAGTGGTTTGCCATTTCCTTCTCCAGCTCATTTTATAGGTGAGGAAACTAATGCAAACAGGGTTAAGTGACTTGCCCAGGGTGCACTTTTCTGCAAGTGGCTAAAGCTAGAATTGCACTCAGGAAGATGAGTCTTCCTGGGCTGGCACTCTATCCACTGTGTCATTTAAAAGCTTTACCCCAAGCTCCTACTAACTCCTTTGGTCTTGAAGTCCCACCTATATTATATAGGAATGCTTTCCTAATCCCTTTGAATTCTAAGTCCTTTTCAACAATGAGATGATCGAGGCAAGTTCCAATGATCTTGTGGTGAAGAGAACCATCTATACCCAAAGAAAAGATCATGGGAACTAACTGTGGTTCACAGCAAAGTATTTTACTCTTTTGGTTGTGGTTTGCTTGCATTTTGTTTTCTTTCTCATTTTTTTCCATTTTGATCTGATTTTTCTTGTACAGAAAGATAACTGTATAAATATGCATACATAATATTGGATTTAATATATATTCTAACATGTTTAACATTTATTGAATTACTAGCCCTCTAGGAGAGGGGGGGAAGGGAAAAAGAGGAAAATTTGGAACACAAGGTTTTGCAAGGGTCAATGTTGAAAAACTATTCATGTATATGTTTTGAAAATAAAAGCATTAATAAAAAATTCTAAGTCATTCACTATTAATTATTACTAGCTAATCCTATATGAAGGTTGTTTTCAAAGAGCTCTTTAAAATTTATCTTCCCGGTTATACTGTGATCTCCTGGAGGGCAGGAATTATCTTCTGACATTTTTTTGTATCGTCAGTACATACAACAGTCTCATACATAAGTACTTGCTTACTGATCAACAAATTTCCATAGGTACATTTTAATTATTACTCTTCTTATTTGAGGTATTTGACAATAATGATTAAACTAGTCTATCACCTGTCTGCTTTGTGTATATATTCCTAAAGTGTTAAGCCTAGAATATTGCAGAGAAGAAACTGGGGTTAACCAAAAGATCACTGGATTTGAAATTAGAAACTTTAGGTTTTAGCCCTGATTGGCACTTAGTAGCTATATTACTAAGCACAACTCACAATCTCTCTAGATTTGTTGTGTTATATATAAAATGTGCATAATAATACTTACACTACTTAGTAGCAAAAGATATCACAGCATAATGGGTGAAGAGCTGACTTTGCAGACAGAAAGCTATAAATTTAAGACCCTCTTCTGATATACTGACACTGTAACCTTAAAGAATTCACTTAACCTCTTGGTATTCCAGTCAACTCTCTAAAATAGAAGTTGCAGAGAAAAATGTCATCATATATTAATAGTTCACTGTACCAGTGAAATCACAATTCCAGTTTTTATCTCTATCCTAACCCTTATTCTTCTTGCTACTTATCTCATAAGAAAAATATTTTGTGAACTGAAAAATTTTATATAAATCTGAGTTGTCACCATTATCACTCCCAAATGTATAAAAGACATAAAGGTATATTTCAAAACCAAACATAATAACCTGGTAGCACAAAAAAATGTTTTTTCTAAATGTGTAGCTATGAATTTAATGCTAAATATAGTGCACACACTCATAATGCAGTAAAAAGGACAATAGTTTTGGAATGTGATGATATGGTGTAAAGTCCAGATTTTCTACTTATTAGCTCTGTTTTGTTCAGGTAAGTCATTTAATCTGAGACTTAGTTTCTTTATCTACAAAATGGGGATAATAACACTTTCTTTTCATTGAGCTGAAGTGAACAAAGTTTCTTGTCATCTTAGGGATTCATTTTTGTAAATTATATTGTACCATGTATTGCACTATGAAACAATAGTAAATCATGTTCTTGCTCTCAAAGAGCTTACAGTCTACTAGATGAGAGAAGACATGCGTGTAGAAAATATAATATTAACAAGAATATGATTTACATGAGAAGAATATATGTTACTCTAAGATCAAAGGAGGAACACATTTCAATTGGGGTGATCTGAAATATTTCAGATAGATCTGCAAGAGATTTAAGAGACCATCAAATTCAACCTTTTCAGTTAAAACAATAGAAACTAAAAAGTTGCAAAGAGGGAAAACATGTTGATGTCTAGAAGTCTCTTTATTAATATGGTACTCCAAGAGCTTCTATCATCACTCACACTTTAAAGCAAAAGACTTCACTTTTCTAGGCCAAGAACTGGCATGATTTCTTAAAACCAAATTTATATAGTGCAGTTCACCACAACCATCACCTTTCATCTGGCTCAACAAAACCTAGTTGATAAAGTCTTTAGTTCAGGGTAAGTGTGGGCTGCTTCGTAGAAATTCAAAATGCTTTATCTAAAAAAATAAATCTAAAGCATCAGGGAATGTATTTTTTGGGACCACAAAAGTTATCATTTCTACTGTAATCAATCTTTGGTTCTCAAAGCTATGGAAAGTATGACAGTGCTCTAGCAGTTATTCATTTTCTGAAATGCAAGATATGATCATAGATAGGTAAGGTCAAAATACAAAAACCTTTATGATTTGAAACAGTAGTCAAAAATAGCATCTCTACCATCCTAAATTTGTAAAAATATCTAAAAGAAACTTGGATGATTTTCCTGCTTTTCATTATTAAGTTTTATAAATATTTAACAAAGATTAAGTTGAGAAAGATACCTTTTAATAGCAATTCCTGAAAATGAAGAAAACCTCTTTGGGCGATTACTTGTCAGAATAAATCACTGCAAAATTTTCACACCCCACCATCTGGCTTTTTTTAATGAAAAGGTATGTCTTTCTCAGAATGATATATGATAAAAAATATTTAGGACTGATTGAACTATGAAAAAATAGTGCTATGCTCTACTACATATTCAAACAGGTTATCTAATAAACTACATCCAAAAACAATCATAATGGAATAAAGATTTTTTTATTAGACCCATAATTTCACTGGTATAATAAATTCCTAGTGAGGAATCTCCTCCTACAAGGTATATCAGCATCTTTGCTTCAACAAATTGTCTCACTCTGAGATACCACTACACACCTGTCAGATTGGCTAAGATGACAGGAAAAAATAATGATGAATGTTGGAGGGGATGCGGGAAAACTGGGACACTGATGCATTGTTGGCAGAGTTGTGAACGAATCCAACCATTCTGGAGAGCAATCTGGAATTATGCCCAAAAAGTTATCAAATTGTGCATACCCTTTGATCCAGCAGTGCTACTACTGGGCTTATACCCCAAAGGGATACTAAAGAAGGGAAAGGGACCTCTATGTGCCAAAATGTTTGTGGCAGCCCTGTTTGTAGTGGCTAGAAACTGGAAATTGAATGGATACCCATCAGTTGGAGAATGGCTGGGTAAATTATGGTATATGAATGTTATGGAATATTATTGTTCTGTAAGAAATTACCAGCAAAATGAATACAAAGAGGACTGGTGAGACTTACATGAACTGATGCTAAGTGAAATGTGCAGAACCAGGAGATCATTATACACTTCAACAACAATATCGTATGAGGATGTATTCTGATGGAAGTGGATTTCTTTGACAAAGAGACCTAACTGAGTTTCAATTGATAAATGATGGACAGAAGCAGCTACACCCAAAGAAAGAACACAGGGAAATGAATGTGAACTATTTGATTTTTGTTTTTCTTCCCGGGTTATTTTTACTTTCTGAATCCAATTCTCCCTGTGCAACAGGAGAACTGTTCGGTTCTGCAAACATATATTGTATCTAGGATATACTGCAACATATCTAACATATATAGGACTGCTTGCCATCTAGGGAAGGGGGTGGAGGGAGGGAAGGGAAAAATCAGAACAGAAGCGAGTGCAAGGGATAATGTTGTAAAAAAAAAATTACCCTGGCATGGATTCTGTCAATATAAAGTTATTATAAAATAAAAACAATTAAAAAGTGTCTATAAAGCAAAGTGGAAAAAAAATAAAAAAGATCCACTGTTTTTCTTGCTAAAAAAAAAAAAAAGTTGTCTCAGCTGCTTAAAAGCATTTGCCAGCTAGCACACAGTTTATATCTGAAGAGAAAATTGACTCTGGGTCTTCTCGACTGAGGATATGCTCCTATGTGTTCCTATATTGTCCAGTGATCTCAGATTAAAAAAAAAAAAAACGATACAGAAGAAAAATTAACATCCTTTACTACTGCATATTTCTAGAAGATTTGAATCATTGGTTTGGTCTTTTTTTCCAATTAATGTCAAATTAGTGTCAAAATAGTGATTTTTTTTCCTTTTAAAATTTTCAAAACAATACCTGCCCTAGTTACTCTTCAATAATTCAGTTCTTCTATGATTTCATTCTTTCCTACCATGTGGAATAAAACCCATCCCTGTTTTTTCACCTCAGAGTCTTCTCCTGGATCAACCATTACATCAGCCCTATTAACATATTGCTTTAATTTCACAAAACTTACTCCTCCAGCTCTTAATTTTCAGCATTATATTTCTACCTCAGTTCCTAATATCAAAGACTAATTCACCATGACACCAACACAACCACACTTTCTAAGAAGACTCAGTTTTACTAACTCACTTTCCTGTAACATCTCAACTGTCAGTCTGTCCTACCTCCACATCCACTGTCAAAATCTTTAAGACTGATATTAAGTGTCTTTAGTTCATTCCTCCATCAGTACTTTTCATTCCTCCATCATGACTTTGCCCCCATACTATCCCCTATACTATCACAATTTTAGTGATCCTGAATTCCTGGTGTAAACTACATTTTCTTTCCCCTGCTGTGTTTCTATTTCTCTCAAGTCTGCCCTCTTTAATGACCATTCAAGACATATCCACCATTTCCACTATGGTCTCTACATTTTCTGGTATGTATCTGATTTTATCCTAAAATATTTGCTTTTTCACTACTTTCCTCATTTTAATTCACTGAAACTCAGATCTCTCCTGATTACACAGCTTTTCTGGTCATTCCAGCACTAGTTACACTTTTATTTCTCTCTACTTTTACTTCACTGGGAGAGTTGGAATATTTTTTTTTCCTCCTCATTGCCATTTCCAGATTCCCCAACTACCACCATTAAATTTAGTCATTAATTTTTTTTTTTATTTACAAGTTATATGTATGGGTTATTTTACAGCATTGACAATTGCCGAACCTTTTGTTCCATTTTTCCCCTCCTTCCCCCTACTCCCTCCCCTGGATGGCAAGATGACCAGTAGATGTTAAATATATTAAAGTATAAATTAGATACACAATAAGAATACATGACCAAACCGTTAATTTGCTGTACAAAAAGAATCGGACTCTGAAATATTATACAATTAGCCTGTGAAGGAAATCCAAAATGCAGGCAGGCAAAAATATAGGGACTGGGAATTCAATGTAATGGTTCTTAGTCATCTCCCAGAGTACTTTCTCTGGGCGTAGTTGGTTCAGTTCAGTACTGCTCCATTGGAACTGATTTGGTTCATCTCATTGCTGAAGATGGCCAGGTCCATCAGAATTGATCATCATATAGTATTGTTGTTGAAGTTATAATGATCTCCTGGCCCTGCTCGTTTCACTCAGCATCAATTCATGTAGGTCTCTCCAGGCCTTTCTGAAATCGTCCTGTTGGTCATTTCTTACCAAACAATCATATTCCATGATATTCATATACCACAATTTATTCAGCCATTCTCAAATTGATGGGCATTCCAGTTTCTGGCTACTACAAAGAGGGCTGCCATAAACATTCATGCACATACAGATCCCTTTCCCTTCTTTATAATCTCTTTGGGATATAAGCCCAGTAGTAACACTGTTGAATCAAAGGATATGCACAGTTTGATAACTTTTTGAACATAGTTCCAAATTGCTCTTCAGAATGGTTGGATGTATTCACAATTCTACCAACAATGTATTAGTGTCCCTGTTTTCCCACATTCCCTCCAACATTCCGCATTACCTTTCCATGTCATTCTAGCCAGTCTGACAGGTGTGTGGTGGTATTTCACAGTTGTCTTAATTTGCATTTCTCTGATTAATAATGACTGGGAGCATCTTTTCATATAGCTAAAAAATAGTTTCAATTTCTTCATCTGAGAATTGTCTGTTCATATCCTTTGACCATTTATCAATTGGAGAATGGCTTGATTTCTTATAAATTAGAGTCAGTTCTCTATGTATTTTGGAAATGAGTCCTTTATCAGAACCTTTGACTATAAAAATATTTTCCCAGTTTATTGCTTCCCTTCTAATCTTGTCTGCATTAGTTTTGTTTGTACAAAAACTTTTTAGTTTGATATAATCAAAATTTTCTATTTTGTGAAAAATAATGATCTCTAGTTCTTCTTTGGTCATAAATCCCTTCCTCTTCCACAGTTTTGCGAGGTAAACTACCTATGGTCCTCTAATTTATTTATAATCTCATTCTTTATGTTTAGGTCATAAACCCATTTTGACCTTATCTTGGTGTATGGTGTTAAGTGTGGATCGATGCCTAGTTTCTGCCATACTAGTTTCCAATTTTCCCAGCAATTCTTTTTAAATAATGCATTCTTATCCTACAAACTGAGGTCTCTGGGTTTGTCAAACACCAGATTGTTCTAGTTATTGACTGTTTCATCCTTTGAACGTAACCTATTCCACTGATCAACTAATCTATTCCTTAGCCAATACCAAATGGTTTTGGTAACTGCTGCTTTATAATATAATTTTAGATCTGGTACAGCTAGGCCACCTTCATTTGATTTTTTATTCATTAATTCCCTTGAAATTCTTGATCTTTTGTTTTTCCATATGAACTTTGTTGCTATTTTTTCTAGGTTATTAAAATAGTTTTTTGGGGGAGTTTGATTTGTACAGTGCTAAACAAATAGATTAGTTTAGGTAATATTGTCATCTTTATTATATTTGCTCATCCTATCCAAGAGCATTTAATATTTTTCCAATTGGTTTCTCTCTGTATTTCTACAATGAATTAATTCATAGCCTGGTTCATAGTCTCTTTCTTTCTTGAATCTTGTTCTCATACTAGGGATTTTCACATAAATATTCATATTTCCATAAATAGAATAGCTTTCCAGTTCCTCAACATAATTTCCCATGACTTCCTTCTCTGTTATTTCAGCTACAGATTGAGATGGTCAAGATCTTAACCATGTCATCATCAACGAATGCACCACTTCTCATGAATTCTAAAATTCATTTATTTGAATGTACAGTTTCATCATGCTAATTTTCTCTCTTAAATTTGTTGTTCAACAACAATTGAAGCTATATTGAACTTTTTGTGACCCTATTGGATGTTTTCTATTCAGAAATACATAAGTGATTTAACATTTCCTTCTCCATGTTGGCCATTATTTCTAACCTTGTACTTGTTCACTGATGCTTCCCCACCTCAGTTCTCTTACAGGCCATGATCCATTTACCATTTATGCTCTTGTCTCCTCATCTCTAACTTGAGGTGAAAGTTCATTCCTTTACTGTCATCATCTTTCAAGTTTTCTTTTTCTTTGATTTTCTGATTTTGCCTTGCTAAATCCTAGCCTTGAAATATAACTGCCATTTTTAGGCATCAGTCATATTCACTTACAGATAAATAAAGTTTGAAAAAATCACAAAACCAAAATGATAAAAACAATGGGGCCTTGTGGCATCAAGGCAATGCTTTTATTGCAAATAGATTCTCCATCTCATTTACTACAGTAGTTTTTTTTTCTAAATCTTTCCCTCCTTCCTAAAACTTTTGAATGCTCCTCAAAACATTTCACATACCCTTTTAACTGTCTTGCTTTGTAGTTCACTAAAAGATTGAATCCATTCACCAAGTGCTTTCTCTTCTCAACTTTCTCACATCACTCAGTTGACTGCTCCCTCTATATGTTCCTTCATCTCTGTCTTACATGATAAGAAAGCCTTTATACTTGCCAAGTGAAATGCTAAATGAAAAATACCATTCCTGATCTTCTCTAGAAGATTATTACCTCTATCAGTGCTAGTCACATCAATCTTCAATATTTCTCTTTTTAGTACATACTTTCTTACTGTTTATGCAATCATGTCTCCATTATCAAAAGACTCTTACTTTTGAGAACACTTTCTCTATAACGGGCTGAGGCTTGAATTGATGCACTGAGGTCCAAAGCACATGAGGCTAAATAGTAATTGGACCATACTCTATTAATATATATGGTTGGTTTCTACTTGCACTCTTTGTGCAAGTCCTAATGTGTTGTATAGGAAATGACAATTTTGGTGGGTGATGGCAAAGGAGTGGAAAGGGAAGTGGAAGAAGAGCCTGCAGGCTGGTTTCTTGACACAGCTGCTTGCATTGCTATCCTGACTGCCCTTCACCTCCGATCCCCCTCTGCTAGCTGGCTTCCTGTTGCAGTTGCCCATATTGCTATCACAATCCTTCACTGCCCATATTGCTATCGCAATCCTTCTTCACCTGTACTGAGAATAAAGATTGAAGATTTTTCCCTTAACCTGAATTCCTAACTCCGGCTGATTTTAAATGCAGTCATCATATTTCTCCATCTGACCAGCCATCATCCAATATGTCTTCTCCCTTTTGTGGTTCAAGTCTTTGAGAAGATTGCCTTCAATAAATGATTTTACTTCCTTTTCCCTTACTTTTAATTCTCTGTAGTCTCACTTCCCACCTTATCTGTCACTGAACTGAAATTTCTTTGCTCAAAGTTACTAGATGTAATTATCAGATCTAATGTCCTTACATTAGATCCACATGCTTCTTGACCTCTCAGGAATCTTTGATACTGTCAATCACCTTCTCAATATTCCATTATTTTCTACTCCATCTTTCCAGATACTAGTCTCATTGTTACTCTCTTACCTTTCTCACGACTCCTTTTCAAACTTATTTATTGGATTTTTACCAATGCTGTCCATTGTAAGTATAAATGTCTCCCAAGACTATGTACTGTCTTTTATACTGCTCCATACTTTGCTTGTGATATTACCAGTTTTCATGATTTCAGATATCTTATCTATTCTGATGGTTCTCTAATCTACTTATCCTTCCCTAAATCTCTCAACTTCTAGACTCATAATTCCAGTTGTATATTAGTTGTTTATTACACATATTAAATTTGACATACTAAAATCAGAGCTCATTATTTTCTCCCCCAAACTTCCTTTCTTCCTAAATTCTCTTATCTTATTAAAGGCAAAACCATCTATGTAGTCAACTAGGCTCATACCAGTGGTGTCATCTTTGACTCTTATTCTCTCATTCCTTACATCCAATCTGTTGTCATTTAGATGATTCACATTCACAATAACTGTTACATATTTCCTGTTCTCTCCTTTGACTCTGCTTCCATTCTGTATACTCTGTCATCAGCTTCACATCTGGATTATTGCAAAAGACTATTGACTGATTTGATTATCTCAAGTTTCTACTTTCAGTTTAGTCTATCTTCTACTCATCTATCAAAGTGACTTACTGCTCCATTTATCAAACTCCTTGATTCCCTGTTGTCTCCATGATCAAATTAAGTAAAATCCTTCATTTACCTTTTAAAATCCATCTGCTCCTTTCCTATCCTTCTACTGTTTTTACTCCTTGCTCCCACCCACATATAGGAGAAAAACAGTGAGTGAACTTAATGCTGTTTTTCACTTAATACACATCATCACTCAGTTCTTATGAATTTCCAGTGACTGTTAACCATAGCTGGAACTGCTTCCCCATCTTCCTTCAAGTCTCAAATAAAATTTAATCTTCTATAATCAGACTTTCCTGGTCTACTTTGTTTTATTTCCTTTCCCCTGAGATGATGTCCAATTCATCTTCAAGTTTGTGCAGTTGTTTTCATATTCTTTCATCCATTAAACTGTGAATTCTTTCAAAACAGAGGCTTTTTATTTTTCCTTGTATCTCTTATGCTTAGTACAACATTTAACACACAGTTCTTAATAGTTGCTTATTGCCATGATTATTATATGTGAGTCTTTCTTCCCATAGATATGCCTTAGAGCACCTCTTCAAGGAAATGGATGCTTTCTTCTAGGTATTTCACTTTCCTTTTTTCTAAGTTGCTGAAATATGAATTATCAGTATCCTGTAAATTTTGGTTTCTAAGGATAAAATCTAAGTCACCCTACTCCATGTTAGTTATTGGTCAGGAACTAGATCTCTTTATATAGTACCATAAATTATGTACTACAACTAAGCAAGCCAGTCTTTAATTCTATTGAATACCAGATTCTATAATCTGGTCATTTCTATCCATTTTTCCCATGTTCTAATAATTGTTTTCTGAGAACATTAAAATTATATGGATATTTTCATATATTTCATCTCTCTGAAAAATCCACTTGTAATGGGGAAGGAAAACTAAAAATCAAGAAGCAAAAAAAAATAAAAAATAAAAAAAAATAAAAAAAAAAATAAAAAAACCTTGGTAAAACTGAATGAACTGAATAATTGAATAGACATCACATTTAATGTGACCAAATGGAGCTTTTTACAAACATATGCCTTCAAAATATAGAAGAAAAACTTTTAAAAAGCATCCATTTCACACAGATATTAATTATCCCTGAGATACTCCCTAGTTCCCCAATCCACAAGGAATTATATTGAGCTACATTTGAGTTATGATTTCCCTAAGTGACTGACCATTTCATTCTAAATAGGGGAAAAAAAAACTAGTTGTGAGAAAATTATTTCACTTGCCAATTAATATATTTCTATTCTAAAAGAAAAAAAAAAACAGAAACATATTAATTGGCAAGTAAAAAAGAATGAAACAAACCAAAAAAGTAATCCCTTGTTTTCCAAAAGTATTTTTGTTTTTGTTTTTAGCTAATAATTGCAAATCAACTCTGATTGATTACTGGTGCCAAGTCTGATAAACAATTTGTATCTTTCCATTCCTTGATAATGTAATTTGTGATGTGTCGGGTCATACTATGTCATGATATAATGATATTGGTAACATCATACTTGATTTTTTTTTCCTTTTCCCCCACAAATGAATGTTCAATATAAATTGGGACCAGGATAATTTGCTATGGAGTTTCTGAAGCTTGAAATAAATGCAGGCAATAAAAGTAGGAAGTCTCATTGGCATTGCTTCTTTTAACCCTAGTGTATAGATTTATGTGTGCTGATCGGCAGATAAAGAAAATGCATATATTTTCAATCATATTATCCCTAGCCAATATATAACTTAAGTCACCGAATTTTAAGCAGAAGAATTAGATTAAAATGACATTTTAGATGCACATATCTATTGAAATTTCTATTTCATTGTGATATTGGGAGGAAAAAAACACCAATTCTAAAAATTATGATTAGGTGAAATTGTGTAATAGAATGTCATTGCTATATTAAACTTGATGCTTCATTTTAAGTTATTTCCCCCATGAATAATATTTACATTCACATTGATAAATGTAAATAGTTCAGTATTTCTATCTTACTTATTTCAATTCTGAAAGGTCAGAGTATAAGATAATTATGAGGTGGTCATGTTATGCCTGAAGATATGTATATTGTACGTATGCACGTAAAATATACCAAATAAACCTATAAAACTAGTTTTGCTATAAATGACATATATCCCATTGTGCTATGCAAAATCAAGCAATGAGACAGAGATTAAAAGCAAAATGGGATTGAAAGAAAAACCTCAAAAACTTCATCAGTGATATACACACAAAGATCAGAATCTAATAAAAAGTAATAACATGATTTTATACAAATTAAATGGTTAAGAAATATGTAAATACTAAATGTAGCATGTTACTTCAACAAAGACTTGGAATTTGCTTATGGAAGTGAGCTACCTAAGTGTTGCAGTTTGTTAGCAACTGTCAAGTAATGAAGTTTTCTGAGTGTTCCTCCTGGAAGAAATCAAGCAAAGAGTAAACAAAAATGCAAGTTATATTTAAAATGTTCCCCAATATAACAATCATGTTGGAACAAATTTGTCTTTTTTAAAACATATGTTATAGCATAACTGATTGCAAATCTATGCATACACATATAACAAATGCACATATTATACTGTAACCTATTCAACATGTAAAAAGGACTGCTTGCCATCTGGGGGAGGGGGTGAAGGGAGGGAGGGGAAAAATTGGAACAGAAGTGAGTGCAAGGGATAACGGTATAAAAAATTATCCTGGCATGGGTTTTATCAATTAAAAAAAAAAAGACACAGAGGTAGTAAAAGGTACAGAGTGGGCATTTGAATCCAGGTCTTTTAACTTCAAATCCAATGCTCTTTGTGCTGTACATTAGTGAATAAATAAATTGCTTAGTGGATAATAAAAACAATGCACATATTACTTCTAAAAACAGAAAATAATAGAATTTATTAGAATTGGAAGGGCTCTTAGCAGCCATCTAGTTCTACACAGAAACAAAATGAAGTGCACTTATCATATATCTAACAATTGGATATTTATTCTCTGTTTTTAAGGTTTTATATGAACCTACCACCTCCAAAGTCAGCACATTCCATTTTGGGAAAACATTTTATCTTGTCCAAAAGGCTAAGAAACAGTGAATACAACCACTGCCACCATTACTACCACTATCACTATTCCTACCACAAATAATAATTAAAATAATAATAACAGTAAAAATATCATTTTAGCATTCATAAGGACCTACAATGTGTCAGGCACTATGATAAATGCTTTACAAATATTATTTCATTTGATTCTCACAATGATCTTGGGAAGTAGGTGCTATTATTATTTCTATTTTGCTGCTTAGGAAACAAAGACAAACAGATAAAATGACTTGCCCAAGATTATGTAATTAATAAATGTCTGAGACCAGATTTCAACTAAGGTCTTCCTGATCCCAGATTTAATACTCTTTTCACTGAACCATTTATCTGCCCTCACTATTATGAAGTTTTTATTTTTATTCAGTGTGTTGGGGGGGGGGGTTTGCCTCCTTATATCAAGACTAGTTCTAACCTCTAAGCTCAAAAGGAATAAATTTAATTCCTATTATACATGACATAAAAAAGACATCATGTTCCTCCTAAATCTAATCTTATTCAGGTTAAACATGCCTGGTTGTTTACAGTTTATAATTGTTCAGTCATGTCCAACTTTTATAGTCTCATCAACCTAGGCATGCCAGCACTGTCCATGAGGTTTTCTTAACAAAGATACTGGTGTAGTTTGCCATTTCTTTTTCCAGTGGATTAAGACAAACAGAGTAAGGGACTTGTCCAGGTTCACACAGCTAATAAATGTCTGAGACCAAATTTGAATTCAGGTCTTTCCTGACTCCAGGTCCAGTGCTCTATCTACAAAATACTTAGCTACCTCTTCCTTCAAATTATAAAACAAAAAGAGTGAAGACTTTCTGTTTTCCTCTGGTCCCCAAGATATGATAGAATATTACAGATATTGATACTATTGAATATATTACTACAAATGCAGCATTATTGCTAAGGCAAAATACAGGACTATTATCTTCCTCTCTGGAATTGATAGGGCAGCTAACTAGAACAGGAAATAGAGAAGCAGATCTGCTTTTTTTTTTTTTTTTTTTAATTTTACCTGTGTGCAAATCTGTCCTTAGAAATTTACTGACTGTATGACCTGGGCAAATTATTAAATCCTGTTTATCTCAGTTTCCTCATCTGTAATATGAGTTGAAGAAGGAAATGGCAAATCACTCCAGTATCTTTGCAAAAAAAACCTAATATTGAATATATTACTACAAATGCAGCATTATTGCTAAGGCAAAATACAGGACTATTATCTTCCTCTCTGGAATTGATAGGGCAGCTAACTAGAACAGGAAATAGAGAAGCAGATCTGCTTTTTTTTTTTTTTTTAAATTTTACCTGTGTGCAAATCTGTCCTTAGAAATTTACTGACTGTATGACCTGGGCAAATTATTAAATCCTGTTTATCTCAGTTTCCTCATCTGTAATATGAGTTGAAGAAGGAAATGGCAAATCACTCCAGTATCTTTGCAAAAAAAACCTAAATGTCATGAAGAGACGAACATAACTAGAAATGAATAAACAACTGAAATTTATGCATCTCTGTGCAAAATAAGATCATAAGATTTGTCAGTCAGGTTTAATACTTCTTAGATTATCTACTGTATTTGTCACTGTTTACTACCTTTTCCTCCATACACTAGACTATTTGGGTTTTCATCTGATTTTCCTTCCCAGCAGTATGACCATTTTTCTCATTTTGCTGGCTAATAATCAATATCAACCCCCGAACAACTGTATATGCTCCCCAAGACTTTATCCCCAAGAATTTTTCTTTTGTTTTACTTCTTCTCTGTCTCTTTCTCCTCTCTTTGTCTCTATCTTTTGGTCTTTCTCTGTCTCTTTTTCTTCATTTAATTTTATAAATTCATGTCACCTTATAGAAGCATCCCCAAGTACTGAAAGAACTGAAATATGTAATTGTTGTTCTTCTATAAGAGATACTAAAATATTTTGGAAAACTTCATTAAAGGTACAAGACTAGAGGATGTCACACATTCTTGGGATATAGATATAGAATCAATACAAATATTGAAATATACCCACATATTTAAATATATGCAGAATATTTTCAAATATATTTGGATGCTAAGAAAACACATTCAATGAACAAATAAGGTATGTGGGCTATTTTGGACAAAGCAAAATAACTAAATATATTAAATACATATTTAATATAGTAAAAAACACAAAACTTTTATTTATGACTTTTAAAAAAATAGAGGGGGCAGCTAGATGGCACGGTGGATCTCTATATATAGTGGCCCTGAAGTCAGGAAGATCTGGGTCCAAATCTGGCCTCAGACATTTAATATCTCTTAGCTATGTGACTCTGAGCAAGTTTTGCCTCAGGAAAAAAAAAACAAGCAATGCATCCTTGTTTTATATTTTTTATATGATTTAACATTGGGTTCACACGTCTTTTATCACATTCAAAACTAAACGTACATTTCAAAAGCAGCCTATTTTCTCAAATCTAGCAAAGATAGCCTATGGTTAATTTTTATTTTCAGAATTTGTATGTCAGCAAGGTATGTACAGATACATATACACTCTCTATCATCTATCTATCTATCACGTATCAACTTAATTAACCTACAAGTTTTCATTGGGATTTAAATTAAATTTCCAAGCAATTTGATTACCTTTGTTTCTATCTCTTGGAGTTTTATATATTCTTTTCTTTTCCTTCATTCTTTCATCTAGTTTTCTCTTCTCCCCCCTCCCTTTTTTTGGCTATTGTTTAGTTAAGTGCAGTCTTCATTTCTCTGGTTCCTTTCAATTTCTTTTTTTCTAATTTTAGATGTCTTTTTCCATAAAGTATTTCTTGTTCTTCTTTTCATTCTTTATACTTTTAGTTATTCTACTCTATTCTACCCTTTTTTTCTTTGATTCCTGGTCATTAGAATTTTTTAAAACTCCTTCTTTAGTCACTTTGTTATTCATGAAATTAAAGCTTCTAACTTCAAATTTTAAAAAGAATTCTAGATTTTTTAAAATTTCTTGTTATAAACAATTTTTTGCCGCTGTATTGTAGATTTTCCATCCAAATCCCTTTGGGGCTTTTGAATAATACTCTTGGAAGTACCAGTTCTGCAAGAGATTAACAAGATCAAAGTTATTGATTCACTAATTTTTTTCCTATTTTTAATTTTGAAGTTTATTAATATTCTTTGCCTTTCTTTGATTTTTCTTTCCCATTTACCAACAAATCTCTTTATTGTTACTGCTACTTGTACCTGAAAGTTCTGATTTTTCCTTTCTTGAAGAAGTATTTTGCCTTTAATGATACAATACAGGTGATAGTCTTTCTGAGTATCAATTCTTTTAGGTTCTATCTTTTTAAAGTAGAAATCATCCATTCCACAATGTGTGTTCTTTTTGGTCCTCCTTTATTCCTTAAGAGCACCAAAAACTTTTGCAGGGTGATGTCTTGATTTGCAGGTGAACTGAATTTAAGTAAGGCAGGGCTATACAAAGTCATCACCCTCACTATTTCCTCAAGGATTAGTGGCTGGATGCCCATCAATTGGAGAATGGTTGAATAAATTGTGGTATATGAATGTTATGGAATATTATTGTTCTGTAAGAAATGACCAGCACTGGCGAGACTTACATGAACTGATGCTAAGTGAAATGAGCAGAACCAGGAGATCATTATATACCTCAACAATGATACTGTTTGAGGATGTATTTTGATGGAAGTGGATCTCTTCAATAAAGAGTGCTAATTCAGTTTCAATTGATCAAGGATGGACAGAAGCAGCTACACCCAAAGAAAGAACACTGGGAAATGAATATAAACTGCTTGCATTTTTGTTTTTCTTCCTGGGTTATTTATACCTTCTGAATCCAATTCTCCCTGTGCAACAAGAGAACTGTTCGGTTCTTATTGTATCTAGGATATACTGTAACCTATTTAACATGTAAAGGACTGCTTGCCATCTGTGGAAGGGGGTGGAGGGAGGGAGGGGAAAAATCGAAACAGAAGTGAGTGCAAGGGATAATGCTGTAAAAAATTACCCTGGCATGGGTTCTGTCAATAAAAAATTTAATAAAATAAAATAAGGGTTAGTGGAGTCTAATGGAAAGATATAAGTTGGGACAATTTGAGATAATTATGAATGCAATCATGAAAGACCTTAGCCTTTTAAATCTATTATTCTCATGATGGGCATCAAATTGAGCAGGGTTCTTCACCACCACTAAACTGAGTTTAATACATTTCTCCTATTCCGATGTTTTCCTTTATCACTTAAAAAAAATTGCTTCATCCAAAAACAAGCAAAAATACTACCTCAAAAAACAAAAAGTTAAAGAAACTATTATTCTTTCATTTTATCATTGACGTTACAAAATACATTTTCCTTTTACTTCTTCCTCTCTCTATCCTTTTATTCTGCAAGCTCCATTCTGCAATTTAATTACATGAATACATATTGGACAATTGATTCACTTGTAGACAGTAGGTTATGAACCTTAATCCAAAATGCTTCAAGCCTGGAATACTTCTATTTGTTTTCATTTTCATCTATATCTACTTTTTCACTTTTAGAAAATTATGTAATAATCATTGCCGTTGCTTTTGTTACTCTTGCTACTTACTAATGAAGTGGGGTTTGTTAAATAAAAGCTTTTTTTGTTTTTCAAATACATGCAAAGGTAGCTTTTTACATTTCCCTTTGCAAAACCTCATATTTTTCTCCTTTCTTCCCTTCTTCCCCTTTCCCTTACACAATATTAATCCATTTCATTTTGTATTTTCTGGTGGGATCAGAACATTTTTTTTTCCATTCAAATTTCAATCACTTTATATTAAGAGGTCTTTCTTTTGGACCCTTGAATAAATTTTTCCTTATCATTGAAATTTCAAAATTAAACTATGCATTTTGAAATTTTTAGCACAAGTTTTGTAGTTGTTTTCCTTTATTGACTTGTTTATTGGAAGCTATCTCTGAATTTTTCAATTAGTAATTTGGTTTCTGTATTCAGAAGTTCTAAAAAGCATTCTTGTATTATTTCATATGCTATTGTGTTTATGCTTTTCTAATTATTGGGTCTTCAAAATGTGTGGTGTTCTCATCTTTGAAATATAATGGTTCTCTGTGGGAGCAGGTTTCTTGGGGAGGTTTTCTGGAGGGAGCCTTAGTTTCAGCTAAGATCAATAATCATTCCAAAATGCAGCCAGCTGATAAAATTTAAATGTTTATTTTCTCCTTCCTTGGGCCTGGGTAGCTTTCTTAGAGGCTTATCTCTCTGCTTGGTTCCAAGAGCTCCCTCCAAATGTCTCCAAATCCAAAGATTTGTCCTTCAGTCTCCCCAGCCAGCACCAAGGTGGAAAATGGAATGCATCTGATTCCACTTCCAAGAGTGGGCTTGTGGGCTTCCTCCCAGAGTGCTCTGTGTCTGTCCCAGAGTGCTCTCTGGCCCTAAGAGCTTCTTGCTTAGATGAGCTCCCTAAAGGTGTGAACACCAGCATTGTTTCTATCAGTTTCACTTAGTACCTTGTTTCTTCTGGCCCATAAGATCTTGTAAGATCAGATCAATCATACTGAACCATGCTAAATTAGATAATTATTGTCTCTATCAACTCTAATGACTTAACACTTTTTAAGGATTCCAACATCAATAAATTGTCTTTAAGTAGATACCCATGTCTTCAAAATTGATATGTTTTCTTTTTATACAAAGCATGGCTTATGTTATCAATATTGCTTCTTGCTTTTTTCTTTGATATTTTACAAATTGTCCTTCATTTCTATATATTTGTATTATTCAATTCTCTCTTTTACTTCTTTGTAAAGAATCACCTCAATAAATTCAGTTTTTCTAATATGTATTTTGTCTGGGTTATAAAATCATGAGTTTTATTTCCTTCTTGAACTATTAAAAATCCTGTGGTGGCCCTATGTTCTTTTCGGATTCTACAGAATCTTCTGCATCAGGGATTGATTCAATTTCCTTCTCATTTTAATTATTTGCTTAGAGATATTTAGATTTAATTATATGATCTGTAAGTCAAATCTGTGATTAATATCTTTCCTATTGATTTATCTCTGTGTCAAAGGTTTACAGATGATTTTCTACCTAGTGAGACCTTTGATAGTTTCCTTTTTTCCCGTTTCTTACTTCTCTCACTTTCTGACTCTTTTTTTTTTTTTTTTTTTTTTTTTTTTTTTGGAGATATACTCTCATAGTTGAATCAGAAAATTGTGTCTGGCTAATCTTAGACTTAAGAAGTCACTTTCAACAAAGTCCAGCTAATCCTGGCCTCAAGTAACTTCTAAGGAGATAAAATTAGCCTTAAATGTATGCCAGTGCTCTTTTCTTCAAACCTGTTGCGTTCTCTTGATATGCTGGTATCCTACTCTAGTTCTCTTTTCTCTTTTATGAGTGCAAAAAAAAAAAAAAAACTGCTCTGCAACCCAAATCCTTTTTATCTATATCTATTTTTTTCATTTTTAGAAAAAATATGTAATGATCATTGCTGTTGCTTTTGTTGCTCTTGCTGATCACTGATGAAGTGAGGTTTTTTTTTTAATATTTTTATTTTTCAAATTCATGATAGCTTTCACCATTCCTCTTTGCCACACCTGTGTTTCATATTTTTCCCTTCCCTCCCTTCTTCACCCTTCCCCTAGACAATATTAATCCATTTCATTTTGTGTTTTCTATTTCTCTTTCTTTACCATTTTTGAATGCAAGGGAAGGAGGCAGAATAGGTTTGAGTTATATTGATAGTTTCTACAGAAAAGCTGAGAATAGAACCAAGTTGTATTTGTAGATACTGATGAAGGAGAAAGGAAATTTCTGAGTGGATCCTAGAGCACAGATTCATGTTTCTGATTTTGCTGCTTTGTCAGAGTGAGATGTGGGATGGGGGGTGAAGGAGGGAGGAGTGTCTATAATAAAATGTGGCTAAATAATCCATGTTAAAAATTTATCACTTAGCTTTCTCTGTTGTTAATTCATTAGATAATGTCATTAGACTTTTAATTGTCAAAGCTTATAGAGATGGCTGCAATTAAATTATATCTTCCACTTCAATTTTATGTGAGGATATTCAGAGAGACTGTGAATATCAAAGAAAATCTTTAATCCTCCATCCTGTTGGTAAAAAAATATCTTCATCTCATGGGTGCATTTCTAAATTCTTTTAGACATGCACTAAAGGTCATATTGTAGTTTTCCAATACCATTTGAAAGAAAAGATATACTTTTAAGTTTTTAAGCCATGTATTCTTACTTCCTCAATAAACAAACATTAACAAATTTCTTTCCTTCCTTCCCCCTATGTGAAACATGATAATATTCCAAATAAATACAATTATTTTTTTAAAAAAGTTTTCTAGAACATATTAATAAACTTTTAGGTCTATTCATTTATTGACTCTCATTTTTGTTACATGATCGGCCAAACTATATTTCTAAACATATACCATCTTCTAATATTGTTTTTGCCATATTTCTATGCAAAAAATATTTTATGTGTATTTTTGCTAAGAATCATGTTAGAGCAAAACAAATTTTAATTTAAATGTTATTACTCTATTTTCCATCTTTGTCTTATTACTGATATTTTTAGAGAAAGCTGAATCAACTCAAACATATGCATAAGGACATTCTTATGGCAAATTAAACTTGAAAACAAAGTGATTTTCAATGTAATGGAAGTATAGCTCATTAGAGAAGTATGTAGAGTAATGGGTTACAAGCTATACACTATAGCAACAAAAAATATATCATGGTATGTTTTATTTTACTTCATGGTTGGGAAGATAAGCATAAGCAAGAAACAATGTGAAGATCATTGTAATCTAAGCTAAGATGAAGGATAGTAGGGAATGACAAGGTAGAAAAAAATTCAATGAACATTTGGCAAAAAATGAGTGAACTAATTTATTATATACTTTTTATACGACTAATGACTCTAAGAACAATTCAGAGATAGCTGGCTAGAAGACATAGATAGCAATATAAAATATGATCTGCTATCAATAAATGAAAATTTTAAAAAGTAAATTATTTGGAGGTTACACAGTTTTGCATTATGATTTTCTTCAAGGAGAGTCAGAAAACGTTAAACATGATGATCACATAATGCTCTTGTACAATTCTAATCATGGGGAACACAGCAAAATGGAATAAGAAATAAACTAATTATATGTTAATCAATACACTTATATTAACTATATATCAGGTACAATTCACAGGAAATCATATTTGAGTGAAGCAGTAATTTCTGAAGTGATTATCTGTGTATTATTGATTAATTAAAGTTTCATATCAATTTGTATTCCTGGCTCTATTCTAGTATATGAATTCAGAGTGAAACAATTCCTGCTCTCAAAGAGCTTTGATATTTGATGAAAGAGATAAAACATATGCACAAATATATATAAATATATACATAAATATAAATATGATATTTATATTTTTATATATATATAAAATATATAATACAAATAGAAAAAGAATAAATACCAACATATACAAAGCAATTAAATTCACAAGGTAGTTTAGGAGGAAGGGTATAAGATATTGAAGAGATCACAAAAGACTTGTATCTTTGAATACAATGAAAGAAAGAATTTGGACAGACTTCAAAAGATAGTGCAGTATAGATAGGCATAGTGTGCTCTGGTCCGTGAGGTCAGGAAGAGTTCAACATGACTGAATGAGTGAAAAATGATATCTACCTAGATGTAGGTCTATTGAAAGAAATGTATCTATGAGGTGAGGAAGAGGAGTTCAGGAATGAAGAACAAGCTAATACACTCAATGGACACAAATGGAGTATCACATGTGAGAAACAGAGAAATGGACATTTATGAAGGTGGAAGGGGAGGCTCATTTCTTAGAGCATAAAACACAATTTGAGACCATGTGGTGACATCTTTAGAAGCTGAAATAAGAAAATTATATTTATCCTGAAGGCAATAGTGAGCCAATGAAGTTCATGGATTTGAAGATAATTCAGCTATTCAGTTACTGAGTTAGATTTTGCTCACTGGTTTTAATAAGAAAGTATATTCCTAGTATCATGATAAATGCTGATGATACAAAGAAAGCCAAAACTAGAGCCCTTGCTCCAAATGTAAACATTTCCTCCCTTTTGTATATATTTAATCAATTACAATCATATGTATTTAATCAATTACTATCATTCTTTTTCATTTCATTTTTGGAACATTATTTCTATTCCCTAGCATAATACCCAAAATGCTGCTTCTCCCCATAGTATGAATTGAGTACAAATACTGCTGTTCTACTATCATTGATAATGAGCATATTTTAGACTACTAGCAAATCTATTTTGTTTCATATCGATACTTCTTCAGGTATATCAATTAGATATGATTCAATTCTTCTAGTATGTTGTCAATTTCAAGTTGAGCTCAGGTGCCAAATTTTATACTGAAGATTTATCTGATGCCTCCATTTTAAAATTTTCTTTCCTTTCTCATATTGCTGTAAAGTTATGTCTCTAAAAATTGCATTATTTTAGTAGAATATAAAGTCCTTAAAGGTAGAGATCATATTTTCCCTTTTTTCTAAATTTCCTTTCTCTTATATGTAGAATACTCTTATTTAATCTGTTCAATTAATTTGAATAAAAAAAAAAGCTTCACTGATGGGATGGTATTCAATATATATCTCAAAGCATGCACAGGATTTCAAAAAGTAAAGATGGAGGTTGTGGAAGGAATTGTGGAAGAAAAGCACAGGGAACAAAAACATAGAATATTTATAGGAGTCTGCAAGTAGTTCAGAATGACTTCAGTATTATGTGCATGGAGAGGTAAAGCCCTAATAATACTAGAAATTGATAGCTTGACTCTTGTTTGAATAGTCATGAACATTTGGTTAAGTTTGGACTTTACTAGGTAGATATCATTTTTCACTCATTTAGTCATGTTGAACTCTTCCTGATCTCACGGACCAGAGCACACTATGCCTATCTATACTGGACTATCTTTTGAAGTCTGTCCAAATTCATGTTTATGGCTTCCATGATATGATCTATTCTTCTCATCCAATGCCATCTCCTTTTCCTTTTGTTTTCAATATTTCTCAGCATCAGGGTTTTTCTATTGAGTCCTGTCTTCACATTAAGTGTGCAAAGTTTTTAAACTTCAGCTTCAATATTTGTCCTTCAAATAAATAGTCTGAATCAGTTTTTTTTTTAATATTGGCTTATTTGATTTCTTTGCTCAAAAGTCTTTTCCAGAACTAAAATTCAAAAGCATCCATTCTTCAGCACCCAGCTTCCTTATAGTCCAATTCTCACAGATAAATGCTGTTACAGGAAAATAGGTAGTTTTAACTATATGCATCTTTGTTGGCAGTTTGATGTCTCTACTTTTTAATATGATCTCCAGATTTGCCATTATTTTCCTTCCAAGGAACAAGAATCTTTTAATTTCATGGCTACAATCACCATCTGCAAACATGAAAAAATTGGTGCCTAAGAATGCAAAATCTGATATTGCTTCCATTTTTTTTCACCTTCTATTGGCCAGAAAGTGATAGGAGCAGTTGCCAAGATCTTAGGGTTTTTTGTTTATTTGTTTTCTTTTATGTTAAGCTTCAAACAAGTTTTTGCAATCTGCTCTTTTACTCTCATCAAGAGTCACTATTGAAAAGTTTTGAACAGAGTAATGATTTGAACATACCTGTGCATATGGAAGATTTGTCTGGTATAGGCAAGAAGGATGCTTCAGAAAGGAGATTATTAGCAAAAATATTTGTAATATTTCAATCTGTACTCAACACCTTCAGTTTTTTTCCAAGTAGGATAGCATTTTTCATCATAAATCCTTCAGAATTATCTTGGATCATTAAATTGCTGAGAATATCTAATTCATTCATAGCTGATCAAGATGTTAACATTAAAATAGAGTAAACAACATGAAAATAATTCTGTAATTATAAGCAAAATAGTGCAAAAAGAAAGGTAATATAAAAGGAAAACACAAATGGATATTCAGAGGAAACAGAGAAACTGAGAATGGTCTCTAGCAGAAATAAGGTTTCAAGCTGAGTCTTAAAGGAATTAAGGAATTCAGGGAAACTAGAAATCTCAGGTATTTATATATGTTTCAGTCATGGGGAAAATTAAAGTATTACAGTCATGTGGGAAAGCCAAAGCAAATGCACAGAGTTGAGAGGACTATCATATATAGGAACAGTATATAGTATCCATGCCAATACAGCTGCACTATAGAAAATGTAAATGAGAATAAAGTTTTAAAAATGTATAAAGGAAAGCATCATGTTTTAAATGACAGAAGTCCTTGTATTTTATACTGAAGGTAAATTAAGACAATAAGAATATTTTAATAAGAAAATAAGAAGTCATAGGCAGACTTGTACTCTAGAAAAATCATTTTGGCAGATAAGTAGAAGATAAGATGATGGGCTAGAACTTGAGTCAGAAAGAATGAGAAAGCAGGAAGGACTATTGCAATAGTCCACACAATAGATGAAATAGTTGGTAGAACTATTGGGGCTATATGAATAAAGAAGAAAACTTATGGAATGAAAAGTTTTGAAGACAAGAAGATAAGAAGAGACAATAAGTTTGCTATGTTGGGTGAATGTGACTTAAGGATCAACATGTCACTTCTTAAGGAAAATCTTTTTGTCAATATCTTTTACAATACTGATGCAGTGAGAAGAAACTTGAGTCAGACAGATCTGTTGGAGATATCTAAATGAGAAGTGAAATATTTTGGAGCTAAATTGATCACTATAGTAGTAACAGAGGGAAGGAATCTAATTATTACCAGTGATAATTAAAAAAAAAAAGTTCAACTATGGTTTTATCTCATATCTGACAATATTGGAGGGGTTGTAGAAAGGAAAGGTAAAAAGAGATAAATAGCATTTTAGAAAAGTTAGGTATGATAGACCTTTGGAGAAAATTGATTTTTTGTTGTTCAGTTGTTAGTCATGTATGACTCTTCAGGACCCAGAGAACCATAGCATACCAACTTCGTCTGCCCTCTTATTTCCCAAAGTCCATATACTATCTTTGTAGTTTTCTTGTCAAAGGTACTGAAGTGCTTTTCCATTTCTTTCTCCAGTGGATCATGTTTTGTCAGAACTCTCTACAATTACCTATCTCCAGTAATACTGCACAGTATAGATCATAGTTGTATTGAACTACACAAGCCTTCTGCTATGTCATAGTAATGAATTAACATCAATATTAAACATATATGTATCAAGTGGCATAGCATCTAAATTCCTAGAGGAGAAAATAAGAGAGCTGCAAGAAGAATTAGACGGCAAAACTATATTAGTGGGGGATCACAAACTTGTCCTCTCAGAACTAAATAAATCGAATCAAAAAATAAATAAGAAAGAAATTAAAGCGATAAATAGCATTTTAGAAAAGTTAGGTATGATAGACCTTTGGAGAAAATTAAATAGGGACAGAAAGGAGTATATTTTTTTTCTCTGTGGTACATCAAACATACACAAAAATTGACCATCTATTAGGCAATTAAAAACCTAAAAATCAAATGCAGAAAGGCAGAAATAGTAAATACATTTTTTTCATATCATGATGGAATAAAAATTACATGTAAAAAAGGACCAGGGAAATAGACCAAAAATTAATTGGTATTAATTGATATTGAAGGATGAGTGGTTGAAACAACAAATCATAGATACAACTGATAATTCCAAGAGAATGACACTAATGAGACAACATACCAAAATTTATGGTATGCATCCAAAGCAAGTCTTAAGGGAAGGTTTATGTCTGTATTTGCATAAAATAGAGAAAGAAAAAAATCAATAATTAGCATGCAATTATAAAATATAGAACAAGAACAAATTAAAATCTCCCAATTAAATACCAAATTTGAAATTCTGAAAATCAAGGGGGAGATTAATAAAATTGAATTAAAAAAAAAAAACTATTGAATTAATAAATAAAACTAAAGGTTGATTTTATGAAAAAATCACCAAAATAAATTAACATTTAATTAATTTGACTGGAAAAAAGGAAAGAAGAAAATTAACTTGTTAGGATGAAAAATGAAAAAGATGAACTTTACACCAATGAAGAGGAATTTGAGCAATAATTAAGAGCTATTTTGCCCAAATACATACCAATAAATCTGATAATCTAAATTAAATGGATGAATATTTATAAAAATATAGATTGCCCAGATTAATAGAGAATGAAGTAAATTACTTAAATGGTACTAGGAAAAAAAATTGAACAAGTTGTTAATCAGCTCCCTAAGAAAAAATCTCCAAGAGCAGTTGAATTTACATATGAATTATACCAAACATTCAAAGAACAATTAATTCCAATACCATGCAAACTATTTGGGAAAGTAAGGAAAGAAGGAATCCTAAAAATTCTTTTCATGATACAGACAAGGTGTTGATACCTAAACCAGGTAGGGTCAAAACAGGAAAAGAAAGTTATAGACAATGTCCCTAATGAATATTGAAGTTAATTAATAATGAATTAAATAAAATATTAGCAAAAAGATTACAGCAAGTTGTCATCAGGATAATACTCTACGATCAAGTAAGATTTATAATAAAAATGCAGGTTTGGTTCAGTATTAGACAAACTTATAATGCAATCGACTATATCAGTAACCAAACTAACAAATATCATATGATTATCTCAATAGATGCAGAAAAAGAATTTGATAAAATTCCACACCCATTCTTATTAAAAAACATTAGCGAGTACAGGAACAAATGAAATTTTCCTTAAAAGGATAAGTAACACCTACTTAAAACCACCAGCAAGTATCAAACATAATGGGGATAAATTAGAACCATTCTCAATAAGATCACCATTACTATTCAATATTTATTAGAAGTGTTAGTTTTGGCAAGAAGAAAAGAAAAATAAATTAAAGGAATTAGAATATATAAAGAAAAACCATATTATCACTCTTTTCAGATGATATTTAAAGAATCCTAGGGAATCCACTAAAAACTCCTAGCAATATTCAGAACTTCAGCAAAATAAATCTACATAAATCATAAGCATTTTATATATTAACAGCAATGTCCAAAAACAAGAGATGCATAGAGAAATTCCATTTAAAATACCTGAAGATAACATAAAATATTTGGGAGTCTACCTGCCAAGGCAAAGTAAGGAACTATATGAAAACAATTATAAAATATTTTCCACACCCAAAAGGGCCCACATATGCAAAAATGTTTGTAGCAGCTCTTTTTTGTAGTGGTAGGAAACTGAAAAATGAGTGGATGCCCATCAGTTGGAGAATAGCTAAATAAATTATGATATATGAATGCTATGGATTGTTATTGTTTTATAAGAAGCAATTAGCAGGATGGTTTCAGAAAGGCCTGGAGAGATATGAACTGATGCTAAGTAAAGTAAGCAAAACCAAGAAATCATTGTATATGGCAACAAGAAGATATAATGATCAATTTTATGGACCTGGGTTTTTTTTGTTTGTTTTGTTTTCCTTCATTTTTTCAACAGTGAATTGATTCAGTCCAGTTTAAATATTCTTGTGATGGAGAGAGACATCTACACCCAGAGAGATGACTGTGGGAACTGAGTGTGGATCACAACAAAGCATTTTCATTTTCTTTGTTGTTTACCTGCATTTTGTTTTATTTCTTCTTTTTTTTTCTTTTTGATTTTCTTTTTCTTGTACAGCATGATAATTGTGCAAATACATATAGAAAAAAAGATGTTTAATATATATTAGATTACTTGGCATATAGTGGAGGATAGGAGGAAAATATTTGGAACACCAGGTTTTGCATGGGTGAAGGTTGAAAATTATCTATGCATATGTTTTTGAAAACAAAAAGCTTTAATAAAAATAAATTTTAAAAAAGATGATTGGATTTCAAGCTTATTGTTGATGCCTACTCTTTTTTTTTAGCAGTTCTGAATAAGAAATTAAGAAACATTTAGTTTCTACAGTGTGTCAAGAAATGTTCTAGTCAGTAAAGATATAAACTCCTACTGTAAGGGAGTTTATATTCTAATGTGGAATGCAACAATTATAGATAAATAATAGATAGATGAGAGATAGGCAGATATGTATGTGTGCATTTATAAGTGTAGAGACACACATACATATATACATATGGAGTTTACATAGGGAGACAATAAACACAAAATAGTTAAACATAACTAAACATATAAATAATTAAATAAATGCATGGTAGTTTAGGAGAGCAAATACTAGCAGTTGAATGAGGATGAGGGAATCAAGAAAGGCATTATATAGAAGGTGTGCTTGGACTGTTCCTTGAAGTAATAGAAAATATCCTGAGAATGAGAAAAGTAGGAAGTCCTTCCCCATGTGGACATTTAGTACATAGGTGACAAGACAGAAGATGTAGTATGATAAGTAAGGAATAAAGGAAAAAATCTGGATAGATCACAGAATAGGAAGGAAAGAATAATATCTAGTGAAACAAAAAGGAAAGGTTGGGGCCAGGTTAGAAAGGGTTGCTTATAAAAGCTAAGCAGCAAAAAGTTATCAAACTGTGCATATCCTTTGATCCAGCAGTGTTACTACTGGGCTTATATCCCAAAGAGATCTTAAAGAAGAGAAAGAGACCTGTATGTGCACAAATGTTTGTGGCAGCCCTCTTTTTAGTGACCAGAAACTGGAAACTGAGTAGATGCCCATGAATTGGAGAATGGCCGAATAAATTGTGTTATATGACTATTATGGAATATTACTGTTCATTAAGAAATGACCAACAGGATGATTTCGGAAAGGCCTGGAGAGACTTATATGAAGTAATGCTGAGTGAAATGAGCAGGACCAGAAGATATTATATACTTCAACAACAATACTTATTTTGTATTTAATTTATGCTTTAACATATTTAACATGTATTGATCAGATGGGGGGAAGGAAGGGAAAAATTGGAACAAAAGGTTTGGCAATTGTCAATGCTGTAAAATTACCCATGTGTATAACTTGTAAATAAAAAGCTATTTTTTTTTAAAGCTAAGCAGAAGAAACCTAGATGTAATAGAGAGTCAGTGGAATTGTTGGTTAGGGGAATGATGTGGCCATTTAACTTTTATGGACTTAGTTTATCTATGTGTTGAGGAGGTTATATTAAAAGCACTTCTAGCACTAAATCTATTATCTCATGCTCCATCATGTTTGTCCATTTTGGAATTCTCTTGTTCCTATCTCCATAAATTGCATGAAAAGAATCAATCCAACATACTGGAGAGCTTATCTTGTTGTTATTGTTATTGTTACATTGTAGCTACCAATGGAGGAAATAGTTTGTTCTTTATTGTTACCATGTGAAGAGAATATCATCTTTTGTATTCATACATTATTTAAATGACTTCTTTTATAAATTCGTTTTTTTTTTTTTTTTTAGAAATTTCTGTATCTCCTTCACAACTACCACATGTCTCTATTGCCCTCTCACTCTTAGTTTTAGTTATTTGAAGACCGTATTTTCCTATGCCTTAAAATTGAACTGTTACAGTGGATAGAGCTTTGGACTAGAGTAAAGAAGTCCTAAATTTAATTCCAGCCTCAGGTACTTGCTAATTGTGTGACCCTGAACAAGTCATTAATCTCTGTCTACTTAATTCACTTCATATATAAAATAAGGACAATAATAGCACTTAGCTCTGAAAGCTGTTATGAGAATAAAGTGATATTTTATGTGTGTATATGTGTAAAGAATTTGGTAACATGAATGTGCTATATATGGTAATTATTGTGATTATTATTACAACCAAAGATCACTGGAAAATATTGCTGTTTGAAATAAACATTCTATATTATGTAGCCAAAACCTAATCCATCTTCCAATTGTTCCACTTTGAGAATAAAATTTAGAAATCTTTCTTCTTCCCCTCTAGTCACAATTTCTTCCTCCTCTAATACATTCACTTTTTTATTGCTATTAAAGTAATTGCCATGATTTTAACATAGGCTTCTCTAAGAAGTCACACAACCTTGCTGCAATTGTATAAAGGACATTCAAGGAAATTCTGATGGAAGGGAGAAATGCTAGGAGATTTAGATTCCAATTAATTTTGTCACCTGTTAACTTTGTCAATGTTCTTCAGTAAATCTAGCTGAGAATCTTAAAGATTAATATATATTGCTAAATGTGGTAAGAGAATATGATCTAAATGTTAACATGAATTCTTTCCTATTTCACAATAAAATATTAGAGGGAGGGGTTTATGGAACATTAGAAGATTATGTATATTCATGAATTCATGAATATTCCTATGTGACTTAAATAGTTTTATGTCTCTTCATTCATGGTGCCCAGATGCATTTTCAATTGTACAAAGAACCCAATTTACTAATTGTACAAATTATATGACTTAACAATATCTCGATGCAGATTTCATGATCTGAACCAGTCATAACTTCATAGAAAGAAAACAAATAATTCTTGGAGACAGACTCCATATAGTAGAAAAAATTGCCATAAAAAGCTCAAATTCACTAAATATTATGTAAGAAAGAACTGTCAGAACATAGGAGGTTCTTTAACAAAATAGTACCAATGGTCCATCTGTTGTCATCTGGAGGAGGCCCAAATACAGGAGTTTATCCTTCCATGCTTTATACAAACACTACATTTGTTGCCTAATTGAGAAAAATGTAAAAGTCATTCAGTGTGAATAAGAACATCATACAATTTAATGAGCATGGAAGATTAGTTATGCTGTAACTTCAGAAAATGTTTGTTTTACGCTTTGACAAGGAAGGTAAGTTTCTGTCATTCATGGGCTCAGGCTTTTATTTCCTATTCATGCTACATTCAGATCTACAGTGAATTTTTAGAAGATAGAACTCACTTCTAGTTTCTGTGCAAGGTTTCTTTATATCTCTCCTTCAGATAAACATCTGCCTCAATAAAACACAAATAATTAAATCATCCCAAAGAAAACTTAAGCTAAGAAGCTTGACAAGCTTCATAATCAAGGGCAGGATAGATCAAAACAATTAAAATAACAGTTCTATGTCTCTTCTAAGCAGTTTCTTTTTATTTTACACTTTAAAATTACTATTCTATGAGAATGTTTTTAAAAAACTGAAAATGCAACAGCTTCTGGAATATGTTAATGTTTTGGCTCACCCTTAATTTTTCTCCTTTGGCTACCTAGCATGTTTAACTCCATATTCCTTATCCTCATCCCCAAAACACTGCCTAAAGCAAAGTCAAACTGTATTCAAAACAACATCTTGGTAAAATGGAAACTAACCAACCATAGAATATCCCTCAGCAGCTGGTGTGGGAAAATAGATATTGTAGGCTAAGCATCTCCACACATCTGGAGAAAATATTTTTTGTTGTTCTTTTTTTACAGTTTGCAAAATCAAAGTCAATGCATCCAAGGCTTACAAGAATGGAAGCAAATATTACAAAGACTTTTCATATGCAAATACTTTTGTATTACCCAGAACTTGTAATGAATTGTAGCTTGCCTGAATTCAAAGAGCTCTTCTTAGGGCTTTTGGTCCATTTTTCATGAAGTTTTTATTATTAGCACTTTGTTAAATTTTGCAAAGGATTTCTTTTCCTTGATCCCTTGAACACTGAATGAACTGAAAATTTAAAAAGAAGAAAGATTCACATGTGAAATTGTACTTCTAAGTTAATTTTTGGCTATGAAAGTGTTCTTATTATTCAACCAAATTAATCACCAACTATATTTTGAAATGAAGAGCTTTCAAAACTCTTAACCTATAAAATAATAGCTAGCATACATCTTGAAGTGATGCAATATTTCACTGAAACAACTTTGATCTCCCAACTATCCCCCAACAAAAAACAAATTGTATATTACAGAACCAATACTGTAGTATTTCCTAACTAATGCTTTGCTATCTGTGCATTCATCAGTTGAGCAATACACATGTGGTGCCACATATCTAATTTAATCCCTGGGAATATTTCAACTCAGTATAAAATAAATTAATGCAAACAAAACAATAACAAGTATTATTTGGTTGGTAGCATTTTTGTCCCATATCCAGACCAGAAATGGATTAACCTCAAAAGAAAAGTTTAAGATATTTTCCCAAATACTCTATACTGGCAAAACAGTTTACAAGTAGTAGGGTATTTCATGGTTATTGTCAATTGGAGGGGTGTGTATCTCTGTTCAGTATATATAAGCCTTCTTAGACAGCAACACAGCTGGCAAAAACATGGAGAGACAATTTCTATGCCTCTCTTCTTTGTTCCAGGTGTTACTGTGTACCTATGAATAGCATAAGTAAGCAATAATACATTTGAACAAAATATTTATCCATATTTTGTTTTTTATGTGAATTTATGGTTTGTTAAAGAGAACACAGAGATTGTTTTTTAAACACAATGTGGAAGAACCATACAAGCTGTGATATTTATTTGTCTTTCATTCTCAAAAAGGACCATTATATCAGGGAGGTAATGCTATGACATGTAAGTGAACTGGATTTAAATGAGGAAGGGCTGGGCAAGGTCATCTGCCTCACTTTCCCTTCTAGAACCATCTGGGTCCAATGGGAAGATGGCCTTCAATGAAATGGGAGATTTTGGATTTTTTTTAAGTTAAGATCTTCAATAATTTCTCAGTTTGACTACAGCTTCATCCATTCAATGATTAAAACTAAGTGATTAATGAGAATCAGAATGACTTTAGTTTTGGCTTAGTCTTTAAGAAAGAAATCTAGCCAGAAAATTCCAATATATCTTTAAAGGGTGCAGAGGTCCAAAATTTAAAAATGAAAAATAAAAAATAACCTATAGGTTATTTTGAACCTATAGGTAAGGGTATGATATCTTATGCATGCCATGGCATACAAGTTAGTATCACAACTATAAGTAGTTGTTTTAAAAATGGGGCAGATATCAAGAGGAAGCAGTGGCCTTGAATACCAAAAGGTTTCTAGTTTGCTAAAGGATATAATAAGTTCAATGACTAGACTACAAATAAGTGGTCATTCAAAAGTTTATTTATTCTCAGAGATAGGGTTGCAAAAATTCTCCAAATTGTCTACTATAAAACAAAGTTCTACTGACCTTAGCCTAGTTATATTCCTAAACTAGTAAAGTGATAACTCTAAGATATACCAGAAACACAGAATGTAAGAGCCAAAAGAGCATTTAAATTCAAAAATCACACTGATAATAAGGTACTGAGTAGAACCCAGGAGACCTGGCTCTAGATTCAACATTTTTTTGTATATGCAATGCTTTTCTATTTTTAAACTGAAGAGGCTTTAGAGATATGTTAATTTCATTTCTAATAAGATGGAAACATCAATGTTAAATCATTTTTACAGGTTCTGAAGCATATTCTCCTTGAATATCTTTAAAATAGCATATGTAGAACTTCCTAAATAAAATTGCAACCTATTCCATTTTTAGATTTCATAGTTATTGGGGAGTTAGAGAATTGTTTTTTGTTTATTTATTTTTGCCACGTGTTACTTTAAAAGCATTCACCTCATCACTGCTCCCAATGAATTTGTTCATCCAGAACTAAACTAAACAAACCCAATCCTTCTTCCATTTTACATTCCTTCAAATAGCAGAAGGCAATTTTCATGTTTTGTCTTCTCTAACCAAAAATCATCAATATTTCCTTGTGTCTTTGTTATATTATGTTCATCACCTTTACCTTACTCTGCAGGTAATCCAGTTTATCAACGTTCCTCTTACTATGTTGAAAATAAAATTAAATACAGTGCCCTTGATTTAGACTTTCCAGTGAAAGAAAGAAATAAAAAGAAAGAAAGAAAAAAGAAAGAAGCAAAGAAAAAAAGGAGGAAGGAAGGAAGGAAAGAAGGAAGAGGAAGAAGGAAGGGGATGAAGGAAGGGGAGGAAGGAAGAAACAGGAGTAAGAAACAGAAAAGAACTTTAATCACAGAAAGCTACTATGGTGGTAAAGAAGACCAAAACACCAACTCAGACAAAGAGTGATATGAATTAGTCTCAAGCTCAAAGAGGCTTCTTGGAATCACTCATAAAAGATTTTAAAAGGCAAATAAGAGAGGTAGAATAAAAACTGGGATAAATAAAAACACAAGGTTTTGCAAAGGTAAATGGTGATAACTATCTTTGCATGCATTTTAAAATAATAAACTTATTAAAATTTTTAATTATTAGTCTACCTGAAGACCATGACCAAAAAAAAAAGAGTCTGAATAGCAATCTTCAAGACATCATCAAAGAAAACTGCTATGATACATGAGAAGCACAAGGCAAAATAGTCATTGAAAGATTCCATCAATCATCTCTACTAAACATGGCAAAATTTCAGAATGCTAATTTGAAGGGAAAATGCTGCAACCTATTAGGAAAAAACGAACAAGCAATTCAAGTATCAAGAAACAACAGAATCACACAAGATCTCTCCACTTCTACAATCAAAGACTGAAGGCCTGAGGATAAAGGACTAGGGATTACAACCAAAAATCAACTACTTAGTGAAATTGTACATTATCTTTCAGTGGAAGAGATGGATCTTCAATAAAATAAGTGAATTTCAATCATTTCTATTGAAAAAAAAAACTACACAGAAAATTTGATCTTCAAACCCAAGACTTTAAAGAAGCATTGAAAGATAAACATAGTTTAACTTAAAAGTTAAACTGCTTACATCCAGAAATGGGAAAATAGTACTTGTAACTCTGGAGAATGTTATCTTTTACTGGAGCAGTTAGAAGGGGGCATATAAAGGATGGAGGGGTGGCTATGAATCGAGTCTAATGTGAGGATATCAAAGGAAAAAATATTGAGAGCTGGAAAAAATATTATATTAGGAAAAAAGGAAAGAGGAGGTATAATGGGACAAATCAGATTGTATGAAGAAGCACAAAAAAACCTATAACAATAAAGGGAAATAAGGGAGGGGATGAGACTTGTCTGAAGCTTTATCTCATAGTTTTGGCTCAAAAAGGGAATAACAATCACTCAATTTAGCATAGAAATTTTTCTTAGCCTATAAAGAGGGAGGAGGAGAAAGGGGAAAGAAAGAGGAGGGACTGCATAAGAGGGGGAGGGTAGAAAAATTAAAAGAAAAAGGTAAGAGAAGGAGAATGGATCTTAGAAAGGAGCTCAGGTTGAGAGGAGGATGGGTTAGAAACCAAATATTATTGAAGAGGGACAGGGTGAAGAGAACAAAAGTATATACAGGGGAGAAAATGGGATAGAAGAAAATAAACAGCTGGTAATCATAACTGTGAATTTGAATGGATAAACTCTCCCATAAAATGTAAGTAAACAGCAGAGTGGATTCAAAAACAAGATTCTACAATGTTGTTTACAAAAAAACATATTTGAAAAATACAGAGTAAGGGTAAAAGACTGGGACAGAACTTATTATGCTTCAGCTGAAAAAAACAACAATACACACACACACACACACACACACACAAAAAGCTAGCAATTCTGCTCTCAAATAAAACAAAAATAAAAATAGATCTAGCTAGAAGAGATAAGGAAAAAGCCTACAATTTGTTAAAAGGTACCACAGTCAATGAAGCACCATTGATACTAAATATATATGCACCAAGTGATACAATATCCAAATTCTTAGAGAAGTTAAGCCAGTTACAGGGAAAAAAATAAACAGCAAAATTATACAAATGTGAACCTCAATAAAATCTAATCAGAAAACACCCCAAGAAACAAACTAGTGAGGTTAAGAAAAATCTTCTGGAGAAAATTGAATAGGGATAGAAAGAAATATAACTTTTTATCATCTATACATGTTACTTACACAAAAATTGACCATGTATTAGGCATAAAAACCTCACAATCAAATGCATAAAAAAGAGATAGTATACTTTCTTTTTAGGTAATGATGCAATGGAGTTGGGCTGCAAAGGGAGGGTCTTTTCTTTTCTACGCTTGTAATCGAACCCTCTCGATTAGTCAAGGACCCTGCACTTTGGGCTTTTGTGTGCAGTATTTTTTTCCCACTGTTACTGGTTTTGGTTTATTGTTTGCCTGGGCATTTTGTCGCTTGCTTGTTTGCTTCCTTACTGGTTGGACGGGGGAGGGGGCGTTTCGGGTCCTTTCCCCTCCCCCACGCACCGGCTAGCGTCCTTTACCTCCTTGCGGACTGCAGTCTTCAGTTGCTCCTAAAGGAAACCAAGCGGGTTGGTTGTCGAACTGAAGGACAGGATGGAGCATACTGAGGTTCTGAAGCCACGGATCTTGGAAGAGCTGATCCGTATCTTGCACGAAATCTTCTCCGGGGACAGCATCAAAGTGGAAGAGGTGCAGTCCATCATGGAAGCTTACGAGAGCAACCCCACGGAGTGGGCAGCGTACGCGAAATTCGACCAGTACAGGTACACCCGAAATCTTGTGGATCAAGGAAATGGAAAATTTAACCTGATGATTCTGTGTTGGGGTGAAGGACATGGCAGCAGTATCCATGATCATACAGACTCCCACTGTTTTCTGAAAATGCTTCAAGGAAATCTCAAGGAGACCCTCTTTGCATGGCCAGACAAGAAGTCCAATGAGATGGTGAAGAAATCCGAAAGAATTTTGAGGGAAAACCAGTGTGCCTATATCAATGATTCTATTGGTCTACATCGGGTGGAGAACATAAGTCATACAGAACCTGCTGTTAGCCTTCATTTGTATAGTCCACCCTTTGACACTTGCCATGCCTTTGACCAAAGAACAGGACATAAGAATAAAGTCACGATGACATTTTATAGCAAATTTGGAGCAAGGACTCCATTTGCAACTTCAAGTTCCTTGGAGAACAACTAAAGAGATCCAGTTATTAGAGTATTTTTCCTTTTTTTTTTTTCTTTTAAAAGTACACTGAAATCTTAATTGTGGACAAAGAACCACCAATCACTTATTGTCCAATAGTACCTTTGAATAAGATGCTTAGAGATATTTTAGGGCAGGCTTCTGGCTGCTTGTAGTTATCTTGAATGAATGCTAATGACAGGAGACTCTAAGTAAACAATGCCAGACTATACTGGAGAGGAGAAATCCTATTGCTATGGTCTTTATAGTTGGAAGACTTAATCAGTTGCTCTCTTAGGCATGTCTCTTATTTTCATGGTTCCTAATTAGGAAAGGCAGTGAAGTCTTGACAACAGTTTTTGTCCATCATAATTAGCAGTGATTAGCAATAAAACCAAGCCTAAGACCTCATAACCCTACCTTTATTATCTTGAGAATTAAGTATACAGATTTTCATCACGTATTATGCTCTCTAGAATGTTTTCAAGATAATTGTTTTTTGAATGTAGATTTTGCTGGTTTTTCATCTTCACAAATTCCTTTTCTGTGCATAGATCACTGTACAGAGAGATGAAGTTCACAGCAAAAAGAAATCACAAGCATGTTTTAATGTGACCAAATGCCTATGTAAAATACTTTTTGTATTGCTACCAAAATTGTCATGTTAACTTGAATAAAACTGAATTTGAACATAAAAAAAAAGATAATGATGCAATAAAAATTACATTCAATAAAGGACAAGGTAAAGATAAATTAAAAATCAATTATAAATTAAATAATCTAATTCTAAAGAATGAATGGGCCAAACAAAGCATAGATACAATCACTAATTTTATCTAAGAAAATGATAATAATGAGACAACATACCAAAACCTATAGGATGCAGCTAAAGCAGTTCTTAGGGAAAATTTTATATCTTTAATCAAGTACATGAATAAAATATAGGAATAAAGTCTCCTGAAGTAAAGTTTTAAGTTCAGTCTGTTCAATCCCTTTTAATATGCATTTTTTTTTGCAGGACCTTCTTATCTGGTTAACCTTGATCAGTTCTCAGTGATGATTGATTTGCTCAGCTACATTCCTGCCAAGATTTGTTACAGAATGATCTTATAAACAAAACCAAAATTTCTTGACTATTATATATTTTTTAAAATTCTCATTCACTATTTTAACATATATTGGATTATATGTTCTCTAGGGGAGGGAGAGGTGGAGAAAAAGAGTTTTACGTATATATTATATATCTACTCAGTCTGATTTCATCGTATGATTGACAAAGCTTCATATTATTTTCTGAAGAGAAACCTAATTTATGTACCCTAAAACAAGCTTCCCAACTTTTTTCTTATTTGTAACTTTTAACTTATTTCTTCTATGAGAAAAATCTAGAATACCATCTAACAATGTTTCCTGAACACATAGACTATCACTCAGCAAAAATCAAAAATGGAACATTTAAATTAAGTATTTCCATTTGCTGGACAATAATCATTAATTTCTACTCTTTCTCTTCTTTTTGTTCTTGTTCATCTTCCTCCTCCTCTTCCTTTTCCTTCATCTTTATTATTGTTAAGATTATCATTATTTTCTTCGTCTTTTTCTTGCTCTTCTTCTTCATTATTGCCTTCCTGTTATGAGTTCAAATGTTGGAATTCTTGTTCTTCTCAAAACACAGCCGGTTTAACTTAGAGCCCTCCAAATATCTCCAAATCCAAAGGTTCTGTCCTTCAGCCTCTGCCTCTGCTTTCTTCAGCCTCCAACCAACACAGAGATGGAATGTCTCTCTTGTCTCCTTCTGGGGAGCCCAGCCACCAACTACAGTGGTGTGAGATGAAGATGAATCTGGTTGTCCACTGAACTCTCCACTCGTAGCTTTATCCTCTGAAAACTCTTCATCTGCCACCAGCCAGCCAAGTGGAATATATTCTGCCTTGCCTCGGAAAGAGGACTTCTGGCGTGATTCCATTGAAATCCATCAAAGTGCTCTCTGCACCAGAGTCGCTCCTCTCGAGTCCAGCTGAGCTCTCTTCTGCGACCAGCCAGCCAAGAGGAAAAAATGTATTCTGTCTTAGATCCCTCATCGCTGGCCTTTTATCTGACTCTTCTGAGAGAATGGGATTATGGGTTTTCTCCCATAGTGCTCTCTGGCCCAAAGAGCTTTAAGGGAGATGTGAACTCCCTTGAAGTTAGAAAGTTTACTTTGTGAAGCTGGCATACTTGTGAACTCCAATGAGTAAAGGTGTGAACACAAGCCTTGTATTAATTAGTTCTATTTAGTACCTTGTTTCAGGTTCTGGCCAAAATCTTCTTGTAAGATTAGATCAATTCTAATTAGTTAGCAGTTAGTAAGGATTCCAACACCTTCCTTTTAACTTTTTTTTAAAAAGTTTATAACTTTTTATTTACAAAATATATAAATGGGTAGTTTTTTTTTTTTTTAACATTGACCTTGTAAAATCATCTGTTCAAAATTTTCCTCTCCTTTCTTCTACCCTCTCCCCTAGATGACAAGTAGTCCAATATATGTTAAATATGTTAAATATATGTTACATCCAATATATGCATACATATTTATGCAGTTATCTTGATACACAAGAAAACTCGAATCTGGAAAAAAAAACTGAGAATGAAAACAAAAATACAAGCAAAAAATAATAAAGAGTATAAATGTTATGTTATGTTCCATACTCAATTTGCATAGTCCTCTCTCTAAAAGTAGATATCTGTCTTCATCACTGAACAATTGGAACTGGTTTGGATGATCTCATTGTTGAAAACAGCCATGTTCATCAGAATTGATCAAGGTATAGTGTTGTTGTTGCCATATATAATGATCTCCTAGTTCTGCTCATTTCACTTACCATCAGTTCATGTAAGTCTCTCCAGGCCTCTCTAAAACCATCCTGTTGGTGATTTCTCATAGAATAATGATTTACCATAAAATTCATAAACCATAAATTATTCAACAATTCTAGAACTGATAAGAATCCATTCAGTTTCCAGTTTCTTCCCACTGCCAAAATGGCTGTCACAAACATTTTTGCACATGTGGGTCCCTTTCCCACTTTTAAGAACTTTTGAGGATATAAGCCCAGTAGAAACACTGCTAGGTCAAAGGGTATGCACAGTTTGATACCTTTTTGAGCAGAGTTCCTAATTGCTCTTCAGAATGGTTGGATCTGTTCACAGTTCCACTAACAATGTGTCAGTGTCCCATTTTTCCCACATCTTCTGCTGCATCAAAGAATATACACAGTTTGATAACTTTTTGTGAATAGTTCCAAATTGTGCTCCAGAATGGTTGGATGCATTCACAATTCCCCCAACAATATATCAATGTCCCAGTTTTCCCATATCCCCTCCAACTCATCATTATCTTTTCCTGTCATCTTAGCCAATCTGACAGGTGTATAGAGCTATCTGAGTTGTCTTAATTTGCATTTCTTTGATCAATAGTGATTTGGAGCACCTTTTCATAGGACCAGAAATCGCTGTAATTTCTACATCTGAAAATTATCAATTCATATCCTTTGACCATTTATCAGCTGAAGAATGGCTTGAATTCTTATAAATTTGAGTCAATTATCTTTATATTTTAAAAATTGGGCCTTTATCAGAACCTTTGAATGGAAAAAATGTTTTCCCAGTTTAATGTTCCCCTTCTGATTTTGTCTGCATTAGTTTTGTTTGTACAAAACCTTTTTAGCTTAATATAATCAAAATTATCGATTTTGTGATCAATAATTATCTCTAGTTCTTCTTAAGTCACAAATTACTTTCTCCCCCACAGATCTGAGAGGTAAACTATGCTATGTTTTTCTAATTTATTTATATTATCATTCTTTATGTCTAGATGATGAACCCATTTTGACCTTGTCTTGGTATACAGTGTTAAGTGTGGGTCAATGCCTAGTTTCTACCAGATTAGTTTCCAATTTTCCCAGCAGTTTTTGCAAATAGTGAATTCTTATTCCAAAAGCTGGGATCTTTAGGTTTGTCAAACACTAGATTGCTATAGTTATTGACTATTTTACCCTATGAACCCAACCGATAACACTAATCAACTGGTCTATTTCTTAGCCAGTACCAAATGGTTTTGATCACTGCTAATTTATAATAGAGTTTTAGATTTGATACAACTAGGCTACCTTTATTTAATTTTTTTTTGCATTAATCCCCTTGGAATGCTTGACCTTTTGTTCTTCCAGAATTTTGTTGTTATTTTTCTAGTTCAGTAAAACAGCTTCTTGGAATTTGATTGGCATAGCACTAAATAAATAATTAATTTAGGTAGTATTGTCGTTGTTATTATATTCACTGATCCTATTCAAGAGCACTTAATATTTTTCCAAATGTTTAGATCTGATTTTATTTGTGTGGAAAGTATTTTGTAATTTTTGCTCATGTATTTGCTGACTTTCCCTTGGGAGATAGATTATCAAATATTTTATACTATCAATGATTATTTTATTTTTTTAAATATTTTTTATTGATAGAACGCATGCCAGGGTAATTTTTTACAGCATTATCCCTTGCATTCATTTCTGTTCCGATTTTCCCCCTCCCTCCCTCCACCCCTTCCCCCAGATGGCAAGAGTCCTTTACATGTTGAATGCGTTGCAGTATATCCTAGATACAATATATGTGTGCAGAACTGAACAGTTTTCTTGTTGCACAGGGAGAATTGAATTCAGAAGGTATAAATAACCCGGGAGGAAAAACATAAATGCAAGCAGTTTATATTCATTTCCAGTGTTCTTTCTCTGGGTGTAGCTGCTTCTGTCCATCTTTGATCAATTAAGGCTCTCTTTATCAAAGAAGTCCACTTCCATCAGAATACATCCTCAAACAATATCATTGTTGAGGGATATAATGATCTCCTGGTTCTGCTCATTTCACTCAGCATCAGTTCATGTAAGTCTCGCCAGTCCTCTCTGTATTCATCCTGCTGGTCGTTCCTTACAGAACAATAATATTCCATAACGTTCATATACCACAATTTACTCAACCATTCTCCAATTGATGGACATCCTTTCATTTTCCAGCTTCTAGCCACTACAAACAGGGCTGCCACAAACATTTTGGCACATACAGGTCCCTTTCCTTTCTTTAGTATCTCTTTGGGGTATAAGCCCAGTAGAAACACTGCTGGATCAAAGGGTATGCACAGCTTGATAACTTTTTGAGCATAGTTCCAAATTGCTCTCCAGAATGGCTGGATGTGTTCACAGTTCCACCAACAATGTATCAGTGTCCCTGTTTTCCCACATTCCCTCCAACATTCCCCATTATCTTTCCCTGTCATTCTAGCCAATCTGACAGGTGTGTAGTGGTATCTCAGAGTTGTCTTAATTTGCATTTCTCTGATTAATAATGATTTGGAGCATATTTTCATATGTCTAAAAATAGTTTCAATTTCTTCATCTGAGAATTGTCTGTTCATATCCTTTGACCATTTATCAATTGGAGAATGGTTTGATTTCTTATAGATTAGGGTCAATTCTCCATATATTTTGGAAATGAGACCTTTATCAGAACATTTGATTGTAAAAATGTTTTCCCAGTTTATTGTTTCCCTTCTAATCTTGTTTGCATTTGTTTTGTTTGTACAAAAACTTTTCAGTTTGATATAATCAAAATTTTCTATGTTGTGGTCAATAATGATCTCTAGTTCTTCTTTGGTCATAAATTCCTCCCTCTTCCACAGGTCTGACAGGTAAACTATCCTATGCTCTTCCAATTTATTTATCATCTCATTCTTTATGCCTAGATCATGAACCCATTTTGACCTTATCTTGGTGTACGGTGTTAAGTGTGGGTCAATGCCTAGTTTCTGCCATACTGATTTCCAATTTTCCCAGCAATTTTTGTCAAATAATGCATTCTTATCCCAGAAACTGGTGTCTTTGGGTTTGTCAAACACTATATTATTAAAGTTATTGGCTGTTTTGTCCTTTGAACCTAACTTATTCCATTGATCAACTAGTCTATTTCTTAGCCAATACCAGATGGTTTTAGTAACTGCTGCTTTATAATATAATTTTAGATCTGGTACAGCTAGGCCACCTTCATTTGATTTTTTTTCATTAATTCCCTTGAAATTCTTGACCTTTTGTTTTTCCATATGAATTTTGTTGTTATTTTTTCTAATTCATCAAAGTAGTTTTTTGGGAGTCTGATTGGTATAGCGCTAAATAAGTAGATTAATTTAGGTAGTATTGTCATCTTTATTATATTTGCTCGCCCAACCCAAGAGCATTTAATATTTTTCCAGTTGGTTAGATCAGACTTAATTTGTGTGGAAAGTGTTTTGTAGTTTTGCTCATAAAGTTTCTGATTTTCCCTTGGCAGATAGATTCCTAAATATTTTATACAATCAGTAGTTACTTTAAATGGAATTTCTTTTTGTATCTCTAACTGTTGGGTTTTGTTAGTGATATATAAGAATGCTGATGACTTATGTGGGTTTATTTTATATCCTGCAACTTTGCTGAAGGTGTAGATAGTTTCTAATAACTTTTTGGTAGAATCTCTGGGGTTTTCTAAGTATACCATCATATCATCAGCAAAGAGTGATAATTTGGTTTCCTCATTGCCTATTCTTATTCCTTTAATCTCTTTCTCAACTCTTATTGCCAAAGCTAGCATTTCTAATACAATATTAAATAGTAATGGTGATAGTGGGCAACCTTGTTTTACTCCTGATCTTATTGGAAATGGTTGCAGTTTGTCCCCGTTACATATGATGCTTACTGCTGGTTTTAAATAGATGCTACTGATTATTTTAAGGAAAAGTCCATTTATTCCTATACTCTCAAGAGTTTTTAATAGGAATGGATGTTGGATTTTATCAAATGCTTTTTCTGCATCTATTGAGATGATCATATGGTTTTTGTTAATTTGATTATTAATATGGCCAATTATATTGATAGTTTTCCTAATATTGAACCAGCCCTGCATTCCTGGTATAAATCCTACTTTATCATGATGTATTATCCTGGGGATGATTTTCTGTAGTCTTTTTGCTAATATCTTATTTAAGATTTTAGCATCAATATTCATTAGGGAGATTGGTCTATAATTTTCTTTCTCTGTTTTCAACCTACCTGGTTTAGGTATCAGTACCATGTCTGTGTCATAACAGGAGTTTGGTAGGACTCCTTCGTTCCCTATTTTTTCAAATAGTTTATAAAGCATTGGGGCTAATTGTTCTTTGAATGTTTGGTAGAATTCACATGTAAATCCATCTGGTCCTGGGGATTTTTTTTTAGGGAGTTGATTAATAGCTTGTTCTATTTCTTTTTCTGAAATGGGACTATTTAAGCAATTTACTTCCTCCTCTGATAATCTGGGAAGCCTATATTTTTGGAGGTAGTCATCCATTTCGCTTAGGTTATCAAATTTATTGGCATAAAGTTGGGCAAAGTAACCCCTTATTATTTCTTTAATTTCCTCTTCATCAGTGGTAAGTTCTCCTTTTTCATTTTTAAGACTGCCAATTTGATTTCCCTCTCTTCTTTTTCTAATCAGATTTACCAAAGGTTTATCCATTTTATTGGTTTTTTCATAAAACCAACTCTTAGTTTTATTTATTAGTTCAATAGTTTTTTTTTTTTTTTTTACTTTCTATATTATTAATTTCTTCTTTTAATTTTATAATTTCAAGTTTAGTAATTGATTGGGGGTTTTTAATTTGGTCTTTTTCTAACTTTTTAAGTTCCAGGCCCAATTCATTGATCTTCTCTTTTTCTATTTTATTCAAGTAAGCCTCTAAGGATATAAAATTTCCCCTTATTACTGCTTTGGCTGCATCCCATAAATTTTGATATGATGTCTCATTGTTGTCATTATCTTGAGTGAAATTATTAATTGTGTCTATAATTTGCTGTTTCACCCAATCATTCTTTAAGATGAGATTATTTAGTTTCTAATTACTTTTTGGTCTATTTACACCTAACTTTTTGTTAAATGTAGTTTTTATTGCGTTGTGATCTGAGAAAAAAGCATTTACTATTTCTGCCTTCCTGCATTTAATTTTGAGGTCTTTATGTCCTAATATATGGTCAATTTTTGTGTAGGTTCCATGAACTGCTGAGAAGAAAGTATACTCCTTTCTGTCACCATTCAGTTTTCTACAGAGATCTATCATACCTAATTTTTCTAATATTCTATTTACCTCTTTAATTTCTTTCTTATTTGTTTTGTGATTTGATTTATCTAAATCTGAGAGTGCAAGATTGAGATCTCCCACTCTTATAGTTTTGCTGTCTATTTCTTCTCGCAACTCTCTTAGTTTCTCTTTAAGGAAGTTAGATGCAATACCACTTGGTGCATATATGTTTAATACTGATATTGCTTCATTCTCTATAGTACCCTTAAGCAAGATATAGTTTCCTTCCTTATCTCTTTTAATTAGATCAATCTTTGCTTTTGCTTGATCTGCGATAAGGATGGCTACCCCTGCTTTTTTGACTTCACCTGAAGCACAATAGATTCTGCTCCAGCCTTTTACCTTTAGTCTATATGTATCTCCCTGTTTTAAATGTGTTTCCTGTAAACAACAGATTGTAGGGTTCTGACTTTTGATCCACTCTGCTATCCGCCTCCTCTTTATGGGAGAGTTCATCCCATTCACATTTGCGGTCAAAATAACCAATTCTGCATTTCCTGCCATCCTAATATCCCCAGATTATACTTTTCTTTTTCTTGCCCTCCTTCCCTTCTTCCCTATTGGTCCCACTAACATCGCACAGCTCTCCCTCTTTTGTATCCCTCCCTCCTCCCTTGGAATCCCTTCCCCTTTCTTGTACCCTTCCCTTATTACTCTTTTTCCTTCTCCCTTTTCCTCTCCCACTTTTTAATGAAGTGAGAGAAGAATCTGTGTAAAACAAATATGTCAATTGTTTCCTCTTTGAGCCAACTCTGATGAGAGTAGGATTCACACAATGTTCCTCCCCCTCTCTAAGTTCCCTCATATATGATAGGTTTCCTCTGCCTCATTGTCGCATGTAGTTTCCCTCTTTTTATCTCCCTTCTTCCCTTTTTCTGGCACTATCCCCTTTCCATTTCTACTTCCCTTTTTTATGTTATATCGGTAAAATCAAATTATACATATGATTTTTATGTATATTCACAACAGAAATACAGTTCTCAAGAGTTCCTTTTACCTTTTTCTACTTCTCTTGATTCCTGTTGTTGAAGATCAAATTTTTTATCAATAATTATTTTAAATGGAATTTCTCTTTGTGTGTCTTGCTGTTGGATTCTGTTTGTAATGTATAAAAATGCTGATGATTTATGTGGATTTATTTTGTATCCTGCAATTTTACTGAAGTTGTGGTTTATTTCTAACAGTTTTTTAGCAGATTATCTGGGGTTCTCTAAGTATACCATCATATCATCTGCAAAGAGTGATAATTTGGTTTGCTTGTTATCTCCTTTAATTCCGTTAATCTCTTTTTTCATCTCTTATTGCCAAAGCCAGCATTTCTAATACAATATTGAATAATAATGGTAATAGTGGGCAACCTTGCCCTGATGTTATTGGGAATGGCTCCAATTTATCCCCATTACATATGATGCTTAATGATGGTTTTAAATAGATGTTACTATTTTAAAGAAAAGTCTATTTATTCCTATATTCTCTAGTTGTTGTTTTTATATATATAGGAATGGGTTTTAAATTTTATCAAATACTTCTTCTGCAACTATTGAGATAATCAGATGGTTTTTGTTAACTTGGTTATTGACATAGTCAATTATACTAATAGTTTTCCTGATATTAAACCAGCTTTGCATTCTTGGTACAAATCCTACTAGGTCATAGTGTATTACAAAGGGGATATTTTCTCTAATCTTTTTGCTAATATTTTATTTAAAATTTTTGCATCGATATTCATAAGGGAGATTGTTTATAATTTTCTTTCTCCATTTTCCACCTGCCTGGTTTAGGTATCAGTACCATGTCTGTGTAATAAAAGGAACTTGCTAAGAATATATTTCAAATAGTTTATATATTATTGGAGTTAATTGTTCTTTAAATATTTGGTAGCATTCACATATAAATCTATCTGGTCCTGGGGAATTTTTTTAGAGACCTGATTAATAGTGTGTTCTATTCCTTTTTGTAAAATGAGGCAATTTACTTCCTCCTCAATTAATCTGGGCAATCTATATTTGTGTAGGTATTCCTCCATTTTACTTAGGTTATCAAAATTTTTGTCATAAAGTTGGGCAAAATAACTCCTTATTATAGCTCTAATTTCCTCTTCATTGGTGGAAAATTCTCTTTCATTTTTGAGAATAACAATTTGATTTTCCTCTTTCCTTTTTTAAATCAGATTTACTAAAGGTTTATCTTTTTTATTGGTTTGTTCATAAAACCAACACTTAGCATTATTTGTTCAGTATTTTTTTTCTTTCAATTTTATTAATCTCTCCTTTTATTTTTAGATTTTCAAATTTGGTATTTTATTGGGGGGTTTTAATATGATCTTTTTCTAGCTTTTTTAGTTGGAAGTCCAATTCATTGATCTTCTCTTTCTCTATTCTATGTAAGTAAACTTCTAAAGATATATAATTCCCCTTTATTACCACTTTGACTGCACCACACATATTTTGGTATGTTGTCTCATTATTGTCATTCTCGTGGGTGAAATTATTAATTGTGTCTATGATTTGCAGTTTCACCCATTCATTCTTTAGGATGAGATTATTTAGTTTCCAATTAATTTTTGGTCTATTTTCCTCTGACTTTTTATTGAATGTAATTGTTATTGTATCATGATCTGAAAAAAAATGTGTTTTCTATTTCTGCCTTTCTGAATCTGATTTTGAGGCTTGTATGCCCTAATATATGGTCAGTTTTTGTATAGATTCCATGAGCTCCCGAGAAGAAAGTATTCTCTTTTCTGTTTTCATTCAATTTTTGTCTAAAGAGCTATCATACCTAATTTTTTCTAATATCCTATTTACCTCTTTAGCTTCTTATTTATTTTGTGGTTTGATTTATCCATTTCTGGGAGAGAGCAAGGTTGAGATATCCCACTATTATAGTTTTGCTGTCCATTTCTTTTTGTAGCTCTCTTAACTTCTCCTTTAGGAATTTCCATGCTATACCACTTGGTGCATATATTTATTATTGATATTGCTTCATTATCTATGGTATCCTTTAGCAAGATATAATTTCCTTCCTTATCTCTTTTAATTTGATCAATTTTTGCTTTTATTGGATCTGAGATCAGGATAGCTAACCCTGCTTTTTTTTTTTTTTTTTTACTTCACCTGAAGCATAATAGATTCTGCTCCAGCCTTTTACATTTATTCTATATGTATCACTCTGCTTTAAATGTGTTTCTTGTAAAGAAAATATTGTAGGATTCTGACTTTTAATCCAGTCTGCTGCTTCTGCTTTATGGGAGAGTTCATCCCATTCACATTTATGATTAAAACTACTATTTCTTTATTTCCTGCAGTTTTAACCCCAGATTATACTTTTTTCTTTCCTTTTCCCCTTTCCTTCCTCCACAGTATTTAACTTATGAGCATCACTTGCTTCAAGCAGTCCTCCTCCTTTAGCATCCTGCCCCCCCATTAGAGACCTCCGTCTTTCTTAACACCTTTCCCCTACTATCTCTGTATCCCATCTATTTAGCCTGCCCTTTCCCTTTTTGCTTTTCACCTCTCAACATTTCAATAAGTTGAGAAAAGTTTCTATGTAAACCAAATATGTCTAATATTTCTTCTTTGAGACAAATCATAAGAGAGTAAGAGTCACGCAATGTTCATGCCCCTCCCTTCTTCCCCTGAAATATAATAGGTTTCCTTTGCCTCTTTGTGAGATGTAATTTCCCTCATTTTATCTCCACTTTTCCCTTTTTTTCTGGTACCTCCCCTTTCCATCTCTAGTTTCTTTTTTTATATTATAGCAGTAAAATTAAATTACACATGCAATCTCTACATATACCCATAAAAGAAATAGAGTTCTTGAGTTCTTTTTTACCTTTTTATACTTCTCTTGAGTTCTATATTTAGAGGTCAATTTTTTTGAAAAAAAGCTCTGGTCTTTTCATCAGAAATAAGTGGAAATCACCTGTTTCATTGAATGACTATCTTCTTCCATGGAAGAAAATTGTAATGGGCTAAAGCTCGAGCTGATGCACTGAGGTCCCAAGCATGTGAGGCTAAATAGCAATTGGATGATATTCTATTAATATATGCTTGGAGAAAGAATGGCCCCACCCACTCTTTGTGCAAGTTTTGATGTGTTACATAGGCAATGACATAGAGACAATTTTGGTGGGTGGAGACAGAGAGGCAGAGAGAGAGGCAGAGGGACGGCTGGCTGGGTTCATGTCATGACTGCTCACATTTCTATCACCATCCCCCTTCACCTCCACAAAAAATAAAGATCAAGGATTTTTCCTTAACCTGAATTCCTGACTCTGGCTGATTTTAAAATATGCGGTCATCACAGAAAATGCTCAGGTTAGCAAGGTAGTTATTCTTGGCTGCATTCCAAGTTCTTTTGTTTTTTGGGATATCAGATTCCAGGCCCTTCAATCCCTTAAGGTGGAAGCTACTAGGTCCTGGGTAATCCTTATTGTGACTCCTCAGTATTTTAATTTTTTTTGTTTGTTTGTTTGTTTGTTTTCCTGGCTGTTTCTACTATTTTTTCTTTCATCTGGTAGTTCTGAAATTTAGCCATGATATTACTTGGGTTTTAATTTCGGAGTCTCTTTCAGGAGTTGTTCAGTGAATTCTTTTCATTGGCTATTTTATCTTGATTTTATGACATCAGGGCAGTTCTCGATGATTTCCTGAAAAAATAGTGTCTAGGCTCTTTTTTTTAATCATGATTTTCAGAGAGTCCCATAATCCTTATATTTTCTCTCCTAGATCTGTTTTCCAGGTCAGTTCTTTTCCCAAGTAATTATTTTTTTTTTCATTTTTTTTTTTTTTGGTTTTGCTTGACTGATTCTTGATCTCTTATCAAATCATTCATTTCCATTTGCTCAGTTCTGATTTTTAATGAATGATTTTCTTCATTTTTTTTTTACTTCTTTTTGTATTTGTTCAATTGAGTTTTGAAATGAGTTGTTTTGTTCTATGGAATTGTTTTTCATTTCCTAAATTCTGTTTTCCTGGGAATTATTTACCTTTTCCATTTCACAAATTCTGTTTTTCAGGGAGTTGTTTTCTTTTTCCATTTTGTCATATCTATCATTTAATGAGTTACATACCTTTTCAAAACCCTCTTGCAAAGTTTTCCTTTCCTTTTCCCATTTTTCTTCTAGCTCTCTCTTGAGATCCTTTTTTAATTTTTTTCTAGGAGAGTCTTGTGTGATGGACACCAGGTTATATCACCTTTTGGTTATTCATATGGAGACAATCTGCTTTTAGTCTCCTCAGGGTTCAAAATCTGTTGTTCTCTTTCACAATAAAAACTATCTATGATTAGAATTCTCTTTGCTTTTTCATTCATTTTTTTTTTAATTGGGATCTGCTTTTGTGGCAAGAGAGGTTTTCCAAGCTTCCTCTACAAGTGGCAATGAAGCAGCTGCAGTTGCACTAGGTCAGTGCTGATTCACTCCCAGTGCTGAGTGAGTGTGACCAGGTCCTGTGAGACTATGGCAATTTGGGGTTCACTATTTACCTTTTGTGTTTGTGCTGGATGTTTTATAACTTCTCTGCTATCTACTGGCTTGCAACTAGCATATATTACCCAACATGGCTCTAGAGTCTTCCCTGTAGGTTCTCCACTGTATGGCATCTGCACCACCCTGGGACTGCACAGTGTATGCTGGCATCTGTGCTCTGCATGCCTGCACCTGGCCACCTCCTTCTGTGCCTGACTGAAACAGACCTTTTCTGGTGATCTTTGACATTAACTTCTGCTGTTATTTGCTGCATTCCTAACATTTGTGGATTCTGCCAGTCCAGAATTAATCCAGAGCCTGAATTTGTTAATTAGTTGAGGGTCATAGGAGAAGATCAAAAGGTGTGTGTGTTCCCTCTGCTATCTTGTCTTTTTCCCCTTCCCTTTCTTCTTTTTCTTTCAACATTATATATTATTGTTTCTAAGAGTTCATCACTTCCTTTTCATGTTCATGAATATGAAGATTTTCCAGGGAGTAAAAAAAGGAATTTTTAATTTTACTGTTAATATTTGAGAAACTGAGATGTTAATATGTATGTTGAAACTAAAGGTTATCAACGAGCCAAAGATCAAATATAACAAAATATTCGTTACGTGTCCTCATTGACATCATTAATATAATGGTTTGCTAATTAGATTTTTGGCTTTTAATTTGGCTGAGGGGCAGAAAGTACATTCAAAAATTGGATGTTAGGCCTGTACACACAATTTATGTGTTCACATTTAGTAGTGCAATTTATACATTTGTCCATGATTGGTGGGCATCATTCCAATGATGGGTTTTATAAAGTATATACATGTTTTTAAAAATCTTTTATGTTCAAATATATTAATATAATGTTGCTAGTGTGAAATTCAGCATTTAATTAAAATAACAGGAAAGTGAAGATGTATCATTTCAATTCCATATTAGCTTACCATTACAATATATCTTCTTATTAACTGAATGCTTTTTTCTATCCTAAAATATCGACTACATTAGTATACTCTTTAGAGAATTGAGGATGCCATCTTGCCTTCATAGAGTTCCATCTTGGGGAAACTATCATCCTCATGTAATAATTACCCATTTCCCAATTTAAAAACATTGTCCTGTTAGTACTGAATGCACAGGTCAATAATTTATCTTTAACAATCTTAAGGAAGCCATCATCTGCTTCTGCAAAACTTAAATTTTATAGGGTTCCAATTTACATTTTGTAAAACATTCTGGAAACATGTGACTTGGATAGCTTTGCAGCTGTCATAGCTATTTACTTTACTATCAAATATTCCAAAGGGGTTCTCAGTGAATTAGAAATTCTATTGCATGGCACATCAGTTGACAAACCTCCATTTATTTCCTCTAAGCAAAGATGAAAGCAAGTGGGCTTACTAAAGTATAATGCAGATTCCAGAGTCTCTAGTTTTATTTTTATACATTGGAAAGGTAATTCATGTGCCACACAAAACGTTTTTCTCTCCCATTTTTTGTGTAAGATATTGTTAGTTGTCAAACTGGCTCTCAGACAAAGAAACAAGATTAGAATTAATGAAATTAGTGAACTGGAAGCAAACCTATACACTAGATTAAGAACCAAAATTCAGAGTCACAGATTGCATACTTTCAAATTCATGGTTGGCATATATACATATATATATATACACACTTTTTTTGGTCATCCACATTACTCAGATTAGTATCTGAGGACCAGTTTTCTTGAAGATGGTAGAAATTAGGAATTGAGAACTACAAGCACTGAGGAGCTGATATAAGGCTTTGAGGGTTTTTTTTTTTTGTTTGTTTTGTTTTGTTTTGTTTTTTAATGAATAAGAACCAAAAGGCTGGAAAGTACAGACCAGAACCAGAAGATGATAGAGTCTTCATTTTGGTGTTATCAGAGAAAATGTAAAGGAGGAATATGAGATAACCTCCCCCCAAAAAACAGTTTAGAAAAAGATTATGTTGCCTTTAAATTTCAGGATATAAATTTTAATGATATATTTTTTATTTTCAAAATACTTTCAAAGATAATTTTCAACATTCACCATTGCAAAACCTTTTTTTTCCAAAATTTTTCTCCTTCCCTTTCCCTCTCCCCTAGATAGCAAGTAATACAGTACATGTGGAACTATGCAATTCTATCATACATATTTCCACCTTTATTATGCTGCATAAGAACAATCAGATCAAAAAGGGAAAAACATGAAAAAGAAAACAAAATGCAAGCAAACAACAAAAAAGGTGAAAACACTATGTTTTGATCCACACTCAATCCCCACAATGTTCTTTCTGGATGCAGATGGCTCTGTCCATCACAAGTCTATTGGAAGTAGCTTCAATCACCTTCTTGTTGAAGAGTCATGTCCATCACAATTGATCATCACATAATCTTGTTGTTTTGTATCAAGACTGCGCATCATTTCTTATAAAATAATAATATACCATAACTTATTCAGCCATTCTCCAACTGATTGGCATCTACACAGTTCCCAGTTCCTTGCCACTGAAAAAAGGTTGCTATAAACATTTTTGCACATGGGGTACTTTCCCCCTTTTTATGATCTCTTTGGAATATAGATTCAAGAGAGACATTGATGGATCAAAGGGCATCTACAATCTGATAGCGCTTGGGGCATAGTTTCAAATTGATCTTGAGAATGATTGCATCAGTTCACAATTCCACCAAAAATCTGTTCATGTCCCAGTTTTCTCACACCCCCTCTGATATTTATCATTATTTTTTCCTGTCATCTTAGCCAATCTGAGAGATATGTAGTAATATCTCAGAGTTGTCCTGATTTGCATTTCTTTGATCAACAGTGACTTAGAGCCATTTTTCATATGACTAGAAATGATTTAAATTTCTTCATCTGAAAATTATCTGTTCATATCCTTTGATCATTTATCAGTTGAAGAATGGCTTGTATTTTTATAAATTTGAATCAATACTCTCTATATTTTAGAAATGAGGCCTTTATCAGAACTAGGTTATAGTTTTTATTTTTAAGGACATCCATCATCTGATGTCATACTGCACCTTCATATGTGCCTATGAATGTAGATCATGCTGAAGCCAAACTTTTCTATTCCTTGTACCCACCATAACCAGTGCATGGCCACTACCTCTTTTATGTCATTTGTCATGGTGTCTCTATTGGCAATGTCCTATTCCTCATTCCACATGCCCTTTACCTGTTTTCATTGGTCCAGAGCAAACCCTACTTACATCCTAAAGTTTAATCTCATTCTTCCAAATGGTAAAATCTTTTCCTTTAGATTTCATAAGACACTTGTGTCAGAATTTTCTACTTTTATTTTAATATAAAATATTATTATTAACTCTATACCTATCCCACTCTGAATCATGAAACTCTATGAGGTAAGTGAATGAGACTTACCTAAATTTTGCAATGATCCCACTTCAAACCAAATTCCTAAATAAAATAGGTATTTGATAGATTCTTAAGGAATGAACAAATGTATCAAATAATAAACCAAGAAGAAATATGAACCATTAGACATTTTTTCTTAATGAAAAGACATTGTAAGAAAAATCTATTAGGAAATCAAGGAGCTTTATAAACAACAAAATGAGAGTTCAATTCAACATTATTAACTATTTATTTTTATGCATAAAAATAGAAAAGCATCAATAACTCATGGACAACCACAACTTTAATTATGAATTTGTCATTTTAGCATCTCTGGACTCATACTCACAAATTTGCATGATCATAGTTGTAAATGAAGTCAATGGTAGTTAACATATACCTCAGATCTAAGTTTGATATGTTCATTTGTGTTTACAGTACCAGCAGGGATCATTGTGAGAAAAAAGCTTCCCACCTGTGCCTCTCATGCAGAGGGGATTCATGAAAATTAAGTGTACATAAAAGGAATCGAAAAGAATCTATATTGTGGCCATCTAAAAATTACCATGAGAGCTAGATACCACTTCTACCACTGTGAGTGAGGACTTTGTAATTATCTAACTAAAGGTATTTAATAATATTCACTTGTATAAGCTTTTACAGTTACTGCTTTCCCAGTGGAATAGTTCATAAAATTGCTGCAAATGAATTACATTTAATTTTAATTTTAATTATTCTCTTCTTTGTCCACTGTATCTTTCTGCCATTACAATTGCTTTTGGTAATTTTAAATGTAGAAATTATTTTCTTCAAAGTGTAATTTATGGGAAATTGCAAATAGATAAGACAAAGCCAATGTTATCCCCTCCAAATGAAACATAAATAAGAATCTGAGGGAAGCAAAAGTTGGACAGAATTGTTTTAATGAGATCTTGTCTCAATTGCTTTATAATTACAGAAATTTATGAGTAAATAGATGTCATCCTGGCTAAAAAGAATCTCCAGTGCCTCCAAGCAACAAAAGTAAAAGCTGTCCCTCAATGGAGGAAAAAAAAAAAACTGCTTATCATTCCTTCATTCATAAAATCATTTGTTGATAGAAATATGCCAGCAAAATACTTCCCCAAATCAAAATTATCTTTTTTTAGGAAAGCTAAATGAAATATATGGAGTGGGGGAAACAGTGCATTTGTCACCTAAAATTAATTCTGACAGGTTTTTTTTCAATACACTCAGTTAAGACACTATTAATTTTAAAGAACAATAATCTTAAAGTCCTGTTTGAGTGACAAATAATTGTCTTCCATCTTCATGAACTACATTAGAAACATTTTAATGTCTTGATCCTTACTATGTTTTCTATTTTCTTGAAGTAGTCTGAAGACATGACCTAATTTCAGAAGTATTCTATTCCTGTATGTCTTGATAAACCCAGAACCTTGTAATTTGTTAGTATTATATTATATGCTAGCCATTAAGTACTGAAAAAAAGAAGGGAAGGATATTTTCAAATTGTCAGTGTCTGACCTAAGATTTACAAATTTATCTTTCCATCACAGGAGATAAGTACCAAGTCATCTCAAAACTTGACTGAGAGTCTATGTACTTTTCCTGAAAAGATTTGAAGTTTTTTTTTTCTTAAAATATCACTGAATTTTTAAATTTAATATCTGCCACATTCAATGAAACACTCAGTCCCTCATAAAAGTTTTCTTATGCCATATACTTTGTTTTAATTAAATTGAATTTTGCAGTGATATCCCTTGGAGAATAACTGGAAATGCCTTGATGCGGTAATACAATGAGGGTTTAATCTTATTTTCCTGATCAGATTGGGATTGCAGCATTCAAAAAACAAACAAAAAAAATGGTGATTTATTTTAAGGATGTGTTTTAGTTATGTGAATTTAATGAGAACATATGTGAAGCAGAAAAAAAAAATTGTTTCCTCAAATTCCTCTGGTGATATTTGAGTGTTTGTGTCAGTAGTGACTTCATTTGTGTGCAGCTATAGTTTATTAAATAAATAATGACAATCTACCTACAGCATTTATATGACTCTACTCTCCTAATGTCACCAATTGGCATAATATTCTATTTGAGGAGAATCTATAAGGTCAAATGAAAATTTAGCTGAAAGAATGGATTACTATAATTTATGAGCCACTTGTCTTTACAAGTGATTACTTTTCTTCAATCACTCATGAGTCATGTTACCAGATTTACTTCATAAATCTTAGAACACATAAGTGATATATAATGTTGATAAATGGAACCATTCCCAATAAAATCAGGAGTGAAACAAGGTTGCCCACTATCATCATTAATATTCACTGTTGTATTAGAAATGCTAGCTTTGGCAATAAGAGATGAAAAAGAGATTAAAGGAACTAGCATAGATAATGAGGAAACCACATTATCACTCCTTGTAGATGATATGATGGTACACTTAGAGAACTGCAGAGATTTTGCAAAAAGCTATTAGAAATAATTCACAACTTTAGCAAAGTTGCAGGATACAAATTAATCCACATAAATCATCAGCATTTTTATACATCACAGACAAAATCCAACAGCAAGAAATAAAAGAAAAATTCCATTTGATAGTATAAAATATTTAGGAGTCTATCTGCAAGGGAAAGTCAGAAAAATTTTTGAGCAAAACTGCAAAAACACTTTCCACACAAATAAAGTCAGATCTAAATAATTGGGAAAATATTAAGTATTCTTGGATAGATCAATCAATTATAATAAAATGACAATACTACCTAAAATAATGTATTTATTTAGTGCTGTACCAATCAGTCTACCAAGAAACTATTTTAATGACTTAGAAAAGATAACAAAATTCATCTGGGAGAACAAAAGGAACAGAATTTCAAGGGAACTAATGAAAAAAAAAAATCAAATGAAGGTGGCCTTGCTGTACCTGATCTAAAGTTATATTAGAAAGCAGCAGTCACCAAAACCATTTTGTATTGGCTAAGAAATAGACTCATTAATCAGTAGAATATGTTAGGTTCACAGGACAAAATAGCCAATAACTATAGCAATCCAGTGTTTGACAAAGATGCCAACTTTTGGGATAAGAATTCACTATTTCACAAAAACTGCTGGCAAAATTGGAAATTAGTATGACAGAAATTAAGCATGGACCCACACTTAATGCCATACAGCAAGAGAAGATCAAAATGGGTTCATGATTTAGGCATAAAGAGTGAGATTATAAATAAATTAGAAGAACACTGGATAGTTTATTTCTCAGATCTGTGGAGGAGGAAGGAATTTGCCACCAAAGAAGAACTAGAGATCATTATTGATCACAAAATAGAAATTTTTGATTATATCAAGTTAAAAAGGGAAGCAATAAACTGGGAAAACATATTAACAATTAAAGGCCTCATTTCCAAAATATATAGAGAATTGACTCTAATTTATAAGAAATCAAGCTATTATCCAATTGACAAATGATCAATGAATATGAACAGACAATTTTCAGATGATGATATGGAAACTCTTTCTAGCCATATGAAAAGGTCAGAGTAATGCAAATTAAGACAACTCTAAGATACCACTAGAAACCTCTCAGATTGGCTAAAATGACCGGAAAAGATAATGATGAATGTTGCAGGGGATGCGGGAAAACGGGTGCACTGATGCATTTTTGGTATAGTTGTGAATGTATCCAAGCATCTGGAGAACAATTTGGAACTAGGCTCAAAAGATTGTCAAACTGTGCATACTCTTTGATCCAGCAATGTTACTACTGGGCTTATATCCCAAAGAAATATTAAAGAAGGGAAAGAGATCTGTATGTGCCAAAATGTTTGTGGCAGCCCTGTTTGTAGTGGCTAGAAGCTAGAAAATGAATGGATGCCCATTAATTGGAGAATGGTTGAGTAAATTGTGATATATGAATGTTATGGAATATTATTGCTCTGTAAGGAATGACCAGCAGGATGAATACAGAGAGGCTTGGAGAGACCTACATGGACCGATGCTAAGTGAGATGAGCAGAACCAGGAGATCATTATACACTTCAACAACAATACTGTATGAGGATGTATTCTGATGGAAGTGGATTTCTTCGATAAAGAGAGCTAATTAAGTTTCAATTGATCAAGGATGGACAGAAGCAGCTACACCCAAAGAAAGAACACTGGGAAATGAATATAAACTGCTTGCATTTTTGTTTTTCTTCCCAGGTTATTTATACCTTCTGAATCCAATTCTCCCTGTGCAACAAGAGAACTGTTCGGTTCTGCACACATATAGTGTATCTAGGATATACTGTAACCTATTCAACATGTAAAGGACTGCTTGCCATCTGGGGGAGGGGGTGGAGGGAGAGAGGGGAAAAATCGGAACAGAAGTGAGTGCAAGGGATAATGCTGTAAAAAATTACCCTGGCATGGGTTCTGTCAATAAAAAGTTATTAAAAAAAATAAAATAACTCAATAAAAATCAGAACTGAACAAATAGAAATGACTGATTCATTGAGACATCAAGAATCAGTCAAGCAACCCCCCCCAAAAAAAATGAAAGATTGGGGGGAAAATGTCAAATATTTACTTGGAAAAACAATAAATCTGGAAAATAGATCTAGAAGAGATAACCTGAGGATCATTGGACTACCCAAAAATTTTGATGAAAAAAAGACCCTAGATACTATTATACAGGAAAAAATCAAAGAGAACTGCCCAGAAGTAATAGAACTGGAAGGTAAAATAGGTGTTGAAAGAATTCATCAAACACTTTCTAAAAAAGACCCTAAAATAAAAACCACACAAATAAATTCAGATTTAAATAATTGGAAAAATATTAAGTGCTCTTGGATAGGCGGAGTGAATATAATAAAGATGACAATGCTCCCTAAACTAATCTATTTATTTAGTGCTATCCCAATCAGACTCTTAAGAAAATATTTTGGGTCCATGACCTAGGCATAAAGAACGAAATTATAAATAAATTAGAGGAACATAGGATAGTTTATCTCTCAGACTTGTGGAGGAGAAAGAAATTTGTGACCAAAGATGAACTAGAGACCATTACTGATCACAAAATAGAAAATTTTGATTATATCAAATTAAAAAGCCTTTGTACAAACAAAACTAATGCAAACAAGATTAGAAGGGAAGCAACAAACTGGGAAAACATCTTCACAATTAAAGGTTCTGATAAAGGCCTCATTTCCAAACTATATAGAGAACTGACTCAAATTTATAAGAAATCAAGCCATTCTCCAATTGATAAATGGTCAAAGGATATGAACAGACAATTTTCAGATGATGAAATTGAAACTATTACCACTCATATGAAAGAGTGTTCCAAATCACTATTGATCAGAGAAATGCAAATTAAGACAACTCTGAGATACCAGTACACACCTGTCAGATGGGCTAAGATGACAGGAAAAAATAAGGATGAATGTTGGAGGGGATGCGGGAAAACTGAGACACTGATGCATTGCTGGTGGAGTTGTGAATGAATCCAACCATTCTGGAGAGCAATCTGGAAGTATGCCCAAAAAGTTATCAAACTGTGCATACCCTTTGATCCAGCAGTGTTACTACTGGGCTTATAGCCCAAAGAAATACTAAAAAAGGGAAAGGGACCTGTATGTGCCAAAATGTTTGTGGCAGCCCTGTTTGTAGTGGCTAGAAACTGGAAATTGAACGGATGCCCATCAATTGGAGAATGGCTGAGTAAATTGTGGTATATGAATGTTATGGAATATTATTGTTCTGTAAGAAATGACCAGCAGGATGAATACAGAGAGGCTTGGAGAGACTTACATGAACTGATGCTAAGTGAAATGAGCAGAACCAGGAGATCATTATACACCTCAACAACGATATTGTATGAGGATGTATTCTGATGGAAGTGGATTTCTTTGACAAAGAGTCCTAACTCAGTTTCAATTGATAAATGATGGACAGAAGCAGCTACATCCAAAGAAAGAGCACTGGGGAATGAATGTGAACTATTTGCATTTTTGTTTTTCTTCCCAGGTTATTTTTACCTTCTGAATCCAATTCTCCCTATGCAACAAGAGAACTGTTCAATGCTGCACACATATAGTGTATCTAGGATATACTGTAACCTATTCAACATGTAAAGGACTGCTTGCCATCTGGGGGAGGGGGTGGAGGGAGAGAGGGGAAAAATCATAACAGAAGCGAGTGCAAAGGATAATGTTTGTAAAAAAAAAAGTTACCCTGGCATGGATTCTGTCAATATAAAGTTATTATAAAATAAAATAAAATATATTTTAAAAAAGAAAATATTTTAATGATCTAGGAAAAAATAACAACAAAATTCATATGGAAGAACAAAAGGTCGAGAATCTCAAGGGAATTAATAAAAAAAAATCAAATGAAGGTAGTCTAGCTGTACCTGATCTAAAACTATAATATAAAGCAGCAGTCACCAAAACTATTTGATATTGGCTAAGAAATAGATTACTTGATCAGTGGAATAAGTTAGGTTCACAAGACAAAATAGTCAACTATAGCAATCTAGTGTTTGACAAATCCAAAGATACTAACTTTTGGGTCAAGAATTCATTATTTGACAAAAACTGCTGGAAAAACTGGAAATTAGTATGGCAGAAATTAGGCATGGACCCACACTTAACACTTATACCAAGATAAGATCAAAATGGATTCATGATTTTGTCATAAAGAATGAGATTATAAATAAATTAGAGGAACATAGGATAGTTTCCCTCTCAGACTTGTGGAGGAGGAAGAAATTTGTGACCAAAGATGAACTAGAGATCCTTATTGATCACAAAATAGAAAATTTTGATTATATCAAATTAAAAAGCCTTTGTACAAACAAAACTAATGCAAACAAGATTAGAAGGGAAGCAACAAACTGGGAAAACATTTTCACAGTTAAAGGTTCTGATAAAGGCCTCATTTCCAAAATGTATAAAGAATTGACTCTAATTTATAAGAAATCAAGCCATTCTCCAATTGATAAATGGTCAAAGGATATGAACAGATAATTTTCATATGATCAAATTCAAACTATTTCTACTCATATGAAAAGATGTTCCAAATCACTATTGATCAGAGAAATGCAATTTAAGACAACTCTGAGAAACCACTACACACCTGTCAGATTGGTTAAGATGACAGGAAAAGATACTGATGAATGTTGGAGGGGATGTGGGAAAATTGGAACACTGATGCATTGTTAGTGAAGTTGTGAACAGATCCAACCGTTCTGGAGAGCAATTTGGAATTACGCTCAAAAAGTTATCAAACTGTGCATACCCTTTGATCCAGCTGTGTCACTACTAGACTTATATTCCAAAGAGATATTTTAAAAGGGAAAGGGACCTGTATGTGCAAAAATGTTTATGACAACCCTTTTCATAGTGGCTAGAAACTGGAAATTGAATGGATGCCCATCAATTGGAGAATTACTGGGTAAATTGTGGTATATGGATATTTATAGATTATTATTGTTCTGTAAGAAATGGCCAGCAGGATGAATATAGAGAGGCTTGGAGAGATTTACATGAACTGATGCTAAGTGAAATGAGCAGAACCAGGAGATCGTTATACATTTCAACAACAATACTATATGAGTATCAATTCTGATGGAAGTGGATATCTTCAGCAGAAGATCCAATTCAGTTCCAGTTGATCAGTGATGAACAGAACCAGCTACACCCAGAGAAAGCACACTGGGAAATGAATGTGGACTGCTTGCATTTTTGGTTTTCTTCCCAGGTTATTTTAACCTTTCTAAATCCGATTTTTCTTGTGCAACAAGAGAACTGTATAAATATGTACACAAATATTGTACTTAAGATATAATTTAACATATTTACCGTGTATGAAACTGCCTGCCATCTAGGGGAGGCGATGGAGGGAAGGAAGGGAAAAATTGGAACAGAAGTTATTACAAGGGACAATGTTGAAAAATTATCCATGCATGTGTTCTGTCAATAAAAAGCTGTTAAAAAAAAAAAGAGAATAGAATGGTTGAAATAGCTAATGCAGAAAATAAAATAGAGTAAAAATTAGAGATAAGTAGAAGGATTGTTTTAATGCAATGAGAAAAGTGTCATCATATAACATCAAGTTGTAGTGGACTCATTCAGCATATTTCTATGATTTTCTCTAACTTCATTGAAAAATAAACTAAGTAGGAGTAAATAAAACAGATGGTGGGTGAAATTCAGGGTCAGATTTTTGCAAAGAGTAAAATGTAATAAGACACAGAAATAGAGATTTTGATCATAGATTATAACATAGGATTGAGCTGGCTAATTAAAATGTCAAGCATATGAAAGAAAAGAAAGTATAACTAGACCAGAGATGCTGACCTGAAAATTTATTATAAAGTATGGGTGGTCTTGACTTCATAGTGAGAGAAGAAAAGATTTGGAAGTAAAGCATAAGGGAAGTTAGAATGAGGGAAAGTATTGATCAGGTGAAGAAATATCAGTTATTGAGCATAGAAGTGCATTACATTATGGTGAGATGATGACAATATTAATATTTACAAAGTGCTTTTCAGTTTACAAAAATTTTACATGTGTTAATGCATTTGATCTTAAAAAACCCTATAAGACCAATATTATTTTTATTTCCATTTCATAGATGAGGAAACAGGATTCTGAGAGATCAAGTAACTTACCTAGACTCACATACCTAGAAAGCATCTAAAGGAAGATTAGTATGCATGGTGTGATGAGAAATCTTTAATAACTAGCTCTTGAGGCTGAAACATTTATTCGATAACTGGATGACCTTATGCAACCCTGTTTGCCTCAGTCTTTTCATCTGTAAAATCAGCTAGAGAAGGAAACAATAAACTACTCCAAGATCTTTGCCAAGAAAACCTCATACACTCTATGCACTAAAACCACTGGAATAGTGAGTATGTAACTGCGAGATTTTTTTTTGATACATTGAGGAATTAACAGGTTAAAGTAGTACAGAACATTAGAAGATGTTAGGGACCATCAACAGATATATTGACACTTTGTATTTTAATAGTAGAAATTGGAGTGAATAAGGGATATTGTGAGCCATGCAGTGGATATTTTATGAAATTAGAAAGAAAAGATTATAGAAATAACTATGGGGAGCAAAAAATATGCGATAATAAAAAAAAAGGTATTATCTATGTCAGTGGACTCTATTTTTTTTAACATATAGACTAATTCATTTGATCTAAAATAAGTCAAATATTTAGCAATTATAGAGCATTTCTTTAAAAATTTGGAATTCCTGGAAAAATTTAAAGCTAGCATAGGAAAACTTCAAATTAAACTGTGACCAGAATAAAAATTGGTAGTGTTCAATATAAAACTTCCTTTGAAATAATTTGCAGGTCAACATGTTTAAGTTAAGTTAACATAGATTCATCCCAGTCTCCCACTACAAATACATTTCTAATTTATTATTAAATGATTATATAAAGAAAAAATAGAATAGATTTAAGAAATATTCTTCCACTAAGCACCACTGACATTTCCTTTCTCCAGTGTAATCTAAACCTCACAAGAGTCAAATAATTGTTTTATTTCAAGGGTATTTATTATTATGGTTTAGAATAGTTAGTAAAACATCAATGAATATAATCATATTTTTCATTAGTTAAATTTTATTTAATAGATAAGTCAGTGAATTATGCCAGACTTTAAAGTGCATGAGATGAACTATATTTGGTTTGTTTCTCTTCTTTCTAAAGTAAAAGTTTGAAAAGACTTCATTATTTTCTCTGTATACTCCTACAATTAAAGTGGTAGAAAGAAAATGTTCCAGAAGCAATTTCAAAATATATCTATTGAGTTAATACAGTACGGCTATAGGTAGCCAAAAACAATATGCCAATACAAATAAGTCTTTATCCCAGAGAAATTAGTTTGGGTGCCTAAAAGTAAGGGGATTTCTCTATCTTAGACAGGTGTCTTTTGGCAGCACACCAAATTTATCTTTTTATTATATCCTTCAAAGTAGGAAACAATGATAGCTAACTGTCAATAGCATAATCTAGTCATAATACATTGTAGGCAGGGTTGGACACTCTTAGTATTTGTGTTGTCATTTTATTGAGAAATGAAATATTTGTGACCCTAGGTAAGAGGCAACACAGTAAATTGAATAGCATGTTATATTTAGACCCTTGGTTCAAATTCTCCTATTATGTTTTTTGGGTGTGGAATCTGGGACAAATAATTTAAACTCCAAGAACAATAGTTTCCTAACCTGAAAACTGATGACTGCCACCTCACAGTCATTAGCCTCAAAATAATTTTCATTGTGTGTGTGTGTGTAAAAGAGAAAGACAGAGAGAGAGACCAAGAGATTCAGAGATAGAGAGAAAAAATGAAGGTACCCTGGAGATTCATGTAAACGAAGCCTATTTCTTTACTATGTTTCTTATCCTTCCTTTTCAAAAAGCATAAAAATGGCATTACTATATTAGAGTCAAGATACAGTGTATCCTACTGAGGCCGATGAAGCCAGTAAAAGCTTAGAAACTTCTCCTATAGGTTGGATACAAATAGTGCATATGAACATTTGGAGTGTAAACTTACCTAGATATGCATATCTCATGTTTCTTTTGAATTTCTGCAATTCTGTTTCACTCATAGAACATAACACCTTTCTTTGATGTGGGCATTTCATGGTGGGTGGTTCTTTGTTATTGTCTCCCATGTCTCATAATCAATTCCAAAGTTCTTCAGTGTGACTTTAAGAGTATCCTTTAATCACTTCTAACCATCACATGAGTACCTGCCTTGTACTCTTTTAGGCAAATGTAATTTGGCATTTAAACAACATGGCCAAATCACCATAGTTGTGCTCTCTGCAGTAGAGTTTGAATGGTTGGAAGTTTAGTTTAAGAAAAAACTTCAGTGTTTGGTACTTTATCTTGCCAGATATTCTTCGGAATCTTCCAAAGATGATTAAAAAGGAAGCAATTTAGTTTTCTGGCATGAAAGTGGTAGACTATCTGGGTTTTACAGACTTGGAGCAATGAAGTCAGCACAATAGCTCTGTAGACCTTCAGTATGGTAGGCATCCACAGAATACAAATGTTCTCTTTTACATCATACATGTTTATTATCTAATCAGAAAAAAAAAAAAAAAACTATCATTTATTTTCAAATGTTACCAGGAAGTATGAAAAGCATCACAAAATTTGAACCTTTTTGTTTCCTATCCATCAACAATAACTTTTATTATCTGTTGAGCAATAAAGCTCAATTTTCTTGAATACATTTAGAAAGTCTTTCTAAAACATGATATTTTCATTATGGATCTCTACTTTTATTCTAATTTAAGAGGGTGGGGAAATCCTACCCAAATATCAGATATGAATTTCTACTCTTCTTAAGTAATTTTTGGCTTGATTTTTGTGTTTCTTAATAGACAGGATATGATTAGAATAATCCTATTAAATTATATTTGTGATTTTCACTCTTCCTTAAAAGCTTGAATCACTCAAAAAAAAATTTTAAATCATAGTAAATGGCATTAGGGGTGCTATTAGTGTTTGACTTTTATGGTAGTTTTCTGTTTAATAGGTTGATTTGGGCATTGGACTGATGTCCTTTAATTATAAGTTTGTGCAGTTAGAGGCTTTCTAAAAGGCAAATCCTTAAGACAGAAATAGCTGTATGTTGTAGAGACAATTGTCTTATATTTACTACATCTTAACCGTCTAGACCTGAAGCATTGCTATAGAATACAAATTTCCTTTTTTGCATCTTATATGGTTATTATCTAGTCAGAAGAACAACTGTAATTATTTTCAAATGTTGCCAAAAAGTATGAGAAGCATCACAAAATTTGAATGCAAAAGGCAAAAATACTAAGAAAAAGCACATTTTGAATCAGTGGGCATAGAAATAAAACTACTGAGAAAGAGAAAGTACCCATAGAATTTAGGTGGTACTATGGAGAGAGAGGTAATGTTGTCAAAAAGATCTGTGTTTAAATCTGATCTCAGGCACTTATTAGCTATGTTACCCTAAGCAAGTGACTCTACCTCTATCTGCATAATTTTCATTGATGTAAAATAGGGATTATAATCACACCTACTTCACAAAGGTTGTTAGAGAATCAGATGAGAAAATATTTGTAAAGTGCTTACTATGCTGCCTGGCATGCAGTAGATGCTTAATAAATATTTATTGCCTTCCCCATTGTATTTTCCTATCAAGTTAGTCTCAAAAACTAAACAAAAATATCTACAATTTCCTTTTAATTAATGCAATGCAAAAACAATGTAATGTAAGCATTTTTGTGCGTGTGTGTTTTTTTTTCACAGACAAGGTGCTTTTTTGTTGCAAAATAATCACTAGGGAAAACAATTCTATTTCTTCAAACTTAGACTGGTTAGTTGTTAGTATCACACTTTCATTGTCTCTGACAATATCAAAATAGGTAAGTTGCAATTTTACTGAAATAACACAACAGTTGATAGCTAAACCACATCAATCCTTTCCCCATTGGATTGTGAATGAAATGCAATTTATATGTATGCATTAAAAATCTCACCTTAACCATAAATTAAACAATGACTTTATATAAGAGGAAATATATTTTATCCACGATTAGCTTTAAAAACTACTCCACAGAGCCTCAAAATGTACTTTCTTTTACTTTGATGATCTTGTGAAATAACTTTTTACTACTTTTTAATTACAGAACAAAGAATAGGACTTATATTCTGCCCATCATCATAGTCCAAATTTTACAAGCAACATCCACATCTATGTAATTTACTGATACAACAGAAGACTAGTTATATAAATGTGGAATATATCAACTCTGATCTATACAAAACCTAGAAGAACTAACATTTTGTTTTCACCAAGAATCAGAAAGCAGATCTGCAAAAGCATCAAAAAACAATGCCTACTTTCATAAAGCCTATTTTAATTACTTGGATTTCACAAGCTTTGTACATATTGGGTCCTGTCTGAGAATTGGCTGTTGAATGAATGCTTGTAGAAGCACATTGAGATATTGTTAAAAGGGCAGGGCAAAATCTCTCCTGTAAACTTTATTCTAGCAAATACTGTAATAAAAAATTATTTTCCCATTTATTCTATTATCTCTTCATGCAGTTGAAGTTCATATAGCAGTTCATGCAGTTATATAGCAGTTCAAATCAATGTCCTTTGGTTGCAGCTAAGTTTACAGGAAAATGATACTAATCATTTCTTAGAAATTATATAAACACCACTGTGACTAATAAGTTTATATAAGTGTATGTGTGAATATATATATATATATATACATATATATATCATACTTGTATATGTTTTATGTGTAAGTATATATGTTTACATACATATATGTGAATGGATATGTATAAGTGTGCATGCATACATGTGTCTACGAACACACACACACACACTCACACATATATATATGTAATTTTCTCTTGTAGTGTTCTCTTGGGGTCTCTGGAGGTCTTGGGACCAGCCTTCTTTTCAGTTCAATAATCACCACACAAGTAGCCAGGGGTTAAAGTCCAAATCCTTTACTATCTCTTTCAAAGTCTTGTCTCCTTTACTGGGGCCTGGTTAGTTTACTTAGAGACCTGTCTCTCTCCTTGGTTCCGAGAGCTTGAGCTCCTACCTGTCTTCTCTGGCTTCTGAATCTCCTAGAATCCAAAGGTTTGTGCTTCAGCCTCCAGTCACCACAAAGGTGGATGATGGAATGAATATTCCTTAGCCTCTGAGAGCTTCTAGTATGCTTGTCTTCTCTGGCCCTGAGAGCTTCCTTTCTGTGGCTCTCAGTCTCTGCTTATATGCTCCACACTGAGTATACACCAATCATTATATCACTAGGAAACCATTATTTGTTATAGGATTAAATCAATGTTAAATTAGATTTAACCATTGTCTCCTCAATTCCACTTAGTACCTTGTTTCAAATTCTGGCCCATAATGTGTGGTGTGTGTGTGTGTGTGTGTGTGTGTGTGTGTGTGTGTGTATGTGTGTGTTTATATATTCATTGAATAATGAATGGATGCCTATCAATTGGAGAATGGCTGAATAAATGATGGTATATGAATTTTATGGAATATTATTGTTCTGTAAAAAACTACCAGCAGGATGATTTCAGAAAGACCTGGAGATTCTTATAGAACTGATGTTCAGTGAAATGAGCAGAACCAGGAGATCATTATACACAGCAAACTATATGATGAACAATTCTGATGAATGTGGCTCTTTTCAACAATGAAATGATTCAAACTAGTTCCAACTGTTCAGTGATGAAGATAGCCATCTACATTCAAAGAGTGGAGAAGACACTCTTTCTATTGTTGTTTGCTTGCATTTTGTTTTCTTTCCCCATTTTTTCCTTCTTGATCCAATTTTTCTTGTGCAATAAGATAACTATACACACACACACACACACACACACACACATTATTAGATTATATTAGATTTAACATAATTAACACACATTGGACTACCTTCTAGCTAGGGAAGGGAGTGGAGGGAAGGAGTGGATAATTTGGAACATAAGGCTTTGAAAGGGCCAATATTGAAAAATTGCCCAAAGCTTACTTAAACATATGAATTTTATCTAGTTGGTTAACTATCATGTAACTACATCAATATTAATAAATGTTTGATTTGTTGATAGCTTAAGAATAGGGCACAGGATTCAATAGACTACATACTGTATACTGATTAAACATTTAGTAAATTTGACCAGTGTTTTCTCTTCTATTTTTTTCCATGTGCAACACATCACATAATTATGATAAATTAATCCAAATTCAAAGAGTGGGGGACCTGACTGTGGACCACAACATAGCATTCTCACTCTTTCTATTGTTGTTTGCTTGCATTTTGTTTTCTTTCCCCATTTTTTCCTTCTTGATCCAATTTTTCTTGTGCAATAAGATAACTATACACACACACACACACACACACACACACACACATTATTAGATTATATTAGATTTAACATAATTAACACACATTGGACTACCTTCTAGCTAGGGAAGGGAGTGGAGGGAAGGAGTGGATAATTTGGAACATAAGGCTTTGAAAGGGCCAATATTGAAAAATTGCCCATGCATATGTTTTGTAAATAAAAAGCTTTAATAAAAAATAAAAAATATATAAATATAAATCATGTTAGTTTAATTCAGTCTTGTAAATATAGATGGATTGATTAACAAATTAACAAATCAATATCTTATATATACATGTGTGTGTGTATATGTGTGTGTGTGTATGTGTGTGTGTATATATATATACACACACACATACACACACACATATATAATATTCTTTTGTAGATAAAACAAGGTAGTTTCATTAAAAAATCATAATAGAGGGGCAACTAGTAGTGGATAGAGCACTAGTCCTGAAATCAGGAGGACCTGAGTTCAAAGTCCTACTAACACCTCCATGAGTCCATTTTTCCAATACTTCCCATAGGTTCAATATATCATCTGGGACTGATTCAGTATTCAGGTCTTCTACACATTACTATTATTTACTTTGCCTTTTAATGAGCACTCCAGTAAGCAGCCTACTCATAAACATTACTTTTGTCAGTATGTTGCTGTTTAGCCAACATTCCCAAATCAATAATAATTTTTCAACATCAATTTGGTCCTCTAATTTAGTAAGCTTACTTAAACATATGAATTTTATCTAGTTGGTTAACTATCATGTAACTACATCAATATTAATAAATGTTTGATTTGTTGATAGCTTAAGAATAGGGCACAGGATTCAATAGACTACATACTGTATACTGATTAAACATTTAGTAAATTTGACCAGTGTTTTCTCTTCTATTTTTTTCCATGTGCAACACATCACATAATTATGATAAATTAATCCAAATCACCTATCAATAGGATGACCTAATTTTGGCAAAGAGTAAAACAATAGCATTTTTTAAAATACATGAACAAAAAATACACAAAGAAGTTTCAAATGAATCTAAACTATTAGATTACTAAGTGGATCTTCTGATCTTCCATAACAACTCAGCAATGCTGCATTGGTTGCATAAAGAGCAAAAGGAACAGAGGAGCCACGATGGTGGAGAAGACACACATGGCATTCTAAACTCCTTTCATACCCTCACTACTAATAATCAAATTCAGCCTCAAAAATAGTGCTTGACTTGTAAAATCCATGAATGTTGGAAGTACAACAATTTACCAGCCAAAGATAATCTGGAAGATTACCAGAAAAGGTTTGTCCTGATCGACAGGAGCAGGCCAGTGAAGGCAGGGAGGTAAAACCAGAGGCTAGTATACTGAGCAGATTTGGGAGGGGACAGTCTCTGGGGATGAAAAATTTGCTGGGAGGACTCTACCACAAGTTGGCTGCTCTGCTTTAATTGCAAAGCAGTAGATCAGCAGAGAAGTTAAAGCCAAAGGTAGAGTATACTCAAAAAAAAAAAAAAAAAAAAAACCCAGAATCTAACAGGATCTGGCTACATCCACACAGCACCCAGAAGTGATTCAGCATGGACCAAAGCACAGCTGTGCAGCCTCATTCTGCAGTCCTGGGCTTTTGCCCCAGGACAGTCACAGTTCTCGGGCAGTCTCTAATCTGCACAACAGAGGGGCTCTACCCAAGGCCACAAATCTGCATAGCAAGAGGGCTCTGCCTGGGGCAATAGAACTTCCACTGCTGTGCTTCCCAGGGCAGAAACACTTCCAGTGTGGGGCTCTTGCTGATCTGTATACAATGGGATTCTGGCTGGGGCAGTGACACTTTCACCACTCAGCCACTAGCTCCAGGATAGGCACTGAGTCCCAAAGAATGGTCTGCCCAAGCAGTGACACATTTACTGCTCAACTGCTAGCCCCATGACAGAGACACTTAGGTGGGGGCCTATTCCCAGAGCACTTCCGCAGCTTGGCCACCCTTAGCAGCTCATTTGCAGGGCAGCTAATGACCATATATCTATCCCTGCTCTGCAGAGGAAGCTGGTAATCTCCTTACTTTGAATGCAACCCCAAGAGCTTTTAAAAAATCAGTAAGAAGGCCAAGCATACACTAAGGATTGATAACCTCTATACAGAAAGAGAGCAGGTTTTCAAACCTGAAAAGACTAGTAGCAAACAGTCTCCAGACAAAACCCCAAAGGGGGATATAACCTGGTCCCCATCACACGAGGATCTCCTAGAAGAAATTATAATAGCTAGGGGAAAAAATGGGGAAAGAAAAGACAAGAGTATAGAAAAGGCATATAACTCACTTAAAGAAAAAAATGATGAAGTGAAAAAAGAAAACAACTTCCTGAAATGTGAATTGAAAAAGGTAAAGAACTACAAGGGAAACAGATTTTGTGAATTGGAAAAGATAAAGAACTCCCAGGAAACTAGGACTTGTGAATTGGGAAAAGAAAATAACTCAATTTAAAAAAAATTAGTGAAATGGATAAAAATTCCATAGAGCAAAGCAACTCATTTAAAAAACTCAATTTGACATATACAGAAAGGAATAAAAAAGCTAATGAAGAAAATAACTTATTAAAAATCAGAACTGAACAAATAGAAATAAATGATTCATTGAGACACCAAGAATCAGTCAAGCAAAAGCAAAAAAAAAAGAAAAAAATATTAAAAAATGTTAAAGAACTACTTGAAAAACATGTCTCATCAGACATGGAAAATAGATTTGGAGAGATAATGTGAGAATTATTGGACTTCCTGAAAATTATGATGAAAAAAAGAGCCTAGACATTATTTTACAGGAAATCATCAAAGAAAACTGCCCAGACACAATAGAATCAGAAAATAAAATAGGCATTGAAAGAATTCATCAAACACCTTCTGGAAAAGACCCTAAAATAAAAACCCCAGGGAATAGTGTGGCTAAATTTCAGAACTATCAGACTAAGGAAAAAATATTACAAGCAGCCAGAAAAAAAATAATTAAATGTCGAGGAACCACAATAAGAATCAATCGGATCTAGCTGCTTCCACATTAAAGAATTGAAGGCCTGGAATCTGATATTCCAAAGGGCCAAAGAACTTGGAATGCGGCCAAGCATAAATTACCCAGCTAAACTGAGCATTTTCTTCCAGGGAAGAAGATGGACATTTAATGAAACAGGTGAATTCCACTTGTTTCTAATGAAAAAACCAGAAATAAACAAAAAATTTCACCTCCAAATATAGGACTCAAGAGAAACAGAAAAAGGTAAAAAGAACTCTTGAAAACTGTATCTCTGTTATGGACATACATAAAGAGTGCATGTATAATTTGATTTTACTGATATAATATAAAAAAGGGGAAGTAGAAATGGAAAGGGGATAGTATCAGAAAAATGGAAAAGGGAAGATAAAAAGAGAAAAACGACATCCCACGAAGAGGCAAAGGAAAACTATTATATCTGAGGGAATTTAGGGAGGGGTAGGATCATTGTGTGAATCTTACTCTCATTAGATTTGGCTCAAAGAGAAACTAACTGACATATCCAGTTTACAGAGAATCTTCTCTCACTTCATTAAAAAGTGGGAGAGGAAAAGGAAAAAGGAAAAAACATAATAAGGGAAGGGTACAAGAAAGGGGAAGGGATTCAAAGGGAGGAGGGGGGGATACTAAAGAGGGAGAACTACATGATGCAAGTGGGACCACTAAGTTTAATACTGGGGAGAGGGGTAACAGGGCTAAGGAAAAAAAATGATAATCAGGGGATAATAAGATGGCAGGAAATATAGAAATAGTAATTTTAACCAAAAATGGGAATGGGATGAACTCCCCCATAAAGCAGAGGTGGATAGCAGACTGGATCAGAAGCCAGAACCCTATAATATGTTGTTTACAGGAAACATTTAAATCAGGGTGATACATACAGAGTAAAGGTAAAAGGCTGGAGCAAAATCTGTTATGTTTCAGGTGAAATCAAAAAAGCAGGGGTAGCAATCCTTATTTCAGATCAAACAAAAGCAAAATTTGATCTAATTAAAGAGATAAGGAAGGAAACTATATCTTGCTAAAGAGTAGCATAGACAAGGAAGCAATATCAATGCAAAAAATATATGCACCAAATGGTATAGCATCTAAATTCTTAAAGGAGAAGTTAAGAGAGTTGAAAGAAGAAATAGCAAAACTATAATAGTGGGAGATCTCAACCTTGCACTCTCAGAATTAGATAAATCAAACCACAAAACAAATAAGAAAGAAGTTAGAGAGGTAAATAGAATATTAGAAAAGTTAGGTATGATAGATATTTGGAGAAAACTGAATGGAAACAGAAAGGAGTACACTTTCTTCTTAGCACCTCATTGAACATATACAAAAACTGACCATATATTAAGACATAAAGACCTCAAAATCAAATACAGAAAGGCAGAAATAGTAATGCGTTCTTTTCAGATCACAATGCAATAAAAACTACATTCAACAAAAAGCTAGGAGAAAATAGACCAAAAAGTAATTGGAAACTAAATAATCTCATCCTAAGAAATAATTGGGTGAAAGAGCATATCATAGATACAATTAATAATTTCACCCAAGTGAATGACAACAATGAGACAACATACAAAAATTTGTGGGATGCAACCAAAGTGGTAATAAGAGGAAATTTTATATCTTTAGAGGCTTACTTGAATAAAATAGAGAAAGAGAAGATCACTGAATTGGACTTGCAACTTAAAAAGCTAGAAAAGGACCAAATTAAAAACCCCCAATTAAATACTAAACTTGAAATTCTAAAATTAAAAGAAGAAATTGATAAATTTGAAAGTAAAAAAGAATCTATTGAATTAATAAAGAAAACTAAGAGTTGGTTTTATGAAAAAACCAATAAAATAGATAAATCTTTGATAAATCTGATTAGAAAAAGAAAGAGGAAAATCAAATTTCAAGTCTTAAAAATGAAAAGGGAGAACTTTCCAACAATGAAGAGGAAATTAGAGCAATAATAAGGAGTTACTTTGCCCAATTTTATGCCAATAAATTTGATAACCTAAATGAAATGGATGGCTACCTCCAAAAATATTGGTTTCCCAGATTAATAGAGGAGGAAGTAAATTACTTAAATAGTTCCATTTCAGACAAAGAAATAGAACAAGCCATTAATCCATTCCCTAAGAAAAAATCCCCAGGACCAGATGGATTTACATCTACCAAACATTTAAAGAACAATTAGCCCCAAAGCTATATAAACTACTTGAAAAAATAGGAAATGGAGGAGTCCTACCAAATTCCTTTTATGACACAGACATGGTATTGACACCTAAATCCAATAGGTTGAAAACAGAGAAACAAAATTATAGACCAATCTCCCTAATGAATATTGATGATAAAATCTTAAATAAGATATTAGCAAAAAGTCTACAGAAAATCATCCCCAAGATTACACACCATGATCAAGTAGGATTTATATCAGGAATGCAGGGCTGGTTCAATATTAGGAAAACTATTAGTATAATTGATCATATTAATAACCAAATTAACAAAAACCATATGATCTTCTCAATAGATGCAGAAAAAGCATTTGACAAAATCCAACATCCATTACTATTTTTTTTATATTTTATTTTATTTTATTTTAATTTTTATTTAATAATTACTTTATATTGACACTCGTTTCTGTTCCGATTTTTTTTTCCCTCCCTCCCTCCACCCCCTCCCCTAGATGGCAAGCAGTCCTTTATATGTTGGATATGTTGCAGTATATCCTAGATACAATATATGTTTGCAGAACCGAACAGTTCTCTTGTTGCATAGGGAGAATTGGATTCAGAAGGTATAAATAACCCGAGAAGAAAAACAAAAATGCAGATAGTTCACATTCATTTCCCAGTGTTCTTTCTTTGGGTGTAGCTGCTTTTGTCCATCGTTTATCAATTGAAACTCAGGTTTCTTTGTCAAAGAAATCCACTTCCATCAAAATATGTCCTCATACAATATCGTTGTCGAAGTGTATAATGATCTCCTGGTTCTGCTCATTTCACTTAGCATCAGTTCATATAAGTCTCGCCAGTCCTCTCTGTATTCATCCTGCTGGTCATTTCTTACAGAACAATAATATTCCATAACATTCATATACCACAATTTACCCAGCCATTCTCCAATTGATGGGCATCCATTCATTTTCCAGTTTCTAGCCACTACAAACAGGGCTGCTACAAACATTTTGGCACATACAGGTCCCTTTCCCTTCTTTAGTATTTCTTTGGGATATAAGCCCAATAGAAACACTGCTGGATCAAAGGGTATGCACAATTTGATAATTTTTTGGGCATAATTCCAGATTGCTCTCCAGAATGGTTGGATTCGTTCACAGCTCCACCAACAATGCATTAGTGTCCCAGTTTTCCCGCATCCCCTCCAACATTCATCATTATTTTTTCCTGTCATCTTAGCCAATCTGACAGGTGTGTAGTGGTATCTCAGAGTTGTCTTAATTTGCATTTCTCTGATCAATAATGATTTGGAACACTCTTTCATATGAGTGGTAATAGTTTCAATTTCATCCTCTGAAAATTGTCTGTTCATAACCTTTGACCATTTATCAATTGGAGAATGGCTTGATTTCTTATAAATTTGAGTCAGTTCTCTATATATTTTGGAAATGAGGCCTTTATCAGAACCTTTAACTGTGAAGATGTTTTCCCAGTTTGTTGCTTCCTTTCTAATGTTGTTTGCATTAGTTTTATTTGTACAAAGGCTTTTTAATTTGATGTAATCAAAATTTTCTATTTTGTGATTAGTAATGGTCTCTAGTTCATCTTTGGTCACAAATTTCTTTCTCCTCCACAAGTCTGAGAGATAAACTATTCTATGTTCCTCTAATTTATTTATAATCTCGTTCTTTATGCCTAGGTCATGGACCCATTTTGATCTTATCTTGGTATATGGTGTTAAGTGTGGGTCCATGCCTAATTTCTGCCATACTAATTTCCAATTATCCCAGCAGTTTTTATCAAATAATGAATTCTTTTCCCAGAAGTTAGGGGCTTTGGGTTTGTCAAACACTAGATTGCTATAGTTGACTATTCTGTCTTGTGAACCTAGCCTTTTCCACTGATCCACTAGTCTATTTCTTAGCCAATACCAAATGGTTTTGGTGACTGCTGCTTTATAATATAATTTTAGATCAGGTACAGCTAGGCCACCTTCATTTGATTTTTTTTTTCATTAATTCTCTTGAGATTCTCGACTTTTTATTGTTCCATATGAATTTTGTTGTTATTTTTTTCTAGATCATTAAAATATTTTCTTGGAAGTCTGATTGGTATAGCACTAAATAAATAGATTAGTTTAGGGAGTATTGTCATCTTTATTATGTTTGCTCGGCCGATCCAAGAGCACTTAATATTTTTCCAATTATTTAAGTCTGACTTTATTTGTGTGGAGACTTTTTTATAATTTTGCTCATATAATTCCTGACTTTCCTTTGGTAGATAGATTCCCAAATATTTTATGGTATCAACAGTTATTCTGAATGGAATTTCTCTTTGTATCTCTTGCTGTTGGGTTTTGTTGGTGATGTATAAAAATGCTGAGGATTTATGGGGATTTATTTTGTAGCCAGCTACTTTGCTAAAATTATGAATTATTTCCAGTAGCTTTTTAGTAGAATCTCTGGGGTTCTCTAGGTATACCATCATATCATCTGCAAAGAGGGATAGTTTGGTTTCCTCATTGCCTACTCTAATTCCTTTAATATCTTTCTCGACTCTTATTGCCGAGGCTAGTGTTTCTAATACGATATTAAATAATAATGGTGATAGTGGGCAACCTTGCTTCACTCCAGATCTTACTGGGAAAGGTTCCAGTTTTTCCCCATTGCATATGATGCTTACTGATGGTTTTAAATATATGCTCCTGACTATTTTAAGGAAAAGTCCATTTATTCCTATGCTCTCAAGTGTTTTTATTAGGAATGGATGTTGAATTTTATCAAATGCTTTTTCTGCATCTATTGAGATGATCATATGGTTTTTGTTTGTTTGGTTATTGATATAGTCAATTATGCTAATAGTTTTCCTAATATTGAACCAGCCCTGCATTCCTGGTATAAATCCTACTTGGTCATAGTGTATTATCCTGGTGACGATTTTCTGTAATCTTTTTGCTAATATTTTATTTAAGATTTTAGCATCAATATTCATTAGGGAGATTGGTCTATAATTTTCTTTCTCTATTTTCAGCCTACCTGGTTTAGGTATCAGTACCATGTCTGTGTCATAAAAGGAGTTTGGTAGGACTCCTTCAATCCCTATTTTTTCAAATAGTTTATATAACATTGGAGTTAATTGTTCTTTAAATGTTTGGTAGAATTCACATGTAAATCCATCTGGTCCTGGGGATTTTTTCTTAGGGAGTTGATTGATAGTATGTTCTATTTCTTTTTCTGAGATGGGACTGTTTAGGATATTTACTTCTTCCTCGGTTAGTTTGGGCAAGCTATATTTTTGGAGGTATTTTTCTATTTCTTTTAAGTTGTCGAATTTATTGGCATAAAGTTGAGCAAAGTAACTCCTAATTATTGCTCTAATTTCCTCTTCGTTAGTGGCGAGTTCTCCCTTTTCATTTTTAAGACTAACAATTTGGGACTTCCAGTTAAGATGGCGGAGAGGAGGCACACAGCTGCATAAGCTCCACACTTTCTCTCACTATCCACTTCATTACAAGCCTCTGAATCAATGCTTGACTGAAAAAAAACCCACATATAGTTACCAAGAGAAGCCATCCTTGAGATTCGCCAAGAAAGGTCTGTCTTTACTGGAGGGCTGGGATGTTTTAGATTGGGCGCAGACTGAGGGCAGCGGCAGTGAGAGCACAAAAGCAGACTGGAGAGGGGGTGGGGAGTGATCGCAGCCGTCTCTGCGGGGAGAGCTTCGCTACAGGTTTGGATACTTTGCTCCGGCAGCAAGTCAGCAGCCCAGCAGAGAAGCTAAAAACACCGGGGCTGAAGAATACAACCCCAAACAGCTGGAGTCTCCCGGGACCTGGCCGCCCCCCCTTCCCCCCCCCCCCACAGTGACTCAGCACGCTCTGGGACCTCAGAGCACAGGCGCACACAGTCCTGCTAGTGCCTCACTGCTACCCCCTGCAGTCTGTAGAGGAAGCTTGATAACATACCCAGCCTCCCCCAAAGAAAGACTCCAGTTTTTTTCTGTTTTTCTTTGGTAGTTTGTCTTTGATTATTAGACAGAATGAGCAAGAAGCTGAAGAGGACTTTAACCCTTGACAGCTTCTATACAGATAGAGAGCAGACTCTAAATCCTGAGGAGACTAAAAACAGACAGTCTCCAGGTGAATCCCCAAAGGAGGAGATCATCTGTTCCTCAGCACAGATGAACCTCATAGAAGTAATTAAAAAGGCTCTCACAAGGGAGCTAGAAGAAAAATGGGAAAAGGAGAGGGAGGCTTGGCAAAAGAGCCTGGAGAAGTCAGTTAAAGAGAGAGTGGATAAAGAAGTAAAATCCTTGAAAAATAGGATTGGTGAACGGGAAACAGAAAATAGCTCTCTAAAAAACAAAATTGGCGAAATGGAAAAAAATTCCACAGAATAAAAGAATTCAATTGGACAATTACAAAAAGATCTTTAAAAAGTGAGTGAAGAAAACACCTCACTGAAAATCAGAATTGAACAAGTGGAATTGAATGACTCGAGGAGACAAGAAGAATCAGTCAAGCAAATCCAAAAAAATCAAACAATGGAAAAGGATGTGAAATACCTTCTGGGGAAGACAACATACCTGGAAAACAGATCCAGGAGAGACAATCTGAGAATCATTGAACTGCCAGAAAAGAATGATGAAAAAAAGAGCCTGGACACTATTTTCCAGGAAATTATCAAAGAGAACTGCCCAGAAGTCATAGGAACAGAGGAAAAAATAAACATTGAAAGGATTCATCGATCACCCACTGAAAGGGATCCTAAAATCAAAACACCAAGGAATATAGTGGCCAAATGCCAGAACCCTCAGATGAAGGAAAAAATATTGCAAGCGGCTAGAAAAACCCAATTCAAGTATCAAGGAGCCACAATAAGGATCACCCAGGATCTGGCAGCATCCACATTAAAGATCGAAGGGCCTGGAATATGCTATTCCGAAAGGCTAAGGAACTTGGTATGCAACCAAAAATAACTTACACAGCAAGAATGAGCATCTTTTTCCAGGGAAGAAGATGGACATTCAACGAAATAAGCGAATTTCATCTATTTCTGATGAAAAAGCCAGAACTTAATAAAAAGTTTGATCTACAAATATAGAACTCAAGAGAAATCTAAAAACGTAAAGATTAATCTTGGGAACTATATTTTGACTATATAGATGTATAAAGAATACATGTATACCTTGTTCTAGAAATTGATGTGGAAAGGACATTGTACCAGAAAAAGGGTAAAGTGGGGATAGTACATCTCATGAAGAGGCATAGGAAACCCATTATATCTGAGAGAAAGAAGGGAGGGGGATGAATATAGTGGGTATCTTACTGCCTTCAGAATTGGCTTTAAGTGAAAAATCTTAAGACATATTCAATCTATGGTGAAACTTCTCCCACCTCATTGAAAAGTGAGAAGGGAAAAGTGAAAAGGGAAGGAATAAGCTAAGCGGAAGGTAATACGGGAACTGGGAGGGAAAGGGGTAAGATAGGGGGAGGAACTCTAAGGCGGGGGGAGGGATACTAAAAAGGGAAGGCTGTGAGAAGCAAGTGGTGCTCACAAGCTTAATACTGGGAAGGGGGGGAAAGGGGAAAGAAGGGAGAAAAGCATAATCCGGGGTTAACAAGATGGCAAGCAATACAGAATTGGTCATTCTAACCATAAATGTGAATGGGGTAAACTCCCCCATAAAGAGGAAGCGGTTAGCAGAATGGATTAAAAGCCAGAATCCTACAATATGTTGTTTACAGGAAACACACCTGAAGCGGGGAGATACATGCAGGTTAAAGGTAAAAGGTTGGAGCAAAATCTACTATGCTTCAGGTGAAGTCAAAAAAGCAGGGGTAGCCATCCTGATCTCAGATCAAGCTAAAGCAAAAATTGATCGAATTAAAAGAGATAAGGAAGGGCACTATATCTTGCTAAAGGGCAGCCTGGATAATGAAGCACTATCTATATTAAACATATATGCACCAAGTGGGGTAGCATCTAAATTCTTAAAAGAGAAACTAAGAGAGCTGCAAGAAGAAATAGACAGTAAAACTATAATAGTGGGAGATCTTAACCTTGCACTCTCAGAATTAGATAAATCAAACCACAAAATAAATAAGAAAGAAGTCAAAGAGGTAAACAGAATACTAGAAAAGTTAGATATGATAGATCTCTGGAGAAAATGTAATGGAGACAGAAAGGAATACACTTTCTTTTCAGCAGTTCATGGAACCTATACAAAAATTGACCATATATTAGGACACAAAAACCTCAAACTCAAATGCAGTAAGGCAGAAATAGTAAATGCATCCTTTTCAGACCACGATGCAATGAAAATTACATTCAACAAAAATCCAGGGGGAAGTAGACCAAAAAATAATTGGAAACTAAACAATCTCATGCTAAAGAATGATTGGGTGAAACAGCAAATCATAGACATAATTAATAACTTCACCCAAGAAAACGATAATAATGAGACATCATACCAAAATGTATGGGATGCAGCCAAAGCGGTAATAAGGGTAAATTTCATATCTCTGGAGGCCTATTTGTATAAAATAGAGAAAGAGAAGATCAATGAATTGCGTTTGCAACTAAAAATGCTAGAAAAGGAACAAATTAAAAACCCCCAGTCAAACACTAAACTTGAAATTCTAAAAATAAAAGGAGAGATCAATAAAATTGAAAGTAAAAAAAAACTATTGAAATGATTAATAAAACTAAGAGTTGGTTCTATGAAAAAACCAACAAAATAGACAAACCCTTAGTAAATCTGATTAAAAAAAAGAAAGAGGAAAATCAAATTGTTAGTCTTAAAAATGAAAAGGGAGAACTCACCAGTAACGAAGAGGAAATTAGAGCAATAATTAGGAGTTACTTTGCTCAACTTTATGCCAATAAATTCGACAACTTAAATGAAATAGAAAAATACCTCCAAAAATATAGCTTGCCCAAACTAACAGAGGAAGAAGTAAATATCCTAAACAGTCCCATCTCAGAAAAAGAAATAGAACATACTATCAATCAACTCTCTAAGAAAAAATCCCCAGGACCAGATGGATTTACATGTGAATTCTACCAAACATTTAAAGAACAATTAACTCCAATGCTAAATAAACTATTTGAAAAAATAGGGATCGAAGGAGTCCTACCAAACTCCTTTTATGACACAGACATGGTACTGATACCTAAACCAGGTAGGCTGAAAACAGAGAAAGAAAATTATAGACCAATCTCCCTAATGAATATTGATGCTAAAATCTTAAATAAAATATTAGCAAAAAGATTACAGAAAATCATCCCCAGGATAATACACTATGACCAAGTAGGATTTATACCAGGAATGCAGGTCTGGTTCAATATTAGGAAAACTATTAGCATAATTGACTATATCAATAACCAAACAAACAAAAACCATATGATCATCTCAATAGATGCAGAAAAAGCATTTGATAAAATCCAACTTCCATTCCTAATAAAAACACTTGAGAGCATAGGAATAAATGGACTTTTCCTTAAAATAGTCAGGAGTATATATTTAAAACCATCAGTAAGCGTCATATGCAATGGAGAAAAACTGGAACCTTTCCCAGTAAGATCTGGAGTGAAGCAAGGTTGCCCTCTATCACCATTATTATTTAATATCGTGTTAGAAACACTAGCCTCAGCAATAAGAGTCGAGAAAGATATTAAAGGAATTAGAGTAGGCAATGAAGAAACCAAACTATCACTCTTTGCAGATGATATGATGGTATACCTAGAGAACCCCAGAGATTCTACTAAAAAGCTATTAGAAATAATTCATAATTTTAGCAAAGTAGCTGGCTTCAAAATAAATCCCCATAAATCCTCAGCATTTTTATACATCTCCAACAAAACTCAACAGCAAGAGATACAAAGAGAAATTCCATTCAGAATAACTGTTGATACCATAAAATATTTGGGAATCTATCTACCAAAGGAAAGTCAGGAATTATATGAGCAAAATTATAAAAAGGTCTCCACACAAATAAAGTCAGACTTAAATAATTGGAAAAATATTAAGTGCTCTTGGATCAGCCGAGCGAACATAATAAAGATGACAATACTCCCTAAACTAATCTATTTATTTAGTGCTATACCAATCAGACTTCCAAGAAAATATTTTAATGATCTAGAAAAAAATAACAACAAAATTCATATGGAACAATAAAAAGTCGAGAATCTCAAGGGAATTAATGAAAAAAAAAAATCAAATGAAGGTGGCCTAGCTGTACCTGATCTAAAATTATATTATAAAGCAGCAGTCACCAAAACCATTTGGTATTGGTTAAGAAATAGATTAGTGGATCAGTGGAAAAGATTAGGTTCACAAGACAGAATAGTCAACTATAGCAATCTAGTGTTTGACAAACCCAAAGCCCCTAACTTCTGGGAAAATAATTCATTATTTGATAAAAACTGCTGGGATAATTGGAAATTAGTATGGCAGAAATTAGGCATGGACCCACACCTAACACCATATACCAAGATAAGATCAAAATGGGTCCAGGACCTAGGCATAAAGAACGAGATTATAAATAAATTAGAGGAACATAGAATAGTTTATCTCTCAGACTTGTGGAGAAGAAAGAAATTTGTGACCAAAGATGAACTAGAGACCATTACTGATAACAAAATAGAAAATTTTGATTACATCAAATTAAAAAGCCTTTGTACAAACAAAACTAATGCAAACAAGGTTAGAAGGGAAGCAACAAACTGGGAAAACATCTTCACAGTTAAAGGTTCTGATAAAGGCCTCATTTCTAAAATATATAGAGAACTGAGTCAAATTTATAAGAAATCAAGCCATTCTCCAATTGATAAATGGTCAAAGGATATGAACAGACAATTTTCAGATGAAGAAATTGAAACTATTACCACTCACATGAAAGAGTGTTCCAAATCACTATTGATCAGAGAAATGCAAATTAAGACAACTCTGAGATACCACTACACACCTGTCAGATTGGCTAAGATGACAGGAAAAAATAATGATGAATGTTGGAGGGGATGCGGGAAAACTGGGACACTGGTGCATTGTTGGTGGAGTTGTGAACGAATCCAACCATTCTGGAGAGCAATCTGGAATTATGCCCAAAAAGTTATCAAATTGTGCATATCCTTTGATCCAGCAGTGTTTCTATTGGGCTTATATCCCAAAGAAATACTAAAGAAGGGAAAGGGACCTGTATGTGCCAAAATGTTTGTAGCAGCCCTATTTGTAGTGGCTAGAAACTGGAAAATGAATGGATGCCCATCAATTGGAGAATGGCTGGGTAAATTGTGGTATATGAATGTTATGGAATATTATTGTTCTGTAAGAAATGACCAGCAGGATGAATACAGAGAGGACTGGCGAGACTTACATGAACTGATGCTAAGTGAAATGAGCAGAACCAGGAGATCATTATACACTTCAACAACGATATTGTATGAGGACATATTTTGATGGAAGTGGATTTCTTTGACAAAGAGACCTAACTAAGTTTCAATTGATAAATGACGGACATAAGCAGCTACACCCAAAGAACGAACACTGGGAAACAAATGTGAACTATCTGCATTTTAGTTTTTCTTCCGGGGTTATTTATACCTTCTGAATCCAATTCTCCCTATGCAACAAGAGAACTGTTTGCTTCTGCAAACATATATTGCATCTAGGATATACTGCAACATATCCAACATATAAAGGACTGCTTGCCATGTAGGGGAGGGGGTGGAGGGAGGAAGGGGCAAAAAAATCGGAAAAGAAACGAGTGCAAGGAATAATGTTGTCATTATAAAGTAATCATTAAAAAATAAAAAAAAAAAAGACTAACAATTTGATTTTCCTCTTTCCTTTTTTTAATCAGATTTACTAAGGGTTTGTCTATTTTGTTGGTTTTTTCATAGAACCAACTCTTAGTTTTATTAATTAATTCAATAGTTTTTTTTTACTTTCAATTTTATTGATCTCTCCTTTTATTTTTAGAATTTCAAGTTAAGTTTACTGGGGGTTTTTAATTTGTTCCTTTTCTAGCATTTTTAGTTGCAAACCCAATTCATTGACCTTCTCTTTCTCTATTTTATACAAATAGGCCTCTAGAGATATGAAATTTACCCTTATTACTGCTTTGGCTGCATCCCATACATTTTGGTATGATGTCTCATTATTATCGTTTTCTTGGGTGAAGTTATTAATTATGTCTATGATTTGCTGTTTCACCCAATCATTCTTTAGTATGAGATTATTTAGTTTCCAATTATTTTTTGGTCTACTTCCCCCTGGATTTTTGTTGAATGTAATTTTCATTGCATCGTGGTCTGAAAAGGATGCATTTACTATTTCTGCCTTACTGCATTTGAGTTTGAGGTTTTTATGTCTTAATATATGGTCAATTTTTGTGTAGGTTCCATGAACTGCTGAAAAGAAAGTGTATTCCTTTCTGTCTCCATTACATTTTCTCCAGAGATCTATCATATCTAACTTTTCTAATATTCTATTTACCTCTTTGACTTCTTTCTTATTTATTTTGTGGTTTGATTTATCTAATTCTGAGAGTGCAAGGTTAAGATCTCCCACTATTATAGTTTTACTGTCTATTTCTTCTTGCAGCTCTCTTAATTTCTCTTTTAAGAATTTAGATGCTACACCACTTGGTGCATACATGTTTAATATAGATAGTGCTTCATTATCCATGCTACCCTTTTGCAAGATATAGTGCCCTTCCTTATCTCTTTTAATTCGATCAATTTTTGCTTTAGCTTGATCTGAGATCAGGATGGCTACCCCTGCTTTTTTGACTTCACCTGAAGCATAGTAGATTTTGCTCCAACCTTTTACCTTTAACCTGCATGTATCTTCCCGCTTCAGGTGTGTTTCCTGTAAACAACATATTGTAGGATTCTGGCTTTTAATCCATTCTGCTAACCGCTTCCTCTTTATGGGGGAGTTTACCCCGTTCACATTTATGGTTAGAATGACCAATTCTGTATTACTTGCCATCTTGTTAACCCCGGTTTACGCTTTTCATCCATTACTATTAAAAACACTTGAGAGTATGGGAATAAATGGTATTTTCCTTAAAATAATCAGTAGCATCTATTTAAAACTATCAATAAGCATCATATGTAAGGGGGATAAATTGGAACCATTCCCAGTAACATCATTAGTGAAAGGTTGCCCACTATCACCATTACTATTCAATATTGTATTAGAAATGCTAGCTTTGGCAATAAGATCTGAGAAAGAAATTAGAGGAATTAGAGTAGGTAATGAGGAAACCAAATGATCAATCTTTGCTGATGACATGATGGTATATTTAGACAACCCCAGAGATTCTACTAAAATGCTATTAGAAATAATCCATGCCTTTATCAAAGTTGTAGGATACAAAATAAACCCACATAAGTCATCATAATTCTTATATATCACTATCAAAATCCAACAGTTGGAGTTACAAAGAGAAATTCCATTTAAAGTAACTACTGATAGCATAAAATATTTAGGAATCTATCTGCCAAGTCTAAGTCAGGAATTATATGAGCAAAACTACAAAACACTTTCCACACAAATAAAGTCAGATCTAACCAGTTGGAAAAATATTAAATGCTCTTGGATTGGGAGAGCAAATGTAATAAAGATGACAATACTACATAAATTAATCTATTTATTTAGCTCTATACCAATCAGGCTCCCAAAAAACTATTTTAATGACATAGAAAAAATAAAAACAAAGGTCATATGGAAAAACAAAAGGTCAAGAATTTCAAGAAAATTAATGAAAAAAAATCAAATGAAGGTGGCTTATCTGTACCAGATCTAAAATTATATTATAAAGCAGTGGTTACCAAAACCACTTTGTATTGGCTAAGAAATAGACTAGTTGATCAGTGGAATCTATTAGGTTCAAAGGACAAAACATGCAGTAACTTTAATAATCTAGTGTTTGATAAACCCAAAGACCCCAGCTTTTAGGATAAAAATTCACTGACAAAAATTGCTGGGAAAACTGGAAATTAGTATGGTAGAAACTAGGCATTGACCCACACTTAACTACGAACCCTAACATAAGGTCAAACTGAGTTCATGACCTAGGCATAAAGAATGAAATTATAAATAAATTGGAAGAGAATATGATAGTTTACCGCTCAGACCTGTGGAAGAGGAAGGAATTTATGACCAAAGAAGAACTAGAGATCATTATTTATCACAAAATAGAAACATTTGATTATATCAAATTGAAAATTTTTTGTACAAACAAAACTCAGACAAGATTAGAAGGGAAGCAATAAACTGGGAAAACATTTTTATAGTCAAAGGTTCTAATAAAGGCCTCATTTCCAAAATATATAGAGAATTGATTCTCATTTATAAGAACTCAAGCCATTTTCCAGTTGATAAACAGTCAAAGGATATGAACTGACAATTTTCAGACAAAGAATTTGAAACTATTTCTAGTCATATGAAAAGATGTTCCAAGTCATTATTAATCAGAGAAATGCAAATTAAGACAACCCTGAGATACTACTACATACTTCTCAGATTGGCTAACATGACAGGAAAATATAATGCTGAATGTTGAGGGAGATCTGGGAAAACTGGGAGACTGATACATTGTTGGTGGAATCCAGCCATTCTGGAGAGTGATTTGGAACTATGTTCAAAAAAGTATCAAACTGTGCTTACCCTTTCATACAGCATTGTTACTACTGGCTGCAGTATTGCAAAGAGATCTTAAAGAAGGGAAAGGGACATGTATGTGCAAAAATATTTGTGGCAGGCTTCTTTGTAGTGACCAAAAATGGGAAACTGAGTGGATGCCCATGAATTGGAGAATGGCTATGGCTGAATAAATTGTGGTATAGGAATGTTATGGAATATTATTGTTCTGTAAGAAATGACCAGCAGGAGGATTTCAGAAAGGCCTGGAAAGACTTACATAAACTGATGCTGAGTGAAATGAGCAGGACCAGGAGATCATTATATACTTCAAGAACAATACTATATGATGATGAATTCTGACGGACGTGGCTCTCTTCAATAATAAGATGAAGCAAATCAGTTCCATTTGTTCAATAATGAATAGAACCAGCTACACTCAGTGAAAGAACTCTGAGAAATGAATATGAACCACTACATAGCATTTTCAATACCTCTGTTTTTGTCTGCTTACATTTTTTGATTTCCATCACAGGTTAATTGTACATTATTTCAAAGTCTGATTCTTCTTGTGCAGCAAAATAACTGTATGTATATGTATACATATATTATATTTAACATATACTTTAACATATTTAACATGTATTGGTCTACCTGCCATCTGGGGAGAGGGTGAGGGCAAGGAGGATAAAAATTGGAACAAAAGGTTTTGCATTTGTCAATGCTGAAAAATTAACCATGCATATATCTTGTAAATAAAAAGCTATAATAAAAAAAGGAGCATAAGGAACAAATAAAGTTCAAAAGAGCCCATAGTTCAGTGCACAGTGAAAGTAGGATGATTTGGATGGCAAAATCAAGATGGACACTAAACAATAATAGCCATATAATTTTATTACTAGTACTGATATCATTTCTAAATTTTGGATAACCTTCCAAATTCTTCATTTCCATTGAATTTTAGATAATTATGGGTCTTTGATCTATATTTTTTCAAAAATCCTTCTTCCCTATTTTTCTGGTAGTAATTTCTTGTGAAAATAATAATGATTTGCTGCACCTTTAGAGTCAATGATAGGCATATAAAATCATTCAAGAATGAAAAGTTCTAAGATCTAGTTAGGACTGCTTCCATGATGTTGTAGCCCCAAACCTCTCTCATTCGAAGTTTGAGGCTTTTTTGTAGCTTCTTTTTTGTTTTTTTTGTTTTTTGCCACCACAGTTTAGTTAATTTTAAAGTACCCCAAAACTAGCTGAGTTTTTGCTTACATGAGAATTTTTCTTTTGACTGAGACATATGTGAAAATAATGTTTCATTATATGAAAAAGAGAACTGAAGTTGTGACACTGAACTAAAACCTATCTCAAGAAAATGAACTATATTTCCATAATAATGGATGCAGAATCTTGGAGAGGCTAATATTTGTGAAACAGATTTAAGCAGGAAAACAGAAATTAAAACATATGATATAAGCACCATCTCAAATAAGTGATAACTTTTTATGATACATGTATTTTATGGACTCAGTATTTAGTTGCTATTTTCTGCAAATTTTATTGTTGTTATTAATATTGCTATTACAGTTATATTAGGTGTGTGACTTCCCTGGAGTCTGCTTTTTTAAGTTGATTAAAGGGAGTTGGTTTTTATCAGTGTACTTAGACAATAAATAAATTCCCTTAAAAGAAGAATTTATTGGTTTCTTTTTTATATTAGACTAACAGAAGTAGGAATATAGGGAGTTAATCTGATTTGATCAGAGTCAGATTTTCAAAAGAAGTTGATGAAATGTGGTTCCAGACCAAGCAAAAGTGGCTGTTATTTCTAAGAGTAGACCAAAAGAGGGCCCTATTTTTATCCCTTATGTATGAAGGGTAGAAAAATAATCCCTCATACTCATTAGTATAGACAACGTTTATTGGGAGAAATTGGTTTATTCTGTGAACATAATATGGAACAACTCATTAAACTTATCTGGAGAACATTAGGTATTCATATCTTGTGCTTGCTACCACTTCCTTAGGGCAATTGTTATAACTTTTCTCTTTTCTTACTCCTCTTCCATCTCTTCTTCTTCCACTTCCTCTTTCTCCTTCTCCTCTTTGTCATTTACATAAATATATATATTAAAAAATAAATGAGCTAATGCTCATCATCTCCATGGCTAATAATAGTGAAGAATGGAAGAAAAGATAAGTGTTACATAGTAATGATTTATAGGTTAAATGTTTGAGAACCAGTGTCTTGGTAGAAGAAAAGTAATAAAGTAAAAATCTTTCAGGATAGACCATGTTGATATAATCCATTAAAATTCCTCTGAAAAGAAACTCTGTTCATGAAGGCAGCAGTGAATCATGATCCCCTTTAATCCTCCAATGTTATTCATTTTACTTGTAAGAAGTATTAGGCTTAGATTTAAAGACTGCAGTAGGTGTGATTTTAATGTGTTTGAGTTGAGTTAATTTAGCAAAGCAACCTACACTGAAAAAACTGCATCTGTTCTCTGTAATTTGAAAGCCTTTTAAAACAACAACTTCACAAAGAAGTGCTAGAGTCAGGGTTTGGATTTTCACTGGGCCTGTGCTGCACAGCTGCACCCATAGATTATTGCTAACATAAGCCTATTCAAAATACACCCCCACCACTTGCTTTTATTTTATATGAAAATTAAATTTCAGAATGTTGCTATGTTTATCAACTTCCTGGCATAATGTCAACAGAGATCCCAGCTTACTCCTTTAGCTATGAGGTGATAATTACGTGTTGTTGTTATTATTGTTGTTTTTTTCTCCTCAGATATCAATATACATGAAAAATATAGGCAGTTTCCAAGAGCTTTACAAAGATGATATTTCTTTATGTAGCTTTAAATATTCTAGAGTCTTAGACTAAAGTTTTAGAATTTTTAGACACATTGTATATAAGTCTATTGTGAATTAGAAGGCATGCCTCTCAGGAGTCATTCCTGAATAAATCTTCTCATGCATGAGCATTTTTTTATTAAAGAAAAGATAAAAAAGATTCTTGAAATGAAGAATTGGTTTCATAAGTGCCTCCTGCTTGAAAAGGGCTATTATTGTTTAATAGATTTTTTGATTATCAAATGAAGAGAAAATGATGACAATCAGCTATAAATGTACCTGCAGATTACCATGGTTTAGAAACTGAAGAAACTTTATAGTTTATGCTTATTTGAAATACATTAGGGCAAGCAGTGTCACCTTGAGATTTCTCAACTCTTTCTCTAATATTACCTCACATTCCACTCCTTTTGATAACTTAACACACGTAGGCTTTTGGACAAGGCAATCATTCCAAGTCTCAGTTTCATCATCTGTGAAATGAAGGAATTGCTCTAAAGAGCTTCTGAGATTCCTTCCACCCTTAAGTCTATGATCAACAATCCTATACAATTACACTCTTTTGATTGAAACATGAAGTATGGCCTCACCCTTGATTCTTGAAAATAAGGAATAAAATATAAAATAGATATTAAAATGGCATTCCAAATTAAATGATGTACAATTTGCTTTTGCAATCCAAATTGCGTTCTGTCAAAAAACAATATGGGCACACCTAGGAAAAACTGTAGTAGTCAAAATTTAATATTCCTATGCCCCCTGATCTTTATGCCCCATACCATAATTTTTATAATGGTTAATCCCCAACATATACATATACTTTATAGTCCCCTACCAGCTGACACATGATATTTTAAATTTCTTCTATTTCATGGTTTTATGTCTAATAAAAATGCAAATATACTTATTAGTGGTTAATACTTTAAGATGTCATTAATCATTTATGTGTTAGACAATATACTTAAAGGACTCCAAGTGTTGAAGTCAGGAGAGACCTAGCCTCTGATTTACACTAGCTGCATAAACATAGCCAGATCACAAAACATGACAGCTAGAAGAGATTATAGAGATTAATTAACCCAGACATAACCAAAAAGAATCATCACTGACCTAACATACAAACAATTATCTAGTCTCTAATTGTAGCCCTCTAAGGAAAAGACACTAGCTTCTGAGAAAGCCCTTTGTGGTGCCTGTAAAAATTTGGAATGTTTATTGTTGCTTTTGTTTGTTTGTTTTGTTTTATTTCCTTTTTGTGGTTTATATTGTTATCATGGTGAATTTTGGTATTGTTTTACTTAATCTGAAACTTTAATTTCCCACTTTGCAACTTTAACTAATGACTGTCATTGGAAATCAAAGAGAATAAATATAATCTTTCATGGCCTCTAAGACTACTCATCTTTATACTAAATATTTTCATTTCATTAAATTGATGCTCATGAGATAGATTTATGATCTTCTTGGCTATTCTGATTGTCCATTCCTAGATATTCTCCATATTAACATTGGTCTAAAATAAATAGCATCTAAAGCTAACAAGGACAAATTACAATGGTACTACCACTTCTTTTTTTCTCAGAAATCCATATCCCTCTTAATGTAAGTCCAGATTACATTGGGGGTTTTTGTCTGCCATATCATAGTGCTCACACACATTGAGCATTTGGGCCACTAAAATCCACAGATCTTCTTTAAATAAATAGATATAAGGAAATTGATTTATTTTTATACTTGAATGCAGAATATGATACATGGTAGGCAATTTATAGTATGTTTTCTGACTGACTTTTCATATGTATTTCAGGGCTGTAAACTGTCATAATTTTGATTCTAATCATCCAAAATATTAACTATCACATATAATTTTGTACCAGCAGCAAATTTTTTGAGCATGTAATCTACCCAAATCATTGTTAAAATGTGAAATAGTACAAGGCCAACCACAGATACCTTAGAAGCAATTATATCAGTATCAGACTTGGAATCAGGAAATTGTAAGTTGAATTTCAAGCTCAGAAATTTACTAGTTATGTATCTCTGAGCAAGATATTTATCCCCACCTCTCTCTCTCAGTTTCTTCAACTCAAAAGAACAATCCTATAGGGTTGTTGTAAGGACCGAATGAGCAGGTATTTGTAAAATGCTTGGCAAAATACTGAGCACATGATAGACACTTAATAAATGCTCATTTCAGACCTCTAGCCAGTTGACTTGAACAATTACATTTCAATGAATGGCCATCTAAGAAGTTCTAAAGCAGCATTAAAATGAGGTTGATAGACACATTGAAGACTAGTAATTTCAGCTATTTTACAATCTTGGTACTGAGCTAGGATTTACATTTGCATAGCCATCTTCATATGAAGGAAGAATGGTCAGCTTGAGTTGGTCCCTCAGTTTCTCTCACGCCCTTGGATGAAGATAAATTTACCAATTCCGTGACTAGAAAAATTCTGTTCCCCAGAAATACACATACACAGAGGAAATTTGGAAAAGGAACAGATAAAAAAGAAAATGGATTTTGCTATAATCTGCTATATATATTAAGATGAAAAAAAGAATAATTTGGGACATTTAAATTGAACTATGAAAGAATAACTAAAAATGGTCACTTTTTAAAAAATTAACAATTTGTCATCTTGAATACTGTCAAAATGAATCCATTGTTCACTTTGCTCAATGTCGTCAGTATTGTTTTTGTTATTGTTGTTATTTCTGCTATTGTTGTTTTGAGGGGGGAACAGAGGAACTTAAGAAAGAAGCCAGAAAATGGGGCTTAGACCTTGTCTAAGCCACCTGAAATTCACACTGAAAGTCAGCAGTACAAGATTCTTTAAGATAACAACAGATAATAAGTGTTTCCTCAGGACTCAAATTATGAATGGTACAAGAGTACTAAAATAAAGAAAGAAAGAAAGAAATACCTATCACATCATGCTGATCCATTTCTTACGTAACATGGTAGAAAGAACAGTCCATACTGTGTTCAGCAGCATGAAAGCCCTTCTTTTGGTGGCTTTTTATGTCTGTCAATTTAAAAAATAAATTAAAAACATGAAATAAAGTGCCCTTCTTAATAAAGAACCACCTTTCCATTACTTTCCTACAGTTCCTTAGAACAGTATACTTGGAGTGTGAAGAACTGAGTTTGAATACTGTTGCTGGCCCTAACTGTATGACATGTTACTTAATCTTTATTGGCCTCAATTTCTTTAGCTGTAAGATGAGTAAAAAAAAAAAAAATAGCATCTACCTCATAGAATTGTGAGGATCAAATGAGATAAAATTTGGTCCATTCTTTATTCTTTATAACACTTTCCATATGTATACGTGTGTGTGTGTGTGTGTGTGTGTGTGTGTGTGTGTGTGTGTATGATGGGAGTTGAGGAGCAGAGAAAGGCCTGTTTCCATAGTTGTTCAACTTTTCACTTGCCTTTCAAATAATTGTTGAATAATTGTTGAATGCAGACTTTCTCCTTTATTGCTCTATCAGATGTGATCAATTCAATTCAGTTCAACTCATTCAGCATTTATTTATTGAGTACCTACTACATGACAGTCACAGGAATTGGGATCGATAACACAAAGACAAAAGCAAAATAATTCCTTACATCAATGAGTTTAGATTTTAGTTGTGGAAAAACAACCTTCATAAGACAAATATGTTCAAAAGATATAAAATATATATTAATAAATTATGGGAGAGAAAGAAGGAATAAGAATTTCCATGGGGTATCATGCTCATGACAGGACCTTTTCAGTTTCTGAGTACCAAAAAAAAAGGAAAAGGAAAAACAGAATCACCATACATTCACACACATACACATTCATAGATACTGGCTTTGAGTCATTAACTAAATATTAAGTGTGTGCATTTATATCTCAGAAATCTCAGTGCTACAAAGTATTTAAATGAGTGTTATCAATTTTGTCTAGACTTAAGAAAATGATGGAATATGATAATTATGCAGATTAAATCTCTCATCACCTCTCATTTAAGGAACTATTGTTAGTTGCCTTTCTTCTAGGCTTTTATCAATCCACTTTAGTCAATTGTATACAATGTTCCCAATGTAATTTTCTTAGAGTATTAATTAACTGACCATGTCAGTCAACAATTCAAACCTTTAATGGTCCCTTATTGCATCTAGAATAAAATATAAATTTCAATGTTTATCTTTTAAAGCCCAGCCTCAAACTTTAATTTCTACACTCAGTGAAAATTATTTCCATTCTTAGCTATGAAACACAAATAAACTTTTCTCTGTTCTTCCCACAAGACACTCCCAGCTCTGCCTCCTAGCTATCACTCTGTAAGTCTGGGATGCCACCTTCTTTCAACCTAATTCACAGAATTCTTCTCTTTGTTCAATATGCAGCTCAGGAACCCCTCTCTGCTTTCAATTATTTCTTCTCCCACCAAATGGTGATGTTCTTTCTCCCAAATAACTTTTAATGAAAATTTATATTTATTCTCTATCTCCTTGCTACTTTGCCTCTATATGTATCTGTCTATATCTATCTTTATGTCTCTATATCATGTATATGTGTGTATGTGTGTGTCTTTTTTGTGTCTGTCTCAGTCTTTCTGGTCTCCTTATCTTTGTCTCTTTGTGTTTCTTCCTTTCCCTGGGTTTAATTTTATTATCTTCTCTATTAAAAAGAAAGTTCCTTGAAATTATCCAATTCAATCAAGTAAATAATTATTAAATAGTTGTGTTCCAGGAACTATGTTAAACTCTGAGGGAGTTTATAATCTAATGAAGGGCAACACACATAAGGAGGCAAGAACATGTGAGAGCATCTTGTTCTATGCAGTTGAAACCAGGCACAGCAGCAGATGCGGAATGGAAGATTACCTCATTGTAATTGTATGCTGAATACCTAGTACAGTACTTGATATACATAAACTAATCAGTGGATTCCACATTAAAGAACATTCTCAATTTATTATTGTTCCTTTTTAAAGAAAATTTATATAAAATCGGTCATAGTGGAAAAAACTGAATGTGAAATCAAGAAGTACTGGGTTCAAAACAAGTTTTAGCTCCTTACTTTCTGTATGGCTTCACACAAATCCTTCAGCCAATCTGAGTTTTAGTTTCCTTATCTCTAAAATTAGGGAATTATATTTGATGACCACTATGGTCTTTTCTTGCTCTATGGTCTCATGATCCTGGAAATAACCTATTAACATTAATATGATATAAGTGATTGCAAGGGATAATGTCGTGTAAAAATTATCCTGGCATGGATTCTGTCAATACAAAGTTATTATTAAATAAAATAAAATTAAAAAAAAAAACATTAATATGATAGAAAATCATAAAAAATTTGTATACTCAAGTTAGAATAAACAAATGTTCACAATTAGAAAATTTCTCTTTAAAGGCAGCAGAAATTCATAGTGTATAAGGAAAACAATATAACATAGCAGAGTTCTTCATGGAAATTTGAAATATTTTCTGAATCATTGTTAAATAGTAGAAAAGGTTAGTCCTGGAAAATGATGTCTCTATTTCCTAAAAAGGATAACATATGTATCCTCTCAATTATGACTATGGGAGCTGTTCATTTTAATCCCTAATTGGTAAAAGGAAAATTGGGGATATCCTCAAATTGAAAAGACACATAAGACTACAAAAAGGAACTAATAAAATTGAGCAGTGTAATGAATTGCAATAATTTCTATCTCACTATCAAATGCTAATTTTTCAAACTTCATATATTGTGCCACATTTCCAACTAAGAGAAAGGGAATGGAACAATGAGATCTCTCTATATTTAGAGGCCAAGGAGGTCATTTCCCAAAGTTGTATTATCCTATTTTATAAAACTATTAATGAATATTTAAAATAAAGCCATCATTGTGCAGTTCAAAATTATCTTTGACAGTTTCAGAAAAGGTTGGTCCACAATTTTCCCTATTCAATTCATAATTCTGATAAGAGACTTAATTTAATAGTTTCTCAAAAGTGGGATGGGATATAATAGTCATGATCATATATTAATTTTATAAAACTGGTAATTTTTATCAATTTAATGAAATCATTCATTATACCTTTCTAAAATAATGAAATAGGGAATAGATAATATAGATGAACACCTCAGTGATTGAATTCTAAGCTACTCATTCCACCCTAATTAGAGATATAACTCAGAGTTTCCTTTCTCCAGTAAGAGATATTAAGATAAGACTAAGGTTATACATGGTTTGATAGGAATGGAGTAGGTGCCACTTCAAACCTTATAATTCTCTCATTTTGATATTTCATTTTAAAAAGAAATGGATGAAGGAAATGAATGAGATATTCCAATATATCCTGTCATATACATATTTTAGAGTCATATATACACAGTGAATTCCACTTCCTCTTCATTTTGACCATAAAAAATTGCTTATTTCAAAAATCAGTTTTTCTGAGTCTTCCCGACTTGAGGCACAGCATTCTATCTACTGCATAGACCAATTGACTACATATCTTCATTTACTTTCCTTATATTTTGGTGTACTTCATTATGCACAAGTTGTCACAATAGAAATTAAGTTCCTCAAAGACAATGACTATTTCAGTTTTGTCTTTGTAACTGGATGCTGACTGTGTGACTGGAACAAAGAAGTTTCAATGTGACTGATAGATGGGGCATCATTGATCTAAAGAAAATCTAAGATCCTTACCAATTCTAACAACCTAAGGTCTTGTTCAGTATCTTAATTATAGAAAAGGGCCCAAACAGATTAAATGATTTTCTCAGTGTCAAAAATCCATGTAGTATTCTAGTTGTTTCATTTTCAAGCCTTAGTTCCATAAATAAATTCTAAATTTAAGGATAATATGTCATATTAGTCTACATTGAACTATTCATATACTTGAACTAGATCTGAATAAATAGTGTTTCATGAAGTTAACTTTTTTTAACTAGGCAGTGGCCAGCAAATTAATTTTTTCTTGAACTCCTTATGATAATTTCATTTGATAAATATGTGGTATTTTAAAATATGAAAATTATTTAGATATATTATATCATTTAATTATAAAACTCCATGGTAGGAACAAATTACAAATATCATTCTTCTCATCTTTCAAAACAGAAAATTGAGGCTAAGAAAAGTTGACTGTGCTCACATTGCTAATAAAAGACAGAAATACTCATTCCAGGTTTTCCTGATTCATGATATAGTAGACTACCATGAAATTCATCATTTTATATTAATGATTTAAAAACTAATATCCTATGTCAAACCACTCCATATCTTTGCCAAGAAAACACCAAATGAGCTCACAAAGAGTCAGATCTGACTGATGAGTTGAACAATTATAATAACAACTTGAACTATTTTTTTTCTCCTGTCCTTTGTATACATAATAAAACATACCAATTCTTCTCCAAAGAAAACATTTGAACTCACCTTCCATTTGGCTGCAATACTCTTCTATCTCCTGGTTTCAGTTACAATGAAGTTCAAATTAATATGATTGAACTCCCATAGTAGCACATTGGACAAGTTGACATTAAGAGTACCAAGAGTTACGTTACTTAAGTAACATAAAAACTGTGATCTTGTATATTCTATTCAAACTTCTTTTTTTTTCCACTGCTGCTATTATTGTGAAAATATAGGAAGACTATATAGAACTTAGAGCATCAGAGGAGCTGGACCAAATTCAGGTCAGTCCAATGATTCAGATTATAGGGTTACAATATAACGAGGCATTCATGGACCATAAAATACAATAAGAAGAATTTTACTTAGTATGATTAAAATAATATGATTTCTAAAATGAAATTGTCAGATAAAATGCTATACAATCATCATAGCAATTAGTAAAACTAAGTCAGAAGGGTTTATCTAAAAAGAAATTGGAATTCCAATAAAATCTCCAGCACTAGCCATAATAGTTTAGATTTTTATTTATATATATAATAAAATATTATATATAATAATATAATGTTATTATAATAATTGGCAAGGTATCCAATTGAATTCTCTCTCCCTCTTAAAAAACCAGCACAGCTATTGCTTTTTTTAAATTTCTGTTTAATAGATTATGATGGCTAAATAATTAATTAGCCAGTGTTTTGACTACTTTTACAACATAGTTTTCTGTGATTAAAAAAAAAAAAGTGTAGTGCAAATAACCTTCGCTTTTTCTCAATCATCTCTTAGTTCCTATAGAAGCATTGGGATGCTCTCGAGTAAGGAATAGTGCCAAATTAATTTGTTTTTTCTTTTGGAAGCATTTCAGTACTCTTTAACTCTGCCATATACAACTAGACACAGAAAGGGGAAAGAGGAAAAGCATAAATCAATTGATTGTTTTAACTTTAAATAGGTTTTATCAAAAGTTTATTGCTAGAAATTGGAACTATTTCTTAAAAGGAGAATTTAAGAAATTAAGAATTCTTAAATTTAAAAAAATATAGGTAATCATTTAGATTACACATTCATTAAATAATTCTTCTATCTTTTCAATGAATTTCAAATATACAGGTTTATTTACTCTATTTTTCATATTTGGGGGATTTCTTGGTAGTTAAGTTGTTGATTATCTCATAGGAAATATTTAGCATGTGAATACAAAGTTAGTCCTGTTTTCATTTTTCAAACTATATAAAACCAGATAGAAAGATTGTTAGAGAAGTTGTTATATTAAAAAAAATGCCCAAGAGACAGCTAAGTGGCACAAGGGATAGAGCACCAGCCCTAATGTCAGGAGAATCTGAGTTCAAATCTGGCCTCAGACATTTAACACTTCCTAGTTGTGTGACCCTAGGCAAGTCACTTAACCCTAATTGCCTCAGCAAAAACAAACAAACAAACAAACAAAAACCACTCAAATTTGAATCCTAACTTACTAGCTGTGTATAACAATGGACAAATTACTTTACCTCTCAGACACAGGCTCTTCATCTACAAAATGAAGGGTTGAGCTTTGGTTTCTAAAGTTCCTTGGAACTTTTAAATCAATTATTTTTATAATCCTAATCTCAATTCAATTTGGTTGCTGGTACTTTAAACAATCCAAGGTATTAATAAACTATGAAGGACAATCTTGCTATTTATTTTCTGTCAGATTTCACCGGATTTTGTGAAGATTGGTTTGATTTGAAGAATTTGCCTCAGAATTTCACAGTAAGGTTCGTTGCCATCATTGTTCTTTGTCAAAGAAGACTCCTATTTTTAAGGTATGATTGAGGTTAAAAAGAAAATTGTGAGAAAACTCTACTTTTAACTTAATTACCTACTACTGTTCCTTAAGGTCACCAAAAAAAAAAAAAAAAAAAAAAAAGACTGAAATAAACCTACATCCCACCTATCCTCTCATTTAGTCTCCTTCCCTGAAAATTGAGAAGTGAATTATTGCTAGAATTTGTACAGAATCTAGGAGGCTATAAATTAATGAGATCTAATGTTATTCTAGAAACATCGCCAGTTAAACTAGGAAGTATGTCAATGAAAATTCCTAGGGAAGAGAAATGATATGATCACGTCATTTGTTATGTTCAGGTTGAAGTGATTAGAGAATTATTCAACAATGAAGGGTTTCCTGAAATTTATGCTGAGTTTTCTTTGTTTGTTCATCATATATGTTATCCTCCATGGTTGTATTTTGCTACTTTTTTGCACCTGAACATTTCTATATATAAAAAGACACCCACTTTCCAAGATATATTTATTTTTTATTTTTTTAAAATAACTTTTTATTGATAGAACTCATGCCAGGGTAATTTTTTACAACATTATCCCTTGCATTCACTTCTGTTCCTATTTTTCCCCTCCCTCCCTCCTCCCCCTCCCCCAGATGGCAAGCAATCCTTTGCATGTTGAATAGGTCACAGTATATCCTGGATACAATATATGTGTGCAGAACCGAACAGTTTTCTTGTTGCACAGGGAGAATTGAATTCAGAAGATATAAATAATCTGGGAAGAAAAACAAGAATGCAAGCAGTTTATATTCATCTCCCAGTGTTCTTTCTTTGGGTGTAGCTGCTTCTGCCCATCTTTGATCAATTGAAACTGAATTAGCTCTCTTTATCGAAGAGATCCACTTCCATCAGAATACATCCTCAAACAGTATCATTGTTGAGGTATGTAATGATCTCCTGGTTCTGCTCATTTCACTTAGCACCAAGATATATTTAGACATCCTTGTTCAAAAACTCCAAGCAGTGTATTCAAAAGAAAACTTTGAGTATTAAAAATAAGTTTAATAATAATAAACTTTTTTGCAAAGAAAAAAATTATTTGATATCTTCTGAACAACAGGATAAGCCTACATTGTAGATGAGCAGGGGAAAAAACCTATAAAAATGAAAAAAACATATATGGTTGAAAATGTGATATTGCTAAATCCATTTATTTTCTCACAAAATCAGTGGGTTTTATTTTGTATCACATAGCTTAGTGATTTTTAGGAACTCCTATATCTTCTGTTTTTAAGGATAATATCATTTTATATACAAAGGGTAAAAGTTAAAAATGGTTGAAGACATTAGCATTCTCAGGTTCAAGGAAAGGTGCTTCAGTAAACTTTGCAATAACCTTATTTTAATAATGTAGCATATTTTAAAATTGAAATTGCAAGAATGAATGGGAGGGCTTTTATATTGTTGAATCAGAAATAACATTATATAATTTATCAAAATTATGTCATATTGGTTTTTTAAAAGAAATTTACCCTCTTCCTTTGCCTCTTCACCATTCCCCTGTGGCCCTACAAAGATTGAATCAATTACCAAAAAAAAAAAAAAAATACTGTTCTTTACATGAAACACAAAAGGGAATGTTCAGTAAACACAGGAAGCTCCACAATGAACCAACAGCAAGGCCCACATCAACAAATCAATAAGAGACCCGGAATCCCAGGGTGGTAGAAAAGGCGAAGGCCAACAACATGTACCTTGAAAAACCAGAGGATCATGCAGAATCTAGTTCCAGGAATCAGCACTTGTCAGGGTATAGCCCCATCCAAATACCCATTCTCCAGTGGCCACACTACCACATGCCTCAACACAGTCCCTGCAAAACCAGCATCTTCTCCCAGCAAGGGTCCTCAAACTTTTTAAATAGGGGGCCAGTTCACTGTTCCTCAGACTGTTGGAGGGCCGGATTATGGTAAAAACAAAAACTTTGTTTTATGGGCCTTTAAATAAAGAAACTTCATAGCCATGGGTAAGGGGGATAAATGTCCTCAACTGCTGCATCTGGCCCGTGCCGTAGTTTGAGGACCCCTGTGACAGGCCAGCCACTATGTGCTTCAACACAATTCTAGAGAAGTACAGAAACATTTCCCTCCCATTCCAACCTGATCTCAGCACATATTAGATACCACCACTAGTATGCCAGCTCAGCACGAGGTACGTTGCTTAACAGCAAGTAAGCTAGAGCATACAGAAGTGCCACCTCCTCACCTAATCCCAGACATGAGAGCCCTCCTAAGACCTAAGGACAATATCAGTTTATCAACAGATAAAAAATGCCAGGCACATTGTCACTGGCAAAAGAAACTTGCAACAATATTCCTTCTACCCAGGAAGCAGAGATCAAATTTCAAAGAAAGGAAGAAGGGAAAGATGTGGTAAGAAGGAAGGAAGGAAGGAAGGAAGGAAGGAAGGAAGGAAGGAAGGAAGGAAGGAAGGAAGGAAGGAAGGAAGGAAGGAAGGAAGGAAGGAAGGAAGGAAGAGAGGGAGAAACGGAGGGAGAGAGGGAGGGAAGAAGGAAAGAAGGGAGAGAGGGAGGGAAGAAGAAAGGAAGGAAGGGAGGAAGAGAAGGAAAGAAGAAGAAGGAAGGGAGGGAGGGAGAGAGGGAAAGAAAAAGGAAGGAAGGGAGTGAAGAAGGGAAGAAGGAAGGGAGGGAGAAATGGGAAGACAGAGAGATGTGGTAAAGAGAGAGACAGAGAGACAGAGAGAACAGAAAGGAAGGGAGGGAAAACAAGATAAAAAGAGACAGACAGAGAGAAAGACAGAGTCTGGAGGAGAGAGAAACAGATAGAGAGAGGTGGGACCGAGAGAGACAGAGATATACAGAGACAGAGACAGACAGAGATAGAGAGACAGAGACAAGGAGAAAGAGAGAGAGAGAGAGAGAGAGAGAGAGAGAGAGAGAGAGAGAGAGAGAGAGAGAGGCAAAATGTCTATTGGAAAATCCCCAAAAGATAAATGGGAAGTGGTCTCAAACCCAGGAAGAACTCATGGATGAGGTCACAAAAGAACTAAAACATCATATAATAAAGGCAGAAGAAATATCAGGAAAAAATGAGAGTGATGGGGAGCATTATGTTAAGATGGTGGAGTAGGTTGGTGAATTTCAAATTCTCCAGATCTTCCCCACAAATAAAATAAATTTGCACCTCAGGGTGAACATAGACCCATTGGGCTCACTGAATGTGGCTGGATTGTCAGCAGGAACCATACAGACATCATTTTCTCAAAATATTTGTGGTGTAGGGACCTGAGTCTCAGAAGAATGAGGGAACCTCAGCTGATTAGGAACATCAGGCTCAGCTGTGCTGCAGATCCATGGCCCTAGGCAAGAAGAAACCAGCACCTGGTGAATGCAAAAGCAGCTAAATAGAAATGCTGCTTGCTGTAGACACTTGCAGGAGATTGGAGCTATAGGTTCTGAGTTCCTGGTAAGAGGGGAGAGCTGGTAAGCTAAATTTGAGGCACCTTCCCATCCCATTCCACAATTAAAAATGCTTACAGTAACACCTCATTAAAAAAATGAACCAGCTAAGAAAGAACTCCACCATAGAAAACTACTATGGGAACATAGAGAAGAACAGAGTTCATCTTCAGAGCAGGGCCATTACTGGGTCTGTATCCTAAGGAAATCCTAAATGTGTGCACATGTGTACATTGTACAAAAATATTTGTAGCAGTTCCTTTTGTGTTAGCAAAGAATTGGACAAGAACTGGATTCCATTAATTGGGGAATAATACACTGAACAAGTAGTGGAATATGTAATAATAAGAAATTCTTTTTCTATAAAAATGTTGAACAAACTGATTTTAGAAAGGCTTTGAAAGATTTACATGAATTGATGCTGAGTGAAATAAGCAGAATCAGGAATATATTGTACACAATAGCAGCAAGGAATGTTCAATGATCAATTATGAAAGAATTGGTTTTTCTCAGTGGTTCAGTGATTCAAAAAAATCCCTACAGGCTTAGGACAGAAAATGTGATCTGCATCCAGAAAAAGAACCAAGGACATTGAATGTAAATCAGCACATGCTATGTGCACTTCTTTTTTCTGTTGTTTTATCTCTTCCTGTGGTTTTTTCCCTTTTGCTCTGATTTTTCTTGCCTAATATGATTCATAAAGCAATGTGTATTAAAAAATAAATTTAAAAATATGAGAAGAAAAAAAATGATTGACAGATCAAACTACATACTGCTTTTTGGTACTTTTAAATAGCTCAATTTTGATGAATTTCAGTAGTTTGAGAGGGGGAGGTATGGCAAACTATGAATTGTTTATAGTGAAGAGAAACAGATTTCTCCCTCTCCAAGTGTTTTTAATCTTCCTCCACCCACTCTTACATCCATACACTGACCATTAATGGGAAACTACTTGACCAGAAGAGAAACATATTATTTTAGAAAGGAGTAGAGATGTAAATTCCAAAAGGACACACATACAAAAAGAGCCACTTGAGTGATTGATCACTTTCTGATAGGCAAAGAAGAGAAGGTTCTAAATTCAGTAGAGGATCCTGGGAACCTAACTGAATAATCTGCCCAGAAGCATTGCTGAAAAGATTGATAAGTGTTTTAAAGGAAAGAGCCAAGTTAGAAAGAATATCTTGGCTTTTTAGAGCTTGGTTTTATTACTTAGTTATTACTTTATTACTCTACGGTTATCATTTATACTTGAAGTTTGTGCCAGTTTTCCAAAAAGAAACTGGTAGAGAGAGCATGCAACAGATCTAGGGGATTAATATTTGTAACTGATTTTTAAAACTATAAATTATCTTAGTAAATTAAAAAAAAGAGTGATTGAGTCAAACAGTTAATCACAAAAATAATCCATAATTTCATCTAAGAGGATGACAATAATGGCACAATATACCAAAACCTATGGGATGAAGTCAAGCAATTCTTAGGAGAAATTTTACATCTCTAAATAGTTGAATAAAATAAAGACAAGATCAATAAAGTGGGCATGCAGCTAAAAAAGGTTAAAAAAAAAAGAACAAGTTTTAAAACTTGTATTTAATGTCTGGGTCTATTCTCAGTTTCTGACATTATTTTCCAGTTTTCCCAGAAATAACAGATCCACATCCTATACCAAAATCTCATATCCTATACCAAAATCTCACATCCTATATCAAAATCTCACATCTTATACCAAAATAACATTAAAATGGGTACATGATTGTGCAAAAAGGATGATACCATAAGCAAAATAGGAGAGCAAGGGATAGTTTACCTATCAGATCTTAGAGAAGAAAGAAATTCATGACCAAAGAAGAACTAGAAAACATTATGAAATGCAAAATGGACAACTTTACATTAAATTTAAAAGGTTTTGCACAAACAAAATCCACAAAAAAAGATTAGAAGTATGTACAAAGCAGGGCAAAATTTTTTTTACAGTCAGGTTGTTTTTTTAATAGAAAAAATAAATATATATGTGTGTATGTGTATATATATATATATATATATATATATATATATATATATATATATAACTGTATGGAAATTTTAAGAATATAAGTCATTCCACAATTGATAAATGGTCAAAGGATATGAACAGACAATTCTCAGATGATGAAATTAAATATATAGTCATATAAAAATGCTCCAAATAAGTATTGGTTTTGTTACTATTATTAAAGTTTTTTATTTACAAAACATATGGTATCAGGTACAGCTAGGCCACCTTCATTTGATTTTTTTTTTCATTAGTTCCCTTGAAATCCTATTCCTTTTGTTCTTCTAGATGAATTTTGTTGTTATTTCTTTCTAGGTCATTAAAATAGTTTCCTGGGAGTGTGATAGGTATAGCACTAAATAAATAGATTAGTTAGGTAGTATTGTCATTTTTATTATAATTGCTCAACCTATCCAATAGCACTTAATATTTTTCCAATTGTTTGTTTAGATCTGACTTTATTTGTGTGGAAAGTGTTTTGTAGTTTTTCTCATATAGTTGCTGACTTTCCCTTGGCAGATAGATTCCCAAATATTTTATACTGTTGATGTTTGTTTTAAATGGAATTTCTCTTTGAATCTCTTGTTGTTGGATTTTGTAAGTGATTTATAAAAATGCTGATGATTTATGTGGATTTATTGTTTATCCTGCAACTTTGCTAAAGTTGTGAATTATTTCTAATAGCTTTTTAGTTGATTCTTTGGGATTGTCTATGTATATCATCATATCATCTGCAAAGAGAGATAATTTGGTTTCCTCATTACCTGCTCTAATTCCTTTAATCTCTTGTTCATCTCTTATTGCCAAATTTCTAATATAATATTGAATAGTAATGGTGATAGTGGTAAATCCTGTTTCACCTCTGTTCTTATTGGAAATGATTCCAATTTATCCCCATTACATATGCTTACTGATGGTTTTAGGTAGATGCTACTTACTATTTTAAGGAAAAGTCTATTTATTCCTATACTCTCTAGTGTTTTTAATAAGAATAGGTATTTGATTTTATCAAATGCTTTTTCTGCATCTATTGAGAAAGTTATGTTTTTTGTTAATTTGATTATTGATATAGTCAATTACAATAATAGTTTTCATAATGTTGAACCAGTCCTGCATTCCTGGTATAAATTCTACTTGTTCTTGGTGTATTATTCTGGGGATGATTTTCTGTAATTTCTTTGCTAATATTTTATTTAAGATTTTTGCATCAATATTCATTAGGGAGATTGGTCTGTAGTTTTCTTTCTCTGTTTTTGCCCTACCTGGTTTAGGTATCAATAGCATTCTTTGTCATAAAAGGAATTTGGTAGGAGTCCTTCATTCTCTATTTCTTTTTCAAATAGTTTATATAGTATTAGAGCAAATTGTTCTTTAAATGTTTGATAGCATTCACATGTAAATTCACTTAGTCCTGAGGATTTTTTCTTCGATAGTTGATTGATATCATGTTCTATTTCTTTTTCTAAAATGGGACTATTTAAGTAATTTATTTTCTCTTCTGTTAATCTGGGCATTCTAAATTTTTGTACAGCCCAAAAAGTTATCAAATTGTGCATACCCTTTGATCCAGCAGTGTTTCTATTGGGCTTATATCCAAAAGAAATACTAAAGAAGGGAAAGGGACCTGTATGTGCCAAAATGTTTGTGGCAGCCCTGTGTGTAGTGGCTAGAAACTGGAAATTGAATGGATGCCCATCAATTGGAGAATGGCTGGGTAAATTGTGGTATATAAACGTTATGGAATATTATTGTTCTGTAAGAAATGACCAGCAGGATGAATACAGAGAGGCTTGGCGAGACTTACATGAACTGATGCTAAGTGAAATGAGCAGAACCAGGAGATCATTATACACTTCGACAACAATATTGTATGAGGACATATTTTGATGGAAGTGGATTTCTTTGACAAAGAGACCTAACTGAGTTTCAATTGATAAATGATGGACAGAAGCAGCTACACCCAAAGAAAGAACACTGGGAAACAAATGTGAACTATCTGCATTTTTGTTTTTCTTCCCCGGTTATTTTTACCTTCTGAATCCAATTCTCCCTGTGCAACAAGAGAACTGTTCGGTTCTGCAAATATATATTGTATCTAGGATATACTGCAACATATCTAATATATATAAAACTGCTTGCCATCTAGGGGAGGGGGTGGAGGGAGGAAGGGGAAAAATCAGAATAGAAATGAGTGCAAGGGATAATGTTGTAAAAAAAATTACTCTGGCATGGATTCTGTCAATATAAAGTAATTATTAAATAAAATTTAAAAAAAATAAATTTTTGTACATATTCATCCATTTCACTTAGCTTTTCACATTTATTGGTATAAAGTTGGGCAAAGTAACTCCTAATTATTGTTTTGATTTCCTCTTCATTGGTTAAAAGGTCTCCCTTTTCATTTTTGAGACTAACAATTTGATTTTCCTCTTTCCTTTTTCTAATAAAATTAACTAAAGGTTTATCTATTTTGTTGTTTTTTTCATAAAGCAACTGTCAGTTTTATTTATTAATTCAATATTTTTTCATTTCAATTTTATTGATCTCTCCTTTTATTTTTAGAATTTCAAGTTTTGTATTTGATTGGGGTTTTTAAAATTTTTCTACCTTTTTTAGTTGCAAGCCCAATTAATTGATCTTCTCATTCTCTATTTTATGCAAGCAAGCATCTAAAGATATAAAATTTCCACTTATTACTGCTTTGGCTGCATCCCACAAATTTTAGTATGTTGTCTCATTGGTATCATTCTCTTGGATGAAATTATTAATTGTGTCTTATGATTTACTGTTTCACCCATTCATTCTTGAGGATGAGATTATTTAGTTTCCAATTACTTTTTAATCTATTTTCCTCTAGTAATTGATTGAATTTCATTTTTATTGCATTGTGATCTGAAAAAATGCATTTATTATTTCTGCCTTTCTGCATTTGATTTTGAGGTTTTTATATCCTAATATATTGTCAATTTTTGTATAAGTTCCATGAACTGCCGAGAAGAAAATGTACTCCTTTCTGTCTCCATTCAATTTTCTCCAAAGATCTATCATACCTAACTTTTCTAGTATTCTATTTACCTCTTTAACTTCTTTCTTATTTATTTTGTGGTTTGATTTATCTAGTTCTGAGAGAGCAAGATTGAGATCTTCCACTATTACAGTTTTGCTATCTATTTCTTCTTGCAGCTCTCTTAAATTCTCCTTTAGGAATTTAGATGCTATATTACTTGGTGCATATATGTTTAATATTGATATAGCTTCATTATCTATGGTATCCTTTAGCAAGATATAGTTTCCTTCCTTATCTCTTTTAATGAGATCATTTTTCTTTTGCTTGATCTGAGATCAGGATGACTACCCCCATTTTGTACTTCACCTAAAGCATAATAGTTTTTGCTCCAGCCTTTTACCTTTATTCTGTATGTATCCCTCTGCTTTAAATATGTTTCCTATAAACAACATATTTGTGGAATTCTGGCTTTTGATCCAATCTACTATCTGCTTCAGCTTTATGGGGAGTTCACCCTACTCACATTTATCATTAAAACTACTAATTCTGTCTTTCCTGCCATCTTATTATCCCTAGATTATACTTTTCCCTTTCCTTTTCTCTTTTCCTTCCTCTCCAACATTTTACTTATGAGCCCTATTTGCCTCAAGCAGTTGTTCCCCTTTAGAGACCCTCCTCCTTTCGTATACCTTTCTCCTACTATTTCAGTTTTCCCTTCTATTTAGCCTACTCCTTTCCTTTTCCCCTCTTCCCTCTCACTTTTCTTTTAGGTGAGAGAAGTTTCTAGGTGAAACCAGATATGTTTAATATTCTTTCTTTGAGCCAAATCTGATGAGAGTAAGATTTGCACAATATTCACCACCCTCCCTTCATCCCCTCAATTATAATAGGTTTTCTTTGCCTCTTCTGAAATGTAATTTTCCTCATTTTATCCTCACTTTCCCCTTTTGTTCCAGTGCAATCCCCTTTCCTCTTCTGGTTTCTTTTTTTATATTAAAACAATAAAATCAGAGTATCCGTGCACTCTCTATGTATACCCATAACAGAAATACAGTTCTCAAGAGTTCTTTTCTTTATATTTTTTCATGCTTCTCTTGAGTTCTATATTTGGAGATGAAATTTTTTGTTTAGTTCTCATCTGTTCATCAGAAATAAATGGAATTTATCTGTTTCAATGAATGTTCATCTTCTTCCCAGAAAGAAAATGCTCAGTTTAGCAGGGTAATTTATTCATTGTTGTCTTCCAAGTTCTTTTGCCTTTCTGAATGTTGGATTTCAGGCTCTTCCATCCTTTAAGGTGGAAACTGCTAGAGCCTGAGTAATCCTTATTGTAGCTCCTCAGTCTTTGAATTGTTTCTTTCTAGCTGCTTATAAATATTTCCCTTGGCCAATAGTTCTGAAATTAGCACAATATTCCTTAAAGTTTTAATTTTGGGATCTCTTTCAGGAGGTGTTCAGTGAATTTTTTCAGTGATTATTTTACCTTCTGATTTTATGATATCCAGGCAGTTCTCTTTGATGATTTCCTGAAAAATAGTTTTTAGGCTCTTTTTTTTTTCATCATTATATTCAGGGAGTCGAATAATTGCTTAATTTTCTCTCCTAGATCTATTTTCCAGGTTGGTTGTTTTCCTAATTAGATAATTTACATTTTTTTCTATTTTGTAAAAAAATTTTCCTTGACTGATTCTTATTGTTTCACTGAGTCATTCATTTCCATTTGTTCAGTTCTGAATTTTTTTAGCGACTTATTTTCTTCATTTTCATTTTTCTTTTTTACTTTTTTGTATTTGTCTAATTGAATTTTTAAATGGGTTGTTTTGTTCTATGGGATTTTTTCCATTTCTCAGATTATGTTTTTAAGGAGTTATTTCCTTTTTCCATTTTACAAATTATGTTTTTAAAGAGTTATTTTCTTTTTCTGTTTCACAAATTATGTTTTTCTGGGAGTTGTTTTCTCTTTTCATTTTATCAAATCTATCTTTTAATGAGTTATATGCCTTTTCCAAACCCTCTTACAAAGTTTTCCTATCCTTTACTCATTTTTCTTCTAGCTATCTTTTAAGATCATTTTTCAATTTCTTCTAGAAGAGACTTGTGTGATGGGGACCAATTATATCCACCTTTTGGGTCTTCATCTGCAGATAATCTGCTTTTGATGTCCTCAGGGTTTGATATCTGTTCTTCTCTTTTACCATAAAAACTGTGTGTGCCAGCATTCTCTTTATTTTTTTACTCATTTGAAAAAAAAAATTAAGGTCTGCTTTTAGGGCAGGGGAGGTTTTCCAAGCTTCCTCTGTAAGCAGCAGGTTCCTCTATAAGTGGCCCTGGCTGCACTGAGCCTGTGCTGGCTCACTCCTGGTGCTGGGTAAGCATGGACAGGTCCCATGAAATTCTGGTGTTTTAGGGTTCAGTCTTTACTTTTTGTGTTTGTGTTGGGATATTTTATAACTTCTCTGCTGATCTACTGGCTTCCAACCAGAATAGAGTGGCCAAACCTACTGTAGATTCCTCTTTGCAGATTCTCTGCCATGCTTGGAGAATCCACACTTCCCCCACTCTGTGCTGTCTGTTCTGGTGTCTGTGCTCGGCCTGCTTACTCTTGGCCCGCCTCCCTCCATTTCTGATTGACAATTTGACGATCTTCAAAATTATCTTCTTCTGGTAATTTATTGTACTCCCAATATTTGTGGATTCTGCCAGACTAGAACTAATTCAGAGGCTTTGTTTGCTAATTAGTCTGAGGGTAGTAGGAGATGGTCAGAAAGAAACAAGTATCCTCACTGCCATCTTGGCTCTGCCCCCCAGAAGTCCAAATCACTATTTTTTAGAGATATCTACATTAAAACAACTCTGAGGCACCACATCATACCATTCACATTGGCTAAGGTGACAAGAGAAAAACACTGATAAATTTTGGATGGGATATAAGGAAACTGGGATACTAATGCATTGTTGGTGGAGTTGTGAAATGATACAACCATTCTAGAGAGTAATTTATGCCCAAAAGGAGCATAACCTTTTTATGTTATATAACATAACATATTATATATGTGTGCAAAACCTTTGACCTACCAGTGATACTACTGGATTTGTATCCCAAAGAAATCATAAAAGAGGGAATATGGCCCATATGTGCAGCTTTTTTAGGGGTGGCAAAGAATTGGAAAATAATCAATCTGGGAATGACTGAATAAGTTGTGGTGAAAGTATGAAAGCAATAGAATATTATTGTACTATAAAAAATGAACAAGATTATTTTAGGAAAGCCTGGAACAATTTACATGAACTGATGCAGGAATACATTGAACACAGTAACAGCTTGATTGTGCCATGTTCAACTTTTAAAAACTTGGTTCTTCTCAATGGATCAGTGATTTAAGGCAATACCAACAACTTTAGGACAGGAAATGCTATCTGCATCCAGAAAGAGAATTATAGAAATTGAATGTAAATCAACAACATGCTATGTTTATGGTTTTTGTTTGTTTGTTTGTTTGTTTGCTTTTTTCTTCTGTCATGGTTTTTCCCCTTTTGTTTTGGTTTTTCTCTCCCAACATGATTCATAAAGAAATATATATTTACAAAGTTAATATACGTGTAAAAAATAAAATAAAATAAATGTGTGTGAAAAAAATAAGTATCATCTCTTTTGATCTTCATACCATAGAAGCCCATGAAATATATTTGGCACTTTTATCCACTTTATAGATGAGCATATTGAGGTAAATGGAGGTAAAATGACTTGCTCAGGGTCACACAACTAATAAGAGTCCAAGGACTTTTTTAATTCAGCAACTCCTGATTCCTGAGTAGCACTCTCTCCACCATACCATTACCTAACTCTGGGGCTTAAATTCACTTGGAATAAGCAAGATAAAATTAAAGAAAATACTAAGCTATTCAAAATGAGTAAACAGAGGGAGAAAGAATAGCTAGGAGCATATTCACATTACACATAAAATAGACTGAAAAAAAAATAATGATGTCTGCAACCATCAAGAGAATTAGAAGATAGACAGATGTATATAGTGACTATAGAGTCAATCAAATGGATTCCTAAAGAGTAAGGCCTGATTCATTTTGGGTTGTATATCCTCAGTATTTTATGCTACTTACTCATGCCAAGTGATCAATAATTATTTGTTCATTTGAACTGAATAAAGTTTTACATTCATATAAGGAGCGGCAAATACATGCTCTATGCAACAGAAGTCCATTCTTTAATCCTTTTCTCTAGAATTCTACAAGCAGGATAAAATAATAAATCCAGATTTTGTATAGACTACTTTAGAATTCCAAAAGATCACAACAGGACAGTGAGGGAGTAAAACTCCTCACACCAGGGTAATTTGGAAAAGGAGAATAGGACACAAACAAATGAAATACTATATTCCCAATAAGCACTCTCTTGCATTATTACAAATTGAAATATTTGAAAACAATTTTAGTTTCCAAAATCTGTTATCCTTTTTTAAGAGACCAATTATTTTTAATGGTTAATTCATTTTAATGGTTTCCATCATTTTTCACTACATAAAACACAAAGAAACAAGTGTTGCTTTTTAAATGACACCTTTGAATAGTTATTATTTTGTTATTTTCCATTTCAGAAATGTATTCCTAGAATGAACAAACAACTTTAAGGAATAAACTCATAGAACATTTTATATCATCCAAAGCATTTATAATGTTAAATATTATTATAAAATTCCATATTTAATGCCAAAATTTCATAACAAATACAATTCTAGTGGGGAAAAAAGAGAAGCTGTTGATTTCTCTAACAAATTGCAGATAATTTTATTAATTGTAAAAAGCTTTTAAACATGCCACATGGGATTTTCAAGAATCTCTGGAAATGTAATTGAAATTTAATACTGCTACAATAAAAAACTGGGTTAGGATCTCCTGATTTCTGATCCTCTAATTTGTGTATCTCAGAGATATAAAAATGAGACCCTATGCCAATGTTATGAATAGGTTCTCCCTAAGAGATCCAGAGACAAAAACAATATTCTACAACCTTTATAAAACTCTAGTTTGGGGTTTGTTATGGCAGAAGAATTAAAATAGCATTATTCCTATGTCGTACCACTGTATTTTTTTTTCTGTCAGAGTGACTGGCAATGGGGCCAAATGTTTCCCAAGTCATAAAAATCTACAACACATTTTCCCACACAGTATTACATTATTGAATTCAGGGTTTCTTTTATTCTGCAATTTGAAAAACATTCTCTATGACACTTTAAGAATGCATATGATAAATAAAACTGGGATTTGTTATCTTTTTTTCCCACCTTTACATTTGTTTTTCAATTATAGGTTCATTATCATATACAAATTTTAGTAAGTTATTCAACAAATATTTATTAAACAGTTGCTTATATGTAAGATATTGTGTTGTATACCAAGGATACAAAGATCAATATAAAGATTAAATATTTAAATTTAGAGTATCTCAAAGACCAATAGGCTTGTTACTGACCACATTTGGCAGAGAGAAGTCATATCCTTATACCATCTTAGTCTAGCTTTCATACTTGCTTAAATTAATTTTCATGACAAGATTCAAGATTTTAGTATCCTGTAATGGGGGAAAAGTTACAATGGATCAGAACCACACATTTGGAGTTTTCCTTTGGCATAATCTCTTGAAATGTGTCAAAGTCTAGAATTCTCATAAGGTAATCAAGTATAAATTATAAGAATCTTCTAACACTAAATCAGATAGAAGCTTAGGATAGGATGTCGATTTTTCTAACAGTCAGTCAATAAGTATTGATTAAACATGTACTAGGTTCCAATTACTGTGATCATGTATACATGTATTGACAAAAATAGAGAACAAACTTGGGTAGTATAGATTATGAGATATATTGTGAGAGTTTTGTGTAGAGCAAAGCAATACCTGAGTGATGATAGAAAGAAAAAAGTCTTTATGCTCAAAGGGCTATAAAACTGTACATATTCTTTGATCCAGCATAATCTATACTAGGTCTGAATCTCAAAAAGATCATAAAAAAATGAAAAGGAACTATATGTGCAAAAATGCTTGTAGCACTCTTTTTGTAGTGACCAAAAACTGGAAATTGAGTAGATGCCCATCAATTGAAGAAAGATTGAATAATTTATAGTATATGAATATAGTGGATTATTATTGTTCTATAAGAAATGAAGAGCAGAAAGTAGGCACACCTAACACCACATATCAAGCTAAGATCTAAATGAGTTCATGATTTATGTTTACATAAACAATGTTATTATAAACAATTTAGAAGAACATAGGATAGTTTACCTCTCAGATTTGTAGAGAAGGAAGGAATCTGTGTCCAAAGAAAAACTGGAACTCATAATTGAACACCAGATAGGTAATTTTGATAATATTAAGTTAAATAGTTTTTGTACAAACAAAACTAATGAGACAAGATCAGAAGGGAAGCAATATATTGAGAAATCATCTTTACATTTAAGGATTCTGATAAAGGCCTCATTTCTAAAATGAATAGAGAATTGACTAAAATTTATAAGAATCCAAGCCATTCTCCAATTGAAAAATGGTCAAAGGATATGAATAGACAATTTTCAGATGAAGAAATTAAAATTATTCCTAATCATATGAGAAGGTGCTCTAAATCACTATTATTAGAGAAATGCAAATTAAGACAACTCTGAGATACCATTACATATCTCTCGGATTGGCTAAAATGACAGAAAAAGACAAGAATGAATGTTGAAGGGGATGTGGGAAAACTGGGGTACTAATACATTGTTGGTGGAGTTGTAAACGAATCCAACCATTCTGGAGAGAAATTTGGAACTATGTTCAAAAACTGATCAAACTTTGCATGCCCTTTGACCCAGCAGTGTTTCTATTGGGCCTATATCCCAAAGAGATCTTAAAGGAAGGAAAGGGACCCCACATGTGCAAATGTTTGTGGCAGCCCTTTTCGTAGTGGCAAAACACTAGAAACTGAGTGGATGCCCATCAGTTGGAGAATGGCTAAATAAATTGTGGTATATGAATGTTATTGAACATTTGTGTTTCATAAGAAACAACCAATAGGATGATTTCAGAGAGGCTTGGAGAAACTTACATTAACTGATGCTAAGTGAATTCCCAGAACCAGGAGATCATTATACATGACACTATCAATATTATATGATGATCAATTTTAATGATTGTGACTCTTTCCAACAATGAGATGATTAAGGCTACTTCCAATGATCTTATGATGAAGAAAGCCATCTACACCCAGATAGAGGACTATGGGAAGTGAGGGTGATTAAAATACAACATTCTCACTCTTCTTGTTGTTCATTTGCATTTTGTTGTTTTTTTTTTTTTTTTACTCATTTACTTTCTTTTTTTTTTTTATCTGATTCCTCTTGTGCAGCAAGAGAATTGTATACAAATGTTTATACATGTTGGAGTTATTTTATATTTTAACATGTTTAACATATATTGAATTGCTTGCCATTTAGAGGAGGGGATGAGGAGAAGGAGGAAAAAAATCTGAAACACAAGGCTATGCAAGGGTCAATGTTGTTAAATTATCTGTGCATATGTTTTGACAATAAAAATCTTTATTAAAAAAAGTGAATGTTGAAAACTATCTTTATATGTATTTGGAAAAAGAAAATACTATTAAGAACAGAGTCTGAAAATGGCTATAGGAAACAAAGAATTCATCTCTACCTATAAAGCATTTATTGAGTTTTTCACTATGGATTTCATGGTAGAGATGAGTATTTTTTTTAAATCAACAAGCATTAAAATGATCAAATAGAAATGTGGAGTGCTCAGGAGAAAGCAAAGCTTCAATTAACATAAGGAAATAGGAGAAATATGAGAAAAATTGTTAGAAAGTAAGGAAAATTTGTTCTAAAGAAGTCATTGTAAATGGCATGGTGGAAGGAGAGAAGAAAACAAAAATGATGATGGGAAAGGAGGGAGAGGAACAGGACTGAAAAGATAAGAGATAATAAAACCATAGTAATTGTGACAATAAGGATATAGGAAGCTGATACTTGAGCTAGAAGCATATGAAAGACTCAAGGAAAAGATCTGACCCCACATAGTATTATTTCTAATCCTTTCATCCCATTATGCTATCCTAAACTGATAACTCTTACATAAGAACCATTAATTAAACATTTAATTTGTACAAGGAACTCTTTGATACTAAAAACACATAGCTCTTTTTCTCTAAAGAAATTGATATGCTCCTGGGGAAATACGTTATCTATACAAAGTATAACATATGGTAGAGTGATATGGGCCAAAGTAGATATCCAATTTTCTAAGAGTATTATTTCTATATTTAAATACAGAATGATTTGAGGTGAACTCTATTTTCTAGGGAATGTTAACAAAATTCTGATACTTGTTAAGCTATTGAAAGAATCTGATAATTATTGATTAGAAGACTATAGTAGGAAAACATTTCAGATCCTCAAGTTTTATTGAAACAATATAATTTTGATTGACAATAACCATTAATAACTCCTGCCTCTATTTTTATTATCCTTGAAGTTTAGCTTTTGATTGCATTGTGGTATTTGACATCATAAAGATTTTCTCCTTTTAAAGTCTGGTAGATTCTTTTGGCCAAAATTTCATCATGGTCAGAATAATTACTTTAAATTTAGAAAAACACCATGGAATTATTGCATTTTAAATAATCATTTAGCTAATGCTTTTTAATACTTCTTTTATTTTGTGTACTCAAAAAAAAAAGCATAAGAATAAAGCTTAACACTTAGGAAATATGACTTTCAAAGCCAAAGCTGTTTACAATATTCATGTCTAGGCAGTTTAATTATTGAAATATACATTTATGCAATGCCTTTTATCCAGTTGAGGATAATTAAAAAGATGTTTGCAGGAATATTTAGGTTTGACATAGTAAAAGAAACATCAAATAAAGGCCACAAGATTCCATTGTCTAAGTTGTCCCTGATGACTTAGTGAATTCTTGTTTCCTCCTCTATAAAATGGAGGTAATTGCAACCACTTTTAGGATTTGAGTTTAAAATAAGAAGCTATTTTCAAATTATTTTATAAGCCTTCAAGTAGTATTTATAAATGTTTTTGAATATGCCTCACCTATGTATTCATATATCCCAGAAGAACACATGGCAAAATATTGTTTCAGAAAACAGCAAGTTCCATAATAGTAAGTTTGTGAATGGATGATCAGCAGAAAATTTTAGAGTTAATGACTTCTCAGTGGAATAAAATTTTATGATACTTATAAGGGAAGACAGACATCTCTAAACTCTTAATTTATTGTTTTTACAGCCCAATTAGGATTTCATTTTATTTCCCATAAGTAATTTCCCTCAATTGTTCAATATGGCAATGTCTATCAAATAGAACATAAGAGCCCCATCCCCAATCTCTTTTTAATCTTCATGTTTTTGTTATATTTTATTTCTGTTGCTAATTTTACTTTTGAACTCAAGGATTCTTAAAATATTCACTAAAAGCTATGATTTATGGTAAATATATGCTATTATTTTTCAGTAAACCAAATATCAGATCACAGCATCAGATATTACATCTGATAAAACTAAAGTGAAGGTATTAATTTAGTTCATTTCATAACACATTTTGTTACCTTTAAGATAAAATACTTTTAAATCATGTGACCATACAGCTGAAACATTACTGCCACTAAAAAAGGCAATGAGTAGATATGGACCACTACAAACCATTTTCCAGAAAAATGTCCCAAAAGACATTTTCAAAGTTGTACCACAAATACATTTTACAGTGCTGCATTTTATTATTTCACCCTTATTCCTGTTTTACACAACAGCAGATGACAAAATTGAATAACATGTTTTTACCAGGAAATAATTACTTTCCGCACGCAATATGTCAGACACTATTTCAAAGCACAAATCTCTAAATAAATCAGTTATAGAAGAAAATAAATACATATGACGGATGTTGTATTCATTGTTTGAGACTTTAAAAGTTAACCTAGAGATGTTTCTATGCAAATATATTTCACTTGATTTTCATCTTTTCCTCTGTTCCAAGATTATGCTACAGTTTATCATACTAACTTGCAATTTTGCTATTGAAAGATTATATAGGCAGAATAATTACATTTCATAGATGACTGAATACGAAACAGTAACCTTCTTCACATTAAATGAATGGATTAAAATTGAACTGAATATGATGAAAAACATCAAAATTACATTAGAAAAATCTTGAAATTAAAAAAAAAAAATCTGTGACACTGAAGAGGATAGTGAGAAAAAGTTAATCCCAGAAAGGAACTTTTAATTATAATAAATATACACTGATGAAAGACTTATAAAACTTTGATCACAAAGTATAAGGCTGGCAGGTACTTCAATAAAGCTATACTTTTAGGGATCCTATGTGACTTCATTTGGCTGCTACCTCAAATGTAATAGACAGTGAAGCAACCTTGTCTTCTGATCTTATGCAACTTTTGATTCATGCCCTTCTTGACAATGTCTGGCTATGAATCCAATACATAAGCTCCTCATTGTTTGTAAATTAATCTTGTCATATGAACAACCTATTCTTACTTCAGTCATGCTTCTCCATGATAACATCATTTTTCAAAACATTGATTCTGTGTAGTTTACCATTGTCAGTATTTTGTAGCCTAATCATACCTGCTATGATCTTGTCCGTTGCCCCTTGAATACTACAACCTGAATTCTTCAGAGACTATGGAGCAACTTCATTAACAAACCCACAAAATTACAAAAAAAAAATATTCCTGTCAAACAGGTGAGCCTTCACTTCAGAAAGAAGCTTAGGTTAGTAGAAAATACAACCCATTATATTCCTCTTTTCATTGAATTTCAAACCCAAATATTTTTTTCTGATTGCATAATAAGATCAAATTCTTTTGAGCAATTATACATCTCCTCTAGAAGGTATTGGTATGTGTGAGATACCAGATGTATTTATAACCACAGTAATCTACAAACCAAAACCAAAAGCAAGATAAAAGGTAGAAAATTATTTTAAATAGTTAAATTTTAATATTTCAAATTTTTATTTTAATAAAGTTTATTTATTATTTTTACTTAAGCAACTTTATTCAATTTATTTAAATACTATAATAAATAGGATCATATAATATTTAATTTATTAATTTAAATAATTGAATTTAAAAACAAATAATTTTACTAAATTTAATTTCATTTCATTTTGGTAATTTGAAATATTTTAAAACTATTTAAAATAAAAAATCATGGAAAAATACAAATTTTCACTCATCCATTCATCTTCAAAGGTGTATAATGATTTAGCATTTAAAAGTATTAGAAAATGAAATGGGGGTGTGTGACTGTTAGATACCTTGATGACACAACATATTTCTCTAATCCATAGCCTATAAATATTCTATAAATTCCAATTATCAACTCTGATTTTCTCAATCTTTATATTCTTTCTCTCAGATAATTTTTCTGCTTATATCATTCAACTATCTCCTCCATATTGATTATTTCCAAATCCACTTCACTCCACATAAACACAATCAGGAAACTAATTCTATTTCTGACTATCTTTTGAAATTCCCTCATAAATGTTTTAAAATCAAAATCTCAATATTTTTAAAAATTAAACTTCAAGTTCTTTACATGTATACACACACACACACACACGTGTATAAATAATTTTTATTGTTTTATTTTTCTGGTTATACATGTATTTTAACTTTTTTAAGTACATATTTCTTTATGAATCATGTTGATAGGGGAAAATCATGAAAGAAAAAAAAAGTTAACATAGCATGTGTTGATTTATATTCAATATTGATAATTCTCTTTTTGGATGAGGATGGCGTTTTCTATCCAAAGTTTGTTGGGATTGTCTTGGATCAAGTCCAATGAGTCACTGAGAAGAAGCAAGTGTTTCATCATTGATCATGGCACAATCTTGCTCTTATTGTGTACAATGTATTCTTGCTTCTGCTTATTTCTCTTAGCACCAATTCATGTACATCGTTTCTGGTCTTTCTAAAATTTGCTTGTTCATCATATTTATAGTACAATAATATTCCATTTCTTTCATGTGTACTAATTTATTCAGCCATTCCCCAATTAATAGGCATCTACTCATTTTCCAATTTTTTGCTACCAGTTTCCAGTTCCTTGTCACTACAAAAAGGGTGCTACAAACATTTTTTTTGCATGTGTGGGCCCTTTTCCCTCCCTTATGATTTTCATGAGATACAGAGGAAATAGTGGCACTACTGGGTCAAAGAGTATACATAATTTAAAATTCTTTAGGCAAACTTCCAAATTATTCTCCAGAATGGTTGGATCATTTTGCAATTTTACCAATAATGCATTGGTGCCCTAGTTTCCTCACATCCCCTCCTACATTTGTCATTATTTTTTCCTGTCATTTTAGCCAATTTGAGAAATGTGAGGGGGTACTTCAGAGTTGTTTTAATTTGCATTTCTCTTATCAATATGATTTGGAGCATTTTTTATATGACTACAGATGGCTTTAATTTCATCATTTGAAAATTTTCTGTTTATATCTTTTGACCATTTATCAATTGGGATATGACTTCTATATTTGTAAATTTGTCAGAGTTATATATATATATATATATATATATACATATATATATATATATATATAATCAGAAACGCTGGCTGTAAAATCTCCCCCAAATTTTGTATTTCTTTTTTAATCTTATTTGTACTGGTTTTGTTTATGCAACCCTTTTTAATTTAATATAATCAAAATTGTTCATTTTGCTTTTCATGATGTTCTCTAGTTCTTCTTTGAATTCTTTCTTTCTCCAAAGATCTGATAGGTAAAATATCCTTTGCTTTCCTGATTTATTTATGGTATTGCCCTTTACACACAAATCATATACTATACTCATTTTGACCTTATTTTGGTATGGGATGTGAGATGTAAATCTATGCCAAGTTTCTGACATATTGTTTGCCAGTTTTCCCAGCAATTTTTGTGAAATAACGAATTCTTATCAGAAGGTGATAAACTCAAAGTTCTAACTCCAAAGCTAGCCCCAACTTTTGATCTTGTTAATAGTGCTATAATTCTTCCAGTTATTTGAAAATTTATATCACTATGCTCTTTGGAACATTTTTTATTACTTTAATGATATAATAATATGTTCCTGTAACCTGAGATGTTACAAAACATTTTACACACATCACTTAGATGAAACTTATATTCTCACTTTGCAGAAAAGGAAATATAGGGTTATGAAAGTAAATCATCTGGCAGGGGTTACTCCAATAGGCTACATACATAAGTATTGGTACAAGACTTCAACTCAAATTTTGTGACACTAATAGCAACATTCTTTAAACTCTATCATATTTCATATCTATATCTATCTATTCATATATCTTTAACCTCAAATTATTATCAGAAAAATTGATACTTTTTCCCTATTTAATTACTTCCCTTTTTACCCTAAATGCATAGAAGCTTTTCAGTTTTGAACAATTAAAACTATCTATTTTATGTTTTGTTATTACTTATATGCCTTGTTTGGTTAAAAAAAAATGTATCCTACTTATGGATCTAAGTATTATATAATTTGTTTCTCTTTTAATTTATAAAAATAATATGATCATTAACATTAAAAGTGTGTATCCATTTTGAATATATTGTTGAATGTCATATAGAATCTTGATCTAAGCCAAATTTCTATTATAAACCTTTCTAGTTTGCTAAAGAATTTTATCAAATAAGCTTTGGCTTAGATAACCTATTCTCCATTTTATCAAACACTGAGTTAATGAGTTCTGTTGTTGCTTTTTCCTAAATCACTCTTTTTTACCCCATTCCATTGGTTTATCATTCCATTCTTTAACCAATTTCAGATGGTTTTGATCACTGCTGCTTTATGTGATAGTGTATTATTGCTTCTTAGCCTTTATATCTTTTTGTTTTTCCAATTTGTGATTATTTTGCTATTTTTTTCAAATTCCATAAATTATCTATTTAACTGGCAGATTATTAAAAACATAAATAACTTTTGACATCGCTTAGCCATTAGCATGAGCATTATTTCAGTTGTTTTGATTGTTCTTTAAGAATATTTCCAATTGAATTTATATAATTCTTTTTGGTTCTTTAGTAGTATTTTATGCATTTTATAGTTATTTAAAATAGGATTTTCCCCTTATGTTATTGCACCTTGTATTTAATTTTTTTTAATTATTATAAATCAAATTTAAAATTATTATAAAGAAATGATATTCTAAAGGATTTATTTTATACACTGCAACTTCAGTGAAACTACTAATGATCTAAATTGATATACTTGCTGATTCCCTAGGAATTTTCATGTAAAAACATTAAACTGGCAGCAAACAGAAAGTTTTACCTCTTCTTTATCCATCTTAATTCATTCAATTTCTTTTTCCTTATTGCAACTGCTAACATTTTTAGAACTATCAAATAATAGTGTGGCAAAATAGACATCCTTGCTTCATTCCTGAATTTAATGAAATATATTCTAGTGCATTCCTTTTGCATGTAATGATTCCTTTTAGTTTTAGATAGTTTTTTTTTTTTTTAGGATTAAAAATGAAGTTCCTCTCTGCTTATACTCTGCAAAGTTTTTAGTACAAACAGTGTTGTATTTTATCAGAGACTTTTTTTCATTTATTGAAATGATTGTATAATATTTTTGTTTTTAATTTAATGAATTATGTTGATTGTTTTCCTAATGTTGAGCCATCTTTTCTTCCCTGATATTAATTCCTGACCATAATGAATGATTGCTTGGATAAATTATTTATAGTCCCTTTGATAAAATTTTAATGAACAGTTTTGAGTCAATATTCTTAATAATATTGATCTGCAGTTTTGTTTTGTTTTCTGTTTTGAATTTTCTCCTGTTTGGGATATTAGGTATATATTGTATGATAAAGGATAGCAGTAGAATGTACCCATTCTCAGTTTTTGAAAATGATCTGTGAATTACAAATTCTAATTGTTCTCTAAAAGGTTGATAGAATTCTCTTGTGAATCCATTAGGATTAGGAGGTTTTTCTTTTCTTTTATAGGTATTTAATAGCTAGATTTATTTCTTTTCCTAAGAAATTATGTGTTAAAAATCTCTAGTCTTTCTTCTGAAAATGTGGATATTTTGTATTTTGAAGATATTGCTTCATTTTGTATTTTCTCTCTTCCTCTCTATCTCTCTCTTGGCATATAGTTATATACATAGTATGGAAATATTCATGTATGATTTTTCTTTATTTCTCATTTTGCCATTTCATTTACTATTTTATTTTTATGCTTTTTAAAAAAAAATTCTGATTAGTGAAGGATTTATCAATTTTATTAGTCTTTTCAAAGACCCAGCTTTAGTATTATTTATTATTCCTATAGACTCTTGTTTCCAAATTATATATTTTCATCTAATATTTCATGTTTCTTGTGCTTATGTTGTTTGCTAAGGTTTTTGTATTTAACTATATTTTCAGATAATCTTTTTTTTTCTATTGTGCTAATTCATCTTTGTAAGGATATGGTTTTCTTTTTGAAGAGTGTATTTATTGCATTCCAGAAATTTTAGTTTGTTATTCTATCACTATCATTTTACATAGTTATTGGCCCACTCATTATTTAACGTTTTAATGTTGTCTGCATTTAGACCTGTTTCTTTGTTTGTAGACCCTGAAACATTTTCTATTTTCATTCATCATGGTTTGTAAAGGATTTATTAATTACTTCAGTATTTTCATACATGTTTGCAATATCTCAGTGCCCTAATACAAGGCCAGGTTTTGTTAAAGTTTCATGTGGTCCATAGAAATATCTATATTTTTATCCTGCCCCATTTAAAAATGCCATAAATCTTTAAACACTAGTTTCTAGATATTTGTTTAGTTCTTCTTTTGTTCAGTTCCTTTTTTTCTTTTTATTAAACTTAACCAAAACTAGATGATATTAATGCTTTTATATCACTATTGCATTATGATATATATGTTCTTGATGCTTAAATAAGTTTCTTTATGAATTTAGATACTAAGGAAATCAGATGATTTATTACAATTATCAGTTTGTTTTCTGTGGTTTAGAGTTTCTTTGTTCCTTTTTAAAATATTTTGTTTTTGTTTTTGTTGTTGTTAATGTTTGTTTTTACTCTGTCTGAGAACATGATGGAAATTTTGGATTCATTTAATGTATAGTAATTTCCCCCACCCATTCAGCTTTTTTTTTTGGGGGGGGGAGGGTGGAGGGTGTATGTTTTAGTTTTTTAAAATGTGTTTCTTATAAGCAACATATTTTAAGATGTTTTCTTATCCAATCTGTTGATCCTTTTAAAATTTATGAGATTTAGTTCATTTCCTGTTAAAACTAAAAAAGTTGTGTTTGTAATCTCCTAAATCTTTCTCTACAATTGGTACTTTGTTACTTTCCTTTCTTCTGAAAATAGTTACTGTATTCATTTTTTTTTAAAACAGGTGGCCTGTTCATAATGACTATCTTCCTCATCTTTCCTCTATCTCAGTTAATTCATTACTGAGTGATTTCATTTTGGTGCTTCTTTTAATAAACTCTCTTTGTTATCCATATTTTGTTTCTACTCTAGATGATCTTATCATTCTCTGATTCCTGACTTTAGTAATTAACTTGTTTCTTTTCTCTATATTCTTCATGGAATGAAAGCTTCCAATGCATCCCTTTAAAATTCCCCCCCTCCCCCACCCCCCTCCGCAATGCTTTTTCCCCCTGGGGCTTGCTCCATGAATTAGTTTTTTTTTTTTTTTTCATTCTACTATACTCCCAGAACAATGTCATTATTGTAAGTGTCAAAAAATGACACTACACAAAAATAGGGCCCCTCCACTCCTATGAACCTTTTTACTTGGTTACCTTTCCACTCTCCTATGTCTTGAAATTTCTTTTGTATGACTATGCCCTTCCACTCTTCTAAGTTTTACTTGCCCTTGGGAATTTCAACTCACCTCCTTAAGTATAGCATATATAGACTTTTAAAGCAACAAATCTCTTAGGCCTCATCCACTGTAAGATCCTTATTTCCGTGCTTGACTATTTCTGATCACCCATATAAGTGTTCTTCAGTGCAACCCCTCCAACCTCCAAATTAAGTCATACTTCTTTCCTCTACCCCTCTTTCTGCCTTTCTCAGTGTTTTCCAATAGTCTCTTCTCTTTCAAAGAGCATAGAGGTTTCCTTCTATTCCATTCTAATATTTGATTTAACCTCAGTGTATTACACACTTATATTTCCCTGCTCCCTCTTCTACTTCATGTACTCTGCCATGTTATAATGTAGGAGTTATCTATAGGCAGAGTGTAGCTAAGTTCTTTTCCATGAAGCTCTCTTCATGATCATCTCTATCAGGTTTTTGCCTTCACTTCTGTCTCTTTGTGTATATTTAAAAAGATGCCTGTTACTAATCTTTCTTTAAGCACTCTGTTGCTATTCTTGCCTTATTTATGTACACATACAATCATTTAACTATTTTTTTTATTTACTGCCTCCTGAATTTCTTTTTTGGGTATTTTTGAAAAGCTAAAAAATGTATGAAATTGTTGTTGGTTTTTTTTCTAGAAGTAGTTCAAACTTTTCTTCGTTATTAAATATCTATCTTTTTCCCTGTAGGCCTAAACTCAGATTTTCAGGATAGGTAACTGAAGGCTGCATCCTGAGCTCCATTGCTCTTCATAACACATTATTCCATTCCTCCCTGCATCTGTGGATGCAGAATAGTCTTATACTACTTGAATATTCTTTTCTTCATCTTTAAAGGTCTTTTTTTTTTCTCTAATTGCTTGCAGAACATCTTGTTTCTGATTTGTTAAATATAACTTGTAAAATTTAGAATTATTCAGTCTTAAAGTTTTTCCCAAGGCAATTTGTGGATTATTTCAGAAAAGCCTGGAGAGACTTACATCAGTTCATGTACTGATGCTGAGTGAAACAAGCAGGGCCAGGAGATCATTATAAACTTCAACAACAATACTATATGATGATCAATTCTGATGGACCTGGCCAACCTCAGCAATGAGATGAACCAAATCAGTTCCAATACAGCAGTAATGAACTGAACCAGATATGCCCAGTGAAAGAACTCTGGGAGATGACTAAGAACCATTACACTGAATTCCCAATCCCTATATTTTTGCATGCCTCATTTTGGATTTCCTGCACAGGCTAATTGTACGATGTTTCAGAATCCAATTCTTTTTGTACAGCAAAATAACAGTTTGGTCATGTATATTTATTGTGTATCTAATTTATACTTTAATATATTTAACATCTACTGGTCATCCTGCCATCTAGGGGAGAGGGGTAGGGGGAAGAAGGGGAAAAATTGGAACAAAAGGTTTGGCAATTGTCAGTGCTGTAAAATTAACCATACATATAACTTGTAAATAAAAAGCTATTTTTAAAAAAAGAAATTTAATTTTTTATGTTCAGAAGAATTCAGACTCTACAAATCTAATTTGACACATAATTAAATAAATAATATCTCTACATATTTATTCACACATGTCAGAATTATTTATTAGGTCTTGTACTTACATTTTCTTCTGTTATTATTTTTTTTATGTATTGATCTATTTATTTCCAAGGTCTATGAGCTTTTTCCTTCCTGAATTCTGTGACAATTTTAGTCTTCTCCCCTTTTCATTTTTCCTGTCACTCATTTTTCTGACTTCCTCTGATTGTGGTTTTCTTGGGTATTGGATCTCAAAGTGTCTCAGCCTCCTCACATATTGGGCAATTCATGGTTCATCATTACAGATCTCTGCCTCAAATGAATTCTGGGTAGTCAGAACTGGCCCCATCTTGTTGTTGTGCTATTTTCTTTAGGCCTGATGGAATGCTATATCCTCTTCACCTCCTCACAAACCCAGTGTTCTGTTCTGATGACCTGTCCATTTCCTTTATTCCTCAGACCTCTGACCTAAAAAAAAAAAAGCAGTTCAGAACTTTGCAGTACTGGTAATATGGAAATACAGGATCTAGAACTTTGGCCAAAACTTTCCAAGAAAACTTCTCCAAAATAGAGCCAACACCTCCACAATACTGAAAAGGGTGAGAGGCAGAGTGTCCAAAGGATATTCACAGTTTTATTCCATTTTGGGCATAGGTCCAAATTGTTTTTAGATTGGTTGGTTTATGAAGAAAAAGCAATTTTGAAAAACTATAAAACTCTGATTGATGATATGCCAAATCATACTTTTGAGGATTCAAGTTGGATTTGTTAACTACTTCCAGATGATGACTTGTCCAAGGTTTCATAGATAAGTGGCAGAGTTGATATTTAAGGCACATTATAATGGCTACAAATCTAGAA